>NC_091838.1:2520000-4920000 GCF_037783145.1 Equus przewalskii
TCTAAAATAAACTTTTAAAGAAACAAAGATTGGAACAAAAACTTACATTTTCTATTGTGTATTAACAGAGCTTGTTTCAAATCTATTGTTGCTCTTCCTAATAAAGCGTCTGCTTTCAAAGTGTGATGGCTCCAAACTCGAAACTCCAACGTAGTCTGTGGGGTCACATTTCTGTAAGGGTAAAATTACAACAAAAATACAGGAGTACACACCATTAGTCTAAGGCATAATTCCTATTAAATAATCTGCTTCAATAATTTTTTAAAAGCCATGAATTCAGCTTGAGGAAAAATTATTGTATGAAATAGCATACTACGTGAATTATAAATAAAAATAATATTTACTTTCAATACATTAGGACTTTAATAACTAGATAATTTTTGTACTTAGGAAACTAAAACACCAGCGATACATCATAAGTCTGAGACTTCGCAATAACACTATTTCAATTTGAACAAATTTCTAAAGATATAAGACAACGGATGGCATTAATTATAATACAAAAGTTCCTTACATTATATTTCAAAAATTACAAAATTAAGGATGATTGATTTTTTGCCTTATTTATTTTTACAAGACAGTAAGAAAAAATCTGGCTATATGGAAATAATTTAGTTTATAAAGCAAAAGCAAGGATATTAGGCCTCCTCTCTAAAGCAAATGAAATTAACTAAAAACTTTTTCATACTTTAAACTGTCTATTCACACTGGAAAATAACAGCACTCATTATCACAAAATAGCACTCATCCTACAAAATACTTTTTAAAACATTTCAAGAAGTACGCTCCTTTTTGAAGATTTTCCATTTTTATAAGAGAGACTTACACGGTTAGCTGTTCATCCCATTTTGGATTAGAAGAACTACTGGATTTTGCTGTTTTCTTAATTTCTCCATCCACAACTACTTCTGTATATATTGCTGTTCCAAACCAATTCTTTTTTCTTTTTAGTTTGGCACTAGAAACTAACAGAAATATGATAATCACTAGCGAATATAAGTAGCCCAAAGGCAGTATTTTGTACGAATAAATCAGTAAAAACAGAACTATGCTTCTTGTGCATCTCAACTTCTTTTCATTGGCAGAATGAAAAAACAACACAAAATTAATAACGCCTGAGAACTGCCTGAAGTTTTTTAACAGTTTTATTGAAATAAAATTCACATACCACATAATTCATCCATTGAAACTACACAATTTGATGGTTTTAATATACTCAGAGTTGTGCAACCATCGCCACGATCAATTTTAAAACGTATTCACCAACCCAGAAAGAAACCCCATTCCATCAAGCAGTCACCCTCCTATTTCCTGAACCCCTCCCAAACCCTCTCCTGCCCCCAGCTTAGGCAACTACTAATCTCCTCTCTGTCTCTATAGATTTGCCTATTTTGAACATTTCAGACTAACAGAGTCATACAACATGCGGTCTTTTTGAGACTAGCTTCTTTCTCTTAGCATGTTTCCAAAGTTCATCCACGTTGTATCAGTACTTCACTCCTTTTATTGACAAATAATATTCCACTGTATGGATATAGCACTTTTTATTTATCCATTCATCAGCTGATAGACATTTGGGCTGTTTCAACCTTTTGGCTGTTGTGCACACACTGCTATGAACATGAGGGCACACGTTTTTGTGTGGACATAGGTTTCCATTTCACTTGGGCAGATATCCAGGCATGGAATTGCTGGGTCATATGGTAACTGTGTTGAAGGACTGCCAGACTGTTTTCCAAAGTGGCTGGATCATTTCACACTCCCACCAGCAGTAACTAAGGGTTCTGATTTCTCCACATCCTCACCAACCATCTGAATTTAATACTGAACTGCATCAAGCCTAACTGCCTTCAGATTCGACACACCTATTAACCCCTCTGCCAGGCAGCATTCACAACTTGCCCATTGGAAATTAAATAAACTTGGGCAATTTAAAAATGGTTTACCTGGAAAGTTGGTTTCAAAAAAAATAAAGTATTTGCTTTTCCAAATAAAATCTTTTAAACCAAAATGTCATTACAGAAGTTAATCACCACCCTTTACAGAAAGTCAGTTTTAAATCTAATTGATCTAAGATTTGGAGGAAGACTTAATTTAGGCTAAACATTTGATTTTAAATAATTTTTCCAACTACTGATTCAAATGGGGAATAAATACTTTCACGGAAAAGTACTGACTATCAAGCAGCAAGAACAATTCATCGAAATCACCTCGATAATCAATCCCCTATGAACACCATGGACCTGGGAGGAGAAAGGTCACAGGGCCTTCCAGCTGCTCCTGCACCACAGGTGAAGGATACGCACGTGAATAATCTACTGCAGGTTCCCGGACTCCTGCACCACAGGTGAAGGATATGCACATGAATAATCTACTTCGGGCTCCCCGACTCCTGCACCACAGGTGAAGGATATGCACATGAATAATCTACTGCGGGCTCCCCGACTCCTGCATCACAGGTGAAGGATACGCATGTGAATAATCTACTGCGGGCTCCCACTCTATTGCAAGAGGATAGCACATATGTAAACAGTCACACAAGTCAGTCACTGAAATGCAATGCGATAAGCACTACAGCAGAAGCACAGGGCTTGAACAGGAGTCCTCAATCAGCATCTGAAGAACAGCAAGGGGGATCCAAAGGGAACGCTATTTTATGAAGTGGCAACACACGGCAATCGAAGAGTGATCAATGTTGCACCTGAAGAGCTACCAACGGGGCCCAGCCCTGGTGGAGAGTGGTTAAGTTTGGCACGCTCCACTGTGGCAGAAGGGCTTGGTTCCCGGGCTCGGACCGGCACCACTCGTCCATCAGTGGCCATGCTGTGGCAGTGGTTCACACACAAAAAGACTGGCAATGGATGTTGGCTCAGGTGAATCTTCCTCAGCAAAAAGAAGAGAGCTATTATCAGGGTTTTGGTGACACTCACTTCCATCCTTCTCTGTTTCAAACTGCTCTAAGTTCAACACCTCTATAGTGATACAGAAGACACAGGCTTCTCTCTCCCAAGAAATCCTCCAATCAAGATTCTTCACTCCAAATAAAAGTGCCACTTTCTCAGTACACACAGGTCTTCTCTACACACTGGAAGAAGGGGAGGCTGTATTGGATGGTGTTGAAAACACACGGTGTCTTTTCAACAAATGGTGCTGGAACATCTGGACATCCACGTGCAAAAAATAATCTAAACACAAACCTTACATCCTTCACAAAAATGAACTCAAACTGTCACAGGGGCCTAAATGTAAAACACAAAACTATAAAACTCCTAGAAGATAATAGTAGAGGAAACCCCAATGATCTTGGGTGTGGCAATGACTTTTCAGATAGAAGATGAATGGCACAATCCATGAAAGAAATAACTACTAAGATGCACTTCATTAAAATAAAAATTTCTGCTCTGCAGAAGAAATGTCAAGAGAATGAGAAGACAAGCCACAGATTGGGAGAAAATATACAACCCTTAAAACTCAACAATAAGAAAACAACCTGATTTAACAGGTCAAAGACCTTAACAGACACCCCATCGAAGATATAAAGATGGCAGATAAGCACATGAAAAGAAACTCCACGTCATATGCCACCAGGGAAATGCAAATTAAACGACGAGATACCATTACACAACTAACAGAGTGGACGAAATCTGGAACACTGACAATGCCAAATGCTGGTGAGGGTGTGCAGCAAGAGAAGCCTCAATCATTGCCAGTGGGAACACCAAATGGTACAGCCACTCTGGAAAACAGTTTGGCAGTTTCTTACAAACTAAGCAGAGGCCTACCATACAATCCAATTAACTGCACTCCTTGGTATTTACCCAAAGCTGAAAACTTATGTCCACACAGAAACCCACACACGGATGCCCACAGCAACTGTATTCACAACGGCCGAAACTGGGAAGCAACCACGATGCCCTCAGTGCGCGAATGGAGAACAAGCTGTGGTTCATCTGGACAACGGAATAGTACTCAGAACTAAACACAAATGAGCCATGGAGCCATGGAGAGATATGCGGAAACTGAAACGCATGTTACTAAATGAAAAAACCCACACACGGATGCCCACAGCAGCTGTATTCACAACGGCCGAAACTGGGAAGCAACCACGATGCCCTCAGTGCGCGAATGGAGAACAAGCTGTGGTTCATCTGGACAACGGAATATTACTCAGAACTAAACACAAATGAGCCATGGAGCCATGGAGAGATATGCGTGCGGAAACCGAAACGCATGTTACTAAATGAAAAAAGCCAATCTGAAAAGGCTACACACTGCACGATTCCAACGACACAACACTGTGGAACAGGCAAACCTACTGCGACAGTAAAAACCAGTGGTTCTCAGGGATTAGGGAACGGGCTGAGGGAGGAACAGGCGAAGCTCAGAGGGCTTCTAGGGCAGTGAAATACTGAAATACTGTGTGATACCATAATGACGGGTGTATGTCATCGTACATTTGTCCAACGCCACAGAACTTACAACGCCAAGAGTGAACCATAACGTGAACTAGGGACTCGGGTAGTCAGGACGTGTCGGTGTAGGTTCATCAACTGTAACAAACGTACCGCTCTGTCGAGGGATCCTGACAACGGGGGAGGGTATGCGTGTGTTGGGGCATCGGTATACAGGAAATCTCTGTGCCTTCCTCTCAATCTTGCCATGAACCTAACACTGTTCTAAC
This sequence comes from Equus przewalskii, assembly GCF_037783145.1. NCBI lineage: Eukaryota > Metazoa > Chordata > Mammalia > Perissodactyla > Equidae > Equus > Equus przewalskii. The sequence continues at coordinate 2,524,682 of NC_091838.1, forward strand.
AAAATAGTCTTAAAACAAACAAGAGCACTGAGGTGACCATATCTGGGTTAATACTTGAACTCTGCCACTTACTAGATATCTGACCTTAAGTCAGCCAGTCAGTCTCTCCAACCCTCAATTTTCCCATCTGAAACACAGGAGAACAGCAGTACCCGATTCTCAGAATTGCTGAGTGAAGGCGTGCAAAGTACTAGTATCACCAGTGAATGCCGGGCACGCAACAACAGTGCCTATTACTCTATTATTATTACTGACTGCACAGTATTAACTCTTCTGAGTTAATTACAGAGACATTCATAATACATCCATTGTATATCTTTAATTGGAGAAATCCTCAATAATACTAGATGCTGGCAAAGAAAGTGACTTTTAAAAGACACAATTTTTTATCTCACAAGGAATTTATAATATGCTGGCAAAAAATGTGCATACAAATAACTAGAACACTATCATGTTAAATAACTAAAAGATAACCTTATCAATTAAAATTAACCTTATTAATGAGATCTTACAACCTTACTAATTAGATTAATCTGATTAACCTTATTAATAAGAATTCTAATTAGTAGAATATATAGGATAAACTCTATTTCTCCATTTAATGAGTGTCCTTCAGTGTTACACACAGAATGTCCTCTATTGTAAGATTATATAAATACTGAAAATCTATCAGAAAAAGGAAGACATCTGTGTATGTATGTAGAGAAAGAGAATTTAAAAATCCCACTCGCAATAATACCCCCCAAAAGAAACTAGTAATAAACTTAAGAAATGTACAGGATCCACCTGAAGATAACCATAAAACTTTACTGATGGACATAAAAAACCTGAAGGGAATGACATGATATACTCCTGGATCTGGAAGTGTCAGCACTAAAATATTTCAACTATCTCCAATAAATGATTTTTAAATGATCTAAACGAAAACACTAACATTGGTTTTGAGGGATTTTTTCTGGGGAGAAAATGCAGAGGAAAAGGGAGGGAGACTCTAAAATTCAAACGAAAGGCAAAGTAACTTAGAGAACAGTGAAGTCATATTTTAAAATGCAAATTAATGAGAGATTTCTCCCAATACATTTTTTTTAAAGTACTATAAAGTAAAAATAACACTGAAAACTCCTAGAAACAAGACCTCACAATACTGAGCGCCATCCCCCCCTTCTCCCACCACGGTCCCGCCCTTCCAAGGGCAGCATTGTCTACAAGGTTCTAAGAACAAAACCGCTTACGCACCTCCCGCCTCGGCTACACCCAGACAGCAGCATACCATACACAGTTCCACACCTCGCTCTCCACTTAACAAAATCATCTCAGAACTTGGCTCCTACTGGGACACATACTCATTTATTTCATTTCATTGTCTATCTAAAATTCCACCGCTAGTCTTTTGCTATTAACAACTCTCTTTATATATAATTATATAGAGAGAGAGTACAAACTCTTCCTATATATATAACTTCTGGAGTTTATCTTGCAGATAGTTGCACTGTTCATATAAGTAATATATATATGAATATTTAATTATATATTGTTTATAATTACATAAACGACATAAGTTTATAAACTTTTATTTGTAATTATATAAACAATATAAATATCTGCAAGATAAATTCCTAGAAGTAAAACAGCTAGCTTAAGGACCACTCCCCTTGAGTCACATACGCAAGTGCAAGACTGAACTGTGTGAAGTCCCCTTGCCATGGCTCTTTCACACTTTTGCAAAGGCTGTCCCCTCTCCTTCTAACGCTGTCCGCTGCCAACCCAACTGAGATGAACTCCAATTCCTCCAGCAAGAGTGAAAGTCTCACGCTCCGTGAGCCCCTCTCTTACCCTGCTCTCCTATGTCCACGCCGCCTCCAACCCCAAGCAGACCTCAGACACCTTCCTGGAAGTGCTCACTGTCTCCAGTCAATGAACACTCTGCACGGTGCTTCCATACAAAACAAACCTGCTTCACCACTATACATAAACTCCTGGAGAACTGAGGCCTGTATTCTCATCTGTGTAATTCCACTTAAATATCTGCCCAGGGATTGAATGGATGGCTAAAGGAACGAAAGACGGCCTTCAGCATCCTTCTCCAACCTAATAATCATCTAAAGACCAACTCAATGATGCTTATTCCAATACCCAAATTCTCCCACTACCAAAGAGGATACATTTTTTCTGCATCTAGCATCTATTCAAAAAATATTTATTAAATAAATAAACTACTCTTAGAGAGTATCTACCTTAGAGGCCTGTTGCCATCAAACACACTACAGTATGAATCTAAAAGACAAGATATGTATGAAGCAAGTCTGCTAAATTAGGATTAAAAAGAAAGCTTCAACAGGGAATCACTATTTTAAATTATTATGAAAATAACTTACCAGTTACCTGTAACTGTAACCTTCCACTGTGGTTATTACCAGTATCAGACCTTGGTGAAGCAGTGGCCATGTCCCAAAATTCAGCTTAAACCTACAAAAAATTTAATTTATTCATGTGTTAGACAAGAGATTGTAATTTTCAATATGACTAAAACTATTTGGTTGAATCAACTAAGAAACCACATCTACTACAATATTTTCAACCCATCACATGTTGATACACCCAGTTGTCCTCCATGCAAAATTAAGACTTCGTACTACAAGCATTACAGAAGAATACTGCCAATAAACCATATCTGGGTCAATTTGAGCAAATGATCCCGGGTCACGTGTTGATTCATAAATAAAATAAACAGATAAGTAATTTTTATCTATTTTATTATTATACGTTACATAGAATAACAATATTATTATACGTTTTATTCATTTGTTTGTTCGTTTACTCGTTATCTGAACCACCTGAGTAGGTTGCCCTTTTACCCTTTAACTTTTTAGGTATGTATTTCCTAAGAATAGAAATATTCTCTTAAATAACAACAGTACAATGACCAAATTCAGGAATCTAACTAGTCTATTACCATCCAATACACAGTCCATATTCTATAACTTCATCAATTGTCCCAATAACGCTCTTCATCAATAATACAGGACCTAGTTGAGGTTTTTACACTGCCTCAGTTGTCATGTCCACAGTAAATCTTGCGTGCTGCTTTTTATAGATAATTTTTTTCAAGTTCTGCTTCACTCCTCTACCCCCTTTTCACTTTTTAAATAAAAGAGCAGAGCTACTTCAGTTTTCTTCCACATGACCAATATCTTAAGGCTAAACTTCTATCCACCCTTAACCTACTAAAGATAAAGTGAGACATTCTGGGCAAGATTGAGAAATATTAATGACTATTAATGTTTATCTTGTTTTTCCCTATTTGTAGTCTTTTCTACGCTCCATTTAGATCCTTCCTCCAAATTCAAGGACCCAATACTCTAAAAATCATTATACTCTCTTCACCTGTTTATAGTTGCATGTATTATGTATCTGCGTGTGTGTGCGTGCGCGTGTGCATAAACCAACAAGATAAACAGTTGCTTACTGTTTGACTTAACTGACCCCTATTAACATATATTCCCAGGTCTGAGACCTCACTTGGACCAACGCTCTCATTGTGCAGATGAGAAAACAGACTCAAGGATCACATCTACCTGCAGGTACAGTAGCTGTCATGTTCATATAAGAAAATCAACGGAAATGGAAGCCTTAGATAATCAATGGACAATGAAGAAAACCAACGGAAATTGAAAGTTTTCAATTTCCAGGAATCTGGTATACAAGATATTATAAAAGGTCTTTCTGCTTTAATGCAAACAGATCCTGGATAAATTAAAACCAATGTACTTTTCAAACACTGTGATGTTCTCAAGAAGTATGAGGAATTATCAAGCCTGTCCCCACTCCACATAATAGTAGCCAAAAAAACCAACAAAACAAACTTTTTTTAAGTGAGTTGAAATAATACAAGGGAACGATGAGTAGTAAGCAAAAGAATTCGGTAGAGTGTTGCCCTGGATGTGCACACTGATGGCAGCAGTGGGATCAAGAGACACAGCGGGGGGCCTGCTGTGAGGTCAGGGAGCCCAGACTCTGCCAGCAAGCTGGGGCCCAAGTCAGCAGGAACCGCTAACACACAGCTGAGGCACACACAGACGCTCTCAGGAAAGCACCCCAACTTAAGCCACCGGGTTCACCCAAGATGACGAGCAACCAACTATGAGCCTATAATTTAAAAATCAAACTTATGAGAAAACAAGCCACCATGATTGAGTCAGCAGAAACCAAAAATAATAGTTTCCAACCCTCCAAGTACTTTAAATGTTATGATTATCATATAAACTTTTAAAAATTACTTTTAGAAATAAAAGATAAAATAAAATACAGTCAAGCAAAAGGAGACTATGAAAATGGCACTGCACATGTGAAAAAGAACCAGCCAGAATTTGTTTAAACTCTTTATTTTAGAATAGTTCCAAATTTACAGAAAAGCTGTGACGATAGTCGAGTTCTCATATACCCCACACCCAGTCTCCTCTATCATTAGCATCTTACATTAGTATGCCACACTGGTCATAATTAATGAACAAATACCAACACATCCCTATTAACTAAAGTCCACAGTTCATTCAGATTAGGCAGAACTTGAGAGCCTCAGTAAACTTGAATATAAATCTGCAAAAATCATTTAGAAGGAGTGCTGAAACAAAGAGATGGAAAACACCAAAGAGAGGTTCTAAGACACGAAGGATAAACTGAGATCTGACATATATTTCTACTCATAGTCTCAGAAAAGGGTCATACTAGGAGAGAAAACAACTTAATTTTCTGCAACCAATGAAAGACATTTATCCACAATTTTAAGAAACACAGCCTACATAAGAGAGGCAGGATAAACATAAAGAAATTCACACTAAGACACACAGCCCTGAAAGCGCAGAACACCAGAGACCAGGTGAAAAGCAGCCAGAGAGAAGGAGAGTACAGACAAAGGAGGAGAGCAAAGCACTAGCGGGACTCTCACCAGCCACAATGGAGGCACACAAGGGGAACAAGCACCCACAAAGACTGAGACGAAAGCATTCAACCACCAAGGCTCTCTCTGGGGATCGCAGAAGGCGTTAGGACACCCCAGATCCATCCAACAGCTCCCCAACAGCAGATCTCCGCTTCAGGAAAACCTAAAGGACGCGCTTCATCAAAGAGTAAGACGAGCACAGGAGGAGGATCTGAGACACAGGAAGGGGGAGGGCTGAAGAGACTGCTGAGCACACAAGTGAGTCTACAAAACACCGTCTGAATCAAGTAACAATAACACCTTATGACGGTGTTTACACAAAAACACTACAAACCACTAAAATACGGGACAAAGGAACAGAGGCACAGAGCGGAGGGGCAGGGCAGTGAATGCAGTCAGTCCCCGCCCTGTTCAGCAGAGGGATCAGCATCTGGCTGAACTGTACACTGGACAGTATTCCCAGCAGGACTTCAAGAGTAATCACAAAAGAAGACAAATAAGAGGGCATAATTTCCAAACTAGTAGAGAAGAACAAAATACAATAAGAAAACGACTCAACCAATCCAAAAAAAGGCTTGAAAGGAAAGAAAAAAAAAACATACAAATAACCAGGACTATCAGAAAACAAAGCAAGAGACTCCAAATGTAGAAGACACAATCATAATACATGTAGACGGAATTCTAAAGGAAGATAAGACACCTACAAAATAAAGACCCTGACAGGATGAAAGCAAAAATACAGAAAAGGATACATCAGACAAATATAAATGAACAGAAAGCTGGGATTAGTTACAATAGCAGACCAATAGCATTATTAAGGGTAACAAGGAAAACGATACAAGGTTCAATTCACTAAGTAGACAGAACATACATGCTTTAAAAAAAAACTGCCTAACTTTTCGTTCTCTCCTCCCAACCCACAACAACATAGCGGCCTCAGCACAAGAGAAGGGGGAGACTCTCGCTAACAGCCTTCCTGACGAAGGACGGCAGCCCTGCTGGAGGAAGCATCTATGCCCTAAACCAGTCAGCTGGGCCGATAAAACAGATGACCTGGAAGACACTTGCATCACCTGGCACAGCAGTGATGACAACAGGTACCGGCACCTCCAAGTGACCTCTGCATCCTGCCACTGCTCCACAGGCTGCTCCAAAGCCAGAACCGACCAGAGCCAGCTTCTCAAACTGCCACCCCACACTGCCCTTCTAGGGAGTGACCTGTGACGTGATGGAGTCCCCATGAAGGAGCTCTTCAGAGGACGGAGTATCAGTGCAGTGTGTTTACCACATAACTCAGCAGCCCAGAGAGCCTGGAAGGCTTCGGTTGTGCTGAGTTTGCTAAGTGCCCTGAACCTCAACAAAGAGTCTCTGGGTAATGGAACTCCAGTGGATGCCGCTGATCAAGCACAGGATAAAGACAGGGATGACTGTTCTTTTGGCTGACACAGAAATCAGGATCTGACAAAGCACATACAGACCGGAGGAATCGTCCTGCCAGAAAGCTCTGATGGCTATCCGCCTAGAGGAGTGATGACAGCTCTGAAGGCAAACACTGTGATCATTATGGAGGCCAGGATTGCTGTGACCACTAAGACTATGACAGAGGCCATGACTCCAGGATAAACAGTGCAGAAATGTATGTGGTAGTGGGTACTATAAGGACGATGACTACACAGGAAGTGGGACCACTGTGAAGACCAACATGACAGACAGTTGGCTGTAGAGCTCCAAAGACAGTTTCTCTCAAGACGATTAAAGGTGTGATGATAGAGGTCCCTCCCAAAGACCCAAACTCAACCTAAGCCTCCGAGTACTTCTAATGAAGACGACACCTCTGCTGGTACCTCCCAGTCTAGCCAAGCAGCTTCTGTCTTCGGAGGGGCAAGGCCTGTTGACTCAGCTGTGAGAGAACAAGAAGTAGAAGGGCAGCTTGAGAAGGAACAGGAGAAATCACAGCATCAGCTAGATGAACCGAAACTAGAATGACAGCCTCAGGAGAGATGTGGTTGGCAAAGTGAAGAAACTCAGGAACAGGGACAGTCAAGGACAGGAGCTGAGTGATCTCAGACTGGGACCTCAGCCACGTCTATCATGAGTCAGACCAGGATGCACGGAGAGAGAGAAGGAGAAGTCTCCGGAAAATGAAATACTCAGGAAGGCAGAAGACTGTCACTCTCCAACTTCTAAGCCTCCCAGAGCTGAGCGGCCACTAATGGTAGTGCTGGCCCCTCCACTGAAAGAGGACGCTGGGGTGAAGCGCTAAGCCTTCTGCCTGATCTCAGAGCTCTAACACAGAGCAGCAAACCCCCCACAGAGCAAGTGACGGCAGAATGCAGCCCCAGCTCAACCACCTCAGCAAGGATCAAGCAGAAAAGAGGAAAATAAAGTCGATGGGTAAATGTCCCAAAAGGTGAAAGTGGGAACTCCAGCATGGTTCAAGAGACAGAGGGAACGACGACCAATGGAAGGAGTCTGAAAGGAAACATGGCAAAAAGGAGCAAGACTAAGTCTGCAACTGAGCCAAAGAAAGCTAAAGAACCCAGCCTTTAGGTTCAGCACTGTGAGAATGCTGCTCTCTCGGTTCCTGGTGAAGATCAAAACAGGGATGATCCCACGGAGCAGACCTCAGACCTGCATTCTGTGCCGTCTACTAGTCTCTCCATCCATGTTCCCGAGCAGACCCAATCTCTATGCAGACAGGACAAAAACTCACCATCTCCTGGGAAAAGAAAACAGCCTCAAAGGACTGCTGGAACTACAGGCAGCAATTGACAAATTGGCCACTGTCGTGGGTGATTTCAACACATTCCAATTGTTCATGGGTCAAATGGACCAAAAAATAAAAATAAAAACACAATAATGAACAAGCAGGATTTAATGAACATGAACAAAACCTCATATCCAACTATTAGAAAATAAACACTGTTCTCAAGCATGTACGGGCCATACAGGAAACAACATACACACCAGGAGAAAATGAAAATCTCATTTAATTTCAGAGACTATATATCCTGTTGTTCTCAAGCTCTGATCATAAAACAATTAAGTTAAAAATCAATAATGAAAGATAAATTTGAAAAATACAGACAGAAGAAAAAACACTTCTAAATACTTCATGGGTCAGAAGAAACCATACCGAAAATTTCTTCAAAAAAAATACTAAGAACTGAATGATGATAAAAAATACTACAGACAAAAATTTGTGGGACACAGTAAAAGTTACACTTAGAGGCAAATCTATAGCCTTAAAGACTTACTAAGAACAGAAGAAAGGTTGAAAATTAATGAGTTAATAGACCAATCTGTTAAATTAGAAAGAGAATAACAGAATAAACCTAAAGAAAGTAGGAGATAATAAAGATTAAAAACTAATAAAGTAGAAAAAACGTAACAGAAAGGATCAACAAAGTCAGAGTTCTCAGAAACACTAAAACAAACAAATGCCTGGCAAGACTAATGAAGGGCAGGGCCACCCCTGTGGCCAAATGGTTAAGTTCCCACTCTGCTTCGGTGGCCCAGGGTTTCGCTGGTTCGGATCCTGGGCGCGGACATGGCACCGCTCATTGGGCCACCCTGAGGTGGCATTCCACATGCCACAACTAGAAGGACCCACAACTAAAAATATACAACTATGTATCGGGGGACTTTGGGGAGAAAAAGGAAAAATTAAAAAAAAAAAAAGACTAATGAAGGGTAAATAAAACAAAACGGGGAGCCCCCACCAGACCAAGGCATGTAAGGACACACTCAGGTGACAGATGTAGGCAACGCAATCTGTGAGAAAACAGAGACAATTAAACGGTCCTGAAACAATTTACGTGGAAAAAATCAAAGTGGATCCCCACGTCACATCATATGCAAAATCAATTCAAGATGGACTAGTGATGTAAATAGGAAAGGCAAAGTCGAAAATTTTTAGAAGAAACTACAGCAGAAAACTATCGTTTTGTGTCTTCCCAGAATGGAAGCAATTCTTAAACAAGCATACTAACCAAAGAAGAAAAGACAGAATATTTTGCCTATGTGGAAATCCAGAACTTCTGTTCACAGTAAGACATCACTCTGAAAACTAAGACACGGCACAAACTGAGAGATATTTGCAAAATGTAAAACTCATTAAAGATTAATATTTAAATTATGTAAGAACTTCTATAAAAATAACAAAAAGACAACAGAGTAGGGAAATGGGCAAAAAAACATGAGCAGGGCTTTTACAAACAAGGAAACTTGTAATGCAAATAAATACGTGAGAAGACGCAGAATCTTATTATTCAGCAGAGAAATACAAGTTAAGACCACAGAAGATGTTATTTTAACACTCACAAACATCGTAAAAACTAGGAATTTTGAGAGTACCAAATAATGGGGAAAAAGTGGCACAGTTGTGGCTGTCGTACACTGCTGGGAGGTGTTTAAATCGGTAGAATTGTTGGAAAACCGGCTGGTGTTACAATGTAAAGCTGAACATCTGCATGTCATTCAATGAGCAATTCTAGATACACACTGTAAAAATTTCTGTACCTGTGTGCCAAGTATAAGCATTCCTCACAACAACAACAGGAAAAATACTGCAATGTCCACTGGTAGAAAAATGGTTAAATGAATTAGGCTCACACACAATGGAGCATTATGCAGCAGTGGTTATTATGACCTCATCCTTTCCTACGCGTTTCCCTTGAAAACACCATAATTCCACGATTGAAAAAGAAATCCAGAAACACGGAGCAGCGTGGATCCTAAGTTTCAAAAGCATATACAATCGACAATGGAATGAAGCCCCTGAAGAAGTGCTGAGGCCAAAGGACAACTGAATGACAAGTTGTCACGCCTCCAGGGAGCACACTCCGAGTCTAACGGAAACACTTCTGCACAAACTGAAGACACCAGTGTGTGGAAAGGTTTCTGCTACATGTCCATGCTCTGGATAAGGAGCTTTATTTTCTATGCCATACAATAATATCGACAGGCCGAATATAAGTCTCCATGACTTTTTTTCTTGTTTTAAATTTGCACACTGAGATCTTTCTATGTATTCTTTTCTTTTTTTTTTTGAGGAAGATTAGCCCTGAGCTAACATCTGCTGCCAATTCTCCTCTTTTTGCTGAGGAAGACTGGCCCTGAGCTAACATCCATGCCCATCTTCCTCTACTTTATATGTGGGACGCCTGTCACAGCATGGCTTGTCAAGTGGTGCACAGGTCCACACCTGGAATCCGAACTGGTGAACCCCAGGCCACCTAAGAGGAGTGCAGGAACTTAATCACTGAGCCACCAGGCCAGCCCCTATGTATTCTTTTATGATGCTTGAATATTTTCTTTGAAATATATAAAGATTCATAAATTAGATATTCCTCTAATAAAATACCATTTGTTCAAGCTTTAAAAAGCCTACAAACAGAACAATTATGAAACCTAAAACAAAAAAATATATTTGTGATACTATTTTTTAGAAAAAGAGGAGGAGATTAAAAAAATAAACCTATTTAGAACAGCAGATCATACAAAGGTCGGGGAAAGAACAACATGGGGTTGCAGAGGCGCTCACAGGTAGCTCTAACTGTGAGGGTACTGACCGAGCTCTTAAGTCGAGCGGGTGGTTCACAAATGTTTGTTTTTATTATTAATTTCCATATGTTACATATTATTGAGTATGTTCAAATTACAGAATTTTAAAAAACTTCAAGAAGGCAAGGAAGTAGATACAGGAACGCTGGGATCACTAATCCATCAAGTGGGATGGTGAGGGACTACGTGTGTAGCCCGGGAAGGACAGGAAGGCAAAGGCACAGTGTTCCCACAGATGGTGTGCAAGAACCAGTCGTCCAGGAAGACGACGCTCCTTCCTCTGGGCGGTAAATGAGGGGCCTGAGCACAGGTGGAGGTAGATGAAAAAAAACCGAAGGACTTTACCAGCAAATTAGACAGAAAGGTAACTGCTGAGAACAAAGGAGACAAACAGGCACAGGATGAGCTAAGAATTTTAAAGTTTAAAACACTACCCAGGTTGGCAAACAGAGACAACCAAGCAGAAGACTGTTCGGTCTACTGCTTGACCATCTTTCCTTCCCCAGATTCCCACCAAGCTATTCCTCCCTTTGTGTACAGACACCGGCCCTCAGAGGCAGGAGTGTAGGCCTCTGGCAACAGTAACCGCAAATCTAAAGTACAACGCATGACACAGACGGTGCAAAAATGGGACCACCTTGCTGAAAAAGGAAGATACACCGGAGAAAAAATTATCACTGTCAACACACAGTTAGTTCCCATGCTCCCTTTAACCACAGAAGGGTGTGGCATTTAAAATATAAGGTAGCCTTGTTATACATATTCTTTAATCCGAGCATTACAGTAACACTGTCTGAGTAGGGGGTCTGCTCCCATCTTTCAGATGGGGAAATCGAGCCTCCTGAGTGTTAAAGTCTACAGCCATATATTTTATGACAGGGTGTTACTCGGTCGACATGGGCATAATTAACAGTCAACACGTATGGAGTTTGACTGTTAAACATAGTTTTAATTAAAAAAAAAGGGAATCACTTACTATGTACCAGGAACTGTACTAGACACTGAGGATATAAAGATGAGTAAGACACGATTCCTTCTTCCAAGGCGCTCATAGTCTAGCGAGGAGGAAAACCTGTAAACAAATAGACAGCTTTCAGTGTGACAGCTCCTCCCACAGATGCAGAATGTACAGCAGCACACCTGGGGCACCCACCAGAAAGTGGGTAACCCACCCTACAGAAATCAGGAAGATCTTCACAGGGAAGATAACCTTGAATAAATGGTCCTGGAGTGTAATCCTTCAAGAGAGAACTAGGGCAGGCAGGGAGCATTCGGAGAACCTTGGAAAGGCCGGAAAACAGAATTGAGGATGGTGTAGGGTGATGAGGCTAACAGGCAAACAGGCGATCTAAACCGTGCAGGCTCCTCTGGAAGAGTTTATGAGTTATTCTAAATATACCAAGCACGGTAGGTGAAAGTTTATCCTGAAGGCAACTAATATACACTGACAGGTTTCAATAACAAGAAGTGCATTTTAGAATAACTTTGGCAGCAGTGGGGCTAGATTTAAAATAACGACTTTAATCTGAACCAGAGCACTGGTCGTGTGAAGGGAAAATTCAGGATATGCATGAGATCTTTGGCCAGATGATTATGGGATAGCGGAGGGTTAGAAAGGAGGAGGATTCTGGACAACTGAAACTTCCCACCGCACTCTCTGGGGAGGCGATGGTGCCATGACCAGCAGAGGGAGTAGAAGAGGAGGAGCAAATGGCGGGAGACGATGCGGCACAAACCTTTCAAGAGCCACTCTGGAGTCAGACTATTTCTATTTCATTTCCAATCTGCCCCTTAACAGCGGTGCGACCAACTGTGGCAAAAGACAAAGTCTGAGTTTGCACAAACTTTCAAGCAAATTGGTTATTCATCCAAATGAATTTAAGTCATAACCTCTGCCCAGAGGACACGGTCAGTTTTATGTAAGCTGATTACATCCAGCCCAACCCTTTAAGAATGCCACAGAACTCTATAAAGGTTCACTATTATTCAACTGCAAAGAACAGAAGGAGAATCCTGGATGTAGACAATAAACAATGTTTCCAGTCCTCCAAAGTTACAGACCTATCAAAGCCTTGCTTACAAGATATATCTCAACTGCCTGCCTACTTCAAGAAGTCATTCTTAAGTCAGAAGCAACATTTTAAAAAAACAAAAACAGATCTGATCCACTCTGCATACTATGCACAGTGTTAAGGCTTGGAAAAGCCAGAGAAATACTGTTACATATCTATCTGCCTGGATCAACTAATAAACATGCTTACCCAGTCTGTAAAGTGGGTGTGGCAAGGACACAAAAACGGTAGAAGAAAAAGTCCCAGCATCAACACTGAGTCTCGTTTTGAAGACAGTATTAATACACAGCAAAGATCTCAATAACAAGACAATGGTACAGGCACATCAATAACAAGATAACAGGTGCCAGTTCAGTCCCCTGAATGTGGAACCTGGAAGACCACAAAGTCTGCATTTAGGCAAAGCTATTTATCAACAGCACAAAATGTAAAAGTCAATGAATGTGGCGAAGATAAAGACAGATGAATTAAGACCAGCCTCCCTTGCCCTAAAATATCCAAGATTTAGCAACTCTAAAGCAGAAAATAAGTATTTCATAAAAACATAAACTACGTAATAGCAGATTTAATCTTAAACAATACAGGATATTACTTCCACATAGAGAGATCATTCATAAAAAGATACTGCTGGTCATTTCAATAAGTTTATAAAATAGGACAATAAACAAGAGGCTGACCAACTCATCCTGACTTGCCCAGGACCATCCAGATTTTAGTCCTGCTCCCTGGGAAACTTCTCAGTTCTGGGCACATCAGGACATTTGGTAACCTGAGTTAACAACGTAATGGCTCTACCTGCATAGACAGCTTTTTTGATGTATCTCAAAAAGATTTTCCTAGTGGAATCCCGTTATAATAAAGCATTATTCTGTTATATTTCACACTTCTGTAAGACCTAAATATTCAGGAAGGGAAAATCAATTTTACAGGGACAACTCATCACTAGGCCTGAACATCACACCACTGGGACCACATGTTGGGAGCAGGGAAGAGGAAGGAACAAGAAGTTTTCTCAGTACCTGGTCTCTCTTAGCCCTCAGAATCGTTCACTTTTACCAAACTCACTCAATAATTACCACTGTGCTCTCCCAAGGATCTAAAGACATTTCCAACTTCCTGAATAGCTTCCTAACACTCAGTCCCACTGTTCTTCCTCACCATCCCACCACGCCATCATCCTCACTCCCCGGTCTCTGCATGTACGCCAACAACTCACTGGCCTTTTATCTTGCCCATCTCCATCCCATCGCCCAGCACAGACGACTGCCCCCTGGACTTGAAGAGCTCTGGTCTGCTCACCACCTGCAAACGGTTCTCCCCACTGCGCTCTCCATTCAGCATCCGTCCTCTTGACTCAGGGCCTCCTTCGTCCGAGTGGCACCGTTCGGCAATCATCACTATGTCTGCACGGCACCTCACAGGTTCAAACTTCCACGGACTTATCTCAGGGAAACAGGCTAAGTGCAATCATTTCCAATTTTAACAATGCAACATTAACATTATTTTTATTCCTATTCTATCTCCCATGGGCCTTTTCCTTCCAGGATCTCTCAACCATTTTGTCTTTCCCTCTACCTTCAAATAAACTTGGTGCTAGGGTCTCAATGTATACTTTTAACTATTTAGGATAGATGCTAGCTGATTTCTTATAAAGTTTACTTGTCCACACTGACGTCTCTGTAAAAAATCACTAATTTAGGGGCCGGTCCCATGGCCAAGTGGTTAAGTTCGAGAGCTCCACTTCGGTGGCCCAGGGTTTCACCAATTCGAATCCTGGGCGCGGACATAGCACCACTCATCAGGCCACGCTGAGGCAGCATCCCACATGCCACAACTAGAAGGACCTACAACTAGAAATACTCAACTACGTACTGGGGGGCTTTGAGAGAAAAAAGAAAAATTAAATCTTTAAAAAAAATATATCACTAATTTAATCCTCTTAAATGCAAAACACAGGAATGTCACCCTCTTGATAATTTACAAGTGCTACTGGGAGAAAAAGAAAAACACTCTTAAACAGTGCCATTCTAGTTTCTTGAAGAGCATTTGCAACATCTAACAGACAAAGGACAATATGGAAGGGGATGCATGGGTACATTTTAACCTCTGACTATAGTTTGGATGTTTATTTTAATCTACAAAAGCCAATCTAATCACAGGATCTCATAACCTCATCTTTCTCTCCTCCATCTTTCTGAACTTTCAATTTGAAAGTTCCTTTTAGTGCACAAGATGTGGCACTTTACGGGAGGAACACAGGAAGCGTTTTTCATGAGAAAAATGTATTTATCTTCAAAATGTCAAATTTCCTAAGTTGGTATTAATACTAAACTCTTATTATTTATTTCCACCCAATTTCAGATTTTAAACCAGAAGTAAATACATTAATTTTTCCCAGGCCTTTTGGTTCTGTTTTCGCTCATCCTCCAATTTTTACCTCTACTTTTCCAGCAACAGAAATCTAGGCCTCTTTCCTTGACTTTTCTTTTTCATATTTATCTCACATCTATCCTTCTGTAAATTCATTCTCTCCCTATTTTTGACCTATCTCACTTTCTTGTGTACAATGAGTTTATATTCAACAGTATTTTTTTATTTTTAAATGTTACTCCTTTCAAACAATTACATGGAAAATCTGCTTTACAATTAACTTATCTCAAAATTTGCCTCTCCTTAGTTTATGTATCTGCTGCCACTTCAAGCTAATAAGCCAAAAAAATCTTACATTAAACTGTACCATACACATCACGATTTTGTATTAATTATACAACTGATACAGTAGATTGCTCATAGAGTAATTTCGAGAGCAAGGCGTTCACATAGTTTGGAAATGGTTAAAATTGGCAATAAAAAGGGAACCCAGGGGCTGGCCCCGTGGTGGAGTGGTTAAGTTAGCACGTCCTGCTTCTCCCCCATAAAGTAGAGGAAGATGGGCACGGATGTTAGCTCAGGGCCAGTCTTCCTCAGCAAAAAGAGGAGGATTGGCAGTAGTTAGCTCAGGGCTAATCTTCCTTAAAAAAAAAAAAAAGGGAACCCAGAGAGAATCAAGATTTCAGTTAGAAAATTAAATTTTTTTCCCTTCCTCAAATCAACAAACATCTGCATTGTTACTGTTTGCCCCTGAGTGTGGTAGTCAAAAGTCCTGCTGAATTTAACTTAGCCCTCCTCAAATTATTACGGCACACACCCTTCCAACTGCTGCCCATTGACTTCCTGCAATTTACTACCTCGTCACTCTCCACATAAAATTCACGCAATTCACAGAAATTCAAGTCCAATAGCTAGTCAAACTATTTAACTCAATTCTTTTTCTCATTCTAGTTAATTCTAATCAAGTCAATTCTTCATTCTGGGAGCAAGCAAGGTTCCAGCCACAGCACAAAACATGAGCAGAGCCATTTAACTTGCTTCTTATCAAGGCGCTTGCCCCAATTAACGAGAAATAGTTACAATGACCTACCCAAAGCAAAACTAACTACACACCCTTTCAAACAAAATGTGTTTCATATAAACCTAGAGCCAGCAAGAGTTACAGGGTCTTCTTGTCTATACAGAATGCAAATTCCTTCCCAAAAAAGTAATAAATAATCAGAGACTTTGGATGGAAGACCAGAGGCTACGCTGGCAGTAACCACGACACACGGAAGGCCAGGCCAAGGCAGAAGATCAAATATCCAGCCCCTAGCCCAGTGCTCAGCCCTTACTAAATACTCAAAAATGTGTGTTAAATGAAGACTCACAGTTAATAAAACACTTACTGTAGAATTGCTTAGGTTAAAGAAAAAAGTACTTATATAGCACAGAACTGAAACTTTAACCTAAAATATTATTTAAAAACTCCTATACAGGTGGGACTATAACCCAACTATACCCTCTTCCATCTTTGCCCTGCTCATTCTGAGCTCCAGGTCCCTGTCCACCTTACCCATCTGATTTCATCTCCACAGCCCACAGTAAAGGCTCAATATAAAAGTAAAGGACAAATTTACCTAAAACGCTCTCTGGACTTAGTAAATGAGGAAAAACATACTCAAATGTCCAAAAATATATAAACTGGAGAACAGCTCATTAAAGTTGGACACCCTCTAGTCCTAAGTATTCAAAATAATTCAGAAGTCATATGCTAATCCCCAAAGTATGCATCAATTGGACTCTCAAAGTCTGGGGGAAAGATGACTGCTTAAGACACAGTATAAATTTTCCCACAGAAATGTGATAAATGGTGGTAGGATATCAAAACCAAGCCACAAAAGCCAACCCAACCCATAATAGCCAAACCACTGGTACTGTACAAGGAAACCTATTGTTCCAGAGATGCTTCAGAGCCTCCACAAACACCTGTTTGGGTGCATATGCACTGCTCCCACAAAATCAAAGCAAAATGCCAAAATAAATTGCTGACCCTGAGAAAAAGCACCAAAAGCACCTTGTATGGTGCCTGGAACATAGTAAACACTCAATAAATTATAGCTGCTTTTATCCAGAATCCCAGATTTCAAACTTTTGTGTTTATCAAAATAGCTTTATTTTTCTCACTAAACTGTAAATTCCAAGAGTGCAGGACAAACCCTCGCCACTGTACCCACACGCCTCCCTCAAAGCCTGGCACCAGGAGCATTTGACACATACTTGCTCATGAAGGAGACTTAGCATGACTCAACCTCAAAAAGAAGGAAGTAAACACAGGCTTAAAGCCGAACAGCCTTGCTTAGTTTTTAGGTGCTCTTTTAAACGAACTACCATGCTTCTCGAATTGACTTTTTTCCCCTTTAAAGTTCTCATCAAAATGAAAAAAAGTACAAAAATTCATGTAGACAATACTCCTCCAAGAGTCACCAGCTTAGAAAGCACTGTTCTGGACAATAAGCGGTCTCATTAAATGGCTGAATGAGACGGTATCTCAATTTCTCTGGGCCATGGTAATCGGATTAAATAAGAAACGGAGCCCAGAACTATTGAGATTTTCTAGCTTAGAAGTGCTTCTGTAGAAACACTGCATAGTTCATAAAAACATGAAACAGCAGGAATCATCCATAATTGCACCAACCTAACTTGCAACTGCTTTCATTTTTATACCATTATTTTCCTCCAATACACTTTTTTTTTTTACAAAGCTGCAATCCTAGTGCATAAGTCATTTTATTTTCTACTCCCCACCCCCAATTTACAGTAAGAATGCTGATTACAAACCTGATTGAGCCCTTGGCCAGCATCAAGGAACAACTTCAATTCATGCTTACAGTTGTGAAAACATAACTCTGACAATATTCTAGAAGGCCACAAGAGGGTGATGTTGCTCCATAAAATGCCACTTTTAAAAAATATAAACACATTATACCAACTTTCCAAAAAATGAAAATAATAGTTTCTCTCCACGGCAAGTAACAGGTATCAAAAATGTTTGTACTTTGTTAATCGGAAAACATTAGTGAGGAGGAAATACATTCATCAAATTTAGCAGCAACTATCCTAATTTTTAAGCTAAACATTTACGGCTCTTAAAAACAAAACAAAAACAGGATTTGGGCACCATTTTTGTGTCTTTTATCACGCCAATCTTCCCTTCCCTCCCTGCTCCATCCCTTTCCTCCTCAGGTCATCATAAAAAACTGAAATGCATTTTTACTTACCATGTGTTGACTAACTTTATTTTTCCTATTCTTAATTTAGGGAGATGATTCTATTTCTGTTTTTAAAAAACTGATACTAAAATTTATGTCAACAAAGGAAAACTACACCAAAATGGTTATCCAGTACTGAGAACGAGTTTGTCCTTCTCTAACTTGCTATAATTTCTCAATTTCTTATAATGTGCAACGCTATATTTACAATGGCACATTACCAAAACTGAAAGCAAAATATTTTTGCATTTGGTAATTTTCCCCGCACCTTAGTGAACATCAGCAGAAAACAGGTTTCCCACTCCTGTACTGCACAATGCCAATTATGAAAACAAAATTCAAACAACACTGAGCATCTGAAAACTTGGGTTCCAAACTTACAGAATCAAGTTAATATGTAAAAAGAGCTGTGTAAATACTCCCTAGGTGGACGAGTCAGGCGACAGACCATGACTAGCTGGGACCCTGGCCCTGACAAGGGGTGTCTGAGTGACACAGAAACACAGTGGCTCTTAAACCTGGAATCTGCATCAGGTCTCTCACTCCAAAAATAGTAAGAACAGGGACTATTTATTGAGCTCCCATTATTTGTCAGTCATGTTACAAAAAAACTACCTCTAACATCATCAATTAGCCTTCAGAGTCATTATTCTTCCTAGTAACAGATGTGGGAAAAATTGGCTTCAGGAATTTAAGCGAATTGCCCAGGGCCGCAAAACTAGTGGAAGTCAGGATTTTGAACCCAGATCTCTTGAGCTCAAAGCCAATGCTCTTTTAACTACATTTGCACTGCAAAAACAGATATAAAGTAAGAAACGCTGAGCTAAATCCATGCCTTAAAATAAACAGTTTTCTACAGCAACCTGAAGTTTCTACTCTCTTATTTTATCCCTTAAACACTGAAGAACTTCACAGGAGGGCGGCTCTCTGGGGCTTTTAAGCTAATCATTGAAAAGACTTCCTAAAGGCTGAGAGACAACAAGGAATCTTTAACAAGATAATGTGTAAAAGCATAAGAACAGTCACAGTGAAGGAGGTAAGCTGTCGGGACTGTGTCTAATAAATCATTTCCATGTGTTCTGGAAAAACATCCAGGGCAACATAACATTCTTCCCACTTGGGAAGATCAAACTTCATGTAATTAGATTATGTGAAATCTCATATTTCAAAATGACACAACATTTCCATAAATAATTGCTCACTTGTTTCAAAGTGTGGTATTTTAATAATATAACACTTGCTTACTAGACTTTTTCCTTTGAATCCAAAAGTTTTACATGTTTTGGTATTCTTCAGATACACAGTACGTGCCACATCTCATGAAGCAGCAGAAAGCAGAGCCATGAAAGCTTGGAGCTGAAGCTGACCGCTGAGAGGTGATTACACAAAACTTCTGAATGTCAGGCAAACCCAGGCCTGCTGACGAGGCTAGGACTGTCCCGTACTGTGCTGGCCACCAGGCTATCATGGCCCGAAGTCAGTCACCCCTAAGCATTTCCTGAGTATTTTTAAATACGTTAAGGATTCTAATTTACCAGCATTCAAGCAGCCATGGAGATTTGCTAACTCTTCAATTCCAAAGTGCCAATTTCTAGTGCAAGAGCATGTTGGGGGAATGCAATAGAAACAACAGCTTTTAGGGTCAGACCAACCTACTTCCAAACTTCACCTGTACTATCTGTGTACATTTAGCCTCTGAGTCTCAGTTTTCTTAGGTGTAAATTAAGGATACTGGTGTAGTTTTGCGAAGGGGAAAAGAAGTGTTAACGTCAACTGTCGGAAACCAGAATTGTTTCCGGAATCTGGAATACAGAAGGTGCCCATTAAGTGTTAACTTCCTAACAGCCTCCCATTACCACCTTCTCAATTTCTCTGAGGCAGAGAAACTCCAGTATTTTTCTACCACACTTCCACGACCACTCAGAGGACGACAGCAGGTTGAGGAAGGCACTTCAGTCGCATAGCCACGCTGCAAAATGAGAGAGAGCCCCACATCTACAGGAAGCACCAGATCAAAACTACAGTTAAGCACTTGAGAGGAATAGAGTACTGCTAATTTTTTTTGTTGGAAATACACAATTTCAAGATATTTTAAAGCTACTCAAGTATCAGACACAATGTTTACTATTTACAAACTCTCGTCCTAAGAATTTTAAAGCAGGTTGCTAAGTATAAACTGTCATCAGCTATCCTCACTCTTAGAGGAAAACAGTAGAATCCAAAATACACAGAAACTTTCCAAAATGAGATGATCAATGAAGCACCTAAAACTTTATTTATAGAATAATGTAATTCTTCTCAAGTTTAAAATACAGTAAAAATACACAGACGCTACCCTTAATCCACAAATCCCAAATTCAAATAGCTATAAAAATTTAAAGTTCCTTCCTAACTCATTTGGTGGCAAAAACTAAAGTGACCTGTACTCATTTGGCAGCAAAATCTGACCAGATGTGTGGCTATTTACTGTCCTTATTTAACCATACTTAAACACCGGCCAAAGAGAGAAGGACAGGGAGCCGCCCCACACTGCACTGGGCTTTTATGTAATGTAGTATACGGAGTTCATTACCTTTCCAAAATGAAGAAAAAATCAAATTCTGAAACACATCTGACATCAATGACAAGGTATGAGGAACCCATCATAGCGACTATTTACTGAATACTAAGTGTCAGGTTTAAGCCACACTGAGAAATCTATGAATTAGGTATTATCATTACACTTTACAAATGAACACCCAGTTTACACATGATAAAACTAGGGCTTAATCTGAGGTTAACCTGAACAAGGTCACTGAGCAGACAAAAGGCTGGTCTTACTTTAAGGCCTAAACTGTTAAATAGTAAACACTACAGGAAAATTAAATCACAAAGAAAGTTTTAAAGCAAGTTATAATTACCAAAACTTTTAACCTAGAACAATGAAATTCCAGAGTATAATGTAGACTTTCCATGCTGAGAATTCACATCTAAACACTGACATTGTATTTCACAGCTCACAAGACAAAGAGATGAGTTTATTGCTGTTTTCTCCTCAAAGAACTGGTCCCAAAGTCAGTGAAAGCAAACACAAAAACAATAGGCTCTTGAAACAAATACCAACTAATCCTTTCCACTCAAATTCAGAAAGA
Organism: Equus przewalskii; assembly: GCF_037783145.1. NCBI lineage: Eukaryota > Metazoa > Chordata > Mammalia > Perissodactyla > Equidae > Equus > Equus przewalskii. The sequence continues at coordinate 2,546,010 of NC_091838.1, forward strand.
ATCATGGGTTTGGCTTTTTTTTCTTTAAACCACAAAATGTACTAACACGATAAAAATATGGTTGATATAAACATAGGTTAAGTTTTTCCATAAACAGCCCCAATTTAAAGATCTGCTGTTCCAATACAGATAGGCCCCAGGACACAGGCGGGTTTAAGTGATAGATACAGGCTGTCACCACTACTGCCATGAGCAAAAGTCTGAGAAAAGAAGTTCCAAGGTTTGTTTTTTTCAATTTATCGACTTAAATTTAAAGCTTTCTCATGACTTTCTTCCTAAGTCAACGGCCTTAAGCTAAGCAATGGCTTTTCCCCACAAGAGAGAGATCGGAGCCCCCACCCAACTTACTTTCTACCCAAAAGACCAAATTCCAAATTAGACACACTTCAATCAAAACGTCCATTTTTGAGCAGCTTATTTTAGCTAGACAAAGCAATCAGATTATCTCATAATCACAATACCCACCCTAACTGTTTAGGTAGGCATGTTTTAAAAAGAAATATCTTCATTCAGGAGAGTTTCTTCTCCTGGGGCAGTACGAGCCCCTCTGAAGAGGCTGCCCGGGCTGCTCCTCCGCCCACGCCTGCTGCAGTCACCCGGTCGGGTTTCCACAGTTCGTCTGCATCAAGCTCTTGGCAATCATCTTAAGCCTCTTTAAACATCTGAAAGGTTCAGATGTTAAGCTCTCTTTGTATTTACACTGTACACGTGTATTTATTGAACACTAGAGCTTAAAGAAACGGTCTCAGAGAGCACCAGAACTCCAAACTACCAGTGCGGCTTCTACCAATTCTCAAACCAATGTGTGTAAAATCATCTGAGACATTTGTTAAAACGAAGATTCCTGGGGCTGGCCTGGTGATGTAGTGGTTAAGTTGGCGCACTCCACTTTAGCAGCCTGGGGTTTGCCGGTTCGGATCCCAGGTGTGGACCTAGGCACCGCCTGTCAAGCCATACTGTGGTTGGTGTCCTACATATAAAGTGGAGGAAGATGGGCACGGATGTTACCTCAGGGCCAGTCTTCCTCAGCAAAAAGAGGAGGATTGGTAACAAACGTTAGCTCAGGCTTAATCTTCCTCACCAATAGAACAAAGACGACAAAGAAGATTCCTGAGCTCCACCATCAAGAAGCACACCATAGATCTCGATGGGCGCTCAGGATCTACATGCTCAGCAAACATCCCAGATGACTGTGATGCACAGATGGTGCTCTGACAAACACCGGTCCACACTGCATTTCATGTAATGACGGTGTCAACAGTTTCCTGTTCCCAGATTGCACAGCCAAACCATCGCCGGCTGATACATGGCCAGCTGTGCTGAGTCAGCGTCTTTCTCAAATGCCTTCTTCACCTTTTGGCAACCCATTCTTTAAGTTAAGAGGTGAGATTTGATGTACACACCTGCACATGCCGAAACTCAGCTACAGACGTCTTTGAGAAATGGGTAGCCACTTGTTTGAATTTTCAACATATCAATAACAACGAATTCAGAGCAATAAAAGTGATTTCAGGGCTGCTTACGTCCCAAGAACCACACTTTCTGCTTTGCAAACATTACTTTAATCAATCCTTACAAAAACCCAGAAGGAAGATATGCTTCACATTTTGCAGAAGCTGCTGAGCGACACTGCTATTAACAGCACCGACACACGCCAGCTCGGCCTGACTTGAAGCTGCGGCTCTTACCCACGTGCCAGAAAGCCTCAATTCCTACACGGTAAGAGCAGCGCGATCCAATGTATTTACTTCTAAGGTAAAGTATGTCCTAATTTATACAGAGCAAGTTCATTTGACTAAGTCTCCCCACACTAACTAAACACAAACAAGTTGGGGCTGGTACATGAGTGGAGGAGCCTACTTCAAGTCAGGACTCAACAGTGTGTTTCACCCATCCCATTTAACCCTAATTATGGGTATACTAAACAGTTACCAAAAGAACATGTTTCCCTTAGTTAAATAAAAAGCCATCACACCCACAATTCTGTTAACGCTAGTACATTTTTAAACTACCTGTGTAATTTAGAGCAAGGAGGAGAGCCATAAAGAAACACCTGAAGGTAATTCTATCTGCCCCCTCCTTGCACCCTAGCCCTTCCTATTTATATAAATCGAGTTTCTCAGTACACTCGGTCACCTTCTCCCGTCGCCAGCCAGCGTACTAGATTCAGAAATTTGCAGAGATTTGCACCAGGACGCAGGGGCCCGAGTGTACATGAAATGCTTCAGAAATGCTCCAAATCTACACCTCAATTCTTTAAATAAAATATATTGATTATTCCACTCAGAAGCTATAATGTAATGACAATGGGACACTCATTTTCTTCAATTTTACAGTTAGCCATAACATTACTTAGCAGATAACTTGAACTAAAAAAAAAAGATAGTACTGAGACTAAGATAAACTGCTAGTGAGAGAAGGATAAGTGATGAAGATGAAGTGAGGGAAGCCCAGCTAGCAATCGACGACTCATCTGCTCCCACGACACGCATCCCCTTGCCCCTCCACTGCCTGAGGAGAGAGGACTTCCCTTCCAGCCTCCACGAGGAAGGGGCATTCTCTCCACTACCAGGACTCCTCTCCAAGGAAGAGTGGCTCCTCCCAACCTATCTCAGGACACTACAGATAGGAAATACTATTTCTAAGGCCAGTTAAGGCCAGAGGAACTGGCCAAGGACCCCTGCTACCCTAAATCTCATGCGGGCTAAGGGGCCGGATCCCTGCCTCCCGTGGCCCGTCCTCTGCACAGGGCGCCGACCGAAGTCTGCTGATCCATCTGTGAAACTGGGTACCTCACCGCTGCAGAGCGGCCTGTACTCTGGCCTCTGCACTTCTTAGACTCCACAGCCCTCAAGAAGAGCATGTTGATTGTGCCCCATTATGGCAGCACACTGGGTCAACCCCAGAGGTCCACAGCCCTCAAGTAAAGCATGTTGATCGTGCCCCACTACGGCAGCACACTGGGTCAACCCCAGAGGTCCACAGCCCTCAAGTAGAGCATGTTGATCGTGCCCCATTATGGCAGCACACTGGGTCAACCCCAGAGGTGCACAACGTTCTCTTCTTTTCTACCCAAGGACAGTGCTGGCTATTTCCATCTCTGCAATAAGCCAAATATGCCATCATTTGCACTTTCGACTCGACGTTCCGTCTGACATGCCCAGACTCAAAAGTACTAAAAGTACCAGGAAGCTTAAGTCTCAGCTTCCAAAACAGTTCTCCAGAAGCCCTGTTTTGGTGTAATCCTGGGATTCACGTACTTGTCTACTCCCTTTCCCTTGAATCTGGGCTGGACCTGTGACTTGCTTTAACCAACAGAATGTGGCAGAAATGATGCCGTGCTGGTTTCAAGCCCATGTCTTAAGAAGGCCTGGTCGCTTCTGCTTTCGCACACTTGTGAGCCCTAAGCCACCACAGAAGGCCCGCACCCCAGGAGGAAGGGCCACACAGAGAGGAAGGAGCCCTGAAACTAAAGACTATATGGAGGAAGAGAGAGTAAGAGAAAGAGAGAAGGCCCACAACAGCTGAGCTGCAGCTGAGGCAGCCATCAGAGCGACCACAAGCACAACAACAAACAAGAGGACAGCAGAGCTGTGAGCCCATCTCATCACGGTCGCTGTAAGTCACCTAGCTTTAGGTTGTTTCGTATACAGCAATAAATAACCAAAACAATGCTCACCTGGTTCCCTGTGTTTTTGTATAATCTGTTCAAAATCCAGGGAAAAGGAGTAATTAATTATACTCTCAAATATTCACACAATCTCAGAAGACAACAGTCTACGCCCTTTCTGATGTTAGCGACTCCACTAAACTCCAAGCTCCAAGAAGACAGGCCTCACTCACGTTGTCCTGCCAGCACTGGGCCCCAGCACCCGGCACGGTATCTGGCCCGTGGTGGGTACATCCATATGTGTTCCATTAATATGTGAACAAACAACAGGTTTAAGGAACGTCAAGACAAATGTCAACCTTCCTTATTACTTAGGAATTATCTGACATATGGTTTTACATAATATATTCCAAAAAAAGTTGTTTAAACATATGAATTTGAAGAGTATACTAAGAACTTAATGGTAAATCTTTTTTTTAAAATGAGAAAGTTTTTTATGTAATGGCAAAATCAAGAAATGTCATAATATATACTTTTGGAAGTCAGATCCTGATTTATACGCTCCCAAAACACAAATTTTCATAGACTAGGCTTTTATAAAAAGAGAACAAATTTCATCTGTAAAAACAGCTGAATTAAAATCAACACATTTTCAAAAGGAAATTAATACATACATTTCACCAGTGTACTTTCTCAGACAAAAAAAAATCAACTTCCGTTTTTTCCCTGATGGAAGAATAACCATTCTGTGATAAATACTTACAAATTTCAATATCACCTACCAAAGCCACTGCAATGAGATTACCATTTTAACACAAAGGAGGAAACAGAAGTTCAGATCTACATAGTACAGAAGTTTAACACAGATTCCAAACAGGTAAATTTAAACCCCTCACATACAGCCTTCAGTTAAATTTCCACTGTCGATGAAAAGTCAGTGGGAAAAGAATACTGACCTAGGAACAAAAATATGGGTTTAGCTCTGGGTCTAATTTTAGCCACTTACCAACCATATACTGTGGAAATTTAACTTTTTATAACTTTGAGCCTCAGTGTATTCATCTAAAAAGCAATGATTATCTCCTGACACACTAGTGCTGAGTTGTCAAAAGAATCCAATGATAAAGTCTATGGAGCCACTATGAAAAAATGTAAAATGCTACACTAATACATGACACTCTTCTTAACACCAGCAGAGTAAAAAATCACCTATGTCTGTGCTTTCATTAGACATTTTTCCTCCACTAAGCATTAGTAACCAGGTCCTTCAACATCACTATAAAGGCCAATTTATTTGTTTTTCCACTGCTTGATAAATTACATGATATTTTTATAAAGAGTAAAAAAGACCCTAGTCTTTCTCATCATCATGGAATCAGTTTCTAGAGCTATAAAAGATACCAAGTAACAACTTGTTCTGGTTCCCTACCAGGAAGATAATCTTACAGGTGCAGAAAAGTGAACTGTTTACTAATCAAATTAGGCTTTAACCATACTAGGGAGAGTGAGTTTCTTAACGCAAAGAAAAAGTACACTGGCAGGACCCCGCACTTGATTTATTTTGTAAAGTGTCCATTTTTACTTGATACAGGATTCCTGGATGGAGTACTCTTAAGTAAGGCAAACATGAACAGAGAAGAGAAAAGTTCTTGAAGCTTCTTATCTCACTCCACATCCCTCCTCCGCTGCCAACCCAAACTGAGCAAAGGAAGTAAGTACGTAAATGACTGCTCTGATATTGCCGTCTGCTCTCCATCCACCCAATCCACCCCTCAGCCTCACCAGCAATCTCACACATGGAAAACAAGAAGGGTAGAGACAGTCCAATGAAAATCTAAGACCCTTGAATCGCAAAATGTTAAGAACTAGAAGGACTCTCCCAGGATACTAGTCCTTACTGACGAGATCATTTAAAGGCAGTAACTATAGCCAATTGATGGTAAGTCAGTTGCATTCATCTTCCCACAAGGAAAACCCTCATTGCCAATCAACTCTTGATTCCACTTTACCCGCTGGCTAACTGAAACACTTAGGGCAAATCATTTAACCTCTTGGGCTAGTTTGTTCTCCAATATAATAGCAAATAACATAAGGTAGTCCAAATTCTCTGTAAAGTGTAAAGCACAACACAAGTGTAAGGAGGGGGATACCGTCTCTAGATGTATTTACAGTCTGTCTCTACAGTAGCGGTTCTTAGCAATAAGTGGAAGAATCTGAAGGTTCTATTGTTTTAAAAAGCCCCCCGGTAATTCTGAGAGCAGCTCCCAGCCCAATCCACTGCCCCATGGGTTCCCCGGATGAGCTTCAGGTGGTCCATGGAATCCCCCTAAAATTATATCCAGAAAGCACAGGTGCATACGGAAATTTTCCAGGTCAGCACATTTCTTTAGTTTCAAGGGTTAGTAAAGCTGAGAACCACTGCTGTACAGTAACACACACATGCCAAAGATAAAGTTTCCATGGATGTTCCAAATGGTACCACTATTCTCCCAATCAACCTGGATCAGAATCTCAGCTATTTTTCCTTTCTTTTTTTTCCTCTCTCATCAAATTCTGTCTACTCTACTTCCTTCCTCCTTTCCAGTCCTCTTATTAGCACCACAGTTCACACCCTCACTACCTACAACCACAGCAATCAAGGTCTTCCTACCCCAGGTTCTCTCTACTTCAATTCACACTACCCACTGCTGCCAGATTAAGCCTCTGAAAACAAGGCTGTAATCATTTCATTCCCAACTCAAAAGTCATCTGTAAGCCCCCAACCAAGGTCATTAGCCTGGCATTAAAAAAATCATAAACTAGACCAAATTCTTACTTCAAGCTTTATCCTTTCTACTGATACAAATACCTTATGTCCCATCCAACATAATTACCTGCTTCCCCCTGAATGTTTGAACTCTGTGCTCTTAGCACCTTCTCTCTGCTCGGATTACCTTTCCCAGCCTATCAAAAGTCAGTCGTAAACTATAACAACCTCAATAAAAGAAAATTTTTTTAGAAAGTCACAGTCATCCTTCAAAACAAAGATTTCAGAAGCCAGCTCTACGAACTAACCCCATCTTGCCAAACAAGATGCGGGTGAATTCTGGATGAAACTTAACTATATACGAAAAGACAAACAAGGCATTTGTGTACAGTCCTGCCTGCCTAACTAGTCCGGGACAGCAGAAACTGTTATCATCTTCATCTTTATATTCCCCAAAATACCTCACACAGTCATGCAGCAGCCGCTTAACAATTGTGCAAGGTCGCAAAAGAAATTTCAGCCTTCACAGGGTAAACAGCAAAGATTACTATTTCTTTGGAGGCAAAAACCTCAGTGACATCCTGTATCATGGGAGGCTTCCAAAAAAACGTAACTCTTAAGTTACCGCTTTTCAAAGCCCTGGTGTCGTAGGTCTTATGAACAGCTTTGCATTTTAAGGGAAAAACTACCTGGAAATGTCAATAAGCCACGTCCCAAAGAACTATTCCACGCACTTTACACTTCTCAATTTGACTACCTCCCAACACTTGGCCACTAAGTTTTCACTTGAAAAAATATTAACTTCTTACGGAGAGTGATAATTTCCAGCCACAGACAATGTACTACTTTATGGCTAAAAACAAGTCACATAAATAAAAGAACGCCTTTCTTTTTTTAAAAAGGTGCATTTTGCTTGTAGAATACACAGAGATTTAGCGACGCACGGAAAGTGCGTTTACAGATAAGCGTGAACTCCTGCAGAAATCTGCATGCAACTAACTGCACCCTAGGAATTCCAGGTAAAAACACCGAAGGGAGGGAAGTGATAACTTTGGCTTTAATTCTTTTCCACTACTACTACCAACAGCATTTTAAAGCAGAAACTCAAACCTTTTTGCACATTAGCCTCCACAAAAAGATAAAAACTTATCAAGATAGAAAAAGATAGCGACACCAAGTCCCCGGAAAACATTTTACCCTGGAAGAGCAAAAATGTCAAAGCAGACGCGGCTCTCCCTCGGCAGGGAAGGTTTCCTCCAATCACGGGGGCAGAGGGAGCTCCGCTCCGGGTCGTGCAGAGAAAGGGCTGCGCGCAGACCGAGCAGCCAAGGTGGCAAGAGCGGCGAGCAAACCACAAAATGAAATCTTTAAAAAAGAAGAAAAAAGGTAAAAGGAGAAGGTGCAAGTCAGCGACGAGATAAGGACTGGCAAAAACTGCAAGGTCACGGGGCCCGCCGGGTCACAGAGGTGGAGGGGCGGGAGCCGCGCGCCGTCAGGGCCGGCGACGACACGGCGCGCGGCCGGCCGGGCGCCCGGGCAGGCAGGGAGGGTCCACGGGGCCGCCGCAGTCGGCGACGCCTCCCGCCCGGCCCCAGCGCCCGGCCCCGCCGAGCGGCCGCCCGAGGGTCCCCAGGGTCCCGCCCGCCCCCCGCGGAGCCCTTACCGGCGCGGAGCCGTCGGCCCGGCGGGGCGCTCGTCCGGCGGCGGCCCTCAGCCCTCCGCGCCCTCGGTCGCCATCTCGCAGCAGCGCGGCCCCGGCCGCCAGGCCGCCTCCGCCGCTCGGGACCGCACGCCGCGCGCGCCGCCGCAGCCTCCCCGCCCCGCCCGCCGCCGCGCCGCGCCGCCGACCCCACACGCCTCCGCGGGAGTGCGCCGCCGCCCACAGCCCCGCCTCACGGCCCGGCCGCGGGAGCGCGCCGCCGCCCACAGCCCCGCCCACAGCCCCGCCGCGGGAGCGCGCCGCCGCCCACAGCCCCGCCGCGGGAGCGCGCGGCCGCCCACAGCCCCGCCTCCCCGCCCCGCCCACAGCCCCGCCCACAGCCCCGCCCCGCCGCGCCGGCCCCACACGCCTCCGCGGGAGCGCGCCGCCCCATAGCCCCGCCCCGCCGTGCCGACCCCACGCCCCCTCAGCGGGAGCGCGCCGCCCGCCCACCGCCCCGCCCACAGCCCCGCCCCGCCCCGCGCGCGCGGCCCGCAGCCTCCGGCCCCGGACCGGAATCCGGCTTCCCTCGAGCATGCGCAGCGAGGGCGCCCGAAGCTGCCTTGGGGAGACTCCGCGCCTCCCGGTCCTCGGAGCGGTCGAGGGGCCAGCCAATGGGAGAGGGGGGCGGGGCCTGGGCGCGGCAGGGGCGGGGCCGCCCCGAGATTTGCGGAGCGTCGCCGCGAGCGGGAGGCTGAGCTGGGGGTTGCCGCCGCCTGGGCTCCCGGTTCCGGGCGGCCCCGTGCGCGAGCGCAGGTACGGTCCTCGGGCGCCGGCTGCTTTCTGGATCGCTTTACTGCAAAAGGTGGCTGTTATGAACCCTGCTGGACCTCGAGAGTTTGACTTAGGACCCGTTGCGAGAGCAAATCATGGCCTTTAGGGATGCTCGTACCAGAAGACTTCCAGTCCACGTTTTTATTAGTGATCAGAAGGTTCCCTGCCCCCACCCCGACGTGAGTGCAGTGATGAAACGAATACTGAGCAGGTACATGTGGCAGGGCGGTTAATCCGGACAGCAATCCCATAAGGAAGCGTCTGTTATCCCCGTTTGTACAACCGGTCAACTAGTCCAGAGAAGTGCTGTTTGTTCTGTGCTACTTTTAGAAGAAGCCCCCCCCCTGCAAATAGAAGTCAGTGGTGATCGCATTATTCTCCAGAGGACCTGGGCTTCTACTTCAGAGAGAGAATGAGGACCATCAAGCACGGATGTCTACAATTTTTGCCCAACCATCTCATCCAAACCCCACAAATTGCCTATATCCACACCCAGGTTTGCTAGCTTTCCTGTGTCTCGCAGGCTGGGTGTCCCCGCTTTTCTCTGAAGCAAACGTCTCCGCTGTCTGCTCCCACCTGTGACCGCCTCTTTGACGCATCTTTAACCTTGTCCTTTCTATTGGGTACAACTCTGCAGCACAGTCACATTTTAAGACTTTTCTGCCTTAAATTTTCCCATGATTTTACAACCTCGTTCTAGTTCTCTCTTCTTTCATCATAATTAAGCTTTTGAAAGAATTTTGTATCAAGAGCAGCATTGACCCTCCATGAATATTTTTAGGATTCAATAAATATCTTCTGACTGAATGAATGTACATTCTCCTCTCCGTTGCATCAGCTCCTACCCTCTGACTTCATACCTGGATTTGAAGCACACTATATCCACAATAATTCTAAAATAGGCATCTGAACATGTTGCTCCACTGCTTAAAATCTTTCACTGGCTCATCGGAACTTTCAAGACAAAGATTAACAGGGTCTTCAAGGCTCCTTTCATGCTTGCATGCTCTGTCTCTCCTGTTATGCCAAACTCTTCAGAGTCCCCTGATTGCGCACGCTCATCTCTGCTTTAATGAGTACTGTTTCCTCTGACCTTTTCCTTAGCTTTTTGCTGGTCCAGACCCTTTGAAAGTAAATCCAAGAACACGCTTACAAGCGCGTTCTCAGCCGTCACACCTGCGTACCCAGCAGAAGTCTGCACACCACCTGCAGAACGCTTCCAGGCCTCCTGCTTCCATCTCTGCCATGTCTCACTTTCAGCTCTCCTGAGTCCTCAGTTTCCCTCCTCAGTTCAGCTCCATTCAGAAGCTGCTAATATTCACCTAGGCCCCAAAGTTGACAGCCAATATTGAACCAACCTTTTATTATTAAATATTTCTTTGGTTTCAAATGAACACTATTATAAATATCTTTTCATAAATCCTTGTCCATGTCCTTACTGCCTCAAGTCCTGAAAAGTAATCAAAGGTATGAACACTTTTAGCCTTTTAGAAACATGTTGGCAAGCTGCCTTCCAGGAAGAACATAGGCTCAAGTGTCACATGGCCTGGGGTCAAATCGCAGTTCTGCCACCTGGGGCCACGTTCTGATTTTCATGGGCCCTAGATGCTTTTACCTTTGTGGCCACTTCTGCCACAAAATAATATTAAAAATTATATTTATAACTGCATTGGTTTAAGGACAGCATATTGATGTTATATAGTAAAATGTTTTCTTTGACCATAGCATTCATTTTTTTTCTTCTGATTTTAAAAGAAGTTAAAACATTTTATGGGCGTCTGAAATTGTGGTGAGCCTGAGGCACTGTGCCCACTGTGACAATTGGATAAGTCAACCCTGCTGCGACCTACAGGCTATGAGATTTGGCCAAATTCCTTAATCTGGCTGTGCCTCAACCAGAAAATTGGTGTAACGCGGCCATATGATGTTGTAGCAAAAAGTAAATAAGTTGTTACAAATAAAATACTTAGAAGTACATGGCACATAATCAATACGTTACCGTCATTATAACTTTTAGTCTCAATTTTCCCACAGAGGTATATGAGAGTATACGATTGTCCTTCTTCACTGTGCCAAAGTCATCATGGTGTATTTTTATATGGGCAAATATGGTTTCTTATTGTTGGCTCATTGTCCATTTTCTTACTGGGGTATTCACAAAAAGTCACTTTATATGATGTAGATATTGATCCTAGATAAAGCTATTGGTCTTTTCCATTTTTGTTTCCTTCTATTATTTTTTGCTTCACAAGTCCTTTCCCATCCTGAGATCATATCAATTATCTGCCTTTATTTTTACTACGTGTTTGGTAATTTTGACTTTTCCGTTAAATAATTTAATCCTTTGGGATTTATTTTGGAGTGATGATCTACCTTTCATTTTCTCGAAATGGCTGACGGTCTTCCCCAGCTCATTTTCTAAAGAATCCTTCTCCAAGTATGATGGTTTTAAAATATGTATGCCCACAAATTCATCGATATTCCTTCCTTCAAAAAGTGGAGACTAATTCCCTTCCAAGTGAATGTGGGCTGTACTTAGTGACTTGCTCCTAAAGGATACAATATAGCAGAAGTGACACTGTGGCCATCTTAAAAAGGTATCGTGGCTCCTCCCTACCCCCTCTCAGATCACTTGCTCTGGGGAAGGCAGTTACCATGTCATGAAGACATTATCAAGTAGCTTTATCAGACGCCCATGTGTCAAAGAGCTGAATATCCTGCCAACAACCAGCAAGAATCTGCAGCCTCTGCCAATCTCCATGTGACTGAGCCATCTTGGAAGCAGGCCTTGGGATGATGCAGACATCTTGACTGCAACCTCAATAGAGACCTTGAACAAGAACCCCCAGCTGAGTCGCTCCCAAATGCCTGACCCATAGTAACTGGTAGGTAATAAATGTTCATTGTTTTAAGCCACTAAATTTGGGGGATAATTTGTTACAGAACAAGTGATAACAAATGTACTAACCTGGTGGTTCTCAGCTGGGGACAATTTTGCATCCCAGGGGACATTTGGCAATGTCGTGAAACATTTTTCACAATTGGCAGGCACAAGTGGGGAGAGATTTCCATGGGCACCTTGTGGGTAGAAGCCAGAGACTGCTAACCATCCTTTAGTGCACAGGACAGCACACACACACACACACACACACCAGCAGCAACAAAGAATTATCAGATCCAAAATGGCAATAGTGCTGAAGGTGAGGAACCTTGCACTAACCTGTCTGTTTTCCCTGCACCTTAAATTTTCCCTCTTACACATGTAAGTGTGAAAAAGGTGGGTTTGCTTCATATCCTTTGCTCATTTGGATGCTGCTTTACCTTGTTTTACCCTGGTCCTAGGCAACCACCAATCTGCTTGCTGTCACTAGAGAATAATTTTACTTTTTCAATGATTTGGTATATATGGAATCATCCGATATGTCCCTTTTTGTGTCTGGCTTCATTAGCTCAACACATTTTAGAGATTCATTCATATCGTTGTGTGTAGCAGTAGTGCCTTCTTTTTTGTTGTAGACGGCTGTGTTATTGTATGGATTTGCCAAAATTCTTAAATTTTTGTCTTATTGATGGATATTTGCTTTGTTTTCAGTTTTGGGTTATTATGACTCAAGATTCTATGAACGTGTCATCAAAAGTCTTTGTGTTGAAATATATTTTCATTTTTATTGGGTAAACAATGCCTAGAAGTAGAATTGCTGGGTCACAAGGTAAGTATATATTTAACTTTGTAAGAAAATGCCAATCTACTCTCCAAAGTGGTTGTACCCCTTACATTTCCACCAACAGTATATGGGAGTTCCAGTTGTTCTGTTTCCTCTCCAACACTTAGTAATGTCAGTCCTTTCTGATTTTAGCCACTCTAGTGAGTGCATATGGTAAGTCACTGTGTTTTAATTTGTATTTCCCTGATGTTGAGCATCTTTTCATGTGCTTATGGACCATTTGTATATTTTCTTTTGTGAAGTGTCTATTCAAATCTTTTGTCCATTTCAAATTGTTTTTGAAACAATTTGCTTGCTGTGGTGAGCAAGGTGGTCAGCCTCCAGGATGGACCCCATTGATCCTGGCCTCCTGGTGTCTATCCTCTTTTAGAGTCTTCTCCCCTATAGAGCTGACCCGGGTCAGATTTTCCAAGAGGAAATTATGGAAGTGATGATATGTGTCTTCTGAGGCTAGGTCATAGAAGACAGTGCAGCTTCCATAATAGCCAGCAGCAACTTGCCAGCCCTAGGTGGCACTGTGGAAGTGGATCCCCTCTCCTCTGTCAAGCCTTTGCATGACTGCAATCGCATGTGACTCCCAGCCAGAACTGGTCAGCCAAGCATTTCACATATTCCTGATCCAGAGAAATTTTGACAGATAGTGAGTGTTTATTGTTATTTTCAGCCTCTAAGTTGTGGAGAAATTTTTTACACAGCAACAGATAAACTTACATTTCATTTTCTTAATAGTGTCTTTTGAAGGACGGAGTTTTTATTTTGATGAAGTTCAATGTATCAATCGTTTTGTGACTCAAGCTTTTTATGACTCATTCTTTTTATATTTAAGAAAGTTTACCTACTCCAAGAGAGTGAAGATTTTTTTCATATGTTTTATTCTTGAAATTTATAGTTTCAGCTTTTACATTTGAGTCTATAATACATTTCAAATTAATTTTTGCATAAGGTATGAGGAGAGTCAATGTTGATTTTTTTTCTAAATGGACATACAGTTGTGTCAACACCATTTGTTGAAAACAGTCCTTTCCCCACTTTGGCTACTTTGGTGAAAATGAAAACTCAATGTCTATTTTTGGATTCTATAGTCCATTCAATTTCCCTGTATGCCTATCCTTACACAAATATCACACTGCATTGATTACTATAAACTTCAGAAAGTGATGAAATCAGGAAGTATAAATCTTCCAAATTTCTTCTTCTTTTTCAAAATGATTTTGACTCTTCTAGGCTCTTTGCATTTCCATATATACTTTAGAATTAACTAGTTAAATTTCACTTTTTAAAAAATACTTCCAGGAGTTTGATTGGGATCGTGAATACGTAGATTAATTTAGGAAGAACTGACATATTAATTATATTTAGTCTTCCAATCCATGAATATAGTATAGATCTCAGTGTATTTAGGTCTCCTCTAATTTCTCTTAGCAATGTTTTGTATTTTTTTATAGTATTGCTGTTGCATATACTTATCCTTAAGTATTCCATGCTTTTAAAGCTGTTGTAAATGGTGTTCTTAATTTCATTTTCTAATGGTTCATTGATAGTATATTTAAATACAATTGACTTTTAAATATTGGCCTCGTGTGCTGAGACTTTGCTAATGAATTTATTAGTTCTAGTAGTGCTTTGTATATTTCTTGGGAGTTTCCATGTATACAATCTTGTCTCTCCAAACAGAGAGAGTTTTATTTTTTCCTTTCCATTCTGTATGCTTATATTTCCTTTTCTCGCTTTATTCCACTGACTAAAACATACAGTACAATGCTGAAAAGAAGTGGTAAGAAGGGACATCCTTGCCTTGTTCCTGATTTTAAGGGAAATCATTCAATGTTTCACTATTAAATATGATGTTAGGTCTAGATTTTTTTGTATAGGCCCTTCACCAAGTTGAGGAAGTTCCTTTCTTTTCCCAATTTGCTGAGAGTTTTTATCACAAATGAGTGTTAAATTTTATCAAATACTTTCAAGGGGTATCTATTGAGATGATCTTACATATTTTTTTCCTTTTTAGATTGTTGATATGATGGATTTAATTGATTGATTTTCAAATGTTAAACCAATCTTACGTTGCTGAGATAAACCACACTTGATCTGGTGTATTATACTTTTTATATATTGCTGGGTTCTACTTGCTAAATTTTAAATATTTTAAGCAATCCAAGTTTGTTAGGGGAACTGGTCTATAATTTTCCTGTAATTTTTTTTTTAGGTTTGTCATGAGGGTAAGGCTGGCCCAATAAAATGAGCTTGGAAGTATATCCTCTTTATCTATTTTCTGAGAAAAGTTTGTATGATTTTTATTATTTATTTCTTAAATGTTTTAAAGATTTCACCAGTGACATTTTCTAGGCCAGGAGTTTTCTTCTTGAGAAAGTTTAAATTATGAATTTAATTTCATTTGTCGATAAAAGTAAATTTAATTTTCTATTTCTTCTTGTGCCAGTTTTGGAAATTTGTGTCTTTCAAGATATTTTTCCATTTCATTTAAGTTGTCAGATTTAGAGGCCTAAAGTTATTTATAATATTCACTTATTAGTCCTTAATATTTGTAGGACTGTAGTGATGTCCCATCATTTATTTCTAATATTAGTATTTTATGTCTTCTCTCTTTTTCACTTGATCAGTTTATTTAATGTTATTTCAGTTTCATTGGTCTCTTCAAAGAAGCAGCTTTGGGGTCATTAATTTTACTGTCTGTTCATCTTCTGTTTCATTTATTTCAGCTTTGTCTTTATTATTGCCACATTTCTACTTACTAGAGGTTTATTCACTCTTCTTTTTCTAGCTCCTTAAGGTGAAAGCTTATATTATATACTGGGGACCTTATTTCTTTTCTAATATAAGCATTTAGAGCATAAGTTTCCTTCTGAGCACTGCTTTAGCTGCATGCCCAAAATTTTGATATATTTTATTTTTATTTAGTTCTAAATATTTTCTGGTATTCCTTGTGGTTTCTTCTTTGACCCATGAGTTATTAGGAAATATGTTGTATAATTTCCAAATATTTGGGGATTTCCCATATATCTTTCTGTTGTGGTTTTCTAATTTAATCCCATTATGGTTAGAGAGCATACTTTAACATTTCTGTCCTTTTAGATTATCGATACTCGTTTTATCCCCTGACATTCTTGGTGAATTTGTCATTTGCACATGAATCGTGTGTGTTCTGTTGTTGTCCAGAAGACTGAAGATTGTTCTATAAATGGCTATTAGGTCAAGTTGGATGATAGTATTCTTCAAGCCTTCTATAGCTTTACTGAATTTTGTCTACTTGTTCTATCAATTTCTGAGAGGAATATTACAATCTCTAACTATGGTTGTGAATGCACCTTTTTTATCCTTTCATTTCTGTCAGCTGTTGGTTCAAGTATTTTCTAGGTCTATTATTAGGTGTGTACACATTAAGATTGTCATGTAGTCTTTACTGTTACAAAATTTCCCTGTTAATATCTGTTAGGATTACTTGCTCTCATTGTAGTTTTAATCTGCATTTCCCTAATCATTAGTGATGTTGAACATCTTTTCATGTGCCTGGTGGCCATCTGTGTGTCTTGTTTGGAAAAATGTCTGTTCATATCCTCTGCCCATTTTTTGTTCAGGTTGTTCATTTTTTTTGTTTTGAGTTGTATGAGTTCTTTATATATTTTGGAAGTTAGCCCCTTGTCAGATATACAATTTGCAAATATTTTCTCCCAGTTGGTGGGTTGTCTTTTCATTTCGTTCCTGGTTTCCTTTGCCGTGCAGAAGCTTTTTAGTCTGATGTAGTCCCATTTGTTTATTTTTTCTTTTGTTTCCTTTGCCCAAGTAGACATGTTATTCGAAAAGATGCTGCTAACACTGACATCAAAGAGTGTACTACCTGTATTTTCTTCTAGGAGTTTTATGGTTTCAGGTGTTACCTTCCAGTCTTTAATCCATTTTAAGTTCATTTTTGCATATGGTGTAAGATAATTGTCTACTTTCATTCTTTTGCGTGTGGCTGTCCAGTTTTCCCAACACCATTTATTGAGGAGACTTTCTCCATTATATGTTTTTGGCTCCTTTGTGGAAGATTAGCTGTCCATAGATGTGTGGTTTTATTTCTGGGCTTTTCAATCCTGTGTCTGTTTTTCTGACACTACTATGCTGTTTTGATTACTGTAGCTTTGTAGTATATTTTGAATTCAGGGAATGTGATACCTCCAGCTTTGTTCTCTTTTCTCAGGATTCCTTTGGCTATCTGGGGTCTTTTGTTGTTCCATAAAAAGTTTAGGATTCTTTGTTCTATTTCTGTGAAGAATGTCATTGAAATTCTAATTGGGATTGCATTGAATCTGCAGATTGCTTTAGGTAATCTGGACATTTTAACTATGTTTATGCTTCCAATCCATGTGCATGGAATAGCTTTCCATTCTTTATGTTTTCTTTGATTTCTTTCAATAACATCTTATACATTTGGTATTTTAAAAAATTTCTTTCTTTCCTTTTTCATTATATTCATATTTTCCTTTAAATACTTGAACATCTTTATAATAGCTCTTTTATCGTTCTTTGCTGCTAATTCCATCATTTATATCATTTCCCAGTTTGTTTCTATTGACAGATTATTCTTCTGGTGTGAGAAATATGTTCATGCTTCTCTGTATGTCTATTAATTTTTTATTGCATATTGGACATTGTAAGTATCAGCTTACTGAGTGCTAGGTTTTCTTTCTTTTTTTTTTTTTTTAAGAATTCTAAACTTTGAAACTTTGTTCTGTTAGCTAAGTTACTTGATAATCAGCTAGATTCTTTTGAGTCTTGTTTTTAAGATTTTTTTGGTGGGCTGATTTACAGAAGACTGTACGGTGGGTGTTCAATAAGACTCCTGGAATCTGTCTGGCCAGAACCCAGACATCTCCAAGCTCTCTGTGAGCTTTGAGAATCATTTACTCTACAGCTCACTGGTCCATTTTTTGTCAGCCTGGAAGAGTTTCACCCTCTGCATGTGTCACTTACTGTTTAACATTAGTCTCGTTGGAACCCCTTTGCAGGATTCTGGATCTTTTTCTTCATATTGCTTTCTCCTCTCCCATTCTCTGCTCCACAAAATCCAGCTATCTTCACAAACTATATTTTCTGTCTTTTCAATTCAGGGGTTTAATTTCACCTTAATATTCATTCAATCCCCCCCTGCCACCACTCCTGCAGCAGAAGAATTCCCAAACATAAGTTATTTAGTCTAGAGCAATGTGCGGGGGCCCCAGAAGTTTTGTCTATGTTAGTTTTTGGTCCTCTAAGTCCAATAGAATTGTCTCTGAAGGTGAGGTGAGAGTGGTACTCAAAGTTCCTCTGTCAACTATGGCCATGAAAACTCCAATACCTCCACTTTTGGTGATCATTTCACCATTGTGATTTCCATACTCTTTAATCTTTTCAGTGCACAAAGTGGATGTTAGATCAGGTTCACACAAACATACGTTTTCCTGTATGCATGCAGACACATACAAACATACTCATTAAGGACAAAATTAATTATCGGACACTGTAAAAACATTGATTTGGTAATATTGTCTAACATTTTTGAGAATTTTTAATGAACTGGGGAATTATGAAAAACCGCTTTATATGCATTATTTCATTTTCCTCTTATGAAGTATGAAGCTTAGAGAATTGGGTAATTTGTACAAGGTCACATACCCAGTAGCAGATGAAGCCAAGTTTGAGTACAGGAGCCTGACTCTAGAGGAGGAATTGGTAAACTGTGGCCTGCAGACTGCATCTGTTTTTGTAAATAAAGTTTTATCCCAAGATAGCCATGTCCATTCATTTTTGTATTGTCTGTGGCAGCTTTTAAGCTACAACAGCACAGCTGAGTAGTTGCAACATATGCTGTGGTATACAACACCTAAAATATTTATTATCTGTCCCTTTACAGAATAAGTTTGCTGGCCCTTCCTCTAAAGCATGAATTAATTACTCCATAATTTATTTTTTGAAGATGAAGAAGATTGATCCTGAGCTAACATCTCTTGCCAATCTTTCTCTTTTTGCTTGAGGAAGATTTTCGCTGAGCTAACATCTGTGGCAATCTTCCTCTGTTTTATGTGGGACACTGTCACAGCGTGGCTTGATGAGTGGTGCTAAGTCCACGCCTAGGACCTGAACCTGAGAACCCCAGGCCACCAAAGCAAAGCATCCAACCTAACCACTACACCACTGGGCTGGCCCCAGTTACTCCATAATTTTCAAGGCCATCTCCCTTGGTACCTTGAGGTAGTTTTTCCTGTCATTTTGCTGACCATGAAAATTCTTTTCATTCATACTGCTTTCGAAGTATACTTTTCAGCATACCAAAAATAGTCCATCACTAAAACGTATACCCCTCTCTTTAAAAAGTTCCATCTGCACCCTCTAGAGTGGAAAGTTTTTGAGACCAGCTGTTTTATCTCCTGTGTTCACTGCTGTGTCTCCAGTGCCTAAGACAGAGCCTGACATACAATGGGTGCTGAGCTGGATAACTCTCCACAGATGATCCCTTGACTATACTCTTAGGTAAGACTCCATCCTTCCCTAGGTAAACCTATAAGGAAAGGCAATTTCTTTCTTTAATTTGTGCTTCCTTTCCCCACTGATTTATAATACTACTTTGTTTTTAACCACATGCTGAATCACTACGGGTACTAGTTAACCCAGTTGGTGGGTGAGGTTAGCCCACTCTTTGATATTTGCCACTTTAGCAAATTAATCAAACCCAGACAGGAGATTGTGACAACCTCTGATCCATAGCTGGTAGGTCTGAAGCACAGACGACAACCTGGCCTTGGCTACTAGCATCTGGGGACTGAGCCCTTAACCTATGGGATCTGATGCTATCTCCAGTTAGATGGTATCAGAATTGAGTTAAATTGTAGGACACCCAGTCATCGTCCACTGAAAAGTGGAGAATTGCTTAGAGTTGAAAAAAACCAAACATTGGCATTGTATTAATATGTCTCCTCATAGAGATTTATCCTTGCATTCCTGGATTATTCTTTTCTTGTTTATAGTGGTTTTTTATGTTACACAGTCTATTGAAAGCACTTGACAGTTAGGTACCCCCTTCTGAGAGGCCTCAGAATGCTTGTAATACTTATACCTCTAACCGAGGAATTTTTTTTTTTTTTTTTTTTTTGCCCAGTAGCACCAACACTTGACAATAGTTGAACAGTGATGAGTTCTTGACCCAAAGGTGTTCATCTTAAAATCAGCCTGTAGCTTATGACACGGCCTGGAATAAGGGCTCTGCGGACAGTCTCCTGGAAGATGATAGCAGTGTCAGACACTCAGAGAGAGATACAGATAACAGAATGGCATGGAAACAAAGAGGCTTTACAGAAAGAAGCAGTGATCAGAAGCCGTGAGGTAAAAGTAAAAAGCCAGGTGGAAGTGGCAGTGAAATAGAAACAGCCATGGTAGAAGTAAAGATAAGTTTAGCCACAAATATGGAGGAGAAGCTAGAGTAGAGAGCAACGGGCACTTGCTGCTGAGGGGTCATCGGACGAACAGGACTCGCAGCTGGATTATTATAATTGTGGAGACACTGCGCACCTGAGCATCCTGACTGGCATTCCAGTTTCCCTGGAGACCTGGCCATATGACTGTTGAGAGGCGGTTTGTTCATATGTCCCTTTGTATCAACTGAAATTACCTACGTATGGCTTTTTTGCTGCCTGAAAAGACCCAACTAATGCAAGTATTTTTTAAAAATATTGCTAGATTTAATTTTCCACTCTTCGTTTGGAGGATTTAGCTATAGTTTTTCTTCTGTGTGTGTGTGTATGTGTGCACACGTGCATGTGCACGCAATATGTGCATACTAACTTTGTAGGTTAAATTTTTTCTGTTACATCCTGTTAACTTCTCTGGTGGGCCCTCTATATTATCTGCCTTCTCAGTGATACTTTGCTAGGTTTGGCAAAATTACTTGCAATTTACAGGTGCTATTGTTGCATAACTTTCCTTTACCCTTGTATTTGATGAGTGTATCTCAGATAGAGAATCTGTGTTTTGTTAATCCATTGCTTTGTGAAACTGAGTGCCAAATTCCAAATAAAAATTCAAAACTTTTAAACACTGTAGTGCATTTCTTAGCGAACTCTACTTTCTGAAGTATCCAGAATTCACCATATGGAAATGTTATACAATTTCTCTTGAACAGGTTTGTTTATAAAGTTTAGTATCGTGGTGAGTTCAGGAATCCAGGTGTCCAAAGATTGGTTGTATTAATGACCCCGCTAAATGGCCTCCGTAAATCCATAATGTTTGTTCTATAACCTTCAAGTTCCCTCCAACTCGGGGTCTAGGCTTGGGTACGTGACTGGCTTTGGTAATAGGATGTTAGCCAGCATGACGTAAGAAGAGACTTGGAAAGTGTATGTGCTTTTTGCTGCTTTTTTGTGTGATTGGCCCGGCTCACCATTCCCCTCTGCTGTGATGTGAGAACATGCCTGGGCTAGCCTGCAGGAAGGATGTGAGAGGCATGTGGAAGAGAGCTGTGCTGTTCCAGACAACCCAGCTAGAGCATTCTAGATCAGCCGACTGCCAGCTAGCCCTCAGAGTGGGGAGGAAATCCAGCTGAGACCAGAAGAACATTCCAGCTAAACCATTCAAAATTGTTCACCTGTAGTGAGCAAAATAAATGCTTATTATTTTAAGGAACTGTGTTTGGGATGGTTTGTTACAAAGCATTATTGTGGCAATAGATAATACCGAGATGCTGAAATAGTGGTTAATCAATGAGGAGACCTCCCTGTGTATTTGAGGTGCCAAGTCAGCAATAATATTCACAGATGGTCGATATTTTCATATATTCATATCTCTTTTTGTTTTCTTCTGTCTCTGGAAAAACTCCTTTACTGCCCCAGGAACAGTAATGGTACCAGAGAATGTTTCCCTCTGGCACTGTAGTAGCGTTTTAGGCACTAGGCATGTCAAAAAATATGTCTGACTTTGCTCATGGTGCGGTGTTTTGATATTTGAAGTGTTAAGAAGGTAAATGGATTTTATTTGACTGGAATGGTAAAGATAAGACATTCTCTGCCTCAAATACTTGCCTGGATTTAAGTCGTTGGTAAGAAGAAAAAAAATAATTAGGCTGGTGAATGCTTTCAGTTATGCCCTTTCCTGATGACTCATAGATTTTAGAATGCCTTTAAAGAAATCTTGGAAATACAGGCTGTCAGGTGAAGTCCTTGCTCTTATATTAGGCAAATATAGGTTTTTAAAAAGAAAACACAGAGGCTCCAGTTCAAGTTAACAAACATTTATTGATCTCCTCTTAAGTACCAGGCATTATAAATACAAAATCAGTGAAAATACCCTCTGCACTAGACGAACTTAGAATTCAGAAAAGAGACAGACAAATAAATCACGATTCCAATATTCTATGGTAAGCACAATGAAGGCTCATGCACACAAAGCTTATGGTGGTCGAGGGGGTGGGGATGGCAGGCCAGGTTTGTGTTTAAGGAATTTAAAGGATGAGTAGATTTAGGCAAGTAAAAGAAGCGCTTCGCTGAGAAAGGATTCCAGCAAGGAGCAATAGCATGAACAATGACATGGAATGTGGAGCAGCATGATTACATGGGAAACCACAGAACACAATGGGGGACTGGGAGTTATACTTGCCAAAATATAATCAAAGTCCTGTTAGGTATTTGCTTATGTTTTCAAATGTGCAATTATTTTTGATAATAGAGTTTTTGTTTTACACGAAAGTAATCTTTGAGTATCTTCTGGATTTCTGTGAATTCCGTGTGGACAGGGACCAAGTTCATCTTCTCTCCTGCATCTCAGCACCAGCACAGTGCCTGACACTTTGTACAGATGCAATACGTGTTTGTTGAGCAAATTACTGAATTCTCGAAACTGTCAGCCTTTGCCAAAGTCCTATAGAAATTTGTCTTTTAAATTGTTCTTTTTAATGTACTCATAAAGATGTATTTTCTTGAATAATTTGTCTTTCTCAAATTGTCTTCAATAAAGGATAGCTAAATCTTCTGATTTATAATTCTCCCTATTTTTTTCTTTCAGTTTTATTGAGATATAACTGACATACAGCCCTGTATAGGATTAAAGTGTACAGCATAATCCCTATTTTTGGACTTTAAAAAACATGCAGTTCTCAGTGTTGTTTTCTCCTGATACATCCATCTATCTTTTCATTCAGCATATGCTTATAGAATGCTTAATTATGCACCAGTATTGTACTACACACCAGGGGAAGAGCAGTAACTGTGCAGACCTGCTCTGGGCCCCAGCGGGGCTTATAGTCCAGTGAGAAAAACAGACC
Organism: Equus przewalskii; assembly: GCF_037783145.1. Classification (NCBI taxonomy): domain Eukaryota; kingdom Metazoa; phylum Chordata; class Mammalia; order Perissodactyla; family Equidae; genus Equus; species Equus przewalskii. Next base: position 2,568,852 of record NC_091838.1, read on the forward strand.
AATATTGAATGAATAACTTACATGCACATTGGGAGTTACAAAATAAAAGTAAATAGTTCTATAAGAGTGAGTAAAAGCCTCTATTCAATGTGGATTAATACATGGTGATTATATAACATGTTTACTTTATCTGGTTTTTAGTTTACATTCTCTGCTTTCTGTTTCATTATGCCACATTTATAATTAATGTGTGGCACAAAAAAGTTTACTATAAACATTACTTGATTGAATGAATGAATGAATAAATGAATATTTGTTTCCTCATAGAATTTGCCTTTTATCATTGAAATTCCATTAGAGCCCTGATCCGTAGCTTGTTGGCTTAATTTCTGGGTAAAAGAAGGTTATTAGCCAAATCTATTGGGTTATCTGGTCTTAGTCAAAAAACGTTCATTAAAAGTCCACGTAAGGGGCCAACACGGTGGTGGAACACATGCTCCACCTTGGTGGCCTGGGGTTCAACCATTTGGATCCCGGGTGTGGACCTACACACCGCTTGTCAAGCCATGCTGTGGCAGGCGTCCCATATATAACGTAGAGGAAGATGGGCATGGATGTCAGCTCAGGGCCAGTCTTCCTCAGCAACAAGAGGAGGATTGGCAGCAAATGTTGGCTTAGGGCTAATCTTCCTCAAAAAAAAGTCCTTGTGAGTTATGTGGCAGATGTGAGAAATCCAAAGAAGAATGAAGCAAGGTTGCTGTCCTTACAGAAATAACAATTCAAGCAAACAAGACAATAGCACATGGGAAGGTGAAAGCAATTTAGCAGGAGAAAATACACGTGTCGTAGATCTTGTAGACAGATACTGTGTGAGGGAATGTGAACAGTAGAAGAGTGAGAAGGATACCAGGCCTTCAAGTTGCTTGTAATCTGGCTGAGGAGATAAGACAGATACACTTAAAATGAAAATGACACCAAACAATAAATGATACGTTCTGGCGCTGAAGATATTGACAGGCTGAGGTTGGCATGTTTTCTCACTCAACCACACATGACAGCCGTCACTCCAAAGTGCAGTGTGTGAATTGCAGAGGTGCACAAGGCCATCCATTGTAACTTTGGGTATCATTTTTACAGTGAATGAGAAAGTAAATGATTTTTGGGAAAATCAGTAATATCGAGAAGGTGTTTGAAAATATTTCTATAAGTAGGTGAGAGTGGGCTGAAAAATGATGCAAACATGTCACCTATACGAATGCTTATAGTTGCAAACTTTAAAACCTTTGAAATAGAATGTCTAAACATTTTCCAAATGAAGAGTTTTGAATCCTTTTATTAACTTTTTTTAACCTAATGCCCACATCAAGGTGACATCAAAGTGAACTGAATTTCCTATCTTACTTTCAACAAAAAGTTTGGCATAATTGGTATCTGGAAACGAAAAATTAGTATCATATTTTAATAACTAAAGACCATGATATACTTTGTCCACTTGTATTGACATCTTTTTGAAGTATTCTTCCCATCCATGATAGTCATGGAAATTAAGTATTGAACCAACTGAACTTAGAACTCAAACCTTCAAAATATTGTATCACTAAATGTTATACCAAGATTAAAATAAGGTGACCTCACAAAAAGCAAAAGAATTTTTGTATTTTTAAAAACATAAAATACCACTTTAGTCTAAGAATATTTATTTTATCGTTTTCTAACCTTTCTTTTTAGTTTCTATTTTTTTGCTTATGGTTACGAGTGTACATAAAATATCAATACAACAATACATATATGTAATTTATAAATAAATATGTGTAAATTTATACGCAAATTTGCTCTCCCTCATTCAGTGGAAGTATGGGTTCAAATATTTTCTACTGATCAAGATATGTGATCAAAAAAGTTTGAAAATCACTGAATTGATAAAAGGGATGGAGAAAGCTTTCTAGAGATAGTTAACCTGATAGAGTAGCATCATATAATTGGAAGGAAAAAAACCAGAAGCAATATAAAGCAATTTTTTAAAATAATATAAAACAGAAAAAACTGGGAATAATTTAGTGTAGAAACCAACAGTTCCTAATATTTCAGAACCTTCTGATAGCGTCACTGTATTCACGTCAGTCCAGCAGGAGCTGGGCACCTGCTCTGCTCTGCTTGACCCTGGTGATAAAAAGATGAATAAGATGTGGTCTCCAGTCCAGAGTGGGGAAAACAGAGTGCGTGCGAAACAGAGCATGTGTGACCACGTGAAGTAGCGGAATCATGTAAATAAACAGATAATTTCCGTAAAATATCATAAGCAGTATAAGGGGGTTCCATGGATTATATAAGATGGCTTCTGGTGAAGTCGATGGGATAAAGTCAGAGAAGGCTTCCTCGTGGATGTGGTGCCTAAACTAAGCTTTCTTGAGACTGTATTAGGGAACAGTGTAATTGATTCATAATGAAGAACTGGAATAAATTCAAAAGTATTCATTATGGTTGTTTCATTTTGTTTAATGAGGCAGAAAAAAACTGTAAACAATTTATTGTTTTCATAAAGAATATATAAACATATTCTTTATGGCCATTGGCCTGGAAAGTGCGGCCTCGCTGGTAATTGTGGATGGTGACTGGAATTTATAGCTTCGCTGGACCTGTGTGCTAATTACTGCCTTCCTCCCCTTGCCCTCCATGGAAGATACTCTTCCCCCCCACCACACCTATGGCTCTCATGTTCGTAGCACAGAATCTTAAGATCCTCATCCTCAGGGGCTCGCCACAGCTGACTGGACGACTAATGCAGAGAAAAGCAACCCGAAGCCCAGTTGGGGCAATCAGATTCCCTTTCTGAGAATCTGAGGTTAAGAGGTTATGCTTTGAACACTTGGTGGTAAAGCATCCTGAATAAGAGTTCTACACTCCAGGCCTGCGAGTCAGCAGAAAGAAACTCTACCCAAAAATGTCAACCATCTGGAGACACAGCTATGGGCACAGGTAGTGTGAGAAAACCTGCTCAAGACTAATGAGGCCAGGGGTCTGGTCACTCTAACAAAGAGTTTGAGGGACCCTGAAATAGCTGTGTAGCTTCTCACTCCAAAGTCACCTGCTTGAGTTGCTGAGAAAGACTTTCCAACAGACCAGGTGAAGAGGGAGTTTATTTGAAGGCTGTGAGGGAACCTCGCCTAATCCAACCGCAGATGGTACCGCTAGGCCTCAAAGTGCTGGGAAAGTCTTCAGACAAGCTACTGTTCCTCCTTTTTTCTTTCAGACAGCACCATTTCTCTTCTCTGCATCTGTCCGCCTATACCTGCATTTCATTCTCCTATATGCAGCCGGGCTTCTCTCACAAGGCTCCTCGTTTCTGTTCTTGCATAATCTCAGCTTAACACGAGCCTCTGCCCTGCTCTGGGGCCATTTCGGCTCAGACTTGACCGGTGTTACAGCTCCAGTGACCACTCCTACTTACTAAGTCAAACTCTCATGTCTCTTAGTTCAAATTCTTGTACCTGTGGGTGTACCTCTTAAGGAGTTGACATTTTTGGTACTGATGGATAGAGCTTTTCACCACCAACTAGCAGGCCTAGAGTCTAGATATCTTATTCAAGTCCTTTTACCACCAAGTGTTCAAAGTATAACAACATCTTCACTTAGGTTGGGAAAATATTTTAGATAGTATAGATTTAAAAGGCGTTTCTGGAGCATTTGTGAGAATAGGCAAGTTGGCAAAAGTCCTGGTGTTGGCCCCAGGGAAGCAAAGACCAGGTTCTGCTGGGATGTCGTCACTGTGAGGCATGTCAGCAGTATGTTCCATCTGAGTTACAACTAGACAGAGTTAGACCCTGGATAGGATTAGGCAAGCTTGCCTCATTGCAGAAAGTGAGCTGGAGAGTCTAATTACGTCAGTAGAGAAGGGAGGTAAGGCTCAAGGCTAAATGGAATCTGATCTCGACAGTGTGAAAGCCACCAAGAGAAATAAGCGGATCATAAATCAGGGCATGCTTGCAGGGAGCAGTTATTTTAGTCAAAGGTCATCTGCTGAAAGCAGCCTATAATTTTGGAGCAGCTCAGAGCTATTGGACAACGTTCCTGCTTCTGGATCATAAAGAGCCTCCTGTAGCCAGTGTAGGTCTAGGACCAATTGGGAGCCTTCAGAGCTGTTGTCCAATAGGGAACTCATGTGCCATCTCCGCACAGACTTGGATTGTAAATGGTCCGTGGTCCCCCTGGGGGCTCTGATGGGTCAGACCCCATTGGAGCCAGTCGGGCACCTTGGGGAGGATTTCATTCTACTGAATGTCACGGTCAGTATCTATTATGTCACCCTACTTTAGTTTCTCCATGGTACTTATCACCATCTGAAAATCTTGTTTATTTGATTATTTGCTTTTTGCCTGTCTCTCCCCAGTAAAATATAAATTCCTTTAGAGCAGGGACTGTAATCTTTTTTTAGTTTTTTTATGGCTGTGTTCTTAGCACCTTGAACAATGTTTGGCTCTTAGTGTGTTCTCAGTAAATATTTATTGAGTAAAGAAACAAAAGTCCGAGAACTTGGTGACACGGTCATGGGCCAAGGGCCTGGACAACAAGGTCATGGGCCAAGGCGATCCTGACAGTCCTTGATCAAAGCGTCTACATTGTAAATATACTTGGAAAACTTAATTTGTGGTCAACAACTGTCACTCACCTCCCACCCCCTCCACAGCCAAATTCTGTCCTCAACTCTGAATCTGCAAATGTTCTAAGAAAAAATAGTGTGCCTATGCCCTTCTTGTAAGAAGAATAAGCTATCCACTTGTTTTCGTCGAACAAGCCCTCAGCCACCAACGTTTTCTCTTACTTCAGCCTGCTTCTGAGATGCCTCTCCAGCACCTGCTTCCCCCTCCTGCCACATTCTGTCTCTTTTTCTCAATAAGCGAGCTCCTCAGTTCTCACAGGTAACAGACCCTCTACCAGGGAAGTGTAAGTGAGCATGTTTTCAGGAAACAGCTGAAATTTCTCCACGTGCTTTGCTTTTTTGAAAAGCAGCCACATGGCTCGATATGCGTACAGCACATGTTTACTAATTAACAAACATCCTCCTACTGAGTCAGCCTCCCTTCCTCTCCCTATTTCCTTTTCCATTCTTAGAAAATTGTTTGAATGAGTATGCACTTGGCCCAGCAGTTCTCAACATGTAGTGTGTCTGCATTTAGCAGCATGAGCGCTGCCAACCTTGAAATATGTATTTCTCTAGACATTGTAATATATATGCTAAGTTGTATATTACATATCATATGTATCTGAATACGTATTATACACAGTGTAAACAGTGAAATACGTATTTCTTTAGACAGAGTAATCAAAGTGAAAATAGCATTCTATTAACAAAAGTTTTGTAAACACTAAGAGGATATCTACTTTATATGATGACTTTACACACAACTTCTTTCTTTAAAAGCAAGAAGTCAGAGTGAATTCTATTAATTTGCAAAATGAAATAATCAGCTTTAAAATCCAGTATGATTTGCATTAGTGGTGAAGTTAATTAGCAGATATTTATTGAACACCTATTGTATAAAATGATCTGAGATGGGTAATGCATATCATGCAAGGAAACATAAATGAGTTCCATTCTTGGAAGATCTATGTGGTAAACTAGACTGCTACCTCATAAGCATCCCAAACTTAACATGTTCAGAACGGAACCACTCACATCCCTGTTAGGACATTTCTTAGTGTTTCTTATTTCAATAAGTAGTTCATAATCTAGTAGAAGAGATGGATAAAAATCAACATTTATGAAACAGCATTAGTGCTTTAATAGAGTTAGGCACAAGCTTTTATACACATTTAAGGAGGAGCATTTAATGCAATTAAATGCAACGGAACATGGAAGTCAATCTTCTTCATTATCAGAGGAGAATTTCCTGCTACCATTTAAAAATAGATTAAAGCACGCATTACTGATGATTCTTTTCAAATGTATCTTTTTTTTTCTCTGCAGATGCTGTGTCTGTCTTAAGAGGAGCTAGAGTTGTCTCCTCAATAACATGGGTCATTGTTTTCTGTGTTTCTGCCTGAGAATTTAGAGCCTTTCTGACTAATGTATTTTTCTTACAAAACTGAACGGAACTGATGGCCCAAAGGGCCAGCTGCTTTTATTAGCCACAAAGTTTAAAATTCCCTCTTTTCCAACTATGACTGTATCAATAATGACTATTGTGGCAACCATTTTGATTACCACACCAGTTTAATCGCTTTGGTAAACTCTCTTCACTTTGCAAATCCCCTTTGGACTGCAGAATTGGTGATAGGACTAACAAAATGAAGAATACAGTCTTAGGAGTTAATGGACTTCATAATTTGTCCTCTGTTTGAAAACGCAACTGTAGCTCTGTGATACTCAAAGAACATATTCAGAACTTCAATATGGAGAATTATTTACAACTCAACTGATTGTAAAACATATAATAAAAATGTGGTCGAGGTCTAATTTTCCAGAGTGTTGGTGTGTATTGTACATAAGCCCCGCTCAATATGAGTTCTCTGTAGTTCAGCGCAAAACCTTTTCTCATTAGAGAGAGCAGAAGATTCCTGGAGAAGTCAGGCAAAGATCATTAGTACTAGTCTCTTGAAAAGAAGATTAATTTTTATTTTTAGACATCTATTCATGTGTACAGGTGAGATTTAAAAAAATGAATGAATTGCTAATGAAATAGTATTCTGTACTTAATGGTCAGTTTCAGAATAAGTGGAACAGGCAACTGCTTGTGAAGAGTAAGACCTTCTGTCTCCCCAAACATCAACCCATCTCCCACTATTTTCAATATTTTATCTTTGTTCCTTTGAGACTAGAAAGCCTTTGTTCTTCAAAGCCTCTATAGACAGGAAGATTTTGACAGGAAAGGAAGAGGGTCAATGGGTTCCTAATTGTAGAAATATAAATGTGCAAACATTTAGAGGCACGAAACAGGATATTTGGGAAAAGTGATTTTATCAGGTAATGCTTTAAAAGCAATTTAATGGCTAGTATTCACTGTATGAACGTTGTATGCCAGGTATCATGAGAATAACTTTACATCGATTATCACATTTAATCTTTCTATAAACCCAATTGTAAAGATGGCCTCATTTCAAAGTGAAGGGAATTAATCTTAGAAGTGTGGAGGCGCGAGTGAGTGATTGCCCTGGGCTTTGCCTTTGAAATGTTTCCAGAATTGGGCTGCTTTTAACCACATCCACCGCTGTTGTCTAAACCATCTTCATTTCCACCTGGCCATTGCTAGAGCCTTCATTCTGGTCTCTCTGTTTCCATTTTGGCTCTCCTACAATCCATTCTGCCCAGGGCATTCAGAAAAGTAATTCTGAAATTGATGTAAGATCAGGTCACCCCTTTGCTTAAAACTCCCCAAAGGTTATCCATCTAAAATAAAATCTAAACTCTTTACCGCAGCCTACAAGGCACTATGTGGTTCCATATTTTACAGGTGCCCAAGTAGTACAGAAACACACAAAAGCAGACATATTAAAGGACACTCGGATAACATTGCTGGTCAGGAGCCACTTAGCACTGGCCCAGGACGGCCCCATCCTAACGTGCACCCTGGAACTCACGCTGCACAGGCCCCGGGGAAGGGTCTTTCCACAGTTTTTACCTGTGTCTTCAAAACAAAAGACAACTATATGCAAAACCTGTGAATGCTTGTGAATTTTGTTGTTGCCAACACCTGGGATTGATGTGACTTCAAAGTCAGTGGAAGAACTCAAGAGAAAGGACAAACTAATTAACTTCTCAAATCCATTCTCTCGAACAGCATGAATACAATATATTCTTCATAAATAGCGCCCTGTATCTTTGTTCTCTTCCAATTCGTGTTCTGAAAAATTGCTTGTGGGGCCTGAGGAAGATTTTGCAATGTTAAACAACTTATATTTACTCAAATTTGTATATAAGTAGATATAAGCATAACGAATAAAGCATAATACCAATTCTTTACATTGGCTGTTAGGCATAAAATGTAAAGTTGCAAATAGTTTCCTTTGACAAAATTTTAATAATATTTAATTAAAACTTTGAAAAATAAAATTCAGTGTTGCCTTTATTTATATTAATTTAAATTTTTGATATTCTCTAATCCTAATTTGAATTTTGCCCTTTGATTTTAACAGATAATTCTAAATATTTTAGAAAACATAGAACATATTTGAAAACATGAATGAAAATCTTAATTTTTATATTTACTTTATTATATTTTTGATAAAATATATATTCAAATTATCACCACATTGAATACAATTATATATATATATACTTCATTCTTTTTTTCCCCCAAAGATTGGCACCTGAGCTGACATCTGTTGCCTATCTTTCTTTCTTCCTTCTTCTTCTTCTCCCCAAAGCTCCCCAGCACATAGTTGTATATTCTAGTTGTAGGTCCTTCTGGCTGTGCTATGTGGGACACCACCTCAGTGTGGCCTGATGAGCAGTGCTAGGTCTGTGCCCAGGATCCGAACCAATGAAATCCTGGCCCACTGAAGCAGAACGCACAAACTCAACTGCTCAGCCAGGGGGCGGCCCCCCATATATTTTTAGATCACTGAGAATAAGGACAAGTTGAAAGGATGATAGAAATTTTAAAATACAAAATAGAGCCCTAAAAAGAAAAATAAAATGAAAAATCTACAAAAAAAGCAGACTCCTTAAATTTTTAAAAACTAGAAACAGTGAGAGTCAAGCAAGATCCACATAAAACTTATGACAACACATTACAAATTCTTTATTTAATGAAGATTTAATTAGTGACCAAAACAATAAAAACAAGCAGGAAAATTATCCTCATCAAATTCACAACTCACGCTTGTCATGATTCTGTGTGACTTTGTATACTTTGCTAAATGAAGATTTAATTACTAGTTAAAAACAATATAGTTGAGCCTTCCTTTGTACTCTTGCTGTGGGTTCTAAATGTTACTTAAATACCTATTTTTCTCCATAGAACTTATCACAGAATGGCATGGTATATGCTATTTGTTTATTTGCCTATGATATATCTCCTGATAGATTTTAAGTCCAATGAGAGCAAGAATCTTGTTTCCTTCCTATTTCTCTCTATTCCCAAATCTAAAACAATGCTTGACTCAAAGTATGGGTTCAAGATATTTTTGTTGAATGTAAGACCCTAAGACATTAATAGTCTTAACTCCTAGATACACTGCATTCTGCAGCGAGGGCTGTGTAAACCTCTGAGAAGTCATTGGGGAAAAGGAGAACAAAGTTCATGTCATAATAAAAGCAAATCTCTCAGCCCACCCTTCCATAGTTGTCATTAAGACTCTCACAAACTGGTTATTTAGTCTTATCGTTAACTGAGCACTGACTATGTGCAAAGCATTGTGTTGGGTGGTGTGTACTTAAGGAGGAACAAGACATGGCCCACGTTATTGTAGACCGTGTTAGTGTCAGAACACTTGCTGTCTCTCTTACTGGGCCTGTCTTGACAAGAGGAGTGTAGTTCCCAACCCGCTGACCTTACGTTTGGCCCAGTGATCTGCTTTGACCAGTAAAAAGTGAGCAGTGACTCATGTCAGTTCTGAACAGAATCATTAAGAGCATCCTATGGCTCCACTCTTACTCTTTCCCCTCTGCCACTAGTTGGCCTGTGCCAGAAAAGGGCAGCTGTTTTGGCCTGTAGCCCGGAATGACAGACAACCTGGTGCAGAGTCGAAGCTGAGCCGTACAGAGCACGTACATACCATGAGCAAGAAATAAACCTCCGTTGTAAAGCTAGCGTTGTGCCGGAGTTGGCTTGTGCTGGCTGTGGGAAATGATTATAGTCATCGCCTCCCAATTCTGCCTTAGGTGATGCCACATTACTAGCTTAAAACTGGCAAGGTGGGATTATTGACACTATAGAAATCACCACACATTGCAAATCAGGGCTTTAATTCCTGCAGAGCTTGTTGTTAAATAATTATCAGTACTCCAGGGTTTAAAGTCACTAAGGTTTGAGGTCATTTGTTACCACACCACAACTTAGCCTAAGCTGTCTGATGCACTATTCTCAGTTTACAGCCTGTGGTAGATATTAACAGGCCCAAACAGAATAACATTATAGTGAGTGCTACACTAAGGCAAGAACAGGAATTTTGGGCGTCAGGACCTGTGAAGGGTCTGAGATTTTCACCCTACTTGCAGCCCTTCAGGTTAGCCTGCCGGTTTCATGGATGCTGGAAGAGGGCATGAGACTCCTGGAACAGAGACAAATGACTTTATTACAGCCCAAAAAGCAGCATAAGCTTCATGCTCATTTCTGTGCCTCTTATTTCCAAAATCACAAGAGGAGTGGAGTGGCCCAGGTAGATACTGCACCAAGATTTTGTGTCACGGCTAAGAAACCCCAAGCTCAGGAAACCTGAATCTTTTTTAATGCACTGCAAGCAAAGCTCCTCATCTTTTGCCCTGAGGGAGACATTATCTTTACTGTATTTGACGGGAAACAAACCCTACTTCTCTAGAGGGAGGCATTATGTCTATGTTCCAAGACTGTTTGCAATACAAACAGTCTTGGAAAGAAGTCCATAACATCAGTGGCTCTACTCACAAGGGCAGAAATGCTAGAGATCCCTAGAGAATTGTCTCCCCACATGGAAAGTTTCCAGTTTTAGCATCATCTTGGGTCTCTCCTCGAGGGTAACACATGGGAGAGTTTTTCCTTCCCCTCTTTTCTTTGTTTTTCTGTGTCCCTAGACCTTTGTTAGATCATTGAACTTATCGAAATAAAAATTGAAGCGTTAATAGTAGATGGGTGGCCTTTCTGTTCTTCTGAGTGACAGTATATGGGGAAAAGAAAGATCTCAGGCTGTACTGTCAGGCCCACCTGAGGAAACTCCCAGACATTTCCTTCACTAACCACTGAGCTTTGGACGAGCTCAAGTGAGATCGATCTTGTGTAGCAGAAGAATCTTTGTGCAGATTTAACAGAGACATTCTTCCTTCCTGGTATTTCTTGAGATTTATCTCTGGGTTTCCACCCTCAGAATCACTATGGATTGGAGATGGAGAATTCAGCCCAGAATTGCAGAGAATTGCTTATCTTTAGGTTTCAAAATGGAAAGTGAAAGTCTATATTAGAGACAACCATCTGAGACCCTGCAACCATGCTAGAGAAACCGTACTTGCACAGTGAAGGCCTCTGAGCACCACAGGAAGGCGTTGGGTTGGGCCATTTTTATCTCACACCTCTCCCAGAGAAAAGATGAGATCAAGGGGGAGGATAAAGTCTGCACTAACTGAGATTAAATTCTGCATCTACGTCTTTTAAAATCAGAAGTGCCTGGAGTTCCTTTGATTGGGCATCTTTATATTTTTCCTCCATTAATGGATGTAGGTTCTCATGGACTAATTTGTGTTCAATTCTAGAGAAATAAAGGAAGCATCTTTGGAGGGTATGAGAGTCCTTTGATTGTTAATTCAAATCTGCTACTCAAGCGAGGCCGCAGGCACACTGCCAGATAGAATGTGTTCAATTAGCATTGTTTATTGTTACTAACAGTCTTCTGCACATAAATTTACAAAGCCTTGGGGCTGACAGAGAAATGTTTCAAATCTGTCTCAGGTGTACCCTGCTGGGTGTTTTTCTTCTTTTGTGTTGCTTCAGATCTCTCACTCCTTTATTTAGTAACTAATTCTCTCTAAAGTGTTAATTGATACATTTATTCTTCCTAGGAATATTTTCCAGTTGCATGAAATAACCAAACACCAAAGCCCTTCAAGACCCAGGAAGAACGCACATCTAATTATGGAGTGCAAAATCCGAGACTAGCTGTGGAGATATTTTGGGGTAGAGGAAAGGGCTTGCTTTTCTCAAATTATACGTCAGACGTGTCTGCCTACGCTGTTTTTCCCCAAGCCGCACAGTTCAGTGCAGGATTCTCGAAGCGCCGAATCAAAGGAGGGAGTAGTGGCAGACATTTGTGTTTCTCCTGGCAGACTTCAGGGAGAATTATTTTGGCCAAATTTCCAATTCCCTTTCCACTCCCTACCTCTTCGCAGGCCTGAGATTACACCATTTGGTGTTGATCGTTTCCAACTGTGAATAACAATAAACACAAAGATATTACTTGTGTTTTTCATCATTGACATTTTCCTGCCTTGAGATTTGTTGGATGAAACATAGCGATACTTCTATCAGCTGGGCAGGAACTCTCACACACTATCAGTCGGCAGAACGCCCAGCCTACTGCCCCCTCCCGAAAGAGCGATGCTCTTAATCACTCTAATTCTTAAATGTTTATTTTGGGACCAATAGCCTTTAAAAAATAAGTTTTAATGTTTCTGAATATCAGTCTTAGCAAACAACTTAATATTAGCTCATTTTTTCCCCATTAACTCATCTACTGTTTCCTACATCTTTATAGGAAGATATATAAATATAAAAATGTATCTGGATTTTTATAGATAGCATTACAAAAAAAACGTTGTCATTCTATTGGCCAGAAAGCCCTAATTGCTGGTTGCTTTGAACCCAATGATCAAATCTCCACAGACACATTTTAATCTATGCTTTTCTCCTTTTTTCTAGAGGAATTTTTATTATAATTAACTTGAATGTGCTTTCAATCTTATTCCATTTCTTTTGGAAAAAAAATCACAGCATTTAAAATTACCATTGAATGCTTCCCTCTCTGAGGTGTCTGGGAATGGATTCTCCAAATGCTACACAAAGGTAAATCCTTGGTAAAACTATCAGTGTCAAAGTTCTATAAACTTTTTTTTTTTTAAGAGTGAGACCACATGTCTACATATTCCTAGATAGAGAGCATCTAGCATATGGAAACAGGTATGTTTTAGAAACTGCACAGAACTTATAGTTAAAAATGCTTTCTTCTGTTAAAATGAAAATCAAGCACCTTTGTTCACAGAGCTGCTTCTTAGGATGTACAGAAGAGCAGGGCTTGCGGTCCAGCGCACAGCAGAGGCTGCATCTGCCCAGAGAGGGGGCCTCTGTTCCCGGTGGAGACCCTCTGTTTTCCCACCGTGATAAATTAGAACTGCCTCCCCCACTCATCCATTCCTTCTGTTCTCTTTCCCTTCTTAATAAATCTGTCCTACACTCTTAACAGAAGTTAGTGGAGATAAGATCTTTCTCTTTCCTGAAAATGGTTTTGGGCCCTGATTTCAAGTTAAGAGGACAACTTCATTTGCTCTGTTGGCTTTTTAAATTTCTAGTACCATCATTTTGCAACTTAAAGTATTTCATCCTGTGTGCATTTCCTGGTGTTCTAAAATGCTTGAGGAAGGCATTACTATGGTTTTATGCAGTTACAAATAAGATGCATATTTAGAGCTATTATATCCTTATAGATTATTAACTTTAAGTCCAAAATTAATTTGTATGATGCAGGCTGCACAGTTACTCCCATTAACTCAAAGTCAGATTCAGAGGTGGAAGCTATTTAAATAACAAACAAGAGGAGTTACAGAGTGAAAGCATCCTGAGTTAGGAGGCTGCTTCCGTGTCTATAGCATGCCACCTTGTATAGTCCCAGTGACGGGGAACTCTCTATCTTAAGAACACTGTGAACGCCTGTAGCTTTCACAAATCAGCAATAAATTAGTGAGACCTAATAACTCTTTTATTTAAATAGTTGTAGGCAACTCTTGCCATGCCCCCAGTCCAGATTTCTCTAGGCCAATCATTCCAAATTTCTCTGTAAAATGTCTGATTTTGATCTGCTTTATCAACCTAGTCAGTTTTCTCTACTTTATACACTTTCGAAGTATATCGTGCCCGAGAACGAATGCAGTCTCTCAGACAGAGTCTGACAAAGGTGCTGCAGAGCAAGACTGTATTTTGCTAATTCTAGGGATTAAGTGTTTTGACTCTCAGATCAGACATAGGTTCATGGATTCCATAAATCTCTTACCAAAACTAGAGCCTGAAAATTACATTTACCAAAGACAGTAAATAAGGCTTCCCAGGGAATGTATTCTTCCAGAAAAAGATAGAAAGAAATTAGTGTGGTTTTCCACTTTACAATCAAACTCTGTGCCTGATCTTCAGTGTTTCCACTACAGGAGACGAGATTCTGTTTGAAGACAGCCATAAAGGTCCTCCGACTTGCACATTTTGCTTTAAGTTGTTGATTAATAAATCTGAGACTGTTGTTTTTTTCTTTTCCATAATCAATGACACTTAGCAACTCATTCCTATCTTTACATCTGCTATTTCCCTAATAATTCTCAAATGCCGAAATCGTAGCCCCAGCTGCTGTATGCACTTACGCATCTTTACAGTTTACCAGAGCTGACAGTCTGAACAATCACACAGCTACAGCAAGCCAGTGACTGAACACTTCACTTCTTACCCAACACGCATCCTCATTGCCGTTCAGCAGGCACGTGGTCCAACGCCAGAACCTTATCCTTAGAGGCTGCTTCTTAAGACCACATCCTAGAACACAACTAAGCATGAGACTGGGGATCTTACTGAAGTGATTTATTGCAGGAAAATTCTCAGGAAAAGGGGAAGGAAGGAAGATAGGGCTGGGGACACAAAGCTAAGCAAAACTGTGCTCTCCCCTAGAGGCCGGCTTCGGTCTCCCCCAGGGGAGCTCTCGAGCAGATAACGTATAGTAGTCAATGTCTCCTTCATTAGCGTTCTTCTAGGCAAGGTGTCTCTCGTTTGGCTGAGGGCAAGACTGGAGAAGGGGACAGCCATGAGTTGTCATCAGGCAGTAACAAGAGTTAAACAGTGTTTGGTAACAATGTTTACAAGTGCTTGGAAGGCACAGTACTGCTGGGTCCAATCATTGACGGAAAAAGCTTCTCTCTGGTTTTCTATGCACTGCCATTTTTTGAAGTCATCATATTTGAGAACTCCTTCTGCCTCTTCATTTACTGTTTTCTTTGCCGCTCTGCCTCGCTGTGATGAGGACCACTGCAAAAAACTGAGCAAACCAAATGTGTTACTTTACAAACATTCACACATTACTTTCTTGCATATTGGCCATTTTCTCCTAAACATTGTTATCAAGCCATATGAACACTTAGAACCTGGATGAACTCCAAGGGCTTTTACTAGTAACATTAAATAAAGACGAATGATTTAATAGTCTTTTTCTCTCACTCTCCGCCACCTGTTCCTTTTGTCTTTTTAATTCCGTTTCTCCTCCCTTTTCTCCTTTTCCTTCCCTTCACTCTCTTCTCCTTCTCTTTCTTCCTTCTTTCCTTTATTCTTCTGTCCTGACATCTGACTTTTAATCTCTTTTTTACTTTGTTCAATGTATGGTGTAATGTGGCTATTTTCCACGCACATAGTGTTCTTTTCCAGATTTCTTTCTTTTCTGGCACCATCTGTTTTTGCGTCAGACAGACATTTCTCTCGTGAATTTAGGAGTTCTTGTCAGCAGACTGTGGAGCAGATTCAGTAGCAGAAGACTTTCCATATTTCCAACTTTTAACTATTTTCACTGAATATCTTTCCTGGAAAGAAAGAATTCTTTTTTGGAGCACATGCTGGCTATTACAATTGTAAATTTTTAGTCTTAATCAAAAGGAGGGGATAAGAAAAAATAAGATATCTAACTTCTATCACATAGACAATTTTTTCTGTAATGAAATAATATCAATACCTTGTGTTTTAATGTTCTGAATTGTACCAGTGTGCTAGGGTTTCCATTACAAAGTACCCTCAGATTCTGATGAATGAGCAAGTCCCAGTATTACTATTCGCTATGTTACAATGTTTTAAAAATTGCCAAACAGGGGTCCTAGTCTGCTCGATCTGTTATGATGTCATGAAAATGGCTAAAATGACTGAAGGAAGTGTGCAATGAAGGACACAAAACGGAAGATGACCTATGGCTAGGGAATGCCTACTCTTAAGAGACAGGTGACAGAAGAGGATCCACTCAAGACACTAGAGAATTGTGTCCAGAGCGAACTTATCTCGTTTCGTGAAGGAAGGGCTAGTCAAATGAGCCACGTGCCGCGGAGAAACTCAAGAGGTTGAAGTGGGAGGAGGACACTGTTGGACTGTTTTGAAGTTACTAGTGACCTCTGAGAAGGAAGGAGAAGGAAGCCACATGGCATGGATTACGTGGTAGAAAAAGCAAGTTATTTTTATGACACTGTGATGAAAGAAAGCCATGATAAGATGGTAATTTGAGGGGAGAGAAGAGTGAAGAAAACTTCCATTCTAACAGCGAATCTTTCTGGCAGCAATCAGAGCCAGTTTCCTCTTGTTGTACTGCTAGGTGGGGTAGAACGAAAGTCGACCTCGCTCTCCCGAAAGACAGTTTTGGGAAAGTTATTCACAGGCAAGTCATCCTCCAGTCCTTTCCCCGCCTCCGCTGTCTCAGTAGGAATGAATCTGAAGGAGAGCTGAAACTGGAAACACGTCAGTGTTCACTGTGGGCCTGGGTGGCATTTTTAGTTTGAAATAAAATGCTTCCTGTACAAGGAAAATTTAAAGGCAATTTGTATTGAGATTCGTAAAAAACATTTCTTCTATTGTCCCTGAGGTTCGAGCTCCAAGGATAGTGGTATTTTATTATCCTCTATTAACATCAGTTCTAAGCTTTGTTTCTTCTTACAAGTTTAATTGTGTATGAGTACAACATGAAGTTACCAGGAGAGCACAGATAACGCAAACAGATGTCACTCTTGCTACCAAATCCTTCAGCTATTAGTGTTATTAACAGTAATAGTGATTTATTAAATACCTAATATTTTCCAGGGACACTAATTATATTATATCTAAGCCTTATAACAACTGCGAGGTAGGTACCATTACTCCCATTTCACTTTAAGGAAATTGAGGCTTAGAGAGTTCCACAAAATTGCCTTAGCTCACATTGCTAGGAAGGCAGAGATCAGAATTTCCTGTTCTCATTGTCTGTTTTGACCATAGTTTTAAGACCAGAAGTTGGAACTCATAGTGTGACAACAGGATACAGTATTTGAAACTGGGTTTCAGTTTCATGAGATGTGCAATACAATGAAAAATCTGTGATATATCTGTGTGTATAACGTTACCGCCTATTTCCTTACCATTGCAAAGCATATCTTTTTCAGAATCATAACTAATAAATGGTACTTATTTTTTCATGATTTGCCTCTCTTATTTAGGGAAGCTGAAGAACCCCAGATGATTCCAGAACATGTAATTAATGACAGTTCCCCCAGTACTGTGGTGTCTTCTTCTGATGACATTTTCAGATCCTTGGGGAAGTCCTTTATTTATGTTTGATGACAAATAACTAACAAAAAAACAAACTTATCTTTCATTCATCAAGAGTTGAAGTGCCACTGAATTATTGGGGAACGTCGTTTGTTGTTCTTGTCCTATATGTGCCGAACAACTGTACTTATACAATTTATACAATTATAGTTACATATAGATGCACAATTATCTATCATAAAGGAAGAACCAAAAGTATTTTGGTGTACGAAAGCCTTTTATTAGCAAATATGATTACATATTTTTTGATGATATGGAAATTCATTCCAAATACTCTGATCGAGACCACATAGTAAAGGTTTGACTGCAGTTTCTGATTTCTTTTTCGCAATCCGTTTCCATCAGGCTTTCCCTAAGCACCGTATAAGTGGGGCTACCTTCTATCAAACCTTTGGAAGAATTTGTGTTTCACAGTTCTGGACTGGAAATAGAGTGTTTACTCTTATTTATTTATGTAACTGTTCTCATTTCTTTTTTTTTATTGTGGTAAAGTATGCATAACAAAGTTCATAAACTTTGTTTTAACCGTTATTAAGTGTACAGTTCTGTGACATTAAGTACATTCCCATTGTTGTGCAACCATCACCGCTATCCATCTCCAGAACGTCTTCATCTTCCCACATTGAAACTCTGTCCCCATTAACACTAACTCCCATTTCCCTCTACCCCAACCCATGGCAATCACTTTTCTACTCTGTGTCTCTGTGACTTTGACTACTCTAGGCACCTCAGATAAGTGGAATCATACAACATTTGTCCTTTTGTGTCTGGTTTATTTTACTCCTCATGATGTCTTTAAGGCGCATCCGTGTAGCAGCACATGTTAGAATTTTCTTCCTTTTTAAGGCTAATTCTCCATTGCATGTGTATACCACCTTTAGTTTATGCGTTCATTCTGCCAATGGAAAAAAACTTGTGTTACTTCCACCTCTTGGCTATTGTGAATAACGCTGCAATGAACCCAGGTGTAGAAATATTAGTTCAAGTCCCTGCTTTCACTTCTTTAGGGTATATACCCAGAAGTGGAATTGCTGGATCATATGGTAATTCTACGTTTAACTTTTTGAGGACTTGCCATACCATTTTCCACAGTGGCTACGTCATTTCACTAAAATTCTCACCAGTAATGCACTAGGGTTCCAACTTTCCCATATCTTCATCAACACTTGTTATTTCCTGGTTTTGTTTTGTTTTAGCTATAATCATCCTCATGGGTGTGGAAGCATGTATGCTCTTAAGAGAGTCTGTACCGAAGATTAGTAGAAACACATGTCAAAAGAAATCAACAATTCCTAATATTCTTACAGGTATTTATTGCAAAGTCGGTTCAAAAATACACCCTTAAAACAATCAAAATTGGATAGAGCAGAGTTTTAGAGTCTCTGCTAAGTACAGAAAGTGGGCAAAGAATAAGAATATGCACCACAAAAATCTCAAAAGGAAGAACATGTATTAAACAGGAGTAACGTGGCCACGGAAGGCGAGGCAATTTGGAAAACAGAGAGAACTAGAGAAGCAGGAAATTAGTGATTTCCTAAATAAAACACTAAACTGCATTTACTTATCTACTCTAAACACTGAGAGCAAATTCCTTTTGAGTACATGACCATTACCTCTGGAGTGAAGGTTTAAGAGATTTGAGAAAGCTGTGTGAGACTCTGTTGATGGTTTTCAGTTTTAACTCTCTTCTTAGATTATGCCAAGAGTAGAAGATGATGAATTTCAATGACCTGGCTGTGCTAGGGTCATGTTAACCAGACAAAACCAGGATCGACTTTTCTAGTAGTAAAATCTGAAAGCATTTATGTATGAATAATGACAATTAACTTTCAAGAAGTCTGAGTGTATTGTAAACAGGTAATAATTTTTATACAGTTTAAAGCGTTTTATCTGGATGTGGAAACATTATAAAGTATACTGAATAAAATGTGACCTGGTTTACTTTTATTAAAAATGCCTACTCTTAGACCAGTGTTGGCCATCATTTGATTTTTAAAAGTTTAAAGCATATTCTTTGATTCTACTTCTAGATGTTTATTAATTCATAATCTTTATTGGGTGCCTACTGTATGCTAGATACTTTTCTAGGCCCTGGGGACCTAGAAGTGAAAAACACGCTATTGTTTTTTTGACCACACTAGTTTAGTATTCATTCCCTATTTAGGTGGATTTCAAGCCGTCGCTTCTCCTTTTACAAGGATTTTCCGTTTCTGAGTTCAGTAATTTTTGTTTTGCTGTCTTTTTTTCCTCTCAGTAAGACCTGTGAGTCCCAAATTCCTGGAGTTCTTTCAAATTGGAGAAGCTCTGTTTGACGTTCTGACATCTTGGCTGAGCATAATCTCCTTGGGCCGTATGTGTTCTCCTTTAGAAATTTCCTTCAAATCTTTCTCCACTGTATTTTGGCTCAGATTGTGTTGTACCTCAGTTCTTTTACCTTTCAGGGTTTTTTTTTTCCCACCCGGTGCCTGAAGAATGCCTTCTTTTTCTAACTTTTCCTTTCCTGTCCCTCTCTTTCTCTTTCTTCTGTTTGACTTTATTTGAAAAATATGATGGTTTTGCTAAGCTCCAGCTTGGGTGGTGTTGATTATGTGTGTTCAGTCTGCTCGAATTGCTCTTTATTTAGAGGTTATTTGTTGGTGGTAACTCCCTGGAGGCCTTTTTTGTGGTGTTTGTTAAGCTCTCTCGTCTTCTGTTGAATCATTCCGTGCCCCATATCTGTTTGTTTATATTTGATTATATCAATATCCACCCCCCCATATTTTTATCTGGTGATTGATTTTATTGGTGATTTTCTCAAACCTTTCCTCTAGCTCAGTAATTCAATTTTCATTTCTGTCCTTTCTGCTTCTATTTTATTTGCTTTATCTGTAATGACCGTTTGCCCCTCCATTGAATTCTCATAATCTCGCATTGCTTCTCCTTCTGTTCTTTTCTTATCGTCTTGTTTTTAGCTCTTGTTTTATTTATTAACATAGTAGATTGTCTTCCCATTTCTTTTCACCTTATTCTCATTTGAGTAATGTAGTTCAGAATTTATCTTTGCTCTAACATATTTAATTCTTGGTTCTCTTTCCACTGTGCCTAATAAGAGTTGACTTTCTTTTTTATAATACGATTTAGAGACGTTTTCTATAGCACAAGGCATGATAAAGGAAAGGATGACTCAGAGGAAAAGGTATGGAGTATTTGTAACAATACCTGGGCTCTGCTGTCATATCTGAAGTTCTCTTAATGTTCTGTCCTGGAGTTATCTATTAGGGTAAGCTCTCTGCTATAACAGGGAATTCTCAAACCTTGCAGATTCAACACAGTAAGCTTGTTATAGTTTACTTACGTCCTAGTCCAATAAGGATATTGTGGGGGACCATAATGGTCATAGTCATTCAGGGACTAAGCTCCTTTTATCGTGTAAGGTCACCATCTTCAACATAAGGCTTCCAGGGTCGTTGTGGAAAGGGAAGAGAAAATGGAGCATGCCGTATGGATCTGGAAGTGGCATTTGTAAGTTTTGCCCACATTCCATTGGCTGAAACTCAGTTTCATGGCTGCGATGTAGTTGCAAAAGAGCTTGGAGATGCAGACAAAATGTGTTCCCAGGAGGAAAATTAGATGGGTTTGGTGAACACGTAACATTGTTTCTGCCACAGATTCACTCCCTGCTTTGGTGCTCATAAAATAATGTAAAGAGTGAGTACCTTGGGCTGCAGATCAGTTTTCTAACTCAGTGTTACTCACTATGAGTGACTCAATCTCATGGTTGGTCTCCCCTATTGAACTAGTTTCTCCCATCACTCATTTCTGTGACAAAAATAGGATGGCTCGCTTAGTTTTACTCCAAAAACTAAGCATGGAGTATTAGAGAGAATGCTCAGGAATTTGTCAGCTCGATAGCATAGAGGGGTAAGACATAAACTTTCAGGTGCTGCTGTGACATTGTTGAGCACCAAGGGTTTTAATGAGAGTCCCCTTACTCTCAGCAGATGTGCCTCCTACCTAGCAGGAGAGGCTCCCCACCTGGCTAGTTCCCCTCTCAGCTGGACCAGCTCCACCACACCTGGTCCTCGACCTAATGGGCTTTACTTCTGGGTCAGCCTGCGAAATTATTCCAACAAGCCAACCACACCCTCCAGTGGGAACTGGGAACCATCTCACTCACTTGTTCCTATAAAGCCTGACGCCCACAGACCTTGTTGGCTCTCTCTGCCCCTGAGCACAACCCTGGTGTGGCCCTGCATGGTGTGTGATGTCCTCCTCCCCTGGAGCGTGAGCAGCTCATGGCCCAAGGAACAGTTATAAACAGAATTGTGAATAGGGCGTGGTAAAGACCACGTAGGGACAAGCACCCCACTCTGGCACCAGGGAGGTCTGTACGACTGGCAATGGTACGCTATGATTTACCCTCCTTTGGAAGTTCTAAGAGGTGCACAACTTTTCCTCCCTTTCTTCTTTGCTCTTCTTTGTCCCATTCTTTCATCTCATAGTGAACGTAATTAAATATAAATAACCATGAGAGCCACACAATGGTTTCCAGCTCAAGTTCACCTTTTCCACTTGTTAGTTGTCTTGGTTACTTGGTTGCTACTTGGTTACTCTTTGGTCTGGTTACTTAACCTCTCAGAGCCTTGTGTTTTCTCGTTTGTACTTCTTAGCTTTGTTGTGACTATTAAATGAGATGTTGCCATCACTGTGTAACCATCTTTCCCTGCTTTATTTTATTTTTTTGGTGAAGATTGTCCCTGAACTAACGTCTGCTCCCAGTCTTCCTCTTTATGTTTGAGGAAGATTGTTCCTGAGCTAACATCCGTGCCAATCATCTTCTATTTTGCATACAGGATGCTGCCAAAGCATGGCTTGTTGGGAGGTGCTAGGTCTGCACCCAGGGTCCGAATCCTCGAACCCCGGGACACCAAAGCAGAGTGCGCAAACTCAACCACTATGCCACTGGGCCAGCCCTTTTCCTTGCTTTATTCTTCAGCATAGCCCTTACCTTCTACTGATCTATTGTTCATCAGTCTGTCTGCCTTCCCCACTGGTGTGTACACTCCAGGAAAGTGGGGATGTTATCTGCTTTCTTCATTGCTATAACCCACATACCAAGAATAGTATTTGGCACTTTGTAATTGAATAAATAAATGAATGATGACAGCAAAGCACTTAGCACAGCGTCTGGCTCATAGTAAACATTTAATAAAGATGAGTTTTTATAATTATGATTATTACATGACATACATTTGCATTTTAAAAGCGGCAAAGCCAGCCTTAGTTATAAGGGAGAATTGGCTAACATCTGTCTCGTGTGCCCTGTTTAGTTATCTTCTGCCCATTCCTCTTTCTCCATTAGCCTGAGTTTTTGAGTACACCAAAAGGCATTAGGTGAAAGGTTTACCCTTCACACTGGTATTTAAAAATTAAGAGAAAATGCTTGAATGCAGAAGGACTCAACAACAGGAGGATAAATCCTTAATGGTGTGGTTTGAGATTAGTGGCTGAAACATTGCCACCAGCAGTGGAGGTGTTTTGGGGGAGAGAAAGTAATAAAACTCAGAAATGCCTGAGAGAATTGTTGATAATGCACCTCTTTTTATCCCGCTCCCACGCATCTCTTAAATTAAACCAATAACTTGGACATTCTGACTATAGCACAACTGGGTGATGTTTTCTGGGTTTATAACATGAACTTTTTCCAGGTTGAGGTTTGGTTACTTGGATTGCCCTGAAGACAACCTCCTGAGCACCTCATGCTGGCAAGTGGCCGTGATCCTGACACATGCACAGGGCTCGATGACTCAGGTGTGCTCCTTCTGTTTCATCAAAATCCTGAAAAAGACACCCTCTGAAATCCTCGCCTTGTACTCAGTTTCATTTGACAACTTCAGAGGTGGCTCAGCTTGTTTTAGATTGTTAGCCCAGATGCTGCTTTCTCTACCATCAGAGAAATGTGCAGACGCCTTTTTATTGGTTTTCACAGCTAAACTATTAATCCGTTTTGACTTTAATCCCAACGGTCACATCTCCATTTTATCCATCTATAATATTTTCTCTGTGGGATATGTTTTATTTACTTTGAGTGTTCTTTAAGTTATATTTCTTTTTGTTTTGATGAAAATCATTGGTTTATAATTGCTATCAAATGCTTCTTTATCTGATGTAGATGACGAATAATTACGAGAATGGGAAACTATTAAAAAACAGTTTTGTGAGGATGCCCCAAATTCCAAATAGAGATTAAATGTCTGCTAAATCAATAATGGCGAAAATACATTTATTTCTGAGTTGAGGTACTACGTAAATGTGCCTAAATTCATACCTAGGCTATGGTAGGTTCATATTGTTTTAAACAACATGTATCTCTTTAAAATTTCTGCATGATTGTTTCATTAAATAAAAGAGTTGATCATATTCAATTCTTTCTTCCTGTATTTTCTCTATTGAATTTGTAAGTTGTGCTCAATTAAAAGGAAATAATTGCAATAAAATAAAACATTCTTTTCAGTTTTTCTGAATGTTTCTACTGATACTGATTTGGAGATGACGGTGATGCCTTTTGACCAACACTTTTTCCCAGTATTTTGTTCCCGAGGGGAGTCTGATATATTGGGATATTTATCTCTATTTTTTCCTGTGTGCATTGAAAAAATTCTCCAATACCTCAGAGAAACTATGTTATTTTGTGTGCGTATTCAATTCAAAATAAGATTCATATCAATTTCCTGCTCAAATACCATAATTATGTGGCAAGATTTGATTCTTGTGACTTAACATTCATTGTTTTTATCCCCATTTTTGCAGATTCAGTCTCAGCTTCAAATTCACAATATCTGGCAGCTATTTAAATTACAAATGAGAATAATCATAGAGCAAGATTATTATTCTCTCTTTAATTCTAGACATCAAACTTTCCTTAATTGCTTTGGAAGCCACGTCAACCATCGAGTCATGTGTAACATTGTTTTACAAGTAAAATATGTTAGTCTTTTACACAAAATTGTGACTTTCTTTTTCTTCCTCTCCCCAAAGCCCCCTAGAACATAGCTGTATATTCTCGTTGTAGGTTCTTCTGGTTGTGCTATGTGGGACGCCACCTCAGCATGGCCTGATGAGCAGTGCTAGGTCTGCGCCCAGGATCCGACTTGGTGAAACCTGGGGCTGCCGAAGTGGAGCACGTAAACTTAACCACTCGGCCACCGGGCAGTCCCCAAAAATTGTGACTGTTAAGCAACACTTTCTCTTCCTGGTACTTGATGACAACAGTACCTTGATGAAACTGGGGAGGATATTAACTGGACATGGATAAATAGAGTAGTAGGAAAATATTTTGATTATTACAAATATATTTTTTTCTTTCTCCTTAATGCTTTGTAAGTTTTACAGCCATGACACCAATTGGAGTGTTCTTTGTCAGCGGTGTGCTGGAGTCAGCTTGTACTGGTTCACAAGAGCTGGTGGCACGCATCTCCTCAACTCTAAGTTAGTGACATCAGGCTGGCAGCTTGAAATTGGCTGCGGTGGGAGTATTTATATCACGGGAAGTAGCAAGTGTGACAAACCAGGGCCTTTAAAAAAAAGTTTCTTAAGCCTGCAGAGCTTGCTGTTAAACATTTACCAGAATGCCGCTGCTGGTGTTATACCTTTGCTAATTTCCTGACTTTGATAATTGTACTAAACCTTGTAAGGGAAATATCTTTGTTCTTAGTAAATACACTCTGAAATATTTAAGGGCAGAAAGGTTTTATGTCTGCAACTTCCTCTCAAGAAGTTTGATATATTTATATATCTGTAATCTCCACACATAAAGAGACATGACAGAAAGAGACAGAGAGCAGGAGAGAATGACAAAGCAAAAATGCTAAAATGTTCACGTTTGTGGAATTTGGGTGACAGTTGTAAGGAATTCTTTGTATTATTTTCATAACTTTTCTGTAAGTCTGAAATTGTATCAAAATAGAAAGCTAAAGAGAAGTGTCCTTGAGGCTGGCATACAGTGCTACAAGAAGAGGAGAATGTAACCTATTAGCAAAAACCGAGAGCATATTACTGAAGGGGGATGGGAGGAGGTGGTCAGGAGCAATCTGGAGCTACAGTGCCTGGGTTCAAAGGTCAGCTCTGCTGGTTGTGGACTCGGTCCATTAAACACCTGTTGCATCTGTTAAGTAGGGTAATAAGGATACTTATGTGATGCTTATGCTGATGTGATGACTGAACGAGTTCATGTATAAAACACTTGCCATCGTGCCTGGTCCCCTGAGCATTAGCTGTTCCTTTAGTTATTGGCTTTGAGTTTCAAAACAGGGAATTGAAGTTTCCAAGAGCCAGGTGCTGGGGAGAGAAAAATGCTCTCTGAATTCCAAAATCTTGGCTTTAAGTACCAAGAGCCAAAGCCGTTGGGCCTAAAGCGAAGAATATACCATCACCATTAGGGAGGCTGTTAGACAGAGATTAAACAGCAGTTTTAATTGACAAGGTAAGGAAATTAGAAAACAAAAACCAGAACAGAAACTCAGCAACTGCAAATATTCCTCCTTGGTTTGAGGAAGATGTATGGGGAGAATTTGGGAAGAAGAACCAGAGAACTTAAATAAAATGTAAGTCTTTACTCCCCCCTTGTCCACTCTTCCCTTCCTCTCTGAAATCTCTGTAAGTGGTGTTGATGATGATGATGATGAAGATGATGACGATGGTGATAATATTTACCGAGCAATGACTATTTGCTGGACTGTTCCAAGTTCTTAATGTGGGTTATTGCTTATGATTCTCCCAACGTCTAATTGTAGGTGGAATTATCGTCTCCATTTTATAATGAGGACTTCGATGCTGAAATGGTCAGTGAATTGCCCAGAGTCACACAGTTAATGAGTGTTGAACAGAATTAGAACCCAGATAGTAAAATCCAGAGCCAGCATCATCTCTGATGAGTTTGGGGATCGGAAAGAATGACAGGCCTTGCATCCCACGTGGAATTCTGGGGGGAGAGAAATCTGACAATATTCATGTGAGAGGCAACCTCTAAGATGTCGCCCAGTGAACTCCACCTCCTGGTGCTGACGTGCTTTCGTAGTGCTGTTCCACATTGCATCAAAGTGATGAATAGATTGGTATGTGACTTCTGAGGCTAGGTCACCAGGACAATGTGGCTTCTTCTTTGCTCTCTCTCTCGGATCACTCACTCTGGGGGCAGCTAGCTGTCACGTCCTGAGGAGTCTTCAGGAGAAGCCTACAGGGTGAGGAACCGAGGTCTCTGGCCAACAGCCAGTGAGGACTGAGGCCTCCTGCCAGTGTGTGACTCCTGCCATGAGTGACCTCGGGAGTGGATCCTCCAGCCCCAGCCAAACTTTTGGATGTCTGCAGCCCTCCTGACGTCTTGACTACAGCTTCATGTGGGACCCTGAGCCACAACCACCCAAGTAAGTTGCTCCTGAATTCTTGACCATCAGAAACTGAGATAATATATGTTTGTTGTTTTAAGCCGCAAGTGTTGGGGTAACATGCTCTGTAGTAATAGATGATTAATGTAGTGTAGCACCAAGAAAAGACGGCTTCAGTAGAAGTGGCGGTGTGGCATGTCTGAGCAAAGAGAGCACGTGCTAGTCTACCCCAGACCCCCAAATCTTTTGGTTAAGAATTAAGATCTGAAAGG
Source organism: Equus przewalskii (assembly GCF_037783145.1). Taxonomy (NCBI): domain Eukaryota; kingdom Metazoa; phylum Chordata; class Mammalia; order Perissodactyla; family Equidae; genus Equus; species Equus przewalskii. The sequence continues at coordinate 2,595,630 of NC_091838.1, forward strand.
GCAGCTCAGACCTAGGGTTATGGACATCTGCAGCAGGGTCTGCAGGCTGAACGACGCATGCCAAGGCCCAGATCCCACATTATACCAGCTGAGGACAGATCCAGCAGGCAGTAGAGACAGAGGCCGATGCCCAAGGTCAGGTGGCCCAGCTTCACTCATTGCAGTCACCCCTGAGAGAGGTCAGCTCAGCATTCCTCTCCCACAGACACGAGAAAAGTCTCCCAGGAACTTATAAAATCCCAGGGACTTTATCTGGGGTTAAGGGGACAAAAAAGGAGAGAAATAGGACTTCTTATAAGAGGCTGAGTTTTAAACTGGAAGTGACTAAGTTACCTTGAATTGACAAGAATTAATTTTGTGCCACAGATACAAATTGGGGCTTGAGAGTAAAATTAATTTCAGTTGTGGAGAAATATAAGTTATTTACAGACTTTTGCACACCCAATATTTGCAGTTACAACTCTGCACACCCACTACGTCACCATTGATAGGGACTTCTTTATTCCAGAGCAAGAGAAAAGAAATAGATCGTTGGTGTCACAGAAGAGCAATGCCAGCTTTCCCTGTTCAGAGAGAAGATGTAACTGAATTATTTTTGGTAATGGGAAATAAGACTTTATGGCGAATAGGATCTCTTTCTTTGCATTAATGATGACTAATACTCCTGATGTGCTCACAATCTTCCAGGGACTTGTTCTCACCATTTTACAAATATTAAACTCATTCTATTCTCACAACAAATCTATGGGGTGCTTATTACCATTAACCCTATTGTAAAATGGGGAAACCGAGGCACAGGAAGATGAAGCAAACTGCCAAAGGTCATAGCCAGTCTGGCTGTGGAGTCTATGAACTTAACCACTATCTTCTCAGGCTCCTCAAAATGCATCTTATGTTTCTTCAAATACTTTATTTCCGGTACATCAGGTTTATCCTAAGAGCTGTGACTAAGTTGGAAAAGTGTAAGATTTGGACCCAGATTTAATGTGGATTCTGCTGATAACACTAAATAAGGAGCTTATTGGCTGGTCTCTAACATGGGGGTACTTGCCCTCATTACGTGCAGAAATGTTTGTGGAGGTTTCCCCTTTAGTACCCAGACTTCACTGTAAAGGTGAAGGCACTAGGTGTCCTGGCTGTGGAGTGGAGAGCCGCACAGATCTTTGAGGACTGGCTTGTAAACACGTAATCAGGAGATCTGGTGCTCCCTCAGAATCCAGAGCAGGTTTTAAATAGCTCCTAGAGAGCTAAGCTGATCTTTCCAAGGCCAAGTCATCAAAAATAGCTTCCTCGTTTGTGTGCGTGACCTTTCCAGGCCACAGACACAGAGCCATCAAGACTATTCTGCCTTTGCCTGTCTCAGGAGGCAGAGGCATGACTTTTTCAAATGTGAACTATAATTTAAAAATCTAAGTGATCCAATCCTGGTGCTAGCATATAGCGCTGTAAGCCCCGTGGATTTCCCCGAGTTCAGTGGTCTCATGCTGTCTACCAAACACCTCTAAGACAAGGACCAGGGCTCGGTGGCCAGGGCCTGCCTTCATCAGAATATGCAGTAGAAAGAGAGAGAGGCTGAGAGTTCTTCAACAGACAACTTGAGAATCTCCAATAATTTGATTAACTTGTCGTACCCGACGTCTAATAATTTACTGGAAGAAGCATTAATACGATCCTATGGCTTTGCTTACTCCTTTTTGTCAGGCCTGGAAGATAGCCTCCAACATTGCTAAGTCTATTTTAGGGACTTGCCCTGTGAGAACAGTTCTGACCGATACATATGTGTGAAGCCAGCAGGAAAAAGAAAAATGATTGCCACGCTGAGATATTTCCTAGAACGCCAATCATATGGAAATACTGTGAGACATGAAAAATAAACTAAATTAAACTAGAGGAGAAACATCCAAAGTACTTAGGGGTACAAATTCTGGCACTTTTCTCCACTTAAAAATAATTGGCAATTGGGGCCGACCTGGTGGCATAGTGGTTAAGTTGACACGCTCTGCTTCAGCGGCCTGGGGTTCACAGGTTTGGATCCTGGGTGTGGACCTAGCACCACTCGTCCAGCCACGTTGTGGCAGCACCCCACATAAAATAGAGGAAAATTGGCACTGACATTAGCTCAGGGACAATCGTCCTTGAGCAAAAAGAGGAAGACTGGCAACAGATGTTAGCTCTGGGCCAATCTTGCTCACACACATGCAAAAAATCAGCTACTTTGGTCCAGGAAAAAAAAAGTTTCAGTGGTCTTTTCTGTAAAGGGCTTTCCAAGTTCCCACCTGGTAGAACTTGATATATTCACATGAAACGCTGGGTCATGATCTTCTAACACCATTGTTAATCAGCAAAGGACTTGGTTTAATTTTCTAGGTGAGTTGGTTGCAATTTAACACTTTATTTTGTTTATTCATAATTATAAATCAAAAAATGGAATAAATAGCACTTTGTCTTCCTTATTTATAAAATAAATGATATTTCTTGAAACTTTGCGCCACTCTTTTTCCACTACTTTAATGTGGGCAGCTCACTTGGCCTGTTGTTTTTTAATTTCCTGATTCTTGCATCATGTAGAAAAATTTGCCATGGTGCATTCTGAGCACTCATCATTTACTCTGTAAACTTCTGCTCTAATATAACTTGCCTTGCAGATGAAAGTTGCTACCATGCATCCGTTTCGACTCTGTGGAACCCTCTCACCTTCACAGCTATGACTGTCTCTGCCTCTGTTTCTCAGTTTTAATTTCTTTCTTTTTCTTTTTTTGAGGGAGATTAGCCCGTAGCTAACACTCACCACCAATCCTCCTCTTTTTTTGCTGAGGAAGACTGGCCCTGAGTGAACATCCAAGCCCATCCTCCTCTATTTTATATGTGGGACGCCTGCCACAGCATGGCTTGATGAGTGGTACATATGTCCATGCTCGGATCTGAACCAGCGAACCCAGAGCGCCAAAGCTGAGTGCACCAACATAACCACTGTGCCACCCAGCCGGCCCCCAGTTTTAACTTCTTAAGAGGGGACTCTGACGAGCCTGCCTCATCTTTTTGATCAGGTCATAGGGCACAGACAGCTGTCACTGAACCTGATATTTGCCGGGTGCCCTTGGGCCAAGTACCACCCCTGGCAGACTCAGATGCTGAAGGAAAGTGAGTTCTCACAGAAAGAGACCTGCCACGCCAGCTACTGTGGACATTTGGGGTATAATACAAGGTAGGAACTTACAGCTTGCCCTAGTTCCTAGAATATTTAGTTCTTTTGAAATAAATTCCTTACACTTTATTATGGAGTGCTCGATTTATTTCATAATAAGGATCTTAGTCAGGACGAGGCATAAAAAACAGCTCCTGAAAACGATTGCTCACACTGTTGGTTGGCTGACCCGATGGTTTTTTGTGCTGACTGAGCAGGAGAATTCCCATGAATTTTCTGGGTTGTCTGTGAAAGGAACACGTGAGGCAGTTCCACCGCCACCCTCTTCCTCCTGCCCAGGTCGCTGCTGCTACGCTGAAGCTCCAGCAGCCACCTTGTGACCATTAGGGACCTTGACAGAGGGAAGCTGCTGAACTGGCATCTACCTCAGTCTTCCCCTGGTGCAAGAAGAAAAGATGACCATATTTTTCAAAGCCGCTCAGATTTCCTTTAACTTGATTTGCATGTAGTCCTACTGACACAATAAAATATACTTATACCAAATATGCTTATACCAAAGATTAAGCGGACTGAGGATATTGAAGCCAAAATGGACAGTGTCCCATTTTTTAACGCAATGAAAAATGTCAAGGTGCTGCCCCTTGGAATAGTGGTTAAGTTCATACACTCTGCTCTGGTGGCCCTGGGTTTGCAGGTTCGAATCCCAGATGGGGACTTACACACCACTCATCAAGCCATGCTGTGGTGGCATCCCACATACAAAATAGAGGAAGATTGGCACAGATGTTAGTTCAGAGACAATCTTCCTCAAGCAAAAAGAGAAAGACTGGCAAGAGGTGCTAGCTCTGGGCCAATCTTCTTCAGCAAAAAACATAAATTAAAATAAGTAAATAAATAAAATAAAATAAATAGAGGAAGATTGGCATGGATGTTAACACAGGGCAAATCTTCCTCAGCAAAAGACAAACAAACAAAACAAAAAAAATGAAGACCAATTTCAAAACTGAAAAGTGCATTTACCAGTTTGTCATTTCCCCTTTCCATTTACCATTTCTCTCTTCATAAGTCTAATTCTAAGTACCACCTCATATGAACTGGGCAAGCTGCATTCTTTTACAAGCAGTGATTTTTATAAATTGGCCATTTCCCTCAAAACATTATTATAAATCAATATAAAAACTTCTACTTTGGATGAACTCCTGAGATTTGAATAGTGCAATTTGATTAAGAGCAAGAGGATAAATTAGACCTCCTCCCTTTTCTTCTTTATCTTTCCCTCCAACTCTGTCTTTCGTCTCTGAGTTTTTTTTTATTTAGTTTTCTCTCTCTCCATTTTCCTATCTGTCTTATACCTGATTTTTTAAATCAGTATAATGTGATACATTTTTCATAAAGCATGTAAGTATTTTTCCTGGTATTTACGTATCTTTGTGGCAGACATTTTTTCCTTATGCATTTTGTGGGGATTTTGCTAGCATGTTATACAATAGAACTAGGAATGGAAAAGTTTTTCAAATTCTGTTTCAAATGATTTTTTCCAGTTTTTTCTGTAGAAATATAATCCTTGTTGGAAGTACATGCTGTTACATCACAGCTGTTGATTTTTCATCCGAAACAAATATGAGATCATAAATGATGATTACATTTGATTATTTAACAATATTTTTCCACTCATAGGTACAAAAACGCTGTATATTTTAATGTTATACATACTAACTAAATGATATAACTCCATCAGTGTCTGAGACATAAGACAGGGTTAAATAACATAGTTTGATATGTTACAAATGTTTTAAAGTGAACGGGATCAGAAAAAATACTTAATGTTGGGTAAAACATATAGAAAGCTAGCCTATGTGATCTCCTTGCATCAGAAGGGCTATGTGGGCAGTATGTAAATGAGAGAAACAAAACAGAACATATTTTCCAGTTGTTACTAAATTCCAGAAAGTTTAAAACAATGTATGGAAACCACATTTCTCTGCCGTAAATCTGAATAGACATTATTTAACCAGAATCCAAAGTTCAGGGGCAAGATTGTTGAAAGGTCTCTAATTTTAAAATCACTGTTTGTAGAAGTAAACCTTTGTTCCCAGGCTGTAAATTATTAAAATAAGTAAATAATGCATTCCCAGTTGTCCTCGTTGGGTTTTCTTGTACAGGTACCCAGTTGTTTCCTGACACCCCACTCGCAGGGACTGGCGGCACCCTCAGGTCTGCTAAGGACAGGCAGGCATGGATGATGGCCCGCATGTGTCCTCGTTCCAATCCCACGCCTGCTGTTCCCGCCCATTCTCTGGAGGCTGAAGTGTGGGAACCTCCGTGGAGAGTAGAGTTCTCACTTTAGAAGCTTCTCGAATATCCATTCCTTCATCTTCTGTATAACTCACTTTCAATTTTGTCTTGAAGTTATTATTTTGCCTGAGGCAGCAAACTTTGTTTGGTCATTTCTAAATAAAAATAAATTCGGCTATTTTTCAGTCATTTAATTTGAAATTTAGTTATATGCAGGATGCTACCCCCATTCATCTTTTCTTGCTACCCTCTTTCCAGGGTTTGATTTTTAAATTGTAGGGGCTTATGCACCTGCCACTGTGGGTGGTGTGAGAGGGGCCTGATCTAACCCAGGTCTTGATTTGTTCAGTCCTAAACTGGAGCCTTCCTTGCTACATAATTTATCCCAGCAGATTCTTGGCAGAGGCTAAGGAGCATGCTTTCTCAATGGCAGCCTGGATAGAAGGTGGATAATGATCTTGGCCTCTGCTCTGCTTCACGGCACTGGTGATTCCCTGGGTCCATTCTTCTCACTTCTTTTTTGAGGATGGCCCATATGGGACCCATTGGGTGTGTATCTCTTTATCCCAGTTGTAGGACCATCTGCCAAGGGCACCATGTTTTCTCCCAGTTAGCTTCCACGCCACACGTGGGGCCCAAAGGAACTTTCAGACCTGCTTCTGTGCTGCTCAGGGGCCATAGGCATCTTGGGAGGATGCGTATGTCTCTTTCACAGGCGTTCCGCACCACAATCTCTGCTTCCTCACTCTTTTCCTGTTTCCTTGAGGCTGCCATAGCCTCCCGAATTTCAGAAATTCCAGGTGGAAATCAGGGCACAAATTTCCTCTATTCTTGGTTCCCCATCAACACCCTTGCATCAATCCCCCAGGACTTGACTCAGAAGGTACGCGCTAAGAGCAGGGTGGCCAATTCCCCTGATTTGCCTGAGAACTAGGGGGCTCCCAGGATGCAGGACTTTCAGTTTGAAAACACTGACAGTCCTGGAGTCGGTCAGTGTAGACGAGCGAGTCCTTTATGCTATACTCAACTCTGTCTTCTCTCCAACGTCGCCTATTTCTTGCTCAGAGGACTCCTTCTCTGATAGGGCTCATTCAGATCAGTTTTTTCCCTTTAAAATATTTTCTTTCTGGAAAGGACCTTTTCAGATTAGAAGTGAAGAATTTGGCGTTTACTTTTTTCTCCCTTCACCTTGAAAATCACTTCAGGAAATATATACTTTCTTCTCTCATGTGAGTTGTATTTGGGAGGAGAAAGGGGAAACCAAGACGGATAAGAGAAAATACCAAAAAAGACTTCACGTATCATGTTACCGTACTTCCTCTATTGAGGTATATTTTATATATCACAAAATTTACTCATTTCAAGTGTACAGTTCAATGATTTTAGCAGCCTGAAACCAGACCACCATGCATGGAGACCTGGGCATCTGAGTAGATCGGGATGGTCAGGTCTCAGCAAACAGAACCTTTCTGGACATCCTTCAGCCACGACGCCAACCACCAGTCACTCTCAGAGAAAATGACTGGGCAAAGATTCCGGATATGCTTCTTGAATGTGCAAGAGCTCAGACCGAATTTCTTGCTTTAAGAGATGAACTGGCGGATGCTGGGTTTCACCCGGGGGGCACTGATAAAGAAGACAAGGAATAAAGGGGGGCCTAGAAGTCCAGAAAGCCAGAATGGCAGAGGGATTGTAGAAAACAAGATCAGTGTTGGGAATCCGCAACCAAAAGACACAAACTCAGCAACTCCAGAGGGGCCTGGAACCCACACAAGACAGACCCACTGACTCCAGGGGAGACTTGAACCCACAGACTTGGTGACTCCAGAGGGAACTTGAACCCACACCTCATCACTCCAGAGGGGACTTGAACCCACAGGGAAGACTAGCCAAGGGTTGGATTGCTCCTGTTTCACCAGACCCAAAGTATTGGACCTCTCCAATGGCCAGGTCATGAAATACCTTAATTCCTTAAGCCAGGCTTAAACAGACTTTGTGAGACAACTTAAAAAGTAACTCTTATAGCCATGCCATGGAGTCGGCACCACTTACCTCCGTCAAGAGATCCTCTGAGCAAAGTGCTCAGTGCAACTGTTGGGTCTCCCAATAGGGCAGCGATGTCAAGCTGACAGCACAAGCACGAAGAAGGGAGTCCTCCTTGTGAGGTCCAATCGTCAGAGGGCTTCCGCAGTCCACTGCTCCACCCATTGGAAACCAGGGTGGTCAGAGGACCAGAAACTCAGAGGGACAGAGGTCTCTTTGTGGTCGTCAAATTTTGTTACCAAACCAAAGTGGGTTCACTTCTTGGTGAGCTAAAATCAAAGCCTTCGCCAGAAGTGGTTGTCCTACAGAGTAAGATTTATTTGCAGCAAATAGAGACCATGGGGAATCATTTCCAAAACCGTGGCTCTCTGAGCATAGGACAGCATCCCCTTTTATTTCGGTTGGGGAATGAATATTCAAAAGGGAGAGGTGGGTATTCGCTTGTGCAGTCTCAGTTGGAAAATACATTTCCACATACATCGCATACTGTGGTAATAAGGCCTAAGCTCTGGCTGGGGTGGAGATCTTAATATTAAAATGAAGCAAAGGTCACTCTCAGGTACTTCTTGGTCCACACAGGCGTTGCTCTGTCATGGAGTTTGAACTGATTCGGGGTGGTTGGTGATTGCATCACTTCACATAACTAAAAAAACAATTTGGAGAAGCAGTTAAGTGCTTCCAAAATCTCCTTCGAGGTCCTTGGGGCAATTAATCGGTGATGGGTTGATGATATTTTTCTAAGGCGTATATATTCTTGCTGATTTTCTTTTAGTTTTTCTATCAGTTTTTGAGAGCAGAGTATCAAAGTCTATAACTACTGTTCAATTTTTTTGCTTCTAGCTCCAATTCTGTCAATTTTAGTTTCATATATTTGGGGTTCAGTTAGTTGTTCATAGTTGTTTCTTTTACTATTCTTTAAAAGTTAATTAGTGGCATCTGAACTTAAAGCAATCTAGTTTAGATTAATATTAACAATTTCAATAGTATACAGAAACTTTGTTCTAACATATCTCCATCCCTCCCTTCTCCTATGTGATATTATTGTTACACAAATTCTATCTTTACATATTAGAAGACCATCAACACAGGTTTCTATTGCTTTATATAGTTGTCTTCTATATCAGATAGGAGAAGAAAAGGTTAGAAAAATTACATTTGTATTGTGTTTTATATTTGTCTATCTAGTTACCTTTACTAATTTCTTCTATTTCTTCCTGTGAATTTGAGTTGCCCTCTAGCATCTTTTCATTTAGACTGAAAGACTCCTATTAAGACAGAAGTGGAGGTGGTGAATTCCCTCAGCTTTTTTTTTGATCTCGTAATATTTTAATTTCTCCCACAGTTCTGAAGAGTAGTTTTGTTGGATATGGAATTCTAGGCTGCTGGTCGTTTTCTTCCCAACTCTTCCAATGTGTCATCCCATCGCTTTTGGCCTCCATGGTTTCTGATTAGAAATTGGCATTAATCTTATTGAGAATTTCTTACACATGGTAAGTCATTTTTCTCCTGATGATTTTGAGATTCTGTCTTTGTCTTTCTACGGTTTGACTATGATGATCTTAGGTGCGGACCTTTTTGCGTTTATTCTACTTGGGATTCATCTGTTTTCCATCAATTTTGAGAATTTTTCGGCCATTGTTTCTTCAAATATTCTTTCTACTCTTTTCTCCCCATTCCTTCTAGTGCCTCCCTTATATGCATATGTTAGTATGCTTGATGGTATCACACAGGCCTCTGAAGCCCTGCTCATTTTTCTTTATCCTTTTTTCTCCTCAGATTGTAAAATCCTAATTGATCTGCTTTTAAGTTCTCTGATTCTTTCTTCTGCCAGCTCAGATCTGATGTTGAGTCCCTCTAGTAAATTTTTCATTTCAGTTATTGTACTTTTCAATTACAGAATTTCTATTTGTTTCTTTTTTATACTTTATATCTCTTTATTAATATTCTCTATTTGGTGAGATATTGTCACACTTTCTTTTCCTTTTTTTAGGCCAGTTTCCTTTATTTCTTTGAACATATAGTTGATTTTAAACGTTTGTCTGGTATGTAAAGATCTGGGCTTCCACTGGGAGAGCTTCTATTGATTGCTTATTTTCTTGTGAATGGACCATAATTTCCTGCTTCTTTATGAGTCATTCAAATTTTTATTGAAACTAGACATTTTAGATAATATAATGTGACAACTCTGGAAATCAGGTCCCTCCTCCCTGGAGTTTGTTGCTATTGCTGCTGTTTTGTGTGTGTGTGTGTGTGTTTGTTTAATCACTTTCATGGACTATTTTTATAAAATCTATATTATGAGTTGAATTGTGTCCTTCCAAAAAGATGGGTTTTAAGTCCTAACACCCAATACCTCAGAATGTGACCTCATTTGGAAACAGGAACTTTACAGAGGTAACCAATTTAAAGTGAGGTCATCAGGGTGGGCCCCAACCCAATATGCCTGCTCACCTTATAAGAATGGGAAATTTAGACACAGAGACGGATAGGCACAGAAGAAAGATGACATGAAGATGCAGATGGAGAGAAGACGTGTGACTGGAGTCTTGCATCTACGAACCAAGAAACGTTCAGGACTGCTGGAAACCACCAGGAGCTGGAAGAGACTTTGAAGGAGTGTCACCTAGAGCCGTCAGAGACAGCATGGCCCTGCTGAGATCTTGATTTTGGACTTCTAGCCTGCAGAAGAATGAGACAATAAATTTCTGTTGTTTTAAGACATCCTTTGGTTCTGTATTACGGCAGCCCTGGGAAACTAACATGGTCTATATTCCCTGCAGTGTGCAGCCGCTGAATTGTCTACTAGGTGGGCCCAGCAGTCAGCTGATGAGTGACCAGAGATTTCCATAAATGCTTGGAGCCAATAAACCCTCCACTTTTTGCCAAGGAGCGCTGTGTGTGTGTCGAGACGTGCCTTCCCTGCTCGGGCAATTTACCAGTTTGCCTTGGGCTTCATTTCCTGTTTGCACAGCCCTCAAGGTCAGCCAGAGGCAAGAGACTGGGGCCCTGCCAGATGTTCCCTGGGCGTTCACACACCCAGAACATGCACATGGCCTTCTAGATATTCAGGAATATGTCATTCTTTTCAAAGGCTCTTCTGGACATCTCTTCCTCCAGATCTTCCTTTTAAATTTCAGGCTGGGATGTTTTCCCTGAACTAGCATTGCTGCCCTCACAGTTACGGTGTTATAAATGATTTCAGCTGATTGTTTCAGGTAAATGCCCTGCCCATAGGGATTTTCCCACAGAGCCAGCTCTGAGTCATGTCCAAGCCCTGCCAATTGGTCCTTTCCCAGGAGCTGTGTCCAATGGGAAGAATGATCTGGAGATGGTGCCCATCTACGAGCTCCTGGTGTGCCCCTTTCCTGTGGCTGCAACACTGTTTTTTTATGGCTGCCAGGATTTCAGGGCAGCTGGTTTTCAAGGCTACTGGGAGCTGGGGAAAGGAGGATGGGAGGAGGCCAAGTTAAAAAACCCACAAACTCAACCATTTTAATGGAAGTTCAGAAGCTTTTCTTGAATAACTTCTCTTCAGATTGTTGCAAGTCTTGGCTTAGTTTCTAAAGTAGAGAAAAAGTTGATTTTGACGCATTTTCCAGTATTTTGCCACCCTTGTGAAAGAGCAGACGTGGGGAGCCTCACTCTGCCATTGGCTACCACATTTATTTTTAAGTCAGGGCTACAAAAAGTAGACTTTAGACATTCAGACCATGGACTGGAGGCGTTGGCAAGCTTCTTGACTTCTATGGGCATCTTTTTGCATCTCTGTACAATTGACTTAATGATATACACTCAATAAGACTGACACCTTTAGGCCTGTGGTCATGACAGATCTTCTCTTAGTAGGGCAATTATAGAAAAAGAAAAATAAAGATGAAAAAACAACATTGTAAACCCTTCTAAGTGACATCTGGCTGTAAAATTTAATGTCCTTTGAAATGTCTGCTCTCAGCTGTTCCAGTCTCCTGTTTCTTGAGTCCTGCGTAAGAAGGCCTGCGCATGGCCGCTTCCCATTGAGCTTTCCAGAGTTTCTGTCCAAGGGCTGAGCTCGCCTAGACGCTGTGTGGAAGATATTCCAGCACTGCAGGAGCTGTGCCTGTGAGCCTAATGTTGGATGACTCACACGTTTTCCCCTTTGATGTAGTAACCCCACATAGAATCTTCAAGAATATCCCCTACAGACGAGGGGCACTGTTTCGTAGAGTACATCCCCTGAGTGAGGAGAATCTCTGATAGTCCTGAGACAGCAGAAGTGGGGATTGATAGCCCAGCCAAGTGTCCCGTTTCACATTCCTTATTTTCAGAGTCACAGACATGCCCAAATACTGTAGGACTCCTGGGATGCACGAGATGGCATAGCCTTTTGCTCCTTGTATCAATCAGAGCAACAGAACCACTAAGAACTCTGTATTTATATCTTTTGTCTAATTATCTATATCTACATCTATATCCACATCTATGTCTACGTCTATCTATATTTGTTTATCTTTATTTATCTGTATCTCTGTCTGAATCTCTTTCTATTTAGCTGCAAACCAATATAAATTAAAAGGATTTGTTTGTTATAGAGGTTTGACTTTGTGCATTTGTGGGAGCTGATTAAGTAGTCTCTCTGAAAGCTGTTGTCCTCAAGTCTGATACTGGGAAGTTGAAGTTCAGGTAATCCAGAAGGAATGATGGATGTCAAAGTGGAGGAGAACAAGAACAAGCTGGAACTCGCGAGCACGAGTTGGAGTCCACAAGGATGAAGTGAAGTCTGTGTTAGTTCTCATTACCACTAACCTTTATTGCGTGCATAACTTGCAGAAGTTGGGGCCCTTCATCTCTGAGCTAAGCACCCTCTGACCCAGAGGTTGGAGAAGCTGAAGGAGGGTCTTGGTGAAAGTGACGTGGCTGTGGGATGTCATGGCCTCAAACCAACAAGGTGAGCCAGCAGACCCATGACAGTTACAGCAACAAGGTGGGCCCTTGTATACGAGACAGTGTATGTTGTAAGAGAAAAATTGCACAGAATACTTCTTAAAAAGGGCAAGACAGGCTTTCTTCAAGCTACTGCAGTAGGCAAAAGAGACTTCAGCCTAGAGCCGAGCTCAACTCCAGACACAGCAAAGACAGCTGGGGGTTTATAACCAACGGGCGGAATGAGGGTGTCAGCGGATGGAAAATTATCAAGAAGAAATTGATTCGACACCAAGGATGTGGGTATTCTTGCTAAACTGCTCTGAGCAGATCAAGGAGACGGCCTAGTGGGGAAAGGGGCTCGAAGGAGGTGGACTGAAGTTTCTCAAGGAGGGGTTTCTTGTCAGCATGAACTATCAAAACAACTGCTGTTTCACTTCTGCTCTCCAAACCTCACACGAAAGTCTTCCTTATGGTCCATTCTAACCAAGAAACTGGGGAAAGGCATTTCAGCCTGGCCAAAGAGACACGCTACGGAGCGCCCAGCCTCCTACTGGGGCCCTGTAGGAGGGTTCTAGTCCTGTTTTCCTGCTATGAGATTCCGACTGTGGGCAGAGCGTCCCCCCGTGGTCTCTCCTGAAAGTAGACGAGTAGTTGGGGGACTCAGCGACAGGACGTTGAGTAACTCTGCCCCCTTCTTTGACTTTGTTTCTACCTTTTTTTTCATGAGTTAAATTGTATTTTACTCTCTTTGAAAATATTTTATTGTGGTAACACTCAACATGAGATCTATCCTCTTAACAAATTTTCGGCATACATTATTGTTGACTATAATGATGCTGTACAGCAGATCTCTGGAACGCATTCATCTTAATTAGCTGAAACGTTATGACTGTGGAATAACTTCCCATTTCTGCTCCCCTCCCAGGCCCTGCCAACCACCATTCCAGTCCTTCGTTTTATCAATTTGACTATTTTAGATGCTCCGTGGAAGTGGAACTATGCAATACTTGTCTTTCCCTGTCTGGCTTATTCCACACACTTTGTTTCTATCCTCAGGTGAGCTTCCTGGTCCCCTTCCCTCGCTCCCAGGTCCTTGCTCTCTGGGACGTGGACCCGGTCATGTTTACAGAGATTTATGCGGTGCTGTCACTGGATTTTCCCGGATGCAATCTGCTACAAAACAGTCAGTTCACCCACAACCAGAGCAAAAACATACAAATTTCATTTTCATTTACTCTTAGAGGATAATTTGGAAATGATTTACTTCTGAGGCTGGGGGTGTGCCCCGAGCTGAGAGGCTTTGAAGATACTCAAAACAATGGTTGGCGTTGTAAAGTTAACGTATGTAAGAGCCACTGAGGCCCAGGCCTCGCTCAGATGTTTAGGACCCTGCTTCCTTCTGTCTATGGGGTCGGGCCTTCTCCCGTACTTCCTGTCCACATTTTTCTGCATGTGACCCACGCTACCAGGGCGATGTCTGGTTAAGGACAGGCTTATGGTGCAAGGTGTTTCACTCCCTCGCCTTGTTAATTGGCATCCATGAGCCTGATGGAAAGTAAATACTTCGTTTCTTGAAAGCTTGACGATAAGAAATGGGAGAAAGAGGGAGCAGGGTAAGCAAGAGGATAGTAAGGGAGCTAATTCTTCAGCGTTCGTGGGAGGAAGTCACGGATGCTCTCTCAAGTTGAGATGGTTAAGAATAAAAGTCTTTTCATATTATTCAGAGTTATGAAGGCAACCACCAGAAAGAACTAAAACCATACATGTTTTTAAATGGTTGTTTCCAGAGAAAACTGGGAATGTGTCTGGGAAAGAGTGAAGCAGAGCAGAAAACGCCTGCTTTTTGCTGTAATACTCTGCCTTTTGAAGTCCCTTTCTTCCATCTGAAAGTATTATTTTGATAATGATTAAAAAACAAGTCAAACTAAACCTTTCCAAGTCATCTTGCCCTATTTTACTTGGATGCATCACATATATTTTTTAATGATTGAAAATGGGCTAGATTTAATGAAGGTGGAACAAAAAGGACAGCGCTGTCTTATTTCAGAGAATCCACGGACATCCTTTCCAGCAATATAGACAGAAAAATTCAGAAATCGTAAGTTTTAAAATTCTTCAATTACAATGGATAAAGGGAAGATGATCCAGCTCAAAAGTGTTTGGATCTTTCTGGGTCACACGTTTTGTCACAGGTAACGTAATTGGCGCTGGAATTTTGGTGGCCCCCAAAGGAGTGTTGAAGTACTCTTCCATGAACGTGGGGCTCTCCCTGTGCATCTGGGCTGCCCGTGTCCTGTCGGCCGTGATGACTTCCCTCTGCTCAGCGGAGATAGGTACAACCTTCCCATGCAGTGGAGCTAACGTTGACTTTCTCAAGAGATGTTTTGGCAACCCCGTCTTTTCTGAGACTCTGGACGAGCTTGTTTCTGCAGCGAGGACCAGTTGCCAGCCAAGCCCTGCTTCTCGCCGAGTAATCAGCATCCAACCTCTTTATTCCAGCTGCTCTGCTCCAAATCTGCCAAAGAAATGTCTGGCGCTGGCCATATTGTGGGTTGTGGGAATTCTGAATTCTCGCGGTGGAAAAGAGATAACTTGGCTTTAGACAGCCAGCACCGCGCTGAAAGTGGCCGTACTTGGCCTCATTTCCCTAAGTGGAGGGGTGTTGCTAGTGAGAGGAAGGAAGGAGAATGTAGGAAGGTTTCAGAACGCTTTTGCTGCTGAGTTCCCAGAAGCCACCCAGTATATAGAAGCTGTCTTCCAAGGATATTTTGCATATTCAGGTGGGGGATGCATTATATTTATAGCAGGTAATTAACAATCCTTTGAGAAAAAAATCACAAGCCATGACCTAATGCTCACAATGTGAAATGTACATCTTTTAACATGTTTGGGAGTTTTATTGTAAAGAAATGATTCAATATTTTTTTTTCTTCTCT
The DNA here is from genome assembly GCF_037783145.1 of Equus przewalskii. Lineage (NCBI taxonomy): Eukaryota > Metazoa > Chordata > Mammalia > Perissodactyla > Equidae > Equus > Equus przewalskii. Next base: position 2,610,951 of record NC_091838.1, read on the forward strand.
GTGCTTTCTAAATCAAGTGAGAACATGCCAGACTTTAAATTTTTCCCCCATTTATTCAAATGAATAATTTTATTCTTTAATAACTATGCTATAATTATTTTATTGAACAACTTCTCTTTTTCAGCTTTCTTTTCTAGGACCACAGATATGGGACTTCCTTGTTAATCTAGTTTCTTTTTTAAGATTGGCACCTGAGCTAACATCTGTTGCCAATCTTTTTATTTTCTTCTTCTTCTTCTTCTCCCCAAAGCCCCCCAGTACATAGTTGTGTATTCTAGTTGTGGGTCCTTCTGGTTGTGCTATGTGGGACACTGCCTCAGCATGGCCTGATGAGACTTAGGCTCTTAAGCATTTTTAAAGAGAAGAGGATCATCAACATCCTAGATTGTGCTGAGGCTGATTTAATGCTCTTCCCTTCAATGTCAGGACAAAAGTTTTCTCTCTTCATTTTCAAAATCAGTCTGTTCCCTTGAACTCTATCTATATGCTTTCCCTCTCTCTCCCTCGGGAATCTTTCACATTCATTTATTTCATTTTTCTCAATTTCAACCTTTTTACTAGTTCTTTTCCTTGATGTATAACCACGAAGTAGGCTCTACCCTTGAACAAATTTTTCCCTTAATGTTAGGACCCCTTGTCGTTGCTGATGTGTCCATCACTCATGAAATCATTCCACCAGCAAATATCTTTCCAAACAGCGACTATTTTTAAAATGCTGTATTGGTGCCTTAAGATGAGTAAGATTATTCTTTACCCTAAAAAGGCTTACGGTCTAGTAGAAAAGACAATACCTAAATTTTGGTCTGACCTCTGCCACTTACAAGCTTTGGCAAGTGTCTTTACTTCTCTGGACTTCCTTTTTCTTTTCCTTCATCTGAAAAATGGGGATTATGGCTTAAAATCACTATGGTTCTGTGCCTTATAAACAAATAATGGCATGACAGTATTTAATAAGTGGCCATAAGGGAACAACTTAATTACTGTGGAAATTTAGTAGAAGGCAAGATCAGCTTTTGCTATGTCGTCATGTGGAAAAGGTGGCAATTTTAATTGAATCCAGAAGATTCCAGCAGTAGAAAAATATGAGTGAAGCCGTGGAGACCTGCATTGAAGACCCGGCACGTAGTCTTGGGTGACTGCAAAAGGTTTTCCATCTGATGGGCTTGATAGTAGATATGACGACTGGGGCAAGTCCATAGAGAGAGAATAACATGGTTTAGGGTTGGAGACAGGTGACTGGGGAATGCCAACTTTTAGGTGATAGGTAAAGAAAGGTGATCCAATGAAGAAGCCACTGGAAGTTTAGAGAATTCTTTTAAAAAATCACCATATGTTCCAAAAAGAGTTTGTAATCAAGCTGGTGAAAAGCTTTCAGAAGTTGAGGAGCATGAGGACTGATCAGAAGTCATCTCATTGACTAAGTAAGAAGTTGTCGGTGAATTTTGAGTCTGAGAGGAAAGTTACTTTGCACTGAGTTAAAAAATGGGGTCTGGAGCAAAGAAAGCAAGGAGAGGAGACTACCCTTTCATGGAGTTTGCAATTACATGCTGCACTGCAATTTGAGAGGCTAGCACAACTAATGAAGCTTTCTCTTTTTCTCACTTTGTCTCTCTCTCTCTTTTTTTTTCCCCCTGAGGAAGATTAGCCCTAAGCTAACATCTGCTGCCAATCCTCTTTTTATTTTGCTGAGGAAGATTGAATCTAAGCTAACATCTGTGCCCATCTTTCTCTATTTTTCATATGTGGGACACCTGCCACAGCATGGATTGATAAGCAGCGTGTAGGTCCACGCCCAGGATCCAAACCTGTGAACACCTGGCAGCCAAAGTGGAGCGCGTGGACTTAACTGCTGTGCCACTGGCCGGCCCCTCTCTCTTTTAAGGATAGAAGAGATATCTCTGATTTCCATTTGAACCAATTTCATCTTGTTTCATTGCTAGATAACTTTTCTCTGCTAAAAATAGATTTACAAAATTTGCTAACCTACAAACAATTGTAGAATTCTTCACAAGCAGCTGGCAGTAAACTAAAGCTGGAGGAATTTCAGTGTATCCTGGGATTAATAATTTGCTTAATAAATTTTAAGGACTGCTAAATTCTAAGTAACAGTTTTACCTGTAACATTGTAATTTGTAGGCAGCTGATTTTGCATATTGTGGGCACAACCATCTTCTAAGTTCGAGACCATGGCTATTCACCCCGTCGGGTCATTATAGCCTTAAATTACGGTATGTTATGTTGCATTATATTCCCTACCTCCTCTCTATAAATCTAATACATAATGAGAAACAGTAAAAGGCCCAGAGAAAAGTCGAGTTAATCCTAAAAGTTGCCTTTTTGCTTGTTTAAAAGCTTTAACTAATAATCATAGTCATTAATAACTTATTGAGTGCTATATTTTTCATTTCCCCCAATACATGGGTGAGGAAATTGAAACTTTGACAGTCAATAAATTGTGCAGAAGCCCACAACTGGTACGTGGTGCAGGTAGCATTTAAATGAGAGTTTTTGACATTCTTTACTCTTCAACTGCTCAATGAGCCCATATTAGTGTACACCATGGACATGACATTCAACCCTGGGCAAGTGCAGATGGAAGAAATTCGACACAGGTGAAAGGACAGATATCTATTAGTCAGAGCAACTTGGCTTTAAGTAACAGAAACCTACATACATTAGCTTAAACAGTAAAAGAAGAATTTACTGGAAGGATAACGCCGTAATTCAAGGAAGACCTGAACACCCAACCTTCAGGAGCAGCAGGAACTAAGGCAGCTCTAGAACTGAAACAAACAGAGTTCTTAGCCGCCCTTCGTTTTAGCCAACATTACATTGCCGTTTTCCTGATTCTCTCAGTTTTGTTGACATTTGGTTCAAATTCTTGAGAGAAATCTTCTGTACAACAATTGACTTGCAGGGAGTCAGAGTCTGTACCTGGTTCTACTGCCAGTGGCCAGGGCACAGTTACACAGAACCATAACGTTCAATTCTTTATGTCAGGGATAATTCCCAGAGAATGGCAAAAATGGGGAAAATGGTGTGACAAATGGGACAATATTTGAGAATAAGACTATCCTGGAAAGTCCATTTATATGCTGCTAATCAAGACCTCTTTTTTCTCTTTTTGCACTTACTCTTGGCATAAAGGGAAGGTAAAGAGCCTACAGGGAGAGACGACTTATGACGGACTCTTTGACTCTTTCCATCTACGCTGTGGGACTGTCTACCAGGACAATTTTGCTGGTCAAGGAAAGTTTCCTCTCCTATTTTCCCAGAAATTATGACTTTGCTGAGATCCAAAGTAAGAGTAATGCTCAACAAGACAACTAGGAAAGAACATTTCACATGAGAGAATGGGCTCTATGGCTTCTGGGGGCACAGCAATTTTGAGGAACTGGAAAAAGTCAGAGTGGTTATAGCATAGAGAGCAAAGACGCCCAGTTGTTACATAATACGTTCTCCCAGGACTTCATCTCTCACGGACACTCACCACAGTCACTGCTGTATGTTTCATTGATGTGAGCATTTAATTAACGCACAGCTCCTCTTCTTGAGGGTAGGCTCCACGTTTGTTTCTGCTCACCACTGTATTTCCACTACCCAACTCAGTGCCTTGTACCTAACGGATGAGGCTGAACACACAGGTAGGTTCCAAACCATCCCACGGGCTCAGCTTTCATTTCATTCTTAAGAAATTTTACCACCTATGGGGAAAAGGAAGCAACGTTCCCTTTTCTTCATTTAGCACCAAGCTCAGAAAGGAGGTGGGGGTGTCACAGTTCACCAATGTAGATGTTCATGCGTGTGTGTGTGTGTGTGTGTGTGTGTGTGGTGGGTGGGGTGGAAAGGAAGAATCCAGCCCAATAGTTGATCTATGGAGCTATTTTAAAGATAAATTTAAGAAATAATTTTTAGCAGTTGTGATTTTGCTGTTTTATGTCATATATGGGAGGTGACGAAACCCAGACAGACAATTCCAAGTGCATCCTTACTGCGTTACCTTTGGTGACTGTCCTTTATTTACTGGTTAACAGTTCCTACCTGACTCTTCTGACACCCAGGGAAATCCTCTCTTCCGGTTTGTATGCAAATGACTTAGGGAATAAATAATAATTACGACCCTTCTGGTCCTTTTGGCATACCTAAATATTACTTTACCAGCCAAGACTGCTGTCTCCTTTACATTATTTCATATGTAGAATCAACTTACAATAATTTTTTTTCAGGAAGATTAGCCCTGAGCTTACTGCCAATCCTCCTCTTTTTGCTGAGGAAGACTGGCCCTGAGCTACCGTCGTGCCCATCTTCCTCTACTTTATACATGGGATGCCTACCACAGCATGGCATGCCAAGTCGTGCCATGTCTGCACCGGGGATCCGAACTGGTGAACCCTGGGCTGCCGAGAAGCGGAACGTTCGACCTTAACCGCTGGACCACCAGGCCGGCCCCTCAACTTACAATTTTTGAAAATAGCAGAGGGACAAAAAAGCTTAATTGGGTTAGAAAAGAGTTTCATGTTTCCTCATGGTTTTGCATTTTCTGATAACGTGGAAAAGTATACATAATGCTGATGTATGGTGCAGACTGGGTTCAAAATATTCCTATTCCACTCATGATCTCTTCTCATCAGTGTGACCTATGTCGTCGGTGCTTATATCTGCTACAACTTTCACAACACTGATTTTCCACGTGTTCTTCTAGGTGACATCAACAGTGATAAACTTGAAATGTAGGATATTAGCAGTTAAGAGTAGATGCTAATGGTCAATTGGTGCATATAATTAACATTATTAATATGTAATATACTGTTGTTGTTTACCATAAGTAACTGTAAAATTTATGGTGGCAAAGGGCTCTGGGCATATTGGAAATTTGACTAAAAGATAAGTAATTTAGGGCCCTAAGTATAGAATAAAGAATGAAAGAATAAGAAAACCTTAAAGAAATAAACATACATTAAAAAACGAGTAACAGATTCAAGCGATAAAAGGAAGTTTGGAAAGAAATAAGGACCAGGGAACGCGGAAGACTAGCAATGTCCTAAAAGCAGAGTTAAACCTTGAGTCAGCACCTTCTCAGAAAAGCCTATCAGCCAGGACCTTCAAGACTAATCTCTTCTGAGGAGTTATTACTGGCTTGGTGAATCTTCGAGGTACTGGCGGCGATCTAAGAGAGGTTTACTATAAACGTCCTTACATATTTTGCCTCAATTCCTGTGCCACTGCTGTGCAGGACGCTGCCGTACACGTGGCATCTGTGTTGATTCATGACGGTCTAGCTCTCTGAGCGACCTGTAAATAGTCATCATCAAGATTCTGAGAATTTGTGGGAACAAACCAAATCGGATAAGAACAAGCAGTGATTTATTAACTACTCTGATTACATAGAGAACAAATTTACAAAGTTAATTACGGGTGTGATCAGAGCTGCTGGACGGCCGGCCTGGCCGTTGTGGCTCACTAGAGCTGGCGTCTGTTATGACTGCCAGTGCTCTGGCCATACTGGTTGTTAAAGAATTACGAATATCAACTCTGGTGTGTCATAAGAGTTGCCACAGTTGTGTGGGTGGCATAGCAGTTTGGACGTGTGTGGAAGACTCGTGAAGTGTTCTGACCGTAATCGCTTGTGATTCGGTTTACAGTGCTTTCTCTTACAGACGTATAATCCTTAGGCCTTGTTTAAACTCTGAAATAATTTTTTTGAATTCAAATGTCTACCTTTTATTGTATTAGGAATTCAGATTAAGAAAATAATCAGAGCTATACATGAAAAATGTATGTGTAGGGACAAACACAGCTATTACATATGAAAGCAAAATATTAAAGATCACCAAAATATCCAATAAGTTTGAAATAAATAAATAATGTATGGAAACCCACATAACAGACCACTCTGAGCTTTTCCAAAGATCATATTGTTGAGGAATGCTTAAAGTAAAAGGACAGTGCCTATAATGTAATAATGAGAGAAAAGGCAGGATCTATGTTATCACATAAAACAGAAAGTAAATAGTTAACAATGGAGATCTGCCAGAATGATATTGTGAGTATTTTTGCTTTATTCTTTATGGAATTTTCTAAATTTTCCTTAATGAACAGCATAATTTATATGATAGGTGGAAAATTTATAAGCAAAAGAAATAGATTAATAAATTAAGGAAGTTTTAGGATTAAGGAGTGAATGTTTTTAATCAAATGGGTGTATTTAAAAGACGTGAAGAGTTTCCAAAGGAATATAGAGCATCTGGAATGCAGCGTGAATTGGATGCTACATTCTGTTTGGTGAACATTGAAAAAAATTATACCACTTTGTGATAAATGTTAGATTCTATGGTTTACAGAGAAAAAGTACCAATGATCTTAATATTGTAATGTTTTTGTTTGTGTCAGTGTCATATCTCTGACATTTCTTTATTGATTGTTCTCTTAGAAGAAAAACCAGTAGCCTTCATTTAGAATGAGCTCTGCAGCAGGGCAGAGAACGATGCCCCTCTTGAATGACAGGTGTGGAAATGCCACAATGAGCAGCCCTGGTTCCTGGCCTTTTCCGCCTGAGGAAGCCCCACAACACACTGCTGACAGCGGTGCTCACATTTGGTGTTCTTGAGGGTTCCATGTCATATGTAAAACTAGGGAATATTGGCATAGGAAAAGACAATCTAAAATAGTAAGTAGATTGTATGGGAGCGGAGGCTAAGAAGGTTTCGCTGAGCAGAAGCAGCCTGCAGGTAGCTGGCCAAACAGGTGGCATTAAGAATTTTGAGAGGAGTTCTTTGTATACTTTGGATATTAACCCCTTATCTGATAGGTGGTTTGCAAATATCTTCTCCCAATTGTTAGGTTGTCTTTTTGTTTTGTTGATGGTTTCCTTTGCTGTGCAGAAGCTTTTTAGTTTGATGTAGTCCCATTTGTTCATTTTTTCTTTTGTTTCTCTTGCCCGGTCAGACATGAGACTTGAAAATATGCTGCTCAGACCAATGTCATAGAGCATACTGCCTATGTTTTCTTCTAGAAGTCTCATAGTTTCAGGTCTAACATTCAAGTCTTTAATCCGTTTTGAGTTGATTTTTGTGCATAGTGTAAGGGAATGGTCTACTTTCATTCTTTTGCATGTGGCTGTGTGGTTTTCCCAATACCATTTATTGAGGAGACTCTCCTTTCTCCATCGTATGCTCTTGGCTCCCTTGTCGAATATTAGCTGTCCATAAACGTGTGGGTTTACTTCTGGGCTCTCAATTTTGTTCCATTGATCTGTGTGTCTGTTTGTGTGCCAGTACCATGCTGTTTTGGTTACTATGACTTTGTAGTATAATTTGAAATTGGGGAGTGTGATACCTCCAGCTTTGTTCTTTTTTCTCAGGAATCCTTTGGCTATTCGAGGTCTTTTGTTGTTCGAGGTGTTTTGTTGTATAAATTTTAGGATTCTTTGTTCTAATTCTGTAAAAAATGTTGCTGGAACTTTGATAGGGATTGCGTTGAATCTATAGATTGCTTTAGGAAGTATGGACATTTTAACAATGTTAATTCTTCCAATCCAAGAGCACGGAATATCTTCCCATTTATTTGTGTCTTCTTTGATTTCTTTCAACAATGTTTTATAGTGTTCGGTGTACAGATCTTTCACCTCTTTCATTAAGTTTATTCCTAGGTATTTTATTCTTTTTGTTGCAATTGTAAATGGGAAAATATACAAAGAACTCATCCAGTTCAACAACAAAAAAACCAACAATCCAATTAGAAAATGGGCAAAAGATCTGAACAGAGATTTCTCCAAAGAAGATATACAGATGGCCAACAGGCATATGAAAAGATGCTCAACATCATTAGCTATCAGGGAAATGCAAATCAAAACTACAATGAGGTATCACCTCACTCCAGTCAGAATGGCTATAATTAACAAGACAGGAAACAACAAATGTTGGAGAGGGTGTGGAGAGAAGGGAACCCTTGTTCACTGCTGGTGGCAGTGCAAACTGGTGCAGCTACTATGGAAAGCAGTTTGGAGTATCCTCAGAAAATTAAGGATAGATCTACCATATGATCCAGTTATTCCACTGCTGGGTATTTATCCAAAGAACTTGAAAACACAAAGGCATAAAGATACTTGCACCCCTATGTTCATTGCAGCATTATACACAATAGCCAAGACTTGGAAGCAACCTAGGTGCCCATCAAGGGACGAATGGATGAAGAAGATGTGGTATTTATACACGATGGACTACTACTCAGCCGTAAGAAATGACGAGATCCGGCCATTTGTGACAACATGGATGGACCTTGAGGGTATTATGATGAGTGAAATAAGTCAGAGGGAGAAAGTCAAATACCATATGATCTCACTCATAAGTAGAAGATAAAAACGACAAAAAAAAACCACACATAGCATTGGAGATTGGACCGGTGGTTACCATTGGGGAAGGGGGAGGGGGGAGGGCAAAAGGGGTGATTAGGGTCACATGTGAGGGGATGCACTATAATTAGTGTTAGGGTGGTGGACATGATGTAATGTATACAGAATTCGAAATATGATGCACATCCGAAAAAAATAAAAATTAAAAAAAAAAGGAATTTTGAGAGGAAAGTGGAAATGCTAGAATCACTTACTGGTAAATTGGTTCCATTATTTTTGGGGAGCAATTTAGTAATATCTCACTTACTTAAACATCTACCTTATATACCTTTGGCTCATGAGTCCCACTTCTAAGATTTTACTCTATGAGGAGAATCCTAGCTACCAAATCTTGAAGGCACAAGCCTGTTCATTAAAGCACATTTTATATTAGCAAAAAAATTGGAAACAACCTAAAATCCACCAATATAAAATTGGTAAACAACTTAACTTACAGTTATATAATGGAATACTAAGAATTCACGAAAATAATTAAATGGATGCATATGTACTAATATGATCAAGATATATTGGAAAGTGAAAAAAGCAAGCCTAAGCATGCACACACACACACACACGCAAACACACATGTACACACATACATACCCCTCACAGATGTTTATATGTGCATAGAAAACTTCTGGAAGAATATCCAAAAAGATGTCAACAGTAGTTACATCTGGGGTGCATGAATGAGGGATTGGCGAGGAGAAAGATATTTACTTTTCACTTCATGTGTTTCAGTGCTATTTACTTGACTTTTACTAAAAGCATACATAATATAATTTTTAGAAGAAAAGAAATGACGTGCAGGAAGGAATAAAAAAGAAATCACTTGTGGGATACAGGGGAAGATTATATAGCAGAGCCAAAGTAGAATCTCCTCCAATTATAACCGACCATGTTTGTAGAATACATGACGGGAAATCAGAGAACAAGAAGGATTTCTGAAATGTGTCTGAAATGCAAAATGTGTGGCAGTAAGGGTGCCCAGGAGGAACAGCCAAGAATACCTTATTTGAAATGAGTAATAAGTGAGACAAGAGATATTTTCAAACAAGACCAAATATCATAGAATGGCACTCAAGAGAAAAGTGAAAATCACACTGGAGTTTATTTAAAATAGATTCAGAATAAAAGTCTTTAAGAACAAGAACAATTGATGATATTTTAATTTTGTTGTATTGAAAAAATTTCATTATTTGTTATAAGCCAGGATTTTGATATCCTAGCTTATATCTACATAATATGAATTGGACTCAAATAGAGTCTCATAAGCAATGGATGCTTTTCTTCATTGGTGCCTTTCATATCTGCTGACTTACATTGAACTAGTGTTCAGAAGATGTCTGCCCATTTAAGTAAAAATATCAGAATATTCTCCAAAGATGGCCAATAGCAGGGTTTCCCAATCTCAGCACTAGACATTTTGGACCTTATAATTCTTTGTTGAGGGCGCTGTCCTGTGCATTGCAGGATGTTTAGCAGCATCCTTGGCCTCTCCCCACTAGACGCCAGTAGCAACCTCCTGCTTCCCCAGTTGTAACAACCAAAAATGTCTCCAGATATTGGCAAATGACCCCTGAGGGGCAAAATTACCTCCAGTTGAGAACCACTGGTCCACAGTTCAGACGGGCGCCCAAACGTCATAAGTATTTTAATCTGTGTGTAACTTATTTTCTCTGTCTACGTGGTTCATTTTCACTTCTGTTAAGTATTTCCAATGACACCGTGATCTGGGGTCTTCGTCAGTCTCAGTCCCGGGTCAGCAGCCTCGCCCTGGGCTTTTTGACTCTGACGGTCAGCACTCTCTAAAGTAGTTTTGGAAAACAAGCACACATTCAATCATCCACTCAACAGAATCAACTCATTCCACAAGTATTACGGAAAACCTACTATATGTCTGTCCCTGAGTGAAGTACTAGTTTGACAGAAAAGAAATGGATAAGCCTTGCCCTCAAGAAGGGAAGCTCCTTGGGGTCTATTGGGGAGGACATATAAGATAATAACCATTTATGATACAGCGTGATACGGCTAAAATGCACACATGCAAATGGTGTCATGTAAGGATAAGTAAGGAAATAAACAATGAAATTAAAATTCAATTTTCTTAATTACTTTTTAAATTGCCTGCTTTGGTTTTGAAATAATTTTTAAAGGTTTATGCTTAGTTTCTCTTTTTAAATACATTTCCTGTTCCACGTTTTTGCTTTTCTGCAGATGCCGTGGTTGTCATGTGGTCTGACAGAGTCATCCCCTCATTAACACGGGTTATCCCTTTTGCTATTTCTGCCTCTTCATTCAGCAACCTTCTGGCGAACATATTTGAATCATCAAGAACGACATATATTGCAGGCCAAGAGGGCCAGCTGCCTTTGTTGTTTAATATGCTTAATATTCCCTTTTCTCCATTTATGTCTGTGCTACTACTTGTCACTGTGGCATCTGTTGGGGTTGTCTCCACAAACCTAATTGATTTGATAAAGTATCTTTATTTTGCAAGTTCTATTTGGTCTTTACTGTCAATGATAGGAATACTAAAACCAAGATACCAAAAGCCCAATCTACCTAGACCTTATAAGGTAAAAGTGAGTTTTCTAAGTTTTTCTGTGTGAAATAGAAGATGTTGGGTGTAACCGTATTTGAAAACTATATTCAGAACATCTATAAGTAGATCTTTTTTTCTACTAGCAAATTGTGAAACACGTAAAGACAATCTGGGCTGTTTTCATTTTCATTTTTTTTTTTAAAGATTTTATTTTTTCCTTTTTCTCCCCAAAGCCCCCCAGTACATAGTTGTATATTCTTCATTGTGGGTCCTTCTAGTTGTGGCATGTGGGATGCTGCCTCAGCGTGGTTTGATGAGCAGTGCCATGTCCGTGCCCAGGATTTGAACCAACGAAACACTGGGCCACCTGCAGCGGAGCGCACGGACTTTAACCACTCGGCCACGGGGCCAGCCCCCTCATTTTCATTTTTATTGGGCAGACTTTACTCAGTGTAAAATCTCTTAGGTTCCATCAGGTTTATTGGAGAGAAGCATAGACCTGTGGGTGGTTGGACAGATCATTACAAGTCTTTTGACCAGAGACTGCTGTGTACTTAGGTAGCTACTCGTGCACATCAGCATCTTCCACCGTCCGGGCAGGATTTAGCAGGCAGGAGACAGAAGAGGCAGGTGCTGCCGAGGCGTCACAGCCATGACGTCTCTCGTCCTGAAACATCAACTTAGTTTGATCACTGACAAATTTCATCTTTTCAGCCGTACTTACTTTTAAACTTCCTTTCCGTCTAGATGAGGAAGAGTTTTACGGCAGAGCCCTTTAATCGTGGAAGAGGAAGTAAGCAGACACTTGGCAGCATAAGGATGCTGTTGGAGAAAGGTGGTCCTGATGCTGCATCATAGAAGAGGAGAATAGTCTTGGTTGGATAGGCATCATCTTAAGAGCTTTGCCTGAATTATCACGTTTAATCCTCTTAGTAATACAAAAGGCAGATACTAAAGTTATCCCCATTTTACAGATGAGAAAGCAAGTTTAGAAAAGCTAAGTCCCTTGCCCAAGCTCACACAGCATGGAGCAGAGCTGAGATTCAAATCCAGGCAGTCTCTTTGCCTCTCAGGACACACAGAATATAGGAAGGAACACGGGGAGGAAGAAAACAGTGCTCTCATCATTAACCCCGGTTGGGTTACAACCATCCTTCTATTTCAGTGTTCTCTTCTTCCATCCAGCCGTCCCCTAACTGTTGTGTATTCGAGTGTCATTTAATGAGAAGCAACTATATTTTAAGTCTCTTGCGCCGTATTGTGGGTACAGGAAGGAATGAGACTTAGCTCTTGCTTTTGGACAGGGCATAATCCACCTAGTCAGGTGAACCAACAAGCATCATGTGATCATTGCCACATGGTGGCCTGCAGAGGATGCTCAGAGAATACCTGCGGGAGGGGAATCATCTTGTTATCTAACCTCTGATTCTCAGCTTCTTCAGATCTAAAATGCCAATGAATAATGTCTACCTCCTAGGAATGGAAGATGTATTAAATGAGCTAAGGCATGCAAATAATCCAGAGTCTCTACCGACATTGATAGTTGTTATTATTTATAGTGTTATTCGATATACCAGCTATAGACTTATATCTCTCTCTTACAGACATTTCAGAAGTGACTGCCTACTGAATTTTCTCCCTGGTTGGGTAATGTTTGGTGCAGGATGCTTACAATCCTAACACAAAGTACCAGGGATAGGGGAGCTTCAAGGGTTTTGGCAAGAACAAAAACAAAAAAACCCACCAAAAATAGAACTGTCCTGGCCACAGTTTTTGTTTTGATTTATTTTGTCTTTAATAGACTGAGCCCATAAAGCCATAATATTTACCTGTCAATATCTGCCTGGGTAACAGAGGGCGGGGGGATAATCTGTGCTTTTAACATGAATTTCTTACTGCCTTGAGTTATTTTCCTGGGAAAACTGTTGCGAAAAGGAACTCCCTCTTAACAAATTCATGCCACCTGGATCAGAGATGGTTATCTTAACAGCAAATGGTCATGATTATTTCTACTCCTGAACAGCCAACTGCTAGATGTTCATTCCCTTCAAAGAAAACTCTGACAGTGACAGTCTTTGACATCCTAACTCCTACGCCAGGTTTATCTAAACTCATAGATAATTAGCCCACTTTCTATTGTTGGCTTAGAGCTTATTTCTCGTTTATATAAATATGCAGGCACTTAATGAGGGTTTTCATATCTAATTTTTTTTTGAGTTTTGCTCTTTTTCAGGTGTTTTTGCCATCTCCATTGGCCACAATGGCCACCAACCTGTGTACGGTTTTGATACCTTTGGTGAAGTCTCCACGTATACATTATGTCTATACGTGTCTCTTTATTCTCAGTGGACTGCTGTTTTATATACCTTTAGTATATTTTAAATTGAAGTTGGTTTGGTTTGAGAAGATGGCGTGCTACTTACAATTGCTGTCTAATATTTGCATCCCTAATGTGTCTGTTGAACAGATGTCAGAAGTAGAAACTGCTAAAAAATAGCCTTCTGAAAATACGTCAAATTACAAATAAAGATTAAGCACATGATGGAACATAAATGATGAAATGCTCATGGTAACTCTCTTTCTAGAATGAGATAATGTATAAAAAACACTCAGGACAATACCTAACTTTAAAAACACACAAAAATTGTTATGAGTAACTCAAGCTCTGTTTTGTTTGGCGAAAAGCTCACGTCTTGGTTTGCATTGGGTGATATATCGATGATGTCTCTCCCACTCTCTCATTTTTTTCTGCACCCCACCCCTCCTCTACCGAATTTGTAGTGTTCTTATAATAAAAGTTAACAGCTAAAAATAAAAGAACATTCTCTTCATCTTTCCTGAGTCCTTCTTTTGGTGCTGATTAGAAGATAGAATAATTCCATTTGTCTTATTAGCTTCTCCTTACTCCTAGTATTTTGCCAATCTAAAATTCATTTAGGTTATTTTCCTTTATGCTCCTTTCTTTAAATTCTGAGGTGCCTTAGAAGCACAACTTTGCTATGTCTTCAATTGATTAAAATGAGACCTATCTATAACTGTGCGGTTGTGCGTAAGGTGTGTGTAACAGATGCTAAGTGGGTGGTGTCCCAGGAGAAGCATTCACCCGGTATCATTCAAAATAAGAAATTTGTCTACTTAGCTTAGTAAGATCTGAGATTAAAGATGTCCTTTCAGAAAGCTCAGAGGCAGCGTGAGAAGATATTCAGTGACCTCTGTTCACCAGCTCTACTCCCTGACTCCTTTCATCCCTCAGAGGTTGTATCCACATAGGTCAAAGGACCCGTGAGGTGTGAGGAACCAACCCTTCGTGCAAGGACTAATTTTGTGTGTCACCCTGGCTGGGCCACAGTGCCCACATATTAGTCAAACATTATTTTGGTTGTTTCTATGAGGGTGTTCTTTTGATGAGATTAACATTTAAGTCAATGGGCTGTGAGTAAAGCAGATTGCCCTCTATATCATGGGTGGGCCTCATCCAATCCGTTGAAGGCTTTAATAGAAAGACTGACTTCCTTTGAGCAATAAGGAATTCTGTCAGCAGATGCCCTTTGGACTTGAACTGCAACATCGACTCTCCAGCCTGTCAGCCTTCATGGCAGATTTTGGACTGGCCAGCCTCTATCATAGTGTGACCCAGTTTCTTAAAATAACTCTCTCTCTCTCTATCCTATTTGTTCTGCTTCTCTATACAACCCTGATTTTCTCAGCCATCTCACATGCCCTATTCTTACTTACTGAGGATAACCCCTCCCAGCTCTTCATGCTCCATCTCCTTCCAGCATATTGTTAAACATTATTCAAACTTAAACAATTATGTATTCAGGTTAGCAGGATGGACGCATCAATGCAGTACGCGGCAAAACAATTCCTGGGGTTTAGTTCCATAGCGGTCATTTGCATTTTGCAGATTCAGGATCAGAACCTCAGATTCCGAAGACCCGGAGGATATTTAAATTACAAGTGAGAAGAACCACAGATTTGACTAACAGAATTAGAAGGAAGCTTACATGTCTGCAGCACCCTCGCGAAGTAACTCTCCCATCTTTGCTTGCATACTCCCTGGGAGGGGGGGTGGGGGGCGCTACTTGTTAAAGATGCTGGTCCTAGGGGCTGGCCCCGTGGCCGAGTGGTTAAGTTCGCGCGCTCCGCTGCAGGCGGCCCAGTGTTTCGTTGGTTCGAATCCTGGGCACGGACATGGCACTGCTCATCAAACCACGCTGAGGCAGCATCCCACATGCCACAACTAGAAGGACCCACAACGAAGGCTACACAACTATGTAGTGGGCATCCCACATGCCACAACTAGAAGGACCCACAACGAAGGCTACACAACTATGTAGTGGGGGGCTTTGGGGAGAAAAAGGAAAAAAATAAAATCTTTAAAAAAAAAAAAAAAAGATGCTGGTCCTATCTTCGCACAGCTCTGCTTTTCCAAAACTGTTTCTTAATCTGAAGTTGCAATGTTATTTCTACCTATCGAGTGGTCTAATCCTCTTTCACCTTACATCCCTTCGATATTTGTCAGCACCCGCCTCATGGCCGAGTCTTCTCTTCTCCAGGTTTAAATGCCCCGGGATTCAAGAGTTGCTGCCTTTGAAAACCTTGACCCCTCCACCCCTCGCGAAGTGCTTTTTATGAAAAGAAGTCCCCAGATTTTTATGCTGTAAGCAATACAGTCTTTCCAGATATGGTCTGACCACAGCATGGTAGAGCACAGCTATTACTCCCTTGTTCTAAATATTACAGTTTTGTTCACTGTTCTGGCACCACAGCACGGTTAAACCTCCCGAGTCTTTCCTGTGAATTATGGCTGAGACAGGCCCGTCCTCAGACAGCGTGGGAGACCCCCAGGCCAGCCTGATGGGTCAGTAACATTTCTCAGGGAAACTTTCGTTCACAATAAGATAACAAGAAATGGGCCTATGGTAACAAAAGCTAGGGTTTTAAAACTTATCTTTCAAGGAAAATTGCAACGTGAATTTTATGTAGTTCTTACATTTTATTATATATATATATATATATATATATATATATATTCTGGAAATAAGTCCTTCTGGGATATTTGTTTAGCAAACCTTCTGTTTTCCAATTCCTTTCGTACCACTCCTGACCATCAGTGTTCTCCCTTCCTGTCACACTTACTTTAAGGAGAGTCTGTTTTGAAGCCATCTATCAAGAACTCTGATGACAAGCTTAGGCAAGGGGCTTATTTGCTGTACTGTGGAGTGCAGTCAATGACACTTAGCTACTTGGCCCAAGTGCACTGTGCAGCTTGATCAGTTGCATATAACCATCCTTTGAAGTTTAAAAGGAATCTTTTCATCTGTACTGTGCACACAGGGCCTCCGAGATGTGCCCTCTGGTTTGCATCATGAAATGGGCGAAGCAGACGCCACCTGGGAAGCTGTCACTTCCTCTCTATCCTGAGTGGGTTTGCAATAGCTCTGAGAGGGTGTCTTAGTTTCCTAGGGCTGTGATAACAGATTAGCACAAATCTGGGGGCTTAAAAAACCGGAGAGTTCTTCTCTCACAGTTCTGGAGGCCAGAAGTCTAAAATCAAGGTGGCGGCAGGATTGGTTCCCCCTGGAGGCTCTGAGGCAGAATCTGCTGCAGGCCTTGCTCCCAGCTTCTAGTGCTGGCTGGCCGGCCTTGGCTTGTAGCTGCATCCCTTTAGTCTCTGCCTCTGTCTTCACATGCCTTTCCCCCCGTGTCTCTCTGTGTGTCAAACCTCCCCCTCCTTTCTCTTATGAGGAGACCAGTCATTGGATTCAGGGTCCACTCTACATCCAGGATGATTTCGTCTTGAGATCCTTAACCCAGTTGCATCTACAAAGACCCTTATTCTAAAATAAGGTCCCATTCCGATGCGCCAGGTGGGTGTCTTTGCTGGGGTGGGGGCGGAGGGGGCCAGCGGGCACTGTATCACCCACCAGGCTAGGTCCACCCAGTTATCAAATTCAATTCCTGGTTTGTGTGGTCATCTCCTCCAGCCACAGAGGCTGCTTCATGGAGGTCACCCTGTTTTCCCTTCTTTCTGTGGGTACCAACTCATCTGCATGCTAGAGTTGGAACTAGAATATGCAATCCAGAAGAATCTCAAACTCCACCCAGGAGTTAGTATTGTGACCTTCTGTGTTAGCATTGTCTCCTGAAAGGATGGGATCAGTATTTCCAAAGAAACTATAAACTAGGGTTGAGGATCACAGCCGGATCGTCTCCAGAACTGGATAATTATGATCCTGATGTCAGGGCACCTCAGCAGACAAAGAGCCCTGGGAATTCTTGATAAGCAAGAGTCTCGATGTTGCTATTTATGCGGTCTTTTATTGTCTTGACCAATGAAGTGGTTGTGAAGGAAAATAACTGTGCTTCAGTGTCTCTGTTCATGTCCACCCCTTAGGCCTGGAAGACGGGCTGGTATCTCAGAGACGACACCTCTCTGAGCTGCTGCCGCCTGCAGCTTTGTTCAATTTCTTATAGACGAAGCCAGTAGGAAGGAAAGAAAAGTCATTTTGCATAAGTGTCAGCTCTATGCCACGGGTTAGGCACATTGGGATTCTTCCCAGATGGTGATAACGTGTGCTCATTTAGAAGCATGAGAAACAGACTGCCTGAATGTGGAAAAGTCACACAGTAATTTCGTAGAGAACAAAGTTTCAGGATTATATCTACATAAGGATTAATAAGGATTATATCTAAATAAGGACTTCTATGGCTTTAAGATGAGAGGAAAAATTAAACTTCCCTTTGTTTAGTTATAAAGTTAAAGTGAGTAATGTCACAGGTCCCTCCCAGGTATAACAAATGACGGGCCCATTCATTCTTGAAAATGCATTGCTAAGTGCAACAGCAAAGGACTCAGCCTACTTCTTTTAGGCCATTTGAAGGCCCCGCTATGCTCATTCATACTATTTATTATTGATATGGGATATTAAGTTAATATTTACTTAATGAATGTGTTAATGAGCACTTCTCCCATTTCTGTAAAATAGATAAGGATCTTTCTAATCTCCCCATTTGCTTTCATTTTTACTGGCATAGCATTGATTGGGCAACCCTCAGTTTTCCATTTTATTGCTGGAATAGTCTCCTAACGCAGAGACTCCCGAATCTGACCTATTGTCCAAATCGTGAAGGAAGATTTGAAGAACACAGATGGAAGGCCCCTGGAAAACTTAATTTAGTAGGTCTAGGGTGAACCCCCAACCTTATTATTATCTTTTCTTAAAATAAAAATTTATTGGAAAAGTAATATATCCTCATTGTAAAAGATCCAGCTACACATAAATGTTTATAACAAAGTGAGTAAGCCAGGACTCACAAAGTCCTCTCCTATCCATAGGCAAAATCGGTGAAAGCGTGGTGTAGCAGCTTACAGTTCTGGTTCCATAAAATTAGGCAAATATGTACACTTTTACACCTATATTCTATTTTTTAAATAATAAGATCATATTATTTGCAATACTTTGCAACTATCTTCTAATCTGATAGTATGTCATAATATGGACATTATTTAGTGACTTGTTTGTTTTTCCTCATTGAACACCATATTTTGGAAATCTTTCTGTATCATCATGCACCACTATGCTTTATTCTTTCTCATGCCTTCTTAGTATTCTGGAGTATAACTACTTTTTTCAATTTTTCCTGTGAAAAGTAATGCTAAAATCAACAGCATTGTACAGATAACCCTGTCCACATTTACTAGTGATGTTTTTTTTGGAGAGAGATTTTTGGAAGTGATGTTGCTCAGTACAGGTATTAATTTCGAGAGACTGCCTAATCCCCTCTCAATAAGACTTCACTGTCCACTTACCGCCCACCACGTGATGTGCAGTTGTCTTTTTCCCTCTGTATCTTTAGCTACCCTGGAAATAACAAATTATCTGAATTTTGCCAAAGTAATAGCTCATATATACATTTTATATTTCTTTGCTTATTAGTAAGGATGACTATTATATATATGTCCTGCAAAGACTTCCTGCAAGTCTGTGGCTTTTTGTTTAATTTTGTTTGGTTTTATATCATTGCTTGAAAAGTCTTTTCTTTAATACGAATTGCTTACGTTAACTTCCTAATGTTTCATGGTTTTGCTTTTAAAACACAGCTCTTTAATTTGCGTGGGTGACGTTTGGAAGAAGTCCTCTAAATTTATTTTCTTTTTTCTGGAATGGAGAGCCAGTTACCAATCTGATTTGTTTTCATAATCTTTAATTCTAAAATAAATTTATATGAATCTGTTTCTGAATCATTTATTCTGTTCTATTGATCCTTTTGCTTATTTTGCACTAATATGCACTTTCTAGAAATAATGTTTCGGTTACGTACTGGGTTACATAGAGTCTCCTCAAAATTCGTGTCTTTTCCTGACCCTCAGAATGTGACCTTATTTGGAAATAAGGTGTTTGCAGATGTAATTAGTTCAGATGAGGTCATACTGGGGTAGAGCGGGCTCTTAGCCAATAGGCCTGGTGTCCTTATGAGAAGATGAGCAGAGACACAGGGAAGAGGATGTGATGAGACAGAGAGAAGGTGACCACAGAGCCAGAGACTGGAGTGATGCATCTACAAGTCAAGGAACGTCAGAGATGGCCAGGAGCCCGCAGAAGCTAGGAAGAGGCAAGCAAGTGTCCTCGCCTAGGCTTCAGAGAGAGCACGGACCTGAAGACCCCTTCATTTTGGACTTCTAGTCTCCAGAACTATGAAAAAATAAATTTGTGTTCCTTTAGGTCACTCAGTTTGTTACGGCAGAACTAGGAAACTTATATTTCAAATGCTCTAAACAATGTTTATCTAAAAATATATGTCTTAGCTATTAGTATCTTTTCACATGCCATAGCACGTTCCATTGGAGTTTTGATTTTTTTTTTTTTTTTTTTTTTTTGCTGGGAAAGATTTGCCCTGAGCTTCCTTTTTTTTTTTTCCTGTCCAAAGCCCCAGTACATAGTTGTATACTCTAGTTGTAAGTCCTCCTAGTTCTTCTACGCGAGCCGCCACCACAGCATGGCTACTGACAGATGAGGGGTGTAGGCCTGTGCCTGGGAATTGAACCTGGGCCGCCAAAGCAGAGCATGCCGAACTTAACCGCCAGGCCATGGGACTGGCCCTGGAGTATTGATTGCTATTACTTGACTATATTTATTAGTTCAGAAAGAACTCATGTCTTCCCACTATTGGTATTTCTTTTCAAAAACATTATATTGCCGTTTATTAGGTCACCTCTATGTTTTCAAAGAAGTTTTACAGTTTTCTTCATAAAGATCCTACACTGTTCTTGCCTATTCCTGTGTTTCATATTTTCTTTCTTTTTGACAGCAATTATGAACAGGATACTTTTAACCCCACATTGTGTTTTCCAACTTGTTATTCTTGGCATTTAGGAAAACCATTTTTATTGTATGTTGATCTTGTATTTGGCTCCCTAACTGAATTCTCTCATTATTCCAATTATTTTTCAGGTGAACCTTTTTCATTTGCTAGGAAGATAATTAAGTCATCTTCAGATAATGGGTTTTGTTTCATGCCACTTTTGTTTTTAGACGTCATTTGTATTTCTTGTCTCGTGGCATTGACCATTACTTCCAGAAAAAGGTTACAAATTGTAGTGATATTTGCATCTTTGTTCTGATCTTAACTTCAATGGAAATAATTTTCATGTTTTAAAATTATACGTGACTAAGACGTGTAGACAGGCACATGGGTGTTTATAGAATTCTTCTTCCAGCATTTTCCCCCTGCCTTGCAGTTTATGGTCACCAGAAGGCTCTTGTTAAGTTGTTGGTTCAAAGAGAGACATGAAGCTTCGTTGGGAAAGTACTTTTCACTGTGTCGCCTTTCTCTCTCGCCTTTCTCTCTCAAGCATCCTCCATCATCTCTGTGAAATCAACAGTGGGGATGGTTCCAGTGACTGTCACGGTGGCTGTCCGTTGGTGACAGATTGGGGACCGCTGCACTTTTCTAAACCATTTCTAACATGATCCACCTGAACTGATTACCCACTATTCCTCCTGCACAGCAATAATCCTGAGATCCTCCTTTACCAGTAATCTGGGGATTCTCTTTGCCTCCCTCTTGTTTCTTTTGTCCCACGTATTTCTCTTTGTTGGTTCCTTTTTTTGTTTTGGGAGGGCATATTCTTTTGTAACTTCCTGAAAAAAGGTAGCTGGAGGCAAATTTTGTGACATATTGTGTGTATGAAAATGTATATTTTATCCTCTGACTTGAGAGAGAGTTTGTATGTCCTACAATTCTTTGGAAATAATTTCCTTCAGAATTTTGAAGGCATTTCCCCATTGGAGTCCAACTTCCAACACTGTTGTCAAGAAATTCAAAATCATGGGGGCCAGCCAATTGGCACAGTGGTTAAGTTCACGTGCTCCGCTTCAGCTGCCCAGAGTTCGCCAGTTCACTTCCTGGGTGCAGACATGGCACTGCTTGTCAAGCCATGCTGTGGCAGGCATCCCACACATAAAGTAGAGGAAGATGGGCATGGATGTTAGCTCAGGGCCAGTCTTCCTCAGCATAAGGAGGAGGATTGGCGGCAGATGTTAACTTGGGGCTAATCTTCCTCAAAAAGAAAAAAAAAATTCAAAATCATTCTAATTTTTTTATCTTATCTAATTGCTCTGGCTAGATCGTCTAGTATGTACATTCTAATTCCTAATCCTTTGTGTGTGTCTTGTGACCTAATTTCCCCTCAAACCCCAAAATTTTTAG
The DNA here is from genome assembly GCF_037783145.1 of Equus przewalskii. Taxonomy (NCBI): domain Eukaryota; kingdom Metazoa; phylum Chordata; class Mammalia; order Perissodactyla; family Equidae; genus Equus; species Equus przewalskii. Next base: position 2,632,604 of record NC_091838.1, read on the forward strand.
GTTATTTTTTTCATCTGCAGTATTCTGAAATTTAATAGTAATTTATCTTGATGTGACTCCATTTTCACCCTTTCTGCTGGACCTTCACTGGGCCCTTTCAATATGGAAAATATTCTCTTTTGGTTTGGGGAAATTTTCTTGAATCATTTCATTGAAAAATTCCTCCTGTCTACTTCTATTGTTCTCTTTTTCTAGAATCTTTATTATTTTGGTGTTGGACCTCCTAGACTAGTCTTCCCATTTTCTTATCTTTTCTCTCCTCTTTTTAATTTCTATTTCTTTGTTTGCTTGTTTGTTCTCTTACTCTCTGGAGATGTCTTCGTGCTTCCCTCTCCCCCATTTTAATTATCATAGTTTTAATTTCTAAGGTATTATTTTTTAATAGCATATTGTTTTTGATTCATGGATGCGATTTTTTAAAATTTATCTCTTTAGATAAAAGTAATAATATTTTTATTTTTTATTGTTTTGAAGGATGGTCTCTGTTTCCACTAATTTGCTTTTTAACTATTTGTTGTATTTCTATCTTCCATATTGGATTAGAGGCTTTCCTCAGATGTCTTACGAGCCTTAGTTGTCTTCTCATAATGAATAGTAAGGGACCTTAAAGTTGATGGGAAACTAAATGGATGCATGAGGCGTATGGACTTTAAAATAGACTATATGGTAATCCAGCTTGATCAATTGCTAAGGAACCCCCAAAGTCAGAATCTGTAGATCTTTCACCTTGGGCTAGTCAGGTTCCCCAGAGGGGTCTCCAATCTTCTCCCTGAAGGGCAAGGCTCTGACTGCTGGGTCCTGGGAGCCGAGCTGGGGAACTGGGCTAGAGGGCGCAGTCTTGGCATTTAGTAACCAGTGTATATAAACTCGTTTAAGTCTCTTGTTTTTACATGATTCCTAGAACTTCAGTTGGGCTGGTTTCTCCCAGAAATAGACCTCTAGTTCTTTCTATGGCAGGGCAGGAGCTGTTGCCTAGGGGTGAAGAGTAAAACAGGGAATCTAGAAATTGTTTCTACATAATTTTCTCTAAGTGCTGAAACCTCCCCCACCCCCCAGTCATGCTGAATTCCGTAAATTGATATGCTGCTTTTGAGCATTCTGTGGTGTAAATCTGTTTCTTTCTCAGCTTGCCTTATTTTTGGTTTAGGGATCCACAATCTTGAATCTGCTAAATCAGTTACCTTTTGGACATTTGCCTTCCAGTTTCCAATATTTTGTTGCTCTCTGCTTTCCCCCTTTCCTTGTAGGGTTATTTATTTTGAAATTGCCTTTATTGTAGTTTCAGTTGGGTTCCAGAAGGGAGACTTAAATAGATATTTCTTCAGTCTACCATCTTAACCTAGAAGCCTAAGTTTCAATACATTTAAGAATTAAAAAAAATACACAGCAAAGATTGTTTTACAAATAATACATCAGTCAAGAAACTGAATTGATGAGCCTAATTGCTCTTAATGAAGTTAGAAGGAAAGGTGTCCAAAGAGATTTGACTTATAAATCTTTGCCTCAGTGATGTAAATTGTTTTAAAATAAAAACAAAATTTCCTCATTGCGTCCCATGGTGTAGTGCAATATCTTCTTCCCTTTCAATGGCCTTATTTCCAGCTTAAATTTGGTGGCAGCACATTTACATATGGTACACAAGGCATACAAACTGCTAAGATAGTCTATAGTTTTATCACTCTCCAGTCCCACATTTTAGGTTAATGGTTCATTCAAAATTTCTGCCTGGGTTAGTCTTAGGGAGGATGTTGTGTCTTCTGGCAAGCTGGAAATTGTTTTAGTATATGGAATCTCTGAGTGCCTTAATATATGAGGGAGACCTTGTTGGTTGCCCCCATCTCCCTTGCTAAGAGAAAACTAACTTTATTTGGGTAAAATGCAAAACCATTTCCAGCTTCAGGGATGAATCACAGGCGGTCTTAGCCAATCACTGTAATCCCATGCTCCTTCCTGTGATTGGCTCAGGCACGGGCATGTGACCCAGTTGTTTTTTTTAAAGTATGCTTTTTTTTTTTTTTTTTGGTTAGGGAGATTGGCCCCTAAGCTAACATCTGTTGTCAATCTTCCTCTTATTTTCCCCCCAAAACCCGAGTACATAGTTGACCCCAGTACATAGAATGTCCTAGTTGTAGGTCATTCTAGTTCTTCTATGTGAGACGCCACCTCAGCGTGGCCTGATGAGCGGTGCTTGGTCAACGCCTGGAATCCGAACCCGTGAAGCCCTGGTCACCAAAGCAGAGCACTCGAACTTAACCACTGGGCCATGGGGCTGGCCCCCTGACCCAGTTTTTCCCAGTGAAATGTAAGAGAGAGTCTGATGTAGAGTTATAGGAAAGCCTGTCCTCCCTGATTAAAAGACAGAAAACAGAAAACTCCTCTTTCCCTTCCTTTTTTGGATTTTTTCCTGTAAAGATGTGATGGTGGACCTGTGCTGGCCATCTGGTCCCCCTGAGGTGACAGGAGAACCATGGAGAAACAGACAGAATCTCACGTTGTTAAGCTGAAAACTTACCCAACCCGGAATGGCTTGCCTCCAGACTTATTATGTGACTTAATTCAATATACTTGTGATTTAAGATACTTTTCCCCAGGTATTCTACTGTAGGCCAAAAACATTTTAACTGGCAAAAGCAGTAAAAGGCAGGGTATGTAGTGGTCATGTAGTCACAAGAATGGTAATCAATCTTTTTAAACCTGTTTTATCACCTACAAATTGGAGTTAATCCTACCACTTAAGGTTTTTATAAGAATTAAATTAGATAACATATTAAAGATGAGATAAAGTGTTACTCTCAGTGCCTGGTACGTGGTAAACTCTAAATAAATAGTAGTTAACATTACTTTAAATTAATCGAGACCTCTAGCTTCTTTCATTTTGACAACTGTCTTAATAACACTCGTGAGTTGGCCTAATGAGGCTCTGAAAATTGGAGGCAAGCACAGACTTAAATATCTGTTTTTCATGTCCAGTATGTGGCACACGGTAAGTGCTCCATAAAATTTATAAAACAAGCGAACAGAGTAGGTATGCAATATATTTTTACAAATGAATAAATAAAAGAATAAATGAGAGAGTGAGTGAACTAAGGATTGTGAATAGTTTCCAGCGACTATTGGTTAGTCTAAATTTCTAGAAGGAACCGTGACATGGTATCCAAATAAATTCTGTGGAAAATTTAATAGATCCAGTTCCTCTAGAGAACTTAAGAAAGCAGGATAAGGAGCAAAATGTGAACTCTCCATAGAACTTTGAATTGTGCCATTTACTACTGATAAAGCAGTTCATTGCGTCGTGGGGAATTATCCTGCAGCCCCTCATGGGGAATCTCTTTGAATTGCATTAAGCACAGACCTTGTCTCTCACTCTATCTTGGATTTTATTAGAGAATCTTACAGGCTTATATAGCATCAAATTTCAATTTATATAATACACACTTAGCATTTTGCCATAAACAGAACTCATTAAAACAAATGGAATGTACCAGAGAGGTTTCCACAGTACAAGATGTTCCTCATAAAAGCCTGTGGCTTCTCTAACTCTCTTCCTCTCTGAACTGATGGCCTCTTTCTGAGCGCCAAGCAGAGATCCAACTCAAATTTCATCGTCCGTTGGTCCCAATCTTATCACAACAGTTTGTATTTTTAAAAGAAATACACAAAATTGAAAGATAATATTATTTTCTTTTGCTGACAGGAAACATACATTGTGTTTTTCACTGAAAAATTCTGGCGCGCATAACTCTTAACGTCACAATTGAACTCAGAGTCCATCCTTGTTTTGGAATGTTTTAAAAGCCTGATTGCCAGTTCTGTAGAAATCATAATTTAAAAAGCAGGAGCTCAAAACTTTGTGATGTTTTTGATGCTGGTTCAATGGAATCTGAGTTACCTGAGGTCAATATAAAGGAAATGACTTAAACCAATGATTAAATTTGTGTAAAGTCCTCTGGAAAGAAGTAAATGATTTATGTCTAAATATTTTATGAGCCTAAAGGCTGAATCTGAGAGATACGGGTTTGAAAACCAATGCCATCCAAGAATTAATGCTGTAGTTTCTTTGTCTGCTCTTCTGGAAAGCCATTGAAAGACTATGGGCACACATCTGCAGTCGAGGGAAAAAAGCCGTCAATGGGACACTGCTGTCTACTTTTTTCATCTTGAATGTGAACTGAAAAATGGTCCTGGTTGAGTCTCAAGGGATGGGCGGTCTTCAAGCACCAGTCAGAGGAAGGCTCAGCCTGTGGTCTGATGAGGACAAATGTCCATTCACAAGCCTGTGAATCAATAATGACAGAGGGGACAGTGGGCTGATTTAGGTGGAACCTGACTTCATTGAGGAAATTTTCAGCTGTGGTAAAACCAGTAAAACGAGGAGTCAAAATCCCATGTGAGAGAAGGTTCAGCTAAAGAGTTTCTAAATCAGGGTATGCAAAAAATTTGAGAATGACAATTTTCACTCTCCATGCTGGAGATGGAGATTTTCTTTGCAGGTTCGCACCGACGGTGGAGAGCTAAGACAATGCTCCATCCTCGCAGGGCTGTTGTGAGGCTTAAATGAAATTATGCACATAAATTGCTGATCCTATAATAAGGACTCAGCAATTGTTATTATATGTGCCGTAAAAATAGCTTTTCTACAGAGACAATTATTTAGGTTATTTTTAGACGCTACTCTAAATTGAGCAACTACGAAATGAGCAAGTCAATCAGACATTCATGCGTTAGTGATTCTTATTTTTATAACAAGAAAGAATGTATAAAAGAATTTCTGACATTTTAAGAGAGAATTGTCTTTCATTTCACAAGTATCAAATATCCTTAAAAAGCACTAGAAATGTTCAGCAAAGTTGAAAATGATAAAGCTGATTATTAGAATCAGAGCTCATTGCCAAATAGTGTGTCTGAAATTGTGCAGAAGTTACCTCTGGCCTAGTGTGCCTCAAAAATTCTCTCCTCCTCTTTCCCCTACCCCATTACATCCTGCCAACTTTCTATTGCATCCTTTCAGTGTTTCCAACGAGGATTAGATATGGTTGGCCGCTTGAGAAAAAGTTGAGTATATTTAAGGACAAGGCCAAGCTCTGTATTATTTTCCAAATTTGAAGAGGTACATTTCAGAACACAGAAAAAAAAGACAGCTTTCAAAGCTAGAGTGGCCAAGGGAGGTATGAACCCATCTGCAGAAATAGGAATATAATTAACATACCACACAGACAAAAGCATTGTCTGACCCCTGGGTCAGTGATAGTAAATTTTCCGTAAAGTCTAAAGGTGAGATCTTCAAGGATTTATTTACAATTTATATTTTCTCTTTATCTTGGGAATGACTATTTTTCTCAACTTGCTTTTTAGGTGGTGAAAATGGTTTCCAAATGCTTGAGTTTCTTTTAAAAGTTATCATCTGATGGAGAGGATAAAATGTCAACATGTCCCAAAGTTGTATGTGGATTGATCCAATCTCAAGGAAGCAATTCTTCCAATACAGCATAAAATCGTCACCTAACTGTACCCTAATCTTCCCATCTCTCCACTTGAGCTACTGCATTTGAATCTTTTACTGGTATTTCAAACGCAGCATGTACAAAATTGAGCATCTTCCTTACCAAATCTACTCTAATTTCACCCCTCAGAAAGTGGTATCAGTATCCTCTTAGCAACGTAAACTCACGTTTAGAGCCAGCTTTGAGCCCCTCCTTTCCTCACTCCCCCATCCTCAGCTGGCTGTCTAAATTCTACAAGTTCCACCTTGACAGTGTTTCTCACATTGCTCCTCTCCTTTCCGTTGCCACATTTACTTTTCCAGTAGGAATCGTTAATTTCTGACCACTAATTCTGGGGCGTTTTCCAACACCAACAACCAATTCTCTTTTCGCCAGCAGTGGCTGCAAAACCCTTCTGTGGTATCATAGAAAGATTACTTGGTCTTTGTCCCCTGTTCTTGGCACAGAGCTCCTGAACCCTTGGAATTTCCTGAGTGATAAGGGTGATAGGAGCTTCTTTTGTTCTAAGGCGATGACTCTCGGGGAGCCCCTGGAGAGCTTCAGGGTGGGGGCTGGTCGCCAGAAAGACTAAGCCTCCAACAGAAGCTTAGAACTTTCAGCTCCGCCTTCCCAACCTCCGGGGAGGGCAGAAGGGCTGGAGAACGAATTAATCACCAAAGACCAATGATTTAATCAACCATGCTCTTGTAATGGAACCTCCACAAAAACCCCTAAACGATGGGGTTAGGAGAGCATCTGGGCTAGTGAACACGTCACCTGCTGGGAGGTGCCCCCTGCAGCTCTGGGGTGGCAGAAGCTCCATGTTCCAGGCTTTCCCAGACCCTGCCCTCTGCACCTCTTCATCTGGCTGTTCCTTCGTGTCCTTTATAACATCTTTTCTGATAAGCCAGTAAACGTGAGTAAAGTGTGTTCCCGAGCTCTGTGAACCGTTCCAGCAAATTGTTGAGCTGGAGGAGGAGTTCTTGGAAGTCCTGATTTATAGCTAGTAAGTCAGAAGTCTGGGAGACCCAGGATTTGCTATTGGCATCTGAATGAGGGGCTGTCTCGTGGGTCTTCCTGTTAACACCCAGGACTCCACGGAAAGGGTACCCGGTAGTCTCTACTGGCCATTTCCAAATCTTTGACAAATTTTCCATGTATTATCTGTCTTCATTTCTCATAAAATGCCAAGAACCAGTGCCTTGTGAATATCACTAGAAAATGATATACCACTGATTATTATTACTGCTGTGTAGAAATATAAAATAAATTAGAAATCTGAAAATAAAAACACAATTAGATAACTCCTAAAAGTATATTTATTATATTTCTACTAAATCTAGGCCATGTGTTAAATTCTAAGCTTGTGAGGCCTTTAGCTTTAGGATTTTTTTTGTGTGTGTGAGGAAGATTGGCCCTGAGTGACCATCTGTTGCCAATCTTCCTCTTTTTGCTGAGGAAGATTGTTGCTGAGCTAACATCTGTGCCAATCTTCCTCTATTTTATGTGGGATGCCACAACAGCATGGCCTGATGAGCAGTGTGTAGGTCCTCAGCCAGGATCTGAACCTGCGAATGCCAGGCTGCCAAAGCGGAGTGCCCGAACCTAACCACTACACCACCAGGCCAGCCCCTAGAACAATTTTTAGTAGCATTATTTGAAATTCTTTTAGTTCCTGGAATAGGCAAATCCAGCTCATTTGGTTTTAATTAACATAGCCAAGGCATATTGAGTTATGATTGCCAATAAAAATTACCACTGATTTTTAGGAAATAAAATAAATCACGCTCTGGGCATTTCCAAAATACCTTATTTTGATTGTTATGACCTCAAACCAGCTAGTTCTCCCAAATGATTCAGTAAATAAACTTCTCTAACTTTATCATACTCAAAGATGCTCAAAAACATTTGACCATAGAAATCCCTTTAATTGTACTACTTTTTAAAACAAATGGTACAGAATTTGGAAAACCTACACCTAAAATAATAAATGAAAAAATTTTTGTCCTATAAAGTAAAAAAGAGAGTAAGCTAAATTTTTTTATTTAAGGAATATTTGTATGCCTGCTATTTGCCAGGCAAAAATTTTCACGACTTCAAATGTGTTCTAAGGGTGGAAATGGTACATAATCTTATAAATAGGAAGCTATAATATCATGATGTATTTAACATGATAAGTTCTCTCTACATGGTGCTGCTCTCCTGGTACCTGGAGACAATGCTATGAGTCAATGTAGAATTTACGTGACACAGTTTTAGTTGAGAATAAGGACAGAGCTAGAAAGAGACCAGGTCAGCATTGCACTTGACTCAGGACAAGCTTACCTCTAGGTTTGGTCCAGCTAATATTACTGCTTAGTGAAGTTGAACTATAATGATGACGCCTGAAGTTTATATAATGCTATAAACCAATGTGACCTCAATAAAATACATTTTAAAAAAATTACTTAATTAATGAATTTGCTTAATTAACTCATAAAAGGAGAATCCAAGGTTAGTAGTTTCAAGTTTAAAAGGAAAACTCAGACTAACTGGTTTCTGGTTCAAGAAACTTCGCACAACTGACGTCCTGCTGCCATGTTGTTGGTGGATGTGCAGACCTGGTCAGACACAAAAGCACTGACCCCTCTGTGCGTCCTGCTTTGTTACCCTGATTGCCATCAACGATGGCACTGCACTGATCTAGCTATCTAATTATCCACTTTAGGGGGCAGGGGCCTTTCCAAGGAGCTGGGGCCACGTGTCCCCTTCACAGCAAGGTCTTGGGAGCTGTTTTCTATTTATTTATTTTTTGAGGAAGATCAGCCCTGAGCTAACTGCTGCCAATCCTCCTCTTTTTACTGGGGAAGACTGGCCCTGAGCTAACATCGGTGCCCATCTTCCTCTTCTTTATATGAGGGACACCTGCCACAGCATGGCGTGCCAGGCGGTGCCATGTCCGCACCTGGGATCTGAACCGGCGAACCCCGGGCCGCGGAGAAGGAGAATGTGCGAACTTAACCGCCGGACCACCAGGCCAGCCCCTTGGGAGCTGTTTTTAATTGATGCTGATGGTGGGGTGTGGAGGTGCTCCAGCAAGGGGCCTATCTGGAGGAAGACAGGCTCTGGACCGCTACGGCAGCGGCAGCTAGCTCATCACTTCCAAACAGCAGCTGACCAGCTCCAGGCGGGGCCTAGATACAGTCCTTTAAGCTTATTGGAGAAAGCTCTGGAAAAGGGCTTGGAGCAAAAGGAAGGAATGTGCACACAAATGAGGGTCAGATTCCGTTGTGGAAGCCCTGAGATTTCATCATTGCCACTGACATTATGCCCTGGGGGAAAAAAATCCACACCCGTTGGATAAGCACAAAATGATAAATTTATCTTACATCTTATGTTACCATTAGCATGTCATCATCAATGTGTAACTATTGAGTGCCTGCTGGGTACATGCCCTTTAACTGGGATCTGTGGAGCTCTTATAAGCCACGGCAAACTGATGCAGACTTTCTGGGATACTCAACAGGGAAATGAGTGATCTTATATTGAACATTGAACTGTATATAAATACACATATCCATGTAAAATGAATGCATATTGATAGCCAAATGGCTGTTTTGGCTTTGAATTAATGTCTAGATTGGAGACGATACATTCAAATTGAGAACATGTGATACTCAATCTATGTTGAAAGCAATACAATTTTTCAAAAGTATTTTATAATCTTGTTCAGTAGTTACTGAACTAATTACTGAGATATTAAGTTTATGAAATAAATGCTATTTGATAAAGATCAGTTATGTAGCTATTTTAGTCCTTAGAGTTCTTTAAATGCAGAGTACTGCTATGACAACTCTCTTCCCACCAGTGTTTCCACGGCTCACTGGGACCACGCAGATAACATAAGTTGTCCAATATCCACAGGCCCTCTGGCCTCTTCCTTACCCGCAAACTCTTCGGAAGTGGAAATATTAAGGATAAAGGGAACCACAGTTATGATGATTTTCAGAATTCTGGGATCTCTAAACTTTTTGACAAGTTAACCCAAGTGACTTTCCAACAAAGAGCAGGTTAGAGAAAAGTTATCTGCCTTGTGGGGAAGGGAGGCTGCTCTGTCTAATTGGAAATGTTGCCTCCCCTCTGTGTGAGAGTGGTCCCCTCGTAGCACCCCTCCCCTCCTCTGGCCCCATCCCAGCCTGGTAGAAGGCCGCCTGCCCCTGTCCATGGGCACCAAGGCGGCAAGGCTCACTAGTGCAGGCCTCCCACCACTACCATACACAGAATAGTTTTCTCAGACTTTATTGCACGGCTCAGTGTAATTCAAGGCCATCACCAAATGTGCCCCAAATACGACTTTCCCAAGGCCTTGAGAGACAGCACCCAAGGAGCTAAAACATTCACAATGGAACACATGCATGCTCCTAATCTGGCACCTTCCGCCTCATACTTCATTTTCTGACTTCTGCTCTGCAAATCTCTGCCCTCCCTTTAGGAAACCGTGCCTCTTCACCACAAACGTTGATTTCCTCCCACAGTCCAGTCTTCTCTTTCACAGAAGTACATTTTCCTGAGTCCAAGTCATTCACTTGGAAGCAACGTTCTCGAGAGGTGGCGGGGAGTCAACGATGTATGCCGACACTCCCTAAGTAGTTTGGTGTGGATGGGCATGGGTCTTCCAGGGCAAGGGCACTGTAAGTTGAAGGAATGCCAGTTTCTTCCCTCAATTGTACATTGAGGAAGATTTAAAATACTCAGACACACACACACACACACACACACACACATACTTACACATACACACACTCACCTCCCAAAGTTATATACTAATTCTGATAAATAGTGAATTCCAATCCTGTAATAAGGTAGAGAAATATTTTTCTCATCCATAACCAAATTACTGCTTCACATTTTTTAGGCTAAGCAAAAAATAATATATTCCTTCTTCCCTTGTTTCCAAGTGTTCCTTTTAGCGGACAACCTCTTTTCTCCACAAATGCCCTAGCAAGGCCCTGAGATCCCTTCATGTTCTTTTGAGGGGGCAGAAGAGAAGGTTTATTCTTCTAGTTACCTCTTATTCATTCAGTAACATTTTTAACACAATAACTCAGGAGATTTATTAATTAATTCATTAATTTTTTGTTTATTCATTGATTCATTCAACAGACATTTGTTACATTTGTTGAGTACTACTCTGTGCTACTTGGTACTTGGGAGAAATATAAATATAAGTAAGGTATGCTTTCAGTCCACAAATATCTCATGGGGTAATTAACCATAATACCATGTGAAAAGTACGATAGAATGTGCTGGGTGGGCATGGATAAAATTGCAATTAAATTTTCCTTGGGGAGTCATGATTCTATTGCCCATTTATTTCCATTGTTAATGGTAAGTAGCAATTCAGCTGGGAAAGAGAAAAATGTTTCTTCTCCTTATTATGTATTAGTACTGCATTATCGCTCAGAATTAATATTTGGGTTTTGGAAATGTGCATGTGTTCCTTTCAACAATCCTTTCTGTTCAATTGGAGGAAGAAATTGCCATGTCTTCAGCTTAGAGTGAAGGGTGATGTGGCAAAGGATGACTAGAGCTGGAAGACCCTGCCTACGTGAGTATATTCTGAAATATCTTCATTTCATCTTAAGGATTAATGATTCTCATGACACAGGTATCAGTTAATCTTACTAGCTTCAACTTTGCAAGAAAGCTGCTTTCTGGGCTTCGCATTTACCCATTCTTCCATTACTGTAAGTCGTCTTGGGCTTTCTTGTCTTCTTCTGGATCCACAGCTGTCTCAGATCAGTGGGAGGGCAGGGTCAAATGCAAATGAAGGTCAGCGATGGCGTGAAGATGTGAAATCCAGTCATCCATTCGCCCTATGGATATTTATTAATTGAGCACTTGCTATGGAGTGGGAATGTAGGCTCTGGAAATGCAATGTTCAGTAATAATAGACACAGATATGGTGGCAGACTGCTAGCTGTCCCCCTAAATTTAATCTCCTCTTCTTTCCTCTTAGAGGTGGTTGCCAGCTAAAGCTGTCGTTTCCTGGGTTCTTTTGCAATTAGATTCCACCACGTGACTAAGTTGTGGCTGACAGGATGTGAGTAGCAGTGACGTTTGTTTGCCACTTAAGGGATCTCACTTTTAAAGTGTTGAACATGTGCGGACCTGGTCCTTTTCCTCTTCTACTTGACAGGGACATAGTAAGAATTGGCAGCTCTCTGGACTTACGGATGGAAGCAGAACCATCCTACTAGTTCCAGATTGTCCAGATATGGAATGTTACAGGAAAAAGAAAGAAACTTGCAACATGCATAAGTTGCATTATTTGGAGTTCTCTTTGTTAAAGCATTTTAGTCTGTACCCTAATTAATGCAATCCCTGCCTTCATGGAGCTTACACTCTACAGAGAATCTTAGACACTAATCAACCAATCTCAAAATGAATGTACAATTACAAACTGCGATAAGAGTTACATAAGAAAAAAACATGGTAATATAAGAGCATTTAATGAGGAGATTTGACCTTTTCTGAGGGAGTCGGAGAAGACTGGAAAAAGAGCAAGAACGGAGTGAGCACCAGAGATGTGCTGGACACAGTATCTGATAATTTAAAAAACAGTAATTTTTACGTTAAGCCAGTTTTTTGAAGGCCATCACCTAAATACCTTTCTGCCTCATGTGGCCCTTGGACTTGAAGGAGCAATTTCAAGTGTCTTGTATACAGAATAGTCAAGTGAAATACTACAATAAAATGAAAAATATTTAGCATCTTGTAAGACACTGCATTAGGATGAATTATCCAACATTGGTGTCTAGTAAGTTGTATAAGCTATAAGTCTTATAAAGAGAAAAAAATCTTAGATTCCAAACAGAACGTTCTTAGTATTTAAATTATAATGCTCAGCTTATTAAAGAAACAGCAGAGAAAAATGTTTCTATAGGTAAATCTACATGGACAAACACATGAGGACAGCTGAAGCACAAGAAATCCAAGCAAAAACTACAAGCTATTTCTCTTACTAGGAAAAGAATGAGGTATTTTTGGTATAAGTTGTTGGCTTGTTGTCTACGCTGATTGAATGCAAATGTGCATCTGTCTGTTCACTTCGTGTCAACTTGGAGCCAGAGACTAATTACAACTACTATTGTGTATTAATAGGGAAAAACAACATAAAATTCAAGCAATGCTTCATTGAGGAGCAGGAAACATTTTTAGAATGATAGACACACAAGCAACTTTAATAAGGGGATGCACAAATATGCAAATTTACCACCAGGGGACATTGCATTGCTGGGTGACCTCCAGATACAAGAGAAAGAAAACCAGTGGGGAGAGGCCAACACATGGATTCAGAGGTGAGCACATCTGATTATTCTAGTCTAGCCCCACTGTGGTCTGAGAGCAGACACGGTATGGTTTCTATTCTTTTAAATTTGTTAAAATGTGTTTTACGGCCCAGAATGTGGTCTATCCTGGTGAATGTTCCATGAGAGCTTGAGGTGATTATTCTATACAGGTCTGTTTTTCTGTTCTGTCTAATGTGGGAATAATTTGGACTTGGAACTACATGGGATTGACTAGGTCCCCATTAATCTATTAATATTAATCTAGATCATATCTACTCAATCATATCTGGTAGCAAAACTTAAAAAACAACAGCCAGTGATCATGGCAAGGAGTAGCTATTTACCCCATATTACTCTACATATTGAACTGTTATCCCATATTACTCCATGATGGAGCATCTTAGTCTCCCCAAATTAAGATGCGATTATGAGAAAGAAATAGATATATCAAGGAAAACTATGATGTTTGCAAGAATTATTGCCTTGGCTAATTAGTTCACATGCTAAATGATTTGCATTTAGTGCCTTAAGGACAAAAGAAAATATTCATTGGGAGGAAGAAAGCAGCATGAAAAATGTATGAATAGTAACAAACAGAAATGGCAAGCAATAGGATATACTGGAGTATATGAGGAAGCCATTTGGTGTAAACCTAATTCAGCCTGACTTTGTTTTTCCAAAAGGGCCTGACATGGCCATCGAGCATGCATTGTATATCTGCTTTAAACATTTCCTATGGCAAGAACAAATGGCTTTAAGACAAAGGTGCAACTTGCCACCACATTGCCATTTCCTCCAGGATAAGCATCTTTCCTTAGGCTAGGAACTGATGGCTGTGCTCACCTTTGGCCACCCAGGTCACCTGTGACCACCCAGCTCACCTGTTAGCACCCAGCTCAAGACAACAGACCTGCCACCCTGCTGTGTCCACCAAGACAGCAGACCTACCTGCTGTGTCCATCAATGGCTGTGCCGACAGAGCAGTCTCCTGACTATTGTAAAAGGGACATTTCAATCCTATGTGAAACATCCTCTTTGGGGGTACATAACCACTCTGTGCACCCCACTTCTTTGGTGCCCTTTCTTCCTTTGGGAAGAAAGGCCCCGGGCCATGGTCCTCACATTTTAGCTCAGAATAAACTCACCCAAATTTTCATTTATAGATTTGTTATGGATTATTTTCATCAACAATAGTATTGTATGTATGTATGTATGTATGTATGAAAAGTATTGATAGAGAAATAGCCATGAACATACTTCTTTTCCATATAAATGGAAAGTTCTACTAGTGGGTATTATCTTAATAATTATGATGCTCATGCATTTTTCACTTCGTTAGAAGTTACTGGGAGTGTTTTCCAAGAGAGTTCTGCTAATTTAAACCAATCTCTTTTTAGAGGAAATCCTTTAACATTATGTTTTAACTACATCATTGTAAAAAGAGGAAGAATATGTGTTTCTGGAAAGTTGTCTTTTAAAATAAGAATGAAGGCATTTCAAAGAATTCATTGTAAACATCACCTTCATGTATTCTGACATAATTTTATTATGATACTAAAAGTCCTATCTAACTCAAATTAAATAAGCATTAATATCAGAGTTCAGTTGTTTTATGGAAATAAAAATTCATCATTTAGAAAATAAATTGTGATAGTAGCTTAAGTGGAGAATGGAAAAAGCTAATAAAAATAGAAAGAAATACATTTTTTTCAAGAAGCCAAGCATATTTAATATACATAATCATACTTACATATTATTTTATTTTTTCAAGTTATTATCACAGGCATCACATTATTTTGAGATTTATGAAATCCATGAAAGCAGGTATTCTGTCAATGGGTATCATTGAACATCTTCTCGGTGCCAGCCACTGCTTGGCACTGAAAATGTGAAGTTGGGCCAACAGACAGAGTCAGTGACCTCTTGAGGTTTATAGTTCCCTGGGAAAGAAGGGCTATATGTCATAGTTCTTAAATAAGAGGAAGCATGACATAGCAGAGGAACTTAAAGTTGGTTGTGAGCTAAAGCACAGAATGCAAGAGGGAGTCGGAGGCTGGAGAGAGAGAGGCAGTGCTGGTCAACTGGCTCTCCCAGAAAAAAAAGCCCTGCTTTGTAGCATTTGCCCTTTTCCACAGCGTACATACTCCTACCACAACCAACTTTAAACTACTGTCGATTCAACAATCAGTTTGCAAAGTGCCAGAGAATTTAACCATCTGAGTGCTGGTGCCAGTCGGTACGAGCCACAGCTCCCACACACCCCTTTTCTCATACAGGGGCCAGACCTTCCAGGGCCTTGTATGCCATGATGAAATTTTTATTATCTTAAGGAACAACAGAACGATCTGGAAAAGATTGTATTTTAAAGCATAAATTTGGCTACAGGATGGAGAAAAGATTGGAGAAAAATACGTTAGGATGTAATGAAACAACTTCTGTTGAGGGGTTCAAGTGAAAGATGATGGCTTGGACAAGGGTGGTGGCAATGGAGAAAGAGAAATAGAAGACTCAAGAAATATTTTGATGGTAAAATCAACAGGACTTAGTGATGCATTAGCGTGTTAAGGAAGAGGATGGTGTCAAGAATAACTTACAGGTTTCTGGCTTGCAAAACTGGATGGGTTGGGTGGGTGATGGTATCAAGACAGAAAACCCTGGGGGAAAAGAGCATGCGATCAATTTTGGATTCGTAGATTTTGAGTTGCCCTTCACATCTCCAAGAGAAATATGGAGTGGGCAGCAGATACGAGGATTTGGAGATTAGGAGAGAGCTGGGCTAAAGATAAGCTTTTGGGAGTCAAGGGTTCAGTTAGATGATAATTGACACGGTGTGCTCGTATTATTGCCTAGGAAGAAAATATACAGTGAAAAAGTGGAGGACACCTAGGAATGAGCCTTGAGGACCTGCAGCGTTTAGAGGTCAGGCAGAAGAGACTGGGCCAGCAAGAGAGTCACCACGGCCGGTGGAGGAGGAGGAGAGCCAGGAGAGTGTGGTGTCACAGAAGCCAAGGTTGAGAGTGCTTCAGCATACGCGGAGGGGGCTATATTGCTGGATGTCGATTCAGGGAGGAACTTGTCTGAACGTGCCCTGGGGACCAGGAGCCAGGCATTCTCACTCTGCGTTCCTCAGAAACAAAACCTCAGCCTAACCAGATCAGATAGAAAGAGTTTGACAAGGATACTAAGATTTCATTGAGAAATAAAGACAGGATCTAGGATTGATGGAAACTGGAACTGGAGAGACTTTAATTATTTGTCATTTTATTTTATAATAACATATTATATATAATATATAATTATATTATTAGCATTAATTATGTTTACTGTGGGTCAGACACTGTTCAGTATTTCATACACGTTTCTTTTGATTCTAATAACAATCCTATGAGAATGATACTACTTTTAACTCCATTTTACAGATGAGAAAATTGAGTTTTAAAGAGGCTAAGTAACTTGTGCAAGGTCACACGCGTTGATAGGGAGCCAGGGCTCAAATTTGGTTTTAACTGATTCCGAAGCTCATACTCTCGAACAACATACAAGTTGGCATGGAGCACGGCAGCCACTTCCTCCATTGCCCTCTCTTTCAGGGTCACAGTCACCCCTGCTTCCCTCTGGAGGAGCGTGCCGTTCTCTCCTTTCCGTGGCTGGCCTCCCGCACCGCAGCTGGCACAGGGTCTCTGACTCGACACAGACAGAGCGCAGTCTCTACGCATCTCAATTCCAAACCTCACGAAGGAATCGGCTCAGACCAGCTCATCTGGGATACAGAAGGATGGCAGGGGCCCCTCGTGATCCGAACAGCTGTGTCCAGGCATTGAGGCGACAGGGACAGTAGGGATTTGGGGCAGGGACTGTTGCTTTGGTAAGGAGCTGGGGACAAGCAAGAACAGGACTGCCGTCTGGGACACAGTCTCAAATTTTAAGTCTTTTTGTATCTTCAGCCCATCTCCTGGCTCTCTTTCCTAAACGAATAAGCATGTTGCTCTCAGTATTAATTGGACACTTTGATGGTAAATGACAGAAAGAATTTACTTAAGCCAGAAAGGGACTTTCATTATAAGGATCTGGATGATCTCGTAGATCTCAGGGGAAAGAATGCTGCTGGGTCTCAGGAACAACCAGAAACAAGGAGCTAAATGTTGCCAGGACTCCCATCTTCCTTTCTTTTTGTGTGTCAGTCTTTTAGCTTTGCATTCCTCCTAATCGTGGCTTCGTTTGTCTCTCCCATTGCACGTTGCTCTTCAAAACATGATGAAAAACATGGCTGCCCACCGCCGATTTTACGGCTGATAGTTTCAATCACTGGCAGGAAATCGACTCTCTGTTTCTCTGGTATAAAATCTTAAAATCCCATTGTAGGGA
This sequence comes from Equus przewalskii, assembly GCF_037783145.1. Classification (NCBI taxonomy): domain Eukaryota; kingdom Metazoa; phylum Chordata; class Mammalia; order Perissodactyla; family Equidae; genus Equus; species Equus przewalskii. The sequence continues at coordinate 2,649,780 of NC_091838.1, forward strand.
TGGTTTGGCTCAGTTGAATAAATTTGCCACTCCTCATTCATTCAAGTGGTTCGTGGGGTTGGCATCTTTGAACCAGTTTGGATTAGATTTACTTTCAACCAATCAACCTTAAGCAAGAAATGGGTCATATAAGAACATGACATTTCAAAAAAAAAAAACCACATAAAAATTGAACTGCTTTGGGGCCAGCCCAGTGGCACAGCAGTTAAGTTCACACATTCTGCTTTGGTGGCCTGGGGTTTGCTGGCTGGGCTTCCGGTTACAAACCTATGCACCGATTGTCAAGCCATGCTGTGGTAGGCATCCCACATATAAAGTAGAGGAAGATGGGCACAAATATTAGCTCAGGGCCAGTTTTCCTCAGCAAAAAGAGGAGGGTTGGCTGCAGATGTTAGCTCAGGGCTAATCTTCCTCAAAAAAAAAAAAAAAAAAAATCAAACTACTTTGGGAGGAGGTGGGAGGAGAAAGCAGTTTCCAGGAGAAGAGGTTGCTCCGTTGTCCTCTTTCTGATGGCTGGCTTCCTCCGTGTCAGGTTGCACACGGCTCAGCAAAGCGTCAGCCCTGACTCTTCGCAGGCTCCATTCTCATGCCAGTGCTGTGCTAATCACATCTTACCTCTTCTTCCTTTTCACAGCCCAGCCTGCTGAAAGCAGAATCTATACTCATCTCCATCTTCCTTATCTTCACGTTAGTCTCCTCTCTACTGTCATTTGATTTACATTTTCTTTCACACATCAAGAAAGGACTTTTGCCGAGGTTGTCACTGATTAATTCAGCAAGTCCTTTTCAGTACTTATCTTATAAGAACTCTCTTTAGTTTATGTCCTTGTTCACCAATTCCTGTGTGGCAGAGACTTCCAGTTGCTTTCAGGATCTCTTTTCCCCTTTTTCCTTAATAAACTAGAGCTGTGTTTTCAGCTGGACTCATGGTTGCCCAGAGTAAGATGTACATTTCCCAGCCTCCTTTGAAGTCAGATGTGGCCACGTGGCTAAGTTCTGCCAACGGATTGGAAGTAGGAGTGTGTAAAATGTAGAGTAAGTATCTTTAAAGGGAGGGGGTACTCCCCTCTTCAGCATGCCCTCTTTCCCATTGGGACGAATCTTGAGGAACCAATTCATACTGTCACGATACTGAAAAGAGTACAGAAAGAGCCAGATAATAATGGAGCTTCATGCTGGTACCAGCTGCCTAACTCCACAGCTAGTCTATGTGAGAAGGAACTGGAACCTGCAGCTACGTCGAATCTGAACTGATACCCATGCTTTCTTGAAACTCCCTTCCCTTTCCTCTGTCCACTTTCTGTGATATCTGCTCTTCACAGTTCTTCTTTCTTTTCTTCTTGATTTTCGAACTCACTCTTCTTCTTCTTGATCCAGCCCTTAATTGTTGCCTTCACGGTTCCATCCTGAGGTTTGTGCTTATCCTAAATATTCTGCATGTGAAACTTCATCAACACCCACACTTTGAACGACCCCGTTGTGTTGTTGACTCAGGAATACCAGTCTCTAGTTTCTCCCTCTTCTCCTGACTGCAGATCCATGGATGCGCTTGGCTTCTCACGGTTTCAACGCTCTCTTCATTAGGTCCTCGTCTCCATCAGTGACCTCGCCAGCTAGTCTGCTGCCTGAGAGCGAAGACTGAGCTTCCCTGGCATCCCTTCTCTGCTCTATTGCTCCTGTCCCATGGCCGGTTTTCTTCTCTTTTTCAAACTCTCCTTCACCCTGCTGCCAAAGTGGTTTTTCTAAAAGCAGCATTGTTATGTTACCCCTCACCCAAATCATAAATCCTTTATTGACCCTCTACTGTCTAAAGCATCTACTCTATTCACCTTAATGTAGCATAATAGAAACTCCAGGGACTTGCCTCTTCCTCCAGACTCATTTTCAGCCACTTCTCCTTCAAATCCCCAAACTCCAACGATATTCAACTACTCACATCTCCCAAATGAGCCATGCTGTCTCTTACTTCTACTCTTTGTAAGTATCGTACGCTTTCGAAATGTACTTTTTACACAGGGCGTGACTCTCACCCCCATCTCATAACAAATTCTCCCTTATCCTTCAAGACTCAACCCAAATATTCTTTCTTCTGAAAAGCTTTCCCTAACATCTTCAGGTGTATGTAGATGGATATTTTCTTTAAAGCTCTAATAACTCCCTAAATATGCACAAGCCTGAATTATATCTGATATGATGCTAATCATGTTACTTACACATCTGCATCTCTTACTTGAGTGACATCTCTTTATACCTGGAGTTTTGTCTTCTCCCTGGCAGACTGTGGGGATCTAATAGCGTTGAAATTATTCATTAATTTTAAAAGATAAAAATACAGGAGAACCAAGGTTCTATTTATAGCTACGTGAATCTAGAGCCTGATTATGAGGTCACCAATCACAGTAGATGCAAATTGGGGTTGCGGCTCAGTGCACAGTGATTCTCCTGGAGGCCCTGACTATATTCCCTTCCCTTCCACTCTCCACCTCTTGTCCTTGGCAGTGGCTGTCAGTCCAAGGGTAGAGATGCTAAGTCTGGCTGGGCCAATAGGATATGCCCTCCACAGACATTTGAAATGAACTGAAATATGCAGAAACGGAAGGTTCTCGGACCGGAGTCATCTGATGTGATGTGACATCTAGTGTCCTAGGGAAAAGGTTTGTGAGCAGCCAATCCTGAGGACTGCCCTGGATCTGCTCTGATTTCTGTCCTCTGCCAGGTCTATGTTCTGCCTTTCCATTGATTTTGCCAGCACTCCCTTTAACACGCTCTCCTATTTCATTTGGATTAGCTAGAGTCAGTTTCCGTTGCTTGCAAATAAAAGCATCTTAACCAAAGAACCAATTATAAAACACTGAAGGATGGTAACTGTTATTGGCAGATTCTCTGTTCTGTGGCTTAATGATTCGGTTCTCATAGAGTCACACGGCGCAGCTCTTTGAGCAGACAGAGTTTATAGCTCTCTAAGAGATTAGATTTAGCAGAAACAGAGGTAGACAAATACACTAGAATCTTTTCCACAAACCATATCAACCCAATTTAAATCAATTTTTTTTCTTCTTTTCGGGTGTCCTAGTCTCATGTTTTTCACCAAAAGAATATAGTTTTCCCCTTCAAGAAACTGATTTTTCACTTCAAATTTAAAATACATGTCACGTTAATAGAGGATTTGGGCTTAGGTTGTTCCTAGAGATTATGTCTATTTTCCATCAGTGCCAGCTAAAGTGACACAGGCCGACATAACGTAGCATCGACGTTTCTATTGCAGCTTCTACTAAGCAGCTTTACTTACCAATTAGCCCGACAGTACCCTCTGAAACTCCTGCTACCCAAAGATGAGAGGTTATAAGCTACAGCCTTTTTGTAAACATAACCTTATATGACAGGAAACCAAAAAAGCAGAATTTATCCAGACGAAACAGAAAGGGGAAATATGCTCAGCCAAAGAGTTAAGAGTCAAGCTGCGACTTGGCAGAACACTGGGAAGAAAATATCCTCTCCTGTTTTGTTATCACGCACACACGCAGCGGAATCCTTAATAATCCGAGGAATGCAAGGCGCGGGTTTGCGATGCAGTCTGGCAATTGGCATCTCCACCACCCGAGATCTTCAAGGATCGTCAGGAGACGTGATTTATTACCAATTTAGAGAACATAGCAGGCTGCTGATTCAGCTCCCCCACTTCCTGTCAACAAGAATGCTAATGTTATAAAAACTCTTCACGTACTAGTGGTGATTTAACAAAGTAATCTCGGCTCTCAGGAAACAGAAAATAATTCATGAAGCCAAAGGCCTTCCTGAGCATTTGAAGCTGTGTCACGACGCCCAGGTACTGACTCTCAGCTCCACCTGACCTCCATCTCCTCTTCTTTCAGGCTTCATTCTAAACGGTATAAAAGGTTAGTTGTATTGCTCCCAGGAGGTGAGCAGCAAATCAGAAAGCTAGAGAAAAATAATAACAAATAACTTCTATTACACTGACAGTGAGGGAAGGGGCAAGAGAATTAGAGAAAAAGCAAGCATAGAACTACCCCACCTGGACTTGTCTGGCGTCCTTTCAAAGAAGGGCAAATGGGCTTATCCAGTTTAGTAGCCTGCCAGGCAACGCGGCGTTATTATTGTTATTTTTTGCCTTTTTATATTGTGAAATTATAATGAAATATACTTACTTTATAACTAGTATTTTTAGAATGGCTGCAATAAATTTAACTCCTGGACCTAAGTATATACTGTGGATTGAAAAAAATATATACCTATACATGCGCATGTAGCAGCCAAAGGGAGGGTTGGAGAGAGCAGTCGCCCATGGGCACGCTTGCCTGTAAGTGTCAGGTGACAGGTGGGCGCAGCGGGCACATTCTGAGCACTGGCTGCCCCATGGGAGCGCTTGTCCCTCAGGTGCGGAGAGGTGCCCGTGTCCTTGACACAGGCAGAGCAGGACTCCAGGTGTCCGGGTCCCCCGGGACCTCTTGTCAACACAGACTTTGTAGCCCCATAGATGCTTTCTAAAAAGGCAAATCATTAAAATATAAATTACGAAAGCAAAAATAGCAACAAGAAAACAACGGTGGTGGAGATGGGAGTCGGGGGAGCGGAGGGAACTATCTCAAGAATCAAGAAGAGTTTCTATCCAGTGCAGAGCCTTCTATTTAAGAAGGCAGGGATGTATTTATCTAAATGTCTGTAAGAATTTGTTCTAGAACTGGGCTGAGGCATGAGGAGGGGAGGAGACTGAAGAAGAAGAGCGATGAGTCCCAGGAAGCGGAATAGGGGGCGCGACTGCAGGCTGAGTGGTGCCGCCGCACACAGTCCAATGAGGGGCTTGGAGGGGAAGAGGCCAGGAGGGTTGGGAGGAGTAGCTGGAACCCAAGGCAAGCCCAAGAAATGCTCTAAGGATTTGGGGAAGGGAGGCCCTGGATCAGTAACAGAGCAAGAGCTGTACAGAAAAGACCATGCAGTGTGTGCAGGTTGACATGCAAGAAGATGGTCTTCGTTTATTAGCATTGATTAATCTGCAACCAACTGTAATCTGAGGATACCGTGAAATTATTTTAGTTGCGTATCTATTCGTGTCAATATCAGCAGCAGATGTTTGATTTTATTTAAAACGTCTGTATGATTTTGAGCAAGTGTGTTGTAGACTAATGGAGACACAAAGATAATTGAGACGGTCTTCACTTTCCACATGCTTTTATTTTATTTTTTCAGGAAGATCAGCCCTGAGCTAACATCAACCACCAATCCTCCTCTTCTTGCTGAGGAAGACTGGCCCTGAGCTAACATCTGTTCCCATTTTCCTCTACTTTATATGTGGGATGCCTGTCACAGCTTGATAAGTGGTGTATAGATCCACACCCGGGATGCGAACCGGCAAACCCTGGGCTGCGGAAGTGGAGTGCACGAACTTAATCACTGAGCCACCAGCCCAGCCCTCCAGATGGTTTTAATCTAGTGACTGGGATGGCTACACTCACAAGTCGTTGTAACACGAGTCTGTCCAAAGGAGGCATGAATAGGACACTAATTGAGCTCCTACTTTTTGTCAGCCTGTGTACTAAGCATTTCAACATATCATTTAATCTAAATCCTATAGCAATATTAAGTAGATATAATTATCTCACTTTCACAGATGGGGAAACCCAGTAAGGGGCTGGCCTGGTAGTGGTTAAGTTCATGTGCTCTGCTTTGGTGGCAGGGGGTTTGGATCCCAGGTGCAGGCTTATACACTGCTCATCAAGCCATGCTGTGGCAGCATCCCATATACAAAACAGAGGAAGATTGGCACAGATGTTAGCTCAGGGCCAATCTTCCTCACCAAAAATAAAAAAGTTCAGGAACTTGCCTAAGACCACAAAGTTCTGGAAATTAGGGAAAATAGATTCAAATTCCTCTGACTCTCATACTTGTTTCCTCAAAGGCTTTTCTGCTCTAACTAATTAATTTCTTAGAAATTGTTTGTTTGTTTGATGCCTAACAAGATTCGAAACATTTGTTCATGAGGACGTCTTCTGCTGAGCTCTGCCAGGCAGAGGGAAGGTGAGCTGTTTGGGAGGGTGGAGCAGTAACGGACTGAGAGGGAAGGAATCCACGAAGGACAGGCACCTCGCTATTATCCTGACGGGTGAATATGGAGCATAAAGCTCACCTCCGAAATCAGTTCACACTGATTTTTTAAATCCCCACTCCTCCATACTATCAAAGCAATTAACAGGCTTTGAAGTAGCCTTGTCTTAAGATATATTTCCCCATGACTGTGAAGTAGGTTCTGAAGAAGGGATTAAGATAGAAGGTCAGAAAAGCCACAAAGTAATGACCAGCATGTCCAAAACATCTTCATCTTTGGTTGCTTTCCTTCACCTAGGCGTACATTTCACGTCTTCCTAAGTTTGAATAAATTGAAGCATGATGACTATTGAACTGGCTTCCTTGGGGAGTGTCTCCTTTGAAGCTCCCTTCTCTTGGCATGATGCATTTGAGAAACACTTGGCGGACCAGTTTGATTGTTTCAGTGCCCGGGAGGAGTGGGTGTCGCTGAGGAAACACAATGCTACTCCACAATGAGTGCATTTCTAGCATTCCTCACCTCAGAGAAGAATTGCTTAACTACAAAGGTTTCATAAGACTCCAGTGTTCACGTGGCTTTTAGTCCGTGTCTGGGCATGGTTTACTTAATCTCAGCCTAGCCTGAAGGAGTCCGTGGTGGAACAGCCCTCCCTCTCTCCCCAAGGGTTCCACATTGTTCTTTGCTTTGAACACATGCCTAAATGCTACCTAATAGTCAGGAGACCATCCTAAGAGTATTTAATAAATGTGAAACCCTCAAAACAATTATTTCAGAAAACATCAGACCCTCCTCTAGTTTAGAGTGGAGCGGCCACTCTGAGTCCTTTCCAATCTTGACCTGCTGAGTGGGGTGTGGCTCGGTGCTGGCGTACAGACAGACCCCGGTTTCAGAAAAGTCGGGGACTTTGCAGTCAACCTTAAATGCCACTTGCAGTTGTTGGAAATGATTTCTATCCCTCTCCTTTTTCTAAGTATCACTTATCGTCTTCCCCCTTAAAACCCATTAATTTTCATCCCTAAAGTAGAATATTCTGTCCTTCTGCTTTTCACTACATGCTTTGAAGCCTTTGAAGGAAAGAAAGACCATCATTGGTTGAATAAACACACAGTGCCTGGCAGAGTAAATCTCACTTGATAATTCGGTCTAAATTTTTCTCTTTTCATACACTCCATAAATGAGAGAATCAGCCAGTTCTTTTGCATTCCAGACTCCCGTGAATTTCAAGGTCGACACTGAGCGTTCGAGCAGGCAGCCAAATGGGATTGAGAGCCATTACCCAGGTGTATTTTGATGTTCAAGGGACCCCATGGAGCAATTTTGGTGAATTTACCTGTCCTTCGGGTTTGTCCTGGGTAGACATCTGTGTTTGTAGACCACAGGAAACAGGCTCCATTTAGCTAAGTAGTTCTAGGATGAAGTATATTTCTGTGATCAAGTTGGCTTGACGTCTGACTGCAAGTGCTGTGCCAAATATGACCTCTAGCAAAGAATGGTGATCTGGCTGCTCTGGTTCTCCTGGCGAGTGCTGTGCTTGGTACAGATCCCAGGTTCCCATTTTCCCCTTTGGATGCACAGGTCCAGTGTGGGTACTGAGGCAGTACTTGCCCCAGACGTGGATTTATTCATTCCACAAATACGTGTTGGATGCCTGTTACGTGGTGAGTGTTGCAGTGGCTCCAGAGGTCCGTGGGTGGTGGAATGGGCCAGGTCCCCACCACTGAGTGATTCTATCTTTTCCCTGAGTGAGCAGCGGCAATCTTCCAGACTCAGTTGCTTTGCATTTTTTGTCTTCCTAGTCACTGAAAATGTCTATGCCCCAAAGGAAATTTATGGATCCCTGGCTTAATTATGTTTTGGCCTTTCCTTCTGTTAAATTAATTAAACTAGGAGGCCATTAGACTGAGGTGGTTCTAATGCCTTAGCAGCCTATGAGGGCAAACCAAGACCTCGGTCTGCCGATGCCTCAAGGTTAAGAAGTGAAAACCTGAGGATGACCAACCACAAACAGCCAACTAGGCTTTTCCAAATAAGGCCAATGCTTAAAGTATAGCCAATTGAACAATTTCCTCGCTTTGCTTCAGCCTTTTCTATATAAAAGTCTTTCCCTTAGCACCTGTATGTAGAGCATTTATAACTACTTCTGGTTGGAAGCTGCCTGACTGGAACTGATTTTTGCTCAGATAAATCTTAATTGTTTTTTTTAAGCAATGCATGCAATGTTTTTTTGGTGAGGAAGATTGGCCCTGAGCTGACATGTGTTGACAATCTCCCCTTTTTTCTCTCTCTCTAAAGCCCCAGTACATAGTTGTACATCCTAGTTGTAGGTCCTTCTAGTTCTTCTATGTGGGATGCGACCACAGCATGGCTTGATGAGCAGTGTGTACGTCCACACCCAGGATCCAAACAGTGAACCCCAGGCTGCCAAAGCATAGCACTGTGGGGGACTGGAATGGGACACCTCAAGATATGTCTCTTTGGCATGAGGATTATTTTGGGCTGGTTACTTTTAAAAACTGCAGACTTCTGCAAAGTAGAAGTTACCCTTTGTAAGAGACATTTACATTTTTAAGGGAAATCTCCATGTGTAAAGGTGTCTGCCTCTCTGTACCAGGAAGAAGGGGGGACGACCTTATCTCTGGAAACTCTTATCAATGTGGAAGGCAAGGACTTTAATCTGCATGATGACCTTACTCTCGTTTACTGTGCTTTTCTGGTCATCTCCATAACTGACTCCCCCCACCCCCAACATCCTCCTTTGTCTTTAGGTGAGGATGGTATTTAAGGTGAGAGCTTCTACCATTTTGGTGAGTTGCTCAGTTTTTTTGGCTTTCTCCCATGTATACATATTATAAAGCTTTGTTTGATTTTCTCCTGTTATTCTGTCTCATGTGAATTTAATTCATAGCCTGGTCAGAAGGACCCAGAGCAGGTAGAGGAAATGTCTTCCTCTCCTACAGTGCACAAACTTAACCACTACACCATGAGGCTGGCCTCTAAGATCTTAAAATTTTGGATATGCCTCAGTTTATCTTTTAGCAGTTCTATGATTTGAGTCATAGAATTTCACAAGTGGGAGAATTTGCTCCTTCATACATTAAACAAATATGTATTAAATACTGCCATGTGCCAGGTTCTGTGCCAAAGAATGAGTATACAGCAGAGATCAAAAAGAATGAATTTTCTACCCTCACAGAGCATAGCTGGATGAAGAAGACCAACATTACAAAACAAACATATTCATGATTACAAATTGTGGTAAGGATCATGAGGGAAAGAACAGGATGCTTTGAGCCAGACCGTGTACCTCCTTAAGACTGGAGGACCTCTTTGAGGTGGTGAGCATGCATTTTTGTAGTGTTGGTGCTTTGCACAATTCCAAAGATACGAAAGGTGCCCTCTGGAGCTGGGCAACATGGTGACATTAAAACCTGGAAGAAAGGAGCCAGCCACATGAAAATTCAGTGGAAAAGGATTCCATGTAGAGAGAAGAGCATGCAAGATGGCCCCAAAATGGGAACATGTCAGGATTTTGGAAACCTGAAAGAAGGCCAGTGAGAGCTGGATAGTGGACAGGGGAAGCCAGTAGGAGAAGAGAATGGGAAGGCAGCAAAGGCCTCACCATTCTGGGCCTTGTAGGTCATAGTAAAGTCTGAGTTTATTTTAATGCAGTGGGAAGCAATGAAAGAGTTTTAAATAAGGGAGTGATGAAGTCTGAGGTTTTTAAAAGCTTTCTCAACTGTAGTGGGGATAAGGACAGAATAGAGATCAGATAGAGGCTTATGGCCTTAAACTACACAAAAGATGATAAAAAATTGGATTGAGATGGTGGATTAAAGAAATATTTTTGTTAGTAGAATTAGGAGAATTTATTGATGGGTTGTATATGATGGATGAGGGAGATTATGATGTCATGATGTAATTTACTTATTAACATTTTAAATTTAAAATCTTAAACCAAAGCTTTGGTAACCAGCATTCCAAATGATTTTATGTATTTGGCACTTAGCGTTAAATAATGGCAAAAAGGGAGTGATACCAGCATCATGGCAGAGTGAATTATTCCCTTTGTCTCTCCCTTCTAAGTTACAACTAAATGACGTTTGTTAACCAACAGAGGATTCCCTGCACAGCACGACAAGACATCTGAGAGATCCATGCAGCTGTTCATTTGAAGGTGGGTGGACTGGACCCCCAACAAGCAGTGGAACTAGGGGAGTGCACCCCTGCTCCCTCCAGGTCATGAGTTCTTACCAAAGAGGCCAGCGTGGCTGTGAGTAGATGCAGGGGCAGCCTGGCCTATGCATGAATGCTTGCAGAGCAGGAACACCCACTCTGCCATAATGGTCCTGCCCATGCGAATGCTCACCATGGACTGGTGGCAACTCAGCCCCTCAGCCCATGCAAAGGCATCCTGCTGAGTGCTGGTAGCCCAGCCTGCATGAGTGCAACCCACCAAGAGGTGGCTGCCTGGCCAGCCTGAAGGCACCCTGCTAGGTGTCTGTAGCCTGGGCCATGCAAAGGCACAGTGGTCTGACTGGCCCAACTATGAGCAGATGGAGTAGGAACAGACAAAACAACCCCTTCTCCTCACAAATTGGTGGCAAGTGGAATCTGACCAGAAGCAACAGGAACCACAGCAAAACCAGTGACTCAGCTCCCAGTGGCAGCAGCCCTGTTACTAGCTCCACTGACAGCTTGGGTTGTATACAAGTCCCTGGGGCTCTATTCCCCTGCCAGTGACAGAAACATCCATGAACACAGCACCCCTGGCAGCTGTGCAACCCTCACCCCAAGACAACCCTGGAACAGCAACGCAGGTGGTACATGGGATAGCAGCATCTGAGACCATGGAGAGCCAGTGGAGGAACACAAGACCCAGGTGACCAGAACCAAAGTAACCAAAGCCGTATCCAAATACAAAAAGGCTATTACTGCCACAAATGCATTGGCAGAGGATCAATTCATCAAACACCATGAAGAGCCACCATAACACTGCAGAACAGAAGGAAAATGACAACTCTGTAGAAACCAAACCTGATGTCACAAAATAAGACAATCTAAATGACAGAGAATTCAAAATAACTGTCATAAAGAAATTCAAGGAGTTACAAGAAAACTTAGAAAGACAGTTCAATGAGCTCAGGAATAAAATTAATGAGCAGAAGGAATACTTCACTAAAAAGATTGAAACTCAAAAAAGAACCAAACAGAAATTCTGGAGATGATGAACACAATTAATGAGATAAAAAGTAATGTAGAAAGCATAAAACATAGAGCAGACCTTATAGAGGAGAGAATTAGTGACTTTGAAGATAGAAACATAGAAATGCTTCAGTGGAAGAGGAGACAGAGCTAAGATTTTTTTTTTAACAGTGCAGAAATTCTTCAAGGAATACCCAACTCAATTAGGAAAAGTAACATAAGGATTATAGCTATTCCAGAGGGAGAAGTGAGGGAGAAAGGAGCAGAAAGACTGTTCAAAGAAATAATAGCTGAGAACTTTCCAAACCTGGGTAAAAAATTGGACATACAAGTACATGAAGCCAACAGAACTCCTAATTACATCAATGCAAAAAGACCTTCTCCAAGGCGTGTAACAGTAAAACTGTCAAAAGTTAATGGCAAAGAAAACATGTTAAGGGCACAAAGACAGAAGAGAATAATTTACAAAGGAACCCCCATTAGGCCTTCAGCATATTTCTCAGCAGAAATCTTACAAGCTAGGGGAGAATGAAATGATATATTCAAAACACTGAAAGACAAAAACTTTCAGACAAGAATACTCTATCCAGTGAACTATGCTTCAGATATAATGGAGAAATAAAAGCTTCCCCAGATAAACAAAAGCTGAGGGAGTTCTTTGCCACTAGACTTGCCTTACAAGGAATCATGAAGGGAGACCTCCTACCTGAAACAAAAAGACAAAGGTTTACAAAGCTTTGAGCAAGGAGATAAACAGACAAAATCAAGGAGATAAACAGACAAAATCAGAAAATTACAGCTCTCTATCAGAGCAGGTTAGTAAACAATTATAACATAAAAGATAAAGGGAAGAAAAGCATCAAAAATAACTATAAACACTTTAGTCACAAACTCACAACACAGAAAAGAATAAATTGTGACAACAATAATTCAGAAGGGGAAAAAGAAAGGGATGGAATGGAGATAAGAGGCTGTCAGAAAATGGACTATCTCATTGATGAGATCTTTAATACAACTGTCATGGTTACCAACAAACAAAAATCATAACAGAGTCACAAATTGTAAATAAAGATAAAACTGAGAAAACTATCATGGAAAAACACCAAACTGAAATGGCAGTCAGAAAAGAAACAATGGAAATATAGGGAAAAGAAACAGTGAAAATATAGAACAACTGGAAAACAAGAGATAAAATGGCAGTATCATGCCCTTGTATATCAATAATCACTCTAAATGTAAAAAGATTGAATATACCCATCAAAAGACACAGAGGGGCTGGATGGATCGAAAAAGAAGACCCAACAATATGCTGCCTCCAGGAAACACATCTGAACTCTAAAGACAAACGCAGGCTCAGAGTGAAGAGATGGAAGACGATACTCCAAGCAAATGGCAAGCAAAAGAAAGTGGACATAGCCATACTTATACTGGACAAAGTGGACTTCAAGATAAAAAAGATAATGAGAGACAAAGATGGCCATTATGTAATGATAAAAGGGACATTCCACCAAGAAGGCATAACTCTTATAAATCTATATGCACCCAACACAGGAGCATCAAAGTATATAAAGCAACTATTAACAGACCTACAGGGAGAAATTAACAGCAACACAATAATAGTAGGGGACTTCAACACTTCACTCACATCAATGGATAGATCATTCAGAGAGAAAGTCAACAAGGAAACAGTGGACTTAAATGAAACACTAGACCAGATGGACTTAACAGATATATAGAGAACATTCCATCTCAAAACAGTAGAATACACATTCTTCTCAAGTGCACATAGAACATTCTCAAAGATAGATTATATGTTGGGAAACAAGGCAAGCCTCAATAAATTTAAGAAGATTGAAATCATATCAAGCATCTTTTCTGGCCACAATGCTATGAAACTAGTAATCACCTACAAGAAAAATGCTGAGAAAGTAACAAATAGGTGGAGAATAAGCAACATGCTACTGAACAACCATTGGATCAATGTAGAAATCAAAGGAGAAAACAAAAAATACCTGGAGACAAATGAAAATGAAAACACAACATACCATCTCTTATGGGATGCAGCAAAAGTGGTACTAAAGGGAAATTTATAGCAATATAGGCCTACCTCAACAAATAGGAAAAATCTTAAATAAGTAATCTTAAACTACACATAAAAGAACTGGAAAAAGAAGAACAAGCAAAGCCCAAAGTCAATAGAAGGAGGGAAATAATAAAAATCAGAGCAGAAATAAAGACTAAAAACACAATAGAAAGGAGCAATAAAACTAAGAGGTGGTTCTTTGAGAATCTAAACAAAATTGACAAACCCTTAGCCAAACTTACTAAGAAAAAAGAGAGAAGACTCAAATAAATAAAATTAGAAATGAAAAAGGAGAAATTACAACAGATACCACAGAAATACAAAGTGGTATAAGAGAATACTTTGAAAACCTATATGCCAACAAATTATTCTTAGAATCATACAACCTCCCAAAACAGAATCAAGAAGAAATAGAGAATCTGAATGGACCAATCACAAGTAAAGAGATTGAAACAGTAATCAAAAATCTCCCACAAAACAAAACTCCAAGGCCAGACGGCTTCTTTGGTGAATTCTACCAAACAACCAAAGAAGACTTAATGCCTATCTTTCTCAAACTATTTGAAACATTAGAGAGGACAGGATGCTTCCTAACTCATTCTACCAGGCCAACATCACCCTGATACCAAAATCAGACACAGACAACACAAAGAAGGAAAATTACAGGCCAATCTTGCTGATGAACATAGATGCAAAAACCCTCAACAAAATGGCAAATTGAATACAGCAATACATTAAAAGGGTTATACACCATGATCTAGTGGGATTTATTCCAGGGGTTCACGGATGATCCAACATCCACAAATCAATGTGATACACCAAATTAACAAAATGAGGAATGAAAATCACATGATCATCTCTATAGATGCAGATAAAGCATTTGACAAAATCCAACATCCATTTGTGATAAAAACTGAAAAAAGTGGGTATAGAAGGAAAATACCTCAACATAATAAAGGCCATATATAACAAACCCATAGCCAACATCGTACCTAACAATGAAAAACTGAAAGCCATTCCTCTGAGAACAAGAACAAGACAAGGGTGCCCACTCTTTCCGTCCTTATTCAACATAGTACTGGAAGTTTTGGCCAGAGCAATTAGGCAAGAAAAAGAAATAGAAGAGATCCACACTGGAAAGGAAGAAGTAAAACTCTTACTGTTTGTGGATGACATGCTTCTATATATAGAAAACCCTAAAGAGTCCACCAGAAAAGTTTTTAGAAATAATCAACAACTATAGCAAAGTTGCAGGATACAAAATTATCATACAAAAATCAAGGGGCTGGTCCCATGGCTGAGTGTTTAAGTTTGTGCGCTCCACTTCAGTGGCCCAGGATTCACTAGTTCAAATCCTGGACACAGACCTGTCACCGTTCATCAAGCCATGCTGTGGTGACATCCCACAAAGAAGAGCTAAAGGGACTTACAACTAGGATACACAACTATGTACTGGGGCTTTGGGGAGAAAAAAAAATCAATTGAATTTCTATACGCTAATAATGAGCTAGCAGAGAGTGAAGTCAACAATACAGTCTCGTTTACAATCACAACAAAAAGAATAAAACATGTGGGAATAAATTTGACCATGGAGATGAAAGACCTACACACTGAAAACTGTAAGACATTCAAAGAAATCGAAGAAGACGCAAAGAAATGGAAAGACATTCCATGCACATGGATTGGAAGAATAAACATAGCTAAAATGTCCATATAACCTAAAGCAATCTACAGATTCAATGCAATCCCAACAAGAATTTCAATGACATTCTTCATGGAACTAGAACAAAGAATCCTAAAATTTATATGGAACGACAAAAGACCCTGAATAGCCAAAGCAATCCAGAGAAAAAAGAACAAAGCTGGAGGCATCATAATCCCTGACTTCAAAATATACTACACAGCCATAGTTATCAGCATGGTACTGGCAGAAAAACAGTCACAGAGACCCATGGGACAGAAGTGAGAGCCCAGAAATAAAACCACGCGTCTATGGACAGCTAATCTTTGACAATGGAGCCAAGAACATACAATTGAGAAAAGAAAGTCTCTTCAATAAATGATGCTGGGAAAACTGGACAGTCGCATGCAAAAGAATGAAAGTAGACCATAATCTTTTGCCATACACAAACATTAACTCAAAATGAATTAAAGATTTGAAGGTAAGACCTGAACCCATAAAACTCCTAGAAGAAAATACAGGCAGTGCACTCTTTGACATGGGACTTAGCAGTATCTTTTCAAATATCATATCTACTTAGCCAAGGGAAACAAAAGAAAAAATAAGCAAATGGGTCTACAGCAGACTAAAAAGCTTCTGCAAGGTAAAGGAAACCATGAACAAAATGAAAAGACAGCCCCTAACTGGGAGAAAATGTTGCAAATTATATATCTGACAAGGGCTAATTTCCAAAGTATATAAAGAACTCATACAACTCAATAACGAAAAACAACCCGATCAAAAAATGGGCAGAGGATATGAACAGACATTTTTCCAAAGAAGATATACAGATGGCCAAGAAGCACATGAAAAGATGCTCAACATCACTAATCATCAACATCATTATACCCATCAGAATGTCTATAATTAACAAGATGAGAAATAACAAGTTTTGGAGAGGATGTGGAGAAAAGGGAACCCTCATACTCTGCTGGTGGGAGTATAAACTGGTGCAGCCACTATGGAAAAAACAGTATGGAGATTCCTCAAAAAAATTTAAAGTATAAATATCATATGATCCAGCTATTCCACTACTGGGTATTTGTCCTAAAAACATGAAATCAGCAATTCAAAGACACTTATGCATCCCTGTGTTCATTGCAGCATTATTCACAGTAGCCAAGATGTGGAAGCAATCCAAGTCCCCATCAATGGATGAATGGATAAAGACGATGTGGTATTATCTATAGAATGGAATGCTCCTCAGCCATAAAAAAAGACAAAATTGTGTAATTTGCAACAACATGTTGCAAATACCTTGAGGATGTTATGCTAAGCAAAATAAGCCAGACAGAGAAACACAAACACATATGATTTCACTCCTATGTGGAGGATAAACACACGGATAAGGAGAACATTTCAGTGGTTACGAGGAGGATGGGGGCGGGAAGGGGGAAAGGGGCACATGTGCATGGTCATGGATAAAATCTAGACTATTGGTGGTGAACACGATGCAGTCTATACAGAAAGTGACATATAATAGTGTACACCTGAAATTTATACAATGTTATAAGCCAATGTGACCTCAATAAAATAATTTCAAAAAACGACAAAATTATTTCTAACTACTATTCTTAAATTACACTGAGCATAAGGCCCGGTATCAGTAGATGCTCAGGAACATATTAAGTGACTAAACAGATAGTGTTTCCACTCATTCTAATAATTTATAAAAGTAAATTAATACATTTTTATAATTATTCCTGATTTATCCAATATTCATAGAATAATAAATATTATAATTGCAAAGGTTTATATGAAATGTCTTGGCAGATCAGTGATTGTCAAATCCAGAACAATAATGTTGTTATGGGACAAAGGGACACTTTCTGCTGGGCTGGGTAGTTGATAGACCATGACTTGGCTGCTGGTCATCTCTGACACTACGAGGGGAAGACAGAAGTAGTTCTTAATGAAATCTTTGAAGCTCTGAGTCTGGTTCCATGAGCTCTTCAAATTCCCAGTGACATGAGACAATAGGTTTCCTTTTTGCATTTTAAGCTAGCTTGATAGGATTTCTGTCATTTTTCACAGAATGTATTTGGACCAAACCAAGACCTTAGTCTTAACTGGAGGCTAGAACTTAAAGAGAAAGTAAAAGATGAAACCACCACTAAGAAGGTAGAATACACACACACACACACACACACGCACGCATGCACACACACACACGCACATATATATAAAACAGAAAAGGTATGACACTCGAGATCCAGTTTTGACTTCTCAATGCTTAGCACTTGTGCTTATAGTTTCCTTATTTGCAAAACTTGTGTCCATTCTTGTTTTGAAATTCCATTTCTAAGTACCCATTTTATGTCTATATTTTAGTATTCAACTTAAATCATCTCTTATTTCTTAGTCTGTTTAGGATAGGTCCACAGTGAATAAATAAAGGTGTGTTTCTTAGGTGGCTATATTGAATAAGGAAATAAAGCAATATTCAGCCTAATGTATTAAGGTTGTCAGATCAAGCCGTGACCATTGAAGTAGATATATTTACTGTAGAAAAGTTAATGGATTATGCATATGTCAGCTTGTTTATGGAGATGTTGTGTTCATATTTAGTTTAGATTTGTGCTCTACGACAAAGTAGACCTAGTTACAGAGAACGAGGAGAATGCTAATTTCTCGGGAGCATACAAATGAAATCGCGTTGAGCAGGTGTTCTGAGGTCCATAAAGGGTGTCATAAAAATATAAAAATGGGCTCTGCTAGTCTTGCTTGTGTCTCTTCGGAGAAACCAAGGGTTATTCATCTGCTATCTTGCTTGGTTAAAACAGTGCCTCCCTTACTTTGCACACCATTGTGGACATATAAAATGATAGAGTTTGCGTGGCATCTGGGGGTAAGCAGGAAAGACTGCCGTGAGTCAAAGGAGACTGGAGGCCACGAGCATCCCGAGGCTTCAGGAATCAGCATCTCCACACCCATCCCCTGGTGAGGCACGGCTGTGTGCTTTGACTCACTGGCTGAGAAGCTCTGCTTTAAAAACTATACGGGACTCAACTGTCCTCATTAATTTTTTTTTAAATGAATGCCCCCAAATGCCTTTTCTTGAATTCTGGCTTTGGGCTTACATCAGTTGGCAGTATCATTTGGTCCCGAAAACTTAGTTTAACTGGGTGTTAGCTGGAAAAGAAAGACTCTCAATTTACATCAGCTTTAAACAGTAAGCAGACTCTTTCGTAGTTTCTATTTAATAAAAAGGGAGCTTTTCCTTTGTGTCTGAAACCACATTTCTAGAATGCGGGAGGTGGGAGATCACTTTCTATTAACCATTTGTTGATTTTAAGGTGAGCCCGCCTAAACTACGTAGAGCACTTAAGTACCTCCTACGGTAGGTCCTTTGAATGTCCAACACAAGCTGTCGTGCTGCCTGACTTTGGTGTCCAAGGGGCTAAACCCTGTTCCTTCCACTCTCCTGTGAGTTACATTTGAAATCAGCACTTATTTTCTTGTTCTGAGCCTATTCTTTCCTGATTAAATTTAGTGCTTATAGAGTTATATACTACTGGGAAAATGCATAAGGAAAAACCTAAAAGAACTTAGGGGAAAAGAGCTTAAAGCATTAATTTGACTTAAAGAGTATGCTCCTCACCCAACAGTTAGGAAACATCCGCTTTTACTGCTTTTTTCTCAGGTGAGTTAACCTCAAAGTAGGCTATTCTCATGGCTTCCACCCAGAGCTAATTTTGAAAAAAGTAATTTTCTCTTACTTGACTGCTGATTTCAGCTTTATTTTTACAGAGGCGTCCTTTTCCTCCTTGTGCTACCATCCTATATTTTAGAATTACTCCTATCTTAAGTCAATCTATGCTTTCCCTGTGGCTCAGGACTGGCCCAGCTGTTTGTGGTTTGCTCATAGTCGCTCTCTCCACCGTCTTGCCTGGAAATGGCCTCATCGACGCAGGAAAGCATGGGCTCATCCTGCACACAGAGATGTATGTGTGCTTCCAGGAAATATGCCCATGTAAACGTCCAGCTGCTCTTCCTGGATTTATAGTAGTTACCAAGGAAGTTATGCATCTGTCCTGCCCACTGTTTACTATTCCGCTTGACTTACTTTTATTTGGCTTTAAGCAATAAAAGATGACTATGAAGGCAGACATGATTCATTTCTAGGTGCCGTGACAGAATGTGAGAGCATGATTTTCTTCTATTTCACCAAAGATGAAGCCTTAAAAGTAGTTTTTCCTGTTTGATCTTTCAATCTTGAAGATTAGCTTCAGCAAATATCAGTTGGTCTGCATTTATTTATTTTTTTAAGACTTTATTTTTTTAGAGCAGGTTTACAACAAAATTGAGAGGGAGTTACAGAGATTTCCAATACATCCCCTGCCCCACACGTGCATAATCTCCCTCATTGTACATCACTCACCAGAATGGTACATTTTTCACCACAGGTGAACCTATATTAACACGTCATAATCACTCAAAGTCCATAATTACCTTAGAGTTCACTCATGGTGTTGTGCATTATATGGGTTTAGACAAAGGTATAATGACATAAAGCTATCATTATAGTACCATACAGAGTATCTCTTTTTGCTGAGGAAGGTTTCCTCTGAGCCAACATCCATGCCAACCTTCCTCTACTTTTTATTATGTGGGCTCCCAGCATAGCATGGCTGCTAACAGAGCAGCGTAGGTCCGCCGCCAGGTACCGAACTCTGGCTGCCAAAGTGAAATGTGCTGAACTTGACCACCAGGCCACTGGGGCTGGCCCCATACAGAGTGTTTTTACTGCTCTAAAAATCCTCTGTTCTGCCTATTCACCTCTCCCCCACTCCACCCCTGGCAACCACTATTCTTTTTATTGTCTCCCTAATTTTGCTTTGTCCAGGATGTCATATGGTTGGAATCATATGTAGTCTTTTCAGATTGGTTTATTTCAGTTAGTAACGTGCATTTAAGGTTCCTCCATGTCTTTTCATGACTTAATAGCTCCTTTATTTTTAGTGCTGAATAATATTCCATTGTCTGGTTATGCTACCATTTATCCATTTACCTACTGAAGGGCATCCTGGTTGCTTCCAAGTTTGGGCAATTATAAATAAAGCCACTATAAACATCCACATGCAGGTTTTTGTGTGGACATAAATTTTCACCTCTTTTGGGAAAATACTCAGAGGTGCAATTGCTGGATCGTATGGTAAGAGCATGTTTAGTTTTGCAAGAAACTGCCAAACTGTCTTCCAAAGTGGTTGTACCCTTTTGTGTTCCACCAGCAATGAATAAAAGTTTCTGTTGTTCCACATACTTGCCAGCATTTGGTGTTGTCCATGTTCCAGATTTTGGCCATTCTAATAGGTGTGTAGCGGTATTTCATTGTTGTTTTAACTTGCATTTCCTTAATGATATATTATGTGGAGCATTTTTTCATATGCTTATTTGTCCTCAGTATATCTTTGGTGAAGTGTCTGCTAAGGTCTTTGACCTATTTTTAAATCTACTTGTTTATTTTCTTATTACTGAGTTTTAAGAGTTCTTTGTATATTTTGGATAATAGTCCTTTATTAGATGTGTCTTTTGCAAGTATTTTCTCTTTGTCTATAGCTTGTCTTGTAATTCTCTTGATATTGTCTTTTGCAAAACAGAAACTTTTAATTTTAATGAAGTCCAGCTTATTAATTATTTCTTTCCCTGATTGTGTCTTTGGCATTGTATTGAAAAAAGGCATGACCATACCCAAGGTCTTACAGGTTTCTCCCTATGTTATGTTCTAGGGTCGTTATAGCTTTGTGCTTTACATGTAGGTCTGTGATCCATTTTCAGTTAATTTTTGTGAAACGTGTAAGGTCTGTTTCTAGAGTCCTTTTTTTGAATGTGGCTGTCCAGTAGTTCTTCATTTGCTGAAGAGACTGTCTTTGCTCCATTGTGTTGCTTTTGCTCCTTTGTCAAAGGGTGGTTGACTATATATATGGGTTAGCATTTATTTTTAACCAATCCACAAAGTTTTTACCTACTCTTCTTGCAAAATATATTAGCATTGTTTAACGCATTTGATGGATATGAACGTCAATAGTTTCAAGAAGTAGAGTCAGATGCTTTGGATTGTAATTTCAATTTAGTATGACAGGAAGCTGATTGTGACCTCTGTCCTTCCATCGTCTCCATGATTGACGTCACTGAACTTGCTGGCCAGGTGGGGAACTCTCTCCACCAGGGCACCTGCCTCCATCACAAAACTGCCTGCTTGGCTGAACAGGGTACCTTTCTAAGAGACAGGAAGAGTATACAAATGCCCGTATTTTATTTCTCAAATTAAAATCCTTTCCCATCCATTACCTTCTAACCTGTCATTTTCTTTCATTCCTCAGCCTGTGCAATGGAGATTTCTAAACTGGAGTTTACACACCTCTTGGTTGCTCCTGAGTGGATTTTAGGGAGTTTATAGTCTTTTCGTATACTATGCAAAATTTTGGGTGTGTGTGTGAAGATGTCTCTTATTCTGAGGGAAGCTGTCCACAGTGCCCATCAAATTCTTAAAGGATTGTGTGGGGGACAGCCCTGTGGCCAAGTGGTTGAGTTCGTGCACTCTGCTTCGGCAGCCCAGGCTTTCAACGGTTCAGATCCTGGGTGTGGACATGGCACCGCTCATCAGGCCATGCTGAGGTGGCGTCCCACATAGCACAACCAGAGGCACTCACAACTGGAGTATATAACTATGTACTGGGAACTTTGGGGAGAAGAAGAAGAAGAAAAAAACAGAAGATTGGCAACAGATGTTAGCACAGGGGCCAATCTTTAAAAATAAAAAAGGGTTGTGTGAACCTAAATGTTTAAAGCCACTGTTAAAGACCCATGTTAAATTCTATGTCTCAGATAATCCTGGTATTTCACGGAATTACATCCAGCACCAGGCACAGTTAAACTGTGAAGTGTTGATACCCTGTAACATGATTTATGTTTATTTATTTGTACATGTAGATCTTGCATGACTTTCCTCCAATCTCTCTACTGAAAAGCCTCTGAGGTTCTGAACGATTTACTCAGTGTAAATCACACATCACAACACTGGGGTGAGTCCTTGAGAAAACCACGTGATCTGGACACTGGGAGCTGGGGCTCATGGTCACCCATTCTTCCATGCCTCTGCAAATCTTAAGAAATACATTACTGAATTTAGGAATATCCAATCATGAAGATTATTAAAATCTTACCTATGTATTTCTGTTTAATTTTCACTTACATGTGGAATCTAAAAAAAAAAATTCAAACTCATAGAAACAGAGTAGAAAAGCGCCAGGCCTGGTGGCTGGGGGAAATGGGGAGAGGTTGGTAAAAGGGTACAAACCTTCAGTTGTAAGATAAGGTCTGAGAATCTAATGTATAACATGGTGACTACAGTTGAGAACACTGTGTGGTATAACTGAAATTGGCTAAGAGAGTAGAACGTAAGTATTCTCCCACACACAAAGGTAAATATGTGGGGTGATGGATGTGTTAATTAACATGATGGGGGAAATCCTTTTAAAATGTATATATATACTAAATCATCATCTTGTACACTTTAAATATCTTACAATTTTATTTGTCAATTGTACTTTGACAAAGCTGAAAAAAATTAACAAATCTTTTAATTTCTAAAAATTCCTGATGTTGCAGAAATAAACTGTAATATACGAGTATTCCACTCTTACATTTAAATCAAAACCAGAAATTAAAAATAGAACCCAAACTGAAGCAAACCAAAAATTTAAAAACAATGAGCGTCTTATAAAATTAAATAAGCATTTCAGCATTCACAACTGAATAGAGAAAAATTAACTGCCTTAATTAAAAAACCTAAAAATAGAATCTGAAAATGTATAAATTATTTAAAGTCTAGAATTGCTGTTTGTTCAAAAAATGACAAAGGTAATAAGGACTTTCACCTCTGAAGAGATAGATTCAATGTCAGAGACTCTGGTGCTGCCAACTTTTGCTGGAAAGCAAGATGGCTACATTGTCAACAGGGGTTACTTGTTCATATCTGGCTCTGGGGATGACATTTCTGTCTTCAAGTGGTATAGAGATTGTCCCTCCAGGTCAGAGCTGAGACTCATTGGTAGGTGACATGTGCAGAAAACTGTATCTGTTCTGACCACCTGTGAAGATGGTTGGAGAGTGGATGTCGTAGGCAGGATTTAGAAAGGACCTTGGAGTGATCCCAAAAATCTGTTGGGCGCTTGTAAACATGACTGCTGAACACCACTGTTCCACGTAGTATTATTGCATACAACTACCCCAAACTTAGTAGTTCCAAAACAAGAGCTATTTTATTACACTCTAGGATTCTGTGGGTCAGGAATGTAGAAAGGACTTGTCTAGACAGTTCTCACCTCGGTGTCATGCAGCTGTGGTCAGCTACTGGGCTTGGCCTTCAGTCTCTGACGGCTTAGAGGGGCCAGCCTTCCAAGATGGCGCTCTCACATGCCTGGTAGCTGATGCTATTGGTTGTAGCTCAGTAGGGACTGTCATATTTGCCTATTCTTGGCTTCTCCATGTGTCTTGGCTTCCTCACAGTATGGGAGTTTCAAGGAAGTTGGACTACATACCTGGTAGCTCAGGACTCCAAAATCCAGCAAGCAAAGGAAACTGCATTGCCTTGGAAGTCATACAGCACCATTTTTTCTGGATTTTGTTGGTTATGAGCAAGTCACTAAGCCCAGCTCAAATTCAAGAAGGAGATCCACACTTGCTAGAATGCAACAATAGTCTCAGGGGCACCAGAAGTCTACTATTGTCATAGAGCTACTCATCTGCTTTTGCAGCTTGTCAATGATCCTAGCTTTTAAATGGCATTTGTGGATCTGGCTGCAGTGGTCATTCTTTGCAGATGATTCTTTTCTAATATATTGATTTACACTAGTCTCTACATGCATCTTCTTAACTTAGTCTCCCTTCTTTCCAGAGAATTCCAACTTGCCTTTCCTTGCATAAGCAGCCAGATATTGTCCGTGTGGAGCGGTGCCATGATGACTGATTTCATTTAGTGGTCCAGCCTTCAGTTGTTGGTGGAAGCTGGCAACTGCGTCACAAGGGGACTGAGGAGAAAGAGGGGCTTGGAAAAGTGACCAATGGGAGGCCAGATGGGATAATGAAAATGGAAAAGAGGAGAAAGAAGATGGGAAATCACTTAGGGCAGGTGGCTTGGCCCTCATTATAGTTTCTATATCCTATTTTCATATTTATAAAGCTCATACATTTTATGACTATGCAGCAATACAAAATGACATCAAGGCTCCCAGTATCAGCTGTTGGGAGACATAAGCGGTGACATCGCTAAGAATGATACACTCTGATAATGTCCCATATATTCCTCAGCAATTCTATTTCACACATATAAGTATTAACGCTTCCATTTGCTGAAGTGAGGGGAAAATGACTCAAAATGACTGAAATGCATCAAACAGCAAGGAGAATGTTGTCTGCTCCTGAAATCCAGACATAACAGAGTGAAACTGTGGTTGTGTCCTCCCCCTACTTATACGTCTTATCTGTGATATCTGACATTCTGAAGAGCGTTAAGGGGTAGACTTAAGAGTTACTACTATGAAACCCCTCGGATCTGACCATCACCAAGGCTTTCTTCATCCTACAAAGATTTATTTAACCTTCTCAATGTCTTATTACATTGCCGACATGCTGAGGGAGGGGGTGGACACTTCCAAACAGTTAACTGAATTCCCTCATTGCCCAACAATAGCCTTGGTCCAAACTCATCCAGGTTCAGAGGGCTCCTTCCCATTTGCCCTCTGTCCATGCACCTCATTCCTAAAGCATCGGAACATGTGAAATGACCTCATTTCTTCTTGAATGTTCTCTAAATATCCTGAGAATTGCAACTGCTACTTTTGAATCCCATAGAGCACCACAAATTCTCCGGACTGCAAAACATTATTAGAGGTCTTACAAGTTCCTGCCCACAGATAGACTGATAAAGCACACGGGAACCTACAAGAGCAATGCCTAAGAGAGTGGGGAACAGGGACGGGTTGGCGTGGCCAGAAGTCTGTCGCAGTGCACAGGCTGCAGACTGCACACAACGCTGGGTGTAGGATGTGCTGGAACACAATGTTCCGAGACCAGTTGCAGCAGACTACGGAGGTGGGAGTTTTAGATTCAGGGAATACTGCTGGGAGAAGGGTGGGAAAGACGATTGAGAGGTTTCACTTCACCACTTAGAAAAAGAAATAATCTTTTGCCTCATTGTTTTCTGTGTTGTTCTATATACCTGATTTTTTGGCCTCATTTTATAGAATTTAAACATTTTTTAAAGGTCCTTGTTCTCCAGTGTATACCAGTTCCCTGAGCTGTGACAGTGAAGTCAGATCCCAGCTCAGATGCTTACAAGCTATGGAAGTTCAAGGCAAGTTCTTTAACCTGCAGCCAGGGCATCCTCCTCCATGAGGGGCACATTCTGCTTGCCTCGCAGGTTATTGGGAAGTGCCTGTCTCCGCATTCACATGATGGTTAGAATTTGGGGGCTTGAAGTCAACTTCAGCCTGTGGCCCGTGGCCATGAAGGGCCCCACCCTTACACACAGAGGTGAGTGGGAAGGGGTTAGTCTGAGAACCGTCTCGATGGCTTTCTCTAAGCTGCTTCTTTCCTGTTGTCTTCTTTCCTCTCAACCTTTAAAGAAGCCGGAAGTCTTAAGCACCCACTCAAGACAGCATAGGTTAAAATGTAACCATTAGGAGTCTTCTGATCTGGGCCTGTGAGCGAAGGACAGCATTCTCAAGTGGCGCCAGAGCAAGTCAGGGGGGAGTCCTCCAGGCCAGGGGTGTACGTGTGAAGCGGGCTTTTGGGGTCCAGCTGACGAGTCTACACTGTAGCCCTCCATGGCACCGACCCTCAGCTGCCAGCAGGACCCAGGTGTGGGCTGGGCCTCCAGCACAGGTGAGGCACTCTTTTTCCTTAGGCTTAAAAATCCCTATCACTAAAATTACTAAAATATTCTCCAAAAAAGTTGGAGTTTTGCAGAAAATTTTATTTATTCCTTGGTCTATGCACCTAATTCTAGATACCCGTATTCTCTGTAAATATTCTCACTTGAAGCACTTTCAAATATGTATAAATGTTTAATTTTCAAAATATATAGAGCAAATACAGATTTTCTATTTAGGAAGGAATCTCTTTTATTTTTTTTAATTTAATTTAATTTTTTTTGGTGAGGAAGATTGACCTCGAGCTAACATCTGTGCTAATCTTCCTCTATTTTGTATGTGGAAGCCACCTCAGCATGGCTTGATGAGTGGTGTCTAGGTCCATGCCCGGGATCCGAACCTGTGAACCCCGGGCTGCCAAAGCAGAGAACCCGAACTTAATCACTGTGCCACAGGGCCAGCCCCATAATCTCTTTTACTTTTAAAGAAAGGACTTGAGCAGCGTTTGCTGCTTTTTCTTTCTCCTGGCAGTTCTATGCACCAATTCTGCTGAAGTTTTATAGAGAAGCCACATCCTGCAAACCGAATCTGTGATTTACGCTTCTGAATGAATAAAACACAATTACCAGGGTTATTTTCTTCTTGGGCAAAGCAAGAAGGGAGCAGAAGAAAAAGAGATATAGCTTTTATTTAAAGAATGTTGTGAGAAAGCAAGTTGTAAGTGATAACCTCAAGAACAAAGTTAACACTATTTGCATCCAGATCAAAGTGCATTAGAAAAAAAATAGAATATTTCCCAAGACGTGTGGTCCATGTTGGCTACATACAGGTCTGAATTTTTCCTTTGTCCTAGGGAAGGAACAGACGGTTAAAAAGTAAAGCAGACACTCAGTATTTGGGCCTATGGAGAAGTAAGAGCAAAACATATTTATTGGATCTGATTTTTAATACAACCAAAGAGAATAGAAAAAGTACCATAGGGCTAATTAAAATTAATATCTAAGGCCAGGTGAGGAATGAGACATAAATGTGGAAATAAGATCTAAGGCTGCTGGAAGAAAAGCAAACACTTTGTTTCAGGGTTGGTTCACTGTTTCCAGTGGGTCTACAATTCATGAAGGTGCAGTGTGGCTTATTTTGGTATAACCTAGATAATAAAACATAATTCCTTCCATTTTCCTCAATAACTTCTTAACGTTTACGATGTTCTGCACTGGAGGCCCCTCACTGGCTTATAAAATTGGAATGTAATTGTTAATTTTAGTTCGATGCCTTTGTGAAATGCACTCTGCAATCCACACGATGTTTCTCATTTCTTGCTCCTTCAGCTTTGTGTACGCGTAAAACACGCCGTAGTGGAATTGCCTGTTGAAGGCCAGCACATTCATTTGTACCTGAGGAAGAAAGACAAAACAAAACAGCATGGACCACAGCTTATCTGGAGCACACGGTGTTTACGAAATAATATTAGACTGGCTTGTGCTTATTTATATTTAAGTAGACAATGTCCAAATTGGGTCCAATAGAGGAAAACAGTTCAACTCGGTAAGTCAAAAGAGAGAGAGAGTGTCACTCTGCAGATAAAGGCAGACAACAGTAGTGTTAAAAGGAAGCTTGTAGAAAAACAAGACAACAAGACGACAGATCTTAGCAGCACAGCTAGCACTAAGATTCCTGGGACAACTCTGGGGTACGTGTGTAATTTTGTAGCAATATTGATCTGACTTCAGACTAGTGGGCTTGGCTCATTCAGGTAAAGGATTTTTCCTTGGTCACAACTTGAAAAACTTTTAAAGGGTTTTCATGCTACCTAATCGCTTCCCAGGGCAACGGCACAGGCCCCAATTACTTGGAGATATTATGAGCTTTCTTAGGGTGCTCTGCAGCAACTTGACACAGAGTTGAAGGCTTTTTTCCTGCTGAAGGTAGATCATTAAAAGAAAATTAAAAAAAACTTTTTTTAACTGGTGTAAAATCTACAATGGAACTGTTCCTTTATTCTTTTCCATTTTGGAACAAAAAAAAAAGAAAGGTCCTGAGTCCCTCATGCAGGTCTGAAAACCTCGAGCAAAGCAGTCAGGAAGGGGCCCTGCTCGCACAGACACTCACTTTTCCTGCCCAGAGCGCCTTCCTTACCAGCCTCCTTTGCAGCCGTAATGCAATCGTGGGCTTTTTTAAACCATCCCTACTACAGGGATAACTTGCATCATTTTTACTTCTTTCTAGACAGCTGTTGGACCATGTCGAGAGGGGCCTAACAGGAAGACCCCCATGCTGCTTTCTGGAGCCCATGTGACCCTAAAGTTTGGGTAAATTTCACGGTTCTCTGTTAGTTCCAATCAGACTGAGATGGACATGCCAGTGGGTTTAGGGACATGAATGGAATATACTAGAATAATTCTCTAGATTTAGGGGACCTTACCTGGTAACTGAAAAAAAAACTCCTTCTGTTGAATAGTTCAGGAGCCCAGGAATTGGCTATAAATGGATTAAGTACTCTTCTGCCTTTTTAGGGAAAGAGAATAACCTAGAATCTCTGGATGGACTTCCATGCAGGTAATTCCTATCTGCCCATGAGATGTAATATAACCATAGATCATTCCTTCTTGAAGAAGGGATGGATTAGGGAGTGAGATGCACCCAACAGTGAGCACCATGAAGATAGTGAATATGTGATCCTGGGAATGTCCCTGCCCTGTTTCTCTAGTGAATTATGGAACAGCTGCGTTACTCCCACAGCTTCACCATGCACATGTCTGTCGCATAAGACAATTCCACCAGAAGCCATCAGACGTGAGCCCCAGAGCTGTGGCTCTCCAAGGCGGGATGCTCATACCCCACTGACTGTCAGACTATGTATGTGCCTAATTAACTGGCCTGGTCAACGTGAAAGGAAAACCCAAAGTAAGAAAATATTTAAAACCTAGAGTTAGAAAAAAAGAGGATGCAAGCTAACAGCTTTTCCATTTGTATCATACCTCGTGCTCATAAAACACATCCTCCAAGGTCTTTCCCCCACTGCCGTCACCCACAGCCTCGAACAAAGGCTTGTAAACCTTAAAAGCAAAAGATTGTTTTTTTTTTTTAACAAATTCTTATTTCTTATAAAGATATATGAATCTATTTTCCTAGCAATAGAGAAATTGTACATCTATTTTAAAAAGTCTATCTGGAAGGCCTGAATGTTTTTTATAGGCTCTTTGGCCTCTTGAGGAAATACCAAAAAAAATCCAAATAACGAGACAGCGTGGATGAAATTCTAGCCTATTGGCTTGTTTAGTAGCCTCTTGGCTTATTCTGCCCTACACAGCAAGAAACAAAAGCAATTCCACTCTCAGTGGACACTGTGGGAGCTCATGTCCACATTCAGTTCTCAGGACCAGCTAGGCACATCGCGGGTCTCAACGAATGCTTGTGGTTGGATCAGCAGGGGCTCATGAGATCTTTGAGATGACAACTGATAAAATGCACATGGAATTTCATGTGTGGAGGAGGTGGAAATTGGGGAGAAGCTCAAATGCTAATATTTAATACTGCTCAAGAGCCTCTTGTAATGACATATGAGATGTTATGAAGCTTTATGCATCATTTGCTGACTTTTCTCTTTCCAGGAGGGCTTCAGAAACCCACAGGGAAAGACAAAAGGAGTGCTATTCCAGTCCTGGAAAAGTTATCTGGAGGGAATTACGTTACTGACGGTAAGTCAGGAGGAATGGAATTGGGAATGAGGTGTGTGACCTTGAGATGGGGACCTTCAGGAGCTGCAGTAGCGATCGGATGTGGAGGTAGGGAAGCGCATGGCAGACCCCTCTGCGTTCCCTATTTCTGGTCGCTGAGCACAGGGAGTGCTATAAACCAATAGGTCCATATTCCCCCTGGTAGTTGAAGCAGACATTCTGTCCCCAACCCTGTTTACCCAACAGGCACTTGAAAGGATGGCGGGTCAGGCTATTTTACATAACTTTGGCATGAGCTCACATTTCCAGAACACTGCCCCAGTCCCTCTGGGAGCCGGCTTTATCAAGCGCTTCACAAGAAGTGCTCAAATGACCGCTCCTTGGAGATTTCCACAAGCACTTGCTTGGCAGGAACCTTGAAAAACACCAGCTTGAGTTAGGAACTGGAAGGATTTCTTTGGGAGAGAGAGTTACAGAAAGAGACACTGCTTTCCACCATACAAACTGCTTTAGATAAGTAGTGTACATCTGACTGTGAACTTCCATGGCGTAAGGTGGTCAGGACCACGGTATCTCACGTACCCCGTAGTGCTCAGCCACTCTCTTCATCTGTTCGAAGTCTTCGGCCTGGGCCAGCAGGCGCAGCCCCTCCGGGTGGAGCTTGCCGCAGGTCGGGAAGAGGGTCTCGCGCTCCTCTTTGCTCAGTTCGGTGCCGAATGAGTTCAGAGTGATGATAAAAGCGCGTCTGTCAGCCTCAAACTGAATTTGCAAGACACACCATCAGTGAAAGCCAGCCATCTACCAAATGCTACAAACAGAGCCCTAAGTGGACACACTCATTTCAGAAGTGATTTGCTTTCCTTTCCAGATCTATGCCTAATTATAATACAGATATGTGTTATGAATGTTCCCTCAGTTTCCTCTCGTGACACTAACTTGCTTGCTGGGGAAGGACCATGCAGTGGTGACAATGGCCTCGGACTCTTGAACCCTACTAAACCTTAGCTCCCAGGCACGCTGCAATTAGCTACTCATGAGTCTCCATCATGTAGGCCACTACAGTCTCAAGTGTGTCTTCCACAAAAATGGGAATAAGGCCTCCTCACTGGGGTCCATTCCAGGAGAGAAGAGAAAGGGAGTGGAAGTGCCTGGCGGGGTGTTTGGAACCAAAAGCGAATGTCACACATGTTACATTCCTTTCTGGTGGTTGATGTCAGGATGATGTTTCACATAATGAAACTTTGTGCTACGTACCAGTTATTTGTATGTTCATGGTTTTGGTTTTCTTTTTTAAAGTCCTAGGTTAGATGTCAATAAATCAACTCTGTAGCTAAGAACTACTTGGCTCAGGGCAAGTTATCTTCCTCTCTGGGCCTCAGTTTCTTTACTTCTAAGATGATGGGGTGGGGCCACATGATCCTCCAGGTGGGTCATATACTCACGGCCTGTCTTCTCTGTGCTGAACTCCCCCAGGAACCTGAGTGCCCAGGCGCGGGTCAGGCCTCTCTAGTTCCTCTAACCACTCACTCTTTCTTGAACTTTCTTTCTATTCCTGTGGTCTTCATGTTTCTTTTGCCTCTTGGCTCTCCTCTTGGCTCTCCTCCTACCTGCTCTGACCGTTCCATCTCAGTCTGTCCTTCGTGGGCTCCTCTGCCTGTCATGGGAATCTGCCAAAGCCCCCTTCGCTCAAGGTATTTTAAAATCTGCATGGACTTTTTTCCCCCACTCCACTGTAAAATCTTTGAGGGATCATTTCTCTCTTGTTCATTGTTCATTTTTTAATACCCAGTGCCCAACACATGGGAAAATCTTAACTATTTATTGAATCCAACAGAAAGGTCTGTGATTCTACTACTTTTAAAATTCTCTAATATTCTGTACAATGTTGCTACTCAGGGTGCGTTTCATGGATCAGTAGCTTTGGCATCGCCTGGAAGTTTCTTAGAAATGCAGAGTCTCAGGCCGCAGTCCAGAGCTGCTGAACCAGAATCTGCATTTTAACAAGATGCCAAGGTTATTCGCATGCACGAAAGCTGACATGAATTCCTCTACAATATCCTTTGATCAGCTTATTTTTGACTAATTAATAACAAATCCAGACTTGCAGATTTTACTTCATTGATACAACGGGTCATCTGAACACTCCTCGCGCTTTCTAACTTCCAGTCTGTTAACGCTTCTCCCCTTTGCCTGTCTGCATGTCCTCCGTGCCGCAACTCTCCAGGTGGAAATCCTGCCTGCGCTGGAGGGTCTCATTAAATTTGAGCTTTCTCATAAGAAGCCCTTTTATTTCCTCTGTAACTGGATAGGATTTCCTTTCACCCCCTATTATACTTTAATTTCCCCCTTATTCTAACTCTCTGTATATTTATCTTCCTGCTTTCTTCCAGTCTAGAGACTCCTTGCTCGTGTGCGTATTCTCTTGGTGAAAAGCACTGTAATTTTGGAACTGTGAAACGGCTGTGCCGTCTTTGGCCATCCCCGGGCAGACATTTTGGCATCACCTCTGATTATGGAGGAGAGTGAATGGGGCAGGGTTAGTCTCACAGAAGCCCTGTGTCCTTCACAGAGGCGCATCCTGTCTGCACGGTGGATGCCAGATGTCCCATGTCTTTTCTTTCACTCCTCCTCGCAAACACTCATTCATTACAAAACCACAACTTCCGTTGTTGCAAAGCATAGCAATGTACTGGTGACCTATTCAAAGTCAGTATCATTGCTCACGATAGAGCTGGGCTGATCAGGTCTTGCAGGCTTGCCGGTCCCTTACAGGAGGAAGGGGACACCTGGTGGGAGCAGTGGGTGGAGGGGTGGACGGCGATGGATGAGAGTGGAGCACCCGTGAGTCAAGCCCCGCCTTGTTGGCTCGTGCACTGACTTCGGGAGAGTAAACATTCTGCGCTTATTTGTCACTGTTTCATTAACCTTACAGACGATCAGAAGAGCAGGGATAAAAGGCAAACAGTACACTCTACTGCATTTGCCTGGAACATGAGTCAAGTTTTTTCTTTAGATACAGTTACAATCATGTAGTTAGGTCTCATTTTCACATGCTAGCCTGGATTAATACTCTCTTCCACCATATCAAGTTTTTTGAAGTCTCCCGTGGAATGAGATTAAATGAGAATATACATGGAAGAACTTTAGAAACTGTAAGTGCCCCACAGTTGCTCACATAAAAGGGAGGCAATTACATGATCTGATATAATTACGTAAAACATAAACCTCTTCTGATCCTATCATTAGAAACGTTATAATTACATGCCATGTGTAACTGATATTTCTATACAAACGCAGAAAGATAGTTAAATAGATTTTTATTTTTAACACAGCTTGAAAAAAATCTACTCTGAAATGGCAGCATTGTGGGTATAGGAAGGGGTGATGAGAACACTGGGAATAGAGCAGTTTGAGCAAAACCTCTCGGGACAAGAATTCTTTTAATACTATACTTTCCTTTTTACCTCACCCAAGATTACAAAGACATAATTCTTTTTTTTAAAATTATTTTATTGAGGTCACATTGGTTTATAACGTTGTGTGAATTTCAGGTGTGCATCACGATATTTCAGCTTCTGTATAGACTGCATCGTATTCACCACCAAAAGTCTAGTTTCCATCTGTCACTATATATACGTGCCCCTTTCCCCCTGCCTCCCACCCCCTTCCCCTCTGGTAACCACTGATCTCTTCTCCTTATCTATCAAAGACATAATTCTTACCTGTTTCTGATTTTCATAGCCCATGCAGTACAATCTTGCTTATGAATTAGCACTTACTTTTATACAAGAACTGTGAACGGTGAATTTAATGTAGACGTAATATAACGTAGTGGATAAACATATTGGAACTGGAACCAGGCTGCCTGGGTTCAAATTCTGCAACTACCATGTACTAGCTGTGTGACATCAGGCAAGTTACTAGCCTTCTCTGTGCCTCACTTGCCCCTTCTGAAAAATAGGTACTAAACTACCTAGCTCATTGTGCTATTTTTGAAGTCCAAGGGAATTCATGTACATAAAGCACTTAGGATGGTCTCTGGCAATAATAAATGCTAGCCATTAATAGTGCCCTTGCATATCTTTTGTAAGGTTACATGTTTTAACATAACTCTTATTTCACATATTTTGTGGACATAAAGCACAGGAATCACACCATGTAGAAACTATACTTTTGAGCCATAGCTAATGTGGCTTCTGGTACTGTGGCTAGCAGTTAACTTTATGAAAACAAAGGGGAGAGAGCTTCGTAAGGTCCCTAGGTAACTTCTGTTATGTGATCACCATGTCTGACAGAGACCAGCTCAATTTCTGACACTAAGGACACCATGAAAAAAAGCTATTTATTTATCGATGCCCACTTTCTGTTTAATATTGATAAGGACAAAAAACAGTTTTTGGACTTCTCCAAGGGTTAACTTTTTATTTCAAGTATTGCTTTGGCTCTAAGAGTTTCAAGAGGGGACAAGAAAGTATCTTTAACTGTAACATTTTAGTGATTAGCTGTTTTGAGGGGAACTAATTTTATCATATACAGTTTCAAAACTTTCGGTTAAAATATATGCAGATGAAGGGAATCAGGTTGTTTTTTCCCCCTTTTTTGCCCAGATTATAGTTCTTATCAGGCTTTTCTTGAAATTAGAAGTCATTGAACTATTTAAACATCTACCCACCAGTGAAGTTTAATAGATAAACTAATGATTAAAGACAGTCTTTAGATAAAACTTCGTTTCACAGGCCAAAGCAAGGGCTTTTCTGAGCCCAGAATGGTATTTCCTTGAAAAATTCAACTGGACTAGGAATCCAGCAAGAAAGATCTGTCTATATACAATGCAGTGCAGGGGGCCAGGCTGGTGGCGCAGCGGTTAAGTGCGCACGTTCCACTTCTCGGTGGCCTGGGGTTCGCCAGTTCAGATCCCAGGTGTGGACATGGCACTGCTCGGCAAGCCATGCTGTCGCAGGCGTCCCGCATAAAGTGGAGGAAGATGGGCATGGATGTGAGCTCAGGGCCAGTCTTCCTCCAAAACAAAAACAAAACCACGCAGTGCAAAGCACTCCCTCAGATCCTTCGATCTCTGGCCTGAACCTCTCATGTGGAGATCGCAGATCAACATTTACAAGCAAAGGACCTCTGAGCACAGATGAAATCCATGCAGATGAAGAGGAACTAGAAAGAGTGTAACGTCAGTTAGAGTTAGAAACCAACGGTGGCATGTGACACACGATTAAGTGAGCCCACCAGCTACGAATGTCACAACTGAAAGGGTCTTCCCAGAGCTGGCACGCTCAGGGGGTGCTTGGGGCGGCCTTTATTTCAGGACTTATATAGAAAACAATGCCCACTGTGGACCTCAGTGCGAAGTTGTGGGGGCTCCCAGCTGCCCCAGGTTCCTTCCCTCACTGGAGGGAAGTTGAGTGATTATTCTAAGAGTACCTGTGGTCCAGCAGCTGCCCAGTGTCCTACATTGATAACTAACTATGATCTACTGTCTTCACACTGCATCAGAATCAATCACGACCAAACTTTATAAGTGTTATTCTTTCCTCATTCCAAAATAGCTCTTCTATGCAGAAAACACAGAAAATACTGCTCTTAACTGAAGACATTAAATGATACATATAATAAAATATATGGCTTACTTTATTGTTCGATAAAGGAGCTTCTAAGATAAAGAAATCTAAGTAGGATTATATAAATGAAAAGTGTGTAAACACATTATTTGGCATAAAAAAATTCAAAGATTCTTTCTTACCTCAAGAATGGGACACATAATTTCTGCAGTGACATCACCATGATTCTTACAGAACTTATAGAATGCCTCGAGGTAAGACTTAAAAAGAAGAAAGATCACCAAACAATACAATGAGTATATTTTCCTTTTGGAAATTTCTAGATCAGCTTTTCATGGCTTATTAAAGGCTTTAATGGAAATTGAATTACTTCTCCCATAGGAGACATTTTATAATAAATTTGATTCAAAGTTTCACATTGAAGCATGTTGCTCAGCCTAAAAAAAGAACTCCATAAAAGAACAGAATTGTACTTATCCTACCTTATAATTTCTTAATAAGTACTTTTTTGCGTGGTTCTTGGATTATTTCCCATGGTTAATTCTTGCTGTTCTAAGAAGAGTGCCAAACTCTGTCGTGAGCTGAACAAGTAAGTCTAGATTTGGTCCTGTGCTGACATTCAGTCTCTCTTAGTGCTCAGGGGACCCGTCTGGGATAGCTCTGAGCATCGAGGACACATGAGAGAGGCAGAGTCTGGGCTGTGGAGTCAGACTGCCTGTGTTTGAATCCCAACTCTCTTACTTACTAGCTAACTGACTTCCGCCAAGTAAATCTTACCTCTCCGTGCGTTAGCGTTCTCATCTGAGGAATGGGGAGAGCACGTAGGTTTACTGGGTGGTCTAGTGAGTTAATACCTGCAAATGGCTTACAACAGTGCCTTCTGTTAGCTACCTCTCACAGATGCCTCCTCTAAGCCTATAAGTCTCTTTGTAAAAAGGAAAACTGCCTGTGATGCAAAGCTTTTAAGAGGACCATATGTTTCAGCATAGCAGGCTATATAGATGGCGTGGCGGTAGATATTCATTCAGTTACTCTGTGAGATTGTCCAAAGATGCTATGGTTATATGAGTGAAAATGGACTGACTTTGCTCGGCTCATATCACATAGAGCCACTCAAATGGTGACTGCATAATCCAGACAGAGAGTTGGCCAGATTATATGAAGTGGTACCTATGACGTAGTGTCCACAAGTTGGTCATCTTGGAAGGCTGCACAGTGACAACAGATTAAAAGTGTGTGGACAGGCCAGCTGTGAAGTCCAGGGACTCTTAATAGGGTTGAGGGCAGAGATGGACACTGCGTAACAGAAGGGTCACTACGTATGCTGGCTGATAGATTGATAGGGTTCACTTCACTCATCTACCCATCCACCCACCACCCATCCATCCAGGCGACACCTTTTATGTTCCAGGCACCTTGCAAGGAGCTAGTGATACAGAGAAGAAGGAGGTGAGTTACCTCCCCTCAAGAATCTTGCTGGCTGGGGGACGCTGACACACATGTATTTACCTAGAAGACAGCCCAGGACTGTAAGAGTTGTATTCCAAGTATGCGCAGCTTCAGAATTGTAGGAGTTAGCCAGCAGGCACAGTAACGTTTAATAAAGAACTCTGGCTATGACGTATTAGGTAATAAAGAAAGCCATAATATTTGGGGAAACAGTTACCTTGTATAGTTTATTGCGCAGTAACTCGATATTCAGTTCATCGAGAATATTTTCAGACATACAGTCTTGAAAGAAAGGAGCTGAAAGCAGAAATTACCATACAAATAAATAAATCAAAAGTGTGATCAGCTGTAGAGAATGCCTCCTGAATGCACCACCTCTGCTCGCCCCAGATGAGGACCCCGTGGGGTGGCCATCCAGACTCGAGAAGGCCAACAGTAACGATGACAACAGGAGTGTGAGCCCTACACCAAACACAGGGTCTACTTCAGTTTATTCAATCCTCACAATAACATCTTGGAACTATTCACTTTACGGCTGAATTTGAAGTCCCTCTCCTTTATCTAACGGTAACATTTATCATTTGCAACCTACTACGTGCCAAGCATTGAGTTGTACTAAAACGGTGTCGTATTTAGTTTTCAAAACTCCATTATAGTAAGATAGTGTTTTTTTAATTTTAATTTTTATTGTGAGGAAGATTGGCCCTCAGCTAACATCTGTTGCCAATCTTCCTCTATTTTATGTGGGATGACACCACAGCATGGCTTGATGACCAGTGCTAGGTCTACACCGGGGATCCAAACTTGTGAGCGTGTGAACTTAACCACTGCACCACTGGGCCAGCCCCAAGATACTATTATTTTTAAAACAAAGATGCTGAGGTGAACTGAATTGCTCCGAGTCAGCCTGTTGGGACCAGGCAGAGCCTGGCTTCGTGTTCATGGATATCTGCTTCCAGACTCACCCTCTTCCCACCATGCTGTACTCCCTTAGCATCGGACACTTAACGATGACACAAAAAAATGTTTTCTTTTTAAAATTTGTTTTAAGCGGCAACTATTTTGACAAATGATCAATGGTGAATTGCTACTATCCAGGTTTCCTGACAATAAGGCATATAAAACTACCTCATTAGCATTTTGAATGCTAGAACTATCGTCAGTGCCAAATTGTAATGAAATTAGCATTCATTTCATCATTGCTCCAGGTCATTTGACAGACACTCCTGAGCATCTCAGAAAAATGGCATTCCTCAACTTCCCCAGACAAAATGCTTCCTATATG
Source organism: Equus przewalskii (assembly GCF_037783145.1). Classification (NCBI taxonomy): domain Eukaryota; kingdom Metazoa; phylum Chordata; class Mammalia; order Perissodactyla; family Equidae; genus Equus; species Equus przewalskii. The sequence goes on from NC_091838.1 coordinate 2,687,701, forward strand.
TAGCCCTATTTACACAGAAGTTTAAAAGGAAAGGATAAGGAACTAATCATATAAAATCAAACTAGAAAATTAATTTTTTGAGAAATTGCAAGTTCTATCATCTATTTGCTATGACTTGGTACAAAGACAAGGGTTTGGAGGTTGAGAGATGAGCCCCAGTTCCTTCTTGGCTACAGACGGTTCATATGTGACCCAGGGCAGTTACTTCATTTGTCTTGATCTGACAAATGAGGGTGCTGGACTAGATGACTCCTTAAGTCCCTTCCATGTCTAGGAATCTGTGTAGCACGACACTGTCTTCACAGAGAAAATCGTGAACTGAATGGACATGTTCTAATTACTGTGATAACACACACAGAGGCAGCTATACGATTACTTATGCGTTCATACCTAACGGCGTTTCGATCAGAACGGCATTGAAGAGATCGGAGGGGGTCTCTGCAATGTTGACGGCTTCCATCTCTGTGAAACGGCCCAGCGGATGGCACTTCACCAGAATTTCTTTCACGGATTTTTTCTGCAGTGCCCCGTTCATCAGGAGAATCACGTTGTCTATCATGTAACTGCACCTGGTTTGGAAGAAGACCCACTCGTTAGGAAAACCAGCGTCCAAGAACAGGAAGCACGCCACAGACAAAAATGCTTTCGGGGTCACGCTCTTTCATTAAAGAAACGCATGAGTCTCCTTCTGTTTTAAATTCTGGTGTTTGAGAGATGTGGGGGTGGGGGGTAAAATTCCTGACTCTCTGGATGTATCATAGTTTGAAAAACTATGTTCAATGTTATAATAACCAATGATTGTTGGGAATATGCAGAGGCTGACTCCTGCATTGTAACTGTCAAATGGGGTGGGGTGGGGGTGAGGGTGTGAAATTGTTCGGTTTCCCGTAATGGACGATGGGCTTAAAAAATTGAGAAGCATCGACTTAGAATGTTTCATTCTACCTTAAAAACTGACTATTTCAGTCTGCAACGAAGCCCATCACTGAGGAATCAAAGTTTAAAATATTTAAAAATAAAATATTTATTAACTTTAATATTAAAATACTAAATATTTTATTTATTAAAACATTAAAACATTCTGTATTCTTTTCCTCCTACAAGACCAGATAGAGAACTTTCTAGCCCTTCTCCCTCCAGAACTCCCGGAGTCCATGGGTTCATATTTTATGTGGTTTCTTTCCTCAATGTCAGCTCCATCCAGGATACGCTGGGTGTGTGTGCTTGTTCACGCGTGCGCTCAGCACCCAGGATATTCCAAGCAATGAGGTTGGGAAGTAAAAGACACAGTCCCCTCCTTCACAGAGAATACAGTTCAAGGGAGGAACTGGGCAGGGAATCCTTTACAATAAATTGCAATGAAGCACACACGCTGCAAAGGAAATTACAGGCTGGTGTGGGGACCCGGGGCTGGCTTCCCAGGGAGGGACCTTCAAGCTGAAACTTGCAGAATGAGGAGGGGCTGTCCCAGCAAAAGCGCTGAGAACTGGGGGAAAGAGTCTTCAAGGCAGAAGGAAGAGCTTGTGAAAGCCCCAGAGACGAGAGCACAAGACGTTCTTCAGCCTGGGGCTGAGCCAGGGCGGTGGGGCGGAGGCTGGGCCTGCAGGGCCGTGAAAGACGAGACGGGGATGTGGAGGTTGAGGGCGATGGAGGATACCGAATGCCTTTAAGCAGAAGGGGTATTATGATCTATGGATTGAAACAGGAGAACAGGCAAACAAACATTTATATAGTGAGGGGCCTTACAAAAGTTATCGTATTTAATCATAATAACAACACTGTGGTGATTAACAGTAATATCATCATCTCCATTTTATAAATGAGGAAGCAGAGGCCCAGAGAGGTAAAAATCTTGCCCGTGATGACACAGCTAACGAGTGAGAGAGTGGAGAATCAAACTCAGGCCGTCTTCTTCCAGAATCTTTCTCTTAAGCCTCATTAAGAGTTTAGTTGTCAAGGATGACACATAGGTTTCTAGGTTTAACCTTAGATCGTGGAGCCTTTTACGGAGATGAGAGCGTTGGAGGTAGAGCAGGTGCAGTGGGAGCTGATGTTTTGGAGACAGTGAGTTTAAGATGCCTCGGAGATATCCAAGAGGAGATGCCAAGTAGGCCCCAGAAAGCTGAGTCCTGAAGACAACGTGGACCAGAGGCATTGGGAGGTGGGGAAGCGGTGGTTTAAAGGTGGAAGCAGAAGTCTTGGGAATGACTGAAGTCACATCCTAGAGTGTAAGTAGAGAGTTCTGCTCTGAGAACGCAGGGAAACCCCAACATTTAAGAGCCTTGATGGAACCTGAGCAGGAAGAACAGGATGGCAGGAGGAAAACCAAGGGAGAGAATCCTACCAGGTTCTGGAGCGTTCTCAGAAGGCGTGGTCAGAGTGTCAAGGGGCATGGGGAAGTCAAGGCAGATATGAAGTAAGTGTCTGCAGGAAGCAGCAGCTGAGAAGTCGTCTGAGAACAGAGCGAAAGCACTTTAGGTGGAGTTTGTTTGTGGAAGGGAAAGGGGAGAAAAAGGCAGAAACCTGATTACTATGTGTTTAAAATGAATAGGAAGTAAAGAGGTTCAAAAAAAAAGTTCAAACTACAAGTTGACGGTCAAAGAAGGGGATAACTATAAGGAGGATAAGCATAAGGAGGATAAAGGAAGATAACTATAAGGACACCCAGCTGCTGAGGGGGCTTTTGTCTTTCAGCTTTAGTAAGCATGCATGCATGTATGTATTTATGTATACGTGCATGCGTTTATGTATGTATGCATTCATGCATGTATTTACGTATGCATGCATGCATTTATGTGTGTATGCACGCATGTGTGTATGTACGTATTTTGCTGAGGAAGATTCATCCTGAGCTCACATCTGTGCCAGTCTTCCTCTGTTTTATATTTGGGTCACCACCACAGCATGGCCTCTGATGGTGGTGTGGCTCCACTCCTGGGAACTGAACCCAGTCTGTCAAAGCAGAGCAAACCAAACTTAACCACTAGGCCACAGGGCCAGCCCCAGTATTTATTTTTTTAAGATGGGAGTGAAGTGAACATCTTTAAGTGCTGAGGGACAAAGAGGCAGCTGAGAGGGTGAGGTTGCAGATCAGAAGAGCAGAGGGACAGCCCGTTGATGAATCCAGGCCCTTTAGGTTTGCCAGTGATGAGACTCAACCACAGTCACAATCCAGGCTTGAGAAATAACACCTTTCACTGGATAAAAATTAACTTAGCTGCTTAGAAAGCACTGTCACTTGAGTCTGGCCGCGTGGGTTACTGACTTCCTGTGCAAGAACGCATTTCCAGCTGGAGAGGAGTCTCGCCCTCATTGTGGAGCTTCTCCAATTCGCCCCAATAAAAATTCTATCTGAAGAAGTTTTGAAGCAGGAAATTATCCCTTTATGAAAAGCACATGTCTATAAAGTTTCTTCACCTCCCAAAGAGCGATACCAAATTTAGACATAATGGAATTTTAGAATCCTTTTTATCTCTTGAAAATGATATTAAAATGGAAGTGCTTATTTAACTGTCCCTTTATGGCTCTAAAGCTATTACCTGAGAGGGGAATTGCCAGCACTTAATAATCCTTAGCAGGCTCCAGACATTTAATTGTTCCCCACAGCTCCCCTGTAATCTAAAAGCGTATGAGCTGCCAACATCCCCAATTCGCAGAGGACTATTAGACAGTGTTGATGGGCGACCAATGTCAATGCTGCAAGTGAGGATTTCGCCCCCATGGGACACCCAAGCCTATGCCTGTGGAGAGGGTAGGCCCATATTGCACAAACTAGGGGCTACAGAGATTGGATTCTATTCTGTTTCAACTCCTTATTCAAGCGGCCTTGTTTCTAAGGTAGGACGAGGATACCAGTTCTCATAACGTTGTTCAGGAAAGGAAGTGAGAACCCAGGGCTTAGCCCATGGCTGGGAGCAAGGAGTGGGGTGTCTCTCTTTTCTGCCCCCTCCCTCACCCCGTCACACATATGCACCAGGTATATAATAATAGTTGGCTGTTTGGGGTGGCAGGGGGACAATATGCCCAGAAGACAGTTCACTTTCTCCAGACTGTAATCCTCATAGATCTCCAGGGCCATGCGTACGGTGTTAGGAATGAATCTTTGCTGATGTTGCTTGAGCAATTTTTGAACTTAAAGGCACCTGGGTATTCCTCTAGTTCAAATTCCTCACTTTTTAAATAATTGTGTTCCGAAGTAGTGACAGAGCCAGGATGAATGCCCCTTCAGTCAGGTTAACTTTCCTTCTACTTGTGGCCTGGACAAACATCCTCATTTTTAGTCCCTTCTAAATGTTTTGTTCTATAACTCTGATACTGGCATCTGTGAAAATCATGAATCCACCTGAAAATGTGATGGAGTAAATAACGACTCAATTTCAAAAATTTTAGGTTGTAAAAATAATAATTTTTCAAAACGCTACCTCTTTTTGAGGTTTTTACTCTGTGCCAAACCTTATATGTGTGTTCTCATGCACAAAAATTCAGTGCTGTCGAATCCTTATTATTACCACTTTATACAAAAGAAACTAGACTCAGATGTGTGCATACTATGTCCCAGGTCACATAACTGGAGAGAGGCAGAGTGGGGACCCCAAAGCGAAAACTCTGGCTCCTTGTTAGGTTCAGATAAAACAGCTCAAGCCAGATGATATTTTAACATTTCCTTTGGGTCTTAGAGCTGTTCTTTCTCCTTTTACTCCCAAACTTCTTTAAGGATCTAGACAGGAGCTCAAATATATTTCCTGCATAACAACTATCAAATTCTTGACTGACAGAACAGTTGTTAAATGGTCAAGTAACCTAGAGCCATAATTTGGCGAGTTAAAGGAATTCTAACTCTGTCCATTTTCCTTGGATAAAAATTTTAAGTACTTAAGTGTCATTAGCAATAGCTGAGAAATGACTGTCATTCGCTAAGCACTCTTGCACGGGACAGAAAAAGAGAAACGTCTTCTAAGAATGCAGTTTGGTGAAGCTAATTCAGAAGATAGATGTCAGGTCCTTTGAGAAGACTCAGCTACCAAGATGGCGGGCACAAGCAAAACAGGATGAGTCACCGTCCTTTCAGCCTTGTCACCAGAGCTTGGACTGTGCTTATACTGGCATTATTTGGCTCTTCCCAAACCACCTTGATATTCAAGGTATATGAAAAAGAAGACATTCATGACCGAGGGGACACCAAGGGACCAGAGATTTTAATAAATTTCTTGAAGATCTAAAACAAATAGAATCTTATTGATGGATTAGAGCAAAAGAAGTCACAGGTCAGAAAGTACACAAGATAAAGCAACCACAAAGTTGGGAAATTCCCAGGAAAAGTGTCAAGTTTGGGCTGGTTCAGGAGCAGACACAAGGATGGGCTGTAAGGCGAGGAGTCGGGCAATTAACTACAGTGACTTTTGGGGGAAGGGATCTCCCCAGCGGGGTAAGGCAGCAAGTGTGCAGACTATTACCCAGACCTCTGTAAAATAATTGTTAAACTATGCACTCCTCATGTATTTTGAGTTGATAGGTAAATTTTTTCATCATAAGTTTAAATACTGTGAAGTATATAATTTCTGCTATGCTGTGAAGTCAATATTCAAAATAGAACTGCGAAATCACTCAAATGGAATTATCCAGTGAAGTATCTGAATATCCACTTGCTATGGACCGAATTCTGCTCCCTCTAAATTCATGCTGGAGTGCTGACCCCCAATGTGATGGTATTTGGAGATGGGGCCTTGGACTTCTCAACCTCCAGAACCGTGAGAAACAAATTCCTGTTGTTTGTCACCCAATCTATGGTACTTCGTTATGGCAGCCTGGGCTCTCTAAGACACCACCTCTATTCATTTTCAAACACACAAACAGAAGGAAATCATGCTATGCCTTGGTTTTTTTTTGAGGGGGGGGGGATCTTATTTCCATTCCAATTCTCTGACAAAAATTTGCCCTAATGTAACATTTATACCCCTATGTTGAAAGCCTTTTAGGCCTCTCTATAACTCAGTATATATATATAATTGAATATAGATTTGTTTTCATTTCCTGTGATCATAGGCTTCAGATATTAAAGGAAACTTTATGTGAATTATTATTACTATTGTTATCATAAGGGCACAACAACACAGTATAAATTTTTTAAAGCTTTTCATCTTGGAATAATCATAGATTCACAAAAAGTTTCAACAATGACACAGGGGTTCCTGTGTACCCTTCATCCAGTTTCCAGCAGGGGTCACATTTTCATAGTACAGCACAATATTAAAACTAGAAGACTGACATTGGTGGTGTGTGTGTACTTCTGTGTTAGTTTATCCCGTGTGTAGATTTGTGTAACTACCACCACAATTAAGATACAGAACTGTATCATCTGAAGATTTGCAATGTGCTACCCCTGATGGTCACACCCACCCCTTCCACCCACCACCCCTAACCCCTGCCAAATACTATCTGTTCTGTAACTTTGCCATTTTGTGAATAACATGTAACTGGAATCGTATATTATGTGACATTTTGCAATTGGTTATTCTAATTCAGCTTAATGCTCTTGAGATACATATGACACACACAAGTTGCTACATGTAAATAACTCGTCCTTTTCCTTGGTGAGTATTTTCACAGGGCACGTATCTTCCACAGCTTGTTCACCCATTCACCAGTTGAAAGACATTTGAATCCCCCCCTAGTTTTTAATGATTATAAACAAAAACTGCTATGGACACTTGTGTGTCAGTTTTTTTGTGGAAGGAAGTTTTAAGTTCTCTGAGATAAGTGCCTAGAAGCGCAAATGCTGACCTGTATGGTGAGGGTATGTTTAGTTTTTCAAGAAACTGCTGAACTATTTTCCAGGGTGACTGTACCAGTTTCAGTGAAGCGTATAAACCTTAGCTCCTTTTAAGGCCCTTCGCCTTCCCTATTTAAAATTTAATTATCTTAAATATTTCCTCTGCATACATTGAGGACCACATCAGACAACACAGTAATTTTTGCTTCGACTGTCAAATATAATTGAGAAAACTCAAGAGAAGAAAGTCTGCTGTATTTACCCATATTTTTCCTTTTTTTGTTGCTCTTTCCTGTTGTTTCAAGATTTCTTCTTTTATCATTTCCTTTCTGCTTCAAGAACTTTGTTTAGCCATTCTTACGGGGTAGGTCTAGGACGACAAATTCTTAGTTTCCATTGATCTGAGAATGTTTTGAGTTCCCTTTGGCTCCTGAAGGATATTTTCGCTGTACGTGGGATGCTGGGTTGACATTCCTTTTCTTTCAGCCCTTCAAAAACGTTATGCCACTTCCTTCTGAACTCTATGGTTTCTGATGAGAAACCTACTATCGGTCAAATTGCTTTTTCCCCAAAGGTGTCATTTCTCTCCCACAGTTTTCAAGACTCTTTTGTCTTGTCATTCAGAATTTTGATTATGATGTGTCTTGGCTTGGATTTCATTGAGTTTTTCTTATTTTGTGTTCACTTAGCTTCTTGAATCAGCAGGTTTGTGTCATTGGCCAAATTTGGAAAGCTTTCAGTCATTATTTCTTTGAATACTTTTTCAGCCCCTCCCCTCAGCTCCTCTCTTTTTGGGACTCATTGCTGCCGTGCATGATCAGTCCCAGGAGCGGAGGAGAGAAGGGAATTGGGAGGATCTTAATCCTAAAGGATGCAGAGACAAGAACTGGAAGGTGCTCAGTCTAGGGCCTTGGAGAAGAGCCCTGTGCCCACTGCACCCCCACCCCCCAATGCCCCTGCAGACTACTTTTGCATCTCCACAAACCAAGCAAAAGCAGGAGGAGCCATTTTCATCACGACATATCAAAGGTACATACTATTAGCATAATTCAGGACTGTTGATGCTGACCCTGGTCACCTGGCTGAGGTAGTGTTTGTCCAACTTCTCCACTGTAAAATTACTGCCCCTCTTTCCATATTGTTCTCTTTGGAACGAAGCCACTACGTGCAGTCTATGCTTAAGAAGTGGGGATTTATGGTTGCCCTCCTTGAAGACTGAGTATCTACACAAATTATTATGCAAGGAAGATTCGTCTCTTCTCCCTCATTTGTTAAGTTATTCAATCACTTATTTATACCAGTACGGACTCATGGATATTTACTTTAAACTTGGGGTGATAATTCAATACAACTTCCCTTATTTTGTTGCTCAAATTCTTCCAGCTTTGGCCGATGGGAGTTGGGTCCTGCGTGTGTTCCTTTAACATACCCTTGTCATTGTGGGTTTTCTTTTTTTTTCACTTCCTTATTTTCTGACACTACAAGCTAGTTCAAGCTCATCTTGTATATTTCCTGCCCCATTCCTAGAATCAGCTATTTCTGCAGGGAATGCTGGTTCCTTTGATGGGAGAATAATATTAGAAACCAAGATCTCAGCAATAGGTGGGCTTGTTACAAGGGTGTTTTTTCTTTTAGGCACTCTAAGCTGACAGCAAAGAAATAGACCTACACACACATACTAACCAAGGGTTCCATTTTAATGTTCTTACTCAGGAGGGTCAATTTCAAAGACCTCATCCATGGCCACACTTTCTTCTACCATGTAGAAGCAGATTACCTGAAAATCTTCTGCTCCAGTCAAAACCTCTCTCTCCAGCCTCACATCTACATTCTCTTACTTCCTTTTTGTGGATATGGCTGCCTGATTTTCTCATAATTGCCTCAATCAACTTATCTCCAAACTCACATGCCCCTAATCTTTCTCTTTCTTCTATAATCTCTACTTTCATCAGCAGCATCACTACTCTCATTCCTAAAACTGTCAATGGCTTCCTTCTGCCTTTAGAATAAAACACAAATTTCTCATCGTTGTATACAAGGCCTTTTTCCAGGTAGTTTCTGATTGTTTCTCCAGCTGTGGGTTTCTATAAAATTATTGATAAGAAAGGACGTATTTTAAAGAGACAATAGGACAGACTCCCAAAAACCTCAGGGGCAGAAGGAGACATTACAAGGGAGCCTGAAGAAGGGCCAGAACGGTAAAAGGAGAGCAAAGAGAAAGTGTCATCACAGAGTGCGAGGGACAAGGACATCAGCAACTGTGAATACCACGGTGAGTTATGAGAGGGCTGACAGACCATCCATTGGACTTAGCAGCTAGAGTGGTTTTGATGGCATGACGGAGTCGGAAACAAGACTGATGTGGATTGAGTAAACAGCTGAGAAAACAGAGGACCATAGACTATCCTTCTCAAGAAGCCTGGCATCAAGGGGTGGGTCAGGGTAGACTATCACTGTCTTCACATGTCACTATGCAAATTAAATCAAATCACACACATGAAAACAAGCTGTAAATCATAAGTTGTCGTAGTAGAAGGAGCCCAGGCTTTGAAACAGATAAGCCTAATTCTCAACCCAGCTCTGTCACTTAAAAACCAGTTTAAAAGAGCTCCATTTCCTTAGTCTTAAAATGGAAATACTTAATTCAGCTTTGAATGGTTGGCATCAGAATTAGTAACACATATGAATGCTCTGGTAGAGTGCCTTCGATAAGGAAGGAGGGTCACACATTCTTAGAGGAAAATGTTTTCCTATAAACTAGACTTTGGAGGAATGGGGGCAGAAAATTAGAAGCCACATAATCTTTAATGCAAAAAATTTGCAATGTTTCTATTCTTTTATTAAGCCTGAGATTTACACATCTCTGTCGTTGTACACTTAGTTCTAGATAATAAAATCCCTTCTAAACTTACTTATTACTCTTAGAAGATAAGGGGTTATCAATCTGAGTGTGGTGTGGAGACAAGAAGCTGAGTGGTAGTCATTTGGATGACTGGAACCAACTGGAACACCCAGAAGACCATAGAGCGTGTTACCTGTTGGGATATTAGCTCTCAAGTCTGGTTTAAACCTAGTTTATAAAACCTGGTACCATCCTATCCTGCCTCTGGGAACTCTAGAACTACCCTTGTCTGGTCATTATTTCATATGATGTTTCCTTTAAGATGTCTGCAATTCAAAAAGTTTAATGTTATCTCTTTGGGAATGTAATCTAATCTCGCAATGACGCTTGTGAACTGGTTGTCATAAACAATAACTGCTCTTATATATAAAAGGGCCTGAACCCCCTCGCTAGCTGCAGGCTCTTCAAAATTCAGTCTGAACTGCTCCCCTTGGGCGTGAGTGGATGGTAAATAACTTGGTGAACCCGATGATTACAACAGATTCCTTATCGAAAAGCACTGTCACTAAGATCTGGCTTCATCACAGGAGCCACATCCTGTATCAGGCCTTGATGGTCACAGATCCCTTTCTAGCGAAGAGGCTGAGTTAGCATCCTTTCATCTGCAACACGACATCGTGTTCTCATCGACAACAGCTCCGTTTGAGGCGACCAGAACTGTGACACATTTGATAGGTCACACTTGTACGTCCAGATGATACAGGGACACAAGACGCACCATCAGGACTAACTGCTCACAGACAGGATTGAGAGTGTGTGAAATATACTGGTGCACTTTAAGTTATTTCATTCCTCAGTGAAATTGCTCAGTGAAGGGTGCTGATCCACATTTAACAGGCTCAACAGTTATTTATTGGGACATGGAAAATAAGGGCCATGTTGGAAGTACTTCCCAATGTGTTAATTTTCAAATGAATGTTTTCCCTGATTACATTGGTAAACATTTCTGTTATACCCCTGATTTACTCAATCCAGTGCCATCCCGATATGCTCGCATCAGGCAGCCCTGCCATTTAGTCTGGTTTTCTAAATCGATTGTTGAGATTTAGAATGTCCCCATAAACATTTTGCTCCCTTTTGAAATTTGACATTTTTGGTAAAATTTCTTACTTCCCTGAAGTTTCCCTTTTTTTAAATAGAGGAAGTGAAAATTAAAATAATTTTAAAAAGCAATTAATTTTGCTGTCATACTTATTTTTCCTTCTAGTAAAATAAAATCCTGACAAATTACTCAGAAGTCAGCATTGCCTAGAATAGCACATTTTAGAACAAGAATGCTGATCATTATGCATTTCCCAAACCCGTGGTAGTTCTGGAATCTTTAGAAAACTCTTTTCTCTAGTGGATTCTCTACAATCTTGGTCTAACCCAACTGTTTGGATCAAAAATTCCTCACCCGTGTTTGTCCTTCTCTACATTGGTGTCTTTGTGCCTCATCTTCTCTGGATAGAAAAGCGTCTCTTCCCCACCAATTGCTGAAAGTTGAAATCTTTCTCTCCTTTAAGGCCATAATCAAACACTATACTTTTCACTAAGTTTTAAAAATATCTTCAGCTAGAAGCAATATCTTTTTTCTCTCTCTAAATTTCTGTATTTATGTTTATCCTGGGGTGAAATTTTCAACATACCCTGACAGCAGCAATGATGAATGTGAAGAAGACTGAGCTGCTCCATTCACAAATATTCATTGTGTGTCTAACGAGGTAAGACCAGGATCCCGGTACGAATTCTCCCACCATTCAGCTGTGTGGGTGAGTCATTTTACAAGTTCACTTCAAGTATAGTTACTTACAGATAATTCTTACCTGTCTTCATTAGTTATAATATCCTTAAAGACAGGGCCTTGGGACTCCCCATGGCCGACTGGTTAAGTTTGCGTGCTCTGCTTAGGCGGCCTGGGGTTTGCCAGTGTGCATCCTGGGCAAGGACCTATGCACCATTCATCAAGCCACGCTGTGGTGGCATTCCACATACAACTAGAATGACTTACAACTAGGACATACAACTATATACAGGCACTTTGAGGAGAAAAAGAAAAAAGAGGAAGATTGGCAACAGATGTTAGCTTAGGGTCCATCTTCCTTAGCACAGAAAAAAAAAAAAAAAGACAAGGTTTTTGTTCAGTACATTTTTGGTGGCCTCTAAGAGGCGTGAACCCTACTTGCACAGAATAAGGACACGATGATCATTTTTTCAATCAGTCAATCAATTTTTCTTTATGTTCATACAAGGATGTTGACTCTGGTATCCCCTGGGTGTATAGAAGTGAGGATGTATAGAAACTACCTGCTATCTCGCCCTGAGCACTTTTCTAGGATTCACAGCTGTCTATTCCTTGCTTTTTCTATACCTTTTCCATTGAGGAGAATTATAGTATTAGAGAGATGGTTCCCATGTCACCCTTCTCTAGCCACACATGTGAGCGTCACAGTAACTTGTGGGAAGACACAGCAGAGTGACTCTTCTTGCCAGTTGGATGCGTTAAACATGCTGAGTGTCCATCACAGCCTGTTCTCCACGTGGGCAAGAACAACGGCAAGCGGATCTCATCTTTATTATACTCAAAACACCAGTCACAACAGGTTTTGGAGAATCTTTTTCTTCTGACAAGTAAGAAAACATCACTGAGAGGACAGGAGAGAAACAAGACTTCCACCCATTGCTGGAGCGTGAGAGAGCACTATGTTGATGTCTATCCAAATCTGAAACCTGCACATCCGTTGGCAAAGCAATTTCACTTCTGAAAACCCATCCTAAAGAAATTCCGGCATAAGAAAGCCAAGACACAGGTACCATGATGTTTGTAGCAGTGTTGCTGGAAATAGCAAAGAACTGAAACAACCTAGACGAATGAGTTATAAATAAATTATGGTACCCCCAAGACACGGGAATAGAATATATGCTTTAAATAAGATAGATCTATATGTACTTATGCAGAAAATTCTTAATAGATTACATAAAAAAGAAATCACATTTAATACATATAATATGATCTCACTGTTGTAAAACAAACAGAAAAGCCAACTATGAACGTAGAGTTTTATATATGTGTATTTATGTTTGTTCGTTTGCATTGAAATATTTGCATATGGATGCATAATTTTTTCCACAAAAAATTTGGAAACATATACGTCAAACCTATGAGTGGTTACCTCTGGGCTGTGGGAAATGGGTACTGAAGTATAGTCTTTATCTCTGTTTCCTTATTTCTAAAAAAGGCCACCTCATAGGGTTGTTGTGAATATTTAATGAATTTACACGTAAAACGGTTTTATAAAAGTGCTGGCTTGTAATGAACACTAAATAAATTTCAATAACCCCCCCCCCTTTTTTTTTTTTTAACACACATGTGCTTCTTTCCAATTAAAAAGTAAACAAGATAAAGTCAGATAAAACTAGGGCAGTGGATCAGTACCAGGGTGTGTTTCGTTCTTTCCAGGTTATGGGACAGCCTCGAATCTCTTTCATCAAACAGCCCAGGGGTGGGAGCAACACTTGGAAAGCAGGTTATGGGATCAGCTGTGCCCCCTGGCGGCTGGTTGACAGAGAGCAAAGGAAAGAACACACTGTACCCCACTCCCGGAGAACTGTTGTGGGGTGGCATCCTAAATTCTTTCACATCCATTGCCTTAACATCCTTAACCCTTGGACACTAACTTTGCTCATGTCATGTGTCATCAGCAGCCCAACAGCAGTCCCCTTGTTTCTGCCCTCTCTGCTGGAGGTGCCTCCTCCAGCCACGCCCATGTACGAACATGGTCCCATCCTTCAGGGGTCACCTTGGGCGTCACCTCCTGGATAAAACCGTCTCTCACTTTCCCGGGTGAATCACATGTCCTGATGCACAAATAAAGTTAGCTACCTTTTTAGATCACATGTTACGTGTACGTGCGGATATAATTATATGCTGTATATGGATACATGTTTTCAACCAGCCAGTTTCAGGGGCGTGCAGTCTGTATGCAGTAGTCCCCCCGATCTGCAGAGGATACGTTCCAAGACTCCCAGGGACAGTACCAAATCCCATATATACTACGTTTTTTCCTATGTGTACGTACTTATGATAAAGTCTAATTTATAAATGAGGCACAGTAAGAGACTAACAACAAAATAACTAACGATAGAGTTGGCCTGGAGGCCATTCCTAAATGCAGTAAGGGTGACTTGAACACAAGCACTGTGACACTGCAACAGTCGATCTGATAACCTAGACGGCTACCAAGTGACTAACCAACAGTAGCATTTACAGGACAAAGCATATGCCGGACAAAGGGATGAGTCATGACCTGGGCAGGTCGGAGCAGGAGGGAGCAGGACGGCGCAAGATTTCATCATGCTACTCAGAACAACGTGCACTTTAAAACTTACGAATTGTTTATTTCTGGAATTTTCTGTTTAATATTTTCGGACTGCTGTTGATCACCAGTAACAAACTGTGGAAAGAAAAACTGTGAATAAGGGGGGACTACCTCAGTTGCACTGGGCCCCATGCTTGGTTTAAGTCTCTGCTGTTGCTGTCTTGAAATTACTACATTTTTTAACAGGGACCCTGTATTTTCATTCGCACTGGGCCTCGCAAAATACGTGGCTGGCCCTGTTTTCAAATTAAACTCACGATTCTATATTGCATATTATTATTATTGTTCTAGATGAGGAAACCAAGGCTTTGGGTGACTAAGGAATTTTTCTCAAGGTCCCACAACTGGGGTTTTGTAGACGCAGGCCTCAGCCTGCTTGCTGGTTTTAAGAATTTCCCACCTGCTTCAGGGTCACCTGGATACCTTCTTAAAAGTGCAGATTCATAGACCACATTCCAGGACCTGCCAGAACATAATTTTTAGAGGTGTGGTCTTGGAATTTGTACCATGAGTAACTCTCCACTGGCTTAGAGAACAAAGCCTGCATTAAGTTCATGTCTACTGTTAGAATCTAACACAGGCCTTCACGCATGGAGTCTCGAGTAATAAATGTATGCTAATTAAGTGAATGTTATTCAGTTACAGCTAGACCACACATTGCTTCTGCAGAATAGCACCTGTGTTTTTCAATTCACAAAGTGCTTGAGAGTTTTCAATTCGGACGGCCTGGTTAGCAACTGCAGTTGAGACATTTTGCCCTGTACTTGCCCCTCATTGACAATTCATGTGGAATCTCTGGATATAAAACCTTTCCTAGGGGCCAGCCTGGTGTCTCAGCAGTTAAGTGGGCGTGTTCCGCTTCAGCAGCCCAGGGTTCGCCGGTTTGCATCCCACGTGTGGACATGGCACCACTTGGCAAGTCATGCTGTGGCAAGCATCCCACATATAAAGTAGAGGAAGATGGGTACAGATGTTAGCTCAGGGCCAGTCTTCCTCAGCAAAAAGAGGAGTATTAGCAGCAGATGTTAGCTCAGGGCTAATCTTCTCCCCCACCCTCCAAAAAAAACCTTTCCTGTAAGACAATGCAATCTTTATGATTTCAGAAGAACTTTTCTGGCCAGAGATTCAGAATCACAAATGCCCAGTGGGGTCAAATAGTCACTCTCATAATATTACTGGGAATTTGATACTTAAAATCAGAATTTAACAAGTTAAGCACTGTGCAGACTTCGAGGTAAGGAAGACAAAACTCAACACATCTAAAATGTTCACAACCAGATGAAAGGCTATATAGTCACTCAAAGATGTTAGAGAATATTTTGACGTGGGAAAAATGCTGATAGTATATACAGAAAAATTAAGACTCGAAATTATATCTACAGAGTGATTTTTTGATTCTCTCTTTCCTTAACTTAGAATTTCCAGGAATCATTGCCTGTTTTCTCTATACTCATGATAAATCAAGAAACTAAATTCTGTCAATTCTACCTCCCAAAAGTGTCTAACCACTGTACCCTCCTTTCTATCTCTACTGTGGAAATATCCAGTCTAAACTTTTAAATTGGCTTCCTCTATGGTTTCTCTGCTTCAAGCCCCATCCCTTCAATGCATCTTTCACAATACCAACAGAATCATCTTCCTAAACACACATCAGATCAGTCCCCTCACCTTGCAGGGAAGTAAGAACTGAAGAGTAAAAACAAACAAGCAAAAAGAAAAAGTGGCCCCTTGCGAATGCTATTTGGAGTGACCTGGTGTCACATCTGTGCTTCTCTACTTACTAGCTACAAGGACTTGGGCGCTTTATTTTTAAATCTGCCCCAGGAAATAAGCACAATAATAGCAATTACCAATTATTGAACAAACACTATATGCACAGTAACCCAAAGAAAAGGCGCTCTCTTGTTGGTTAGATGAGAAATTAATGCTACGTTAAATTGCCTTCGGCCACACAGGCAGAGGTGATGTAAGTGTTCAACCAGGTATTACACGTCCACATGGCTTTCCAGTAGGAGGCCAGGCCCCCGCTTTCAAGGTGGTGACCATTAAGCGAGGGGTGCAGTCTGCAGCACGTGAGGAGCTGCAAACGGTTGCACCCTTCCTGCAAAGCCATCCTTGACTGACTCTTACTTATAGACACTTAGAATCTGGCCAGGCTCTTTCCCCTCGTACCCCAGCCCATGTGCTGGCTCTTGTCTAGACTCCAGCCGTATCTGAGATGACCTGTCATCTCCAAATACAAGATCCCTTCACGCCTCATTAATGCAGAAGTTACTCTTTCAACCTAAGGCCCATTTTAAATATTAGTTCAAGTTCTACTTTCTCTGAAAAATCTTTTAAAATCAGTACTCCAGGCTCCTCCAATGGAATGTTCAAGCCTCTGTTATAGCTGTTGCTCAATTCTATCTTCTTTTTTTTTTTACCATTTGTGGATATATCGGCTTGCTCCATTGCATGGTAAGTTCTCAGTGACCCAGAATTATGTTATTGTTTTTTGACTAACAAGTGATGGAGCAATTAGCTTGTCCGGTTTGCCGAGGACTTCCCTGGTTTCAGCTCTGAAAGACCTGCATCCTCAGTGCAAACCCAGGTGAGCAGCGCCCTAGTGGACCGCACGGTGAGAAGCTCGTAGAAGGTTTATAACACATCACTGGGGAGTCAGAAACTTCCATTAGGCTTTATGAATCTTTAAAGATTTCTTCTGTGTGTGGTCCTTACTCTACGATTCTCGGTTCATATTACTGTGTAAGTACTGAAGACTATTTCCTTGGTCATCCTACGTTCAGAAAATTTGTAGCCCCTGAGACGGGATATTTTGAGTATCAAAAGATTACTTTTAGAAGATAGCTAATCTCAAAAGAGACAAGAAGTCGAAATGCCGCTGGAAAGTGTTGAGTAGGAGAGAAGAAAAATAAAACAACCCAGGCGTATATTAAACAGTCCCTTCATTAAAATGCTATCCGACTCGTTCCTTTGTTTCACACCACTGTGTATAATTATAGTCACAAAACCTCCAGATCTGCCTTCCATTAAGCATCTAAGAATATTCATTGCAGACTCCCAAAACAAGTTTTACATATACAATAATTATATCACAAATGTGCAATGCTTAGATTGTATTTATTATACCAACTTAAACTTAGACCACCTCTCTTAGGGTTGACTTAATCATTTCCATAACGATGCCCTGGGCATTTCCTAATAGGACAGGAAGGAATCCCCTTTGATGGAAGTTTGTGGGTGCTAGTTAGACACTTGACTGTGCAAAATGTCCTAGAAGAGAAATGAGAAAAATGGTGTCAGAACGGTGGGACACCTCTCCTGCAAATGTACACATTTTGTTATGGTAACACGTCTCCAGGCTCTGCGGAGAGCAGCTGGATGCTGGCGGGCTGGCAAGTCACACAGGACACAGTGGGACAAAGGATGGACTGAGATTCAGAAGACCAAGGTTTGGGCGCAGTTGAGCTCTCTGGTCCCTGAGAGCGAGGTAACGCGGTCTGTGCAGATAACCATGGAGAGAAGCTCAGGAGAATAACTGTGAAAGTGACTTCCAGGTCATAAAGTCGAGGCATGATGATAAGACATTTTCATCAGAGGTGCACATCAGAACATCCTTGGCGGCTTCCAAAAGAGAGATGGGCCCCACTCCAAGGCCAACTAGATAAGAATCTCCTGGGGTAGCGAGCAGGTATACACTTATTTTTTAAAGGCCCACAGATGTTTCTGATTTACTTGCCTTTCATTAAACTACCCAGGCAGTGCAAAATCATTAGCTTTCTAGACTAATGGGCTTGGAATCAAATCCCTTCCAGATCTCTTAATAATATTGTGACTTCGGAAAATTCATTAATTCATTGGTCCTCAGGATCTCTAATTTAAAAAATGGAGACACAAACACCTTGTTTGCAGAGTTCTTGTGTGGAGATGTACGTAAAACATCTAGGTCAGAGTAAATATCTTCAGGAGTCTGATGAGTAAACTAAATACCTTAAGACTGTAAGACAACAGGGAGTGTTGGAGACTATGGCTAATTGGAGAATACAAAGTCTTGACTAAATATATTTTAAAAAATTATTTTAAACACTAACCTGGTCACACGAAATGTTTCTTCAGGCATGACATCTGGTTTCTCTCCCTAACATATTGGCCAATAAATAACTAATATTCAAGTGCTATATGAAATATAAAATCCTGAGTTCTCTGGAAGTATTCTTCTAGCTCTGTGTAAGGTGCTACTAAATATAGGATTCTATTTTGATTCAACAAATATTCTGCACCCTTTATGTACTACTGAATGCAGATAGAAATACTAAAAGAACTAATTCAAAGAGTTTACAGCTGAGAGAGAGAGCAGATGAATTAAAAGATGCCCATTAGTAACGCTCGGAACAACACTAATGCCGCCAACATGACCTTTCCACTTCCAATTTTGCATTAACGTTCTACCCAGGGATTTAGGGAGACCTGTATTCCTATATACAATTTTTAAACATTGCTAATGACTAGTAGTATTTGGAATTTTAAGTAAATTTTTTAGAAAGAGTATATTTTAACCGGATCAACATGGTGGCTTGTTGTGAAATAAGGATGCTTGCTTAATTCATGCCAAGGCTCCTTCCAGGTTTAAGATTCTATAATTAGGAAACAACACAACGTGAATAATCACATAAGAGGAACCTTTGACCAAAGGACTCAGAGTCATTCTTAGCGCTAGAGCATTTCCCAATATATTTGGGGCAAATTTCCATCATGTGAGAAGTGTTTGTCAGCTCAAGAAGTACACAACTTGGCAGCTTTCTGACTCAGTTAAAATTGGACTGTCCAGGGCTGGTCTTGTGGTGTAGTAGTTAAGTTCGCATACTCTGCTTTGGCAGCCTAGGTTCAAGGGTTCGGACCCTGGGTGTGGACCTACACTACTTGTCAGCCATGCTGTGGTGGCATCCCACATACAAAATAGAGGAAGATTGGCACAGATGTTAGCTCAGGGCTAATCTTCCTCAAGCAAAAAGAGGAAGATTGGCAATAGATGTTACCTCAGAGGGAATCTTCCTCACTAAAAAAAAAAAAAAGAAATTGGACTGTCCTCTGTCATCATCATGGGTCAGACTTTCTGAACTCATTTAAAATCCGAACAAAATAATTTTACAAAGCCTGTTGCTAACATTTATTTCAAATCATGATTCCTCCACTTGTTAGGTCCGTGGCCTGGACAAGTTACTGCACCTAAGGTTTAGTTTTCTCAGCCTTTTACCCAAACTGAGTAAGACTCATCAGGAGGGTCAACCCAACCGAGGCAATGCTTGTAAAGCACTTGGCAGAGCCCTGACTTATAGTAATATTCCAGAAATACTGTCTAGTACTTTGATTGTCATTTCAACTTCTAGACAACTAGGACCATCTTGTCCTTCATCTCAGGAATCTTCCCTGTCTGCATAGTCACCCACGCCACTTCCACAGAAGACATCGCTGCTCGCAAAGCCTCTCCCCAGGCAGCCATCGAGGGTCAGGCATCAACTCGGATCTGACTCAGCTCAAAGCCTGAGCACTTTCTGCTTCACCCCAACCATTTCGGGGAGGGAAGAGTCCTGTGAACAGACCTGCCCTTCTCTTTCGTCTCTTTTACATTTGCGGTTTCTGTTTAAGATTTTTATTTTTAAGCAAGAGTCTTACAGATACCAACAACACACACACACTTGAAAAATGCTCTCCGATGTGACAAAGCCCAACTTCCTTAGCCCGCCATTGAACACTATCCGTGATCTGGCTGGAACACACTTCTCCAGTCTCCCTGTCCCATTTCTCCCCTTGCCTTTTTGCACTCCAGCCCAAATGAACTTATTATTCACCACGCACATGGCGTCTTCCCTTCTACATGCTTCAACTCCAGATGCCACCTCTGGCGTCTCCAAGCCCTACCCTATCTCCAGGCTCGGCAACAATGCCAGCCCTTCTGGGAAGGCTTTCCAGCATCCTTCTCCAAGAAAGCGCGTGGGCTTCCGACTGAGTCAGACCCAAGTTCATATCTAATCTTCATCCTTGACTAGTTGTATTTTCGTGGATTCTTAAAAAAAGTCGGCATCTATGTCTTGCTGTAAATAAAATCCTACCCCACAGGGCTGAGAGGAGAACTGGCTGTACAAACAAGGAGCAGAGGCACTAACCTCAGCCATCACTTCCTGCCTCACCTGTGGACACTTCTCTTATTTGCTTCTTTACAGAAACGGTATAGGAACGACTGCATTGCTATTAGGAAAAACAACCAGAGCTGGATCCCTAGTCCCATTCCTTACACCAAAATAAATTCTAGACGAACCAAGGTTTTACATGTAAAAAATGAAACATCAACAACAACAAATGAATTGAAGAAAAGACAGATGAATTTATTTATGAATTTGGAGTGGAGAAGCCTTTTCCAAGCAGAGTACAATAATCAGAAGTCAACACAGATCAGTGGAACAGAACTGAGACCCTAGACGTAAACCCACACATTTATGGACAGCTAATATTCGACAAGAGAGCCAAGAGCATACGATGGAGAAAGGAGAGTCTCTTCAATAAATGGTATTGGGAAAACCGGACAGGCACATGCAAAAGAATGAAAGTAGACCATTCCCTTACACCATGCACAAAAATTAACTCGAAACGGATTAAAGACTTGAATGTAAACCCTGAAACCATGAAACTTCTAGAAGAAAACATAGGTGGTACGCTCTTTGACATCTGTCTGAGCAGCATATATTCAAGTACCATGTCTGACCGGGCAAGAGAAACAAAAGAAAAAATAAACAAATGGGACTACAGCAAACTGAAAAGCTTCTGCACAGCAAAGGAAACCATCAACAAAATGAGAAGACAACCTAACAATTCGGAGAAGATATTTGCAAACCATATATCAGATAAGGGGTTAATATCCAAAAATATACAAAGAACTCATACAGCTCAACAACAAAAAACCAACAACTCAATTAGAAAATGGGCAAAATATTTGAACAGAGATTTCTCCAAAGAAGATATATGGATGGCCAACAGGCATAGGAAAAGATGCTCAACATTGTTAACTATCAGGGAAATGCAAATCAAAACTACAATGAGGTATCACCTCACTCCGGTCAGAATGGCTATAATTAACAAGACAGGAAACAAGTGTTGGAGAGGATGTGGAGAGAAGGGAACCCTTGTTCACCGCTGGTAGGAGTGCAAACTGATGCAGCCACTATGGAAAGCAGTATGGAGTATCCTCAGAAAATTAAGAATAGATCTACCATATGATCCAGTTCTTCCACTGCTGGGTATTTACTCAAAGAACTTGAAAATACAAAGGCATAAAGATACATGCACCCCTATGTTCATCACAGCATTATTCACAATAGCCAAGACATGGAAGCAACCTAGGTGCCCATCAAGGGACGAATGGATAAAGAAGATGTGGTATTTATACACAATGGAATACTACTCAGCCATAAGAAATGACGAGATCCGGCCATTTGTGACAACATGGATGGTCCTTGAGGGTATTATGCTGAGTGAAATAAGCCAGAGGGACAAAGTCAAATACTGTGTGATCTCACTCATATGTAGAAGATGAAAACAACGACAAACAAACACATAGAGACAGAGACTGGACTGGTGGTTACCACAGGGGCAGAGGGGGCGGAGGAGGACAAAATGTGTGATTCGGCACATGTGAGGGGATGGAGTATAATTAGTTTTTGGATGGTGAACATGATGTAATCTACACAGAATTCAAAATATATTACGTGTACATCTGAAAGCTATATAATGTTATAATCCAATGTTACTGCAATAAAAAAAAAGAAAAAGAAAAGAAAAAACAAAAAAAGAAGTCAACAAGTGAAAAGACTGATGATTTTAGCTAATTAAACATTTTCAATGTTTCTACAGCAAAAAAACCTATAAAAATGAAATTATATCAAACTGAGAAAATAATTTTGCAACATATATTATGAAAGGCTAACATTCTTAATTTACAAAGAGCACTTACCTATCAACAGAAAATGCAGAATTTTGCAATAAAAAAATAGACAGAGTATTTGGTCTCAGGTAGCAAATATACACGACTGAAAAATGTGAAATGATGTTCAATTTTGCTAACAAAAAACATAAATTAAAGCAAAGAGATACAACTTTTAACCTAATGGATGGATAAAAATTATAAAGATAATATCCAACGTCAGTAACAGTGTAAGGACACAGGTCTTCTCATGTGCTGTTTTAGGGGTGCAAATTGGTGCTACTTTTTTTGAGTACAACTTCGCAAAATTTACCAAATTTATGAAAAAGGAGATTTCTTGGATTCACTACTTACACTGCTAGAAATTTAGCTTAGAAATAAATTCCAGACCTACACAGTAATAGTTGCAAAACTTTTTGGAATGGAAAAAAAATTAGTGATTTGTTAATAGATGCCCAGTAAATTGAGTCATGATACATACCAAACACGGAATTCCATGCAGTTATTAAAAAAGAATGATGCTGACAAGAATATTTCTAAGAAATATTAAGTGAGAAAAAAGTGCAGAAGGACTATGATTCCATTTGTAATAAATTTAAAATATGGGGGTGGGGTGAATTGAGTGTGTATCAATACACATACACAAATGTAAATATTTTTCTAGAAAAATACATAAGAAACTGAAAAGTGGTTACTTTTTTTGGTGAGGAAGATTGGCCCTGAGCTAACATCTGTGCCAGTCTTCCTCTATTTTATATATGGGACGCCTGCCACAGCATGGCTTGATGAGCGATGTGTAGGTCTGCACCCAGGATCCAAACCCATAAACCCTGGACCGTGGAAGTGAAAGGCGCAAACTGAACTGTAGGCCATGGGGCTGGTTACTTTCGGGGAGAGAAAGCGAGCGGGGATGAAGGGGACATGTGGAATAGAGAAACATTATTTTATGCCTTCCCAAACCAGTCTGGGGCCTGAATCCGTGATTCCTAACTTTGTATATTACACCTAAATTGTATACACATAATAAACAGCTCATCTACTGCAGACGTTAGTTCCCAGTTTGTCAGCTGGGACGACTGGAGAGGTACAAAGTTTTGAACACTGGGCATAATTTGTTAACTAAATTAATAGAAGTGCAGTTTACTGTGGTGTGGAAGTTCAAACACTCGGGGGTGAGGGGCCTTCACGTTGAAAGACTGGAGCCACTGGCGATGGAGAATGAAGCACAGAGAACTCCGACGGGGGCTACTTATCCTTCTGCCAGGGGAATCAGGAAAGGGCGGATGTGGCTTTCAGAGCAATTTGTGATATTTCAGCTGCACCCTGACCAGCGATCCAAAACTGGCACGTAACCTTTACCTTCAGTTCCAACAGCCGGAACGCTTGGAGCGTCAGCACCACTTATTTTTGAAAACGAAAACTGAAAACACCGTTTGATACAGAGGCCACCACCGCCTCCATACTCGTGTTTATAAATGAACGAAACCTAGTTTCTAACAGTGAAAATGTGGCTCCAGGAGCCAAGATTGAGTGCATTCAAACCCACGAACGATAGAAAGGTCTTAAGCCTCACCCACCCATACCAGCTGGATACCCCGCCTATGATGTCAGGGTCACGGCATGGTCACACTGGGGTGAACAGGGCCCCCTTTGGTCACTTACGTCATGTAGGTGAAAAACGTGCTCAGGGGCTCCAAGGAATGATTCCGGAAATACTCAAATTCGCTGCATAACTTTTTTCTCATCTCGGTGTCAATTTTGGAAACAGTAAGTGGATTCGTTTGATTAGCCAAGAAGTTGCCGTAATCAGTGGTCTGGAGATGAATTTTTAGATCTGAAATTAAATGAAACCCCAAGTCAGGTTAAACTTTGAACACGCGTGGATAGCCTTTACAGCATTAATTGAATTTATGGTAACTTTATAATAAATGCATATTTAATAATCATTACCTTGTTAGACCTTAACATAAGGTCTATATACGATTTAGACTTGAGTATTAATATCTAAAGCAATAAAAAATCCAATGCTAATACTGACAGTCTAGCACAATGTAAAAGCTTTCAATTACCCGAGAAAATCTAGAATGATTTAGCACAGCTGAAGAAAGGAACATTGACCACCACCCAGTCCAGAGATGACGAACGGTATCACCCAAGCTAGTTTTAGTCGTCTGGAAACAGCTGCTTGGAAAACTGTTAAGAATACTCAGGCTCCACCCCGGTTTGATGGAAAAGAGAAATTTATTAGTAATATTTACCATGAGTACAGGAGGCGGAGGGGGCAGCCATCAATCTTTTATAACAGATGAAGAAGCTGAGTCTCAGTGGGGCTAAGTGGTGGCATTATATAATAGTAGATCTTGAACTAGGAGATGAGTCTCCTTGCTCTTAAAATTCAGCATCGTTTCCATCTGACCCCGTCAGCCATCCTTTAAAGGGCAATGCTTTGGTTGCCAGACAACTGAATTGAATTCCAGCTTCATTTGTTGTCACTTCCTCCTGAACAAACCACGTGCTTTCCAGCATCCAGATTTTTTTTTTTTTTTAAAGATTTTTTATTTTATTCCTTTTTCTCCCCAAAGCGCCCCGGTACATAGTTGTATATTCTTCGTTGTGGGTCCTTCTGGTTGTGGCATGTGGGATGCTGCCTCAGCGTGGCTCGATGAGCAGTGCCATATCCGTGCCCAGGATTCGAACCAGCGAAACACTGGGCTGCCTGCAGCGGAGCGCGCGAACTTAACCACTCAGCCACGGGGCCAGCCCCACCAGCATCCAGACTTTTATTAAGGTTGACCCCACTCTGCTCTCTAGAATCTCCCCACTCTACCCCTTTTCAGATTTGCTCATTGCAAAGTATCCTTCAAGGTC
Organism: Equus przewalskii; assembly: GCF_037783145.1. NCBI lineage: Eukaryota > Metazoa > Chordata > Mammalia > Perissodactyla > Equidae > Equus > Equus przewalskii. The sequence goes on from NC_091838.1 coordinate 2,712,573, forward strand.
TGGGTTATAACATTAAAATAATGGTTCCTAGTGACTGAGAGGTTATTATGTACCAGGCATTGTACTGAGGGTGTATTATCTCATTTAATACTCATGGCAATCCTATGAGACGCGTATAATTTTTATCACTTTAGCAGATCAGAACACAGAAGCTCAGAGAAGTTAATACCTTGCTCAAGATCACATTGATAAACTGGGATTCCAAGCCAGGTTCATCTGACTCCAAAGCCATCTAAAAATCTGTATTTTATTGCCAATCAATTAAATTAGATTATCAGTTGTGACGTGAAACCTTAGTTCTGTCAGGCAGAATGATTCAATCTGGGACGGTCCCATGGCCGAGTGGTTGAGTTTGTGTGCTCCACTTCGGCGGCCTGGCGTTCACTGGTTTGGATCCTGGGCACGGCCTACGCACTGCTTGTCAAGCCATGCCATGGCGGCATCCCACACAGAAGAACTAGAATGACTTATGACTAGGATATACAATTACGTACTGGGGTTCTGGGAGGAAAAGAAAAAAAAAAAGGAGGAGGATTTGCAACACATGTCAGCTCAGGGCCAATCTTCCTCACCAAAAAAAAAAAAAAAAAAGCATGCCTAAATACTTAGGGGAAAAAAGAAAAGAATTAGTCAATCTCACTCATCCAAATTTCAAAGTACTTTGTAGTACTTCTAGCACAACACCTATCAGAGCATGTTAGATGGTCTTAATTATGTTAACTCCAAAAAAGCAGTATACTATCTTGGTGTATCTTTTTTCCACGGCTCTTTGCTCAGTATTCAACATTTAAGGGTTAACGAATATCTGAGCATCAGAAATGTCTTTGGCATCATCTAGCACACAACTGGAGCCAACATAGCATCCTTGAGCTTGCTGGACATTTCATTCAAACACTTATTAAGCATCTATTATGTGATGTTAACTACAGGAAACCCAAAGATAGACCAGACATATTCCTCGTTCTCAAGGAAACTCACAATCCAGTGGAGAAGGAGGCGCCACAAACAGATGATTCAAACAAGTCCAGTGATAAAGAGAAGGATCTTGATTTATGGGAACATAGAAAATGAGAGCAAGATCTATAGAGATGGGAGCAAAAAAGTCTAGGAAGGGTTCCTGAAGTAGGTGAAACCAGGGCTGAGCGCCTTCAGGCGCTGTGTGGGAGTGGGAGGGAGGCATTCCCTGAACTGATACAGGGATGGTATGTGCAAGAAGCTCAAAGCAGTCCTAAGTGGAAGAGAAGGAGAGGAAAGAAATGAAGACAGAAACAAGCAGAGGCGGTCGTAAGGAGGATGCAGTGTGACATGTCTTATCCTGAGCATAAAGGGGAGCCACTGAGGGCCATGAACTGACGGCCCTGGATTCTGAGGGCAGGCGGGTTTGCAGTTAGGGACAATGTGCATCCGAGGGTCCTTGAGCATCCGAGATTCAGCAGGCAGGCATTCTTCCCGAGCGTCTGGAGTAGATTATGCATCAGAAATGCTCTTTATCTGACTGCAGAATTAATTTGTTCAATTACCTATTTAATTAACTTAATTTTTAAAAATTATACTTTTTTTTTGCCAGATCTTGTTTGGCTTTTGTTTTGGCAGTTCAGATTTTTATGCAATGTGACAGTTTGCATCCTCAGCACTGAGGAATACTTGCCAACAGAAGGGACACAAATGGTATTTCTTTAAAAACCATGATATTTTGCTCATGTGACATATGTTTCTTTTAAATGAAATAACTTCCAAACCTTTCAGCTGCCAGGGAGATCCTGAAATTAAATGTCTCACGCGTTTCAGACCCTGTGGGAATCTCGTAATCCTGCAGTCGGTGGAGAGGCAAATGGGACAGAACCAGCCGAGTCCTTTTATCTAGCACCAAGAACACCCAAGGGACACTCGCATCCAGATTCTAAGAAAATCTTAGGGTCTGAAACGTTTGCTCTGAGATAATGATGGATTACCATCAATGCTGATGGCTTCATAGTGTTCAAAATCAGATCACAGAATTTTTTCCCTGCATTTCCCCACGCACCTGCCTACATAGCACTTTGTGGCCAAATATTAAATTTGGAATAAACAGGCTTCTTAACTACAGGAACTCAAAGCCTTTAACCATTAATTTGAGTGACTTCTTTGAAAAGAGCCTGGTCCAGAGCCTCTCAAGCCACTAGAAAAGATGGAACACTCGGGAAAATTACACGACTCCCTTACCCAGAGAGGCACGTGGCGAGCGGTGTTTTTCCTTGTTAATTCAAATGAGGAAATGAAATGTGTTCCAAACCACGAGATCACTACCAGCGACATCAGTTGTATAGGTCCCAAACAGCAATGGAATAAACATGTAGACTAGGCTGTCATCACCAATGTCAGGGTACATCACACAGAGCAGCACATATGGACTGAGCGCCCGCATGTGTGCACAGCGCCATCGTGGAAACCTGTCTTCTGTGGGTGCAGTCCCTGGGGTCAGGGAATTATCCCAGGTCACCTGGCTTGTGAGCCGGGACAACGATCTGGGACATCATGGTTGCCTTTTCTCTATTAATTTGTTGGGCGAATCAGTATTGGAGCATGACGAATTTTTTTCTGTGCAGCTTCCTGCTCGGGGCTCTCTTCCAGACCCTTCACGTCTAGGCAGGTGAGGCGCAGGAAGCCGCTTTGGAGGTCCCTGTAAAGGCTGCTCTCCTGGAGCAAGCCCCCGCCTTCCCCCACACTCTGCTGGCAGGTCGTCTGACCTTTCCGAACTCACTTTCCTCGTCTGCAAGAGGCATGTAGAATCTATGCTTCCGGGTTGTTGTGGGGATGAAACAAGCTATGGAGGCAAGTAGAATCTATGCTTCCGGGTTGTTGTGGGGATGAAACAAGCTATGGAGGCAAAGAGCCCGCAGATAGAAGCCACGACATAATATTCTGTTCTCTTCTCATTTGTCCCCACCTCCTTCCAAAATAATTTGATTCAGTTGGCTGAAGATGTTGGTTTTTATTTTCTAAACCAGCATTTTCTCAACCAATATATTGGAATCTACCATCAGATATTACAATTACTCAAATTTTAATAAACATATCAACATCTATAAAACCAGCCATTTCTTCCTCCGTTTTTGCTAATTTACTGCCATTCTTACAGTGATGAAACTTCAAGTTCTCTTTGGTGTTGGATCACTCCAAATTCTACATTGTTCCTTAATGTCTTCTCTGATTTCCACTCCTTACACCCCTGGCTTATAAAGGGCTATCTGACACCTCGATTACGGTGGCAAACTCTTAATTGATTCTCAGGCTCGTTTCTCCTCACGCTTTCCCAGCCTCAAGTTTAATCTTTCCTAAGGTTTATTTTGATCCGTAAGGATCCTATAAACAGCTTACAACCACTGAGTTTTATGCAGATGAAAAACAACTTTCATATATTTGTAGTGTTTTACCACAGACAGAACAGTTTTAATATACAATCTCTTAGCCTTAATAATAATCTCCATTTGACGGCTGCAGAAACTGAGGTTCAGAGAGAGAACCTTGTTTACGTTTTCCATGAAACCTGTTATGTTTCCATGAAGATTCAGACAGGTCTCTTGTCCTCACTCACCATCCATAACCAGACCTTCAGGGTCCTTCAGAATTGTCCTCAGCCTCATTCCAGCCTCATCTCCAGGTATTCTAGCATTGCAGGCAAACTGCTTTACTCCCTACCATACGCTTTTATTTTTTCCTACCAGTACTTCGCTAGTTTTCCCTGGGGGCCTAGAATGTTGGCCATTTTCACTCTCGTGCCCCCACCTCCCACCCCCATCTGATTGGCATTTTCCCAACATACCGTCCTCCAAGATTTGGTTCACTTTCTAACACATCTTCCATTTGTAGGTTTGAACTATTCTTGTTTTTTTGTTTTTACTTATTTATGATATCTTCTCAACTAGACAGCTGTTTAGAGAGTGAATGTCTTACTCTTTATCATATTCTCCACACCACCTAATACGATTTTTATCACAAAGATGAGCTTAGGGTATTAGTAGATTTAATTTGTGATTAAAACCTGGTACCAATATCCCAGCCAGAGGTCACACAGCACTTTGTTATGTAATTTAGTGCATGTTGCTAGGATGGAAAGTCCTTATTTTGATTCTTATTCACCAGACTATTTCCAAAACAAACTGGTGTTCTCTGAGGATAGAACCAACAGCACAGAATCGTATTCCAAACACCATTAACCATGACCACAAATGGGAAGAATTGTTCCAGGAATTCAAAAGTCTAGCAGAAGAGAGTAAACTAATTCTTGTATGTACACCGCAGTTCAGGGGGTGCTTATGGTTTCCCAGGAATTCTTATGATTTACGGTTTCCAAAACATCTTTAGAAATTTCTGATGTTCTTGGTACCTGGGAGGAAGGCCAGGGAGATATCATCTAAGCATCGGATAAGAAACTGCCACGCTAAAAGTTAAGCTGCTGGCGTAACATCCCAGAGCCAGAAAGGAGAAGTCCCAGGACTTGAACCCAAACATGGAAGCATTTCTAATGTGTATTTTCAGATTCTTACTATGTGCAAAACACAGCCTTAGGCTAGGGGAGCTGAGAGAGGGAAAAGTATAGACTGTAGTTTCTGCCCTTTTATTTTGCTGAGGAAGATTAGCCCTGAGCTAACATCTGTGTTAATCTTCCTCTACTTTTGTATTTGGGCTGCCACCACAGCATAGCTGACAGTGGCATAGGTCCACATCCAGGATCCGAACCCTGGGACCTTGGGCTGCTTGTTAAAGTGGAGAGCACCAAACTTAACTACTATACCATGGAGCTGGCCCCGGTTTCTGCCCTTTTTGAAAAAATGGCATTTCCTTATTTTTTTAAATTTCAGCTTTGTTGGGGTATAATTGATAAGTAAAATTGTAAGTTATTTAAAGAGTCCATTGTGGTGATTTGATGTAGGTATAGCTGTGAAAGGACTTCCCCCGTCTAGTTAATTAAGACATCCATCACCTCACATATTTATAGTTTCCGCCCTTAAGAACCTCACAGTCTACGAGGAGATAGATTCAGTTATTCCTTCCAGTTAAGTCCTTAACTGGGATCGTTCAGGGGGGTAGAGAGAGAAGTGAGATGAACGTCCTTCCCCAGGGGGACACACCTACGCAAATGTCACAGATGCTACACAGGAGTAGGTCCATTAGAGGCACAGTGGAGTACAAAGTGAAGGCTTGCCAATTCTACCCCAGGAGAGACACAGCGGAAGGGGCCGATGGTGGAGTGACTCTGGAGGGGAGACTTTAAAGCAGGACGGGCTTTCTCCGGGCACAGGGGACGGAGAATGGGACTTGTGGCTGAAGGAATAGCTTTGGAAAAGGCAGAAGGCTCTGAAGAAACACTTATAAGGTAGAGATCAGCCAACTGCCTGAGCCTTTCAAACTAAGAGGGAAGTTGATTCTGCCTGATAAAAGCCATTGAAGTGGTACCTATGTGGATCAAGGCTGCCCCAGGTAGAGAAGCCCAAGGTGTCCTGGCCTACATGCTGATCCATATGACCCAATACATATCTAAAGTTATACCACACAATAACTGGACCCCACTTACACTGATACCATTTAATGACTTTTTACATCATCTTTCCTTTGTCTAGTAAAAATAAGTCATGTACTCATGCCTCATAAATTTAGCCCTAACCCTCAATACATTGCAGCTCTTACTGCCCTTGGGTCCTGTCCCCATGCCTGCAGCTCTTCACTGACCGTGGGTCCTGTCCCCATGCTATTCTGTACTATTCTCTGAATAAAAAAGCACTACTGCCAGACGTTGAGAGTCCAAGAAATCTTTCTTTCGACTCCTCGACTCACCAAGCCCGAATCAGTACAACCTCCTAATCTCAAGTTCGTGTGCCTGAGGCACAGCAAGCCGATCACTGAGACATCGGTGCTGGAGGTGGAGAAGGGTTTATGTGAATTGGTCGAAATGAGTAGTTGGGAGCATAGGTTCTCTCAAAGCCACCTTAACAAGAGAAGAAAGTAAGTGGTTTTATAGAGCTAAGGGGGTGGCAGGAGGAGTTATGGAGAAACAAGGGGGAATGGTGTTTCTTTCGCTCCAGAGGAGCCCCTGGGCAATCTGACCCCTGGTCATCTACAGCAGCTGGGGCTGCTTGCCCGGTGGTCCTTGAAGGCCTTCTCTTTCTTCTGTAAAACAGGCTCATAAATCCTCGTGACCTTTGAGTTACCCCTCAGGTTAAACAGAAAAACAGCACATTGACAGGACTAACTTCTTTTCATAACAAGGTCGAAATGTAATCTTACTGAATATTTACAACAACCCTCAGGGACCCGGCTTCAGAAGTATTTCTGAACAGAAAAGTGACAGTGTGGGATATGCATTTTTAACAAAAAGGCATAGAAAATAAGTGCTATAATTAGAGGTAGAAATAATGTCTAAAGGAGCACAGAGAAAGCTCTTTGAAGCAAGGCTCTTCCTGCTCTGTGTATTTAATTTAAAAATAGGTATTATGCATAAATACAGGTAAACAGTGAAAAGTCCCCTATATCTGTCATCCCTAGCCCCAGGTGACTACTGGTTTTAGTTTCTTTTGGAAGTGTTCACAGTTTCTTTGTATCCAGACAATCATACAGAAAACATATTTTACAATTTATCTGCTTTTTTTATTAAAGAGAATCATGCCACACATATTTCTTCCCCTTACTTAATATATCTTGGCAATCTCTCCATATCAGTCCTCTTAGAGTGCATCCTCATGCTTTTTTCTTTTTGTATAGTTGCAGAATGTTCCGTCATGATTTATTGGACCAGTTCTCTCCAGATGGACGTTTGATTTGCTTCTATCTTTTGCTCTTCCAAACAATGCTACGTGAAGCCCCAGGCCAAGGGCACAAGCATTTGAAATCTAGATAGGTACTGCCCCCATCGCCTGCATGAAGGGTTCATATTTTTCCAATATTTTAATTCTCTAGAGTGGGAGCCCTTCTGGGCAGGGGCTCTGTCTTACTCATCATTCCCTCCTTGGCTGTAGCTAGAAAGTGCTTAATATACGATTGTTGGATTAATTCTTACTTGAAGGCACAGCTAGAGGGGAATGAAGGTTACGACCCTTGAAAGGGACATAATCGTTAGTGAGCTAGATCAGCTCCCCTCATTCTCTTCCAAAAAATTAGAGGAGAGAAGACAAAGTAAAGGCTCGAGTCAGGGTCCTCCCCACATCCTGAGAGCCAGCGGACACGTTCACTACATACTTTAGAAAAGACCATTTATTAGTAAATTCTAGAGCTCTAAAGTTTTAATTTTACCACCTTGGAGACAGTGAAAAGATCAGCAGTCCCCAGAAGTGGGGGTGGGAGAAGAGGGATGAATAGGCGGAACACAGAGGATTTTTAGGGCAGTGAAAATACTCTGCATGATACCAGAATGACGGATACACGTCATTGTACACTTGTCCAAATCCACAGAATCTACAACACTAAAGAACTGTGATGTCAACTATGGACTCTGAGTGGTTATGATGTGTCAGTGCAGGTTCATTGATTGTAACAAATGTACCGCTGTAGTGGGGAATGTTGATAAGGGGGGAGGCTATGCACGTGACGGGGCACGAGGTATATGGGAAATCTCTATACCTTCCCCTCAATTTTGCTGTGAACCTAAAACTGCTCTAATAAAGTCTTAATTTAGAAAAATAGCATTAATTCTTTAAAAGAATATGTTATGCCCCTTTAAGGTTATTATTTTGGTGCAAAGTCACTTTTAAAGACTGTAAAGTTTCTATGGGGATACAGCCTTCCAGAAATACCAACGGTAAAGCCACGTGAACTGGCTTCCCTCTTTTGTCTCTGGGAAGGACTGAGTCATAGAGGGTCCTAGCAAATGTTTCAGGTCACTGTTAGTCAGGGGACGGTCTGGGAATAGATGAGTATTTCTGATCACACGGGCACAATGACGCACCGCGTTAAGCGCAATTATGAACACTAGGGCTTTCCAAAGCTTTTCTGGACCATCTTCATTTTCTCTCTTCCAAATTTACCTGAAACCTTACGTGTTCCTTGTAAGTGGGTCTAAAACAATTTGTTGATATCAGCACACTTTTCTTTGAAAGTCTAGAGGACTAGAAAAGACTAAATGCAAATTTAATCTTTGCCAAGTTAGTTTTTCTTTTACAGAAAGTGCCTGCTTCAAAACATACTCTTCTTTATCCATAATTGGTACAGCGCATATTTTGTGCAAAAGTAAACAGAAACCCCAAAGTCCTTAACTTCTATTCCAATAAAAGTCCTTGGTTTCTTCTCTTCAATTCTTAACCCAGCTCAGAAGGTGGCTGGGTCTCTCTGAGTGTGTTCACAGACACAACAGTTGCACTGCTTTCCACAGTTAGTTATTTCCCAACATCCTGTGAAATAATCATATAGGGCAGCCCTCATTATGTTCTATATCAAAATAGAGCTGACATCTACAAGGACTATTCATGTAGCTTCAATGCCTACTCAAGAGGCAGAGACATTTTGGTGAAAAAAGACATGCAGTTATCTCTGTCTTCCATCACTAGCAGCCCACGCGACTGATCACAGCCGTTCTAAGCCTCATCGGCCTCAACTGCTAACTGAAGACGTGAAGTCTTATTTAGATTTATTTTCTCAGCAGCCATTATAACCCATAGTTTGATGACTCACACTTGATATTCCTGGGAGTCTCCAAATAGTAGACTGGCACACAGATTCAAACACAGTTGTGAAACAAATGGTTGAAAAATATATATTATTGGGAGGAAAGAAAGACAGAAACCATAAGATACAATGATGATACATCAACAGTGTGTACGGCAGGGTTTCTTAACCAGGGTGCCAGGATGGCTTTGGGTGGTCCATGACCCCCTGATATTACATGGTAAACTCTAAATGTACACACCTATGTGTATTTTTCTACGAAGGATCATTCTTCAAGTCTTCAAAAGGGTGTGAAACCCTTCATGACCCCCCAGATGGAAGAGGAGGGTACCAAGTCCAGTTAAGTTCCTATTGCGATGATGGATCTGTTCACTTCATTCCTTCCATCTCTTCCCTTTCCTCTTCCCTTAACTGAATCATTGATCAAAAGGGCCCTTGGCTGAAAATATTTGAGAGCAACTTTCAAATTCCTGATTTTTTTAATCTTTTGTACCTTTTTATTTTCTAGAATTCTTTATATGTCTTTAGAATGGCTGCCTGTGGTTTCTCTCTGAATTCTTTAGTGAGCTGGCTAAACCTTGCTTTGTATCGCGAAGATGTCTGATGTATTGTCTGCATTTAAATTTGCATTCCAGAGTCAGTTTAAAAGCTGGACTGAAAAGTAAAGAGAATTCATTCAAACGGCTTCTCTCAGAAGCACTCCTTCTGCCCGGTGTTAATTTTTCTACCTCAATTTTTGCAGATTTTCTATACATGATGAACATTCTCCAGTCACCAAACTCCTCATTTGATACACTGGAGTGAGTTAGGATTGGGGATTATAGTGTAATTATTTGTAACTAACAGAATTAGTTGCCATCTGATTTTTCTAGCTGTTTCCATTACTTATCTCAGTTTGGGTCTTTCTGCCTTAACTCTGGCTTTAGCTGGTCAGAAGCATAAACAAGCGAACTCAGGGCCCTCAGCCCCACTTGAGAAGCTGGCAAGATCACCTTCAGAAGGTTTTTGCCCTTTAATACTCTTCCTAGCAGTCTCGATCCTTATTACTTTCTTGCTTTTTCTAGAATAACCTGGAAGTTTTAAAGCACCTTATTTTTGACATATATTGAGTTTATAAGGACATTTCAAAATGAGCAAGTGTAACTGTTTTTAGTAATAAAAATGCCATCTTATAGATGTGAAATCTTTGGAGGGTTTTGAAAATATTGTGGCTTAACTTAATTTCCAGAGAGGAGGTGTTAGTCAAAGGATAAACAGTTTTGGTTACATCAGATGACCAGGTCCTAGAGACCTACTGTGCAGTAGTGTTTGTAGTCAACAACAGGGTATTGGATGCCTGAAAATTTGCATTGAAAGAGGTTCAGTGTCCTTCTCTCTTTCTGTCTCTCTCACACACACAAATAATGATAACAAATGAGAGGGCAGGAGGCAACTTTTGGAGGCGATGTATAGGTTTACGGCCTAGATTGTGGGGATGGTTCCACAGGTGTGTACTTATCTTTAGACGCACCAAGTTGTATACATTAAATATGTACAGCTCCTTGTAGGTCAATCCCACTCAATAAAGTGGTTAAAAAGGACATAATTCCCTTCTGTGAAGTGCTTTGAGGTTCTTAACTCATTCTCTCATGTATTATCTCATTTATTTCTCCAAACAACTTGGCGAGGCTGGCGTTACCCTGGCATTTTACAAATGAGGAATCTGAGGCTGAGAAGCTTTGAGCCCTGGTCGCCTGCCTACCTGACCTGGCAGAGGCCAAAGGCAGGACTGGTGAATCCAGGACTGGCCTCTCCACAGGCCTGTCTCTTGATTTTTTTTCTTAAGCTTCAGTTAAAGACAAACCTCAAATAAACTCTCAAATTACCAGATACTGAGAAACTAGTGATAGAATAAATTTCTCTAGTCTAAGGTTCTTAGGTTGTTTTTTTTTTCCCCCATAGATCCCTGGGCAGTTTGGTGACGTTCTTCTCAGAATAATACTTATAAATGTGTAGAATGAAAATATACAGGATTACAAACAAAACCAAATATATTAAAATACAGTTATCCAAATATTTTTAAATGTGCAATACTGCACATCTGTTAAATATCAAGATGAAAGGATAAATGCAATATCTCGCGTAAAATTCTAAAATAGTGAAAACATAAAAGCTATTTCAGGGTATCTGCAAGAGCTGTAAAAGGACATGAAAATAATGAATTTCTGTTGGTGACAAAGTGCTAACCACGGAGATCTGTTGCCTACCTTTATAACGAAAAGAACTGCTAAATTTCACTTAAAGAATATTGAAAATAGGCATGCAATATTTTTCCTCGACCAAGTTCGTGGAACTTGAGGCCCCGAAGTGTGGACCAAGGGGCAGCACCTGCTCTGGACTCGGAGGCCGTGGGAACAGAGCGGCTTCTGCATGCTTCCCGCGGGCGGCATCATTGCCGTTTTAGGCGGTGAGAAGAGGGCGCTTACCTTCCAGGGTCTCGCACTGGACCAGGTTGACGTAGTCCCGCTCAGTCAGGAGGCCGGCTTTGCATCCTCGCACCAGGCCCTCCAGGTAGCCGTGGTCCACGTTGAAGTACAGCTCGGCGCCCTCCAGCATGGGGAAGGGTGGCCCCGGTTCGGGCTGAGACAGCTGCGCGTGCGGATGGGCCTGGAAGGCTCGCGCCGTCTGGGAAAGGTGCCGGCCGTGGTCAGGAGCTCCACGGGGCAGGCGGTCAGCTGACAGTCAGGGTTTGCATGACCAGTCTCCTCCGGCTTAGGGGCTTTCTACAAGGGTGCTCAACCTTGTTTTGTTTTCACAGCAACAGTGAGTCAGCTCCATGATCCGCTAAACCCAGAAACAAGCCGCCTGGGGTAGGAGGGGGAGAGTGGGAGAAGGTCAGGCTGGCTTCCCTCCCAGAGCCCTGGGCCCCCTCCCAGCTTTGCCATCGAGGCCTGAAACCTCCAATGTTTTGTAAACATTCCTCCCCATCAGTTTCTGAGCTCTCAGTTGCAAACCCCACTGGTCCTGATTTTCTCCAGGACTATTAATATGAAGAGAGAGAAGGTTTTTGGTTTTTTTTTTAACTTATGTAAATAGACCAAATGCCAGCAGACAGTTTGAAAAATCCTGAGAAGCAAATAGCAACACAGTTGTTTGCAAAACAAATAGTAATGTCTTAACATTGCCAAAGGCTGGTAGCTGCCCCCACCCCCCAGGGTCAGAGCCCAGAAAACAGTCCCCAGGAAGCAGATACACAGTGCCGTGATTCTCCAATAATAAGCCACTGTTGCAAAATTTGACCATTTCTAAGTTGCCCTTAGTTTTCTTTTTCCCATTTGCATCTCATGATTCCTCTGAGACGTGTATCTGAACAAATAGTGGTATTACCCAAATCATCGACGAGAAACCAGCTCTCAGAAGCTGGGAGGCAGCCCAAAATGCACAGTGGCAGTATAGTAAGTATTTAATGAGGCCAGGATTTAATTGTGGAGTTTCATGCTCCAAAAAGGAGGGCTCGTTCTCTCCTATACTTAGCTGAAAAATCGTGTCAAATATCCTGAACGCTATTTTACATGCATAGTATTTCACTGTCATGTATATTGCGTCAAACTCTTAACTGAAGTTAAAATGCGAGAAATTCTCCAGTCCCTGTCTCAGGGGTTTCCAGACTGTTTAGGAGAAGCTAGAAAAGATTAAATCAACGGAAATTCTGCTTTAGTTATTGAAAATCACAGAGAACCAAATTTAGCTTGGGATGGTGCCCAGCAATGCGAAAGTATTCAATAAATAGTTGAGGTTCTTATTATTTCATTATCATTATCCACCCTCTCCCATAACATACTCAAACTCAGACCTCAAACTCGAACTTACACTCTAAACTCAAACATACTCAAGCTCCCTGAGTACATTTTAGGTTGAACCATGTGAACATACCACTTTTGTAGGTCAAAAAAATGGTTGCATATCAGCAATTTTATACAGTTCGAACTATTACAAAAGCACTATTAAATAAATTATAAAAACAAGCTAATTTCCTAATTGTTTTACAAGTATTCATGTGTTTGAATAATTATGTGTGGTTGGTAGATATTCTATATAATATGTGCTACCAAGCATTTCTTCTCAATTCTTGGTTTAATGATGCCACGATGGTAGTTAGAATTTGACCATGGTGGAAATATTGACACCATGGAAATAGGCAAATACTACCAAGCAGGGCATAATTCATTGTTGCTTGTTTGTCTGGACTTAAGAAAGTGATGGAGAAAATGTTAATAAGGCAAATTAAACTTAGTGTGTGGTGTCTATAGCTGTTACATTCTGAATTGCAAAAAACTTGAAGAAATAGTCTTTCAGTATTCAAAAACTGTTATGAGTCTGCAAAGAAGCCACTCACATTGTACCTGACATGTCTTCATTGTTTCACTTTTGTCCTACTCTTTAAAAGAAATAAAAATATCAACCAACATTCATGTGGGAACTACACTTGTTTATCAATTGCAGCCATAGTTTGGCTACGGATACGAGAGTCGAGCAAAGATCAATAAAAGCATTCTGTGAAAATCAGTTAACTATATGCAATTTACAATAAAGAGTATTATTTTATTCTTATTAGTAAATTGGGTGATACACATCCTTTATATTAGTAAAACTTATAACAAATAGATACACATATTTTTTGTGGGGAAAGCTAGTTAAACATGTACAGCACAACACAAAATCTTCAAAGTTTTACCTAGAGCCAGTCTTGCATGTCTACATGCTCATAAAAGAATGGACTGTGTGTATGTGTGTGTGCAAAATAATTTTCAATTTGCTGTATATTAGATTTATGTACTTTTGATTTATGTAGAGACAAGGTCCAATGTTTCTTTAAAATGGTAGACACCTACTCTCTCTGCTATTGGTATTTCCCCTTCCTTCACGTTATCCCTTCAACCTGGCAGAAGCAACAGCATCTTGTAGGGGAGGAAGACAATTCCTCTATCCTCCAGGTTCTTCTGGCTGGTCTACGAATTAAATTGATATGAGACAGAATTACAGGAGAAAATCGAAGATAGCTTTATAATGTATATACATGAGAGAAACCCAGGAAAGCTGAGTGACTCACCAGAATGGCTGAGGTCGCCACCTTAAATACCATTTTCAGCTAAAGGTAAAGGAGGATGCTGGGGGTACTGATTTGGGGCTTCAAAGGGAGGAAGGCAATTTACATGGAGATGGAAATGCAAATGTTTGGTAAACAAGTGTTTGCTGGGCCGTCTGTAGACAATGTTATCTTATGGTATTTGCTCCTTCCTGGAACAGGCCTTCTATCTTAAATTCCTTTAGGCAGTTAGGGGGGAAGGTCAGAGTTTCTTTCAGAGTCTTTTGTTCTTAAAAATAATCAACCCAAACAGACACATTTTGGGGTGGCCAATTCTGATCCTTCACAGTCTCCTTTCTGCTAAAGGTACTTGTCAAGAACGGGGTCAAACTCGTGAGCAATGAGAGGAAACCCAGTCCAGTGACGAGCATACGGAGCTTCTTCATAAATGGGTTCTTATGATGGGAATGAAATAAAAAATGTTCATTTCCAGGTTTAAATTACCAACGATGCTTAGGAGAGTGGGTTCAGGGTGTGAAAGTGTGGGTTTAAGTTCCTTCCTCTGTCTGAGCCCAGTGTTTTCATGTGTAAAATGAGGATGATGACAGTTACCTCATAGTCTGTTAGGATTAAACGAGATAAAATTCTTAAAATGGTTAAGACGTGGGCATGTGTGCGAAGCAGATAATAAAAGAAGCTACTGCGATGGCTTCTCCTCTTCCCCTGTCATTACCAACCATTGTGATCCTAATCTCTATCACTAGGTTGCATTTCTTGGAGCCAGGAGCACTGTTTTGCTCACCTTTCTCTCTCAGGTGCTTAGTAGCATGCTTTGAGCAGAGTAGATATTCACTAGCTCTTTGCTGGATTAACTAGAGATGGACTTCCAAAATGACCTGAAATCACTCTGACAGAATCTTTAGTTCCATGTTTCTCTAGGAAACGCGTATTTGGTAAGCATAGCTGAAGAATGAGGGTATTTTGTGGTTTTGTAGCATGATATACATATATATGTGTGTCTGTGTAGGTATGCTTCTCTGTGTAGGAATATAGGATTTGTTGTGACTTTCTGTAAATTTTAAGAGCTCCCAAGAGTCATTAGTTTCATAGCATTAGAGGATCAACTTACTCTTCCAAGGAATGGAGAAATTCCTTGGAATAAAAGATATAAAAACTCTTTTTCTAGATGCAGTAGGCCCTCCAAAGGACAGTGAGGAAGCAAAGCAGATCCAGGCTGCTCCCTGTGAACATTCCTCTCGGTGTCAAGATGCAGCCGACTGAGGCAAGCCCAGGCCTTACTGGACTCTGGGGTAGTTCTCAAGGTGGACAGCCAAGCCCGCCCTCACACAGTCCCTGGGAGTGTCTTCAGAGGTAGAGTGCTCTGGGGGATGCACCTTGGGGGCCCAGGATGTCATCTTCAATGACCTAGTCAAAGGCCGTTTTTTTTGGTTTTTGCTGAAGAAGATTCACCTGAGCTGACATCTATTGCCAAGCTTCCTCTTTTTGTATGTGAGTCGTCACCACAGCACGGCCACTGACAGATAAGTGGTGTAGGTCCATTCCCGGGAACCAAAGCCAGGCCGCCAAAGTGGAGCATGCTGAATTAACCACTAGGCTACTGGGGCCAGCCCCCAAAGGCCTTTCTCTTAAGATAATGCAGACTTCCCCTCCCATGCCCTGTTGGTAACACCCTATTTGTAATGCCTGGGTTAGTCCCTTTCCCAACATCAGGGTCCTGTTGACCTGCTAATTTGCAACTAAACAGCTCTTTGAGAACTTTGAAAAAATGTATCCTGGGCATGTTTAATATATGTTCTTTGTTCTAAAAAGATACAAGGCTGTACTGAAACCCATGCTTCTCCAGAACCCTTTCTAAGCCCTTCCTGGGTTATAATTCTCACCCTGGCTCAAGTAAAACTCACCTTATTTCGCTTATCTATAGAATGGGTATTGGTTGTTTTGCGTTGACATGGGACATTTCAAACAATTACAAAAGGAAACAATACTATAATTAATCCTCATGTGTCCATCAACCAGCTTCAATAATTATCTGCTCACATCCAATCTTGGTTCAGCTTTACCACAGATCAGGGAGCTTTTTCTGTAAAGGGCCAGAGTCAATATTTTAGGCATTGTAGGCCATACCAGCTCAGCTGCAACTACTCAACCCTGCCATTGTAGCGGGAAAGCAGACATAGACCACTCATAAATGAATGTGCATGACTGTGTTCCAATAAAACTTTATTTATAAATCTGATGGTGGGCCAGATTTGGCCTCTGGGCCATAGTTTGCCAACCCCTGACCTATAACCTTGCCCACTGCCTCCTCACCCTGAATTATTTTCAAGCAAATCCAAGATATCACATTATTTTAACCATAAATATTTCAGTATCTATCTCTAAAAGACAAAGATCCTTTAACAATATAATCATAATTATATTATAATACTTAAAGTTATTCCTTAACAATAAACACCCAGTCAATGTTCAAATTTTCTCAACATAATTTTTATTTTTTTACACTTGGTTTGTTTGAATGAGGAGGCATTACATTTGGTTTACACATCTCTTAACTTTCTTTTAGGTACACCTCCCCTCCCACTAGCCCTGCTTTTTAAGAAACTGAGCCACACAGTTCTAGAATTTTCTATGGTTTGGAATTTGCTGATTGCATCCTGAGTGCCATTTGACCTATTGCTCAGTCTCCTGTAAGTCCTATAAGTTGGTAGGTAGATCTGGAGACTAGATCACTCTTATGTTAGATTTTTTTGCGAGAGCACTTCCCAGCATTATCGAGTACTTCCATCAGGATGCACGTGACATCCGTCTCTCACTTTTGTTTAATGTCAGCAGCCATTTATGATCACCACCCAGATCCATTGCTTCATTCAGAGTAACAAAATGATTATTTTGCAGTTTATCTTTCCTTCTTCATTTATTAGCTGCAATACTTCTGTAAAAAGTAACTTCTCAACATCGAATATTGGTTACCCTAGTTTACAGTTCATAAAGAAAGGCAGGATAAATGCTTACCTCATTTCATTTCCTTACCAGTTTTCCAAATAATGAGTTGGTTCTCTAACATCCTCCAAAAGTGACCAATAAAGGCTTTCTTAAAAAATAAAAAATATTATTAACTTGCGTGTTTAAACATAGTCAGCATGTTCTATTGATATAAACTTGGTCGTCTTTGGTGACTTCCTTGCTTTCTGTAACAACAGGATGTTCCATGCTCATTTTGTACCATTTTTGCCCAGACCCGGAATCAGCTGTTTCTTCGAGGAGCTGTGGTTTAATTTTGCGGTTCTTGATGTGTGATCACGACACGGCGGCCTCTGCAGGGCGGTGGGCAGCTCAGCAAGGGGGTGAAGGCCCACACTGCCCACTGGGGGTGACACCTGCGCACACACATGGAGGCAAGGCTTTCGCAGACTGTTTGCATAACTTTTCTCCCGGGTACTTAAGTTTTTCTAATTGGAACATGTCAAAACAAACCTCCCCATCAGTCCAAGAAAAACATTATGCTGAATAAATGGAGTTTTCAAGCCCCGTGAACTTAACTCCTGTGTGTGTTCTTCAAGAATCCCAACTTGATTCAAATGGATTACAGTGAGAAAACCCAGAGATTGTGGGACAGGAACAGCTCCGGCAACCAGGACTGCTCCCTTGACCTTGACTCAGAGCAGCATCGCATCACAGGCTTCCTACAAACAGAGGAGGATATGAGAACCGTCATCAAATCCATTGACGCTCAGGTCTGCTGCAGCCAGAAGGATCCTTCGGTGTGAGGTTAGAAGTGGGACCGTTTGTGCTTTGTTGACTTTGGATAAAGTTTTAAGGGTGTTTTAATGTTTTCTTCTTCTTGAAGAGAAGACTAGAAGTATTTCTGCTGTCGGCTGGCTATGAAATCTGCCCTATGAGTGATTTGTAATCTGCCCTTCACCCTAATGGTTCACCTTCTGTACTTTAACAAAATAATATGTACACTTTTGTAAGTTAATTAAACCTGGACCTGACACAGTACGTCTTTCTTCATAATATCCCGTGTTCTTCAGTGACCCTATTTAATTTCTTTCTATAAGTCTGTTCTATGGCAAGAATTTTTAATCTAATTGGAAAAGTGCAAAAATCAGTAATCACTCATAATATTTAGATAAAATATTCACATAGGTGTAACTATAAAGTGAAGGTAAAAAGTTCAAAATCCTGGAATGGCCGTTTATTTCAAAAGCTTAAGGGCATCAATTAGTACTTTAATCCAAATTCTATAGTCTGACTTGCAGAGAAATGAATAATTACTTGAGAAAGAAGATCACTTTCCCTTATATTTTACGTTTTGTTCTGTTGCTGTTGTTTTCTTTTCTGCTCCCCAGAGGAAATGCATACTTTTTGCAAAAATTCAACCATTAAAGAAATACAGAGATGTAAGTACCCCTAATACGACTCTGAAGAGATAACCACTGATAACAGTTTGGGTGAACGCTGAAACAGGTTTTTTAAGCACATGTTCAGGGTGCCAGAACTAGTCTATCAAAGGGTCATTTTGGTTTTGAACCACAAGAGGTCACCATAACATTACAGCAAGTGACTTTTCATTGGATTTACTTTCCCTGTAAATGTTTTTCATTTGAAGTGTCACATCAAAATTTAAACAAGTGACTTCCAGTTGTTTACGTTAAAAGACTTTTTTAGCCATCACAAGACATATCAGGGAGTTCTGCTCTTCCTCATCTCTTCCTCCATTCCCCAAACCATCACTGGTCCTCGTCATAGGTGCAAGCCTTTCTTCCATTCCCCATAAACAGCATTTTTTGCCTTTTCATCTGTTATTTCACAATCTGGCTTCCTTTACCTCACATGTGCACAGCGAGTTACCTTATTTTAAGCATTCCTGAGAGATTTTCTGGGTATGGGTGTGGGGGGAAGAAAAGCACTGTGAACAGATTTGAGAAATGCAGGAGGTCGTACATCCCATCTTGGATGGTCAAAGGGTGTGTTAACACAGGAAGTCTCCGAGACATCCTTTGGTGATTAAAGCTGCTTAACTTGAAAACAGCACTTTCCAAACGATTGGACAATGGCTCCCTTTGTTTGGGCAATTCAAGCCTTTAACAACCTGAGGAAGTAGCATTCTTTGACAGATTATTTGGGAAATTCTCATTTATAACATTGACTATTTTAGAAATGTTATAAAACTCATCTATCACACTATTACATAAGCATTCAATTCATTTGTCACTTGAGGAAATGATATATTTGTGAATTTACATGTATTTTAAAATGTAATAGGCTCACCATGCTTTTGTCTCTCTTCCAAACAGTTCTAGTTTTTAATTTTTGTTTCTGTCCTGGTGGCAGAGATCCCAGGGCCTGTCTTGCTACAGCAGTAGCTTGTATGGTAATTAAATGAGCTAATGATACAAAACTCACCAGCCGGAATAATAAATGGCATTATTATGCCAATTATACTATTTCTGTGAGAATGTATGAACTAAAAAAAATGAATCAAATCATTATAGGTGGAAAGATCATTATTTTACTTTATTATAAGACTAGTAAAACATCACAGAAGAAAGATTTGTAATCAGAAAAAGTTTTATACCAATAAACCTTACAATCTTAGAATAGGAAGGGACCTCAGAGATAATTTGATATAATGTCACACCAACTGCAGAAATAAGGAGGACCTCATGGCTTTTTGAGTCTAAACCTTACTTTTTCGGATATCTCCAAGTATTAGAAATATCTATGCCTAGTAAAGAAAAGCATGCTCCCATGGAACTCCAATCAACTAGTTCTATTTCTATAAGATATAGTGTTTTCAAAAAGATCATTTTATTGGGCTTGCCAAATTATCTTTAAAATTGTTACAAAATGACTTTTTAAAAACATTTGAAATGACTTTTCTTTTTTTCTGAAAAAGAAATTTCTTGATGTAAGAGTGCTTCAAATGCCACATAGAATACACATGTAAAACATATTGGAAATGAATGAGAACTTAGGAACATGACAAACAGCTTATTTACCTTAAAGAAAGAGGAACTTGACTTCAAAAAGGTTGAGGAGTTATCTTTTTTTAACAAGCGTCACAAATCAGTGACGGCAGAACTAGGGACAAAAAAAGATATTCTGACTCTAGGTTTATCATCCTTTCTAGTATTTTAAAAGTCATTTATAAAGTATTCATAATTTTATGCAAATATGAGGTTATTATTCGATTAACCTTAGATCTATAGTCTCAAGAGCAGTTATTCTTCTGGGGGAAGAACCTTTCCCCAGAGTGTGCTTCTCTGTTTCCACCACTAGGCTACTGAATGACACACAGTATGGGACCTCATGTAGGCCTAGAGTGGTGAACTGCCAAGTCACAAAGGGTAGGAAGTTCCAAGGACTCGGGTGAGTAGAGGTTACTTGAGGACAGTGAGGTTATCACTTCCCACTTCACTTTACTTCTAAAGCAACAAGACCCAGTTCTAACTATTCATTTTTTTTTTGAGGAAGATTAGCCCTGAGCTAACTACTGTCAGTTCTCCTCTTTTTGCTGAGGAAGACTGGCCCTGAGCTAACATCCATGCCCATCTTCCTCTACGTTATACGTGGGACACCTACCACAGCATGCCTTTTTGCCAAGTGGTGCCATGTCCACCCCCGGGATCCGAACTGGTGAACCCAGGGCCACTGAGAAGCAGAACAGAATGTGGGCACTTAACTGCTGCGCCACCGGCCCAGCCCCTCTAACTATTCTTGAAGCCTGAGATATAATTTGCTTTGGTGGTCTCACCTCTGTTTCGTGAGTAGAAAAGGAGAGTGTTAAGTCGAAAGTACTGAGGCTAATTATACGGCGCATTTCAACATCAGAATGTATCCATAGGAGGCCTTTCTGAGTACAACATAAATGGTAGAAACAATAAGGGAAAAATGGGAAGACTTCTACACAAATATTTAAAATGTGTTGAGGGGGGATGGCAGTAGTGCATGCCAGTGTCCACTGCACAGTGGAACTAAAGATGCGGTAACAAACGAATGCTTAATTAAATTGGGGAATATCTTCATGACTGACACTAGTCAGCCATTTAAAATTGTCTTTTAGGGGCCGGCCCAGTGCTACAGTGGTTACATTTGCATGCCCCACTTGGGTGCCAGGGTTCCCAGGTTTGGATCCAGGGCATGGACCTCCACACTGCTCATCAAGCCATGCTGTGGAGGCATCCCACACACGAAATAGAGGAAGATGGGCAGAGATGTTAGCTCAGCACCACCTTCCCCCCACCCCCCACACAGATCATCTTTTAGATAAATGTATTTTTTTGACTTGGGAAAATAAGGATATTGTCAGGTGGAAAAAAGTGTTACACTGCATTATATATACCATGATTTTTTTGGTAAATAATAATATATAAATATGGAAAGGAATGACATTTATATACATCCAAAAGGTAAAATTATTTTTCAATGGTTAGCTTTCTTTTTGTGTTTTCAAAAATTTTGCACTAGGTATGTGTAAGGGGATCAGAATTGGCCATCCCAAAATGTGTCTCTTTGGCTTGATTATTTTTTAGAACAAAAGACTCAGGGAGAAACTTTGACCTTCTCCCTAACTGCCTAAAAGAATTTAGGATGGAAAGCCTGTTTAAGGAAGGAGCTATCACCATAGATACCCATAGTATAATATGGACCAGGTGTGGTAGACAGGGAGGAACCTAGCAAGGCCCATTTCATCAAAGTCCTCTCCACGTCCCGTTGTCTGTACAAGGCATGGCCAACATTGTTGACGAAACATTTGCTTTTCCATCTCTGTGTGAATTCCTTCCTCCCCTTTGAAGTCCCAAACCACTATCTTCAACATCCTCTTCTGTCTTTAGCTGAAGATGGTATTTAAAAGGTGGTGGCTTTGGCCATTTTGGAAACGCTCACTTTTCCTTGGTTTCTCACATGTACATGTTATTAAGCTTGCTTGATTTTCTCCTGTTATTCTGTCTCATGTCAATTTAATTCTTAGAACAGCCAGAAGGACCTGGAGGATAGAGGAAAATTTCTTCCTCCTCTAGACATATATTACCTCTGAAATTGGAAAGCAACAAAACCAAAGTAAACGTAACAAAGGGTTGGTAAAGCAACTCCTTTGCAATAATGACTGTGCAATGCTCCCCAGCCTGCCTAAGCCAGTCAGAGCTTGCCAGACACAAATCTCTCTCTCTTTTTTTGTCCCAGTGACTCCCTCATCTTCCTGTTTCCCTGAAGGTGAGGCATTTGGGGTCCATGAATTTACTGCTTAGGTGGCCAGTTTTGCCATTTGTGAGTTGTACACAGAACACGGCTATGAATCTTTGGTTTACATGTGAATGTCTAAAACAATATTTCAAATTGTGATTTGTAGATCATTTACATTGGATGCTTGTTAAAAATGCAGGCTCTTGGGCTCTTTCCCAGGCCCAATGAATCTGAAATTTTGGGAATAGTGTTCTGGAATTTGCATTTTCAACCAGCTCCCTGAGTTACTTTTATGCTCACTAAAGTTTGAGAACCCTTGGTAATGGCTGAGATCAAGAGTGAGAAAAATTAGAGCAAAAACACTGAACTGGTGAGCGCTTTTCAACTCTGGGTTTTATTTATGAGGCTTCTTGTCTGAGCTATTTTTTCTGGCAGGTGTTTATATACTTACTTTTAAAGGCACAAAAATATAGGGACAAACCAATGATGTAATTTCAATAAGCTGAGAGATTTTCCCCTCCCACCCCAGAAATTAACTTCATGAAAACATCCAGCATGTATTTAGAGATCAAAGTGAATAAACCAAGAGGCATTGTCTTAAAAAACAAAACAAAACAGCATTTCAGAAATAAAACTTCACATAATGGAGGAATAAAATCTGGATTGAAATATTCTCTGCTTTCCTGAGGCCAAACAGCACCTAACAAATTTGGACACCAGGTGAGTTGATAATAGGGTAGTAAGAATTCGATCTTGAAAGCTTTCACGATGGGCTTCAGCTTGACCACAGGCTCCTCGCGGGCAGCAGGGCTCAGACTCACATTCTGAGAACGAAACTGTGACTCCAATTTCAATCCACAGCAGGTTTCTCCAAAATGCTGGAGAGAGAATATTGGTTACAGACAAAGAGTTGGAGAGAAAAGTATTGCCAAAGATGCAATTGATGGTGTTCTAGGCAGAGAAAACTATCTCCCTGGAGAGAAAGGCTTGTGTGGGAATTAGAGATATGTGAGAAGGATCTTGTACATGTTGTAGAAATGCCTTGAAACCACAAATCAGTCAAGAATCAAGGTTCTTTTCCCTGTTAGCTTCTTTTTTAGAGTCTTATTTGAATTAAACACTGCATCAAGGAAATCCAGGGCATGTTTTAGTAAATAGTTAACAAATCTTGATTTATTTAAGTCAGAAATTGGTCTCTAAGCCACTGGTTTTTGAAATGTCTATGAAAACTATGCAAAAATTCTTTGAATAAAAGTTCTGATTTTTATTTGTTAAAGTGCTCATTTGAAGGTAGTTTGTCCAGCTCTTCAAATATTGTTTTCTTCTCATCATAATTATACTGACACTTGATTATCTGTGGCAGCCAAGGGAATTGTACCTTGAGGAGCTCCTGCTGTGGGGAACTCGGCTGCCTGTGGGCCCAGCCCCTGCGCTCCAAGATCCTTCGCTCCCTGTGCACAGAGGCCACGCTGCGCCCCCATGTCTAAGTGTGGTGGGGACACCAAGGCAGGCCCATTCCCGGGAGACAAAGGACTCCTTTCTGAGCTACCTTTGTTGTTTAAAGGCTGCTAAATTGGGGAGAAAATTGTTACTCAACAATAGATAAATAATAGAACCCTCAAAGCCATTTACTTAAGTTAGTTTTTAATATACTATGTAATTATCATATATAATATATAACAATAATGGTATTTGTTGAGCAGTAGTAATGTTCCAGATACTAAGTGCTTTACCTGAACTAAGTTGTTCACAACAATCCTGTGATATTTGTGTTATTGTTATTAATTTATTTCGTGGAGGTCACACGGGTTTGTAACATTAGATAAATTTCAGGCGTACATTTGTGTTATTATTATTTCAAGTTCACAGAGAAGAAACCTGGAGGAACCAAGAGGTGAAGTGACTTTCCTAAGGTCGTCGAGCTGGTGAGTGGTGTCACCAGGATTTGAACCTGGGGAGTCCACTTGCAGAGCCAAGCCTGAGCTAGGGCTGGAGAATCTGTCCCCACGTTCACTCCCACAGTTGTCAACGGGCCTTCACTCCTTCCTTTCCACGGGAACTTACCTCCCGTGAGTTTAAACATGAGATCACGCTATACAGAGTTTTGTATTTTTTTCCACCAGCAGCATTTCGTAAATATTTTTTCGTGTAACTAAACGTATTTGTAATCACCAGTTCTTTATGGCTTTGGATGCAAAAATGTTAACTTGAAAAGGAGAATTCCTTTTGGCAAATCCGCTAAAATATAGTGAAAACCGTCTCTCTTTATCTCTTTAATTTACGCACTAAAACAGGGAAACCTCACTCACCAGTTGGCTGTCGGCTTCTCTGATTCACGACAATAAAAAAAAAAGTGAAATTGGTGTTTTTACTTGAGAGGAGAGATCTTATCTGCTTTTAGTACTATATACTCACATCTATCTTCCTTTTTGTAATTATAAGATAAATAACTTGTAAAATTTGAAATTCTACAAAAGGTAAAAACTCTTTCTTCAGTGCTAAATGTAGAGATACAAAGTTAACACGAATAATTCACTACTGTAGTGAAGAAAAAATACTATTTTCAGTAATTGAAAAATTCTTACTGAGCTGTCTGAATTATTACGGTCTTTTTTTTGGTAAGGCGTTGTGATATGGGAAACAGTCTGCCAAGGGTAGCAGGAAAGTCTCTCCCGTCTCTGAGTTTCACACAAAGGCTTCCTGCTTGGAGGTCTTCGTTGTTTATTTACGGGAAGAGAGCTTGAGGGGGGCTCACACTGTTGGCTCCACACATCCCTGTGTATGTGACGTTGACTTAAAAGAGCCCCACGCTAGTTGTCATTATAAACACAAATCCTCCACCTCGGGAGAAAGAAAGTCAATAAGACGGAGGCCTTCAGAATGATGTCTCAGGCCTGAGAGCACCTTCGACAAAATGCATCCCATTAGGAGGGCTCTAAGGAGAAGGAAACTTGAAAATCAGCAACGAAACTGCAGCTATGCTAAGAGGAACTAATTCTAAATGAAGTAAATTCTTCGTGCTGTCTTTTAAAAGCGTCTTTTGGTTATAGCTTTTCATTTTCAAGATCCAGGAGGGTGTAGAACCGTGTATCACTCCCGGCGATACCCCTCATTTCTTGTGTTGCTTCCTTTCTTTTACTGCAGACGACTAAAGACTGACAATAGAATAGAATACAACACGTTTATAATTTTTTTTTTACATTTTGCACCAATATTGTTCATGTAAAAGAGAAATGAGTTTTCCCTAAATGGTATCCTTAGCCTTTAATGAGTTTTCCATTTGGCACAATTCCTTAAGTCCTTTCAAGAGAATCTTCTTTAGGCGTCGGGTTATAACTTAATTCAATCAATTTATGGAATACAAGCGGGGCCATTATTCTAGGAAGTTTCCATGGGTTCGGGATCTCTATTGCCCAGGAAACTTTCTAGGATTTAACTTGATGAGCCCGTCTAACTTTGCTTTTTATAAACCGGCTATAGAGTGGAAGCTGGCACTGAGCGATTGGAGCAAAGTGTTACGTTACACATTGTTATGAATGTTAATAGCTGACTATTTAGCAAGAATTTGTGACTTTTGGGCAATGAATGGGAGCTGAGGATGAGGTAAGATTTTTTTCTTTAGAAGCTGAAGGCACAGTTTATTTAATTCACTTCAGAGAATACCGCTGGAGTAAAGTTCAGCACAGAAGCAGGTGCTAAACACCACTTCCATTTATTCAGCTGGTGTGAGTGTTACAGGAAGCCACTTACAAGCGGTAAACACACGGATACAAAAATAAAAGTTCCTTTAAAACTGGCCTTAAGTCTAAAGCTTATTTCAACAATTTTATTACTTCAATTAAGTTAAAATATATGATTTAAATAACTATAAGTAGTTAATTAATGTGTGAAAAGCACATGGTCCCAAACGATGCTGGAGTGGTCTCCCAAATAATGAAGCAATTATGCACAATAAAGAGAAATACAGGCAGAAGACTCTTATGGAGTGGGATGTTATTCTACATATTACTTTAGGTGTTATTCTTTCTCAGGAGTTAGTTAGGCTAAAAGAACATATCTATAATGTGTTTTTAACATTTAAATATTGTAACCTGTCAAAGTTTGATGAAGGCCCTTGTAAAAACTTTGAACGCCTAATAGTTAGATTTTGTCTCCAGGCGCAGAATTTATACTATCAACAACCCTTCTGGTTAATAATTGGTGTTTCAAAGAAGAGAACTAATCAGTGGTGTCTTTTCCTGTTTTCATTTTTTTTTCAAAGATTTTTTATTTTTTCTCCCCAAAGCCCCCCGGTACATAGTTGTATATTATTTGTTGGGGGTCCTTCTAGTTGTGGCATGTGGGACGCTGCCTCAGCGTGGTTTGATGAGCAATGCCATGTCCGCGCCCAGGATTCGAATCAATGAAACACTGGGCCGCCTGCAGCGGAGCGCGTGAACTTAACCACTGGGCCACGGGGCCAGGACCCTCCTGTTCTCATTTTTAAAGGGCTTCAAAATCGATGACCGTTGTTACCAGTTTTGGAGGAACCTGGTTCAGGCTTGGCAGGAGGCTCTGGACAAGCTCTCCGTGCTGTGAGGCCAGCTGAGGCCAGGACATCAGAGGTTTCTGGAGCCGGCTCGTTTCTGCAGCTCCTGCCGCCCGGAGAACCCAGACACATGGGGGAACGGGCTCATGGAAGCGTCTGAGGCCTTCACTGCTGCCCAGGCCTAGCACTTACGGCGGATACGTCCTGCTCGTTGGGCCACAGGAGTCCATCGACCCTAACGCCAGGCTCTCTGGGACGCGCATGCTGTTCTTGGAGCAGCACCCCAAGAGTTGACTTCCCTCCATTTGTTCCCTTTTCTTCTCTTTTCCACTCTGCTCATGTTGCCCATTCTGCGAGTTTCTTCCAAAGCTTGAGGCACCAAAGCACGAGCTGTCCACCTGCTTAAACCCACCCTTCTCCCTGTTTCCTAGTCCTTGAGAACTCCCCGGGTTCTTGACCAAGATGAGTCGGTTATCCTGTGGTTCCGCTCCCTCTGCAGGATTGGCTTATTTTTTCTCAGCTACAGCCCAGTTGTATTTCAAACTTTCCTCCAAAATACAGTTCTTCTGGGCAAATCTGTGACTAATTGACTCATTACAGATGTTCTTTTTTAAACCAAACTAAAAATTAAATGCAATTAGAAAGGAAACGACGCAGTTGAAAGAGCACTGGACGGGAAGATAGGAGACAGCGACTACAGGCCTGGTTCCACGATTGCCGGGGCGCCTGAGCTTGGTTGCTTCCTCTTGACTGGGTTTCACTTCCCACACATCACTTCTGTAAAATTTATCAATGTAAATTACATATAATCAATATATTGGTATCTAATCAATACTTAAAAGATCATTTATCAAAAATATAATGTATACACATACAGATATAGATGATTATGAATATAAGGATGAAATGAATAAAAATACAAGGTTATATATAACTATTATAATCAATAATATAATAATTATATAACTGTACCTAAAATATATAATTGTATAATGATATTATATGATATATCATATACAGTCTTTTTGCACGGATTTTACCCTCACATTTGCACAGTGTGTTGGGCTGGCTTCTAGACGTCTGGTTTCCCCCCGAGTTGCTCTCGGATGAATCTCCCAGAGAGCGAGGCTCACTCTCTCCTCGCTGCGGGAGGTTAGTGGCGTGCCCGACACAGACCGGTGTGCTTAATTATTGCAATAAAGGACAGTCATATTCTATACTTTAAATATCACAGGCTCTTAGTTTTACATGAAAACGCATCTAACGTTCGTGTCATCTGGATACACGCTCAGCCGTGGAGAGAGTCGAGTCCTTTCAAGGGACGCTATCCATCCTAGAACGACCTACTTTTGTATGTTCCCGTTGTCATTTCACAGATGAGAGCAGTGAGGCCCGGGATCTAAGCCCCGGCTCCCGCCTTCTGGTCCCCTTGCTTTCACGGTGCCTCATTGCACTGACCCTAAGGGGTCGGTGACGATGGGGGCGGCCTGCCCCTCCGCCGCCTGCCGAGGGCTATCTACCATCAGAGACCCCACAGCGGGGGCTCGGCCTCAGCCCGCCCCGGGGCGGGTCCCCGTGTACCCCGCGGTCCTGGGGACAAAGGGCGGCGCGCCCGAGCGCAGCCCTCTCGCGGCATGGGTTGCGGCGCCAGCACGAAGGTGGCCCCGGGGCCGCGGGGCCCGCGGGAGGGTCTGGGCGCAGGCAGGCCGGAGACAGCGGCGGAGGCGGCGCGGAGGATGCGGGTGGCGCGCTTCCGAGCGCGGTTCGAGCCCCGGGTCCTAGCCAGGTGAGGCGCGCAGCAGGCGGGCGGAGGGGACCGCTGACAGGTGGGCTCCTTTCCCTAACCCCAGACGGGCTCCTTTCTGATGCCAGGCCCCTGATGGACCACCCGTGACCCTCTCCGCTCCTTGGCCATGTAAATCTACAGCCCGGGGTGTCTTCTCAAGGACCTGGGCGCCGTGCCTTTGAAATGCAATCAAGAAGGAAAGCTAGGGCCACTGTTGAACAATGTGTGCGGGCAGGCCGGATTCTAACTTCCACAACGCTCAGAAGTCCTCATCACACTGACACCCTCCCCTAACGTCCTCCGGGATTCTCTAGGAGCTCACTCCAGCCTTCAAACTCTCCTGCCTTTGACAGCTGAGTCCATCTCTCTCCCTGTCGCGATGGTCTGGAATACAGCCTTCCTTGCCCTTTCAACCAGTGTCCAGTGCAGCCTCTCTGACACCTGTGCAGGCAGGTCAGAGGACAGGGCAAATTCAGACTGAAAGGAAGAGGAGCAGCCGCAAAGAAAGGGAGGGATGCCTGGGGTGGGAGTAGGGGTGGGGAGGGCCTCCAGGCCCCCATCGCGCCTAGGGGGCCTTGCCACAGCCAACCGGGGCTGGGTTCAGACAAGCCTGGTTTGTGAAGGATCTGTACTAAATTCTAGAAAAGGAGATCACAGTTAGTGGAATAGAAACAGGCCTTCCGATCAGCCAGACTTGAGATGCTCTCCTGTCTCTTCCATCGTGTGTCATTGGGAAAGTTCCTCAGCCTTTCCCCTTCCTCAGTTTCTGCCTCTGTAAAATGGGAATGCTAATATCCATCGCATAAGAATGCGGTGAGGATAATTAAAGTCAGACATGTGAACCTTGCTGCACAGTGCATGGCACGAGTCCTCATTTAGATGTCAGTGTGATGCTTACCGTTGTCTTCGTGAAGCACACGCAAAACCTAGTTGACTCTACGTAGGTATGAGCAAAGAGGGCACCTTGGTTGGCCTGAGGAGCAATTTCCTCAGAGTGCACCATGTTGGACACACTGAGGAAGGAAATCATGGACCCCCCCCACCCCCCACCTTCCACTCTGCAGTGTTTGGTGAAACACAGTGGTGGTGGCTCCCCTGGCTTCTCAGAGACCCTTCTAGGCCTACAACTGCATGCTCACTTCGTCACAGTGCTCTGACCAGGGTCTACGCTGAGACTTTTTCTGGCCTCCTTGGGAACTTCTAGTCCAAGGACAACTTGAGGATCAGTCCGGTAGCTGCTAAGCTTAGAGAAGAACAGAGCTGGCTGATCCAGCTGAACTTGAAGCAGAGTGGACATTGGGTCTTGTCAAGACTGAATTGGTTAAATGGCATTGCTGGTCGTCTGTAGCCAGGGAGATGAGGGCCACTGGGTGCTAGTCTTTATCCACTCTTATAACCTCCACCTCCAGGGTGCTCCCAGCCCCTCAGAGTGTGAGGGGCCATAGAAGCAGAGGATCTCAACATTGGAAGGGTTTTAGAGACTAACTCAAGGCCCTTCTTTAACAGATGAGGATTTGAGCCCCAAGAGATGAAGTGATTTGTCCAAGTTGGTGGCAGAGTTGGGTGTAGAACACAGTTGTCTTTCCTCTCTGTTGTGATTCCACTATAACTCTTGCAGAAGGGGGAGGATAGAATTTAAACCTGACTATATTCACTTTCTTCTTGGGAATTCATTACAATTGCTTCTATCAAACAGGTTGCGATATTTTTATTGTTTCCACGTTTTATTTTTTTATCCATGTTCAAAAGATTCCCAGTTGGTGGCAGCTGAGGTTAAAGTGATAATTTCAATTTCCATCCTCTTTGGGATGATGTAAAATTGCATCACCTACAAAGTTGACTTTGAGGTGGCTCTGTAGGGACTGGAAGTGGAGGAAATGGAACAGCCTTGTAAATGCATTCTCCCATGCTTGATTCAATCCTTAATGTTTTCAAAATGTATATGATAATTTGGGAATAATATGTATTCAGTGAATGATTCCTTCAGTCATCGTTTACTGCTGTCTCCTTTGTGTAGGGCATTGCACAAGATATAGCCACTCAAGTCATAAAAATGGTCAACATCCATAGCCATCAAGGGCTCAGAAGCAAGGTTGCAGCTTCAGAAATTTGTTATGGGACTTTTGTTATTGTCTGAAGCCATTTATTTCCACTGCTCTAAATCTTGGCTTAAGGCCTACTGTTTCCTCCAATGTGAAATTCCAGGCGTTTTTTCAAATATTTAGTATATGAAGATCCTTAGCAGTATTGAATAAAGCTCCTTTTATTTGAGCAAAAGAGTGTAGTTCCCCAGAAATGGTAATTCATCTGCTTTCTGATGATTAATTCTGTGAGCAAATGAATTTGCCTGTGGTTTTGAGGGCGTAGTGATAAATTAGTGTTTGCAAGTGCTTCCATCCACATTAGACGTAATGTAAAACTAGGTTGGTCTGCAAAACAATAGAATTTGAAATGCCTGTGATCATCTTTAAAATCACACTGAGAGTGCATGTGAATAAAAATCAGATCTGGAAGGAGAAGAGGGGACAGAAGCTGTTTAGGATTACTAAACTGCAATCTGTTTTGATAAGGTAATTGGCCAGAAAATTAAATGCACCATATAGAACAAAGCTGTTTTCTGCAGGCTGGTATAGCCAAATGCCATTTTTATTTCATAAGCACCAGAATATAAGGAACAAGTAAGTAGACAAAAAAAAATTTTTAGAAAGACTAAGCTCAGCAAAAAGAAATAAGGGTCTTTAAAGCGCGATTGGTGTTCCCGTTTGAATCTTTGGCATTGAGGATGTCACTTAAAGATTTACCTTCTCCTTGCTTACTCCCCGAGTACGTTCCATTCTCTGGCATCCTTGTGTGGAAGAAGTTTTAATAAAGTGGGAAGAGCACCGAATTATGATCCAGGTAAGGATATCTGGATTCTAACCCTGACTCTTCAACTTGAATGACTGATTAGCCAACCTCAGCTTCAAATTTCCTCATTTGTAAAACGAGGAGTTGGATTAAATCATTCTCTATATTCTTTCCAGCTGTAAAAGCATGATTCTAAGTCAGGCACTTTCTCAATGTTTCTTAAATAAAGGTAGAGGGTTACATTTGGTAGGATTCTTAAGTTTACATAGACACTTACACAGGTAATTCAAGTTTAAGATCCCTAGCCTTTGAAATCCTAGCTGACTTCCTGGCCTTTCTGAGAGATAATTGTTTTACACATTATTGACATACGACCCGTGTTAAAATTCTGTTTGCTGTGTAGAAATTGCAAGTGCAGGAGGTGACTGGATGGTGGGGGAGGGAGAGTGTGGAGATGCAAAGCTGCTGGCTGCAGGGTGGTCCTAACTCCACCCCCACCACTGAAACCGTACGGAAACCTGCCCTAATAACAGGCAGGCTTACTTTTCCAGTGTTCATCTGTTACGGAGCTACTGTGGACCAGACATGAGATGTGCCCAGACCTGAGAGCTCCCGGTCAAGCATCCAGAATAAGCCTACTCGTTGTGCCCTGTCTCCTGATATGGTTTCTTCTCTCTTCTGAGAAGTTATAAACAAGACTAAGCTTCCTTTTTATTCTCTCCGCCTGATTTGGTGGTTGTTGTTGACGAATGATAAAAACAAAAGCTGGAGGGAGGAAAGAATATGGTAGAGGGAGGTCCTGAAATTTCTCAAGGAAATTTTGGTGAAAATCATTTGAAGGGTTTGGATTTAAATTCCATCCATTTCCACTACGATCCGTGTGACCTTGGGAAATCACTTAGCTTCTTTAATCCTTAATTTCCCTATCCGAAAGAGGGAGATAGTATTATATCATCAGTAGGAATATCGTAAGGATAAGAATTAAAAAAGAATGCCTAGCACATAATAAATTGATAATAAATGGTAGCTATTAAGATTACTTATCTTTCTACCAACTAATTACTTTTATATCACTTGCTTCCATTTTTTTTTTTTTTTAAGGAAGATTATCCCTGAGCTAACATCTGCTGCCAATCCTCCTCTTTTTGCTGAGGAAGACTGGCCCTGAGCTAACACCCATGCCCATCTTCCTCTACTTTATATGTGGGACTCCTGCCACAGCATGGCTGGATAAGCAATGAGTAGGTCTGCGCCCAGGATGTGAACTGGCGAACCTGGGCTGCTGAAGCAGAGCATGCAAACATAAACGCTGTGCCACAAGACTGGCCCTTCACTTGCCTCCATTTTGAAAGAGGATTTGGGGTGGCTTTCAAAAATAATAAACACAGTTAAGGAATGATAAGCAAGGAAATAGGATGGGGAATATAAAGATAGAAAAGATGATATAAATCATCAACTTAGATAATTTTGAGAATCATCACTTCTGAGGATAACAGAGTTGCTTTTTCTTCCCAACAGGTATGACATCAAGGCTCTTATTGGGGCAGGCAAATTCAGCAAGGTTGTCAGGGTGGAGCAGAAGACCACCAAGAAACCCTTTGCAATAAAGGTGATGGAAACCAGAGTGAGAGAAGGCAGAGAAGCCTGTGAATCTGAGCTCACCGTCTTGAGGCGGGTTAGGCATCGTTACATTGTCCAGCTCATGGAGATCTTTGAGGCCCAGGATCGAGTCTACATAGTGATGGAGCTGGCCACGGGAGGGGAGCTCTTCGACCGACTCATGACCCAGAGGTCCTTTACAGAGCAGGACGCGGTCAGAATCCTCCACATGGTGGCTGATGGGATCAGGTACCTGCACGCATTGCGAATCACTCACAGGGACCTAAAGCCCGAAAATCTCTTATATTATCATCCAGGTGCAGAGTCGAAAATTTTAATCACGGATTTTGGTTTGGCACACTCTGGGAACAAAAGTGGTGACTGGACAATGAGGACACTGTGTGGGACCCCAGAGTACATAGCCCCCGAGGTCTTGCTGAGGAAACCTTATACCAGTGCAGTGGACATGTGGGCTCTTGGCGTGATCACGTTTGTTTTACTTAGCGGATTCCTGCCTTTTGATGATGAAAGCCACACAAGGCTCTACAGGAAGATTCTGAAAGGCAAATATGATTATGCACGAGAGGTAAGAGATCATTTTATGGCTGTTGAGTTGGGCTGAGGTAGAGTTTCTGCACCTCAGCACTATTGATGGTTGGGGCTGGATGAATCTTTATTGGGGGTGAGGTGGGGACATGGGCGTGGGGCTGTCCTGGCATTGTAGGATGCATAGCAGCATCTCACTAGATAACCACCCGACACCAGTAGATACTTTGTGGCTGCTGGTCAATACTGATATCTAGTAGGTATATCAGATATACATCTTCCCTGACTTGTGACAACCCAAATTGTCTCCAGACATTGATAAATGTCCCCTGGGGGGCAAAATCATTCCTGGCTGAGAGCCATTGGTCTCAGGGCAGCAAGAGCCCCAATTATGGAAATTGTCTGTGGTTAGCACATGACACTGACAATCAAGTGGATAAGGGAGTTTGTTTGCTGTTTATTCTCCAACTCAGCATGCAGACCCTGGGCCAGCTGAGTCGACTGATGTGTACTCAGAAGCCCAGCAGGATGCTGCGGTGTTTGGGGAGAGATTTTCCTCCTTAAATCGAGATGATCTCAGCCCCTTTAGTGAAGTGGTGTTTCCATAGAGAAACATTTAAGCTCACAGCTTGTGTCAAATATTTATCCATTGTTTAAACTTGGAGCAGCCAGTGTTCAGGAATGTGTTAACCTTTTGTTGTTTTGTTTATGGAAGGAAAGTTACCATGCTTGTGTGTGGGAAGCAGGCAAAATAGGAAATTCGTTTCACGTTGAGCAAGTGACCAAGTTTATTTTTTGTTTAACTATACAAGGATTTTTTTCCTCGCAAAGTATTGATAGTTATGATTATATCTGCTTAGAGTGTAACATCTGTATGAAGAACATCTTAAGCAAAATTAAAAGCTAAATAACAAATCGAAAAATATTTTCCATTCTCTGACAGAGCCTTCATATCTTATTGTCCATGTACATGTTTTAAAAAACTCATACCAATTGACAACTGAGAACTGAGACATAGGGAAATAGGAAAGAATCTACAGACAGTGCAATATCATTGATTATTGAAAGTTTGGAAAATGTCCAGCCTCACTCGTGACCAAAGAAATGCAAATAAAAAAATTTTCTTCTTTTGATTTTTCAAATTGATTAAAAAAACCCGAAAAACTCAACTTAACTCTACTCATCGCTGCCAGGGCGCTAAGAGATTAGCCCTCTCATTTGCCACTGGTAGAGGGTGAATTGTTACAGATTTCTTGGAAAGTAGTTTGAAAATACCCATCTAGAACTTTAAAAAGTTTGTATCTTTTGATGTGGTAATTCCACTTCTAAGAATCTAAGAAATTAATCCCAGATGTGGCCAAGGTTTCAGTAAAAAGATGCTCATCTGAGCTCTATTACAAAAGTGGCAAATGGAAAAGAACCCTAAGAGCATGTTTGAATAAAGTACGAGACAGTCGTATGACAGAGCATGGTCATCCCTAAATTATGCATGTTTAAAAATTATAAGGACATTGGAAAATGTTCACAATATGCTGCCAAGTGAACAAAAAGCTGAATGCAAACTGTGTTTAGAGTGTTATCAGAATCGCATTGGAAAATGCATGCATAGGGAAAAGGCTTGGAAGAAATATAATAAAGTGTTAACAGAGCTCATCTCCTGGTTTGGAGGTTATGGATCATTTTGGTATTCTTCCTTATAATTTGAATATCTTTGCTTTCTGTTTTTGTTTTCTTTACAAAGAATGCATGTTTCTGTTTTGGTTATCTATTGCTGCATAACAAACCGTCCCCAAACCTGGTGGCTAAAGTAACCAGTGTTTTATCGTGACTCCTGGTTCTGTGGGTTGATGGGGTTCCACTGGGTGAGTCTTCTG
This sequence comes from Equus przewalskii, assembly GCF_037783145.1. NCBI lineage: Eukaryota > Metazoa > Chordata > Mammalia > Perissodactyla > Equidae > Equus > Equus przewalskii. Next base: position 2,747,663 of record NC_091838.1, read on the forward strand.
CTCCACGTGATGTTGGAGGGGCTACAGGCATCCGGGGCCTTGACGGGGATGGAATATCCATGGTGGCCCGTCAAGTGTCTGACATCTTGGTGGGGATGGCTGGAAAGCTGGGTTCAGCTAGGTCAGCAGGACCGCTGGGCCTTTTTCTCTCTCCTCTCTCTCCATCTCCAGGCCTCCTTCTCTTCGCAGGGTTTCTCTGTGTGGTCTCTCCAGCAGCATAGTCAGACTTTTTACCTGGCGGTTTAGGCCTTCCAAAAGGGAATATTCCAAGAGGGAGACAGTGGAAGTTACCAGTCCTTTTCAAGGCTGGGCTTGGAAATGGCACAGCATCGCTTTGCCCTCATTCCATTGGTTACTGTGAGCCCCAGACCAGCCCAGATTCCACGTGGGAGGAGACCACACAGGGTGTGACTAACTGGGGATGTGGTCCCTTGGGGCCACACTCAGACCAGATATCACAATTATTTTTTTGATGTGTAAAAAAACAGTATATTGTGTTAAGTGTCCAAAGTCCAAAAGTTGTCAGGTTTAATTTAGAAGGTTTCTGAGGTCCGGTTCCCCCAAAGGCAGCCCTGAGAAGAGGACTCCTGTGCAAGTGATTGATTAGGGATAGACGCCCAGGGAGATGGGTGACGGGAGTGGGGGAAGCAGGACAAGGAAGGGGAGGGGGCCAAGGCCACGGGAGTCAGCCTCGTCTTGCAGGGAAGTTATTCCTCTGCATTATTCCAACCTGACACACATGAGTTGGGTTTTCACACACACACACACACACACACACACGACACACAGACACACAGACACACACTTATCACCTACGTCACTCTCAGTGGTGCTGGTGGAGAGGTGATGGTAAATTCTCATGTTCTCTGGGGATCCAGGCAAAGTGGTTCCAGGAGCCCCAGGTGGTCTGCTGAAAGAGTGAGGTGCTGGGCTTTAGAAGCAGAGCACTCCAAAGGAGAGAGGTGTGGGTACACGCAGAAAAGATGAGCTCAGGGTGTGGGTGGAGCACTGACATCATCTCCACGGCAGCGGCACTTCTATTTCTGGAGGAAATGCCTGTTTGTGGCCCCAGAGTACTGACAACAACCATCACAGAGCAGGAGCGTGGCTGCTTATAACAAGTTATGGGATTTAGATCCCCCCTGGCTTTTTTCCCCATGCTTGTCAGGCACCCATGTCCATCTTATTAACATTTTCCTCTAATATTACCAAGTGTCTTAGTCATCTCGCACTGCCATAATAAAGTACCACAGATTGGGTAGCTTAAACAATATAAATTCAGGGGCTGACCTCATGGCGGAGTAGTTAGGTTCCCGTGCTCCACTTTGGCGGCCCAGGGTTTCGCTGGTTCGGATCCTGGGCGTGGACATGGCACCACTTGTCAAGCCACACTGAGACGGCGTTCCACATGCCACAACTAGAAGGACCTACAACAAGAATATACAGCTATGTACTGGAGGGATTTGGGGAGTAAAAGCAGAAAAAAAAAAGAAAGAAAAAAAAAGAAGATTGGCAACAGTCGTTAGCTCAGGTGCCAATCTTTAAGAAAAAACAACAAAACAATAGAAATTCAAGTCCAAGATAGGGATGCCAACAAGGAGGGTTTCATCTGAGGCCTCTTCTCTGGGCTTCCGGCAGCTTACGATGAAGAGGAATGATGCATTTGATGTAAACAGCAAATATTTTACTAGGTACCTGGCAGATCCATACTCTAATCTCACCCTTGTACAAGCAAAAAATGAGCCATAATACTAACGTTTGATTCTTCTTGATTTTGGTGTGAAACGTATTCCTTTTCACGAAGCTTCAGTGAGCTTTCCACCTAGGCTGCTCTTTCCCTTTTCTGAACGGTGTTGAGGATTATAATAAATCTCTTTCGTTTTGACATTTAGTCTATATGTCATCTCCCTAAGACACTGTAGACTCCTTGAACACTGAGACTCCACTGTGTTTTCCCTCTCCAATAGGATATCACAAAGAGCTAAGCATAGAGAATGCGTTTCAAAAAAACAGATTGCTTTTGAAAATTATGAGAGATTCCGATCTATAGCTATGTGAGTAAATGTGTCTCCACTATAACTGCACTGAGCAGAGACTACAAATTTTAAGTTATAGTAAGGAAAACCATTAGGTAATTAATATTTTTAGTTGCTGAACTTGTTAGACTAATAATGGAATGTGAGGATGGTTCGGAATGTCATACTTACTTTATTCCCTGGGTTTGCGGGGTCGGGTTCTCCTATCCACTTGTTTCCTGCAGTGCCTGAGGGGCAAGCAGGGTGGAAAGACACAGCAGACGATGGAAAAGGGGTGGAAGAGGGCAGAGATCCCCTCCCACTGTGAGAGGGGCCTTCCCCTCTCTACTTGATTGCCAATGCCACCATTATGGCTTTCAGCACAGGGGCAGGGCTCATGCTGGAGACGGTAAGTAAGAGGCTCATCCACGATTCTCCTGAGACCCTCTGAATGCATCCTTGTGGTCTCCTCCCTTCCTCCTGGTCAGGGCTTCCTGGGCCAGGAGGCATGCTTGGTTCTGGGAATAGCCACGTGAAAATGCTCATGTCCCTGCTCCTAGGGGTCTAGTGGTCTTGTCTGAGAGACCAAGTAGTGTCAAGTATCTCTTCACATATAATTGCTTTGATGCACTTAGAAACAGAGGCTCAGAGTGCACAGAGGGAGGGAAGAGAGCCTGTCGCTGCTGAGGAAAGTTGGGCTGGATCTCATGAAGGAGCGGATGTTTGTGCTGCGTCTTGGAGCTTCTGAAAGGGAGATTGGCACGTTCCAGGTAGACAGAACGACACATGCAAAATTACACACATGGGAATAAATTGACAGTAAAAACTAAGAATTTTAGAGCATTGGTGTGCACAGGAATGTGGATTTAAGTGGGTATTTTGTAGAGCGGGGCAGTGTGGTGGTTAGGGGCACAGACTGGAGCAGTACTGCCTGGACTCCACTCCCAGCTCTGCCGCTTACTAACTGTGTGACTTGGGCACGTTTCTTAATTTCTCTGTATCTCAGTTCCTTCATTTGTAAAACAGTAATAATGATTGTCTACCTAATAGGGTTCTTGTGAAGATCAAATGAGCCTATAGACGTAGAGAGCTTAGAATAGTTCCACATGTTAGTACAAATATGGTCTGGGCTATATATGTGTTAGCTATTTCTGTTATTACCACTATTAATATAGGAAACGGTAGGGCTGAAAGTTTGAATTTTGCTTAAATAAGTTATGAGGTAAATGTTTATATTTTATAGTACAAATTTTACTTATTGAGTGCACCTTTTTTATCTTTTAAATGGAATAGTGAGAAAAGCGTGGTGTTAGCTTTTTAATGCTGATGATAAATGACACATTCTTGCCAAGGAGTTGGGAATCATATGTTCTTGTCTAGTTATATTGCACTGTATCACAGTAATCTTTTTTTGGTGTGAAATAAACTGATAATAAAATAAGTCTTATAACCATATTAGCCAGCTGACAAGGATAAACACTGGCATTAAAAACATATTTTAAAAAATCCCACATGCATATTGATAGAAAATGGTCCCCATGTGCTTAGATTCACCTATGATTGCTGTACTGTTAGGAAACAAGTTTATTGGGGCCAGCCCTGGTGACCTGGTGGTTAAGTTCAGGGTGCTCCACTTCATCGGACCAGGTTCAGTTCCCAGGTGAGAACCTACACTGCTCTGTTAGCGACCATGCTGTGCTGGTGGCTCACATACTAAAAAATAGAGGAAGACTGGCATAGATGTTAGCTCAAGGTGAATCTTCCTCAGGAAAAGAAAAAAAAAATTATTGGTGCACTCCCTTAGAATTAACATATCTGCTAGATTATACTCACCAGCCATGACCCTGATTTTTTTTATCTCCTTATCGCCACTAATTTCTCTTATTTTTCCTTTACTATATCTTCTCTTTTCAAGTCATGAAGTAGGAAAAAAGTAGAGGAGAGCAGAGGATTAGTTCTTTAATCCCCTTCATTCTCTTTCCATCATGACTAGAATTCCAATAATGAACATTGCATCATATTTCACTTAGGCCATAATTCTGGTAATTTGGTTCTCATTCCTGTGGTTTAATTCTAAGATTCTTATGCTCACAGAAAACATGGTGCTCAATATTCTTTAATGACATTTTTTCTTTAAAAGTTGTTTTATGGAAAATAATTTTAATGGTTACAAAATCTTTCAAAACATACTTCATTTTCTGCTTATCCCTTTCTTCATCTCTTCTCTAATTTACCTTAAATTGGACCAATATATATCTTCTTCTCTTAAACTCAGTCTCAAGCAGCGTTTCTAGGAATTAAAACAGTGGAGCATTTCATTTTGAGCGTGTAGATGTTGACCTTACGTAAGGGAAGTGATTAGCGTGGAAAGTAACTGTCTGCATCCTTGATTATGCTGCACATGTTGACCTTGACATCATCAACAGGATGCATGGAGTTGAGGAGAAAAGAACTGTTTGAATAAAGTTTTTACAAACCGAGAAATGTCTGGGTTTAATATCATGCTTGTATTGTTTACGCTATGGTTCATGAGGTTTATAATATAGGAGCTAGTTCTAAATGTAGATTATACATAGAAGGATGGGTCAACCACTGATTCAGTTTCAAAGACTAATTCAATTTTTCGTTTCTCTTCTTATGTTCCTCTTTTTTTGAGGAAAATGGAACACTTCTCTTTTTAACTTTTAGTGCTTTGAAACATGGTAGGTGCTCAAAAAATTAAGCTCTCTCCAATCCTCTTTAAATCTCAGAGTTTTCCTTATGCGTGAAGGACGGGGAGAGAGGCTTGCCTCATGTCAAGAACCTCCTAATTCACAAAAATGTCCCCTTTATGACCCTGGGGTAGAATTAATTTGGTCTTTCTTCACTTTTTATTAGATGTCACCTACAATAAGTTTGTGAGTATCTGTTCCCTTTTTCCAGGTTTACAAAGGCCCCAGAAGATGAAGCATTCTGACATAATCAGTCGAAGCTTCGTCTTTGAACAGTTTGCTTTGGCAAAGATAAAATACAATTTAAAGTCTGCTTTGCACATTGGGTAGAAAACATTTTAAATATCTATGACATAGTGATGGTGGACAAAATCTCTTACTTCTTGAGATGAGTGAGAATGATTTTATGCAGTCTCCTGCTAGTAAAGTCATGGAGAGTCAGTCAGTACTTTTGGGCACATTCACGTAAAATTTAACTGCAAAGCTTAAGTACGGTCCTTCCAAGGCCGTCCACTGAAGTTCAGAGAAGGAAGGGAAATGCTAGTCAGAGGCTTGTCACCAGCAGGAATTTTTAATAAAAATTACTGTTTTTCAGGATATAAATGCTACTTTAGTGCTCTCAGCTCAAGGATTTGAATGCTAGCTGATCCATCTACTTAAAAAAATAGATATTTGTAGTTTTCTGAAACTCTATAATTAAATCCACTGATAATTACCCTATACTTCAGCAAGCTCTATAGTTAGCAAATTTCAACATTAATTACCATTCTTAAAATTTAAGCTGTGCCTCTAGAATTTCAGGGACTGCGTATATGTTGTGTGTGTGTGTGTGTGTTTGTGGTGTCCAGCTTTTTAACCATGATTGTTACTAATGATTCTCCGTGGGCATTTCTGCAAAGGAGCCAAGAAAAATGAAAGCTTTGACTAGTCATGGGGATATTATTCATTCTTTAAACTAGTTACTGAGCCAGTTTCTGTATATTTATTTGTCTTCTGCAGAGGCTATTACATTGGCTCTATTAATCGACGTCCATGAAAGAAGAGAAGGAGAATGTGGATCTTGAATGTGGGACTCTGTTGTCTCGTGGAGGGGTGCCGGGGATTGCCATGGGGACTCCCGGGGCTCGGAGTGAGGAGGAGAGTGAAGGAGACCATAGGATACAAAGCTGTGAGTGACCCCTAGATAAAGAGAACCCTGGACAGTTCAATCTGGGAGCTGATGCAGAAAATTGGAGAAGGAGGTAGGGCCTGGTTGCCAGAACAAGGAAGAGGCAGGAAAGGATGGAGTGGAGAACAGAGCCAGTGAACGGACACTACAGGATGGCCAGGGAGCACCAGCCTGAGCAGAAGCTGGAGGACTTTGATGGAGAACAAGTAGGCTCCAGAGAACCAGACTCTTTTAAAGGGCCTGCACTTGGGTGCATATCAGGAGGAAAATTGTTCGCCAAGAAATTGGAAAGCAATAAACTAAAATCATTCCTTACTTCCTGGTTTAAAGTGAAAGGGTCAAGACATCTGTAGAATATAAGATATTATCCCTCTAAATTCCTTCTATTCCTTCAACGTGAATAAATCGTGCAATTGCTAGCATTAAATTTCAGTTTCATACTTTTTTTTGTGACTGTTGTTTTAAACAGCTTAGCCAATTTTTACTGAAGACAGGAAAATATGCAAAGAATCAGACGAAGAAAGGAAGAAAGAAAAAAGGGAAAAAAAAAAGCCTGAATTGTCCACAGATATTACAGTTTACTTGTGACTAAATTAATTGAGTGACTTTGGGATAAAAAAAAAGTGCTACCTTTCTTTTTACATGGTTCACTATCTCTTAACACAAAATGTTTTTTTTGAGGGCCCTCATTTATCATGATATTAGTAAGTGAAATTGGTCTGAGAAGTTTGGGATAATTTTTATGTTCCGGTTTCCTAAATACAGTTGGTAAACGTGTCCGCAAAAGAGCTGAGGAGGGAGTCAAATTGTGATTTAATAGTTACAGGAACAAGAATAACAGAAATCTACATATTATTTCATACTTTGAAAATCATTTTTCACATACTTAGTCTAATTTGGTCCCAACAGCAATCTTCTGAAAGAGATGCGATGGTCCACATTTTTCTGATGAAAACTGAGACCCTGAGATTCATAGCTGAGTGTGGCAAGGATAGCCTGTCTAGTCCAGGCACACTTACTTCAATGTCAAGATTTTCCACATTAAGATGGATTAACAGGCTGGCTGAGGGCGGTGACTCCCTGGGACTGCTGAGAAAGGGCCAGTCAGGGGAATCTTCACAGCAAAGAGTGAGGACGGCCAAGTCAAAGAGGAGAGATTATGAGGAAAGCTTCATTGAACATAGAGTGGATGTGAAATCAGGTAGAGGGTCTGAGTGATGTCATCAGGTGACAGCTGGTCCAGAGTAGAAATTTGATTCAACAGGTGGTCTCCAAATTGCTTTTGGTCACATAACACTATCAGTCAAAAAATTTTGAGCATGCACACTCAGTTTTTATTCATTTATAGAATATATACATGTATGCATATTAATCTCTTTTATACTTTATGAAATTAATTTGAGTTTGAATAATGAGCTTTGGCTGAAGAATTTTTCCCCCAGGATACCAGTTGCCTTATTTTCTGCTACTGCATTTTAAATGTGTATTCATTTGGGGTCACCTCAATGAGCTCTCTGTAAGTCTCATTGCACGTATTTTATATTATTTCCAGAAAAATTCAATTGCTTGTCTTATAATGTTCCATTGGAGCATCTAATTTAACCTTCACTTAAATAGTTCTGAGCCCAGATAAACGTGTCTGGATCTGGGGCCAAATAGATGTCTAGCCAGGATCACAGGACATGCCATCGTGAGTGCCAGCCACTGATACGCTTTGTCTAGAGTTGCAGGTGTACATTTTATTTCCCCTGTGTGTGAGTATTTGGCAAATGTGTGCGTTTACTTTGTGCATTTTATTTTTGGGATAAATACTTCTCCTATCTAATTTACCTAATTAAACTGAAGTGAAAAAAAAGGGAGAAATTCCTTTCCTGATTTTTTTGCATTCAAATTCTGGGTTAATAGAGTGCTAAGAGATTAGAGAGTGTGATGTCTACAGATGGAGTCTGATTTTTCCTCATACAAGGACAAAGACAATAGGTTGTAAGAATTCCCTTCTCTTTCTTGGGAGGTACAATTTTGAAAACACACATCAACTAGAAATTGCTGTTTGAGATACAGCAAATGCAAGGGCAATTTTCTCGATGTTTCTTCTTTGTAGATGACGAGGGATAAAAAAAATATTTTTTTTTTCTAAGTACGTGCTATGCATAGGTAGGTAATGCAGAAAACAAGTTTGAGTATAAAGCAAGGCCCTCTTGGTCTCATCCTCCCAAAGTCACTATGAATTGCTGCTGTCGTACTTGAAGCATGTGCAAAAGCTTAAATGTTCCTAGAATAGCGCTAGATCCCTAAAGCATCAGCTAGCTAGTCGCACATACTGCTCTATGTCACGTCTTGGCTACATGCTGAATCCCACTTGTAGTCAGCCGATCGGGAACAGTGACGGCCCCGTGTGTTGAGAGGAAACGCACTGCGGGAGGATCGTGTGCTGAAGCGTCCTACAGTTCTTACAATTGTCTCTCCAGACTGTGGAGATAGAGGCGTCCGGCGTCCGGAGCAAGCTTTCAAAGGAGAGAACAGTCGATGATTTCTCAATCCGTTCCACTTCCAACTCTAGCTCATTCCTGGAGTTGCAGGGACTCCATGAGAGGATAAGAATGTGATGAATACTAACTTGCTATTGGTGAGTTCACCAACGACAACCGCTGTGCCTTGTCTGGCTCGTGTAAATGTGATGTGGGAACTCACATTGCTAATGGCAGCACTCTGGCTGGATTTCTTGAAAGGAATGCTCACTCACTGGACAGAGTTTGGAAGAGAATTTCTGTGCTGTATTTCGTTTTTGCCATAGAGATTTTTTTTGCCTCTCTCTAAAGTGGATTTTTAGGTTTACCATGTATTAAATGACATAGTATTCAAATTTCTTATTTGAAAAAGGCTTTTAGATTTGATATGCATTGATCCTTATAATTAAGAACGTGATTCTCTATGGGTGTGTGTGTGTATATTTATTTTATTCTATGTTATTTTTTTACTTTTCTTCTCAGCCTTGGCCAAGTATTTCTCACTTGGCGAAGGACTTTATAGACAAACTACTGATTTTGGAGGCTGGTCATCGCATGTCAGCTGGGCAGGCCCTGGACCATCCCTGGGTGATCACGATGGCTGCAGCGTCTTCCATGAAGAATCTTCAGAGGGTCATCTCCCGGAACCTCATGCGGAGGGCATCTCCCCACTCTGAGAGTCCCGGATCTGCACAGTCTTCTCGGTCACGTTCTTATCACAAATCGAAGCGTGTGTGGAGCAAGAGAAGCTTAAGGGTAGAAGAGTCACCACTGTCTTCACTCTTGTGAGCAGATGACCTTTAAAACTACTTTATCCAACTTGAAGTGAGATCCGTCAACTTCATTAATGGCATTAGCTCATGAGAACTATTTCAGCTAGATTAAGGCACCCTAAAGCTCCAGGGCGTGAGAGCATGTGGTTACGGTTGGATAACGTTGACCTTTACTTGTAACATTTTTTGGTCTGTTGTTTTCCCTATATCTGTGTTTGTTTCCCCAAAATACACTGCTGTAGAAGATGAATGGTATAGTAAATACTGAATACATTTACATAGTTAGAAGTAGAAGATGAAGAAAATCTCTTAAGAATTAAGTGCATTAAATAAAATACGAGATTATAAGAATAAGGTATGTGTGTGTGAAGGAATGACGAATCAGGGACATAGCAGAGATAGTTAGATATGAGGAATAATTGTATTTATCCTGAAATTACTGATTATGTTTGAGACCAGTGTGTGATGTTAATAACCACTGTGTAACACTCAAGATAGTTACAAGTGTCTGTTAATTTCATATTTAGACAGCAAGTATTTGTGGAAATTGTAAAATATAGGGCACACAAAGATAAACCAGTGGGACTACCTTTAACTGAAGCTTCTGCACAGCAAAGGAAACGATTAACTAAATGAAAAGGCAACTACAGAATGGGAGAACATATTTGCAAACCACATATCTGATAAGAGGTTAATCTCCAAAACATATAAGGAACTCTTACAACTCAACAGTAAAAGACTAATAGCTCAGTTTAAAAAATGGGCTAAGGAATTGAACAGATATTTCTCCAAAGAAGAAATACAAATGGCCAACAGATATACGAAAAGGTGCTCAGTGTCACTAAACATCAGGGAAATGCAAATAGACGCCACAACTGTATATCACCTCACACCTGTCAGAATGGCTGTTATCAAAAAGCAAAAACAAAACAAAACACAACAAGTGTTGATGAGCATGTGGCAACCTTGCACGCTGTTGGTGGGGATGCAAAACTTTGCAACTATTATGGAAAACAATATGGAAGTTCCTCAAAAAATTAAAAATAGAACCACCATATGATCCAGCAATCCCATTTCTGGATATTTATCCAAAAGAATTAAAATCAGGATCTGGAAGAAATTATTAGCACTCCAATGTTTATTGCAGCACTATTCACAAAAGCCAAGATGTGGAAACAACCGAAATGTCTATTGCCAGATGAATGGATCAAAGATGTGGTCTGTACACATAATGGAATACTGTTTGCTCTTAAAAAAGAAGGAAATTCTTTAATATGCAACAACGTGGATGAACTTTGAGGACATTATGCTAAGTTAAATAAGCCAGTCAGAGAAAGACAAACCCTACACGATTCCACCTATATGAGGTATCTAAAAAAGTCAACCTCATAGAATCAGAGTGGAAAGGTGGTTGCCAGGGGCTGGGGAGAGGGGAAACGGGGAGTCACTAATCAACAGGTGTGAAGTTTCAGTCAAGCAAGATGAATAAGCTCTAGCAATCTGCTGTACAACATTGTACCTGTAGTCAACAATAACGTCTTGTTCACTTAAACATTTGTTAAGAGGGTAGATCTCATCTTCCTACAAGAAAATTTAAAAAAAGGATCTTAAGATACAGTTTCTATCCATCAGAAACTCATAGTGTAACTGGGGCATTATTCACTGGACAATGAGATTTTGCAGAATCAGACAAGGGTAATTTTTTTCTAGTGTTAGCACTCATCACCCGCCAGAATCTACAAAGGAGCATGTGATCATCTCGCTTCACTCCTCTACTGTCAGCTCTTTTTGGTTAGCACTGGTTTCTTCCAGAATCATATAATCAAATATCTTGATGATTCCCAATACCCACCATGTAATAAGTATAAGTGGTGTATTAAAAGAAGTAAGCTCCAAAACTCAGTTCTACAGGCCGGGCACGTGTGGCCTGATCCCCGGTACAGTAAATTTTTGCCAAGTGATATAAAGACTGAAATATTATGGTGAAGTGTATCTGGAGGGTCACTCCCGTGAATGGGTAAATATAGTAAATAAATGATTCATTGCTGAACATGACTTAATTTATTTTATTAATTACAATAATAAAATGCTAGAGTGACACTTACTACAACTGTAAAATCAGCCTTAATTTTTTATTTTATTTTTCTTGACTAGGCTGTCTATATGGAACAGCTATGTGATATATGAATATGAGTGTGTAACTAGTGACACAGATATTTTCTCTTTCAACTGTAATGCTGCATCACATATGGCAAACAATGGCTTAATTACTTTACTATAAAAAAAGACAGAAATTAATTAAAAAATAGAAAAATGGGCAAATATTTTGACAGATAGTTCATAAAAATGCAAATGGCTAGTAAGTAAATGAAAAATGCTTGATTTTACTCATTTAAAAAACGAAAATTAATACTACAAAGAGGTCGTATTTCTACTCCCTCAGATTAGTGCGGTTTAACCCTTGGGTAATCCACGTGGTGTGGAAGGCTGTAGGAAGGCACATCCTCTCATGCGCTGTCCAGAGAGATGGGCGCAATCTGGTTCCACGTCACTGGGGAGTAGTTTGGCAACAATATCTATTCAAATTAAAAATGCATCCTTTGACCTAATAGTGGAATTTCTAGAAATTTGTCCTACCCATATTCTTGCCAAAGTTGCAAAGGTGTATGTGCAAAAGTGTATGAAATGTTGTTATTTATAGAAACAGGAATTGCAAGTAGATGCCCATCACAAGGGGAACTCCTTCAACGAAACAGGTCACTTCTAAGAAAGGGCCACCCTGCTGCCACGAAAAACGACGCAGTAGATCCATGTGTTACGTGATACGTTGTTTGTTAACTGGAAAAGCAAGGCACAGAGTATTATAGTGTGGTCTCATTTGTGTGAAAGAATATCTTCAGAAGCTTGAAAGATTTATAAGAATTGGTAAAAATAGTGATTATCTCTGGAAAAAAATAGGAAGGAGGCTGGAGAGAAAAGTTTGCTCTTCATCATACACCTATTTCTATGTTAAAATTTTGTAATTTATGTATTTGCTTTAAGCCTATAGTAAAAAGAAAATCCAAGTCAAAATGCAAGTGGCAGAAGGTGAAAAACATTGAAAAGCGAGAAGCTTGAATGAGCAACCCCAGAGGAGCTGGGCATTGTCTAATCAGATGTGAAAACTCGTTCTTCATAATTAGATATTTTATATATTTGCCACTTGAAAATTTCAGGATGGAAAACAAGCAATAAAAATTTATAATGTGAATACTTTCAGACTTCTTGAATGATTTAACATGCAGCCGTGTTATTCGATCCTACCATTTATTGAACACTTACTCTATGCCGAGTACGTCGCCCAGGACCGCTAATATATTATCTGATTTACTCCTCACAACAAACTTAAGAGATGGTATTATTCCTAATTTGGCTTTACTGATGAGGAAATTTAGACTCAGAGATGGGCAGTAACTCACTCATGGTCACACAGTAGGTAAGTAGCTGATCTGGAATCAGAAACTCAGAACTCCTTCCTTCATCTCTATGTTGGATCACTTCTAGGAGATTAAAATGCAAAGGGCAGGCTCTGATGCCTTAAATTTTGTCTGTATTGACTCAGAGAAATAGTGGGATACAATATTAGTTGAAATTATGGTGCAAATATTTGTAGTGTCTATGGATAAATGACTGTCACGTCCTTGCCTATGTAGGTTTCCACGAGGTGCTTTTCTATCAACACCAGACTTAGAGGGCTCACCTGCAGGCATCTTCCGGTCCAAAGGGGGAACTAGGTTGCCATGGGCTCAACAGAGGATACTGAAGACAGGGCAAGGAATGAGGTTTAGGAGAGGTAGGCTGGGCTGGGAAGGTGGGTCAAGTCTCAGAGATGAGCCAAAGTGGGGAGTTTGGAATCCAGGGACCAGACAAGAAGGGAGACAGAAGGACCCAGAGCCCCAGAGAGGAGCTAGACACTGAGTCCCGGTTGCTCAGGGTCAGAGTACTTGTTGATACAGTAACGTGGGACCATTAGTGAGAGAACCCACAGGATGCAAGGACAGATGCAGACAGTTGCTCTTGACGCTCTCCATTGCTATGTTCTCAAGGCAGGGACCAGACCTTCTTTACCTTTGAAACCCCAGAATCTGGTCGTCTGCTTTCAGCAGGTCCCCAGTTAGTATTTGAAAAGGAAATGCGGACTGCTGCCTGTCTGACCTTGCCGCCATGGGCACCGGCTCAGCAGATGAAGTTCTGTGGGAGATCTACATTTCCCGACCGTCTGTGGAGGTCGGGAGGATGAGGGGGACAGGCGCCCACTGGGAGCGTTCCTGCGCAGGTGAAGACCCTCTCTCCTTGCTGCCGGGGCTCCTGGACCCCCGCCCACCCCTCCCAAGCTCTTTAAGGTTTTTGAACAGAAGCTTGTGGTTGGGTAATAAATTCCCTTCTCCCCAGCTTTTCTGAAGTTTTACAAATCAAGTCAGGTTGTTTTTAACCGTTTCTCTGAGAAATTCAAGGTTCTTTCACAGGCTTAGGTTCTTGTCATGTTGATTTGTTGTGATAAGGAACTTGTGGGTCATATTTTAACGTCGCAGGCTGGAGATCTCCTCATTCTCCTTTCCCCACGCCGAATGGATCAGCCTAACAAGCAAACCAACCAGACCACTAATCAGCCATATCATCTTCCTAAATTTTATTTTTCAATAAAAAGAGTTTTGCAATTCTACAAATTACACGTATCACTTAACTTTGTTCTGAACTCCTGAGAGAAAAATATAAATTAGCACTTTTTCATGTTTTGACCTTATTCTACCATCCTCTGGTGAAATTAGGTATTGCAAACCAGTTTCTAAATATTTGGATATTCTTTTGGTTACTTGACCAGGGTTAGTATGAATAGAGAGAAAAGAATATCCAGATTATTTTATAAAAAATACATCAAATCTCACATTTCTTTGCTTCTACTTTTCTGCTAAAGTAAGAAAAAACAAGTTTATCCTGAACACTGATATTGACTTCACTCTCATCACTGTCTAGCATCCATTTAGATTTTGTCTTGTACTATTTTTTGTCCTCATTTCTTCTATGCTAGGATTTTCTCTCTTACTCTTTCTCCCTGTCTCCTGGCATTCATGTGATAGCTTGCTAACGTCTTTGCTTGCGTATTTTAAAAATGTTTGTCAAAAAGATCTACTTTCTATTTATATGCAGAAGGTTGATAACCATATTTTGAGGAGTTCTATGTTTGATCGGCATAATCTGAATGATAGAAATCATGCATACGAGTTGGGTTTTTTCATTCTGTTGCATATCATAGTGTTGTTTATTAAAATATGTCAAAATATGATGGTGAATAATCTTTTAAGAGTATAAACTCCTGGAAAGTTAAAATATTTAGGCTAAAGTACAAACATCTTCAATGTAATATGACAAATAATTACTGACTTGTGTTTGGGGTATTTTTTCAAAGTGAAGAAGCTTCACTTGAAAGCAGTCACTTTAACCAAGAGTGAAGTCCAGAGAGAAAGGGTCTAAAACTTGACTAGTGTGAACTTGAAATTGAGACCTGAGGTGGTGTCTTAGTTTCCCGGCCCTTGGGGATCCTTGGCTAGAGGCTGCCTTCCAATTTCTGCCTCAGTCGTCATGTGGCTTCTCCTCTGTGTGTCTCTCTCCTTTTCTGTCTCTTATAAGGATACTTGTCATTGGATTCAGGGCCCGCCTGAATTCAGGATGATCTCCTCTCTGGATACTTACCTGCGTTATAGTCTAAAAGGCCCTTATGTGAAATAAGGCTGCCCTCTGAGGTTCTGCTGGGACGTATCTTTTCAGGGTCACTATTCACTCCACCAGCATGGGGATTAGCACCTGTGGTGTGCAGCTGTGTCTGCAGGTGACCCCTGGTGTCTGCCCTTCCATCTGGATCCTGAACCTGCGTCTTCCTCCTCTGTTGCCTTTGCCCCTGGCTTTGGGGCTCCACTTTCGATCTTTCACAAAATGGTGCTTTAAATATTAACTCGTGGATTTGTTTGGAACAATATTCTATATAGTCTTACAATTCTATAAAATTACATAATTATATGCTATTTCACGGTATATCAATTCAGGAAAAGAGAGACATTTTATCTGCCTCTGAGAAATAATTAATTCAAAGTACTGGATATTCCCATCTTTATTTATTTGTTATTCATTTCCCTGTTTCAAAGATTTTAAGGTGTCTTATATAAATAGATAAATATGAGGTAAAAATCGATTTGAATTGAGTGGAAGAGGAAAGCAGGAAAAAATGACCATGAGAGTGAAAGGGATAGGGAAAAGCTAGAAGGCAAAATAATTACATGAAAATTATAAATGAAAATATTGAAAAATTTAGAGACCATAAATTGTAGAAGGTAATTTGCTGAGGATAAACTTCAGATCTGACTGTCAGCTTTCCAGCAGTCCATTTGAAGAAGAAAGCAGGAACATGCTTCAAAATGTTCATAAAATTTTTTTAAAAAGTAATTTTAATTAGTTGCTTAGAGGAAGCACCTTCATTCCTGACTCTGAGACTCAAAAGCAAATTTCTTATGGGATCTCCTGGAGACGGTGTACAATGCAATTAGCAACATCTTTGTAGTAAGCAGTGAGAAGTTTCAACAAGTCCATCGTTCATCACGCCTCTCAACGAGGCCAACGGGTAATTTGGTGAAAATGGTTCCAGGGAGCTCAGAGCATATGGTCATGGAGCTTAATGTTCGTCTGGATTACTGGGGAGAGGGACTTTTAGGAAATCTAAAGGAAGGATGGCTTACATGTCTTTCGAGTGATATTCCAAAAATATTGTTTCTCAACATGATTTTGGCTTGCATTGCACAGCAGTGACTTCAGACTGTACTGGTGACAAGAACCGGGATGGTGGCCATCCTGCAGTGCCAGCATGGGCACAGTCACCTGCTTCAGCGGGCAGCCGGTGGGGCCAGGCTGGCTCACACATGCTGAAGAGAAGCTCCAGCACAGAGCCTTAAACAGGTCTGTTCTTGGCGGACGTTTTTCCAAAATAAACATGCATAAAGAACTATTTCTGGGGTGATTGAATAAATTAATGTATTATGTAGAATCGACATCTTTATGCCAGTTAGAAGTTGGGGGTCATCTGACAAAAGTGATGACTCTGACTTTCAAAGATCTCCGGGCCTTCTTTCCAGCAGGTCTCAGATGGCAGGGCCGTCTGTCTATAGGAGCAAACCTAGTTTGTGACAACAGGGCCTCTTAATCTACATGCTAAAAAGTGACCACCTATGACTTTATTCTAGATAGGATTTCCTACCAATTAGTTACACATTCTCTTCAGAAAATAAATGATCTAGCTACAGAGAGAAGAGAATCTCCTCTTGTTGGCAAGAGAAAAATCCTTATTTTAGCAAAAGAGCAAGAGCAGGAAGCTATTTCTGGGACACGTGCTGCTGCAGGACCAGAGAGAAGCCAATTTCACCTGCTTCTCACGGAGCTGCAAAGGTTTGCAGCTGGTGGAAGGAGTGTAGACTTCTGTGTTCGGTCCTTAACTACACGTTCTGAAACCGGCTCTACACGAGATTGACATAAGGGAAGCCACATTATAGAAAAGAGACCATGTCGTAACTTTGAGTGACCTCTGACTGACTAACCCAGCTGGATTTGCACCCTCCCGGAGATCCCCCTGCTCTGTAGACTTTATGACTCCTGCTTCTGCATATACCTCCCAGCTGTGATAAGAGGATAGCTTCATTCTTTCGAGTTCCTTAGGAATGTGATGACCCCAAACAGAGAGTCTATGCTGATGGCCATCATTAATGAAAACTGAAAGGTCTGGTGTGGCGACTCCCAATCTGTAACACCAGAGAGTCAACATTCCCACCCCCTCCCCTATAACCCAGCAGCCTATATAACTGCTTCAAGATCCTGTGCCCCCTTAAGATGGTTCTTTTGGACATTAGTCGGCCATCTTCCCTCTTGCTGGTAAGCTGTAACAAAATGCCCTTTCTCTGCCACCGCCTTGCCTTTTGATGATTGGCTTTTGTCTCAGGGCCAGCAGAGCCTGCCCTTTGTGCTGTAACAATACCTCCTGCTCCCTTCCACACTAGGACCTCCAGCATTTAAGAAATGGGGCCAAGAGCCTGGAGCGGGAGAGTCAGACGCTGCTCCGTGCCTGGGGAGCCGTCCAGGGGGTTAGCGTATGGGGTTCTGTCAGGTTGTTCTCCTCTGGATGTGGAGGGAGAGTTCTGCCCGTTCTCACAAACCATCTAAAGTTAGGTTCGTGCCCCAGGCCATTTTCCTGGCACCAGCTCACTGTGGCGGCTCTGGCCACAGGTTGGAGCAACTTCTGAAGAGCCCGGCTCCCTCGTGCCAGAGCTGGCTCTGGTTTGCAAGTGATCAGTGACGCTCAGGGCTAGACACCCCGCATTAGCATCACCCCAGTGCTAAGAACACTTCCTCCACAGTAAATACCCTCTGCTCATACTCTGAATCCCTTCTTCGGTTTGGGGCTTTTGCTGATCCAGGCTCCTGCCACGTCAGGGCCCCGGGACTGGCACCTTTCTGAGGGAAGGCACAACAGGGGACACTAACAGCTGAGGGGTCTGTGTCACCGCTCTCTGGCAGGACTGCCCGGGAGGAAGGTGGCAGTTTGGAGATGTGACTCTGCATGAACGCCAACTGTGAAGTGCTGTGCCTACCAAAGCCAGCACAGAAAGTCGTCTTCTTAGTGGAAAGTGCATCGCCCAGTGGGAACTATTTTCCGCAGAGGATCAGTGGTTACAGAAGCAACTGTTGTCTGTGTTCAAATATGGGTGATTCTGAAAATACAGCTTTCTTGAAAGTCTTCTAAAAAATACCTGGTGGCTGCTGGATGGAAAAAGAAAGAAAAAAGGGACAAAAATGAGTCCAAACTGGATCCTCAAAATTTCTGCCCATTCAAGCTTTCAGGGAAGAAGGAAACCTGTGAACACAACTTCATCCAAAGCCTTTACATAAGTGGTAGATGGACTGAAATCTAGGTGTCATAGTTTAGAAAATGCAGCCTTTGATATGTGTCTTCTTTGGAACACACACATCTGTATGAGAGATAAAGATAATCAGAGAGGCTAGGGTTGAAGACATTTTAATAGTTTTAGGGACAGAATATCACCTTGTTGGTCAATCAGCATAACTTTTTTCCAGCCTTCATTATATTCAAGGCACTTTTTTTTTTTTTTTTTTTTTTTTTGCTGAGGAAGATTAGACCTGAGCTAACATCCATGCCAATCTTTCTCCACTTTATATGTGGGTCACCACCATAGCATGGCTGACAAGTGGTGTAGGTCCACACCTGGGATCCGAACCTGTGAACCTGGGCCACTGAGGCAGAGCGCACTGAACTTAACCAGTCTGTCATGGGGCTGGCCCCTCAAGGCACTATTATTTAAAAAACTTCCTGTTAAAAAATTTTGTTCTGCTAAAATCAACTTTAATCTTTATGAATAATATAATTATATATTTACTATTCTAAGTCTTAAGTTCTATTTTGTCTTCAATGGATTGTAGTGGCATTTCTAAGTTAATGGTCAATATTACATAAACTTACACATAATTATATATGTATTATATACACTTTGAAACGATTTGTCAGTTCTGAAATTTGTCTCAGCTAATGATGGTTAGCATTGTAAACATGCGAGAGGAATAGGAGTGAGATGAAGCCAGTACATGTCAGTGACCAGAAAACACGCAAACGCTTTGCCCAGAGGATTGTTGCCCTGCTCCGAGGGGCCAGTGGGGCACCGTATGACTCCTCTCATCTGTGGCTTCCCTGCTTGATAATGACTAGCCATCACCCCCGGCCACCAGCCCCCTCTGTCTGGCCCAGTGGGGCCCCCACCCTGCATGAGAGATGATGTCAGGTTCAAGGAGACGCTGAGAATGTCCGCCTCATGCATCACTTAAAACGTCAGCAGCAACAGAACCCCTATACATGCAATGATTTTTTCTTTTGGCTGCGTCAAAATTTGCTTCTTCAATAAACATACCCACACTCTAAAACTGATATTTTAAAAGTGTCTTGTTTTAAGTTATCCATGCCACTGCTCTTTTGACGTGGTGCTTAATGTGGAGGTTGCTGGACATAGAGCAACAAACGCCAGGTCCTCCAGGGTGTGAAGGGCTCTATGTCGCTATGATAAGCCAGGATGGCGTGGCACGTCGGTGGCTTGTTAAAGCGGAGCAGATCGTAGTTGTGAGGTGCTTTCTGTTCATATAAACTGCGATGATCAAACCATCCGCGGTGCCTGAGGGTCGCATCATCGAAGCCCGAGCGGCCACCTGTTAATGTCTCCTCAGTGACGCTCTGCTTCCGTTTGATCGCCGAGCCCCATTCTCCTGCCTCCACCATGCCTCTGTCATCCTCTGTGTTGTCTCCATTCCTGTTGTCCTCCCCCCTGATTTCAGGCCTTTTTGCTTATTTTTATTTTTCTAAATCCTGCACTACTCCAGTAGCTTCCAGACTGGTAGCTCTGCCTCTGTTTTTTTTTTTTTTTTTCATCCATCTTCTATATTACACACACTCACAAACACTCACAAAATTCTAAAAGATAGAATCGTGGGATCAGTGCTCTTAAAATGCTTGAAAAAAAATCCTGCCAATAACCTACTGAGCATATCCAAACTCCAGCTGAAGTCCTTCCACGCCATCTTTCCAGTCTTCCAGGACATTTAAAGCCGTCTTTCCAGTCCCCTCCCCCTTTCCTATGTGCCCCACCCTCCCCGTGCTGCGGTCACATCGTCGCCCTCTGGTTACCAAACCTTGTGTGCCCTGCAGCCTCTTCCAACGACTCCAATTCCCAAGTCTTGAATTCTTGCCACAACTGTGTGAGTCCCATTCTTACCGTTTTTCTTAGCATGAACAGTACACATGTGCATGGCCTATTACAGTCCTGTCACAGGGCAACATTAGTATCAGTTGTTATGAAAACAAAAGCAGGAGTAGATTCGAGGAGCCCCGTGACCTGGGTTCTAAACAGCCATGACCCTTGGCCGGCCTCTGTTGGAGCTGCTGAGCTGTGGACATAGTCACGACGATCTTGGAAGAACAGCGGATGTTTCTGTCTCTTCATTCAGGCTCCTGACTTCGTCCAACACAGGATGCTTCTTTTTAAGTTTTTACAAGTAACTTTTATTGTTTCTTTTTCCACATTACAATAGACATACATGCTCATTGTACAAACCTGTAAACCGGAAAGAGAAAACATAGTTACCCGTAATAACAACACGCAGAGAGATATGTACTGCTCACATTGCCATACTTTATAAATATTACACACTGTTTGGTAGTACGTTTTTTTCCTTCTATCTTTATATTGTGAAAATTTTCTCTCTCTTTAAATATTCTCCCACACGCTTTTTTAAATGACCACATGGTGTTTCATCACATGGATATATTGTAACTTATTTAGCCATTATCTTACTTTTGAGCATTTAGATTGTTTCCAAAACTTTGTTATTGTAAATAAATGGTAATATGAAAATTCTTGTAAGGTCCTTCTTTCTACAGTTGTTCTTGGGATAAACCTTCTCAAGCGAAGGGAATCACTGTCAAGGAGCATGCACTTCTTACTCTCTGGAAAGTTCCGTATAAATGTATACCTCCCGCACCCTTGCCAATATATTGGGTACTGGTAGTTTAAAAGGAATCCAGTCTACTCAAATAGGTGAAAAATGGTATCTTGATTTAATTTGGATTCCTTTCCAGTGGCAAATGATCTGAAGGATGAGTTAGAGGTTAGAGAACAGAACTGAACACACGTGTGCAAGAACGGTGTGTTATGCTATTTTGGCGAGCTTTTTTCATTCATCCCGTCTTCCCTTTCTGTTTTACCTACTAGGAATAAAACAAACAAACACTCCAGAGCTCAAACACCTTATTCTGCAGTTGACTAACCGTACAGAACAGCTTATTTTAATGACGCATTCTTGGTAACCCCGCCCTGCCCTCTGTTGCTGACCCCAGAGCCAGGAGAGGGCTGCGGGGCTTCCCCGCTGGGGTGAGGCCTGAAGGATTGTAAGTGGCGATGGTTTGTGACCTTCCGTCTGAGGCAGGGGCAGGAATAGGCGGTCTGCTCGCTCCCACATTTCTGTGAGCTGAAATATTGATCAAAGAAAGGAAACTGACCTTATCGTTGCTCTCCCTGAATTCTGTGGGTCTGACAATTGGTTTATGCTTTCTGGGAGGCTAGGGTCAAGTGGTGGCACTCAATATCGGGAAGTCCTTCTGTCTAATAGGCGCTTTCTTATCAAAGAAATGGAAAATGTAAAAACTCTAACTTCCGGTGGTTGGCAGCTTCTCACGAGCAATGAAAACACCAATTTTTTACTCTATTTTGTTGAAACATCAGAGAGAGTTCAATCTACAATTAAGAAACCGTTTCCTACCCTTGAAAAACAAGTAAGCAAAACACAAGCAAACAGACACAATGGGTAGTTCTTCACTGGAGCTGGGTGTGCGTCCCAAGGATGCAGATGCTGAGAGCCGAGACCTGCGTGTGCTCCTGCCTGGGCGAAGGCTCCCGGGGCAGAGGCCTGGCCTCTGGAGTGCCACACCGAGGGCATTTTCCGGGAAGAAGGACCCTTCACAACACAATCAGCTATGAAGCTCAAACTGGGAAAGCCTCAGTTAGAGCGATTTACAGAAGAAATGATGGTATGTGGTTTTACCACCAGAGATCCTTGTTATTCTTGTAAAGATACACCTTTATCTTGTAAGGCGATCATTTTGGGCATCAAAATTTTTCCTTGTAAAAGGCAGTGTGATTCTGCCAGATGGTTGATGTTTCTATTCTCATCCGTTCAGAGCTGCTGAGAACCCGCCTTGTTCCAGGCGCTACCTACAGCACGGCAGAGATGAGTGAGACTGGGGTCCTATCTGTTCCAGGACAGAGGAAAAGGCGTGGGAAAAAGCACGTGGACTCCACGGGGAATATGCACAGGGTATGATGCTAACAGAGAGCAAGGACTATGAACCCAGCATTGCAGGCGTTCCGGGCCCCTTCTGAAGAGCGGCTCAGGAAATCTCTACACCTGCAGTAGGGAGGCTTGTTCCGAGGAGAGCAGATTGTACTAATAACCCTTCGACACGAGATGGCGCCATAAGGCATGCCTATGTTCGTACTTTGGAGGTCTGGAGCGATGCTGTTTCAAACTGCAGCTTGAGGAAAGGGCAGTTTATAAAGTCAACAATTTTTATTTTTATAAGGTCTTTATATACTCTTCAAAAACGAAATGGATTATAGACATACATTTGAGAAGTTTCCAAAACAGATTTTTCATTTAAAAATTTTATGCAGATGTTATTACCATATGGCAAAATGTTCCACTTTTCTTATATTTTCAGGCCTAACCTTTATTAAGCACTCACCGTCTCCTACATCAAGACAGTATAAGTCAAGATAGCAGTGCTCCCAATAACGAAGAGGATGCATTCCAATGAGCCTCTTTATTTTTAGAAAACTTTGACAAAAGAAGAGATAATACTGGGGAGAAAACATATCAGAAATATAGGATTATAATATGAAAATATTTCGTGATTTAAGTAAATTTTGCCTTAATAAATACACAGCTATTGAGTGTCCCTGTGTGTCAGAACCTGGGCTAAGTGCTTTCCAAACATACTATCATTTAGTCTTTAAAGGAGCCTTTGAAACAGTGTCCGTGATCCAATTTCCTGGTAGGGAAACTAAGGCTCAGAGAAGGTAAGTAATTTGCAATAGATCATATTGCCAATAAGTGCCAGGATGAGTAAAATAATGTCAGATTGTCAGAGAGCCAACGTGTACCTGAATGTGAATTTTATTTAATTCTGAAAAAGTCCTCTTCCTTTGCTCTTCAGACGTCTCTCCCTGACAGTCAATATTCACTATTTCTGCTACTTCCAGTAAATAAACACTGGGATTCCTTCATTTATCTTCCAAGTATTTTATTTTTTCTCTTTATCACTCCATGTCATATTCCCCAATCTAATTTCCAATTCTGCTAATTCTTTCAATTCTGTCCAGTCTACTGTTTAATCTTTTCACAGAGCTCTGTTCCAATAATTACATTTCTATTTCTTTTTATTCATCTGCTCTTCTCATTGCCTCTTGCCTTGGAGATCCGATGCAGGTAAAGTGTGTGTCGTGAGGCCCCGCACCTGTGCTCTGCCATAGTCCTGTCGTGGAAGCAGACACTCCTGTTTAAAGTGCCTCATCCGATGTAGCTTTCTAAAACACAGATCTGAGTCCCCCCCGGGGTTATGGCGGCCCCAAACCCCACAGGCTCCAGGCCAACCTCCTTTGCCTGTGACAAGGCCCTTCATAGTCGCGCAGCAGCCTGTCTGTGCCCTTCCCGACTGGCCAGTCCTGCGGGTCGACAAAGGCATTGTTCCAGGGAGCTGGGCTGTGCTCAGCGCTGTGGGCTTTCTCACCCCAGCCGCAGTGCATGGAGCTGAGGGGCAACTCTTAGAAAGAACATCCCAAAGATGTCCCGGGTCAGAGCCGAACGGACCAAAGTTGGGTCCTCAGTCCAGACAGACAAGGAGAAATAGCCAACACGCAGAGCCAGAGGACACAGAAGCAGATGGGAGCCGATAAGCAAGGAGGCTGGAGTGGAGCGGGGGCACATAAGCCCCCACAGAGACGTGTGGATCCAGTCCAGTGGGTCTTCTTGTGGCATGCACGGAGTTTTATTTTTATCTTTTGGGGGGAGTTTTTAAAAGGCCTAAGAGGAGCCCCTTCCCTTCATGAACCGTCCGCGCTGACGGCTGCCCCTCTAACACGCTGCCACTTTCCTCTGAGCATCTGCTCCTGCTGTCCTCTCTGCTGAGAACTCCTGTCTCCCCTTGAGCTTCTTGGCTTCCCACCTCCTTGGCTTCACTCCCCAGACTTCCATACATCAACTGACCACTCGGACCCCCAGAAACGGAGGTTCTTATTGATTCCTACTGATTTCCTGGAGCCATGACCCAATTAGACTCACTAGTCTTAGTCTGTAGCCCTCTGCAGTCACTTTTCCTGCATTCCTTTTATACTGTTGTTTACCTTGAGTGGTAATAACTAACCAAGGAGTAATTAAATTTTCTTTTTTTTTAGATTTTCTTTTTCTTTTTAAAGATTGGCACCTGAGCTAACATCTGTTGCCAGTCTTTTTTTTTTTTCCTTCTTCTTCTTCTCCCCAAAGCTCCCCGGTACATAATTGTATATTCTAGCTGTAGGTCCTTCTAGTTGTGGCATGTGGGATGCCGCCTGAGCATGGCCTGATGAGCGGTGCCATGTCCGGGCTCAGGATCCAAACCGGTGAAACCCTGGGCGCTGAAGCCAAGTGTGCGAACTTAACTGCTCGGCCACGGGGCAGCCCTTGAACATTTTCTTTAAATAAAAATAAAAATATGGTCGTGCCCTGTGCCTTTCAAATACCTCTATATTTTTTTAGCCATGTCTAAGGCCAAGCTAAGTAAACATCTGAGCCACGTACAGTTAGCATCTTTGAGCAAATGCTTGCTCTTTATCCTGGAACGTTCTCCACCTCTTCTCCTGGTTAACCACTGCTCCCTTTTCATATCTCAACTTAAATGTCCTTTTCCGAGACAGACTTGAGGACAATCCCTAGTCCTTGCTGTTTTTTTTCAGAGAATCTCTATTATTCATTATTGCGCTTACGCAGCTGGAAATGTGATTGAGTGACTGTTAAACCTATCTTTTCCTCTAGACTGTAAACTCCAGAAGCTCTCGTTTACTCAGGAGCTCACACAGAACTTGCTGCATAGTAGGCACTCCGAATATTTATTACGTGAAAGCCTTAAAGAATCTTGCTCCTTTAAGAAATTGTTCTGCAGCTAACAGTGTGGTTATATAAAGAGAAGTATTTCTTTGGGACTAAAGGCAGATTCGAAAATATGTATTTGGCTCCACTCAAACCCACACAGCTCAGGACAAATTTCCATATTGGCCAAGAAAATGGCTCTCTGAGTTCTAATCATGAAGTTAGAAATGAACTGTCCAGACGTAGGATGTTGACGATGAACTTGAAGTTGAAAGGAACAGATTGGTTGGACCTGTGATAGGGAAAAAAAGTATCTGTTATCTTGTGGATATAAGACTTTATGTTTTACAAGCATGAGAAATAGAGAGGCACCTGTTGGCGGAAGAAATTGAAAGGCAGGGCACAGCAATGGCAGTCATGGCTTTCTGTTGTGGGGCTTACGATATTGCCAATATTTACCAACAAGCTCTTGGGACAATAGACAACTGAACAGATTGTTATAATAGAGCAAATAAGAGCAATAATGGTGATATTCACAGAAATGCATGATGGTACAGAGGAGTGATTGATTCTGCCTAAGAGAGTCAAGGAAGGCTGCACAGAGGAGGTGACAACAAGCTGGGTCCTGAAAGATAGGTAGGAGCTTATGACCCATCAACAAGAAAAGGGGACTCCAGGAAGAGGAATTGTGTGCACAATGGTGTGAATCTCTTGGGCATCATGGCTGATCTGAAGGTCAGGGAATCACTGAGAGTGGAGGGCTAGAGGTGGGCAGTGGGCAGTGAGAAGAGGGGAGGCCAGGAGGCGAGGCTGTGGTTGGGCTGTGAAGACCCCGGTAGGCGTACTTACCTGTGAGTTATCTTTCAGGGATGGCAATGGGCAGGCAGTTTACTCTGTCCATTAAAGAATAGCATGGCAATCAAGGGCTTTCTGGGAGAGACATCCCTGTCTGGCGGATCTCTGGCGGAATCTTCCCTCTGAGGTGCTCACAGGAGAAAATACAGTAAGAGAACTCGTCAGCGTAAATGTGACTGCACTTATTACTTTGGCAAGCAAGAGGGTCTCAAAGGCAACAGAGATTTTCTGGCTCCTCAACGGAATTCTTCTAGGAAGAGCCAGGTAACAGTATAGTATAGAGGTTCAGAGTGAGAAGTCTGGCTTCCCATTCTCTGGGTTTGAATCCTGGCTCCACCTGGAGTAAGCTACTAACCCCTTAAAACCTCGGTTTCCTTGTCTGTGAAAGGGCTATGGAAATAATATTCCTTACCTCACGGCTCTGCGTAAGGATTGAGATAATGCTTGTAAAGCGCTTAGCCCAGATCATCCAGTGCACCCAGTGCAGGGAAATACTCAATAAATATTAGCTAACCAAAAGCCCAACTCTTACCCAAGATGTGGTCAGTGCACATCAGAATCCAGTCCCTTATCCAGGAAGCCGGAGTCGGTCATAGTTCAACCTGAGAGCCACCTCATTAGAAATTCACTGAAGTCAGAGACGAGTCTTGTTTTTCTGGGGCCTTATTACAGATTCCTTCCCCGGCTCTATATGGAATCCCATGATGGATGGACAACAGCTCCTCTGCTCCTTGTCATCCTGAGACCTTGAAATTCATTACGACCATAAATCTGAATACAAGTAGTTTTGTCTTAATTATTTTTTGTGACAATTAAGAGCCTTGAAAAATCACATATTAGGTTACTGTGAGGCAGAAAGACTGAAGTTACTTTGGAGCCGTCCTTATTCTTATCATCATGAGAAGAAAGAATAGAATGAGCTAAGACACGCAAACTAACGGAGAATCACGTACAAACCTTTATATAATGTGGCTTAGAAAATTCAAAGAAAAGTTGTAGGAAGGCAAGGGGGAGGCCACAGACAAGAAAAGCCGTAACTGAAGAGTTTTGAAAGACATGACTGGTAAGAACACACATAATCTGTCTTCTCTCTTCCTGTCTTGGAAGGAGCGGAGGGTGAGACAGCGTGGGGAGGAATTGGTTAGGAGGCTGGCATAGCACAGCCAAAGGCAATGATGACTTCTAGGAAAACGTCCTAGACATCTTGAGTGTTTAGTAAAGAAGAGAAAATAAACAAAATATGCAAAAGGAGTTTTTGGTAAATGGAGTGAAGTCATCTCTTCACATTTTATCATGAAGGGAAAATCATTTTTCACATGGCCCATCTCTTCTCACTGCCAGGGTGACCACAGGAAATAGGAGGGGGACAATTATGTGCCGAATCCACAAAGAATCAAGAAATTTCAAGAAAAATAACGATGCTAACTTAGGAAATCGCCTCAAACCAGAACTTGGATGTGACTCTGGGGATTATGAAGATGAATTCTCACACATGATGATCATATGGGGAACCTGGTAAGCTTGTACTTATATTTCTATATGAGTCTCTGTCTCTCAGTCCCCTCTGTTGAATATTTGAGTTAATATTTCAGGGAGAAAAACAACATTAAAAACAAAACCAATGAATGACCGAATTAATGTGCTTATGTTTTAGCTTTTACCTCCTAGGTTTTAAAGTCCTTAAGGGCAAGAAATGTCAGGGTGTTGCCACAACATCCTATGTTTACTAGAAATGTGACCTTGAGTGAGCCGTGTGAGCTGCATGTGTCATGGTTTTGTTAGCCGTGAAATATGGATAGTGGCAGTTCCTATGTCATTTGGTTGTTGTGATGATACAATGGAACGATGCAGGTGAGGTGGTATCATGGTGCCCGACACGTGTGCTGCATTTGCTAATATGCTGCCAGTGTTCGTAAATGGACTGTTAGACCTTTCACTGAGAGTGCTAATCTCTCAATAATTCCATCATCCTGCCTCTAAGGCTTCTGTGATGAAGCACCACAAGCTGGGGGGTTTCCCGCAGCAGAAATCTACAGTCCCACAGTTCTGGAGGCTGGAAGACCATGTCCAGCTGTGGGCGGGGTCCACTCCTCTGCAGCCCGTGGGAATCTGTCCTTGCCTCTTCTGGCTTCTGGAGGATTCCTGTCCGTCCTGGGCTTGTGGCCGCAGCGCTTCAGTCTCTGCCCCCATGGTCACACGCTGTTCACCTTGTGTGTCCGTCTTGCATCTTGCTAGAGGGTCACCAGTCACATTAAGGGTCCACCCCACGCTGGCATGACCTCGACTCAACTAATTACATCTCTGTGATCCTATTTCAAAATAAGGTCATGTTCTGAGATACTGGAGTTAGGACTTCAACAGATGTTTTTGGGGGCCACAATTTAACCCGTAACACGACTTCATTTTATGCTCATTAAAACAGTGACTATATGTGATCATCAGGCTTTAGTTCACGGTCAAACAACCCGTGAAAGCTTGTTTCAATTGCCTGAGATCACGGCAGACTAGAAATCAAACTGCTTCCCGGCTCTTTCCCTGGTCCAAAACCTACCTGCTGTCAGAAGACTAGAGTCGTGAACAACAGGTGGAATATGAACTTTTTGGTAAGCAGTTGCTCAATTTGTATATATTTACATGTATTGTGTTGATTTTAACCTTGAACCAGTTCTGACTGTGTTTTCATTCCAGGCTCCACTGTAACGTTACAGCACGCAGTCACAACGTGCACAACCTGGAAACAGAGTAAAGGTGTTATGACACACTTTGCTACTCCGGGAGCGGGGACAAATGTAAGGTGAAGACTTTGCTGTTTTGTCTGTCTGTTTTTTTTTTTGTTCACTTGTTTGTTCAATCAAGAAGGAAAGATATTTTTCCAAGAAAAAGATTATACAGGGAATCCAACAAAAAGAGCAATTTTCAGGATTTTTAAAATATATGGATATTGATATAGATTTATTTTAAGAAGTTGGCTCACTCAGTTGTAGGGACCAGCAAGTCCAAAATCTGTAGGGTGTGCCACAGGCTGGAAGCTGGGACATCAATACTGATGTTGCAGTTTTGAGTTTGGAATGTGTAGGGCCGGCTGGTAAGCTGGAAACTCAGGCAGGATTTCCCTCTTACGGTCTCGAGGCAGAATTCCTTCTTCTCTGGGAAACCACAGATTTTACTCCGAAGGCCTTCGACTGATTGGGTGAGGCCCACATTAGCAAAGGCAATATCGCCTCTTTTTTTTTTTAAACTTTTTGAGATCTTGATGAAATCAGAACTAAGTTGCAATGCTGTCCAACGTTGAAAGAGGATATATACAGGCGAGCAGTATAAACATCTGACTTGCAAAGGACCTGAGCAGTCCAAACAACTTATCAAGGATGAGGAGACAGAGGTGCACAAAATGACTTTCCTGAGACTCCTGGACGATGCACAGCTGGAAAGCCAGCTCCGGACCCCTTGCTCACGTTGTTGTCTGGTGCAGCTTCCAGGCCCGGCTACTGCAGCAGTCTCCAGCCTGGACTCCCGGCCTCTGCACCCAGCCTCATGGGCTGTCTGAGACCCAGGGCTCGCGTTCGGGCCTCTCAAATCAACCTCCTCAGGGAAGATGTCATTGTCAGCAATTATTCTCATCACACCACCCTTCTTTATGTTTTCATGGCGTGTATTGAAAGATATCTGACTTTGGTTGGTTGTATTGTCTTGATTGTTTGAAATTCAGTTTAAAAACCTACCTATCAGAAGAAAAACGAGAGAACATCGATCCAGCGACGTTCACATACAAACCTCCAACCTCAGTCCTTTGTGCCCTCACTTTGATCCTCAGAACAACCAGATGCAGGGGTATTGTTACTCCCCATTCAGAGGTTGGGAAACAAACTCGGCGAGGTTGGACTTTGTCCACGGCCTGTCAAGGAAACAGTCCAGCTGGAGGTGACCTTAGCATCGTCTTGGATCTTAAATGTCTCTGCTCTCTCCTGGAAGCCGGCTGGGCCTGCGGCTAGTGCTAGTCATGCTTTTTGTACGTGTAAGTCTCCCACACAGCCGTCACTCCGGGACGTGTCTTAGCTACAGTGACACAAAACGCATCTCAGGGGCGATTAAAATGCGGGTCTCTCAGAGCTGCATCTCACGGTGCTGTGGGGCTGTGCCCGAGGAAGGGTCGCATTTGCAGAGGGTCGGCTCCAGAGGGCACCAGGCTGGCTGTTCTAAATCTCTGCATCTTCCAGCTGTTTGATTGCAGAAATGGGCCAAGCAAACGCACACAGAGGGTGTTGGAAAAGCAAACATTTATGCAAAAAATGATGCTTTTCAGTTTTTTCTGTGTTCCTGGCTGCAGTGCAGGTCTTTGGAAAGTAATTTTTATCCTGAATGACGGTTAGCACAGCACACCAAGGCTGTCGTGACCTCCTCTTGTCCCTCAGCCAGCGTTTCTGCTGAATTATAAATATGGCATGCGCACTCTCAAGCCATTTTTGTCTGTCTGGCATTTGCCAGAAAGAGTAAGTTCCATTGCTCGTTTTAGTGCTCGCTCTCTCTCTCTCTCCGAAATGCAGTTATTCGGATCTTCCTTTACACAGAGAGATGAGCAGTCCCCGCTGCGATGAGCTGGTCACGCCGTCCTGAGACTGAAGTTGGAGGCGTTAAATGTGTGCGCTCTGGGGCCACAGAGTCCAGACCTCAGCCTGGCTTCTTCACTGAAAATTGCTCACCTTTTTTGTCTTAGTTTACCTGTCAGCAAAATAAGGATGATAGTATTCGTACCCAGTTCTTAGGGTTCCATTGAAGATTAAAGGAGATAGCGCTCTCAAACGGCCCACCGCAGCGCCTGGCGCACGGTACCTGAGACACAGTACCTGGCACACAGTACGTCTAGGATAAACATTAGCTGAAATGATTTTCCCTGTCATTTACATCAATTCCAGAAGTCAGAGGGCTTGCTTCTTAAATACTTTATAATTATTTACTGAGAACTTGCACACACAATGAGTGTCTTGAGAAATCATACATCAGTTTTATGAAAGAATCTCTCATTCAAGTCAACGAACACTTGGTGACCATTTCCAGGACACCAGGCTCCCCACTCGGTGCTGGGAGTACAGGAGTGAGGGATTATAACACTGTTCTCAGGGAGCGCACAGGCCATGTGGAGACGGTGACAGAAACCAATGATTACCCGTGCATGTGCAAGGACACAGGGACGCAGCAGGTGCAGAGGGAGCATGGAGGAAGCACCAGGGGGCCCTGACGGGGCACCCAGGGAGAGACGACACCCATGGTGAGGGCGCCCAGGCAAGATGCGAATTTTCTTTCCCTCCCTTGTCTGTTGCATCACCAGTTCCCGCCCAGTTCATCCTGTAAACAGTCCTTGCCGCTCCACACCCACCACTTCAGGGTCATAGTTTACATGCTCATCAACTCTGGCCTGGTCTATTGCAATGTCCCTATGTGGTCTCCAGGCTTGTTCCTGTCCAATCCATTGAAAACTAAAATCAAGTCTGGTCTTAGTAAGGAGAGACTTTATTCAAAAGGACTGTTGTGGGGTGGGGACGTGAGACGGACGATCGCGATAGGGAGAATGCTCTGACCATGAGGTCTGCGCGCGCGGAAAGGGTTTCTCATTTAGGGTGAGGAGCAAACACGGCGAGAAAGAGCTGGGTGTGGGGCAGTGGGAGGAATGGGAGGGGCGCGATCAGACTGTATCAGAGAATATTCTCAGGTGGGGCTGTGAAGGAGGGGCCCCCTGCTGGCTCAGGCTGATGGGGATCAAAGTCCACCTTAACCAAAATTTGATTAACGAGTGTTTTGTTCTGATTGATCAGTGGGGACAAAAGAGTTCAGTTAATTATTTAGGAAGCAAAGAATGGGGATTTGGAGGGTCTGCTTCTGGCCTCGTCACAGGTAAACAGAGGCCGCCCATGAGTCTTATCTAAGTCATAGGGGACTCACTTCTTTGCAGTGTTTCCAGAACACAAAAGGGATTTCCAAAGCTTCACCATATTCCAGGAGCATAGGGTTCAGGTAAAGTTCAACTCTATCTCCATCATTGACTCAACAAGAACTTTCTTTCTGCATGACAGATATGGTCAAGTGGCTCCTTACTTAACACCGCTTGGTGGCTGTCATCACAGGATAAACCCTTCCTGAGGGCCTTGCCTGCCTCTCCTGCTGGATCTTCAGCTTTGGGCCCCAGCAACTCCAAACTGCTTGTGGTTTCTGGCCTACACCATGTGCTTTCTGACCTCTATGCCTTTGTTCCTACTGTCCCCTATGCCTGCAGTGCCATCTCCCCCCTTTACCTGGTGACACCTACACTCCTAATTATCCTCAAAGTCTGAGATGAGGCAACATCTTCAGAAGACCTCTCCCAGCCCTGGACCGGGTTGGGTACTTTCTATGTGTTTCTGTAGCATTATGAACTGACAGTTCTTGTTGCACTTAGCAAATGTAAGAATTGTTTTCTGTGTCTTTCACAGCAAGGACAATATTGTATACTTTATCAGTCAACGTTTGTTTAGTGTGTGTCTGGTTCTCTGCCAAGTGCCATAAACTCACTTATTTGTTAATCTCCATTTTCAGATAAGAAATCTGAAACTAGGAAGATAAGCAACTTGTCAATTATCATGCAGAGACTTTGAACTGAATAGAATGGATATGCCAATGTTAAGATTATTTTGGAATTGTATCTTGAGTTCTCTTATCGTTTGCCCTGGTGGAGACAGAATGTTCACCCAGTTCATTGCCACCATTGTGCAGGCCTTCAATATTTGGGAGGCAGAAGCCCAGAGCTCCCTGTGCTTGGGCAGTATTGGTCCTTCTAGCTTCTGCTGAGGTTTTGGAATGGTGAGCATGTCTTCTTCAGTAGAGTAACCCTCAGGTTAACCAGCGCATGCAGTCGATGAGCCCTAGAAAGCTGGTGTCTTTATTCAGAGCTCTGAGTAAAGTGTTCAGAAGCTGCTTAGCTTTCACTCCCAGAGAAAGTTTTCTGGCATTTCAGAGACTCCTCCCTTGTCTATTCTCTGATCCTCTAATAGGGCAAATTTGGGTGCTGTGGCCTTACTGATGGCGGACAAAGACCCATTGAGAAATCCAGGGGTTGTGGCTTGTTCCTTCATTCATGCAATTAATTATTTACCCATTCATTAGATAACTTGAACAGTATTTATTAAACAGTTAATTTGTGCCAGCTCCTAGGCTCTGGGGATAAAGAGAAAAATGGGACGTGGTTTCTATCTTCAAGGAATTTATATGTTTCTAGAAGAATCAGTCAGGTAATCAAATAAGTGATAAAAAAAAAATCAGTGCTAGATTAGAAATAATGTTGGGGTGAGAGAAAGGAAAAATGGAGCTGCAATTCCCCAAAGTATTATCTATGGTAATTATGGTCTCCCTGACTACTCTAGGTCTCATGTCACTCAAGCAATTATAAGGATTGAAGACAAACCACCAACCAGATTGTACTGAGTTAACACGATTCCATCAAAACACCATTATGATTTTGCAGATTAAGTCTGCGTGTATAGATGGCACATATGGCAAAAAATCATGAGTACACCCCAAATGATCAATAAAACCTGAGATCCTGGATTGGACAGAGAACATGGGTGTTGATGGCTGGGCCTGAAAAATAGTCGATGTCAGAGCATCAGCAGTGAACTTGTCTGCCACGCTCTCTGGGTAAAAATGCCATCATGGAAATCAGAGTTTCGTTTTGCTTCTCTGTCTCCTGCAGGTGGCTGACAGGATAAAACTCTGAAAGACTTTCTTAGAGAATTTTATTTTTCACATTTGTTTTCCTTCTATTCCTGTCCCTCCACAGTCCTGTCAGGGCCCTGCGGACCTGGGGCCACCTGCCTCACGTCTGAGAGCACAGAAAGGCCGCCTTCTTGGTGGAAGTCCGCTGGGGCATCTCGACTTACAAAGGAAGTGGCTTGTGAAAGAAAAGTGCGCCCAAGTCCAGGAAACGTCCCTCTTGCCTTGTGTAGTTCTTATTCAAATGAGAACAAAATATGGTAACTTATTCCGACTCCAGCGTTGTCTGCAAGACAGCCTTGTCATCTTTGCTGAGCTGGTGAATGCCTGCAGGACTCTGCCCAGACCCGGCCCAGGTTCCAGCACCACATATTGGAGCCGCTCCCTCTTCTCAATGAGTGAGGACAGCAGTCGTGTTCGTCCCCTAGGGAGATAAGTTTATATTTGCAAAATTCAGCAGAATTATAAATGGTCCCATTTTTGGAAAATGAAAAAAAAAGATAGTGTAGTATAATATATAATGTAATGTAGTATAACACAGTGCTAACAGTGCCGGTCAATTCTTTACTTTTCAGAAGGGCAACGTGGTGGAGGGCGGGTGGCGTCTGGAGGTCAGATAGGCCTGGGACTGAAGGCTCTCGTACTGACCAGCTGAGCGGCTTGGGTTACTTTCTTAGCCTCATTTTCCTCCTACATGAGAAAACACCTTTAACAGTGCTGGGTTAAACGTGGGTAGAGGCCAGGGATGCTGCCAGACGCCACTGGATGTCAGTGGCGCACCTCCCCTCCCCAGCTGTGACGGCCAAAAATGTCTCCAGACACTGCCTGGGCGTCAGCAGCCACCCCTGGCTGAGAACCATGGCCGCAGAGAAGGGGCCCTGGGCTCTGTGAGGAAAGAGTGGGCTGCACTTCTGTGATTCTATTCACTAATTCTAAATTTTGCTTTTCTCGCCTTTAGAAAGTAGAGATTAAGCAAGGTGATCTTTAAGGTGCCTCCTACCTCTAACAAGCTGTGATTCTGTGGAAGGAAGAAATACAGATAATGAAGACTTAGGAAGGCTTGGGAGTGAAGGCCAGGGGAAGTGGCTAAGGAAGGGAGTAGTCAGGTAGGTTCTGAATTTCTGGGCAGAGTTGAGAGCCCGTACCACCAATTACACAGGAGTGCTAACCTAATCCAACTAGCTCAGGAACTAAGGGTTGGAAATCCAGACAAGGAATCAGGATGTCTAGAGACGATGATGATGATGATGACGGTGATGGTGGCGATGATGATGATGGTGATGATGATGATGATGATGGTGGTGATGATGGTGATGATGGTGATGGTGATGATGATGGTGATGGTGGTGATGATGGTGATGGTGGTGATGATGGTGATGGTGATGATGATGGTGATGGTGGTGATGATGGTGGTGATGATGGTGATGATGGTGATGGTGATGGCGGTGATGATGGTGATGATGGTGATGGTGGTGATGATGGTGATGATGATGATGGTGGTGATGGTGGTGATGATGGTGATGGTGATGGTGATGATGGTGATGATGATGGTGATGGTGGTGATGATGGTGATGATGGTGATGATGATGGTGATGGTGGTGATGATGGTGATGATGGTGATGATGATGGTGATGATGGTGGTGGTGGTGATGATGGTGATGATGGTGATGATGGTGATCATGATGATGATGGTGATGGTGATGATGACGCTGATGATGGTGATGGTGGCGATGATGATGATGGTGATGATGATGACAATGATGATGATGGTGGTGATGATAATGGTGATGATGGTGATGGTGATGGTGGTGATGATGGTGATGATGGTGATGATGGTGATGATGATGGTGGTGGTGGTGATGGTGGTGATGGTGGTGATGATGGTGATGATGGTGATGATGATGGTGATGGTGGTGATGGTGGTGATGATGGTGATGATGGTGATGATGGTGATGATGATGGTGATGGTGGTGATGGTGGTGATGGTGGTGATGGTGGTGGTGATGATGGTGATGATGGTGATGATGATGGTGATGGTGGTGATGGTGGTGATGATGGTGATGATGGTGATGATGGTGGTGGTGGTGATGATGATGATGATGATGGTGATCATGATGATGATGGTGATGATGGTGATGATGGTGATGATGGTGATGGTGGTGGTGAGGAGAGAGCAGCTTGAGCACTAAGTATGGACCAGGCTCTAAGGCCAGAGTGTGGGTGACAAAAGGTCAGTGTGTAGGCTGGAGTGGGATGTACTAGTAGGGGTCATAGAGAAAAGCTGCAAGACCCAGCCTGCTCTCAGATCTGGGGTCAGTCAGAGGCCGGGGAAATCAAGAATCGCGGGATTTGGCACGTGTTTCATAGAAAGTCATAATGGAACAGGGTCAGCAGGGAATATATACTTGCTGATGAAAGTATTAATACTCCATTGTTAAAACGCAAGTGGAGTTATTTCCAATGGAAATAGGAGAAGAGGAAGAGTGAGAGGAAGGGAAACAGAAGGGTGCTAAGAAACAAAGTGGTCAAAGAGCAGATTAGTCTCATTAGAGGAAATATTTCTAGGTCTTAACTCTTAGTCTTTTTCTCTTAGGTACTTTTTTTTGTTTATTGTATTTTATTTATTTATGTTGTATTGAAACTGAATGGGTCAGGGCAGTTCGTTTTGTTTTGGATTTTAGGATTAATCTATGGTTATTTGTCAGAGATTGAATATGCTCCTGGAGATGTGCCCCCATTTCACATTGTCCTTTGTGAAGCCACTCCAATTTCTCTCGAGTGTTCGATGCTGAGAAAATTAACCCCGTTCTTTCTTCTTCCTTCATCAGTCCTCTTCACTCGGCTCTTAAGACGATCAGTATGTCAGGCTGGAGTTGACATCAGTTACCCAGGAGGAACCTTGAGGCTCCAAATTCTCGGTGGCCCACAACTTGTGCTTTGGATAATGACCATTCAGTGCATCCTTAGCCCAGTGGCTTCAGTAGAATAGTAGACTAGTCTAAGGAAGTAATGGAGGGGGCAGGATAAAAATTCAACAGGATATGGGAAGAGTTATTTTTTTCTGTAGTAAGAAAGAGGCTGGAACATTTCCAAGGGCAATGGCAAGGGGATGTGTGGTGGTGTGGTTGAGATCCTGATGTCATGTGGATAGGTGGGGCAACAGGAATTAGAGTTTTTGGAAAATAATTTTAAAAGTGAGTTTAAGGTTTAACCTAGCTCTTGGCCTTTTCTCTGAGAAGACTATTGGTGACTTTTAGTATCATGATTCTCTCATCTTCTCTTATTCTATCTTACCAGAATCATAGGCAGGATACACAATTTTCAGGGGTGAGTGTGGCAGGGGTGACGGGGGAGATGGTATGTCTCTGGCCATACTCAGCCTGCATGTAATTCAGAAAAAAATCTATCCATCTCTCAATCAGTCTATCTGTCATCTCTGTCTGTCTAAAATATCTATAGATTTTATTTCCACTTTTTGATTATGGCCACTTACAAATTGAGTATTTTAAAACTGATTTTATTCTCAGAAGTAAGAATAATCTTTGGATAAAATTTTTCAGTAAGGCATCATTTCCCCATAATCCTGTTGAAATAGTTGAAGCTTACCTGATACATTTATAATTCTTGCCATCATTGTGCAGTAACTCAGGCAGAAAAAGTAGCGTTATTATGAATCTTATGTTAGATGTGCTTGTAAATGCTAACCCATCAGCACTACTTTTGTGGAGAAATAATAACGATTAGTTTTGCAAGTAGTAGAGAAAAGAAACTGTCACCATAGAGAGTGTAATTCAAACACAAGTAAATAGGAAATATGTACCTTCCTCCTATTTACATTTTTTTAAGTGCAACCTAAAAAGGCAAGTATGGGGGGCCAGCCTTGTGGCCGAGTGGTTAAAGTTCCACTGCTCTGCTTCGTTGGCCTGGGGTTTGTGGGTATGGATCCTGGGCGCGGACTTACTCCACACATCGGCCGTGCTGAGGTGGCATCCCACATACAAAGTAGAAGAAGCCTGGGACAGATGTTAGCTCAGGGCTAATCTTCCTCAACAAAAAAAAAAAAAAAGAAGAAGAAGAAAAGAAAAAGAAAAAAACAACCCCCCCACAAAAAAACAAAAAACAGCAAGTATGCTTGTTTAGAGAATGTAGGTAGGCATTTTGATTTGACAGTGCGACCAAAGAAAAACAGACACTCAATGTAGAGATTAAGAATTCGTATAGTCCTAAATACATTTCAATCAGCTTGGCATTTCTCCTATAATTCACCGATCAAGCAGAAAAATAGATATGGAAAAAGTTGGCATTCTCGTAGGAATACTAATTGAGTGTCATGGTCTATACTAGCCCTGAAAATGATATTAATGCTTTACTATTGATATTTATAAAGTACCTCCTATCTTCAAGGCAATTCACTAAATGAATGCTTTCACTTGTCCCCAAACAGAAACAAAACTCACTTTAGACAAAAAGAGGAAGACAGTATTTGCCTGGGGCTGGTTGAATTACGAGACCCTGAGATGGAGCTCTTCAGTGTCTTCCCCTTTTCTAACCATAAAGCCTGCCATTCAAGGCTCTCCACACTCTGCCCCAGACCTGTCTTTCCCATCTACTACTTCTCCAAAAATGGCTCCAACTATATATTTTTGTTTTTATTTTTCATTTTCTCTTCATGCCCATCAGGCTCTAGCTAAGCTGTGGAATTTTCTTGCTGTGTCTCTCTGCTAATGTACTCTCTATTGCTTAGAATTGCCATTCCTTTATCTCCGTCTGTGAAATCCTTTGCGTACGTGAGGCCCCTGTCCAACATGACATCCTTTTTGAGGTCTGTGATCCCTCACGTTTGGCGTTTTTCCTCTCCTTTCTGAGCAAGCAAGACTGGTACCATTTCTTGCACAGCGCCTGGCCCAGAGCGCTGTATGAGATGTGAGCGTATTAGACATGGAGTGGGCTGTATGTGGGATAACTGAAGCAGAGGCCAGCAGAGATGTGTTTTCCTTCTCACTTCCACAGGACATTTGCACCCCCTGTGGGATAACGTGAGAGGAGGAAGAATAATTCCGTCTTGGCTCAGAGGAACAGCTGGAGTACAGGCTAAGCTGCTGAAGCAAAAAGACCCAAAAGGACAACATACAGCAACTTGCAACAGACCAG
The DNA here is from genome assembly GCF_037783145.1 of Equus przewalskii. Taxonomy (NCBI): domain Eukaryota; kingdom Metazoa; phylum Chordata; class Mammalia; order Perissodactyla; family Equidae; genus Equus; species Equus przewalskii. Next base: position 2,786,336 of record NC_091838.1, read on the forward strand.
TGCTTCCTTCCCTCTCACATGGCCGTTGACCTGCGTGAGGCTGGGGAAGCTCTGCCCATTATGGTCACTCAGGAACTCACGCTGTTTCCGTCATTTTTCTCCCTTTCTCAGGGCACTGGTTTGTCTGGAAAGCTGAAGCTGCATCTCAGGAATATCTCTGTCCATTAGCATGGAAGGGTAACAGAGCAAATCAAGGGGAAATAATTCCCTCCTAACCAAGTGAAGCAGAATTTGCACCCATCACTTCTGCCTGCATTCCAGCGGTGCAAAATTTAGTCTCATGGCCACCATTAGCTGTGAGTGTGGGCGGAGATAACCTTTAGTTTCTAGGCAGTGCCCGGGAGGAAGAGGAGAATGCGTTTGGGGAGGAGGACAGCTACCAGTCTGCTCCGGCCCGGCCAGGATCTGATTGCACTGATCCAGGTCCGTGTTCTCTCAGGGCCTGACTCGCCCTGAATCAGAAATCCTCGGGACGAAAGAGAAAACGCCACAGTGTAATGTTTGCATTGAGTTTCAAAAGGAGCAAACCATGAAAACAATAACACAAGGTAGATGTCGATACAAAGGTCAACAAGATGATGAGACATTCTTCATCATTTGGAGGCGGGAGTGGGGAAAGGCAGAGAAGGAGGAGAGCAAGGAGGACCACAGGCTCAGTGCGCTGTGGAGCCACTTGGTGGAAGCAGAGGGTTGATTTAAATCCTGTTTATTGGATCGCCGACCTGAATGATCGAAGCCGAACGCTGATCCGTGAAGATCCTGCTGATGTGGAGAAAGCAGAAGACTGGCGCATATTTTTCTGAAGAGCCATACAAAATTAAGAGGTGTTCAAACGGAAGGCTTAAACAGACAGCCGCAGGAATAGGGAGAAAGGAAAAATGTAAAGCACTGTGAAGGAGCGGGAGAGTCCACATTAACCAGCGACAACCCATTTGGAAGACGCATCTCCACTGAGTGAATTAGGATCTGCCCGAAGCCAGCAGCAGGTCCCCCGGGACGTCCACTGCCTGTGGAGGAAGGGGAGAGCATTCTCAGAGTGCCATTTTACTAGCGTTTTTGTAACTTGCAAAAGCGATGCCAGAGAATGTTAAGAGCCTTATTTTTTCCTACTGAATATAATAAAATCTGTAATGGCTTTGTCTAAATTGTGGCAGCTCTGAGAACACGGAGAACACTGCTATTATTGTGTCTGCAGGAAATCAAGTGAAGAACAGGTGCCCGCAGACGAAATTTGGGAGAAGCAGCCATATTTTCAGAATAAAAAAGAAGAGTTTTTTATTCTGAAAGAGAGACTACATAACAAATAAAATGTTTTAAAATTATAAATAATTTCCTTATCATAAAAGTGACTGCAGATACAGAACAGAAATTCTAAGAGACTAGGAGGATTGGTAAGGAGCATACTTAAAAACATTAAAAACTGAGGTGCAAGGAAATGAGCCTTTGTTTCTATCTGATATGAAAGGGAAATTACTTTAATGGGAGACTGGAGAGGTTGAGTTTAAGACCTTGGAAAAATTACATTTTGTAGGAGATCAGTGTACTCTTCTCATTGACACACTTGTGCACATTTTCTGACCTAAACTGGCAACACAAGAGGCGGAGGTTTTGGGAGGCAGAAATCTTGGGGGACACAGTGGTAGCTGGACTCACTCTGTGCTTCTAGCTTCTGAGTCTTCTCCACCATTGTTTCTGTCTTCTGGAATGTGCTCTTCACATCCTTTCCACGTCTCATTCCTCCTTTCTTCTGCCCTCTGTAAAGTCACCACAACTTTGCCCTCAAAGCTGGCAATCCCCTCTGAACTCAGAGCGTTTACTGTCTGTGACATCCACTTGGTGGTTAGGGTCGCTTCATTGAGTTGTTAGATAGTTTTACAGGTACTTTCCAGTCTCCCCTTTTTTTGTGGTACTCGCCTCCCCCTGCCTCTCCTGAAGCATGATGTCAGGAGCCAGACAGAAGTTGTTTCAGTGATGCACGTGAGAAATTAGGAGTTAAATGACATAGTCAGTGTGAGGAAGGAGAAATATGATGGGTTTGAGACATTGAGCTCGTCCACTGAGTACAGACATCTGTTTATTTTATTTAGTAAACACTAATTTAGAGCTTACTATGTGCTGGACCTTGTTCTAGGCACTTTGCACACAACAACTCATTTCATACTTATGACGATCCAAAGAGATAGACGCTGTATTTCTGAATGGACACCGTCCTCTCCAGATCCCACTCATGGGAACCATTTAGTGTTATTATTCCCCAGTTGAGGTGAACTTTGGGGTGACTTTGCTCCCATCTTCAGCCTCCTAACTTCCTTGAGACTGAATTGCATGTGCTCAGAGGTGGCCAAGTAACTTGTGTTTCTTTATTGGTCCTGGTTGCCTGAGCCAACATCTGGTTTCTGGGAAGAAAAGAATGAGAACTATTATCTTCTCTGTGACTCTCCCCTGATGTGCCTGTGTCCTGGATTCCTTCCAGTGCTGGAGGAACGGACAGTGGGGGACTTAATCCTTATCGTGATCAGCTTCTCTTGCGCTGGGCAGACAATCCTAGAACATTGTTGAGTCTATAGCAAGCATAGTGAGAAGCACTGAAGGAAGTTGAAGAAGTCTAGATTTTGAAGCTAACCTAGCCAGATCTTGGTCTCAGGTCCACCATTTTCTGATTGAGTCTTAATTTCCCCATCTGATAATTAGGATAATGGTTGACTCCCACACAATAAAGTTGGTGAGAAAATTAAGTTAAATTATATATTTTTCCAATAAATAGCAGTTACATCATGATATATTGAGGTTAACATTTATTTCTCTACAGCCTAAGTTCAAGAAAGAGTCAATATGAAAAATGGCTAAACATTTAGCTCCATGAATATGGTTTTTAGCTGAAGAAGATGTTACTTAGTTCTGCTGAGACCGCCAATAAACAGTTTGGACTGTAGGAAAATTTTCATCACAGTGTCATGGAAGCAGACACTCCCGCTTGAAGTGCCAAGTTGGCACTATAACCATGCTCTCATGCTGATTAGAGGTCCACTTTTAGACAAAGAGCTTATAAAATAAACTTTGTCTTACTATTGAAAGCCCATTTGGCGTAAATGATTTAATTTTCTGCTCTCAAGCCTCATTAAATCAGATTATTTAGCAAGAAGTTTGCTGATAACTAGAATTTATTGTCAGGATAAATCTCAGGAAGTGAAACTTAGTAAACTGGCTCTTACGAATCTTCCCAAAGATAATGTTGTGTTTTTCTTTTGTGTAAAGTTTGTTTGGCAGTAATCAATTTTCTACGTGATAAGAAAAATGGAGTTTAAATTAATCAAAGCATAATTGTAATTATTGAAGAGAATGCATTAGTTTATAGCAATCTACCATTATATTGAATATTTAAAATTAAATTTCTGACAACTCTAGGAGAGAATATGTCTTGACATGAAAATAGAAAGATGTACATATCCACTTATTGATCAGTTCTGCCCTGAGCCAGAGAAGTCTTGAGGTTACAGACAGGGCTCGTTACCTTTGGCTGTGAGCTTGCTCACCTGCTGAAAGTTTAGATGCCAGTAATGTACCCACAGTTTCCCCTTTATTTGATCCTATTTTTTTTCTGACTTTAATTTCCTTGATTCAATAAGAATAAATGCAGGAGACGGGACATATTCTCAGGTTGATATGAGTTTATTTGTGATCTTTACATTAAAAAAGAAGTAATGCCCTTGAGATGGCTGCTGTTTGCTAATGATAATCAGACCATGTCTCACTTTGTCACCATCCCCACCTCCTAGCGTTTAGATGTTCTGTAAGTGCATTGCCAATGAACAATTAGCAAGAGTCACAAGAATGGAGCATTGGATCTGAGGGGCAATGAAGACATAAGGATAGTGCTATGGAATGAATCATATCCCCCAGAATTCATATGTTGGATCCCAATACCCAATGTGACTAAGTTACTGAGAGTCAGGGCCTTTAGGGGGTATTTGAGGCTAAATGGGGTCATAAAGATGGGGCCCTAAGCCGATAGGAGGGGTGGGCTTCTGAGAAAAGGAAGAGAGAGATCTTTCTCTGTCTTTCTGCGCGTGCTCAGAGGAAGGCCCATGTGAGCACACAGTGAATGCGCGGCCGTCTGTGGGCCAGGAAGAGAGCCCTCGCCGGAAACCAGACCCTGCTGGCCCGTGATCTGGGACTTCCAGCCTCCAGAAGCATGAACAGCGAATCTCTGTGAAGTCACTCCGTCTGCAGTGTTTTGTCGTGGCCGTCCTAGACGACTAATGTGGAAGGAAAAGGAGACGAAGGAAGGGAAGGGACACACGAAACCCAAGTAGATTCATATTCTAGGTAAAGACAAGCCAGGAAGTGAAGCAGACTCAACGTGACATGTGCAACCCGTTGGGAGGCTTCTGAAACAGCATCCTGCGTGTTAGAATGCCCTGTGGGCAGAATAACATTTTGTTGGTCTTTTTTATATTGTTTTCCAGGAAAGTTGCCATATAAAAGTTACCAGTGACTGCTTTGCCTGCTGGAGGAGACAAGACTGGCTTTGTTCTGGGAAGATTTACTTGAGATGCTTTTGGTGATGAGCCTATAAAAAAGACAAAACAAACAGACATCCGATATCCTGGGGGACGTATGTTACAAGGCGATGGTTTTTGTTTGTCACAGAAACCCTAGTGGGATGCAGCTCCAGGAGGAGTGGAGATGTAAATAAGGGGTTATTTAGTCTTCTAGGAAGAAAAAGATTGCTAACACAATTCCTCCTCCTTTGGGAATGAAGGCCAGTAGTAGATACTCTCTGATGGATTAAAAATGCCCTGGCTGAGCTTGCCTGGCATAAGCAAATCCTAAATGTCTCTAAGGGGCGTTGGTCATGAAGGAGAGGGAAGCCTGTGATGTAAGTTCAGTGTCAGGGTCTAGCAGCCCGTGAAGAGGCGAGTCTCATGTACAGCCCACGGGTGAGGCTGGAAGGTTAAATAAAGACTAGTAAAGCTGTACTTTCAGACCAGTGGTGGCATGGGGTGACCCCAGCTAACACACGGGGACAGACCTCAGTATCCTTGATATATGAACCTGAGAGACTAGAAGTCAGTAGTAGCAATGCCTCCATCCTCACAGCAGTGACCAGGGAACAGGCAGGGTCATTCTCCATGAGCAACAAGAGCACCTTCTGATCCGGAGGACTCCAAGAACAGGTGCGGTGCCAAAAGTCACTGAGGAATAGATGCTCCAGTCCTCCCGATCCGGCCCAGACACCAAGGGCCCGTGCGGCACCCAGAGTAACAGTGGTCTGCAGCTGGTGGAGCTTCCTGGCCCTGAAGGACCACGCCAGACTCTGGCCAAACAACTGGTGAGCGCTACCAGAACTGACTGAGAAGACGTCTTGGAACCATGGAAGTGGAGATCCTGGGAAGAAGAGATTATTCCAGGGGTAAGTGAGAAAGCACTTGAAGACAATTTTAGTTTGAATAATACAGGATACCTGTTCTGATTTTGTTGCCAATATAGGTTACACACCGTTGGTAGTTAGCTTTATGTGCTGACTTGGCTAGGCTACGGTGCCCAGCTGTTGGGTCAAACACTGGTCTGGATGTTGTTGTGAAGATATTTTGTAGATGTGATTAACATTTACAATCAATTGACTTTTTTTTCTCCCCAAATCCCCCCAGTACATAGTTGCATATTTTTAGTTGTGGGTCCTTCCAGGTGTGGCATGTGGGACGCTGCCTCAACGTGGCTTGATGAGCAGTGCCATGTCAGCGCCCAGGATCCGAACTGGAGAAACCTTGGGCCACCAAAGTGGAGCACACGAACTTAACCACTCAGCTACGGGGCGGCCTGCAATTGACTTTAAGTAAAGGAGATTACTCTCCATAATGTGGGTGAGACTCACCCAACCAGCTGAAGGCCTTAAGAGAAAAACTGAGGCTTACCAGAGAAGAAGGAATTCTCCTCAAGACTGTAACATGGAAAGCTTGCCTGGTCTCTAGGCTTCCTGCCCAACTTACACATTTTGGACTTGCCAGCCCTCACCATTGCTTGAGCTAATTCTTTAAAATCTCTCCTCTTTCCCTGTGTGTGTGTGTGTGTGTGTGTATCATATCCTCTATATATGTATGTGTCCTCAGGTCCTGTTTCTCTAGAGAATCCTGACTGATATACATATCAATAAGTAAAATATGGAGGTTTATGAGTGTTTCAGAAACATGGTAAAGAATTAATTGAAATATTTTTTTAAATACTCATCAAATTTGGTGATTTTGGTAAGAGAGACCAAGTTAATTCAGTGAGAATCAAAATTTCGTGTATCAAATTATTGGCTGACCAACACGTCTGTTCCAAACCCAGCAGACACAATGGTGTGAACACATCATTGTAACATCACAGGGATCACGGTAGCATGTAGAAAAGTGGGATATTTTTTTTCTCTTTTCTCCATAGTTTCATCAGCTAAGCTATACTAGAATTCTATTAAATGCATAATTGCAGGAGATGAAGTGGTACCTTATCTTAATGAGGATGTAGGGGCGTGGGTGCTAAGAAAATGAAGGTTCGTCGGGTGTCTTAAAAGTTGTTAACAACTTAGCAATCACACCTGGTCTTACAATTTTATTGAGAAAAACCATGCTCAAAGCCACATGTTACTTATCTCTGTCCCCAGATCTGGAGATGTTCTGAATAGTTACCTCATTTATTTGTGCATTCTGATTCCGATTTCAGATGAACATTTTATCGGAGGGAAAATCGGTGTCATTTATGCCTAATTTAAATGTGCTGACATATTGTCAAACTGGTGCGATTCATGAAAGCGATTTCTGTGGAATGAAGGATCGCATCAAGATGTGTGTTATCTGGCAGGCACCAGAGGTGTAATTCTCACTACACGGCATGCACACTGATGGTCACATACTAACAAAAGTCTCCTAGTGAAGACCGTGGTTGAGATGAACAAGGCGCTTCCTCTTCTCCAAGGAGAATTCTGAAGACAGTATTATTCAGATATCTAAATGTCTTTAAAAAATAACCTTCTGGGGGCTGGCCCTGTGGCCGAGTGGTTACAGTTCTGAGTGCTCTTCTTCCATGGCCCAGGGTTCGCAGGTTCGGATCCCAGGTGCGGACCTGCTCCACTCATAGCCGTGCTGTGGAGGCATGTTGCTTCAGGTCCAGGGAATCCACAGCCATGGCTGTTGTGGGCTCTATTCCAAGCTGATGCTGTCTCCAGTATTCAAAGGGAGATGACAGGGAACATCCTGGCATTTTATGTCACCCTCCTGGGGAGGACCAGAAGCTGAAATGATCACTTCAGTGAGGGATGCTGAGAGAAAAAGAACATCATCCTTCTCAGGTCTGGACCTACACAGGTGGAACAGGAGTAGACGGCAGAGGCAAACTCGCCCTCCTGAAAGTCCCTTGTCAGGAGCAAGAGTCTGTGCCACTGTTCAGCACTTTAGCCTATTGACATGGATTTCCATATTCATTTCTTGATCAGCAAAGGTTTCTTGATGCCTCCTATGCTCCAGAAAATGTGATGTTGCTCAGTTTCGAAGGCTTTAGTTAAATTATTCTGAACTCAGTTTCCTTCTTGGATAGGATGCTTTTAAAATGGTGTCACCTGTCTTTTTATTTATGTGACTCTGGTCCTGGACTCTATGAAAAACCATTTCTTCTTTTGTTCCAAATATTTTAAGAACGTTTAATGTGTAAAACTCATTTTATACTTTCTTCTTCAGCTGGTAAAACCCCAACTTCACATTTATATTTAGTGACTTTTCCTTGTTCTTTTCTGAATGTTTAAGAGTACTGAAGACAGCAGGTTACCTTAGTTGATGTACGTTATGAATCACAAAGCAAGATGACACACAGCATCCTAGAAAAAGGGTGGAATGGGACAGCTTTTTTTGGGATTGACCAACAAGCCCATTTGCCTCTTAATCTGTGTCCCTTGGATTGTGAAACTGGATTTCTGTTGCTGAGGGAGTTGTGCACGATAAGGGAGAAGTTTGGTCCCCAGGAGAAAGATGATGGAAACCTCAAACCCTTTCCTTCAGGAGTAAAATTTTATTAGATGATCTGGAATGTGTTTTGAAGTCCCCAGTTGTACTCCACCTGCAGGAAAGAACACCAAACCCTTTGGACTTATGAGTACCCGAATTTTGTCCTTTCCTATGAGATGGACTGAATTCATTCAGTAGGATGGAAAATTACACTTGTCAAATCCTTTGCTAACAGACGTGCTTCTCCCACCCAAGAAACACAAGCGTTGATTCCATGTAGTACATAGTTGCCATATATAGAAATGGTAAAAAAGCAAGGAAGAGGGGATGAGGGCACTAAGAGAAAGAAGGTGGCTGAGGCATTTTTCAAAACGTTAGTGATCACACCTGATATTTTATCAATAAAAGCCCCCCTCAAAATCATGTTACTTATTTCTGTCCCCAGATCTAGAAATATCCTATATAGCTATCCCTATTGTTCATGCAATTCTGATTTTGTAGGAATGTTTTATCCGAAGCAACATTTGTATCATCTTTGCCAAAGTTAAATGCGCCGATGTACTGTCAAACTTGTGTGATTCATGAAGGCCAATTTATTTGGAATATAATGAGAACATCAGGATACGTATAATTTGGCGGTCATCCTCAGGTGCGATCCCCATTGAGAAGCACGCACACCGATGGTCACATAGTAACAGAAGTCTCCTGTTGAAGAACATGATTCAGATGCGTAAGGCATGGGCATTTCGTGCTCGATTGCTTTTCTCCATGGAGAATTCTGAACAAGGTATATTTAGTCATTTAAATGTTTTTAGAAAAAACTATATTTAGGAGGAATAACAAGATGCCAGCATATTGTGGTCACTCGCATAAGCATCCGTAAAATAGTGTCCTATCATCGAAATCTACTTTCCTAGGAGCATTGTCCTTCTCTCAGTCCCACCACAGTGCCTTCTTTGGAATCATCCACAGAACTCTCTAACAATACGTGAACAACTCCTCATCTCCAGGCAAAATTACTTGTTGAAATTTTCTTGCCCATCTAGTGGCCGGCCATGTGGCATAATGGTCAAGTTCATGTGCTCACTTTTGCAGCCCAAGGTTTGCGGGTTTGGGTCCCGGGTGCAGACCTACACACCGCTTGTCAAGCCATGCTGTGGAGGCATCCCACACACAAAATAGAGGAAGATTGGCACAGATGTTAGCTCTGGGACAATCTTCCTCAGCAAAAAAAAAAAAAAAAAAAAAAAAGAAACAAACAAAGAAAGAAAATTTTCTGTATCCCCTGTCCAGATTGAAAGGCGTTGAGCTATGTACATACTTGTCAGGATGCTTCAGTGCTTATGGGGAATAAGAGTCAAGTTTTGGGGAGATGGTGATGTCTGATTCACTGAACAGAACATGTGGCCCCAGCTGGATCTGAGATGGGAATGTGAGTGTCATAGTAGGAACGAGCAGCTCTTTCTTCCTTTATTGTCTGTCTGTCCTACCCTCTTTTTGCAATGTGTTGGTTGGAGGGCTGGTGGGGCATCGTCCAGAGAGCTGCCACTTCGTGCCCCGGGCGTCCACAGTCAGGGTTGCTGTGCAAGTTTTTTCAAGCCAATAATCTTACCAAAGTCTGGGAAGACGGTCTGAAAAGTGTCCTGACTTGTTACCACCTTCTGCTCGAGAGGAAATTAAAGCTGAAATGACCACTCAAAAGAGATTGTCAAGAGGAAAATGGAGAAAAATGTCCTCTTGTCAACACGATCAGATCTTGTGTAGCCTTTAGGGGGCAACATGATTCCTCATAAGAAGGCACTTCCTATAGCAAGAACCTGAGTCCACTGACTCAGTTCTGCAGTAATTAATTCATTCAACCTATAAATATTCTTGCTTGCATACTATGTGTAAGGAAACACTGCGCTTGCCCATTTTGAAAAGATTTCATTAAGACCTACCTACCTTCATTTTCCAGCTTACACAGCAGGATAGTTTTGAAAAATATAGTCTGTCTTATAATGTACATAATTCTGGTTCTAAACTCCATGGAACATCACTTCTTCCCTACTCCGAATATTTAAAGGGCATTTTAACGAATAAGCTGGCAAAATCTCAACTTCTCATTTCCATTCAGGGATGTTTGAAGTATTTCTGAGTAATAACAGCCTTCACAGTCACCTGAAAATGCAGCTCCTGCCCCTGTCAGCTGGACTTTTTCTTTAGATTTACTTGCCCATAAAGAAGAGTTTCGGGCCGACCCGGTGGCACAGTGGTTAAGTTTGCACATTCTACTTTGGTGACCTGGGGTTCACCGGCCTGGATCCCGGGTATGGACATGCGCACCTCTTATCAAGCCATGCTGTGGCAGGCATCCCGCATATAAAGTAAAGGAAGATGGGCCCGGATGTAAACTCAGGGCCAATCTTGCTCAGCAAAAAAAAAAAAAAAAAAAAAAAAGGAGAAGAGTTTATGCTGAGTTCACTTCTATTCTCAGACCCAGTTTCCAGTTCACACATTGTGCTAGAGACCTGGGCAACTGGCCAGGGAAGAGAGAAAGAGAGGAGAGAGATTTCTCTATGGGGGAAGCCCAGTGACCCAAAATAGAATTAACCCTTGGCTTCCATAGCTTCAGGCTTTAACCAATGGAGCCAGCCAGTGCTACCCAAGCGGCTGTGTGTGGAATGAGTCAGTCCCGGCACCGTTGACCGGAAGGTTGATCAGTCACAATGGACTCCATTCTAGGTCATGAGGTGAAGGCTCCCCGGCTGAAGTTAAGTTGTGTTTTCATACACTCCTATAGCTGCCTGTTTTTCCCCATTTATAACATTCAGCAGCCCTGTGATTTCCCATTTAATGTGTTTTTATTGATGGAATGTGACCTGCAAGAAGGCGAAGATCCCCACACTTGCCTCATCAAGGGCAGTAATCCCAGCATCCCCCACAAGTACTCGATAAATTATATAGAATTTTGTTAAAATGATTTTTTTGTTTTCTCTATAGAAATGGATGACAAAGCTATTTTAATAATAATAATAATTTAGATACTCTGACTTTATTCTACTACTATAAGTTTAAAAAAATTGATTTGGTTTATCAGCACTTTGATTACCATACAGGAAATTAAGAAAAGAATTATCCATGGAGTATCGTCAGAATGAGGCTATCTGACCCTTTTATGTAAGTTCTCGATATACAAGGCAAATTATCTTCCAGACAGAGAAATGTTCTTATACAGAAAGAGAACAGTAATCGGAGAATGTATTTGCCCACAGCCTCCTGTTTTCTATTAGTATTAGCTACAGAGCACAAGCTATCTAGTGACATCTGTGACATTGCACATGCCTTTCAAGGTGAAAAATCAAAGGTTTATGAGTCTTTAATGAGTGTCATCATTTCATAGAAAGAGAAAGCAGTAAGAGATAATTAGGTTTTCAGATTTAGGTTTTTGGTGTCACACAGAAGGAAGTACATAATTCTCATTAATAACAATATAATTTCTGCTTTGAATTACCTACACACCAACCTGCACATGTCTTCATTAATACGTGGTCTGTAAAACATGAGAATATGTGTATATATTGCTTCGGCTGCTCCGTAGCGGTATTTCCAGAGTGGAAATCATTTTAGCAACAGTAGAGATTGTGTGTTCTGAGCCGTAAGATCACCTTGAAGATTATTTCAGAGAATTTTTCCTGAGGCTATTCACATTGCTTCAGCTTTTTACTGGTGCCCATTGCTTCAACAAAGATTAAAATTAGTTAAATATGTTCCAAGAGAGTTGTAATATGACTGTATGAATGCAATTCTCTGCAAGTTAATTAAACTTCTGAATGTTATGGACATGCTGCTGCTGACAATATCATTCATTTTGAGGCTGGATTCTGTAGTGAACACAGCACCCGTTACGTTCTTTGTCCACTGGGTTTACAATTTGAATGTGGACAGGCAAGGCACAGAGAAAGGACAGGAATCATTCACGAGAAAGGGATTCTGAATAGACCAGAAGGCAGGAACGCTCAGCATCATTCAGCCGACCCTGGAAATCTTAAGGCAGCTAAACTGGCTCCAAAGAAAGGGGAAGGTTGAGAAGGGATTAGCATGAGGGAAGAAGAGGATCAAGCTAGTGAGCTCATTTATTTCACTCACATGCATATAAAAAACAAAAAAGAGTAAGATTATGAGAAAAACAAAGGATCTAGTAAAGTTACATTTATCCAGGTAGAAGAAAGTGTATACAGTTAAAACAAACAACCAAGCAACCAAAATATGTGGCCTGGAAGAGGCGCGCGTGGACTCGGAAGCAGAAGAGCTCTATATTTGATCCACAGTTCAGGGGAGGACGAGTATGGTTCCTGGGCTGAAAAAACTGAATCATAGCAATATGATCATGGAACGTGGAATTACGGACACGTCTTTGCTGCAGAGAGAGGAAGGAAAGCTGGAGCGAGGAGGAGTGCGTTCCAGTCCTAGGCATGCTGTTTTCTGGCTGTGTGGCTCTGGACAAGTCATGTAACGCCTTTTACGTCAGTTCAATTTCTGTTGAGTACCAACAATGTGGCTTGTCCTTTGCGGATGCCAGAAACTCTGAGACGATGCCTGTTCTTGAGGAACTTCCAGTCCAGCAAAAGAGGCTGCCTGTATATGAGCTAAGCCTCCATTTTCCTCAGCTGTAAAATAAAGATAATACATGTAATTCTGGTTCAAATGGGTTTTCCAAGTAGGTAAAATATAAAATTTTGCTTCGGTAAAAATAATGATTCAGTAAAATTAATATTTGAGATCAGTTTGAGGTATATGAAATTTGCACAGAAATTCCAATTTAGAGGTTTTGGTTTCATTTATTGAAAGCCTTGAAAGAAAAGTTTGACGACACTTATCAAACTTCGCATAACCTTAATCATCACAAATGCCCCATGAGGAGAGGTCAGTTTTCTATGGGAGGGTGGGAGGGGGCTTTCCTAGCTGGGAAGAGGCAGAGATTTGGGAATATTTGTGTTAGAATCAGGCAAGACCTCTGCTGCCCAGGCATCTGCTTGTAACACCATTGTACAGAGGTTCCTAAGTGTTTCCTAGGAAAAGGATTTGAACTATGCCTATAAACGACTGTGAAGCATATACAGCCTGATCTGGAGAGTTGAGAGGGTTGACAGGGGGAGAGCAGTGTTTAAATTCCAAGAGGCAGCCTAAGAGACAAATCATCCTAAGGAGAGACAGACTTAGTTAGGCATGGCATAAATAAGACCTAAGCATTGATGGGCACCCATGGTGCCACACGCGGGCTGTTACCTAAAGCCACCCTGGTGGGGAGGTGTCTGCTGGAAGGAGAGGTCTGGGTGTAATTCTGTGGTTCCTCAGGGTCCTTTTATAGATACAATGGAGGAGAGGAAGGTCTTTAGCTTTTCTTTTGCAACCAAGTTATAAGTAGTCCCAGAGCCACCAGCTTGAAGGGATCCACGGTGACAGCATAAGAAGTCATATTGCAACAGATGAATTTGGCTCAGAGTGGAATGTTGGACAAAGATGTCAGCATAGGCAAGCGGCAGCCTGGAATGGAGCATTGATAGGACTGTGGTAGCCTATCAGAGCAAGGCTCTGATCAATAGTACAGTTATGCACTGCACGGTGATGTTCTGGTCAACGATGGATCACATACACAACAGCAATCCTGTAAGATTAATGCTATAGCCTAGATGTGTAGGAGCCTATACCATCTGGGTTTGTGTAAGGACTGTAGGGGAGGAAGAAATTTTCCTTACTCTTCTAGGTTCTCCTGGCTGGTTGAAGAATTCAATTGACAACAGAGAATGACAGGAGAAAAGCAAAAAAAGTCTAATAACATGTACACACGGGAGAAACCCAGAAAACCAAGTAACTCACCAAAGTGGCTGAAACCCTCATCTTAAATACCATCCCCAGCTAAAGACAAAAAAAAGATGTTGGAGGTGGGGACAGTCAGAGAATTCAAAGGGAGGAAAGGCAACTCACAGGTAGGTGAAAAGGAGTAAACACTTGGAAAACAAGTGTTTGGCCACACAGAAACAGAAGAACACAGAGGGGAGCCCAACAAACAGGCTTTTCTAGGTTCTTCCCTGTCCACCACCCAGTTCCCGTGATGCTAAGGTGATAGCTCACTTCCGAGACAGGGTTTTTTTTTCATCTGACTTCTTTTAGGCAGTTAAAGGGGGAGGTAACAAGAAAAACTTTCCGAGTCTTTTGTTTCTTAAAAATAATCAGCCTAAAATCATGTTAGTGTTAAAGAGACACATTTGCAGGTGGCAATTTTGGTTCCCCTTCGGTGCACCCTATGATGTTCCTGGAAGACGAAATTGCCTAATGATGCATTCTCAGAACGTACCCCTGCTGTTAAGTGACGTGTGACTGTAGTGAGAATTGAGCCCTGGTCTAGAACAATCTGAAGGGACAGGTGAGACACTCCTCAGTGGTTCCCCAAATGCCAGAGTTGAAGAGAAGCCGAGGGGGGACAAACATGTTGGGAAGATGGGATATTGATGCTAAAAGTCTTGCAATATCTTGGTGTCCACAATGTAGGGAGGTGGGGAGATACCCTTGTTACTTTTAGTGAGCTCGGCTGGTCTTATGTGAGCTCTGGGTTAGCACATGACGACACGGTAATCACTGCTTTTCCATTAGAGTCAGTCAATTTATTTGTCACAACGGTGGTGATATGCTTAGAGGACTGAGGCATGGTGTGGATGTGAACTCTTAGAAATCCAGTGGTTTAGGCATCTGTACGAACCATAAGGAGTTTGAATGAAAGATCCCAGAGGCTTTTTAAAAGACCCCGATCATATATAAAATACTTGGCTTGCACATAAGGAAGGAGGAGATTGTGAATGCAGCCTCTTTAAAGGAATCCTCAGACACAGGGAAAGTTATTCTTAAATTGTTTTATTATTCAAGCCATTCTTAACTCCCATCTCCAGCCCCCTGCCTTAGGTGTTAATTTTCTCAAAGGACCAAACCTCTTGCTAGAAAATGTGAGCCATACACTATGATGTAGCCTGAGGCTTTGGATAGGAGGCCCTCTTTATAACATTAAGCTTGGACATGCCAAGCCTGGAGAAAGACTGATCAGTTACTGCCGGAAGGGATCCAGTTTTCCCTTTGGTCATTGTAGGCCAAAGCTCTCTCCAGCCCAACTCCATTTCCTCAACATGTATTGAGTACCTGCTGTGTACATGGCACCCTGCTAGGATACTACAGCATCCTGGGAAATACACGTAAGGGGGCATGAAATAGGTGCCAAAAGGAGTTATTGGCAGAGCAGTCCATTCCAGCTGGAGGCATCAAAAAAATATGTAATAGAAATTAATTAAGAAAACAATGATGACACTTGAACTTAGCTATTCATTAAAGATGAGTAGGGTTTGGACAGGCAGAGGAAGTATGGGGGAGGCTATTTCAGGACAAAGTGGGTATGGAAAAAACTGTGCTTCAATGGAAAACTATACATCGTCGGGAGAGCACTCCTCCAGGCCGTCTGAATCTATGGGACCTGTTTCACAACTCTGTCAGTTGTAGGTAACTGATAGCAACGTGCATCAGTCTCCTGAGGCTGCGATAACAAACTATGACAAACTTGGTGATACAAAAGACCAGAAATTTATTCTCTCACAGTTCTGGGGCCAGAAGTCTGAAATCAAGGCATTGGCAGGGCTCCGCTCCCTCTGAAGGCCCTAGGGGAGAGGCTGTTCCTTGCCTCTTTCAGCTTCTGGTGGCTGCAGGCGTGCTTTGGCTTGTGGCTGCATCACTCCTGTGTCTGCCTCTGGGCTCACATTGCCTCTTCCTTTCTGCTTGCCAATCTGCCCTGTAGCTCTTATAAGAATACCTGTCATTGGATTTAGGGCCTCCCCTGACGGGATGACCTCTTCATTTCAAGATCCTTAACTTAATTACATCTTCGAAGACCCTTTGCCCAAATAAGTTAACATTTCCAGGTTCTGGGGGTTAACACATGGACATCTCTTTTTTGGAGGTCACCATTCAACCCACTACAATGCAAAGGAACTCTCATCTGTAGACAGGCACACTGTGTCTTTTCTGGAAGAGGGCAGTTGACTTTCCTACCCCCCACCCCCTTTTGGAAAAGCCAGGTTCACCCCCATTTGCACATTCATTTCAACATTCACGATTTTATAAATGGGTCTGCTTTTTGGATTCTCTTTTGAATTGCCTGTAACATCTAGAAGTTACCCTTATTGATTGAGTTAAATAAAATCTTTAACGTGTTTGTATTTTATATCAACATAAAAGTTGATTTATTTTTTGATAATTATTTTTAATAAGTAGCTACAAGTGAAAAGTCCTGATTGAAAAAGAGATGTTATGAATGAATCACGTATTTACTGTCTTTCTCTCTCCATCAGAATGAGAGGTCCAGCAGCAGGCATTTTTATTTGTTCTGTTCAGTCATGTATTTGATGTATTTACAGGACTGAAAAAGTGCCTGGCACATAGTAAGGACTTCATAACAATTTATTTCTAAACAAATGAGTGTTGAATTGAGAAAGATTGAACAATTGGAGGCACTTTATATTTGAAAGCAAGTGGTGGGAGTAAATGAACTGAAGAAGCAGGGTGCAAATTTTTGGTGACCTTGAATGCCCTGCAAAAACATTTGGACTTACTGTGGGGCAACGAGTAACCACCAAAGGTGCAAGTTGATGCCTTGTTGAGTTCCGTGTTTGTCTTGGTCTGTTTTCTGAAGCGAGACTATGAAGACTGTCGAATGATATAGTGATTTCTGCTCTGTGTTTGTTCTCCTTATGGATAGAAGAGAATCTAGATTTTACTAAAATTGCTATTTAATGATGATCAAACATAATAATCACAGTGGTTTATCAGATGGCACTGTGAACACATCAGGTGTGGTTATCGATGTTTGAAAACTGGATAAAGAATCTGACAGTGACCAAATACCAACATAAATGGATCTTAGTGTATCTGTACATACCAGAAATTCTATTTGTGACAAATAGAAATGGCAAGCAATAGGAGATATTGGAATATAGGAGGAAGCCATTTGGTGTAAACCTAATTCGGCCTGACTTTGTTTTTCCAAAAGGGCCTGACTGTGGCCATCGAGCCTGCATTGTATATCTGCTTTAAAGATTTACTATGGCAAGAACAAATGGCCTTAAGATAAAGGTGCAACTTCCCCCCACATTGGCATTTCCTTAGGGATAAGCATCTTTCCTTAGGCTAGGAACTGATGGCTGTGCTCACCTTTGACCACCCCGCTCACCTGTGACCACCCAGCTCAAGACAATAGACCTGCCACCCTGCTGTGTCCACTGAGACGGCAGACCTACCTGCTGTGTCCATCAATCGCTGTGCCCACAGAGCAGTCTCACGACTATTGTAAAAGGGGCATTTCAATCCTATGTGAAACATCCTCTTTGGGGGTATATAACCACTCTGTACACCCCAATTCTTTGGGCCATGGTCCTCACATTTTAGCTCTGAATAAACTCTCCCAAATTTTCATTTATAGATTGGTTATGGATTATTTTCTTCGACAAATGTTTTTGGAAAGACGACTCTTATTTACTTCAGAATAGAAGGTGATATTAATGACTTTCAATTTCAGATCCTAGAAATCCAGAAATATGAAAAAAATCCAGTGCAAAACCAATAAAAGAAACATGGTGGGAAGTTATGCCTGTTTTCCAGTTTTCTGTGTCTTTTGCATATATTTCTCACTATTTAATTACGTGAGCACATATTCAAATATTTTTCTTTATTACCTATGGTGAGAAATCAGTTAAGACTGTATTCTTTCACAGCCAGAGAACACAATCTCAGTCCAAAAATTTTCTGAGATATCAAGGAACCTTGAAGCTTGGTTAAATATCTTCTAATGTGCTGCCATGCCATCCAACACAGAGAGTAAAGGCTGAAGTCATTCTAGGAGGTTTGTTTGTACACGTTGATGCTTTCTGTACACAAGCTGCCCTCCAAAGCTGATGAATCTTGAACTATTCACTATGAAGAACTCCGTCAGACTGAGTTTAAAGTCAGGCATTTGGCAAGCTCTGCTTCCCTCGGGTCCAGGAGAGATTCAAGGCAGGCGCAGGAGCCTGCTGAATGGGGACATCCCCACCCCCTCTTTGTATTCAGAATCAATGGTTCCCTTGTAGTCAGGGCTGCAGTGACGCATTCTGGGGCCAGGGAGAAACACAATCCCAGCCCTGCAGTTGGTGGAAAGGATACAGATCTGTAGAACGCAAATTAGTCTCTTGGCTGTTTCAGGGATGCTTTGAGTCATTTGTTTTCACAAATAGCTTTTAAGTTTCTGCAATTATTAATCCAAACTAAAATTACACTATTGTTTTCCAGCCAAACTGTTTTCTTTCTTAACAAGTCGGTTACCCATGTAAGAACAGTTCTCTGAACATTCATGTAGTGTTTAAACAGCTTTCTGGGGAAGAGTGCAAGGGAAAATTATGGTTTAAAAAACATACAAAGCTACTGAGATAATTCTATCATTATAAATCCCACCATAAAATTATTTCTTTAATGGGCTGCTAAGTGGGTTGAGACAAGACTAAGAGAAGTCATAGCTGGGGGACCTTTAAGTATCTTGTTTCTATTGACTAAACAGAAGAACTCTAAGGAATATTCCTATAGGAATTTCTGGTTTAGAGCTAGCAAATGCTCCTTTTAATTGGTTGGGAGCTATGACCTTAAACTGATCTTAGTTAACATTACTTGTTTCCACATACCAACTGGAAACTTCTTTTATAAAAAAAAGCAGTTACTTCTGTCGGAGAGATATTTACAAAAGTATTCCAGAGGACCACTTTCCTCATCTTTTTGATTAAACACACACACACACACTCTCAAGAAATCTATAGGAAATGAATTGAGCACAGTCACCTGATTTTGGGTGTAGGGGAGATGGAAGACGTTCAAATGGGAAGAGAGTCAAGCAAAGTGAATCTGAGGAGAGAGGACGGACAAATGAGCTCTGTTCACAAAACGTGGAAACAAATTAGCTGATTAACTAGCAAATCTGCAGTTTCTACCCAAGGGAAAAGGGCTTTGGCTGCTAACACACGAGCAGGATGAAGAGCTTCTGGAAACACAGATGTGAATAAGAACTCCAAAGATAGTCGAGTTTTACCAGTATACAATCTGATACGTGAACATGATTAGTCTCCACTGATGGAGTGGGTGTATGACTTTTTGGTAAACACCAAGTATTTTGTGGGGAACAAAAATGTATATCCTTTCAGTTAAAATCTTTGTAGCTGAGGCGGGTCCAGCAAGAGAAAAGTGGACAAGGTTCGATGGGGGTGGGAAAAATGTTGAAGGTGTTCTGTTAACATTGGACACGGCTGTAGTTGTACTTACTTTGCTATTCTTTGTGTGCCATAATATCCATAGTTTTCCCTTTTTTAGAAGATGATCAAGAATTATTTTAACAATAATAATACATAAGCAAATGATCTCATGAGAAAATAGGAGTTGAATACTTATCTTTTCAACTATTTTTTCCAAACTCCATCTCTTATAGAAACCAATTTAATAGGACTCTGCACTTTCTTTTTTTAATTTACAACCAGAAAACTTCACTTTTTGGGGTGTACAGTTCAATGAGTTTTGATAAATGCACTGAGTTCTGTGGCTACCACCACAATCAAGATATCGATAAGCTTGACCTCCCCTGAAATTCCACCTGCTGCCTGTGTATGGTCATCCCACCCTCCACACTTAGCCCCTGGAAACCACTGATCTGTTTTTTGTTCCTACAGTTTTGCCTTTTTCAGAATGTCATAGAAATACAATCATTCACGTGCTATTTATTCTTTGCCGGTATCTTCAAAATCTCAAGGCGATCTAGGTACTTTTTTAGAAAAGAAAGAATAAATTGAAGCTGTCACAGCTGCCAAGAATAGTAGACTGGCTATATTGGCATTTAACTACTATACAAAAATATATATGAGTACTAGTTATGATTCCTAGACTGTGAATCCCTTCTTGGCCCCTGAAAGATCAGGCAAGCTCATGAACATTGAATGAAACTAAAGCAAGCTTAGCTCTAAAGGGCTATTGAACCAAGGCTCCTTCTGTTCTGTGAAGGGCGAGATTCCGTTCCTGTTGGCTTCTGGTCGTGCTGATGATGGTGGAGACAGCATTTGGTGAATAGATGGTCTTCGAAACTAACTTTCCAATGTGGGTGTGAGAGTATGTTTGTGGATGAAATAGGTCACTCCACTGAACCTCTTGGTCAAACCTGCTCATACGACTTTCTTGATTGGTTTCCAGGACATGCAGACCTTTGCCAGTGGAACACAGGATCTGCTGGGTAAAAGGGGGGACCCTTCACTAGTCAGGGGACAGGGGAAGCTGCACTCTCTTCTGAAAACCTTGAAACAACTTCGCTTAAAAAACCTCACAGTTTTTCTTCAACAGCAGGCTATTTCTTTACACAGAATGGCTCTTTCCTGTTCTCTGTCAAACCCTCTGTTTTGTTGAAGGATGGAAAATGATCCCATTTTGGTTGGTATGGAAGTGGTCCTCAGGGCCTTGTGTAGGCTCAGTCCAAGTTGACTGCCCTTGCTCAAAATAGCACAGTGCAACATTTAATTGGTAAATGGTTTTGGATAATGATGATATCGATTTTTTTCAAAAAACTTCAGGTTTTTGTCTTCCTAAAGGGCTGCAAAGTAATCTTTTAGTTTAACCACAGCTGAGGAGGTTCTTTGGGGCCAAAAAGCCTGCCTTGATGGGTAAATCTTACTATTATATTGTAGGTATTTCTTAGACTTGGAAATATTTTACTAAATTCCGTTAAAAAAAAGTTTCTGAATCCATTAATTTTAAGGGATTTCAGGTACATATAAATTATTTAAATATATGTAATAAAAGAATATCTTGAAATATTAATGTTTGTGTTTTACTTTCCCCTCACTTATTTATGCAAGACCTTTCTTCCACATTAATTCAAGAAGTAAGATTGTTTTACTGGGAACGAAGATCAAGAAATAGTTTGTCCATCCTTATTATTTTTTTTAAGTTATCCAACTTGTGCTCTGGGTGATGATCGAGAAGAAAGAACTGAGGTAACCAAGCCCCAGATGTTATGAATTAACAATAGATTTGGAAAGAAAGAGAAGAACTAATTGCTTCACCCACACTGTCCTGCCATCCCTTTAGATCAGAAGCAGGGTTTCCAGGAAGAAATAGGGGCTATGGAAGGAGAGCGGGAATTAGGAATTTCTCTTACAGGAGACTGGACAGACAGGAGATGGGAGAATGGGACTGGATTGGACTCCATGGGAGGGGCTGTGTGCAGCGAGGAGACAGCTGAGGACCACGGGGCCGAGCAAGGCTGGCGAACTCTTCAGAGAGGCACACCTTGCTGTTTTGGGGGAAGGTGCCATTTGTCTCTTCACTCTAGGAGACTTTGAAGATCCCAGTTGACCCTGGAACCTGGGGATTGTCTCAGCAGTCCAGGACATATTTAAGCCGCCTGCAACAGTGGGTGGGCGTACTCAATACTCAGAAGGAAAGGGGAATCTGGAAGGGAAGCCTCCACCCCTGGGGCTCGGATGACACTGGCCAGCAGTGAAACCAACAAAGAATAAAAGGTAATTATTCAGCATTGAAAATAGGCAACCGAATTAGGGTACCCATATGAGATAGGGTGAGCGTGGTCATCACTAAGGCAATGCAAATCTGAAATTTATCTCTGGTGCCTCCTGCTGCCCCATCAATGTTTCTATTTTTTCCTTGGAGTCTGCTTTCTACTGGCAACCAGTTCACAGCTAGCTACCATCTAACCCCTGTTCAAAGTTGTCGGCTGACACATTTTGGGGAGAGATTTGCATTTTTAATGGTGGCCAGTTAAAGATCAAAAGCTTTTTTGACTCAAAAGGACGTCTTATAGTGGAATTAAAAGTTTTAGGAGGTTGGATGGGAAAATAATAAAAAACGGTTGATGAAGTAATAAAAAGGAATGAACCATCGATACATGTAACAAAGTAGATGAATCAGAATAATTACACTGAGTGAAAGGAGATAGAGATACTATTTACATGAAACTTCAGAAAATGCAAACTAAACCATAGCAATGGAATGCAGGTCAGCGGTTGCTTGGGGACAGGAGGGTTTAGGAAAGGACAGCAAGGAGAGGTGACAAAGGGGCGCAAGGAGACTTTTGGTGGTGATGGGTGTGTTCAGCATCTCAATTGTGATGTTGCTTCACGGTTGTACACGTGAGTCAAAACATGTCAAAATGTACACTTTCAATATGTGCAACTTATGGTATAGAAATTATACTTCAATAAAGCTACTAGAAAAGATGTGGAAAACCTTGCTGGAGTAAGGAGCTAATTCTGCATTCCTTGAACCACAGCAGACAGCTACCTAGTCCCCCTACTCACAAAGTCATCTTTGAGAACAGAGTTATTACCTTTCATTGGCGTAGACGAAGTTACAGGGCCAAAAGTCAGAGCAACTCACAAAAGACCACGCGGTTTGAGCTGCCCGCTCTGCTGTTACCAGAGAGCCACAGGCTGGGAGACGCTCGGACGCAGTGTCCCAGAGAAGGCAGGTTTACCAAACAGTCCTTCATATCTCTGTAGAAGTACTACCTAGCGTTAGTTAAGCGGCAAACAGATGCCTCTGCCTGAAAGTGTCCTGGGAAAACACACATTATCATTTAAATTAGGGCGTTAGACTTGGCTCCTGGAGCTAAATCAGGAAGTCCCTGTGATTCATCATCTACTTTCCTTCTCTTGCTCCTATTTCTCTGAGTTGCTTAGTATGCATCCCTAATTTAACCTTGAGGAGAGAACAAAGTTTCCTAACCACCCTTTCACGTGTATTGAGGACCTTGTTTAAAGATGCTCAGGTCTCTTGCAGATGGGGGACTTTCTTGAAAGGTGTTTGGGGTTGTGGTAACACCACTTCGCTTTAACGCGTTTGGATTTCAAAGCCTTTTAACCCCACTGGCCCTCCTGGTTCTCACACTCCCTCCCCTCTCCCACCTCTGGAAACGGAGTCGTTTCCTGTTGACAGGCTGGCCAGAGACGGAGCCAGGAGAGGACTCAGGACTGCCAGGCTCGCTGGCCAGCGCTTCTCCGGGAGCCGGCTTTCTCATGCGAACGCTGTTAGGTGTCTGGGAGGAAGAACCCCCTCCACCATCACCCCCGCCTCTTCCCCAGCCCCTCACGGGTACCGCCAGGCTCGCTGGCCAGCGCGTCTCCGGGAGCCAGCTTTCTCATGCGAACGCTGTTAGGTGTCTGGGAGGAAGAACCCCCTCCCCCATCACCCCCGCCGCTTCCCCAGCCCCTCACGGGTCCTGGAGCTCACTTTATTCAAAAGCACATCCTCATTTCAGTTAGTCAATATTTAGCCCCGTTTGAACATTCTCTCATTCCCTGTGTAAATTGTAAAACTGGGCTGCTTAGTAGACAGAGAAAGACAAACACTGTATGATTTCACTCATGTGTGGAAGACAAATGAACCCATGGATAAAGAGAGCAGATTAGTGGTGACCAGGGGGGAAGGGGGGGGGTGAAGGGGCACATTTGTACGTGACGGATGAAAACTAGACTATTGGTGGTGAGCACGATGCAGTCTGTACAGAAACTGATGTACAGTGGTGTACACCTGAAATTACGATATGTTACAAGCCAATACGACCTCAATAAAATGTTTAAATTAAAAAATTACGCTGCTTAGAATATTTTTCATCAGTGACGTCTCAAATAAACCTTTGCTAGTTAAACATTCTATTATCTCTGAGGAATTAATTATTATCAGCCTCTTCCCACAATGAGCTAAAAAGATACAGTCTGTGCAAAGAGTATTTATGCAAACAGGGTTTAAATAATTGAAATGAACCCCTACAGTCTTTCCTTCCCAGAAGAAATGACGAGTCATTTTCCTGCTCATCTCTACTATCTGTGAAAAGAAAAAAAACATAAAAAGTCAGACTCCATCAGCATCTGAGATGTCCCCGTGGATTAAAGCCCCTAAACAATCACTTTCTCCCTCCCGGAAAATTGAATTAATCCACGCCTGAAAGCGCAGCCCAGTTTCCTTTACTTATTTTTGTCCCGGAGCACGTCTGATCTCTCCCTGCCTGTCTCTACTCTAATCCTGCTTACGGACCTTAACTCCCTGAGGCCAGGCAAGGATGCGCCACAGAAATTAATTTGAAATGTCCTGAGATAACACAACAGCCTAAGGTTCTTAATGTATTTTTAATATACTTTGAGGTATCTCCTCACCATTGTTAATTTTCCTTTTTGGATAACTCTCTTCCGGGAAGAGAGCAAAGCAAACCATGAAGAAATCAATGAATAACTGCCTAGGAGCCACCAAGTAGCAGGGCTTGGGGAGGGGTCTCCGGTGGAGGGCACGGTGGCTGGTACAGGCTCCACCACCGGAGCGAGGGTGCTGGTAAAGGATTGTGAAGTCGTTCTCCTGAAACGGGAGGAGGGCTTTGGTTTAAGGCAGCTTTCTAAGGCGTCCTCGCTGCAGCTGTGGGAGGGGGAGCAGAGGAGGGTTAGGTCTGAGAGTGGGGGAGAGCGGATGGGATGGGAGACGATTTATCTGATGGTCTGTCTGGTCACCGCGGAGTCCATCAAATGCTTCTCTTTTTGCCCTTTTATCGAGATTTGTAAGATGGCTGGTTTGATATTCTCAGAGTAAATAGATCATTTTTCATCCACTCAGGGATGTAAAGTTATGCTTACTGTTTATGCTAAATATATATTTCACGGGTAAAGCAAATATCCTCTTTATGGTGTCTGCCAAAGGAAACAGCCTCCTGGCTAAGCAGTCAGCTGAGCGGATTGCCTTTCACAGCGCTGAAGCCCAGCCAATTCACTCTGATATTTCAAAAGCATAATGAACCCCAAAGCCCACCACAGACACCCCAAAGCACTTCTAAAACCAGCATAATTCTATATCGGTGACAAGGGCTATAGGCTCTTACAAAATAATTATTTTACTGGGCATTCTAAAAAAATACATAAATAAAAATACAACCATTTGGGAGTCAAAGCGACAGAGGAGGCATTTCTTAAACAATTTATTTAAAAAAGCAAGCAAGAAAGAAGAAAACATATAGTTTCTTATTGTTTATGAGAGTTATCGAACAGAATTTTTATCTTAGGTTTCAGTAGTCTTCGCAATCAAACTCTTGCTTTTTGGAAAAGAGTTTCTAGCAATATTAACTCCAAATGTAAGCAAAAGTGTTAAATACATGAAGTTGTTCTATAGGACTCTCTTAGTTCCAGTTTTTATAATGAACTTTAAAAAATTTCTGACATATTTCACTTCCATGACTTTTTCTCAGCTCTCTGTTGATGCGGGGTCGGTAAGCCGAGGAGTCGAAAGAAAGATTTCTTGGACTCTCAAGATCTGGCAGCAGTGCTCTTTTATTCAGAGAAAAGAATAGCATGGGGACAGGGCCCATGCGCAGGCAGGGCCGCTGCTGCTGCTGCCCCCGCTGGCATGGGGACAGGACCCACGGGCAGTCAGAGCTCCTGCTGCTGCCCCGAGTTGAGGGTTAGGGCTAAATTTAAGGCATAGGTATGTGAGTCATCTCTTTACGAGACAAAGAAAAAAAAGTTAAAATGGTACCAGTGCCGGTAGGGTCCGGCCATTGGGCGGTCCCACAACTTTTAGATAAGAATCAAACAGGATTGAGTAAATGGCAGAAGTCACCGCTCAAATATTATCTTCAGCTAAAGACAAAGGAGGATTTTGGGGTGGGGGGTCAGTTACATGAGGTTGCCAGACAGTAAGCAACTTAAGTTCTTGCCTTCCCCATTAAGAGTTTCCAGAGATAAAGCCATCCCCCCTTCCTCCTGGCGCAGAGAGGGAGGCATGGAGATTTCCTTCACAAATGCAACTGTCTCTGATCAAAGGGCAAGCAAATTCCACTTCTCGGAGCCTGCTTCTTATCTGTAGTTTTAAAAGTAACCAGCCTAAAAATCCTCATCATAAACCGTTTTAAAATTAAGCAGCCTAAAAATCCTCATCATCCGTCAATGGACTTTCCCTAATATAGATGGCAAAACAATTACTTTCCCAGGAAGTTTGGTGGTATTGGACTTAGGAAACCAGAAAAAAATCTTTACGTTCCAGAGGAATACTTGGTGAAATTCCAGGCGTGGTGACAGATGTGGGAAGCTATTTTGAGACCAAAGGCCATCCCACAGGGAGTCACACAGGCGTGGAAGAAGAGGACAGGCTGATCCCCATTTGATTGTCTTTTTATATACTGTTGTGCAAGAAACCAAACAGAAGGCAGTAACAGGATCATCCAGGCACTCTTGAGGGAGGAAGCGTGGACCAGCAGCCAGGAAGGGTGTGTAAGCACGAAAAGGTGACTTGAAATTTGGGCGTCTCTCCAAACTAAGAAAACAGAGGCCACCTACAGAGAAATCTGTCCATCGATTAAGCAAGGACAAGGAATAAGGAGCAAGGTCGAGGTGTGAGGACGGAGAAGAGGATTCCCTATCCCAAACCACCTGCCTCTCAAGTGAACTCAGAGTCTCTCCTTGGGTCTCCCCCTCGCTCTTGCTCCCTGTCTGCCCCCTGCTTGTGCCCACACTTTCCTTCTCTCCCTCTGCAACTAGGTTGTCCACTCACTGAGGGCAAGGACGGTACCACACATCTGTTCGTAGGTCCAGGAGACCTTATGCCAAATATAGTTGCAATTCTTCAGTGCAGATAACAGAAATTAACTTTGCTTAACTTCAACCAAAATTCTATTTGTTGAAAATATATGTAAGAGCTTAAAAGTTTGACGGGAGAGCTGAAGAGCCAAGCTGGGGACAGTCAGGCTAGGAGACCTCTGCAGGATGAAGCATTTGACAACCTTCCAGAGGCTCATCTCCTGCCATCGATCAACCACCTCTGCTGCTTCTGTGCTGCGGCACTCTGCTTACACCTCAAAAAGGCCCGTGTAGAGAGGGATCAGGCAACCTCGGCTACACACCCATCTTTGACTACACCTGGACAGTGAGAGGCAGGGGCTGACGGCTCATGGCAATACTTTAACTTTTTTGGAGAGGGGGAAAAGTCTGGATTTCCTGCCCCAGCAAGGCTGCACACATCTCTCAGGAAAGGAGCGTGAATACTGGGTGGCTTCGAAATAACAACTGCCCATTAAAAGATTCAATAAATATCTAATGCCTTGTTGATGATAAATGAGCAAATATGGAGGTTAAGATTCATTTTGCAAATTTATTTGCAGCGAAGTGTATCTTTTCATGAACTTTGATGCTAATTTTTTATGTCTTTCTACATTCTTATAAAAACCATGAAAGAATTCTTACCCAAATTTGCAGAATGGGAAGATAAAAAATATTTTCAACAGAATCCTATTTTAACATAAAATAATTAATGGTGGCCTCTCACGAATTTGTCATTTCTGTATCCACGTTAGGCATAGCTGTACAGAAGGCATTGGGACAATCAGCCTGTTTTCTGGAAGCACAACCTTCCTTGCGTGGGGAGCTTTGACCTGCTTTCTAGGTGTGTTCTTGAGCTTACGTTCTCAGTAACACCCAAGGTTGAGGCTGTAGTGACGATCAGCAAGCCCTGGGCTAACTGAATCCATTGCTAACAGTTCCAGGGCACTCTAGGTCATGTGGCTTCCATAATACCTGCAGCCCTCCTGTGTGCATTGTGCAAGGCCGTTGAGTCCAAAGGAGATTTTAGGAGTGACAGTAGGACGATCCTGGAAGAGCTGGGCTTTGGTGGGGTGGTCTGCTTGTGGCATTTATGCACATATTTATTCCCTCATGCATGCCTTCACCAAACATTTATTTGGCATCTAGTATTTTTCCAGGCACTGTGTTAGGCATTAGGGACAGAACAGGACTAATATTTAACCAGCACACAACTGCGGCCACATAGGTGCTTTACAGTCAGCATCTGTTCCTATTGGTCAGAGGCCCTGCCATGCGGTTTGTTAAATAGTTTGGTTATTATCCCTGGATGTAAAGATGAATAAGACACAGTGCCTGCTCTCAAGAAGCCTACAGTTTGGTACAAGGGACAGGCACACAAGCAAATGAAAACACTAGGTATAATGAGTGTTAGTCTTTGCCTGATAATTTACTTTTTAGTTTGGTCTGTGTCAGGCTTCTGGATTTTCTTTACATCTTTCATCTTCATGGTAAAAATTAAATCCATCCAGAAACAAAGTGAAAGGATGTTATGTTAAGAACCAAGACATTGTTGTAACTCTGATCTGTTCCAAGGCAAAGTCTCTCGCTCTAATAAATTCTTGGAAATGATTTATTTTCCCAGGGCTCATCTGTTCATACAAGCATAACCAATTGTGTAATGAGAGACAGAGGTCAAAATAGCAAATGAGCAGCTATGTTCCTTCTCTTTCCCAGTTATTTACTAGGGTAGATTTTCCTGCAACTCTAAAAACAAATATCCACTAAGAACCTACCGTGTGCCAGGCAACAGATGTGGGGGCTGGAAAAAGAAATATATATACATAGTTTTAAAGATTGGCACCTGAGCTAACAACAGTTGCCAGTCTTCCTTTTTTTTTTCCTGCTTTTTCTCCCCAAATGCCCCCAGTACATAGTTGTATATTTTAGTTGTGGCTCCTTCTAGTTGTGGCATGTGGGACGCAGCCTCAGCATGGCCTGATGAGCGGTGCCATGTCTGTGCCCAGGATCTGAACCGGCGAAACCTTGGGCCGCCCAAGTGGAGCCCCAAACTTAACCACTCGGCCACAGGGCTGGCCCCACGGAAAAATAAATATTTAACATATGTGGCTCTTTTAAGAAACCGTAAATAATTTAGTATAGCTAAAGCAGAGCCTGTGTGTTGAGAAATCTGAGTCTCAGAGAAGTTACATAATTTGCCCAGGCTCGCTCACTCTCTACCTCTTCAATAAATCATTTAGCTATTAATTTTTAGGGTGTTATGAGTAAAACATACCAGCAAAATAAACCAGTACCTTTATTTTTTTATGCATTTAATTTTATCAGCACCTCTGCCACTCTGGATTTCTTTGGAGGGCAAGGGTAAGGCTGAATTAAGTGCTACCCCCATGCAAACCAGTATCTTTAAATGTGACCTTAGCTCACATTTAACAAATGAATAAAGAAGGAGGAAAAGGCTACGGCATCTTTTTGGCTGACTTCGTTAGAATGGTACGGTCATTAGGATTTTGGTTCTCGTCTTTGACTTTTCAGCTGGGGCCAATGCCATCCCACCAGCCCACATGCCTTTTGCATCCTACTGCTTAATTTTTTTGTATGTTTATTTTAAAGGCAACTGGAGTCCGGGGATTTGTAGGGGGCGCTTCATGTGTGTGTGACGTATATGTTTCAGGAGCTGCTGTACAGTGAGAACGCACATCGTGAGCAGATAGGAGCTACTTAGCAGTCCTGGTAGCAACATGATGATGTAAAATTCTAAGTGGTGATGTCAGAAAAGGAGTTTGGAAAGTGCCGGCTCTGCACCTCACACACTCATATGAAAGTCCCTCGGGAAACGCTAGACTTCCAGTCATTTAGAGAAGAAACAGCCTCTGCCTTTGGCAGGTCATTGGTCAGAAGTAACGAAATGCTTGCAGATAAGTCCAGGTTAAGGTGTGAAGTTTCAAATCCTGCTGAAAACTAGTTACCTCAGGAAGCTTTCTTCTGTTCAAACCTCAGCCTTAGGGTGAAACGCATATCTTCACTTCTACAAATGAGGATAATTGGCGCTCACTGCTTCAAACATATACAGACCTCTTTGCTTGCTGGAAAAAAATAATGAGGATTGTTGAAAGCA
This sequence comes from Equus przewalskii, assembly GCF_037783145.1. NCBI lineage: Eukaryota > Metazoa > Chordata > Mammalia > Perissodactyla > Equidae > Equus > Equus przewalskii. The sequence continues at coordinate 2,816,092 of NC_091838.1, forward strand.
CTCATGTTAAGTTTATATTTTATAGTTTATTCAAACCCTACTTTCTCTTATAATGTAGGCAACTGATATTTACTTAAACAGAAATACTGTTGTTTTAAGTCAAAATTTTGTATTTTAAGTAAGGATGATCCAAAGTCATTAAGATTTTAAAAATTACCTCCATGTCTGTTACTAGAAACTTTCTGGTCCTGCCTATCTGTTTCTTTCCTTTATAGGTATAATCTAACAGGCATTTATTTATGCTTACCGCTTGCTGGGAACTGCTAGAGAAGAATGGGGGGCATGGGGTGGGGTAGCAGAGCAGGTGGTCATAGCACCTCTTCTGGAGCCAGACTGTCATCGGCCAAATTCCAGCTCTGCCACCTTCAAGCTGTGTAATCCTGGAAGAGTCCCTCAATTTCTCTGTTCCCCCATTATAAAATTCATACAATAATAATAATAATAATAACTTCACAGGATTTTATGAGGAATAAGTAAATTAATATTTGCCAAGCACTAGAGCAATGCCTGGCATACAGGGAACGCGACATACCTGTTTGCTAAAGTTGTAGTGGTTACAATAATAGTAGCTGACATCTGCTGAGCCCAGACTTGACGCCAAGCACTGTGCTGCCCACCTTGTGTAGACAGCTCCTCTGGTCCTCACCACAAGCCTGTGAAGCTGGTGCCATCAGTGTCCCCTTTTATAGATGTGGGAACTGAGGACTAAGGTGATCAGGCAACTTGTTTAAGGTCACGGAGATATAAGTGAGTGAGCAACAATTTGGAATCTAGGCAGCCAGAGTCTAAAGAGCCTGCACTTTCAGTCAGCTTAAAATTTAGTATTATGCGCATAAGTAACAGTAAACCAATAGTAAACATTTTTTGTGAATACAGGAAGCAGTACGCACAACTGGAAAAAAAACCCCAGTGGTCCAAACACACCTCATCTCAACCAAGAATCCACTTAGCACATGCATAATTTATACAACCTGCCTCTGCCTTTGTTTCCGTTGTTCCTTTCTTCATTTTAGTGAAGAGAAATTAGATGTGGAGCACCGTTTACCACGCTTAACATCTTTAGGGGAAAAGTGGCATTTTTTAAGGGGGTGCTTCACGAGCAATTCACATGGCATTCTTTTAAATTTTTATAAAACAGGTTTGCATCTTATCATTTTCTTGGTATATGTAAAAAAAAAACAAAACAAAACTCACTTCGACAGTAAGCTAAGAAATCCAAAAAGAAAACTGAAATGTCACTGCATCAGGAATGTGTTTGCCTCCCCAACCCTGCCATCAGAGACCAGGGCTCACCTTTTCTCCTTGTCATTTCACTATTCCTAGCATGTTGGTGCGCTTGTCTTGGTCCCAAGATGGCTGCTCCTATGAGACCCACATTTTCTTTCAAGGTGGGAAGAGAAGAGAGTAAAAAGCTTATCAGAAGCTCCCAGCAAATGCCCTTTTACATCCTTATGACTTCATTGCTTGGAAATGTGTCACATGACCATTCTTGCTATGAAGAAGTCTGCCAAAGTGAGCTCTTTCAGCCTCTATGGTGATGGTAGCAAAGGAAAGAGACCAGGTTAGCCGGTCAGCTGGGCCCATCACAGCCACTCAAAATGCTTCAGTTGGTTTCTAGTAAAGATGGGAAACTTTCAGAGAGATGGATATTTAGACTGACATGAATTAATTTTGTGTGCACATGCGTGCATGTGTGTGTGTATGTGAAAGAGAGAGAACAAATCATCAACACTGGGTGGTCAATTATGTCTTCTCTGTCAAAGCAAAACAAAATTATAAGCATAAATTAAACCCATCTCTAGAGTATCTAAAGAAGTTGACTCATCATTATAACTAATTTTAAAGAAATTTGAGTCCTTTGTAAAAGTTAAGTATCTTCTCTGTTTAGTTTTACTGATATTAATCAGCACTTATTTGATCCAAGATTTCCTTATTCTGTCAACAACGACACTGAAAGTGTAGAAAAGCCGGTTTGTTGACTCTTCACTCCCTGGTGATCCACTTCAGGCTGCAGCCAACTTAATAAATTTGATGAGTTTTAGGATCTTAAATGACCAGCGTTTAGTTTAGTATAGACTTGTCATTAAAGTTTTGTTCGTGCTCTTGTGTCTTGGAGAAAGTGTCTCTGCCCCTTTTCATGAGGGAATCTTGACTTTGGCCCCCAAGGAGATCTGACGCATTGAGGACACCGATTCCTCCAACTTTCTCTGTTCCCTGAATTTAGAGACGATGGACTACCTGCCCCAACTCGACACCCACGCCCATCCATACTGTACTTTGGCGGGCTTTGACCATCTGCCTCGCTTGGAGCAGATTTAGAACTCAGCTTCTGCAAAGGTGATAAATACACGGCAGTAATACTGTCTCCCATTTACTGAATATGTGCCATTCTTAGTGCTTCAGATGTATTACCTTAAAACCTCCTGACCCCACAGGTGGATATATCACCTTTATTACATAGACGAAGACGTTGAGAGAGATTAAGCCACTGCTCAAGACTAGTTACTAGCAAATGCCCGAATCAAGTTTTTAATGAAGTTCTATGGGATCCTAAAGCCCATAATCGTCCCTAAAAATATTTTTGAAGTTCATTTTTATTGAAGTAAAATATGCATATAATTTAAAAGCCAAATGACATGAGAGACTTACAAATAATGGGACAGCGATCCCCTGCTCGCCCTCTGCATGCGTAGTTGTGCTTTCCATTGGCCAACATTTTTAGTCCTTATTAGTCCCAATGGTATTTAGCTCCACACTTCTAAGTCATGTGCTTACACCACTGTTTCTTTTAAATTTTAATCTGAAATTAAAATTAATTAGAAATTACTTGAGGAAACAAAATTCCTTATTGTAAAATATTCAAACAGTACTGAAATTCATTTACTAGAAAAGTTGCCTTTACTTCCTTCCCAATGCTACTACCTAACCCATTTTTTACTGTTTATAATAAAAAATTTAAAACACAAACAAATGCAGACAGAATAGGACATTGGACTCCAGTAGGCACCACTCGGAAGTCCTTGATGGCATCCTTGCTTTTAGGCATGACAAGGCGTCTGGGCTCATCTGTGCATTTCTTCCGCCAGACCTGAAATCAGGTGTTTCTCCAAGGAACTCTCCTTCCTTTTACTGGAATATGGTGTTTAGAGACTGAGCAATATCTATCGAATTCCTTTTACATAGGTGAGGATTTTGCTCCCTTATGTCATTCTCTGCCCATTAATTGCTATATCATAATTTTTTGTTAAACCGATATTCACTGACTATGTTATTATGATTATGTCATATGATTCATATAACGTGTTGCAACTGCATTTCTATTCTTGTACAGTTTTCTGATCTCTTCCTGAGCTAATTATTGCTTTCTTTCACTTGTTTAATTTTCTATGTACCTTATTCTGCATACTTGTTCTTCTCAAGCCTGCCAGCTCTTTCTTAAAGAAGTTTTCCTCACAAATACATCAGAAAATCTACCACCTCCTTCTTTTTGACTTCACGTTCTTCTGGACAGCTCCTTCAGTCATTCTGCTCCAGTCAACACTGGTTGCTTTGGTGCCCTGCTGTAAAGCGATTGCTCTGGAGCTTTTGTTTCTGTCATCAGGGGGATTCCCTTTGATGGGCTTCTAGGTTAGATCTCTTTGTTTCCCTCTTGGATGCCTGTCTTCCTCTTTTTTAGTTTATTCCTTTATTTTGGTGGAGAATATCCTCTAGAAATGCCTGAGAAACTCCACAGCTAGAGTCCCAGATACATTGGTGAAGTTTCGAAGGCCTTCGTTGTCTAAGAAGGTGTTTATTCTATGGTTGCTCCCAGTTCGTAGCTTGGCTGGATATGGAATGCAAGACTGAAAATTCTTTTCACGAAGAACTTAATGATGTTGCCCCATTTTTCCCCCCCAGTTCCTAGTATTGTTTTAGGAGTATGATATTACTCTTATACCTGACCCTAAATAGCTGACTTTTTTGTTTTCTCTGAAAGTTTTGGGATCTTCTCTTTATTCCTGGTGTTGTGAAATTTCATGATGATGATCCCTGAGTACATCATTTTTGGGAGGGATTGTTCATTAAGCTGGGTATTCAGTGGGTCTTTTAATCTAAATTTCAAGTCCTTTAGTTCTGGGCAATATTCTTGATTTATGCCTTTCATAATTTCATCTCATCTTCTTTCTTCCCTTGGGAACTTCAATTATTAGATATTTGACTTCTCTGAGTTCTTCAGCTTTATCTTTAAATTAATATAAATAATAAATAAACAAATAAAATAAAACATATTTTGTTAAATATTTTTCTGCTATAATATTTTTCGTTCTCCAAGGGCTTCTACTTGCTGTATTCCTTTTTAAAAAATAGAAACCTGTTGCTCCTTAATTCAATATCCTGAAGATATATGAATATATATATTTAAATAGTATCTCATTTACATGGTTTCTATACACATCCATGTGATATATGTCAGATGAATAGAGTATAAGCAAAATTATTTAAGTATTAACAGTTTAAAAAATATTATCAAGAACTTCTGATTTGGAGAAAGAGAAATCTTCCAAAGCCAGTAAAACTGGTTAGCTTGTACAAGAAAGGATTTGCTATCTATGAAAGAAGGCTTGTTGTTTTAGTAAGCTATGGTTCAAAAGAGCAGTTATGAAAACAGCAATGCCATGACCCATCACAGTCTCTCCTTTGAAGAGGATGTAACTGATGCACAACACAGGGCAGCTGTCCATGGATGCCCTGCTTGATTACACAGGTAGGGCGACGCCTTGCAGTGAATCAGTAAGTATTGTTACTGACAGGCTTTAATCTGGGGATTTGTGATACAATGCAGCCTTCTAGCTCTCTGTAAATTTACCCAGGGGTGCACAACAAAGGGAAGGGCATGGTTATGACAAGTAAGAAATGTTTATCAGTTTATAGTTAACGGATAATAGGATACACTCTGTGCCTTTGAATGATTTTTTTTTCTTTTGAATTTCTCTTATTTTAATCTCTAGGACATTTAACTACTTCATTTACTCAATGAATTACTCTCGTGTCCACAATATACTTGATATTCCAGATCTAGCTGCGCTAAAAATGGCAGGTTAAGTTAAAATATTCCAACAAAATTTACTTAAGTGAACCAATTTATACAGATAAAATAAAGCTCTTTATGAAAGGTCGTTGTTCAATGTGTTGATGATACTCTGGCTTTTCTCAGCTTCTTCTTTCAAATACCTAAATCCTCATTCACAGATCATTTCTTACCCAAGCAAAGACAGCTCCTTATATTTAATTTTTTTCTCCATTTAGATGACAAACTTCTTGAAAGCTCAGATTTGATTTTTTTAATGAAATTGCTATTTCCTACCGAATAGCTATTTCCTACTAAACAGATTTCTTACCAAATCTAATTGATAATTTTCTCTGCCCCTTTTTTACATCCTAAAAACTTTTCCTCTTCTTAACTTTTGAGTCCCCAATTTTCTAGACAAGACAAGTGCTCTCTCTATAGCAATACCAGTGGTACTTGTCACTGTGTTGGAGTATCACCCATCAGAAACAAGGTGAGTTTAGGCAGCTGGAGTTTTCTGTGTGTGTGAGCTGGTTGTGGATGCACAACTGGAGATCCCTGCTGATCTCTGACCTGTGTGGTACCCAGAGATGGGACTCATGCCTTTTCTGCTTCTGTATCCTTCAAGGATACAGAAGGATGCCCCCCAAAAAATCTGAGTTTGAATCTCAGCTTTACCACTTAATGGCTGTGTGCATTAGTTACTTATATATAAAATAGAGATAAATTTCTTTCTTTATCATAAGAACGATGTGAGGACTAAACGAGGTCATGCGTGTAAGGTGTCTAGTACGGCAGTGGGAGCATTGACAAATCCCCAACAGTTAATTAAAGAAATTATACACTTTTTCTAGGCTATTTTTCTGGGTATAGAGCAATATTGAGAAAGGATCTACCCCAACTCCTTTTAGTGGCATTTTCAGAATAGGGCAGGAAATTACTCAAGTTGCCAGAGACCACCAGCTGCAAAGAATCCCTTTTCATGGGGAACAGGTAGGAAATCCAGAAAGAGAAATGGAGAGGTTTTTCCACTAGGGCAAGCTGCCTCTTGAGCACGTCAAGCGTGTTTCTATCTTTTTCCCTGGCTGTTCCTTCTGCCGGAAGGATGTCTATATAACTGAAGTTTATATGATTGGCTCCTCTGATTCAGATCTCGATTAAAGTTAAGTTTGTCAGAAAGAGTTAGCTCTTGAGCACTCAGATCAAAATAGCCCTTATCACAATCTTTTGTTGTTGTTTTATTTTACACATCAATTTATCTGCCCCCACCCCCCACAATGTAAGCTTCTTGACAGCTGGCACTTTGTCCATCTGGATCACTGAATCCCAATAGGTCATGCATGTGTGTATTTAGTACATAGTAGGGATTCAAAAATATTTGTTGAGTGAATGTTTAAATGAGCAGATCACATTTTAACCCTAAGAAAGCAAAGTATAGAAAGTCAGTCATTGACTTATTGCTAGTAATTCACTATTCTCTATGTGTGGAGATACCACCCAATGAGGATTGTGAAGCAGATGCTCAAGAAATGTTCGTCGAATAAATCAAAGGGCAAGGAGTCAATCTAGTCTGCAGTTGATGGTAGAGCCATAGACACTGAGAATGTGTTTTAGAAGCAATTTATCAATGGTCAGCCCCAGGCTGAGGCAAAATATAGTGAACAGAGGACGTCAGGGTCTTTCACATCCAAGTAGTCTGTACTCACGTGTTGCCCTATCACTGCCCAGGCACCTTCCAGGGACACCTGTCATGGGCCTCTGCTCTTCCAGCAGCACCTGCATTCTGCTCCTCTATCCTCCTGTCAATCAAAACTCATCTACCAGATGTCTCTTTCCCAAATAGCCCTGTTCAATGCGTGGTGCTTTCAACAGTGCTGGATTTTCTTTCTCTTTGGCTTCTCATGCAACCAGAATGATAAAATAAATGAGAAGGCTTTCATATCATTCTCCCTTGTTCATTGTCCAGTAATGAACAGTGGACTGGCACAAGAACTACCAACAGAAAAATAGTGTGCTAAATAATTTGAGAATGGGCTGATATCCATTAATCCACTGAAAGAGGAGGATGTTTTGGGCTCATCTCCGCTGAGACAGAAATTCCATTTTACCAGCTTCCCCTCCACATCCATCGCCTGAAGGATACTCTGCTGTCGAGTTACTAAGTGGGCTCTAGTGGCCCCTCCTGGGCCTTTGAAATTCCCACGGGAGTTTGTAAATTCTGTCTATTCTGAGAGCAGCCAGCCATAGCTAATGACAGGCCTATGATGTTAGTGTAAAAAGGCTTTAGCTTTTTATGTTGGCTTGACTGAAGAACTGGGTAAATAAGAAAGTGTTACACATTTTTCTGATTTGTTTCATAATAATTCATAATACCTAACATTTATGGAGTAGTTAATGTTCACTGAGCATTTTTGTAAGTGCTTACATACGTTTTCTTATTTTATCTCCTTTTTACAGGAGAGGTTTACAGAAGGCCAGAGAGGTCAGGTAATTTTGCCAGAGGTCATTCAGGTAATAGAAGCAGAGCCAGAAATTTGATCCCAGCTGGTTCAAACCCATAGTCCCAGCGCTTAACCCCTGAGCTTCTCATGCTCTGTGAAGGGTGTGAGAGAGCAGGGCCGCCCAGCAGACCTAAAACACCACAGGAATTGTCTCCAACACATTTCAACACGTAAAATCCAGAAACACTCGAATTGTTTAATTCTTTATAACAGATGGCGTACCTTATCACGTATAATTTCAAACGTATGATGCTTTGTAATTCTTCTCTCTCTGAAGGGCTCTCTCGATTTATCTTTCATGGTGGCTTTTTCCATCTGTTCCCACTAGATGGTGCATGGGTTATGCAAACAACCCAAACCTCATCTGGAGAGGAATTAGCCCAACACAAAAGGAAGAAAAACTCAGCAGAGAAAGATAAATGTGGAATTTGGACTCAGGTGAAGGTAGTAACATCCTATACAGTGGCTTTCTAACTGTGGGAGTCGGGATGTCTAGCTCCATCTTTTTTCCTTTCAGAATAAACATTAATAGCTACTTAATCTGAGCTAAAGAAGATTTGATTAATTCTCAAAAGCTATCTGAGAGTTTGTTTTCTCAGAAAACCGTGTGCCCATAATTGCAACCAGGGTTGGCATTTTGAAAAAGACACTGAGGAACAAATTCCAGTAACTACGTCCTCTAATTGACAAGTGCGCTTTTTGGAAAATACTAAAATCTGAAAATAGTGATTTGTTCCTGATTTTCTTCAATTAGTCTGTAAAAAATGGTCATGAATAGCCAGTTACCACTTTCTAGCAACCATGTGACCAACGAAAACTATGGTATTCTAAAATTCGGGTCGTTAAATGAATAGGACCAGAAAATTCTTGGAAATCCTATGATAATAAATTTTAAAATCAAAGGGAAGTCACTTATTCTTTTGGAACTTTCAGTTCTTCTGCAAAATTAAAAAGTAGATCACCAAGGCCCTTTGCAGGCAGCTCAGTGACACCTAAAGAATGAGAACAGGATGGGTGCTTGTGCCCACAAACACACGTGTGCGATATGTGGTTCTAAAATAGAGTTATGTTTTGCTTCCACATTTAAAGGTACATGACAGCATTATGTTTGCTAAAGGGGTAAGGGGAAGAGAGCCTCATCAATGCAGGTGCAGTGGTGGTTGGGATTAGGTGTCATGCAGGGGAATACTGTCATTCGTCCAACTTTTCACAAGTCACGCAGATCCTGTTTGCCAGGCAAACGATGGTGATGAGGTTACAGCCACTAATGCACACTTCTAGGTTAACTTATTACTTTTCACCATATGAGGATTTCTCTTCTCTAATGTTTTTTCCTCAGGTAACTATATTTGATGAACTCTTAGCTGTTAAACCTTAAAAATACCCAGTTGTCATTTTTATTTTGGACTAGGTCCAGGTTTTTGGATTAAAAACAAAATTGGAAATGACCCACTCATAAACACATGGATACAATTAATAATATTCACAAAAGCAGTTCTGTTATCATGATGCTTATTTCCACTTAGGTGGAAATTGATGAACTAAGGCCTTTTCCTTCCGTGGGGTTCATCCTCTTAACAGAGCCAGAGTGCCGGTTTGCTGGCCTCTTCACTTGTGCCGCCATTCTCCATCCTGAGCTAGAAGGGGCGCCAACGCTGCACGGATGGAAAGACTGGTCGCTGTGGGATGGGTGCTCTTCTTTCTCTTCCAGGTTAGTGACGTGTCGGGTGTTCTCTAAAGACGCACCATTCTTTTTAGACCTGCAAAACCAAATTTGGCTTCCTGTTAATTGCATTCACTCTGCTGGATTTTGTAAGCAAGTGTTGCATTTGCTATTCTATTGTAACATCAGTTATTTATCCTTATGATTATCATGCAACCGTCAAAGTACACAGACACTCGGTGAGTATCCAGGGTGCCTTCTGAGAAAAACAAGTGGTTTTCTAAGCAATATACATTTGGGGAGGGATGTGACATGTAGCGGGTGGGTAGAAAAAGGGTAGGGGACAGAGAGCCATCTGTGTTTCTTCTCTCTGAAGACTTCTGATGTTTATGGTCACCCCCATTTCTCATTCAGTATCTCTAAAGATCTGGTGGAGCCACTCCCTACCTAATTCATCATCACTCTAGCCCCAATCCATTCATAAATGGGTGAGGACGTGCTCCAGTCCCAAGTCGTGCTGGATAATCTATTTAGTACTGGACATAGAAAGTATTCAGTACAAGTGTTTAGGATGCTTTAATGGATACATAAATGGTTATTCATTTACTTGAAAGGAGTTTTACTCCTAGAAAGGAATCAATCCTTAATTGAAAATATAAGTAATATCTGATTAGAGTATCATTGGTCATTTTATATCAGAATAGGATGCTTTATATTCAACAGAAGTGATCAATAATAAGTCTCCGCATGTCTCTTTAAAACTTGAAGATAATTAATTTTCCAGAAAAAAAGATTAATGTATGCTTTCAGAGTTGGGAACAGTTTGGCATCAGGTACCTGTGTGTTGTAGATGGAAGATGGAGAAGAAAGATTTTCTTTACTTACAGTCTCTTGAGACCACACATGATGATGTTAGTGGTCATTCACCCAGTGGGTCACTCAGGGCCTCCAAAATGCAGAGGATTGATCTCTGCAGTGCTGGGTGAGAAACCAGTGATGGGTGCTGTGCCATTAGCACCCTCTTATAATGCATTGATCAGGGATAACAGAAAACAACAATGACAATTCAAAATTATTTACATAAGGAAAATGTAATATTACTAAACAAACAAACAAGTAAATAAAAACAGTGACTGGTCAAGGAAACACCTAGCAGACAAATTCTTAAGAAAATCCTGTAGTTTCCAAGTTTGGGAAGGGTCAGTCTACAAAGGACTAAGTAAATTCCTGTGAGCATTTTGTAAAATGCTCTTTAGGGCGTGCTAATATAGGATTATGCCCTCTCACCTGCCTCACTCCCCACTACGGCTTATTCTTATTTAGGGGGAGGTGGACAACTCCTGACTGGGCACTAAATTAGGTAAGATAGCCAGCTCTCTTGCTCACAGTTGGTTAAATGGACCAACTGTGCATGCAATTGTGGAAACCTCGAACCCTAAAGGATATGGTTGAGACACTGGTGGGAATAAACACACAGGCTGCCTTACCTCTGAGGTCTGGATGACATCTTGTTAATTTCTACTGCATATTTCACGGACATCCCAGTTACAAAGAGTGACTGAGGCCTATAAAGAAGATGTTTCACACAATCAAAGGTGACAAAGGGTTTTGGGCTTAGCATTTGCAACATGATCTTAGGCCTCTCAAAAACAACATCACTTATTTTCAATAGAGCTCTGATCCCCCAGGTTTGAAACAAAACAAAATAAAAAACAAGTGTACCAATGAAATTCATAGAAACCAAATGAATATTTCAGAGGGACCGCAATGTTTATAATTCTTTTTCATTCCAGTGGCGTGATTTAAAAACAGGAATTTATTTGGAGATGACCATTGCTTTGAATATTGTAACTTCATAGTTTTTCCATTTTTAAAATCTCTTTTCTCCTCTGTTTTTGGCAGTAAATATAAATATGTCTTGCAGTTTTTTTTTCCTAATTGGAATAAAGACCACTTAAGTGGACTGCATTTTGAGTTAAAACATTTTTTCTTGGTAAGCATCATAGATTTCCTCAGCACTGTAATCTCTGGATGTTATTGGTAGCAGTGTCATCATCATTATAAAAAACATGGAAGATCATTGTGACATTTGAAGGCACTGTACAAATCATGTAAACCAATTTTTTTCCCCTTTCAGAAATTCCTTGTCTGAGAGGTTTGCTGTGCAAGACGCGAGGGCGGGTTGCCTCCAGTGATCACCCATAGTCACTGGTAGCGAGATTACGTTCATATGAGCCTAATGCTTGGTAATATGTATTATTAACATATTTTGGATTATATTTGTTTGGTAATTTATTTAGGTTTACAGAGCATTGTTTAAATTTATCATCTAATTTAATCCTCAAAAGATGTTATTCCCTCTTTTACACATGAGCAAACTGAAGCTTGGAGAAGTGAAGCCAGTTTGCTTAAGACACACAGGTGGCAAGTGGCAGAGCCAAGTGCAGAATTATTCTGTCCACATCTCACGTGCAGCAGCTTGGGGTTTGCAGAATAAATATAACACGTGGTTTTGGCCTTTAAGGAACTGGCAGTTTAGTTGGGAAAATGATTGATGCCATGAAAACAACTTGTATGGATGGTGGATGAAGCTTGATCCTGGGACCAGGCAGCCACTGCAGCTCATAAGACCTGTTTCTTTGAATTGAATAAACTTACATGTAAAGCGTAAAACATAAGAGTCTTGTGACTGATCAGATGTGCTGTCACAGACAGCTGTTGTCTAAGCGTCTCAGGGACAATTTGAGACAGCCTGTCTTATAGCTTAGGTTTACCTCCATGCAGACGTTTATCATCCAGATTACGTGTCTGCCCAACAGCCAAGCAGCGCACAACGTACCACACGGGGGAAGCCAGGCTGTGTCCTTGAGAAATGCCTCCAGTGTGCATCCCAGCCAGGCCTCCGGACGGACCGCTAGATGACGCATGGCAGGGACCCTGATGGAACAGGCTGCACCAACTGACCTCGGTCTCCGTCCTCTGTAATCCACTCGTGAGGTTACATTTGTCAGTGCTGCTAACTAGAGCACTAAAGCAGGTACAAGACTTGCAATCTGTTAATATTTTCTTAAGATCTTGTTAAACAAGAACTAAATCCATCATTAACGAAAGCAATATAAATCAGGTGCTGTAATTAGCCCAAATGGGTACCTTTGTAAAGGTTATCTTTAATGTCTTTTTTTTTTCATTAACGTAATTGTGTGTTTTGGATAATCATAGCCACGGGGGAAAATTGGGATCTGCAGAAGTACTGTGGCTTAGTCAGACAGAAAAGAACGTGCGGCCAGTAAGACACTATGGAATCACTTAGAAGAGTGTTGGGGTAGTTAAGATCTGCTGGACGGAAAAGAGACAGATAATTTAAAAGCAATTGTTAGTGTCTTGCCCTTTTTGGGGATTGTGTGCATAAAACATATCTAGAGTTTGGCACATAATAGGTATTCAAAAAACATACCAGCCCTTATGAGGTCAGTGCTTGCAATGACCAGAGAATGTAAATTCTCTATCCTTGACCTGCTACAGCTTCTCCGTCCCCAGAGCCTTTCCTGCTTCAATACGGCCCTTTTCTCATGGTTTGCTAATGTTGTTGGCTTGATTTGTCCCACTCAGACTTGGAGCTTTCTTAGGACAAGGACAATTTACTCACCTTTCTCTCCCTGGCAACTACCACCTCTTCTGGTGACAGTGGGTACCGAATAAGTATTTGCTAACGAATGCCTCTATTTCAATTTTTCTCTCTCCATTATTTCATTCTGAGCATCTGGTTTCAGCTGTTCAGACTCAAAACTGAATCGGTTTTAGATCCGAATGACATCCTCTCTTCTCTGTGTTATCTCAACTCTCCGTCTCTCCTCTCCTTCCGCCACACCTCTCACCCATTAGCCTTCGTTCAATCTTCACGATGCTGCCAGTAAATCTTTATAAAACAAAATATGATTGTATCACTCTGTTACTTAAAAAATTTTGGCGCTGGGACATGGCCTCTGGGATAAATATGTAAGGGCTTTTCCATGAAATGCAAGCCTTCCCCATGAGAAGATCTTACTTCCCTCTCCACTTTCTTCTGCCACTCACCTCTGTTATTTTACACTCCAACTGTACTGCAACTGCGCTGTGTGTCCATCTCTCATAACTTTTCAACTGCCTGGAACAGGCCTGCCCACCCCCATACGCCGTCTTGCTTTTCTGCTTAGCAATCTCTTGCTCTTCTTCAGCTTGCAGCCCAGTCTTCACCTCTGCTATGAATCTTCCCTGATTCTCACAGCTGACCTCGATGCTTTCCTTTGCTTCCCCCTCCTGCCCTCTGCGGGCTTTCACACACCTTTATTAAACCAAATTTCTTGTTGCATCAAAATTATGCACTTGCAGGTCTATCTTCCCTCAAGACTACAGGCTCCATGAGAGTAGGACCTGTAATAGTAACTTAAGACGTATTTGCTGAATAAATGAATGCATGAATGGGTAAACAAACTTGATAGATGGGACTATAAAATTGTCTTCATAACGTCAGAAATTCAAAAAGAAAAAAACCCCTTGTAATCTGGAGATTTGTTGAAATGACTAATACTCCATGCCATGGTGGAAAAGGCAGCAACGGAAGGAACCACAAGTATCAAGTATTCAGTTCTTGTTTCCTACAGGCACATACACCAGATGTCCTAATACTTTTCCTCCAGCTTTCTGTTTTAAGAAAGAAAGAGACAGGACAACACAACCCACAGGAAATTTTCCATGACATTAAAGAATATGATGAAAGCTGCTATACAGCTGGTGAGATGAGTGAAAATAAACTCAGTGATTTAATAGAAACTGTCACTTGCCTCTACAGGAAAGAAACACTGTACAGGTGTTCACTGAAAATGGTGCTGCCTGGTGGGGTCCATCTTGGTTTCTGAGGCTCTATGCCTGAGTCATTGCTGCTTTCCTGACAATGCCGAACACGGGCTGTGGATATAGTGGGTGTTTGTCAAATGCAAGAGGAAAGGCATAATCTGACCTGTTATCTTAGAGGCATCGGACAAGATATTTAGGGAACCGGATGTTGTCCTGCTGTCTGGATTATGGTACCTGAGTCGGAACAATGTGGCTGGGAGCCTTTTCCCTGAAAAAAATATTCAGTGGTCACTGAAAACGAAGAGGTGGTGTCCGCCAATGCCATAAGCATGAGAAAGGAAAACGAACCAAAGACAACAATTGTCTTCTCTCTGGCCGAGGTATTTTGAAAAACATGAGGCTTCCTGCGTGGTTAGAAACCAGCAACTCCCCGAATCCTGTGATCCCCTGCTCTCTAAGTCTTGTTAACTTCAGCCTGAGAACTGAGACTTGAGACAGAGGCTGGGGACCACTGGAGCTTCATCTTGCATGCTCCAGCAAGGGCCTGCCTGTTCTCAGCCCCTCTGGCAGGGGTTTTCTCCCTCCCTTTCACCTGACTCTTTCTTCCATCCAACTACCCCTTTTCAATTCTTCTAGAAATCTGTTCTTGTTCATTTAGTTTATTCAACAAATATTCACTGAATACCTATTCTGTGCCGGGCTCTGTTCCAGGCCCAGGGTTCCCTGTTGTCCCCGATCTCAAGGGGCATGCAATCTAGTCCTGCAAAACCAGTGACAAACAATTAGTGCATCATGTGCAGGGGGTGGGGGGGGGGTGAGCATAATGAGGTGGCAGGAGGCTCGAGGAAAAAGGGCTCTCTCGGCTGGGTCATCAGGAAAGGCATCTCAGAAAAGGTAACGTTTTCCTTCATTTTATCCCATTTTTCACTTCCGTCCACACGATTGTCACAGGAACTGGCTCAGATGAGTCTGATGCTGACAGCCACTCTGCTGGGCTTTGTCCTGCTACATCACTTTCTGTTTTCCTCATCCTCCCACGGCTGCTGTGCGCCCTGTGCATTTCTGCAGAAAGAAACAATTCTCTTCCCATGCCTTTACAGCTTCCTGAACCTGGAAAAACAATTAAAGAGCAATAGCCAAGAGTCTGAGGGCCCCAGCACACACACAAACACACACACACACACACACACAGACACATAAGTACCAGTGCTGCTTTTATGCCAGTTAAGTGAATATTATGAAGATTAAATGAGATAATGCTTTGAAATATTTTGTGCACTGCCTGAAACATAGTAAATACTCAATAAATGTTAGATATTATTGTTATTATCATGCTCAAAGACTTTATTATTATCTCACAGACAGTCGTAAAGATCTGGCTGGATCTCAAATTCTTTGAAAGGCCCCCATTCAGACATTGTATTCTCCATGTGTCTCCTGGGTGCAGAGGTGTGGGAGGTGCTATGGGGGCAATAGGGTACCAGAGAAGACAGAGGGCCTCTCGCTTTGTTGCTTACAAGACAAGCCACACACCACCCGTGTAAGATGAACACTTCTGTTTACAAGGAGCCTAATCAGAAGCACAAGTTAATACATCCAAATTAAAACCCAACTCTTTAAGGAAGGACGATTAAAATGTCACCTCTTAGACACTCTCCTCTTTTAATCACAGCTCTCCTTCCCATGGGGGAGCATTAAATCGTGGATGCACAGCAGGAGGTGGTTCTGCTATTTGCCACTTGGAAAATGGGGAGAGAACTCGCCTGCTAGTGAGGGGAAAGTACTCAAGGAAAATTTTGCTTGATTCAAAGTAACTCTACTCTACTTGCCATATGACTCCACTTTCTTTCTGGGTTTAACTCTTTTGCCATTTCGTCTGAGATCGTTCGTTACAGACAGAAGAAAACAAGGTTAGCCCTTATGATTCCAATGTCTCAGTCTCTACATCAACTACCATCTGGAGTTTTCAACATATTCATGAGAAATGGGGGAACTTACCCAGCGGAGTGGCTATATTCAAATAGACCTAATCCAGAAATTCTTCAGCCAATGAATTTCCAAATTTAGGGTACTACTTTGATTTGCAACTTACGTTCTTCTTGGTACCAAGGTTCTAGTTATTATTGCTATGTAACAGACATCCCAAAACTTAGTAGCTTAAGACACACCGTTATTTTCTCATCTCTATCTTTTCTGTGGGCCAGCAGTTTGGGAAGAAGGGCTTGGCTGGGTGGTCTGACACTGGGTGCTCATGTAGTTAGAGACAGTTGCTGAACTGGACAGGCAGAGGCTGGAGCAGCTCAGGGCTCTCATTGTCTAGTCCCAGAACTTCTCTAGGGGGGGTCTCTCCATGGAGGTTTGATTGGAATTCCTCATGGCATGGCTGCCAGGGTGGCTCAGGGCTCTGGTACAAGTATTTCAGCTGACAAGGGGAAGCTGACCTAGCCTAGGAAGTCACACAGCCTCACTTCTGCTTCATTCCGATGTTTACAAGTGTGACACGAGGCTGCCCACCGTCAAGACTGAAGGGGGAGTTGCAAGGTCTTAGAGGAACATTTGGGATGGGAGACAAGGTCGTGGCTGTCCTTGGGAAATACAATCTGCCACAGCCCACTAATAGCAGGTTGCAGAGGCGGGACTGTCCTAGGAGACTGCCAGCTTTCCGAGGGAATGAAAATGTGCCTTCTAGCATTTGCGGTGGGAGACTAGACATAAGGAGTCAAGAGGGCCTAGATATCAGGTCAACTAAACAGTAAAGGGGAAAAACAGCCTTTCTACTGCCTTTTTATTCCTATTTAGATAAAACCATCATAATCATTTTTAACAAAATAAAAATGTGATTTTTCCCCTTTGGTACTGCCATGTATTATTCTATGATGAAAAATAATGATCCCAGGTCTCTATAATAACTTCACCATTTCAAACATTGACAATAGGCCCAGAAAAGGAGTTGATTCTGATAAGTTTTATCTTGCTGCCCGAAAGAAGAAGAAAAAAACTCAGCCATCCTATCTCCCAGTCACAGAGGAATGTGAGAAAATTGTGCATATGTTATGTGGCTCCATATAGTGTTGAAACTGGGACGTGAGCCTCTGGTTTGTACTTCCTACTTTGCTATTTTAAAAAAGGGTTGGTTCTGGTGGTACTGATGGGGAATGTAATGGAAACCACATGTTCCTGAATTATAAATTAATATAAACCAACTTTCAGATGGGGGATTGTGTCAGTTGAGGAATGAATTATAATTCAGAATTATTCATTTCTTGCTCATCCTACAAATATTTGACCCCCTCTAGTAATTGTATTCAAGATGACTTAGAACACATGATGCTGTAAATTCAGCTTTATTAATGAATGACCATTAACATAGTCCTTTTTTTTTTTTTAGAAAACCATCTGCATGGCTATCTTTAGTATTTTCTTTTATTTTTTTAAAGTTATTTTATTGAGGTCATAATAATTTATAACTGTGTACATTATGATTTATCAGTTTCTATATAGACTACATTGTGCTCACCACCAATAGTCTAATTTTTATCTGTTACCGTATATATGCGCCTCTTTACCCTTTCTGCCCGTCCTTCAACCCTCTTCCCCTCTGGAAACTGCTAATCTGTTCTCTTTATTTTGTTTATTTTCCACAACGAGTGAAATCGTGCGGTGTTTGCCCTTCTCTGTCTGGCTTCTTTCAAATAACGTGATACCCTCTTGATTGTGACTTGTGAGCAGTTGGTATTTGATTCCATTTATTGGAATTTCATTCCATTATGATTTTGAACATGAGCGCTTCTTCATGTGCACCCAGGAGAAGGCAGACTCTGATCCCCTTAGATTCATCTCAGGCCCCGATTTGCTTCCAATGTTAGCATGATATTTACCTCCAACTTTTCAAACCATGTTTCCAATATGGCTTTAAAATCTTTATGTGTGTGTGTGTGTGTGTGTGTGTGTGTGTGTGTGTGGAATGAAGGAAAATATCTCAAGCGGGTGCAAAAATACGTAAAAAGAGTTGCCTCTCATTTTTTGTTCTACTTCTGAACTTTTAGCTCTTTTGCTTGGAATCTTTAGAAAGACATTTGGGGCAGGATCAAAGAAAGGCTACACCCCACATGAGTAAAATAAGTTGGTCCTCAGTTGTGGGATAAATGCCTTGCACTGAAAACGCTGCCTGGTATCGCGCGATGGTCTCCAGAGTCTCTGGCTGCTGCCGCAAATAACCCCGGTGGGAACAGCATATGTGGAAGCTCAGCAAACGAGGACTAACAGCCAATTAACAGAACACTTCACGACTTTCCCACCCTCTTGTAAACAGAAAGTGAGGGGTTTTCCTGCAGTGGTTCTGCCTCTGAGCATGGCTGCGTGGAGTTCCACTCTGTGTTCAGATTTATGCAGCTCTTAGCACAGATGGTTTGTAGGATCTTTCTTCCTGAAGCCAATATGGTCAGACATTTCCTCACAAAGAAACGGAGAATATCAATAGCAGTAATTTCTTCATTGTAACTTATTTAAGCTAAATTGCATGTAGGCCCAGACAATTTTTTTTTCAGGTCTGCCTCCAGTTACAGTTAAAGTGTCAAGGCAGACTGGGAACAATTTGTTCTTTCGTTACAGGTAGTTAGATAAATGTAGCTGAACCCCCGAAACAACTCTTCAGTCATTATCAAGTAAATTAAGCATCAGTGGCACCCCGCATTAGACCATTCTGGGTTAGACTGACGTATTGTAACCGTCTTCAAGTTGAATTTAAGGATTAGATTTCATCAAATACCACCAACAATTTTAAAACCAGAAATTACTTGCAGAGGTCCACTTCTTCCAAATACCTCCATCTTCATGTATTCAGGAAAGAAACTGGTTTTCGGTAACTGTTAAACCTCAAATGCACAAAAAACAAGCCAGTTTAAAAACAGCGGAAGAAGGACAAATTTTATCTTTGCTGACCAGATGTGAGGTGCTAACGCAGGGTGGCCGCGAATGGAGTTTGCAGAAAGTCGACGTCCCGGTGAATAATGGGAAGTGATGTCAGAGATGTTTCTGTCTAACTTCAGAAGCCTCGGTCACACAGACATCCAGGATGTTTGCACATTTCCAGGGAGAAGAGGCAAAATTAGAACGCTCGAGTCAAAGAAGCATCTAACATCCGATGACTCACTTTCTCTTTCATTTAAATAAAAGCCCTGAACACAAATATGTGACCTCAATACATCTAAATATGGCAATAGAAAAAGGAAATAGGTTCTCGGATAAAGCAACAAAAAAGAGGTGAGTGATAATTAGTAATTTCTTAAAGATCTCCATGTCAAAGAAAAGATGCTGAGGATTGAGCCATTTAGATTTCTTTATTTTGATTGTTTTTATTGCAGGAACATGGATCATAACATTTTCTAACTTTCAGGTTTACATTGTAATATAGTTCGAATTCTGCGTAGATTATATCATGTTCACAACCCAAAGACTAATTACAATCCATAGCCATTTAGAATAACCATTAAAAGTCTAGGCTCAGGAATCGAACTGTTGTGTTCAACCTGGAGACTGTGTCCCTTTAACCTTTAAGTAACCTTTGGGCAAGTTACTCGATTTTTGTTCACCTCAGTTTGTTTAGCTGTCAAATGGGAATACTAATGGTATCTATCTCCTGGGAAGACACTCCTTGGAAGAGAGGATTAATTCGGATAACATGCACTCAGCAGTTAACAAAGTCCCTGGGTCATGGTGAGTGTTCAATAAATGCTGAGTTAGGATGATGATGATGAGTATCAGTGAGAAGACTGATGTACTTGGGAACCCAGTATCTATAATCCTGGAAGATTCCAAATATTCTGTGTAAGAAAATATGCAGTTTAATTTAGGTATTTTTGTGACTTTAAAACAATGATTATAGGGACTATATGGTCTGGTTTTACCTTTTAAATGAATCAGGCTGTTGTGTGAATATTTTAAAGTGGGTCAAAAGATGAACCGTATGTGAGACTCCCAGGCAACGGCTCGAGGTCACCGTCAGAAACTACTGGGCTATAATCGTGCAATGTTCCAGAACACAATGGGGCAGGTCAAAGGTAAGCAAACCGTTTCTGGTCTTGAAACCCTTCTGTCCTGAGCACAGACCCAAGGACAAAGAAGCTAAGATACTTCACTGTAAGGCCTCAGAGCCTTAATCATCAGACAAGGGCGTGATTACAGCCTGCTAATTCCTCAGAGATAGTTCCCATTTGTCCTTTCTCTCCATACTTCTTGGCACTACCCTAGCCAGGATCTCATTGCCTCCTGGCCAGATTCCTCCCGTCATCTAATTTTACCCTACGTAAGACGATGTCTTTCACAGCCCTCAACCTAACCAGCCTATGCTTTTGGGAAGCTTCTGGAGCAATTAGCAAAAGAGTTTTAAGAGCAAGTCTTTCATCTCATCCTTCTGTGCGTTAGGATTCCTCATCACGTCACACATTAAATTGAAAATGGTCTTTCTGGTTTTCAAGACAGGAAAGAAATCTGTCTTTCCTTGAAGGCAATTCTATCTTGTTGCTTTTAACATCTAATTAAAGAATTGCGTGTTGTAAAAATGAGATAAGTAGCCATAAATTCAAAGTAATATAAGTAAAAATCTTGACAAGAAATGTCAGGCTAAATATAAAATTCATCTTGAAAATAAAACACAGAATAATTAAGAAATTATTTTTAAAGTAATAAGGGGGAATTTTATCTTCCATGTATATAGTAAGGCATATTCTTAAGTTGTGGTAATTAAAACAGTCTGGTATTCATGCAAAAAGGAAACAACAGATCTATTGATTCTAATATTCAGAAACAGAACAATACATAACTGGTTTAGTGGATGATGACGGTAGCATTTCACATCAGAGAGGAAAGTATTAACTACTCAGTAAATGATTTTGTGTTAATGGCCGTTCATTTGGGAAAAAAAGTAAATTACTTAAATTACATACACATAAAAGTGAACTCCGGTGGATTAAAGAGTTAAATAAAAATGTAAAACTCTTAAAGAATTAGAAGAAAATATGAGGCAATACGTTTACAAATCTGAGGTGGGAAAAGTCTTTTAATCAGGATGCAAAATGCAAATACTATAAAGAAAAATATTATAGTTTAACTCTGTGCAAGTTACAAAGTTCCTGTACCATAACAAAGTTAACTGTCAAGGAACAGACAAGGAAGAAATATTTGTAACAAACATTTAAAAACAAACAAAAAATTGGAGATTATCTAAGTGTTATAGGAGGATGTGAAATGTGAAGGGTATGCAAATTAGTTAAGTAGTTTTAGAGAAATTTGGCAGATTTTATTAAAATAATTATCTATACGAGAAAAATACTCCCACAGATGAGCAAAGTGATATTTATAAGAACATTCTTTTCAGCATTATTGGGAAAAGTGAAAATTGCTAAACACCTAAGGGAACTGATGATTAAATCATGGTGCCTTCGTATAAAATAACTTAGCAGCAGTTAAAAGGATGAGCAAGATCTATATTTGGGGATGGGGAAATATTTTCAAGGCATATTAACTTAAAACATGTTGCTAAACTAGATGAACAGTATGATCCCATTTTTGTAAGCAAAACAAAACAAAACTTCACAAAACAAGACTGCATCTCTTATACGTGTGTATACATATCTAAGTGTATAGAAAACGGTCTGAGAAGATACGAGCCAAGTTGCCAATGGTAGTTTTTCTGTGGCAGGTAATGCAACAGGAGGGAGATCGATGAAAGCCAAGGAGAGCTGGGCTCTATCTGTATTTCTACAATCGGAACGTTGTCACGTACAGCTTGTGAATTAAACAAATGTGTTTTTAAAAAGTAAAAGAAAACCCATGTGATGAGCTAACACTACATAGATCGGCTCCCTCTGTCTGAGGAGCTGTTCTGTAGGACCTGGCAGACAGGCTAAGTGATACCCTGACTCAGAGGCGTACAAGAAGGTCGTCTCCACCTTCCTCAGGTTGCTCCAGAGTCGGCCATCTCTTAAAATTAACAGCTTACACCTTTTGTTCCTTTACATTGAACGGAGTACTTTGTGTATATCGTCTCATTTAATTAAGAAGTTGATGTGCTCCTCGGACAGGAAGAGCAAATCAGTAAGTTGGCTGAAGGGAACCCACGACTTTGTGAACTAAAGAGCAGCAGTCTGTTGAAGACAGGGGAGGCGAAGAAGAGAACTTGTGGAAAGGGCAGGGATCCAGCATGGAAGATGGTTAGGACAGCAGCCTCCTGGGCGGCAGCACGGTGCCTGGGATGGGTGGGGGTTTATTTTATGGATGTGCACTTAGAGGGGTGGGTGGGATCCCTAAACTTGGCCTGGATTTCTGGCCAGTGAGAAGACACATCTTACAAAAGGAGTGGAGCGGTACGAGGAACAGTTGCAATAATATGGATGTGTTGGTTGATGTGTATCATCTTCGTCTGAAACGTCAGCTCATGTCAATAGTTGGCCTCTATTTTTACAAAACTGGTGGGGAACAGGGCCTGAAATTTTATCTGCTCTAGTCCAGCAGGAGTGTTCTTGTTCGAGGTGCTAGAAATGAATTCTTCTTTCTCTCTTAAATGGAGTTGTTTCACTCCTTGAAAGGAGGGTGTCAAACCAGGCCAAACTAGGCCTTGGAGGATGGGAAAGAGGAGAATTGCAGGAGGAGGGGTCGAGGCTTGGGACCTCAAAAACTCCATCCTTTGCCAAAATCAGACCAGACTAGTAAACAAGAATGGAGGTTGAAGTGTGATTTAAAGACCTCTGAGTTCTCTCTCCACATGCAGAATCCAAGCCAAATCCTCCATACTTCCTCAAACTTTATCTGCCTGTGAGCCATCTGGGTTAATTAGTTAACACTCCTGGGAATCAGTTGGATCCTAACATCTGGGTGAGCACAGATACCACAAGGAAAGTTATGATGACTGATGAATTTCAGAAGACAGAGAGAGGTGTCTTATGAGTCATCCTTGAGACCAGAGCCTAGGGCTGGCACAGCTTTGGCTACATAGTAAGCATTAATAAGCACATGAATGAACGAATGAATGAATGAATGAACAAAGGGTTCTGAGATACAAAACATGGTTTTGGGTAGCCAAGAAGTATTTCAGGGTAGAAGACAAAACTGCCTCTGCAGATGTTGGAAACAAGAGAAGCAGGTTATTCAGAAGTCTTGGCTGATTCTACTCAAGGAACTCCCTCTCCCCATGTTTTTCCATTTCTCTCCTGCTGCAATAGAAACACGTTCCAGGACCAGAGTGGGGCTTCCCAGGTTGAACTGTGCCCCCAGTGGAGCTTTGTGTGTTTGTAAACACCGAAGAGTTCAATATGATAGCAACTTTGCCCTCCTTCTACCAATGAAGCTGGTCCAGCAAACAATGAGTTGGCTTAAAGATTATTTAAGTATAAGCAGAAGAGACATTTGAAGATTAAAGTCTTAGGGCCTATTTCTGTTTCTGTTTGAAGACATTCAAATACCACTAATTGTATGAAACATATCTGTTGCTAGATTCTTTTAGGATGCAATGTTCTTGACATGTTGTCAAATTGTTATGAATGATGGACAAGATGTGGAAGACGAGGCAGGGAAATAAAGTATGCAATGCAATGTGCTTGTGCAGAAGAGCTGGAAATTTGAGAGACTCAACTCCAAGAGTGGCATTTGAGAGGATACAGGAAGGTAGAAAAGAAGTTGGGTTGATCTGTAGCTCGAGAGATAGAAAGAAAGGAAGACGAAGAAACAGATATTGGCCTCAAATATCTATTTGATCTATGGATCAAAAAGGAGGTAGAGAAACAAGGAGTGAGGGGAAAAAAATGAGCAGATGTACAGGAGAAAGGAGAGCTGGTTGATTAAGAAAATAAGAAAAGAATCAGATGAGATTTAGCAGGAGTTGAAGGTGGTAGCAGAGTCAACAAGATGGAGTCCTGCACACATGCCAGCTGTGACATTACGTGCGTCACTGAGTCGGCAATAGAATTCTTCCTCGCACCCGGGTTTGACTCTTAACAGTGCGCTTTACCCTTCCCACCAGTGTTCCAAATATTACTTAAAATAGTGCAGATAATCAGTTATGCTTTCCTTACATATGGTCAAAGTGATACATGTATAGATTGACCTTTTAATGGGGTATTTGATCCTCAGATAATGAAATTAAGTGTGAATTTGGATTTCGACTGGACACTTCCTAGAATAACTACATTAGAGGTGAATCAAAGACATTACCTTTAATTTCAAGAAAATACAGTGATTTAAAGTCAACCATTTTAGAGTCATATTCTCTATTGTTTCCTTTAAATTTTTAAGAAGATGATACATTTTGTAAAAACCATGACTATTTTTAAATGAAATAAATTTAAATGCAGTTCCCTTGTTTCTTGAAAATTTCAATTCACAGTTTGTGCAAAAATCATTTTCATTTGGCTGCTGACTTGGTAAATATTTGGAACATAAATGCAAAATGTGGAGACAAAGATTTTTTTAACATACTCTGCTTGCTATAATCCTTAAATTCTCTACCTATTCTCAGTTCTATAGTTTAGCGACATTTCTAAATTGACACAGAGTCTTGATTTAGATGACTTTATCTTGAGAGACTTCAGCAAATCTAGATTTATTGGCCCTTTAGTAAATCTATTTCAAAGAGAATCTGGATCTAATGTAGAAATGAGTAAAGGAGAGAGAGAAAATGTAGTCTAGTATGCAAAATAAACAACATTTTGAAGACTTGATTGTTCTATTCATGAATTTCTTTGGATAAAGATATTAATCTCTTTTGTCTCTGGTTGTGTTTACATGAAACAACGGCATCAAATAGAAATAAAAAATTGATTTGCATTGTCCGTATGAGGCTGTTTGTCTACAAGTCAGAAATCTCAGTCTGCAAACATATGATTTCTTATGTTTTTATTTTTAAAAATTTTCAAAGTTCTTTCTAATTGAAAGCATCATTCTGCATATGTTAGTCAGTTCTGGCCCTCCAAGATGCTGAGCAGATGCTAAGACAGAGTTAGAAGCATAAGAGACTTATTAGGGGAAAGTCTTGTGAAAGACAGAGTAGAGAAGGGGCAGAAGCGGTCAGGGAGGGCCTTCAAACAGCAATGCAGGTCTGACTTGGGGAAGGAGAGGAGAGGATGACGGAGGGTTAGGTAGGAAGAGCCTCAGAGCGCAGCACAGCTCCAAGAAGGTCTCAGCTAGGCCAACGGTGGAGCCCTGGAACCAAGATTGCCCATTAGAGGGGTCTTGTGTCAGGCAGAAATGGCCCAACTCTCGTACGGCTACTGTGATCAGACGGTGGGAGCAGCCTGGGGACAGTGTCACCCCAGCCTGAATGCTGCAGCAGATCCTGAGGATGTGGCCACGGGAGGTGTCAGCCAGCTACACTCTTTGCAGAAGGTTCTCTCTTCAAGGAAGAGCTGAGTGGCTCAGCTTCAAGGTTGCCCAGTGGGAAAGAGCCCACAAACTAGACAGGGGAACAGATAAATTGGAACCTTCTAGTTCAAGTCATTTGTCTGCTCTCTTGTAATAATGATAATAATATCTCTCAGAGGTATAGCATGGTACAAATCACAAAGTGCTTTAATATAATTTATCTGGTTTTATTATCCTAATTTCACAAAAGAAAGGGGCTGAGAGAGGTTAAGTGACATTGCTCAAATTCACTTTTTATCACAGGTAAGACTTTTCTTCACTAAACTATGGCTGCTTTACTTTCATGCAAATATAGTCTCAGATACTTTATCTTGATTTCTCTTCTCTTTTTGATGAAATCTAACATATTGACAAAAAAGGTAAAGTTAACTTGTATGCACATGCCAGTGAATAATTAGTAAGCAAATACATGTATAACAACCAATAGAACCTGGCTGACATGATGGACGGAAGTCCTGATACGACTCTTCCTAGTCACAAGCTCATCCTCTTCTGGAAAGGGAACCTTAGGGGAGCAAAAAACTGGAAATAGTCCCAATGTCTATCAACAGGTGAATGGGTAAACAAATTGTGGTACACCCACACAAAGAAATGTACCTCTTAGTAATGTAACAAGTACCTACTGATACACACAATGACAGAGATGACTCAAAATCATTATGCTGAGAGAAAGAAGCCAGACACAAAACAACACATACCGTTTGCTTCATGTATATAAGTTCTAGAAAATGCAAACTAATCTACAGTGACAAAAAGCAGATTAGTGGTTTCCCAAGACCAGGAGTTAAGAAAGGGATGAACTGTTAAGGGGCAACAGAAAATTTTGTGGGAGATGGTAATATCCTGTGTCTGTCTATCAAAACTCATTGAATTGTATGCTATAAAGAATGCAGTTTATTGTATTGAAATTATACCTGCATGATATTGGGGGGGAAATTCTCTTCAATGACAACAACAACAAAATCTCATATTAGGTTGTATATTTCTCTATTTCTCCTTGTCTATCATGTTTTGACTTTTGTATTTTTAGACTATTTTATTAACTGCTTACAGATTTAGACGGTATGGCATCTTTGTGAAAAATTCAACCTTTTATCAATGTAAAATAACTTTGTCTTTGGTAATGCTTTTTGCTTAAGGGCAAATTTTGTGTAATATCAATATGACTATATCTGCCATGTTGTTTGCTAGAATCGCATAGAATGCCTCTTTATAGTCTTTTCTTTAAACTCATCCATATGTAAAGAGCGTATCTTTTCTTGGAAACAGGTCTGACAATCTCTGTCTCATTACTGAAGCATTAAGTTCATTCACATTCTTACAGGATATAATTTTTATGAGTATGGAATTCTAGATTGGCAATTAGTTTATTTCTGCACTTATAACCATCATACTACTGACTTTCAGCTTCTGTTGTTACTCTTAAAACCTTGATGATCTCTCTGTCATTCTTTTTTTTTTTTTTTTTGAGAAAGATTAGCCCTGAGCTAACTGCCGCCAGTCCTCCTCTTTTTGCTGAGGAAGACTGGCCCTGAGCTAACATCTGTGCCCATCTTCCTCTACTTTATATATGGGACTCCTACCACAGCATGGCAGGCCAAGCAGTGCCATGTCCGGACCTGGGATGAGAACTGGCGAACCCCTGGCTGCCTAAGCGGAACGTGCACACTTAACAGCTGTGCCAATGGGCTGGCCCTCTCTCTGTCATTCTTTTGATGATCTACCTTTTTTCCTGTGGCTGCTTTAAGATAGTTGTGTTTTCTGTGGTATTTTGCAGTTTCACTACATTTCCAAACGTGGTTTCATTTATTGAATCTGTTTCTTCGAGTTCTGAAAAATTATTGTCTATTACCTCTGACCTCTTCACTCTTATGAGTCTTTCCCCCTGTGGAACTCTGATTAAAAGTGTGTTAGCTCTTCTCTCTATCATCCATTTCTTAAATCTCCTCCATATTTTCCATCTTTTTGTCTTTGTATGTTGCATCCTCGTTAATTTTCTGGCCTATTTTCCAATTCACTAAGTCTTATTCAGCTGTATCTAATTTTCTCTTCAACCCTTCAACTAAGTTTTTATATTTCCCCCATTTTTTTGGTTTCTTTTATACTATTTCTTTCTTTTTCATATCTGCTGGGTCTATTTTTATAGCTTCCCTTCCTTGCAGATATTTTCAAGTTGTCTTTAATATCTTTAAACAGAATGAGCATACTTGTTTTATTTCTGGATGTGATAACCTCAATATCTCAAGTATTTTTTGGATCTGTTTCTGCAATTTTATTTTTCTGCTGCTTATTTTTCATGCAGCCTTGTTTTCTTGTGTATTTGGTTATTTTTATTGTGGACTACTTAATATTCTTGAAAAACTACTTTTATGATTCTTTGCAGTCTAAGGTTAAGGTGCTTTCCTGTAGAGACTTTGCATTTCCTCCTCTGGAGCCCTGTGGGCACCACCAGTTTGATAACAGCCTCAACCAAGTTTATGGCTTGAGATTGACTGGCTGCTCAAATAGTGTGCCCCAAATTTCAAATCTATACCAGGGCAAGGCTGTGGTGACCAGAACTTCTCACGGACTTTCTCCGTCCCCTCATCTTCTCCCGTTTACTCACTGCCATGGCAAGCTTCCATACAGTCTTCCGAGGGGTGTGTATGTAGGACGGGGGTAGGAGATATATTTCTGGTTTATTTTTACCCTGAGACAAACCCGTTGGCACCCAGCTTAATGTGGGGAGGGTCTCACAGTAATCTTACCACCAAGAGTCGACTCTGGGCCTTAACTTCTGACTGACTAATCTCCTAAACATCAAATTTACTGGGTTCAGCTAATGCCCTCAAAGTAGAAAAGGCTTCTGTGTTTCCCTTATTCCTCTGGATTCTCATTTTCTTCTAGGTTTTGCCTTGGTAGTGCCTTACTATTTTGTCAAGTATTTTATTCTTTTAAGAAGATTTTGAAAAATCCTACACAGTATTTTAGCTGTTTCTAGCAGAAATTTAGCCTGAATCTAGTTTGTCATTTACTAGAAACAGAAATCTTCAGTTCTTAGTCCTTATGGTAGGAATCATAACCTGAAAGTTGACTAACAGAAATGATTGGAACACGTCTTTGAACATGGAAATAGAGTGCAGTGTGGAAAAGCACCCACACTGTTTTTGCAAAGCATAAGAAAAACAAGTTTGATTTGGGGCATGAGGCATTTATTTCCTTTTCTAAGATGCAACTTTGCAGCATCAAAACTCCAGCTAAGCTGAGTCACCTCAGTACAATTGTCTAACTCTTCACATCATTCTTAATAGACGTTTCCTAATCCCAAAGCAAATAGTCCTAGTCCATCAGGGCTGCTGTAACAGAACACCGGAGACTGAGTGGCTTACAAACAATAGAAATGTATTCTCCGCCCGTTCTGAAGGCTGGAAGTCCAAGATCAAGGCACCAGCAGATCTGGTGTCTGATGAGGGCCCACTTCCTGCTTCATAAACAGCCATCTACTCGCAGTGTCCTTACGTGGCAGAACGGGTGAGAGGGCTCTCTGATGAATTTTATAAGGGCACGTTCCATTCAGAAGGGCTCTACCCTAATGACCTAATCACCTTTTAAACTCCCACCTCCAAAGGGCATTAGGATTTAATGCTCCTGAGGGTACTAGGATTTAATATATGAATTTTGGGGGGACACAGACGTTCAGTCTGTAGCGATACAAAACCTATGGATGCCTATGTATGGTCATTTATACAATGGAGGCTCATGTCTTAAATAAAAGGGTTAGGAAATGCTCCCCTCAACCCTGCTATTATCTATAATTTCCTCTTCTACTTGCCATTACAGTTGAAAGATGTGGAATGTTAGGATAAAAGAGAGATCTTGATTTCATGGTTTATTTTGAAACTTATTATCAAATACATCCCTGCTGGGACATGGTAAGTTTGTAATAGGCTACAGAAATATTTTACGGCTAACAGATACTGGACTATAGGCTACAGACTAATGAGCGAGTGGTCTTCCAGTCCCGTTTTAGGATTAATTATAGCAGCAGGGCCTCATCTACTGTGGTTGGTCAACTGGTGGTAGACCAGTTGATGATAGATGGTAGATGATATGTGCGTTCAATTTCTTACTTGAAATATAAGTAAAATAAACATTAGGAGAAATAAAGCTTTTACTTATCATTATGAATGTGAAGTTTAAAGCAAAATAGTTCAAATTTGCATTGCAACAAGGACTCCTATGAGATAATTTGTTTAAAATGAGTGGTGAAATAAGACGAAGTGCTAAAACTCATAAATGTCTCATTAGTGAAGCCCAGCATCTGTTTCCTGGAAAAGAACATTTAAGCCATTGTTTTTGATGAGGAAAGAAACAATAAATGTGAAAGTAATCAATTCCAAATGATCTGCTTTTTAAGATCTTCCCACCACTTCTGACACTATATGATTTTTTTAAAAAAATTATGCCCAAGAATGTTAATAGAATCTTTCCTGAATTTCAGTCGCCATGTTTCCTGGCATTTGTAGCTCTACTAAGACACAAAAGTCTACACGTTAACATGACATTGTGTGGCATTAAGCCTGCAGGTTGATGAGAAACTGTCTCGTTCAAACATCAGCCTTTATGAGTATTAGCCAAACTCATCTTTGGGAGATAATTTGGAAAAGCCCCTGTCATATGTTAAAGTTCTAGCTTTGAAGCATTAGCTCACTTCAAAATTGAAATAAATGGGGAATCGTGGCATGATTCGTAGACCGCAATTCAATTATGGCTGTCTAGAAGACTGACAAACCCGAGGAGTTGGCTAATTGGAACATATTGCTAATGCAGCGCCTTCTATATGTCCATAAATGAAAATTAAGGGATATATTTAATTATATTATGCCTTAATCCTTTTCACAGAAATCCCCAAT
The DNA here is from genome assembly GCF_037783145.1 of Equus przewalskii. Taxonomy (NCBI): domain Eukaryota; kingdom Metazoa; phylum Chordata; class Mammalia; order Perissodactyla; family Equidae; genus Equus; species Equus przewalskii. The sequence goes on from NC_091838.1 coordinate 2,846,440, forward strand.
AGAATAGGCCATAACTTGGTGACTCCTTATTCAGGATCTTATAAATCTGTCGGTAGGCTTCACGTGTTGTGCTAATCTGACGTACTCAGCTGATTATTTTTCTCAATCAGAAATCATTTTTTACTAAGCACATGGAGTAGAAGGACTTTTCTTTCACATATCCAGCAACCAATGACAAGGGTAGTGGCAGCATCAGGTAAGGGCCCAGAGATGCTGCTGAGCCTCAAAAGGATCTGGTCCTTGTCATGCACAGACTCTTATTATGTGCACTGGAGTTGTGTGCATCTAAAAACAGACTTGATTTTTTTTCTGCATGTCCTACTTTACTTTTTTCATATTTTTCTTTATTCTTTTTCCCCTCTCCTGATGCACTAATAATGAATACGTCTGCCTTCTTCTATTGCCAGCCGGCCCACCTCTCCCTGACCCTGAGCTGCGCTCACAGTCACAGCATCAGGGCTGCTGTGGATGGAGAAGACTGGCGTGTCCGATGAGCCCTTCCTGTCTCGCTGTAAACTGCCCACACAGCTGAACTACCGCCCACTCAGTTACCCCGGTGACAGCCCACACGCTGTCTCCCCACGCTTGTGGATCTTCATCAATATCCCAAAGTTCGTTACTGCCAAAATAATTTTTTTTTTGCTTCTCTCTGGAAAGGAACAAACTATTCTTGCCTTGAACTTGCTGCCCACTCAGGCCCTGTCTCCTTTGTGCCTTCCCTGTCTCCAGCCCCACTCTCCTTGCATTCTCTCACTGTGTTGACGAACTGAACAGATTCCCATCTGTGGAGCAGTAAACCAAGCTGGCCAGCGATACAGTAGACCTGCTTTGGGGAGGACGGAGCAAGGTGTCTGGCCTCCCTGCAGGTGCTGGCTGCTTCTCTCCTTTACAGCCTTCCCGGACTCTGAGCCTGCGTGCTTCCAGGACTACATCTACTTTAAAAGGTGACATTGATGTAGCAACTTAAGGCCATACGAAGTCAAAGTCTTCTGGCTAAGAGGAAGTTATGATGCTAAGGGCAGAACTAAGCCATTTCTAGGGTTTCACAGACATCAGTTATTTCAGGAGTGAGAAAGGTCATGCCGACAACTGAAGCTGACCGGATAAAAGATGATGAGAAGCTGGGAGGATTATGAGGAACTAGATCTCTAGTGCCATCTAGGAGAGGTTAAAGCCAACTTTAAAATGGCCAAGACAATTTTTAGAAAGGACCAGATTCTGCCTAAGAGACCATCAGTTTGCAAAACATTTGAATATTTATGTGAAATGTGCACAAAACTAAGCTTTAATAATATATGCTAAGTATTTATGTGCATCTGTGATGCACGCCATCACCCGCCCAGGAAACAGATGTTCATGCTGATGTTCCATCTGCAATCTCTACATCAAACGAACTCTGCGTGAAGACATGAACTTCCCACGGCCTGAGCTGTATTCCTGCTCCCGTTTCGCCGAGTCACGCAAACCAGCTGACGGCTTGCATTAATTTTCTGAGGGAGCTGTGGTCTGCAAGCAGGGTCTGCTGCTTCCCCAGTGGGCAGCGCTGTCCCTCAGCACGGTGATCTTCCCCATCTAGAGAAGACGGATCTAAGTGCTCTTACTCGAAACAAATTGACAGTTCAGAAATGCTGCTGGCATGCCAGGAGAGAAGAGCTTATCCCTGTTGCATTGCTTCAGAAAATACTTAGTGTGCTTAGTCATTAGGATAGAGAAACAAGCTTAGATTTTTAGATACGTAAGTCAGGAAGAAAAGAAGTGCCATCACTCCAGCCCTCTCCTTTAGGTTTTAGACATAACTGCCTGAAACGGGGATAATGCTGCAGGTGTGGGAGGCCCCATCTCCCCAGCCTCGAAGTGGCTGAATCAGGCAATCTTTGCAGGAACAACATCCCCATATGCCTCCAGGGAGCACGATGCATTCTGAACCGTTCCGTCTTTGTCTTAAGAGAGACAAGCCAAATAAACAAGGGCCCTTGAAAGTAGAAAAAATAAATTTGAGAAATATTTTTAGGAAACAAGTATCTAATCTAAACTTTCCTGGTTTCCATTTTCTCCTCTCCCATTCATTCAAGGAAGGTGACTAAATCAGAGGATGTTTGGGTTCAGAGAAGGAGAGGGCGTGGTCATGCCGAGCCCATGCCGTGTTGAGACAGACTGTGGCTGTGGAGTGGTCCAGCTCATCTTTCTTTTGACTGTACTGGCCTGATTCTGTGACAGCCCAGAACCCAGGCTTCTAGCCCCACTGGGTTTTCCTTTTATTCGGTCCAGTCTGAGCTCCCCTGACTGAGCTAGAGGGAGGGACGGCTTGCCTTTTCCTCGACTCTTCCCTAGCTTTGAGGAAGAGATGTTTGCTGGCTTCAAAAGATTTCTTGGATACCAAATGTTCAACAAAAATACGAGGATAATCTCCTTGTCTCTTCTGTTTAAAGAGGAAAGAAACATTAACTCATACAAAGTAGTTTAAAAATAGCATTTGATGTGGCCAATTGGGAGCGTTTAATAGGATCACCAATTATCCTACAGGCACATACAACTGAGAGGATCTGTGCGTTCACTGACACGCCTGACCTTAAAAGTGGTTAAATCTATCGAGTACCTACTATGGGTCAGTACAAAATATACATTAACTCATTATGTCTTGTAAACAACTCAATAAGACAGAAGTTATTACTAATGTCTTCATTTTAAAGGTGTAGGAATTAAGATACAAAGAGATGTAGTGTGCTGCCCGAAGTCAAACAGCTAGCAAGTGCCAGAACTAGGAATTAAGCCCAAAGTTTCTGTCCTTTCCACTCAGACGTTCCACAACCTCAAATGAGGGAGCAGTCCTTATTCCCTCAGGAGGCCCCATACTTGCTCCCCTGAGTGAGAAGGGTGAGCCCTGACCTCAGCAATTGCTGTCGCCTGACCTCACTGAATTCACATGCCAGCTTTCTTCGTTTTCCTTTAGGGGTGGGACATGTGTCTATCTGAAATAAAGCTCACAAAACTCCCCCGAGCTCAATAATAGCTGGTCTCTATCTTCTCTCAGGAAAGAAACTGATGATCAATACCTACACAGGGGGGCATCTTTCCGGGTTTAGAGGAGGGCAAGGGAAAGACAGGGTGAGGATATGCTTCCATGAACACGTCCGTCATGGCTGCATCTCCACACAGCCATCCTCGAGAGACAACGTGAGGGTGTCTGGTCGGTGCCTGTGAACTGCAGTGCTTGATAACTGGTGAATGCTCTCCCGAGTGGGGGACGGCTCTGTTCCATGTGGAGGGGGCTTCAGAGGGGTTCAGGACTTGGGCAGGATTGTCCAAATGCGTGGATTATTGACTCTTTCTTATCCAGCTCTCAAGGAGCACGTTAGTAAGAACTTCTCTCTCAATTCTTATTTAATTCTCCACCTCCTCTCCTAGATTATTGTCAGGTAGCCAAGGCAACATAACTTGACATTCTCACTTTATCCTCTCTCTTTGATCCGGGCTGTCTGACCTCTTCTGTTCAGTCTCCCTAAGAGAATTAACTATTTTAATTACTATTAAAATAGTTGATAGTTGAAACAGAAAGTTGGGAAAGCCAGTCAAATAATCTTCAGGAAAGGATGGCTCTTCTCATCAGACTGATTCATGAGTGAGGGAGGCTATTAACTCCGAGAATCTACCTGGGAGAACAAAAGTGACCAAAGAGATGGCTAGGTTGGGGAACAAAAGATAGAAGATGCAAAAAATTTAGCACAGTTCCCAGCTCAGAGAACAGACTGAACAAACGTTGTCTTTTCCCGCAAAGTCCTACTTCACAGAGTTTATGAAAATATTAAAAGAGATGTTACATATTGAAATGTTTTCTAAAGAGTAAACCATGATATAAATAGACATTCTTAATACGTATGTTGCTTAAACTTGACCCATGGCCTCTCCTTGTTGCAGTCACCCACCAATCCCTCAGGTTACTTCTCCTCAGTCCTCAAGGTTTCAGGTCACGCTGTCCTACTTTACCCCATCACAATTATTGTAGTCCGATTAGCCACATCGACGACCCTTTCAGGACCGTCGCCTCTTGGTTCCTTGACTTCTTCCCTCCAATCACCTTTCCCTCTGCCTCAACCTCTCTATAGTCTCCATTGTAACCATCCTGCCACTACCTCCTCCCTTTCCAGGTTGCTTCATTTGGTGTCCCTCATCCAACAATCCATTGACTCACTAGGATCCAATGTCTGTCAACCCTTCATGCTCTCACTTACCCAGATTAACTTCCACAGCAAACCATTTCAATCTGTCCCTGGGACATTCATTCAAACCTTTGTCTCTCTCTTATTTTCTTGAGTTCTTGGCACCTCCCAACCCTGGTTAATCTGACAGTCAGCCTCCTTCCTGTCCACACCTCCACCCAGGCTCTTAACTACTGCACTATGCTGCCGTATCAGTTCCTAAATGTGTTAGCTCTTCTTTTTTTTTTTTTTTAAAGATTGGCACCTGAGCTAACAATTGTTGCCAATCTTCTTTTTTTCCCCCTGCTTTTTCTCCCCCAATGCCCCCAGTATATAGTTGTATATTTTCAGTTGTGGGATGCCGTCTCAACGTGGCCCGATGAGTGGTGCCATGTCCACGCCCGGGATCAGAACCAGTGAAACCCTGGGCTGCTGAAGGCGGAGTGTGCGAACTTAACCACTCGGCCACGTGGCTGACCCCCAGCTCTTCTTTATATCGGTTATCCCCAGGAAGGCTGTGAAAGGGGTGAGAGGAATACATGACTTAGTAACATTTAAGGAACCAATTACAGGGTTGCATTCGTGACAGACTGCCCAGCAAGCATGTTAACTTTATGATCTCATTACCGCCTTTCTGTGGGAGAGGAAGGGGTCACCCAGCTGTCTCCAAGTGGTCAGTTGTGAATCCTAATCTGGGTGACTTCAGGGCGTTAGCTGCCACCATGCTGTTTCCTCTGAGGCTTACATTCCAGGCAGGGGAACCATATCTGAAGGGTCTGACAGGAGAAAGAGCCTTGTGTGCTATGTTTCAGGAAGGGAAAGGAGGACCTTGTGACTGAAGAGCCAGAGGGAGAAGGAAGAGAGAGATATCGCTATGTGGGTGTGAATCACCCCTGCGAGCATCACAGGCCATGGTCAGAAATTTAGACTTCTTTCTATGTGTGATGGAAAATCATTAGATAGACTCAAATGAAATTTTAAACTGATTAGTCTGGCTGCCCTGTGAGGAAATGATTTACAAGGACAAAAGGAGATTTTAAACAGCAATGAGAAGGTTATTATAGGAAGCCAGGTGAAAAATGATGACACTCGGACTGGGGTGATGAGCAAAGGGATGGAGAAAAATGGACCGAGTTGTCATCTATTTCAGAGGCAGAAAGGTCCAGACTTTTGTGATAGATTGGCTGTAGGGAGTGTGAGAGAGAGAAAGGATTCAAGAATAATTCCCAGGGTTTTGGTTTATGGAGGTGGGTGGTGTCATTTACAGGGATGTGAAGACTGGGAGCCAAGCAAACACTGGGGAGGAGGATGCATGATCAGGATTGGGTTTAGTTGTGTTAAGTTGGAGAAACCTACAGGATATGCAAATGATATCAGTTGGGGTTGCACCTATGAGACTGGAACCGAGAGAGCTGGTTTGTCTGGAAATAGGAAGGTAGACATTGTTGGGATATAGAAGGAACTTAAAGCCACAGGAGAGAGTGAGATAACTTAGGAAGAGAATTTTAGAAAGACCTCGGAGCCCAGGACTAAGCATGATGAACATCCATGTTGAAAGGTTAAATGTAGAAGAAGAAACTAACATCAGGCACAGAGAAAGCACAGGTGGAAGGATAACCTGCAGAATCTGCTTAAGTTACTGGAGAGAACGCATGGTGGCCTTTAGGCTTCCGTTTGAGAAGAACAGAAAGACGCATGCTTACTGAAGTCCTAGCCTTCTTCTAATACCATTCCGTGACATTCCTCCACATCCCCTCGGCCTGACTCCATGTTCAGTTGACAGATAACGCTTTTAGATACTTCGTCTAGGAAAGAGAAGGCTGAGTTGCTGGGGCAAAGGGGTGGAGAACAGCAATCTAAAAATTGTCAAAAAGATCAAAAGCAATTGTGGATATTTTCCATTATCCTTCTGTGCCCTAGTTTCCTATTTTTGCTTTCAGAAAAATATGATTTCTAAGACTTTTTCTTCTCTCAATTCAAAAAGGAAAAACAGAGAGAGAAAAAAGGGGAGACTAGAAGAGAGAAGTTCAGCTAAATGATAATTTCCTTACTAGATTATATGTATTTTAAGTATAATTCATATCAAATCAAGACGATTGGCTTTGCCACTGTTACTAATTTGTTGAATATTATTGGTACACACATTGCACTGAAAATCATTTCTGGGATACGTATAATTCTAAAATAAAATTACAGGAAAGCTAACAGCCTCTGGGAGCTGTTTGGAAGTGCTGGAAGAAGATGTGTCCTTCAGTAACGTAAACTGAACTCAATGTAATGCGGTACACTGATGGTCCCAACGAGTAGGCAAGTATTCCCTGTCCTTCAGTGACCTTTCTTCTCTGTTTCCCTACATCTCTCTGGAGGGATATCTGATTAATAATGAGGAGCTGGAGATTTCTCTGGGCCTGGGAATGGAGCCAGTAGTTTCCTATCCAGGGTTGTCATTGAGATTGTCTGGGATCTGCAAAGGAAGAAAATAGGAGGAAGAGCAAGAAAGTGGAGCATCAGTGGCTGGAGTCTCCGGCAAATTGCTGAAGAGCTTCTGTTCTTCGTTTGCTTACGTTCTGGATCGGGTGTGGACCTTTGGCAGCGTCGTCAGATACAAAGGGGCCAGGGACAGACTGAAGAGAAGTCCTTGTTGTCTTTCTGTTTGGAGGTATTTTGTTGTTGTTTGCTTTTTCCAGAACTTTTGTTTCCATTTAGGCCTTGTGGTGACCCCTAATGATCTCGCCCCAGTATTCCCCTCCTTGCATCGTTTCCTCCCACGTTGGGTCAGGATTTCTCTGTGTGACCAATAGAGTACAGCAGTGTTGGTTGTAAAAGGCACTGTACTTCTACCTTGCTCTGCGTTTTGGATGGATCACCGATGGAAGCTGGCTGCCATGATATGAAGACTCTTGAGCAGCTCTATGAAGACGTCTCGGTGGAGGGGGACTGAGAGCTCCAGCCAGGGACTAGGTAAAGCAGATGCTCCATTCCCTTCAGATGATTGCAGCCACGGCCAGCTCCTGATGCAACCTTATGGAGAGGCTCTGAGTCAGAACACCCACCCTGATAAGCTGCTCCCAGATTCCTGACTCTCAGGAAATCAGTGAGAGAGTAAATGTTTGTCATTTTAAGCTGTTAAGTTGTAGGCGGAACTTGTAAACATCAATGGACAGCTAATGCAAGCCTTTTGTCTCAAAGCTGGAAATAGGTCTTGGCATCTTTTGCCCCAGGCTTGACCCTGAAGAAGCATGCAGCAGATGAAGAAAGCGTAAGGTGACAGTTGCTGGAGTTAGACACTTAGAGGTAAATCAAGTCTAGGGACTAAGAAAAATTTCATCTAAGGAAGCAGAATTCCAAGAATGGAGAGCATCCAACAGGTAGCAGAGGGCATCCGATGCATCAGGCAGCAGCGGGGGACTGTCAGGGAAGTTCAAGGTCAGGGGCACACTTACAGGCAGACTGAGTGACAATTCGGAGTGTATCAGCAGGCAGTGCTCTCACAACCCAGAGGGCAGCACTAGGGAAGACCCTTAGCAGGTGAAGACCCCAGACTGAAGCTGGACACAAGGAAAGAGTGAAGACAGGGTGGTCAAGATGAGGCTCAGGTACAAGGAATGGTACAAGGATCCAGGGATGAAAACTGGTCTACAAAGTGGGGTCAGAACTCAGAAATAAGTCCAGCTGTTAGAAAAGGCTCATGAGGTCAGAACTCAGGGGAGGGGCTGACTTGTGGCTGAATCCCTCAGTAGTCAGCTGGAGCTCCTATGAAACGGATGAATCCACCTGCCGAATGTCTGTGGTGGTCACTGAGCCTAAGACAGAGACAGGTCTGCAGGTGGGCATCCAGGTCTGCGTGGGAGACAGGGATGGAGGAACAGAACTCTAAGGAGAGCCTATGAGCTTAGATTGTTTCTTTGACTCGTACCTATAGCTGACAACAGCTGGGTCTTCTTTTCCTATTCTATCCATAAGGATGTAAGAACAGAATCTCAAATTTTTCGTTTCGCCCAAAGTAGAATTGCTTCCGCTTCAATATTTGCTGGATAATTTCCAGCAGTTTGAAGTTTTTTCCCATTTCTTTTCTTTTTCTTTCTTTCTTTTTTTTTGGCCATTCATTATCCACGGGAACTACAGAGTGATAATAATCTTCACATTTGTAGAAGCATTTTAGAATTTTCAAAACACTTACATCTAATTTATTGCACTCAAGTACTCTAAGGGGAGGCAGGGTGACTATTATTAACCCAGGTCACAGATGAGGAAACTGACATTCAGGTGTTAGACAACTTGCCTGAAGTCACTTGGCTGGTGAGTAGAAATGCCAGAACAGAAATGCAAGTTCTCCAATTTCCAATCTAGTGTTTAAATGTCTTACGGCTTCTTCAAATCTACTCAAGACATAAATCAATCATTAAAAATGTTTAAGTTTAGTATTTTGGGAGAGAATTTATTTTGTTTTCCCTAATCATTACATTAATCATCTCATCCAGAAACCAAAAGTCCAGCTAATGACCCTTAGATATTGAGCTACGTGATTCTGGCCTCCATAGGTTCTGGCCTCTGATTCCTGGAGGAAGTGGTCCAGAATCATTAAATACAAATACTAGTTCTCATTTTCAACCTAAGACTCTGTGTAACACTCTTATTGTGGCAATGACAGAAAAAATAAGGAAAAGCCAAGTAGAAAGTATAACCTTAAACTATGTAGGTTCATTGCATATTGAAGGTTGAACACCTGCTTCACTCTCTCTCCACCTGCCCATCTGTCTATTTCTCTCGCTCTCATATATATATAATATTGTATTCATGTAATATATATTCATATATATTTAGATATATATTTATGTATTTATCAAAATGTTACTTCTTCTTGTATCCTTTTGATGAACTTGAATTGCTACGAGAAAACTTTGAAACTGTTTGTCACAAGTAGATACCTGTATCCTATCTACACGGGGAAACTGGAAAGAGAGAGTGAGAACCATTGCAATAATACCTCAGGGTATCTGGATAGAAACAGTGTGTAGACCCGTGCTGATTATAATGCTGGGGATGCTACAGATCACTCCCGGTGAACATCTAGTTGTGCACCGAGACTTGGGTATTTTTCCCAGAGGAAACTGGAAGGAGACTCAGTAACTTTCACAGAGCCATCCTTGAAGTAATAACTGTCCCAGATTCCATAGCATCATTTACCAGAGCAGCCTCTGTAATAAAATTGTACTGCAGTTGTTTACAGAAACTAGAAAATATATACAAAATGAAGTTTTATCATTTTAACCAGTTTTAAGTGTACAATTCAGTGGCATTAAGTACATTCACATTGTTGTGCAACCATTACCCTCATCCACCTCGAGAACCTTTTCATTATCCAATATGGAAACCCTGTGCCAATTAAGCAATAACCCCCCATTCTTCCCTCCCCCAGCTCCTAGGAACCACTATTCTATTCCTGTCTCTATGAATTTGACTAGTCTGGGAGCTCATATACAATTATTTGTCTTTTGTGTCTTGCCTTATTTCATTTAGTATAATATCTTCAAGGTTCATCTGTGTTGTCGCTTATATCACGATTTTATTTCTTTTTAAGGCTGAATAGTATTCTATTGTATGTATATGCCCATTTTGTTTATCCATTTATCCATAGATGGACACTTGGGTTGTTTTCACCTTCTGGCTATTATGAATAATACTCCCATGAACTTGGTATAAAAATATCTGTTGTAGTCCCTGCTTTCAATTCTTTTGTGTTTATACCTAAGAGCGGAATTGCTGGGCCAAATGGTAATTCTATGTTTATTTTTTCGAGGAACCACCATACTCTTTTCGTGTATCATTTTACGTTCCCACCAGCAGCGCACAAGCCTTTCCATTTCTCTACAACATGCCAACACTCGTCTGGAGATCAGTGCCCTTATAAAGGAGCTCCAGAGAGCTTGCTCACCCCTTCCACCATGCGAGGACGTGGTGAGAAGACATTTGTCTGTGAACCAGGCAGCGGGCATCACCAGATGCCAAATCTGCCAGCACCTTCTTCTCGGACTTCCCAGCCTCAAGAACCGTGAGAAATAAATTTCTGTTGTTCATAAGCCACCAGTCCACTGTATTGTTGCAGCAGCCCAGACTGACTATGACAGTGGACTTCGTCAGGGCATGGCTGGTCCCCCATTGCTGCAGCCCTCTTGTCCTCATAGCCACGAACACTCGATGTCCATCAGCAGGCACAGCAGCCCCCCCAGAGGAGAGACTGCTCGCCCTGGCACACAGGCCTCACTCCTACGAGAGTTTGCACCTGAGACCTGGGGAAGACTGAGGCAGGCCTTTCTCTTAACTCCCACGGCACGTTGGGTGCCTCTAACAGAGCTTTTTCTGTTGTAATCTTTTACCATAAGTGTCTTTGCCCTAATAGATTTTTAGCACATTTGAGTGCAAGAATAATTCCTTTTTTCCTTTTGTGCCTCTTGAATTGAGCATGGTGCCTAGACTAGGATAGGATCTCAGTAAATAGTTGATATATTTCAAATACATATATATATATATATATATATACACATACACAAGTATGTACGCACATAGGCACACACACACCCCACATATACATATGTATGCATGCATCACATTTGTTTGAATTGAGTATATATATATATTTATATATATATATATGTATACTCAGCTTTGCTTCTATTCCTCTGGAGGAAGAGAGAATGGTCTTTAGTAGTCAGCTATGAGTCTCAGCTACCCTTTGATCCCAGGTGCAATTTCCATCTTGTGTTTTAATTCTGATGACTAGAATCTCATTTTGATTTCTGTGCTCAGACCTTGCTTTTTGGTAAAGTTTACTGTCCTCCTCTGATGAGTCCTGAGTCCTAGTGTCTTTCTCGTTGTGACTTCATGAGGCTCAATGTCCAGTGCCTGGACTCTGGCCAGCAGTGAGCAGACTGCCCAGTGCTGCCTTCCTGCCGATCTGCCATATAAACCCCAGCTCCTGGTGTGTTTCTCACTGTGTCCTCTCTGCCGCTAGGACACTCTACAGCTTATGTTGAACTTTCCAGATATTATCTGCAGTTGTGGACCTGTGATCTGCACGCCACATCCACCTGCCAGACTGGACCTCCTCTCATACCTGGAACTGTCCTTCCATTGCCCGCAAAGACATAATCTGAGCTCTAGCTGGCTGCATGCCCTGTAACAGAAACCTGGCAATTGCAGTGGCTCTTAAAAATTTAAGGGTCATGGATCCATTCTGAGCTCCTGATGAGTCCTCTCTGCAGAAAAAAAATATGTAAATATCCATAAAATTTTGCATCTAATTTTAAGCCATAATGGACTTTTTTTTTTAAAGATTTAATTTTTTCCTTTTTCTCCCCAAAGCCCCCAGGTACATAGTTGTATATTCTTCATTGTGGGTCCTTCTAGTTGTGGCATGTGGGACTCTGCCTCAGCGTGGTTTGATGAGCAGTGCCACGTCCGCGCCCAGGATTCGAACCAATGAAACACTGGGCCGCCTGCAGCAGAGCACGTGAACTTAACCACTTGGCCACCGGGCCAGCCCCCATAATGGACTTTTGAACTGAAGATCCAGTGACCAGGCAGATCCAGGGTGGGTCAGACACAGGAGAAGTAGGGCAGCCCCTAAAACCATCACGATGGTGGGCCCCAACTGCCACCTCAATTGTCGTTCCTACCAAACGGGAAATATCAAAGACTTTAGTTTGCAATGGAGGACTGCTGGCCCTGGGTAGCAATTATTCAGTAGGGCAGGACTCCATTTATAAGTGACTTCTTTTATATGTATAAAAGGTATTTTCAAAAATCACAGTCTCTAAAGTGGTGTCACGAATAGCCTGCAATGTTATGATTACTGAACAAGAAAAAGGACTCTGTTCTATCTGTCAGCAGGGGACGATTGCCACCTTCCGCTTAATGACTTCAGTGTTGAAAAGAAGCGTGGGCAAAGTGAAAATCCCACAGTCTAAGCTTTTAAACACGTATCAATAGTTAGGAGTTAATGGAGAAGGAAAAAAGGGGAATTTGAATGATTTTGGGCAGAGTCTGCTTCAGATTTTTTTTAACGTCAGTTTTGCAAGTGATTATGAAGATGGAGCTAGGGAAAAAAGCAAAATCAAAAAGAATGTTTGGAATTCATTGCTGTTAAAAGGAGAAAAGAAGACTCTGCAGAGGTTTGAACCGAAGTTTCCGGATCATTCTTTCTTACACAGAGGTTAATCAGCTGTGGATAAACAATTCTGAGGTGAATTTGGCGAAGGCTTTTCGATGGTTTGTGGATTTGTAGTGAAGACGAAGCCCACAGAGTATATATAATATGCATATGTCAATATTTCATATTTAGATTTTCTCGTCTTGCAAACTGCTGCCTCCATAGTCATGTGATACTAGTACGACCCCAGGAATAGATTACCTATTCTTGTGAAGTAAGTGTCACAGGCTACAGGATAGCAATGTTCCCCAAGGGTTAATTTCCTACACAGTTTTAGATAATGAAAAAGAATCTGATTCAGCCATGGTAAACTGTTTAATCTTGACAGGAACAATATTTTTTGGAAATATAAAATGGGAATTAATAGAGAATTTATATTTTCTGTGATAACTTAGGTAAAAGCTATTTCTTGAATGAATTTTGGGGTAATTATTCCCATTTTATTTATAGAAGATCATTATCCAAGATGATTCTAGAATAATTTCTTTTTCAACTTTTTTATATCTGTCACAAGAATCTAGAGCTCAGTTACAGTTATGTTTTCCTTTCTTTAAGTAATGTGAAAATAAATAGATGCTCTTTTCTTGTACATTCCTGCCTTCCTTGCTTAAGAATTCTCATCCTCCAACTTGGAGAAGATAGTCTTCTTTCCCTTTTCCCAAGTAGTTCTCTGGTTTTGCTTATCTCAGCATAAACATGAGGAGCCCTTGAAGAAAGCAGCTGAAAATGTGGTACGCTCTGCTACCATTCACCGAGCAGTGATGCCCCTGTGCATGAGGCATATGGGAGGATCACACTGCCTAATCTCCTCGCATTCGAGTGGGGCCATGTGACTGGTTCCATCCAGTGGATTGTGGGTCAGTTCCATAGCTAAACATTTGACTGTCAGGGTCAGACACTCCAGAGGACTCTTCTGCTACCACAGCTAACAGTGGAAGCCTGGGTAAAGACGGACCCGCCATCAGTTCAGGTCCTTGAGGGACTAGGATGAGGAGAGCAACGAGCAGAGCCCCTGTCAACTCACAGCAGTCATTGGCATAAGCTAGAGAGAAATCTTTGCTGTTTTAACCCCTGAAATTTTGGGAGCATTAGCACAATATAACCTCAGCTATTCTAACTAATGCAGAGGGAACAATTAATGATAATCATTACTGATAATTCTAATAAAAATTAATAATAATTCTAATACAAGGTGATATGGATTTGATGTATACCGTGCATCAGATACTTAAAACTACTCTCTAAGGTCATTATTAATATGATTCCTATTTTACAGATGAGGCAAGTGAGACGCTGAGAGATTAAACAACAAGGTTATCCAATTAGAGGTGTTAGAATGAGGATTTGAATCTAAATAGATTTCCTTGCCAGTTTAATGACTAACAAGAGTGACCATCTACTAACTCTCCAACTGTACCATCTAAGATTTCATCAACGTGCCCTGGGGAAAATGATGTTCTTGGCCATAGATCTAGGAGTTCCATCTTTTAGTCGATAATTGTAGATGAGAAATATTTAACTGAGGTTTTCTATTCCCCTATCACACCCATATATAAAGCTTTCAAAATTGAACAAACGTTTAAGGAATATCTGTTATGAATTAGGCATTTTACTAGGTGTATTTTACTTGTGTTTTTGACTTATTCCTCCTTAAGATCATTTCAATGTATAAAATTATTACCCTTATATTATAGAAAAAGAATTAAGGACCAGGGAAGATATGTAATATGTCCAAGATCACCCGGTTTGTAGACGGCAGAGGAGGAATTCAAATGCTATTCTTTCTGACTTGGAATCCCGTGCTTTTTCTATTAGGAGAGAATTTATGCGAATAAACATAGCAAATGGAGCACAGCTCTGTTAAATCGATTCTTTTAGGAGGGCCTGGGCCTTGCAGAAAGTTGGCGTAGGGGCCTGTGAGAATTCCTGCCAGCCCTGGATTCTTGGCAGTCGGAGCCTAGTCACCATGCTGGTTCAGAGCGTGTACTGTGCTCAGGCCAGTAACCCAGCAGCACTGAACTGGGAAACGACTCTTCGGGCAGCGCTTGAAGGGAGAATGCAGAATAGATTTCCAAATATGCCTGAAATGACACATCAAAAGCCACAAACATACCATCTGCTATGCCTTTGGGTTATTCTAAGAGTTTCATCTTGAACATCCTAAAATTTCTCCCTTTAGAAGACTATCCATGAGCACCAGGGTTTCAGTCAACTACGACTTCCCGGCTTCCATGCCGCTCTGATGAATGTTTCAGCACGTGATCTGACATCTGCCTTTCATTGGGTCCTTCACCGTAGACCTCCCACCTTTGCATTTCCAAACTCCAATTAAAAAATCATTAAATGAACATTTTCATACTTTGCCCCTTTAATAATATTCCTGACTTGTCTATAAAGTTGACGTCATAAGCAACTCTGCTAAAATTCAAATTCACATTCAATGTGGATGCAAGATGCCACAGGAGCAGTAGGAAGACAAGGAGAACTTGATTCCTGTTATACCCCGTCTTAAACACATTTGATTTGCCAGCAAATTCCTCACAGGCTGGCAGTGCCTTGCTCCAGATGCGATAACGGTATAGTTTATGGTAATACAAATAAGTGTCAAGCCCTGCTCTGTGCTTACTCTGGGTTTTGAAGTTTCTTTATGGAATGTTCTGAGTTCCTGAGATCTCTCTCTGTGTGAAAAGCTTACTTTTGCTTTTTCACACAGTGCTTGTCAAAGGTTAAGACTAATTATAACCTTGACTCTGTTTTGGAAAGTAAATCAAATCAGAAGTGTTAATGTCTTTTAGATTCCTTCCATGAGTGGCATTTAGAGTCTTCTTGGGTATCTGTAGTTTACAGAGCTGAACTTTCCTATGGCCGAGTCTGAACATTGTTGTAGAGAGATGCGTGTCCAAGAATCTGTGTCTTCTCTCTGTCTGCAGCATCTATCCATCTCCCAAAGCCAGCCCTGGGAATGCTAAAAGGAAACTTTTCCCATCAGACTTCTAGCAGGAAGGGGTTTAGACTGCAATCATCATTTTCTTTTTAAAATTTTTGGTATCACTGACGTTTTTCATGAGTAAAAATGATCAAATGTAACATAAAACATCATAAATAAAACGAGAAAAGAAAGTTGTGTTAGAATTTTACCATCTCATTGTCCTCTGAGATATGAAGCCTACCTGAGAGAAATAACTGAATTTTCTTTGGGTATAATTTCTTGAATTTACACATCTCACATTTGATCCTATTTTTATTTTTTCTTTCTTACTTTGTCCATCTCCCCACCCCCCCCCCCCCACTCGGCAATACAGAAAGTCAAAGTAAAGAAAGAATTTAATTGCAAAATGGCAATTTTAATTTTAATTGACTTCCTAATAATAACATTTACTCTCCTTAGTATTTTATTTAAAATTAGTCAAACTGTTTTCAAGTGAAAACACGTGAGTGCTGAAAAGGTGAATAAAACAAAGTCCTAAACCATTGAAAATTTATTTCAAATTAAAATCTAAATGTGACATTTGACTTCTTGTTCAGTATTTTTTTAAATTTTGTGGAACAACAGTGTCTCTTGAGATTGTAACAAATATGTTTCACCCTCTTCAATCAATCATCATTTCTCCTGCCCCACCACACACACACACACACACACACACACACACACACTTAAAGAGTTTCGTGGTAAATAAAATTGGGAAGCTCCTTCTCTTGGTGATTCACAGTGTGTATAAGCTTATTAAAGCCCCTATAAAGTTCTAAATTAAGTAGACTCTTTGACGTTGTTTAATAGAGCATCATCACCCCAGGAATACTGATTTTATTTTTGAAATCACAGCTTCAGAAATGCTGGACTAGAAATACAGGTAAGAATTAAGCCCCAAATTTGCAGCAACTTAAGTGCCGGCCAAATTGGAACCCTGTACGGGCAGCACATAATTGCAGCAGAGGCGGCAGTCATGGACATGGGCCAGCCTTTAGTTTGAATCCACCTTGACCCCCTAACAGTGTATGCTCGTGGGCAGATTACCTCACTCCTCTTCAGCTCTGATTCCTCATTTATGAAAACTGAAGATGTTAATATACACCTCCTAGTGTTACGGGGAGGGTCTGGCACATTTTGAGAGACTGAAGATCCTCAAAATAGAAATTCCCCAAGAATACTACTGGAATTTTGGAAGTCTCATTACATAATGTTCTCTTCAGAGATTTAGTGAATGGCTCTAGAAATGTCAACCAAATCAATTTCCTCCTTATTTCTTGGTAATGACAGGTTCACAAGAGTCTTTTTTTCTTTTGGATCAAAGCAGGTAGCCTTCCTGAGTGGCGCTGGCGTGATTTCAGGGCTGGAAGCAAGCATAAACAAGAAATGAGTCAGCTTTTCTCAGCCCGTGAGAATTATCAACACCAACATGATTCTGAAGGCATCAGGGGAAGAAGATGTATCTCTTTATCACGTGTTTATCCTGCTGCTTTTCGTATTAATATTGACTGTGATAATTACCTGCTTTCTTTCTCCCAAATTCACATCACATATTAATAAGAAGAAAATATAAGTATATTTTTTTCCTTTTCTCATATAAACATACTGATGTATAGAACTATACCATAACATAATGGTCTATGAAGGAAGAGGAGCCCTGGGAATAGATAAAAAAGATAAAAAGTCTATAAAGTAAGAGACATTGTGAAGAGAAAGAGGAAATAATGGCAGTCTCTGCCTTTGAAGTGAATTGACTGCCCTGTCCTTGAGTCGAGAATTTTGTGATATGAGCCAAAGTGGAAATACGGGCTTGGCATAACCCTTGGGTTTTCAGAAGATAGCATCTGAAGCAGGCGATGATGCAAATACCCTCCCTGACCTTGTATATAGATATCATATAGCATTTTTGGTTCCTGGTACTTCTTTAAGCAGCTTTATCTTAAGAGAGCTTGTCTAGTATTTCAGATACTCTTAGAATCGATAGGAGATTTCCATTTCCACGATGTTATTTTGACTGCTGGGCAGCAACTAGAGAGAAGGAAGAAAAGGAAGGAAGCAGGGAGACCGTTTAGGAGGCTATTGAAATAATCCGGATGAGAGATGACAGTGTCTTGGAATAGAGTGGGGATGAGTAAGAAGTTACCAAATTCTGGGTACATTTTTAAAGTATATCTAGAAGGATTTCTTGGTGGAGTAAATGTGGAAAAGAGAAATGTCAAAGATTTCTCTGAAGTTTTCATTCTGAGCAAAGCGTGTGATGACATAGACTGAGGGACAAGCAGGTTTGGGTGGGGTGGTGAAAATCAGAAGTTCAGCCTTAATCATGTTAGGCTCAAGATGCCTGTTAGACGGCCGTGTAGCCATGCCGAGTAGGTGGCTGGATACAGGACCTGGAATCAAGGGGAGAAGTCCAAGTTGGAAATGTAAAGTTGGAAGTTGTCAGCATAGAGATAGTATTTAAAGCAATACAACTGGATGGAATCATCCATCTAGGGAATATGTTTTGATATAAAAGAGAAGAGATCCAAGCAGTGAGTTGTGGATCTCTTCCAAGCTTAGAGGGCTGGAAAATTGGAGAAACCAGCAAAAGTGAGTGAAAAAGAATAATTTGTGAGGTAGTAGGAAAACCAAGATGGGGATGAAGCCCGGTGTAGAAATTGCTCTGAAAGAGAGAGAGAGAGAGAGAGAGAGAGAGAGAGAAAGCTGACATCTGTAAACTGCATCAAATGCAACTTAAAGGTCAAGGAGATGAGGATTTGGAATTGACCACTGCACTTAGCAACATAGTGACCTTGAGAAGCACAGATAAAAAAGAAATAATAGTAGAGCAAAGTCCAAGTGCCCAAAATGTGGTATAGATCCTGCACTTGAGAACCACCTAGAAAGCATAGATTTTTAGGCCCTAACCCTAGAGAATTGGACCCTGTAAGTCTAGAATGGAGCCATTCTAGAATGAGGCTATTTTTAAAATTTTCCATTTTACTCAGACGATCAGCCAGATTTGGAATCCTCCTGTACCTGACTCCCAGTCAGGAATAGTAATCACAATGAGCAGGACGTCGCATGGAGCAGAAAAGTTGAAGTTGAAAGGCAAAGAAAGTCAGCAAATCTTTCTTGCACCTCCTGAGCAATGCAGCCAATTGATGCAATGAACAGAGAAAAGGAAGCCCATGTTGCTTAGAATAGAGGGAAATGCATTAGGAAAGGAGGTGGAAGTTGAAGCCTGAAACATGCAAGTCCACAGCTAAGGATGCATAAGTAGCAGAGCCACAATGGCTTCTGAACCTGAATGGGACACAATGAGGTTGACATTTCACGAATATTATATATGGTGACATTTTTTAAGGAAGGAATTGGAAAGTAATCCATTGTAAAGGTTACCTTTCATCTCAACCTTGAAGGCTAACATTCTGATTTTTTGCTCCTTTGTGAACCTCAGTTTTGGGGTTTTATAATCCTAAATTAGAGTTTCTGGTCACTGCCACATCTTTGTAGTTTCTATCGTCGCTCTACTTTTGAAGATCTTTCCATGTATCGTGCACAGTGATCTCAGTCAATAAGCTCTGATGTGCTTATGAGCCCACATGCTGTGAAGATGTGTAATATTTATTTTGTTGTCACTGTGACAACTACATTTGTCAGGCACAGCACAGAGTTGAGGCAATCTTGCGTTGGAGGACGGCATAGGGACTTAAGAGGTAGGAGTAGAGTGACCATATGATTTATCATCTGAACAAAGACACTTGTGAGAGTAAAAAGGAGTGCCATTAATAATGATATCAGGACAACAAGTACAAACTGGAACGGTTCAGGCAAATTGGGGCATATGGTCACCCAGGAAAGAGGCATGCTTTAATGCTAAGTTTGATGCTAAAAAAAATGTTCTGCTTATGGAACTCATGGAAAATTTGCATTGAGAGTACACTGAGTGTGGCTTTGTTCTTTTCTTTTTTTGTAGCTGTATGAGGAGATGGATGTTAACTAAACTTATGGTAATCATTTTTCAATATATGTATGTCAAGTCCTTATGTGGTATACTTTAAACTTATACAGAACTGTATGCCAATTATATCTCAATAAAACTGGAGAAAAGTATGTTCAGGGCTATAAACAGTAGTATTCAATAGCTGCTAAAGAGAAACCAGACAAACAGTGCAGGAAATTCGGATATGTTTGGAGATACTACAAAATACTGCAGCTCTCAGGCAGGGATGGCGCATTGTGCCTATTCGGATTGTTAACATCTATTTTGAGATTGATACTCTATATGCTTGGATTGTATAACTATGCTAAAGGTTATAATCCCCTCAAATGTGCTGCAAAAAATTCTAATATTTGGAAATGTTTAGTGAACAAAAGGAATGAGTACAACATGGAAATGATTGGTTTCCAATGATTACTAAGAGTAGTTCTCCTGAAGATTTATTAGGAGTAAAGATATGAACTGTGTCTAAATAAACACTTCCACTCACTTTTAGGAAGCTCCCCTTTGGCTGCACTTCTTCCATCTTCAAATATCTTCTGGTATCTCCCAACATGAAAAAGAAAAAGTCAGCGTGACTCTGACAACATTTCTGTGTACCCATTCTTTTCATCAGTTACCACCATTGTTGAATCGAATGATATATTTTCAATCTATTCTCTTTGTTAATCTCACAATATTTCACACCACTGATTTCTCATTCTGGAAACTCTCTTCTTTTGAAACATTACAATTTCCCTCTGTTTAAACCTGTTAGAACTGCTTCACTGACGCTTTTTTCTCTTTCCAAAGCTGTCAATAGTGCTTGAGGGTAATTCTGTGTGTTTCCTTCTTGTTCTTATGTTCTAAATCATCTTCATCCTGCCCAAGAGGTTTCAATGTCACTTATGTAGATGACCCAAAACCATACTCTGACTTCTCTCTTCCTCCTTCTCTCAATTACTGGATTTCTCATTATATCTCAATTTCAGCTTATCCCAAGCAAAACTCACCATGTCTTCCTCATGACCAGCCCCACATCTGACTTCCTTGTACAGTTCTCTCAGAAGGTTAACAATGGATACTTTGTGACAGAATAACATAGTTTTTCACACATTCACACCACTCTTTCAACGCTTAAAGTCTCAGGACACTTTTTATCTTCGAGTTCTGCTTCAGGCATCCCAGAAGCATAGGTAATCCGTATGACCATGCCCAAGGCATGGGCGATGACCTGGGGCAGGCTCCTTACTTAAGGGAAAGGACAGACTCTGTACAGCTTACAGTGTAGAGTCGCTGAGCAGAATGCATCATTCACCTGGGTGGCTTGGACCCAAAAAAAGAGGAGAGGAGAGAGTCGAACTCCACTTTTCCAGTTTTTCTTCTAAAATTCACGTTAGATTAAATCAGAGAGGCCAAGAGTGTTATGGAAATTGTACTCCCCTCACATGAGAAAAAAATAGCACCAATGGAAAGTATCAGCCCTCAATAGTCCCTTTTTTTTTTAAACTCTCGGACAAGTGCCTGAGAACAGTCATCGAGTCTACCACATGATCCAACGGTAACACGAGAGTGAGAAAGCGTCACACGTTTGAGTATGAGACCTCATTCTATTTTCAAGTTGCCAAAGAGAATTGAAGTCCGAAGATTAAATCTCTGAAATTCAGAGTCTCAAGCCCGTAATCAAATCCTCTGGCCCTGTGGGCTGATTTCACAGGAATCAAAGTCCGGAATTCACCAACCTCCCCACCTTCCGGTTCTGCCGATTCCTCGCCAGGTGGTTGTTGAGGCCTGGAGAGTGTTGCGACCCCTTCGGTGGCTACAGGCAAGTCTGTCTCAAGCCAAGTCTGTCACGCTTCGCCTCGCTGAAGAGTCCCAAGAGGTTATTTGAGAACTGGTCCCACCCACTCACCAAAACAAGCCAGTCTCCAGGCTCATGGGCCAGTTATTTCAGGCAAAGATGTGTTCCCAGAACCTAGTGGAAACGAGTCATACCCAGTGTTGCCAAAGATCTTAGTGGATATTCATGACATCAGAGTGGAGAAGATAAATGACAAAAATTGTGATTTTTGACTTGCCATGATGTTAGTCACTCTAGGCCAGTGGCTCAAAATCTATGATTGAATTTAAATTCAGTTGGGAGACGATGATCAATGAAATGTTAATTTTGACTCTGAGTGTAAACTCAACTGTACATTCTTTATGTTCTTCTGAAGGATAGCATACTAGACATTGCTGCTTTCTTCCATACTTTAGAAATTAGCAACTGTGGTAGCATCAGTCTCTAGGTCACACTGAGGAGCGTTTTTCCCCCTCCAGTCTGTTAAAAACCTCTTGATTTCCATTTCCCCTTTGAACTTGTGGTTCTGATGCTCTGCCCTTGAGCTAGCTGAAGGATCTACCTAGTGACTTGGTATCATGCTCTCTAGTGAGTGAGGGAGTTCAGGCCTGGGCCACAATGGCGGTCTCCACCACCTCTTCTTATGGAATTGTTCAGCCTCAAAACCCTGCCTCTAGGCATACATTCCTCCCTCATCTGTAACCAACCAATTTGGAGCCAATTTGAAACTGCATGTACATGTGGGGTTAACTCTTGAGTGTAAGTAATTCTCATTAACTCAAGAATGACCCCTTTTGGACATAAAAGCAAAATAAAGTTTGGGACAGCTAACCCAGTGCTGCCCTAGCTAGAACAGAGACAAGCAAATTATGGCCCTCACTTGTGTTTATAAACGGGCTCATTCATTTGTGTGTTATCTATGACTGCTTCTGTGGTACAGCGGCAGAACATCCCTAATGGTCTAGCAGTCATTGTCTTCCAGTTAGAAGCAGTGCATGGAATTCTTTCCCCAAATGCATAGGAGATCCAATCTTATTCTGCCAAGCTAGGAATATTGGTCCAAGAGGCACCAAAAGAGTTCAAGGCTAAGGGACAGCCACCTGCAGGCTGAGTCTGCCACCTGCTTGCTAGGACCCATGCAGTCACCATCTGCCGAAGCTAGCTCCATGGTCAGCATTTGGCTAAGCATTCCAAGGCCTGAGCTTTTTCTGAGGCCTACACCCCATTTTTGTAAGGGTTGGTACACACCTGTCTCTGTAAATAGAGTCACTCACCTGTGAACAAAGCTTCTGTAAACTGCACCGACTCCCCACGGTCAAAGTCCCAAGGTCTGCATCTAACCTAATGCTATCCACAGAGGTTGCTCTAATTAAAAGTCAACTGCCCAAAAGCCAGTCTCTTACCTCCCAGAAGCCTCTACTAACCACCAGGGTCAACATCTCCTGCCTTCACTTTCAAGTTCAAAGCCCCAAATTGCATGCCGTGGCCCACCCGAAGCCTCACCTCGTGTTATTTGGTTTCTCAAAGTTACTGGCCAGGGAACACAATATTGAGGTGCTTGAGGGCAGCCAATAAACAGCACTCTTTACCTTGCTTGAGTTCAGAACAAATTAAGAGATAACTAGGAGTAAAACTGCTGGGTGTAAACTATAATCTTTATTTCTGATAAAGTTGATATTGGTGAATACGACCTATGTCTCTAGGCAAGCAAGCATTCGAATCCCGGAATTAAACATTCCCACGGGGTCATGAGAGCCCTCACCCAGGGGATCCTGGCTCTTAGATTTACGGCGTGGAGGCAGAGGGCAATAGGTGTGCTCCATGTGGAGGATCACCGAGGAAGGAAAGGAGAGAGGAGAGCCTGGCTCCTGCCTTGGTTCTCCTTCAAAACCCACTGCTGTGAGTCAGTCCCTCTTTCACCCGGTGAGGAAAGAGAAAGCACAGAGACGGGCCAGGGGCATTATGCTAGTAGAGTTCTCTCCGCGTGGAAAGAAATGTCAAGAGTGGGGAGAAAGTGTCCTCTCGCCAACATAAAATAAAAGTCCAGCATATCATTTTGCTTAGTCTCTTCTGTGCAAATTTGCAAATCTCTTCGGTGAATATTTTTTATCCCTTGACATCTGTCCACATTTCAAGTAATGGAGTATTTTCGTGGCTAAATTATAAGTCATGCTCTTCATAGCTGTCATCTATAGTACATTTGTGCAAATTCAGTAGTTGACAGCTTTATTTCTGGATTCTCTTTCAACAAGAAGCAGTGAGAAACTCCGGTGACTTCTAAACACAAGGGAAAATGCTTATCATTGCAAAACTATGGAATTAATATTCAAGTTGAGTACAATATTTATTTAATCATTAGCCTCTCTCTAGCTAGTTCACTTTGTGAGACTATGTTCTGAATCAACAAATAGTTTCTGAAGAGAAACTATCACTTTCGAGCTTTTGATTTGAACCTTGGTTCAAACACGTAGTTTTCCTTGTTTTGTGGTAGAGTTGGCATCCTTTTTCTCTAAGGGGGCAGAGAGTAAATATTTTCGGCTTTTTGATCTATATGTTATCTGCTGAAAAGACTAAACTTTGCTTCTGTAGTGAGAAAGAAGCTTAGGCAATAGGTAAACAGGTATATGTACCATAAAATTTTATTTACAACCAGGCGATTTGGTTCATTGGTCAGTTTGCTGCTCCCTGTTCTGTAGGGTTATTTGAAGATTCAGCAAGATGGTGTGCCTAACATACTGCGTGTCACATGGTAGCCATTCAAGAGATGCTAGTCTCCCATCCTTCTCTTCATTAGAAAATACAAAGAATTCCTTTAGTCTTCTAAACATTTTAGACAACTACATATGTTTTTTCCCAGTTCAGAGGCCAGCACAGCTTGAAAGGAATCATCATCATCATCATCATCATCTCTAAGAGATTTGGATTCTTATTGAAGTTTATTACTCAATTATTGTTGCAAGAGGTCAACAATATGTCCAGGGACTCAGGCTACTAAATTTAAAATATATGTATTGTAGGGGAGGAAGACATTTCCTCTACCCACTCTGGGTCCTTCTGGCAGGACAACGAATTAAATTCACATGAGACAGAATAACAGGAGAAAATTAAACAAAGCTTTATAACATGTATACATGGGAGAGGCTCAGGCAAACTGAGCAACTCAGCCAACTGGCCGAGGCTGCGTGTTTACGCATCTTCAGCTACAGACAAGGAAGGCGTTTGGGGTAGTGGTTTGGGTCTTCAAGGGGGAGGAAGGCAGCTCACATGGAAATGGAAAAGCAAATGTTTGGTAAATAGAACTTTGATAAGAGTAGGCTTAGCAAGGTTCCTCCCAGGCTACCGGAACCCAGAGTTATCTATGGTGATGGTCTGTCTTGGGGACAGGGCTTTATTTTAAATTTGTTTCAGGCAGTTAGTGGGGAAAGGTCGAATGTTCTTGCTGAATCTGAGCCTTTATTGTCTTCAGCCTGAAATAATCCGCATACCACAGTGGCTCATCTTGGGGCGGCTTGCCCTGGACCCCATCAGTATACAGAGCAATGCACCTGCTTTTGTTAAGCAGATACTGAATACAAGCCAGATTCCATTTCATTAAGTTCCTATTTATGACATAAAACTAGTGCGATATATAGTAGTCTTCCTGCAATGAAACATTTTTTTTATGGATATCAGTTGGCCTTTTGAAACTATTTTTCGACTAAAATTAATTTTTCCTTCTTTGCTTCCTAAACCAATAACTTCCTTCTCCTCCTTTAAAAATAATGAAATAGGAATCTTCATAAAACTTGTTACAGAGAATTTGACCAAGCTTTTGGTGTATTAAAAAATATATATACATATGTATGATTTCTGCCCAAGTGCAAAATAAACAGGAATATCTTTTCCACTTTAAGACGTCACATTGTGTTAATTCTTCATGTGCTATTCTTCACAACCTAAAATAACAGTTCTCAACTCTGCCTGCGTGTTTGAGTCACCCAGAGAGCTTGTAAAACCACCAGTGTCAGGGCCCCATCTATGAAGGTTCTCATTGAATTCGTTTGGACTAGGGCCCTGCGCCAGTCTTCTTAGAAAGCTCCTCAGCCATTTCTCTGCACTGACAGCCTTGGTTGTTGGATCTGACTTTCTACACCGAAGAAAGCCAGAAAGCTGATCATACAGAGAGCTCCTCTCTGCACCAGACACTGTATTACTGATTTCTGCAGATCCATCACCAAGGGGCTATAAGTGATTTTAAATAACAACTACAAAAGTATGTTAAAAAGAAACATGAAAATTTACAGAAAATTCCTAAGACATACATCTCCCAGTTTCATCTTCCTTTGATATCCTCCGTGGCTGACGTCAGCAGCCAGGTTTTTGGTAAGCATTGAAGCTGTGGGAATATTCTGTGAGTTCTGAGAGCTTGCTGTGGCTTCAGCGGTTTCGTGTAAGCCACTTAAAAAAGTAAACAGACATATTCTTTTATTTTAATTGAGATATAGTTGACGTATAACATGTTAGTTTCAGGTGTACAACATATGATTCAACATTTCTATATATTGCAAAATGATCACCACAATAAGTCTAGGTAACATCTGTCACCATACATAGTTGCAAAATTTATTTTTCTTGTGATGAGAACTTTTAGGATCTACTCTTTTAGCAACTTCCAAAAATGCAATACAGTATCATTAACAATAGTCACCATACTGAACATCACATCCCCACGCCTCTTTTATTTTACAACTTGAAATTTGTACCTTTTGGCCCCCTTCACCCATCTTGCCAACCCCTAGCCCCCACCTCTGGCAACCACCAATCTGTTCTCTGTATCTGCAAGCTTGGTTGTTTGTTTTGTTTTGAAGATTTCACATATAAGTGAGATCATATGGTATTTGTCTTTCTCTGTCAGACATTTCACTTAGTTAAAAAGTCCTTCAAAATCCATCCATATTGTTGCAAATGGCAAGATTTCCTTCTTTTTTATAGCTGAATAATATTCCATTGTGCATTCATGCATGCACTTGCATTGTGTGTGTGTCTCACATTTTCTTTATCCATTCATCCATCAGTGGACACTTAGGTTGCTTCCATGTCTTAACTACTGTAAGAATGCTGCAATGAACACGGCAGTGCATATATCTTTTTGAGTTAGTGTTTTCATTTCCTTTGCAGCCAGAAGTGGAATTGCTCAATTATATGATAGTTCTATTTTTAATTTTTGGAGCAACCTCCATAATGTTTTCCATAGTGGCTGCACCAGTTTACACTCCCACCAACAGTGCACAAGGATTCTGTTTCTCCACATCCTCGCCAACGCTCTTTATCTCTTGTCCTTTTGATAATAGTCATTCTAACAGGTGTGAAGTGATATCTCATTGTGATTTTAATTTGCATTCCCTGATGATTAGTGATGTTGAGCACATTTTCATGTACCTGTTAGCCATCTAAATGTCTTCTTTGGAAAGATGTCTGTTCAGATCCTCTGCCCATTTTTTAATTGGATTGTGTGGGGGTTTTTTGGCTATTGAGTTGTATGACTTCTTTGTATATTTTGGATATTAACCCTTTA
Source organism: Equus przewalskii (assembly GCF_037783145.1). NCBI lineage: Eukaryota > Metazoa > Chordata > Mammalia > Perissodactyla > Equidae > Equus > Equus przewalskii. The sequence goes on from NC_091838.1 coordinate 2,873,168, forward strand.
TCATAGATTTGATTTGCAAATATTTTCTTTCATTCAGTAGGTTGTCTTTTTACTTTGCTGATGGCTTCCTTTGCTGTGCAGAAGCTTTTTATTTGGATGTATCCCACTTGTTTATTTTTGCTTTTATTGCCTTTGCTTTTGGTGTCAAATCCAACGCTTCTGCCGGCCCGTCCATGCAGACTGGGGGATGGTTAGTGTAGAGCCATTGTTTTGTTTTTAAAACCAAGCACCTGGGCTAATTTCTTAGCCTGTGTTCCAGTTAGATTAGATGATTTTTATGCAACCCTCTGATGACTCTCCCAGCACTGGACCCTGCATTGGGCACGCCCAACCAGGCTGTCCCATGGAGTGCGCACTCTGGGGAAGTTCTTCTGACAATTCTGACCATTGTCAGGAGTTTACCTGCGCCTGAATGCAGGGGATCTGAAATGCACCACCGATTTTGTACAGAAGAAACTATAGTAGGAAGGGACCAAAAATAAAATGAAAAGAACTTTAGCTAAGTTCTCCTGGCTCACCCCTTTGAACTCTTTTATTCCTTATCCAAGAAATAATGTGGGAACTGAGACAGGCTGGGTTTGAATCCTGCTTCTCCATTACCAGTTATGTTATCTTGAGCTTGTTTCTTTCCCTCTTTGAAGCTCAGTTTCCTCAACCAAAAATGGGAATAACAATGCACCTCCCTCACTGGGTTAGTGGGAGGGCTAAATGAGATCATGTTTGTAAAGCACCAAAACACCAGGTCTGCCCCAGAGAAGATGTTCAATACATGAAAGGACAAAGGGCAGCTATTGCTGTGTTATCTGACAAACAAACGATCGCTTTGTTCTGTATTGTTCATTTGGTTGCTTTCGCTCCAAAAACAAATCATAAGATTTTCATCCACAAAGAGTTTTGTTTTTAATTTTTTTAAATCTTCTTGAGAAGATGCAGAAGCAAGAGTAAATGCTGTATTAAAAGAAAGACTATGTTGCTTTCAAATGTATCAATCTAAAATTTATGGGTTTTGTAGAATAAATGGATTTTTTTTTAACTTTGTATGATATCACTAAAAGATACCTTATTGCCATTTTGTTTTTAGTCCTGCTTTATACGGAAAGATTATTAATGATTCAGACAGGGTGTTAAATAACCTTGAAGCAGAAATGAGAAAACTCTTCCTTCTCAGTTATCTTTCATTCCTTCTGATTTTGTCAAGGAAAAGTGTTTCCATTTTGGATTAATAAACCTTTATCATCTTAGCAATTTTCCTTCTTAACAAAGAGAGGGCAGACGTCAGACTGCAGGTTTAGCAGGCAAGGGTATTTAGTGGCAATTAAATAATACTTTGTTGCCTTTATTGTATATATTTCTATGTTTAACTTCTGTTTTTGTTAAATTAAACTGGTTAGTAAAATACCAGTTATTTTTTAAAAAATTATTTGAATAAAAAAGTGAACCATTGAAGGAAAAATACTTACTAAATAATAGCACAATTGATATCCATTTACAAAAAAAGGTGTGACTGTGACAATCGCATAGCTCCAAACTGGGAAAAGGCCAGACGAGGTGACCTGTCACTTCGCCTTCAGACTTCAGGGACTCTGACCAGCGGGTTGGGAAGCTGACCCACTCCTTTGGTGCCTGGACGGGCTGACCCACAGGGCCGTGCTGGCATGAATACTCTTCCCTTCCTCCTGCCCGCCAGTCTTTTCCCTGTGGGCAGCAAAGAGCAGGGAAGGAACCAGAAAAGGAAAGGAGATTAGAGTAGGAATAAGAATATTCATTCTCAGATCGTCTGGACATGGCATATGTTTTCTCAAAAAAAAAAAAAAGAAAACGAATCTCTCATGAAAAAGGAAAAGCTGTGGTCTGAACACGTCTCAAAGCATTTTAACCCAGCAATGGAAACGTCTTAGTAGCTGAAGCTGTTGGCTGATTCCTGGGCTTGTGTTTTGTTTTTGTTTTCTCCTCCATGATATAGGCAGGCGCCTCTAGTATTTAGGGCACATTTGTGACTTTGTGGATTATTTCTCTCTCTCTCTCTCTTTTCCTTGCGCTGCTCTAGACTATTCTGAGATGTTTTCTCATTACCTCAAAAATATTTACCTGGGGAATATAAAATAATTTCTTCACTGAATTTAATAAAACATTTGACAAGCCAAGCATTAATTAGAACATTTTAGTCTGATAAAAATATTTTAGATATCTACAATTTTTCATGAACAATTCATGAATTTTCATAAACAATTCTGTTTATGAAAATACCAAAAATTGACTGGAATTCGATTTTTGTGCCCTTATAAACTGAACCCCAACAATGTCCATTGAACAAACTGACCATGATTCCTATTTAATTCTTATTATTCCTTCTTTTCTTTAATTAACTATTTCTATCAAGGGTAAGATTTTACAAATCTCTACCGGAGTGTGAGGATTAGTAAACAGGACCTAAGGAACAGGTCACCGTAGACAGAAAATATCCCAGAGATGGTGCAGTCCCCACCATGCATTCTGTGAGCAGGCAAGCTGAGGCCCAGAGAGGTGACATGAACCTGCTCAAGGTTACACCTCCCATGGCTGCACAGAACCAGAGATGGGACCCAGACCCCAGCTTCCCAGGTGAGAGCTCCACCATATTGTTTCCTACCAAGGCATAGAGGGCTAGTAATCCTTTATTTTAATCTCCTGTGACATACCAATCTTAACAATCTCCTCAGTTGCTTTAAAAAGGGAGATAATTCTTTTCTTTTTTTTTTGCTGAGGAAGAGTCACCCTGAGCTACCATCTGTGCCAATCCCCCTCCATTATTTTTGTATGTGGGACACCTTCACAGCATGGCTGGCGAGTGGAGTAGGTCTGCATCCAGAATCAAACCTGTGAACCTTGACCACCAAAGCAGAGTGCATGGAACTTTAACCACTCGGCCACGGGGCTGGCCCTGATAATTCCTTTAAATTAATATTACAAAGCCATCCGTTACTCTTTACTCAACTTTTTATTGAACATTGCATAGTATACCCTCTTTTTCTGTTTTATTTTTTAATTGAGGTATAATTGACATACAATATTAAATTAGCTTCAGGTGTAGGACATAGTGATTTGATATTTTTAAACATTATAAAGTGATCATCACACCAAGTGTAGTTACCATCTGTCACCATACAATGTTGCTGTGATATTATTGACTGTATTCTCTATGTTGTACATTACATTGTTGTGACTTATTTATTTTATCACTGGAAGCTTTTACCTCTTTTTCTCTTTTTTCCATTTGAGTGATTTTCTTTCTTTTTTTAAAAATTATTTTATTGAGGTCATACAGCTTATAACATTGTGTAATTTCGGGTATACATTATTATGTATCAGTTTCTATATAGACCACATCGTGTTCACCACCAATAGTTTAGTTTTTATCTGTCACATATATATGTGCCATTTTACCCCTTTCATCCTCCCCCAATCCTCTTCCCCTCTGGTAACCACTAATCTGTTCTCTTTGCCCATGTGTTTGTTTATCTTCCACATATGAGTGAATTCATAGTTTTCGTCTTTCTCTGTCTGGCTTATTTTGCTTAGCATAATACCTTCAAGGACCATCCATGTTGTCGTAAATGGCATGATTTTGTCTTTTTTTATGGCTGAGTAGTATTCCATTGTATGTATATACCACATCTTCTTTATTCAATCATCAGTCGATGGGCACTTGGGTTGCTTCCACATCTTGGCTATTGTGAATAATGCTGCAATGAACATAGGGGTACATAAGTCTCTTTGAATTGCTGATTTCATGTTCTTGGATAAATACCCAGTAGTGGGATAGCTGGATCGTTTGGTATTTCTATTTTTAATTTTTTGAGAAATCTCTATCTTGTTTTCCATAGTGGCTGCACCAGTTTGCATTCCCACTAGCAGTGTACAAGGGTTCCCTTTGCTCCACGTCCTCTCCAACATTCGTTCCAAACAAACAATCCAGTTAAAACAGAAGGGCAGAGCAACTGAATAGATGTTTTCCAAAGGAGACATAGATGGCCAGCAGGTACATGAAAAGATGCTCAACATCACTAACCAGTAGGGAAATGCAGATCAAAACCACAATGAGATACCACCTCACGCCTGTCAGAATGTCTGCTATCAGAAAGACAAGAAGTATATCCCGTTTTGAATCCTAGATGTAAACATGCACTTTCTATTAATAACTTCCCAGAACTGAGATCAAAGCCGGCATTAAAGCTGTCTTAAGAGTTGAGTTTCTTTCATTTCCTTTTTCAAGATTTTGAACTTTAGGAAATGACACCTCAAGCTCTAGTTTGCCAGGGGATCTATCTGTTTTCTCTTCAAAGAAATGTCTTTTCTTTCACATTTGTTCCTTTTATAAACAATGCTGCAGCATTTGTTGCTGAAGGGAAGAGAGAAAATACAGTTATCATCTAGGCATAAAATGAAATATTTTGAGACATAACAAACAGGGTTTTAATCTGATGGGTGGTTTTGCATATAAATATGGACATCATTTTCCAAGATAATTTGTCTGCAAATGGTTGACTAAGCTCACCTTTGTATTTTATGTATATTTATATACACATATATAAATATATATACACATTAATATAGTATCTCTACCCCTCAAAACACACATAAAAATCCAGGTACAGAAATGAAAATGAAAATGAAAAAGAAATACTTTCTTCTATAGAAGAAGGTTGGTTCCATCATGTATAGTGCTCACTAAAAGGAAGAGAAAAAAAATATCTACTCCTTCTGGTCGACACCCAAAATATGAATGCACAACTCTGCAGAGGCTTGGGTTTCTCTTGCTTTTCCAGCTTTGACGTGATGAGTGAATAGAGAGTCTCAGTCTGATCCTCTACTGGGCAGCTACAAAAGTTTTACGATAGAGCAAGTCCTTTTCTCTGGATGCCCCGAAGTTACATGCGACATTTTGTGGGAACCTACACGAGTGCATCTTCTTTTTTGGGAAGATGCTTACAGAATCCGTCAGGTTATCCAAGGGCTGGGAGGCAAAGCCAAGGTTCAGAACCACTCACTGGAGGGAGCAGTGTGCTGAAGGTGGAACTTCCAGCATCCAGCAACAGTGGGAGGAAGACTGGGTCGGCCGCCTCCTCACCCCGAAAAGTGTGCACGCTATGTGACTCCATTTATATAAAATTCTAGAAAATTCAGACTGAGCTATAGTGACAGAAGTTTGCCTGGGAACTGGAAGCAGGGGACAGGGTGGGAGGATGGATGGCATATGTTTTGAAGCATTTTTCACTTGAAACTTTGCACTTTAATATCAAATGAATTCTCATTTTAAGAAGGCGAATCATTCCTGTTTTCTTTCCTAAGGATGAGTGGTGAGGGGAAGTTCTGGTGGAACTTTGAATATGTTTTCTAGTTCTATTTACCTCATATTATTATAATCTTTCAGTACGACAGTCTTTTCTTACCGACAGTTCTAGTTGTCATTCTTTCTCAAGGCTGACATCCATGCTCAGCTGTCTGGCTCTGCTCCTGGGGCACTTTGAGGAAGAGCCATATTCATTTACTCACTACATGCAGTTGCAAACTGACTTGCTTCTCATGCAAAGCTAACTGTGAGTGTCACGTAGAGCTGTTCATAAAGCAACTTTCAGTAACCAATGAGAACTATAAAGGGGCGTGTCGTAGTGAGCCTTGAAACAAGAACAATGACAGTAACTGCCTCCATTTATCGTGTTTCTATGATATGCTAGGGACTGTGCTTTAAAAATATTATCTATATTAGTCTCACAAAAATTCTGTGATAGACATTATTCTCTATATTCTATAGATGAAAAAAATGGGCACTTAGCAAAATTGGGCAAATTGCCCAACGCTGCGCAATTACTAGGCAAGAAGGAGGGAATTTGAGTAAGTGGGGTCAGACTCTCCAGAGACTGCACTTGCTTCGCCCCAGCTTATTGATTCTACAGAGAATGACAATTGCTTGCTACTCATTAATTACAGTATTGGTTCCCACCAAGTTACATCTTAGGTTGAAAAACTACTTGACTTGAAGTTCATCTCACATTTGTTCCTGTGATGGAATCAATTTGCCAAGGGTATGGAGAAAAGCAACCAAAGCTGGGCTAACCCACCACCCCAAATGGTGTAGAGATGGGTTATTTCATTATCAGTAGTAGTACCAAAGACAAAGCCGAATTGAAAACTAGTTCTTCAAGGAAAACGATTGCCATATTTTTCTGCTAAGAGTGGTCATTATCCAAAATCACTTTAAAGTTTATAGTACAAGTGTCTTTCCACGTCTACTTTGCCCGTGCGTGTTATTCAAGGAAAAGTGCTATTTGTTGGTGGTGTGGAGGAGGGGAGGGCATTTCATGAAAAGAGCAAGCCGTAATATTTCTAAGTTAAAGTTTTGGTCACATAATACTTAGTAGACCCATTCTTTGATCTTTATATATGCAAGCATTAAATAGTGTGATATTCTTTTTTTTAATGAAACCATTTGTACTCTCAACCAGTTTTATAGACTAAAAGAATTTGCTACTGGAAGTTTGAAGTGTGTGATGTTGATCTTCTTGGACTATGACTATTTAAGGAGGGGCTAATCTAAATTTCATGTTTCCTGAAAGACTTTCCCTTTATATAACCACAGCCCTAAATCTGCCGAAGTGTCAGTGCATGTGCCGCTCACTGACGTCCAGTAAGTCCTCACATCGCCAATGAGCAATGTTTGATTGATGATAGTTAAAAAATTCACAAGGATGGAGAGCACTGGCAAAGACAATTCTTTTTTTAGAAAATTATTTTATTGAAGTCACATTGGTTCATAACATTGCGCAATTTCAGGTGTTTCTGTATAGACTGCATCCTGCTCATGAGCAATAGTCTAGGTTTTATCTGTCACCGTACATATGTGCCCCTTACCCCTTTCATTCTCCCCACAACCTCCTTCCCCTCTGGTAACCACTAATCTGTTCTCTTTGCCCATGTGTTTGTTTATCTTCCACATATGAGTGAATTCATAGTGTTTGTCTTTCTCTATCTGGTTTATTTCACCTAGTGTAATACCCTCAAGGTCCATCCATGTTGTTGCAAATGGGACAATTTTCTTCTTTTTATGGCTGAGTAGTATAGCATTGTTTACATATGCTACATCCTCTTTATCCATTCACCTGTCAATGGGCACTCGAGTTTCTTCCACGTCTTGGCTATTGTGAATAATGCTGCAATGAACGTAGGGGTGCATAGATCTCTTTGAATTGTGGATTTCATGTTCTTTGGATAAATACCTAGTAGTCGGATAGCTGGATCATATGAAATTTCTATTTTTAATTTTTCGAGAAATCTCTATATTGTTTTCCATAGTGGCTGCACCAGTTTGTGTTGTCACCAGCAGTGTATGAGGGTTCCCTTTTCTCCACACCCCCTCCAATGTTAGTTATTTCTTGTCATACTAATTATACCCATTCTGATAGGTATCGTAGATTTGATTTGCATTTTCCTAATAATTAGTGATGTTGAACATCGTTTCATGTTCATGCCCTCTGTATATCTTCTTTGGAAAAATGTGTGTTTATATCTTTTGCCCATTTTTTGATTGGGTATTTTGATTTTTGGCATTGAGCTGTATGAGTTCTTTATGTATTTTGGAGATTAACTCCTTGTTGCATATATGATTCGCAAATATTTTCTCCCAGTTGATGGGTTGTCTTTTTGTTTTGATCCTGGTCTTCTTTGCCTTGCAGAAGCTTTTTATTTTGATAGATTCCCATTTGTTTATTTTTTTCTTTTGCTTCCCTTGCCAGAGTAGATATTGTATTTGAAAAGATTCTGCTACAATCGATGTCAAAGAGTATACTTCCTATGTTTTCTTCTAGGAGTTTTATGATTTCGGGTCCTACATTCTAGTCTTCAATCCATTTTGAGTTAATTTTTGTATATGGTGAAAGATAATGGTCTACTTTCATTCTTTTGCATGTGGCTGTCCAGTTTTCCCAATACTGTTTATTGAAGAGACTTTCTTTTCTCCATTGTATGTTCTTGGCTCCTTTGTCAAAAATAAGCTGTCCATAGACGTGTGGTTTTAGTTCTGGGCTTTCAATTCTGTTCCATTGATCAGTGTACAGGTTTTTGTGCCAGTACCATGCTGTTTTGATTACTACAGCTTTGTAGTATATTTTGAAGCCAGGGATTGTGATACCTCCAGCTTTGTTCTTTTTTCTCAGGATTGCTTTGGCTATTCAGGGTCTTTGTTGTTCCATATAAATTTTAGGATTTTTTGTTCTACTTCCATGGAGAATTTTATTGGGATTCTGGCTGGGATTGCATTGCATCTGTAGACTGCTTTAGGTAATACAGACATTTTAGCTATGTTTAGTCTTCTAATCCATGAGCATGGAATATCTTTCAATTCTTTGTGTCTTATTTGATTTCTTTCACTAGCGTCTTACAGTTTTCATTGTATGGGTCTTTCACCTCTGTGGTTAAATTTATTCCTAGATAGTTTGTTATTTTTGTTGAGATTGTAAATGGGATTGTAATCTTGACTTCATTTTCTGTTAGTTCGTTATTAGTGTATAGAAGTGCACCTGATTTTTGTAAGTTGATTTTGTACCATGCAAATTTACTGGATTTGTTAATTATTTCTAATATTTTTTGGTGGATTCTTTAGGTTTTTCTAAACGTAGAATCATGTTGTCCACAAATAGTGAGAGTTTTACTTCTTTCTTTCTAATTTGGATCCCATTTACTTCTTTTTCTTGCTTAATTGCTGTGGCCCAAACCTTCAGTACTATGTTGAATTGGAGTGGCAAGAGTGGGCACCCTTGTCTTGTTCCTGTTCTCAGAGGAAGGACTTTCAGGTTTTCACCATTAAGTATGATGTTGGCTGTGGGTTTGTAATATACGGCCTTTATTACGTTGAGGTACTTTCCTTCTATACCCATTGTCTTGAGAGCTTTTATCACAAATGGGTGTTTGACCTTGTCAAATGATTTCTCTGCATTTATTGAGATGATCATGTGGTTTTTATTCCTATTTTGTTAATGTGGTATATCACATTGATTAGTTTGTGAATGTTGAACCATCCCTGCATCCCTGGAATAAATCCCACTTAATCACGTTGTATGATCCTTTTAATGTATTTCTGTATCTGATTTGCCAATATTTTGTTGAGGATTTTGGCATCTATGTACATCAGCAATATTGGCCTGTAATTTTCTTTCTTTGTGTTGTCCTTGTCTGGTTTTGGTATCAGGGTAATTTTGGCCTCATGGAATGAGTTAGGAAGCATTCCATCTTCTTCAACTTTTTGGAATAGTTTGAGAAGGATAGGTATTAAGTCTTTTTTGAAAGTTTGGTAGAATTCTCCAGAGAAGCCATCTGGTCCTGGACTTTTGTTTTGGGGAGGCTTTTGATTACTCTTTCAATCTCTTTACTTGTGATTGGTCTAATTCAGATTCTCTATTTCTTCTTGATTCAGTTTTGGGAGGTTGCATGAGTCTAAGAATTTATCCATTTCTTCTAGGTTATCCAATTTGTGGGCATATAGTTTTTCATAGTATTCTCTTATAAGCTTTTGTATTTCTGTGGTATCCATTGTAATTTCCCCTCTTTCACATTTAATTGTATTTATTTGAGCCTTCTCTCTTTTTTCTTAATGAGTCTGGCTAAGGGTATGTCAATTTTGTTTATCTTCTCAAAGAACCAACTCTTAGTTTCATTGACTTTATTGTCTTTTAAGTCTCTATTTCATTTATTTATGCTCTAGTTTTTATTATTTCCCTCCTTCTGCTGACTTTGGGCTTTGTTCTTTTTTTCTGGTTCTGTTAGGTGTAGTTTAAGGTTACTTATTTGAGATTTTTCTTGTTTGTTAAGGTGGGCCTGTATCACTATAAATTTCCCTCCTTGTACCACTTTTGCTGCATCTCGTAACATTTGGTATGCTGTCTTTTCCTTTTCCTTTGTCTCCAGGTATTTTTTGATTTTGTCACTGATCCAATGGTTGTTCAGTAGTATGTTGTTTAGTCTCCACGTATTTGTGACTTTTCCAGCTTTTACCTTGTAGTTGATTTCTAGTTTTGTAGCACTGTGTTCTGAAAAGATTCTTGATATGATTCCAATCTTCTTAAATCTATTGAAGTTTGCCTTGTTTCCCTACATACTGTCTATCTTTGAGAATGTTCCACGTGCACTCGAGAAGAATGCATCTTCTGCTGCGTTTGGATGGAATGTTCTCTATAGATCTAGTAAGTCCATCTGGCCTAGTGTTTCATTTAAGTCTACTATTTCCTCATTGATTTTCTGTCTGGATGATTTATCCAATGCTGTAGGTGAGGTGTTGAGGTCCCCTACTATTATTGTCTTGCTGTCAATTTGTCCCTTTAGGTCTGTTAATAGTTGCTTTATATACTTTGGTGCTCCTGCGTTAGGTGCATATATATTTATGTGTTATGTCCTCTTGATGCAATGTCCCTTTTATCATTATATACTGCCCCTCTTTGTCTCTCATTGCCTTTTTTATCTTGAAGTCTGCTTTCTCTGATATAAGTACAGTAACACCTGCTTTCTTTTGTATGCCATTAGCTTGGCGTATTGTCTTTCATCCCTTCACTCTGAGCCTATGTTTGTCTTTAGAGTTGAAGTTTGTTTCCTGGAGGTAGCATATTGTTGGGTCTTTTTCTTTAATCCATCCTGCCACTCCACGTCCTTTGAGTGGAGAATTCAACCCATTTACATTTAGAGTGATTATTGATATATCAGGGCTTAATACTGTCATTTTATTTGTTTTTCAGTTGTTCTTTATTTCTATTGCTTCTTTTTCCTTGTTTTTCTGACTGCTTTTTCAGTTTGGTGGTTTTCTGTGACAATTTTCTCAGTTTTCTCTTTATTTATGATTTGTGGCTCTGCTCTGATTTTTCGTTTTGTAGTTACCATGAGGTTTGTATAAAAGATCTCATAGATGACATGGGCTGTTTTCTGATCACCTCTTATCTCCATTAGACTAAGCATGTTCCATCCCTTTTCTTTTCTTTCACTATGTTTTTGTTGTTACAAATTGTTCTTTTTTGTATTGTGAGTTTGTGACTAAATTCAAGGGTTTATAGTTATTTTCAATGCTTTCTTTCTCTTTATTGTTTATGCTATAATTATGTGTTTGCTAACTTGTTCTGATAGAGAGCTGACATTTTCTGATTTTGTTTGTCTATTTATCTCCCTGCTCAAATCTTTGTAAACTTTTGCCTTTCTGTTTCAGGTATGAGGGCTTCCTTAATAATTTCTTGTAAGGCAGATCTAGTGGTGATGAACTCCCTCAGCTTTTGTTTATCTGGATAGAGTATTCTTGGCTGAAAATGTTTATCTTTCAGTATTTTGAATATATCATTCCATACTCTCCTAGCCTGTAAGTTTTCTGCTGAGAAATCCACTGAAATCTTGATAGAGGTTCCTTTGTAGGTGGCTTTCTTCTGCCTTGCTGCCTTTAATATTTTTTCTTTGTCATTTACTTTTGCCAGTTTTAATATTATATGCCTTGGAGAAGGTCTTTTTGCACTGATGTAATTAGGAGTTCTATTGGCTTCATTACTTGTAAGTGCAGTTCCTTCCCCTTGTTTGGGGACTTCTCAGCTATTATTTCTTTGAACAAACTCTCTGCTCCTTTCTCTCTCACTTCTCCCTCTGGAATACCTATAATCCTCATGTTGCTTTTCCTAATTGATTCAGATATTTGTTGGAGAATTTCTTCATTTTTAAAAAATCTTAGTTCTCTCTCCTCCGCCACCTGAAGTAGTTCTAGATTTCTATCTTCTAGGTCACTTATTCTCTCCTCCATAGGTCAGTTTTAATTTTTGTGGTTTCTTGATTATTTTTTATCTCATTAATTGTGTTCTTCATATCCAGAATTTCTCTATAGTCTTTTTTGAAGGCTTCAATCTCTTTGATGCAGTATTCTTTCTGCTTATTAATTTTATTCCTGAGATCATTGAACTGTCTTTCTGAGTTTTCTTGTAACTTGTTGAGTTTTTTATAAAGACTATTTTGAATTCTCTGTTATTTAGATTACAAATTTCTATGACTTCAGGGTTGGTTTCTGGAAACTCATCATTTTTATTCTGCTCTGAAGTGTTACTGTAGTTCTTCATAGTGTTTGAAAAGACGATTCTTTTTAACCTAATGTCTTTTCCTGTTAGAATGACTATTAATTTAAACATGCTTTTTCTGGTCTGTTTGTCTTGAGTTTATCTAAAAGAACTTGTGGAAATTAATCCAGAAGAGAGTCAGTCTAGGAATTTATCTAATATCTTCAATAGAAGGTCATTGAAGGTAACAAAAATTTCCATAACTTAAGAACAATTTTTCTTCCTGCAACTCTAAAATAGTCCATATATTTAGAGGCTGGGATTAAGTATTGTAAGGTTTAAATAAAGTGTTGTGCTTACAATTTTTTATATCTGTTTGTAGTAGGAAGATTATTTTCTTCTATACTCTACAGTCTTGAATTTCTGCCTAATATTTTCCACCTAAGTTATCAAGAAAGAATTTTGCAATATTCTCAGATTTATAACAATTTCAGTTATAATTTTATTATTGTTATTCACAAACCTCACAACTGTCCTTAATTTGACTAATCATTTAGCATCATTATCTTTTCACCACAGCTACTTCAATAAGTTCTGCTTCTGAAAGAAAGGATTTCTAAACAAATGGGTTTAAAGATTTGGTTTAAAGCATTAATACCAGTCTGTCTCTGAAACATTATCCTTCAAATAATACTAGGTGCACACTATGTTGTCTTCCATATTAGTATAACTTCATAAATACCTACTCAGATATTTTTGGAGATTTATTGAGTTATAATAACACACAATTAGGTGCACATGTTTAAAATGTACCCTTTGATAGATCTGAACTATGTTTGCATCTATAAAACCTATGATTGTATTAGTGAATTTTTTAATCAAAGGAATTTTTGTGGGTGTGTGAGGAAGATTGGCCCTGAGCTAACATCTGTTGTCAATTTTCCTCTTTTTGCTTGAGGAAGATTGTCACTGAGCTAACATCTGTGGCAATTTTCCTCTATTTTATGTGGGATGCCTCCACAGTGTGGCCTGACAAGTGGTGCTAGGTACATGCCTGGGATCTGAACCTGTGAACCCCAGGCTGCTGAAGCAGAGCATGTCAACTTAACCACTACTCCACTGGGCTGACCCCAAAAGGAATTTTTTAAAAGAGAAATTTTTAAAATAAAATCACAGTTTAGGTAGTTAACTCTCAATTTGCTTCATTTTCTTTACTCACTATAAACACTCAAGGCAGCATATTTTGGGTGGTAGAAAGACTAGAACTAACTTTGTAGTAATTCTAAAATGATGAATCTGTTTACTCACTTGTTTTTCCCTAAAGTTTTCTTAATGTTATTTTATTATGTAACACAATGTCTTTGCAGTCCAAATTTTGTAGGATCTTTTTTTCCAAATTCTGTGATAAATTTGACTCTGCAAAATCTGGGAGCTAATATTCAGTTGACCTGTTTACTGCATGAGTAAATTCCAAAGCAAAATAAGATCATTTGAACTATTAGCTCTCATTCTAAAATGATTTATGACCCCAAAGATGTATTTCCTTTTCTGTTAGTCTGTACCCTAGTTAAACACTTGCACACACACATAAAAATGTGTGTGTTCTCAGAAACTCTCTGTACTGTTGTCGGTGTGTGTTGCTGCTTGTCTGCATGGTCTGATGTCTGCATCCAGACATAGCAGCTATATCTTGCCCAGCCAGGTTGAGGCTGTGACATGGCCTCACATGGGCTTTACATCAAATAACGCACATTCTCCTCCTGCGTCCCTGTGACAGCACAAGGGGGAGAGCAGATTGTAACCATGCATTTCTTAGAGTACTGAAGTGAATTCTTTTTCTTGGAATCTCAATGCCTGGATCCCTGGTTTTTCTGAGCTCAGAAAATGTACCTGTTTTTGAACTGAAAAAACTTGTTCTTTATGCCAAATGGATATCGACTTTGTAAAATCTTTATTTCTTCTGGCACTAGTTTCTTTAAACATATTTATGATATTTTTAGGCCTCTGACATCCAGATAACGTAAAGGGGATGAAATACTGTTTTCTGCCATGTCTTCTCCATCATAACCTCAATATAAACACTTATGCTTAAAAAGAGTTTCTAGAGTCATTGCTCCCAAACAGTGATATTCTGGGGAGGTGAATGTGGTCCTGTGTCTTGTATATCTATATTAGACTGTAGCTCCTTGAAGGTAATTTATTTCTGCATCTTCATTGAGCTCGCAGACTTACTCACATGTAGCCAGTGTTTAACAACTGTTTATAAAGTGAATCTCCATCTGGCCTGGAAGAGAAGGGAAACCCAATGCCTTCTTATGTCAGACTAGAGGCAGGAGTGATGGAGCACAAGAGAAGTGCAGCTCAGTGCAGTTTTGAAAATTAATTTCTGGTTCCAAAATTTATTTTATACTCATTTAAGTGGAGATTTTTAAAGGTGAGTCATTATTGCCCAGACCTTGGGTTATGAAGGTTTAATGCTATCTTTGCATTGCGGAATAATTGTGGCCTTCCTTTCATTGAGGGACAGGCACTTTGGGCAGTTCTACAAAGTCAATGAACACCAATATTTCTACCATCCAGTGGAAGACGCGTGGGAATGAATTCTCACTATGACAAGAAACACTAGAATGTGAACTACAGTTAAGACTAGTTTTTAAAAGTCTGCCTTGTTGTTGCCTAGGACTCTAGGTAAAGTCCTGTGCAGAAAAATGGAATGGTCAAAGCACTGTTAGAAATTCCCACCATCCTTAAGATTCTGGGAAAGTCTGAGAAATAGAAAAAATGTCTAGTTGTACCTTAGCGTTAAGAAAAGATAGATTGTTTTAAACTTAATCCTTGTTGAAAATCTTTTAAAATATATTGGTCCATATTGCTACCTCAATAAATACATTTTGCCAAGGTACAACAGAATACTATTGAATCTTTCTTTAGAAATCTAGAATTTTTTGGTTCTTTGGGTCACAGTGTTTCCATAATTGTTAATCAAATTCTTCATGAATTCCTAAAATGTAATTATCATTATTCCAGTGGTTGAGAGGTACAAAAATGTAAAAATATAATCCTATATATAAGTTGGGGAAATAAAATATATGGACTGTCTATGGTTAGTGAGTAAGATGGCATCTTAAATACAAGCAAGACAAATTTTTATTGAGTTTAAGATGCCATAGATTCTGATATACACTATTACTTTTTATTCCACTAAAAAACGAAAAGCATAGTTGATTATATTTGCAGTATGTCATTGATTAAGATGCATCCTGAATTGAGAGATGTTAAAATATGAAAAAAGTGCGCATCTTAGTATTAATGACACACTGCAAATCAGACACAACAGAGACGATAAACTGTAGTCAGTACTAGTGGCAGCAGAGATGTAACTGCTCAGTGACAACGTGAGGACTGGTGGGTAGGACGTCACTGGGAAGACTGAGCAAAGTGTGAATAGGAAAAGGGGAGAAAGGAAGGTGGAATATTCCAGAAGCAAAAGATAAACGTAAAGAAAGACAGGATTGATTACGTTAGATGCAGAAACAGAAACATATATTAGATTATATATGTGCTAAACCCAAAACATATACCCAAATTTGCTTTTTTGAATAAAATGTTAGTACATATTTTCTTGTGTTTACAGAAACAAAACAAATTCTATATCTTACAACTATCAGAGACCTTAAAATATTAGAAGGTAATACTCTGTCCTTAGGATAGTATTAGTTCACATTTACACCTGAGAAAACTGAGCCCATGTGAAGAGACATGGCCAAGGTGACACAGGTCATAAGCAGCGAAGGGAAAACGACAGCTCAGGTCTGCCTCGTAGAGCAGTGCCCCTGGCCCAGCCCCAAGGTGATGAGGGCTCCGAAGAACAGGGACACGTACCCCTCTGTGTCTACATCTCAAAATAGACAGCCAGGAGTCCCCATTTCTAGAAATGTTCATCAGGGTTTTCTGACTCATTTCCAGTTTAAAGCCTGTGTTCTAAGACATGTGATGGTCAGATGCTACTGGCTACTGAAATATTCCTAGTGGAAAATGCTAGAGGCAACGATCATTAAATGAACTTGGGATCATGACGCCAGAAATATAACTTATTGAGGAAAAGGATTTGGGCGGTTGTGACCTTCATTGGAGTGTAAAGTGCTTGCCTGAGTGCAGAGGGCTTTCAGCAGTGCTGGCAGTTGACTTTCTTGTCAGAGAGTGATGACCTTGAATGCTCTAGAATTTGAGAGTCTTGCCTGTTTAGCCAAGATAAGCCATATGTATACATATATATATATAATTGTATATACAATTTTTAACTGTCTGGAGAATTAAATATATAAAAGATATAAATAAAATAACAAACTTCGTTAAGTATATAATTTAGGTATAATTAAATATATAAATAAAATTAAAATGTATAACTAAAAAACTTCTGGAGAATTCTGGATGATGTAGGAAGTGGGTTTTGTCGGTAAATGCTACCCCAATGATGAAATCTGCAGGAAGTTGCAAGAATCTGCAGCAGTGCTGTGTTCTGCTTTCATTGGCGTGATTTTAACTTTCTCTCATCTGTTTATAAAATACAAATCACTTTTTGGGAAGTGTGAGGAGGTTGGAAATAAAGTTCCTGAAATGCAAATTTCTTCAGGGGCCCAAATGTAATAAAAAATATAAAGTACTAAATGGATGTTGATGATTAAAATTCTGTTCACGCCAAGTATTCAATACAGCTGTGTTAATTTAATCCCTTTAGGGGCACTGGGGGAGGTTTAGAACATCCAGAAGAATTATTGGGAATGAGCAATACAAACTTAATTTAAACATTTGGGTTATTCCCTGGTAATATATATTCCGTACATGGGCACATTCAAACACTCACCCTACTCATCACTATCAGCTTCACCGAAAATGCTTTAGACCTTTTGTAAAGGAAGGAACTACAAATATTTAGAGTAAATATTCTCAGCACATCACTTAATCACTGTAGTTACTGGAAAGTATGTTCCCCCATGAGGGTCGTGTCTTCTCAAGGTTTACCTGGACTTTGGTGCATCAGTTTCAGAGCAGGCATGTTCTCCAGAGATGAGAACCCAAGAAGGAATGTCACATCCAGGATTTCATTGGAAAAGAGAAAATCACTCAGATATCCAGGAGATAAACCAAAAGATGAAATTTATGTGTATGTGTGATAAAGAGTGTATGCAAAGACACAGTTCTTGTCTTTGTGGAACTTGAACAAGCCTTATATAGATGTTTAGATATATAGTTAACACAATAATAATTATTGTTAATAATAATTACTTTAGCTCTATTTGTTGAATTTTTACTATGGCCAGGAGCTATGTTGGTGCTTTAATACATTATTGAATTGTTATAACAGCTGTGTTTGGCTGCTATATTAATTCCCATTTTATAGATGAAGAAGTTAAGTACAGAAGGTCCCTTGGTTTGAAGGAGGTCACACAGAGATTTGTGACACAGTCGACTTTGAAATTGGTCGCTCTGCCCTACTATGGCCTGAATATGTGTTCAGTACCCTAACAGGGATGAGCAAAATGCTGTAGGAACAAGGGAGCACACTTACTGTCTCTATGGGAGTGAGGATGGGGGGTGTGGTGGGTCAAAGAAAGTTTCACAGAGAAGTTGAGATTTGTACGCGTGCCTGAGAGATTGATGGGAGCTCCCTGGGGGAAGGACAAAGATACCCCTTTCTGGGAGACAGAATAGCTATATGAAAGCTGGAGGTCTGAGAGGGATGTTAGAGGAACAAGAAGAATCCCATGGGCATAGATTATACAGTGGGCCTGTTGACAATAAGGTTAGATGACGATAGAACAACGCCAGACTGCAGAGGGCCCTGGAGACCACGCCAAGGAGCTGGGTTTTATCCTGAGTGCAAAAGAGAGTTTATTTGCCACATGCTTATTGGAATGATAACGTTGGCAGGCTTGTGGACAGACCACCTGGAAGAGTGAATTAAAGTAGTGACATGGGATGGTGGAAGGGGGACGTCATTCAAGAATCATTTCAGCTGGGTAAATCTTGGTGACTATATGGATATGGGGATTGAGGAAGAGAGAGTTAAGAATATTGTAAGAGCATATCATCGTGTTTACTATGTAATCATGGAATATTAGGCCATGACTAGACAAGCCCCTTAGGTTTAATTCTTAGATCCAAGCCAAGTAACAGAGATAGGTTTGCCTTTGAATCAACCTGTTTTTCTAAAGAATTGCAGGTGGCAGAATATACCTTATTTCCATCTGCTAGCTAAAGTTTTCTGAACCTGCATGTCAGTTTTAAGTCTGCACATCTAATTCTGGGCAATTTGAATAGTCAAGGAGGCATTACTTCATACAATATTTTAATAAAATAGTTTTATTAATAAGCAGCCAGACAAACAGTGACCAAATATATAGCTTCTCACTGGACCTGGACCTCGTGTGGCAGTCCCTGCAGTTCTCTGGGACAGGACGTCTGTGGCTTCATCCTGTCAGCTGCTGGCTCAGCCGGATCTCCGCTTTGTAGTCTCTCTCCTATTCCCACGCCTACCCCTCCAGTTCTGGTCTCTCCGGGCAAAACAGTATTGCTTTCTTCTGCTCGCAAACTGGAGTGGCTGTTGGGGCAGCAGGAGCTTGGTTTGGGATAAGCAGAAGGGATAAGATCAAAGTTCCAACAAAACAGAGTAAGAAATAGCCTGCCCTTTGAGACCTTGGCTGACTACACACCAACCTTGTGTTTACAAAGCCTTCAGCGCACTGTGAGGGAGACGTGGGGACAGAAAACCAGAGGAGATGTCCACATTTCTCCATATTTTAGGTTTTAGGAGTTGTCAGTCATGTATCTTAGAATCCTTGTTTTTTTTTCCTGTTCTTAAAGTAGCTCCCTAAATCAGACCTTGTTGAAACCAGGCTGAAGTATTCCCTTTGCTTTATAAGCATATGCTCAACTGAATTTCTTTTGGAGTGTAATGGATAACTTAAAAGTTAATAATTTAAAGTGTCTACTTTAGAAAAGAGGAATAATCAGAAAAGTAAATGTGTTTAAGACTTTGTAGATCTGCCATTCTGTTTTGAGGTCAAAGACCAAAATCTTAAAAAAATATTCCTTCCTTATTAATATTTCCCTCAGCCGAATTCTTGGAACTGCTCATCTGTTGCTGAATTTTGTGGTCTGAGCTTTCATTTCTTTTCTTTTTTTCTTTTTTAGGAAAATATAGTAGTAAGTGAATGTGTTATTGTAAAGAAGAGTTTCTTGTGACATAAAATCATTCATATAAATCTTTCTGTTCTTCGAGACTCGATAAAGCAAATAATAGATTTCGGTTCAAACATGTCAAAATAGTGACATGAGCTTTCAATATTGGCCATATAATTAAGAATCTGTGTGATTTTTTACAGACAACTGATGACTTAGGAGGGCCCGGGTCCAGCATATAGAGAGTTGACCTAATTCTAGTATGTATTAAAATATTATTCATGCATTTCTCATTTTATTAAGGTATCTTGGAACTTATAAACAATGTAATTCAAGATGTTCTGTTTACTTATGTCAGAAAAAAAAAAAACAAACAACTTTGCTAAAACTCCCAGGAAGTTTGGATTGATTCTTGGGCTTTAAGATTTCTGCCAAAAATGCTTCTGGAGACCTTACAAGAATGTCCAGTTCTAAGAAGTTGTTCAATATCCGAAGAGGGATTTTGAAGATGCACAACACACACAAATAGTGACTTGCACGTGAAAATCATGAAGCCACAGGAGAGAAAGGAGACTCCAGGACCTATCAGCCTGGCACCCCAGGGCACATAGGTTTTTCCCAAGAGCAGGACACATCTCCGTAAAGATTTCGTGACTCTGCTCTTTAGCTTCTCAGAGGAGTCCTTGGCAGAGAAATGGTTCCAAGCCCCTGGTCTAGGACCTCCCACTGCTCTAAAAGTAATGAATCTTGTTTTCACCATGAACTTAGCACTCAGTTAACCAATAAGCTCTATATTAGGCGCTGGCGTGACCCATGATTATTTTTACATACAGAAGGTCAGAAGCCATAACCACAAAGGCAGCACCTCCTTCCTGTGTGAGTCTGCTGTCACATCGCTCGTCACCTCCCAGGCTGTGGGATTTCTTTGGTTCCTACATGCTGAAGGCAGTGTAGTGGCTCGGGGGAACCAGGACCTCCAGTCCTGACTCACCACACTCCTCCAGGGTTAATCTGGTCCCTCACAGAGCCGAGAAACGCTCTGCCACACTCACCGTGAATCAGAAAAGCTAAAAATGGTTTTGGAAAAAAACAGATTGGTGGTCATACTTTATTCCTGAAATGTGTTATTAGTTTGATCCAGTAAAATATTAAAAGAATGAAGCATATTGAAGTCATTAAGTCAAATAGCATTAAATCACTATTTTTACTTATATTAGGCTATATTATTTAGCATTCCTTGGATACGACTTCAGAAGATGCTACTGAAAGATAAAATCAAGAATTACAATTTCCTCATAATTATCTTCAGTAACGGATAGTCTTCCACACACACGAGATGCCGTGGACTGGTTTTACTTGTAATCTTCACCACAGTGGATCACTACCTTCACAACTTTACCAGAAAACAGAGAATTTTGAAAAGAACAGTTCAACTCTAGGATACAATTTCTCTAAAGAAATTAAATTCAATAAACTTTTGTTGAGTCCTTGACATGCATGAAGTGTTGTAAATCAGGCAAAGATACATGGAAGACAATTTTGGTCGCCGCAGACCAACATTTTGTGAAGGAGAACAAAGACTCATGTAATCTATGTACATAATATAGTTTACATGAATTACTTGGGGGAACCATCGTGCACTGCGATCCTGTCGTGCTCTGAGAGGGGGGAAGAAGCTGTGAGGAGGAAGCCTTCAGGAAAGAGGTGACTTTGGGTCAAGATCCTCAAGACTAGGGAGCATATGTGTGATGTTTGTTTTCCCTCTGACTAGAAAAACAGGAGAAAGCAAGAACAGAGACAGGACGTGTGACAATGCATGACTTGTTCAGAAAGGTGAGTAACCTCAGGTGGCAGGAGTGTAAAGGGCATGAAGACAGTAGTGGGAAGGGACTCAAACCGTGACTGTCCTCAAGTGACACGTGAAGGAATTTAGACCTTTTCTACAAAACAGCGGTATCCAAAGTAGAGTGGGAAAGGAGTATTAGGGTCAAATTTATAATTTACTTTTTTGTCTCTTTCTTTTTAAACATCTATTTTTTATGTATCTTTAAAAAATTTACCTATTGGTGGAACAGTCCGTGGATATCTTATGTTGATTAATATACATCTATTCGGGATCTGTAATGAAACTTTTCCCTGATGAAGAGCACACTCCAAAAGCATGGGGACAACTGGTATGAATGACTGTATCTTTTCCAGTCTCAAGTAGAGGGTACAAGCAGATTAACTTCTGAGTTAGATGATGGAGATGATTATATGTGGAAGAATCTTGGAGACAATATAATTTAACTCCGTCTTTTACAGATGAACTAGAGTCTGGTGACTATAAACAATTTGCCAAGACATCCACAGCGTGTTGGTGAAAGAGCTGGATCTGGATAGTTTCTATCACGAAGCCCACAGGCTTTTTCTTAACCAAGGACATTCCTGCCTTTTAACAATGTTCTATCAGCAAATTGAACATAAGTCTTGTGTTCATGGCACTGACAGATAAAACCCAAATAACGTTAGCTGAAGCATGATGAAAAGAAGATATGTAACAGTGTACCCTAATGGCAGGAAGTATTTTAGAAAAAAGTCATAGTTTTTAAAAGAGCATTTAAGGTGAAAGCTTGTTATCTGGACAACTGTCCTATGGCATAACCCCTTACTCTCCAAACCGCCAGATAAAACAGTGCTCCTGTTCTGTGATAAGAGACAAGGAGCTGGGTGGGTGGACAACCTGACTCTCGGGGCCCTTGACAAGCCTCAAGTCTTTGACTCTAAGCTGAAATTCTTACACCACAACGTTACCTTGTTCTGAAACTTACTCCCTCCATCCTTTTTAAAATTAATTTTTAGGAAGAAATCATACCCAGGCATTACAACATAGACTCAGCCCTGAGACGGAAGACTTACACGCTTTTTATTTTCATTGATTCCAGTTTCACTGCAATTAGGTGGAGTTTTTGTTTGTTTCTTGTTACTATTTCCTTAACTGTTGTGGGTAAGTCAGTGATATTTTACATCCAAGGCCACAGACAGGTAGCTGATGGGTAGAATTTGACTTACAGATTGTTTTGTCTTTGTTTTTCGCCATACAGTTTCTTTTATAACTTTTAAATTTTGAAAAATAATGTTTAGTTCTCAAAATTTGAACAAAGTACATCCATATATGCTTTGCTTAGACTGACCAGTTTTTGTACATTTTGCCACATTTGCTTTGTCAGTCTCTCCTTCTCTCTCTCCACACCCACATACGCCCACACTGTTTTTTGTGTGTTTTTTCCCATACAGTTTTTAAAAATGATTTGACAGTAGATGGCATATATCATTCCCTTCTACTCCTCGTGTACTTTCTTGAGCAGTGATAACTCTAGTGTAGTAACATCCATAACCCCAGTACGATAATCAAGTTTACGCAGATTGATATTGATGCTTTTATCTACTTTTCATGTTCTACTTTCATCCCCTTGTCACGGGAACGTTTCCCAAAGCAATTTCCCCCAGAACACGGTCCAGATCACATTTCATATTATCATGTCTGGAACATGTCTTAAATCTGGAACAGTTCCTCAGCCTTTCTTTGGCTTGTTTGTTTGTCATATTAACAACATGTTTGAAGAATTCAGGCCAGTTATTTTATAGGATGCCTCTCAGTTTCGGTTTTTCAAATGGTTCTCTCTGGTTCCATCTAGGTTACGCATTTTTGGCTGGAATGGTACGTACAGATGTTGTGTCTTTCTCAGGGAACCCTATCTGGCAGCACAAGATGCCCCTCTCCCCCTCCTTTTGATGTTATTTTTGATCACTCGGTCAAAGTTTTGTCTGTTTTCTCCACCATTTTCTTACTATCTTCCCTTTGTAATTGATAAGCAATTTGTGGGGAGATGATTTGAGACCGTGTAAGCATCCTGTTCCTTACCCAGCTCCCTTCCCCACTTTGATTTAGCATCCATTAATGACTCTCGCCTAGATTCATTTTTTCTTATGATAGTTGTGAAGTGATGACTTTCTAATTTCATTGCTCCTTCTCTGTATTAGTCAGTACTGTACCGAAAGGAAGAAATTGGCTTTCCTTTTCTCTCTTTTCTTCCTTCCTTTCCTCATTCCTTCCTTCCTCCTTCCTCTTTTCCTTGTCCCTCTCTCTTTTTCTCATCAGTATGAACTCACGGATTATTGCTCATTCAGCGACGTTTTAATTCATTACTGTTTTCATTTACTTTGATTCTCAAATTGCCCCAGATCTGTCCCCTTCAAACTGCCTACTTGTGTCCTTTTGTCTTATTTATTAGCACTTCTCTATGTTCTGGCACAAGATGTTCTAGATTCATCTTATATTTTCCTTGCCTCAGTCCGAGGAACTCAGGTTCCTCTTAGCAAGAAATGATGTTTAGAAAAATCTGGGCTCTGAGATCATTGCTTCTGGGACATATTGCTTCCAGGCTCTTCCAGATGTTCTTGGTTATAACAAACCCCCTCAAAACGTAGTGACGTAAAACATTTTATTATCTCTCACGGTTCTCTGCATTGTCTTGGATCAGCTAGGCAGCTTTTTGGGGGGGTTTCTCATGCTATTGTACTTAAATGGTGGCTGGGGCTGGAGATGTCTCGATTGGAATGGACATCCAAGATGGCTCACTCACAGAATTGACAGTTGATGCTGGCTGTCAGCTGAGCACTCAGCTGGCACTGTCATCTGGAGTGCCTCTATGTGGCCTCTCCATGCAGCTTGAGCCTCCATGGCATAATGGCTGGATTCTGATAGGAGGTGTCTCAAGAGTGGGAGGAAGAAGCTGAAACTGCCAATCCTCTTATAGGCAAAGTCTGGAACTGGTACAGTGTCTCCCTCCCCCCCACCCCAGAATATTCTGCTGGTATAAGTAGACACAGGTAAGCCCAGATTCAAACAGCTGGAGAAACAGACATGACCTCTCTGGCAGACTGGTGTGCATATTCAGGGAGGAAAGAAATTGTAGGAGCCGTCTTTGGAGACAAGCTACTATTTATATTAGAAACGATGAGTTTATACTGATAACTCCAGTTTCATTGCAACCCCACAGTGGTCTCCGTTTTTCTCAGTTGTTCAATCTAATAACACACACAATATAGTTTCAGGGTTGCTGTGCACATACCACTATGAAAAACAAACCCACTGTGAAGAGATCAAGATTTGTTTGCAGTTCTTATTTTTGTAGACTGAGGGTTTATCATTGAAATCTTCATCCAGCTGTACCATTTTCTTCTTGCTTGTTCTTAATTACTTTATCTCTTTCGTTATTGTAAACAGGGTTTATCTTCTATAATGCTGTTGAACTTGTGTTTATTTGCCCACTAGATTGATTGTGAATGCTTTTAGTTGTAAATGTACTACTTCATGGTGTTCACCACTACATTATCTTCTCCAGCCTGTGATTTGGCTAGCCCCTAAAGTCATTGGCATTTTTTCAACCATTGAAAAAACATTTCAAATAATTTTATAAAAGAATCAGATGTAAACAGTTTTGGTATGTGAAGAAATTATCCACATTGCAAATCTCATCCCAATATAGGAGTTTTACAAATTTTCTTTTTATGTGTATGTGTTTTTTTTTTTTTTAATAAGCACACTGACCTCATAATTAATTCATTCTCATCTAAGGCATACATTTGGCCACCTGGTGCTGCTCTCAAGTCAAGTGATGGGTCTTTACTTGTAATTTGAGAAGATTCTCTCAGCTAGTGCGATAATAATTACGCATTGCATGTATCTTAAATAAGAAGTATTATAATAAACTTCACACAAAATGTCTTCACACTGCTTGGCATTTACAAACTCAGTGGCCTTTACGAAAGAAGATTTCATCAGAATTTCCCACCTATTTCACTTTTAAGTCACTTAAAAACTGAGGGAAAGTCAGCCCTTGAATACAAAATACAAATATAATAAAGAATACTAGAGTACTTATTAATGAGCAAGGGCCTAATTATCATAGGTGGTTATCTAATCAGCTGTTAGTTTTGAAGCATTTGTACCGTGGTGTTTTCTGAGACCCACCAGTCTCGGGTTCTCCAACACTAGCTGGGTGTCCCACAATTCAGTTCAGTTCTGACACTATCTATCTGAAGCGAGGGTCAAATCCCACAAATTAAAAGGCTCAGTCTCACCAGGCTGCCCCCACTTTAGACACCAGTCATGAGTCCCGGGCCACTCGTACTTCTGATTGACTGACTATAAAACCCCCTCCTCAGGTTTGATAATTTGATGGAATGGCTCACAGAACTGAGAAAAACATTTCACTTATGTTTACTAATTTATTATAAAGGATGCAACTTGGGAACAGCCAAATGGAAGAGATGTATAAAGCAAGGTGGGAGGAGGGGGCACAGGGCTTCCTTGCCCTCTCCAGGTGCACCACCTTTCCAGAAGCTGGAAGCTCCCCGAATCTTGTAGTTCAAGAGTTTTTATAGAGCTCAATCTCCAGCAAATGCTTCCCTCCCAGGAGGTGAATGGATTGGGCTAAAAATTCTAACCCTCTAATCTTGGTCCCATGACCAGTCCCATTCTGAGGTTATCTAGGGACCCCGTCCTAAATCATCTCATTATAAACCTAGGTGTCATTGAAAGGGGCTTGTGAAGAATAACAAAAGATACTCCTATCACTCAGGAAATTCCAAAGGTTTTAGGGGCTCTGTGCCAGCGCTGCGGGCAAAGACCAAATATATTTCTTATTATACGACATGTAGATATTTCACATATGAACTATGGCTTTTCTTTGGCTTTTCCTTAAGGAATGGTGGAGAGAAAATCAATGTGGGAGATAAAAATGAGTGAATAGGTTGAAAAGGAGAAAACAAGAGGAGAAAGGATGTAGAGATAAAGGAGAAAAAGAGCAAAGTGGAGAAAAGCATTTATGTGCTTTAGGCAACTGTTTTGACTTCTTATAATATCCCACAGATTTTCACAGAATTAATTTGAAGTTGGA
This sequence comes from Equus przewalskii, assembly GCF_037783145.1. NCBI lineage: Eukaryota > Metazoa > Chordata > Mammalia > Perissodactyla > Equidae > Equus > Equus przewalskii. Next base: position 2,899,335 of record NC_091838.1, read on the forward strand.
ATTAACTCCAATTACTAATTATGATAAAAGTTCAGGTCATTTCTAATTATTTTCTCTTTCATTTAATGATGATGATGATAAATCATTCTGTTAAAAGATAATGTCTTTTAAAGTTTGCTTGTTGTTAAGATATATAGCAGACTTACCATACACTTTGATGATTAAGTATTATCATAAATATGTAGTTAATTTTTTAACTGTGGCAAAGTCATAGGTAGCCTTGAATCGTCCAAGAAAACATGATGAAATAAATGTCCTTGAGACTTAATGACTCAGGAGCCATTTTAATGCAAGGTAATTATTTCAGGAAGGTTGAGCCCTTATAATCATTCATTAACCAATGGTAGAACGGTTCGGTGATGTTTTCTACGGGAAATACATAGCCACCAGGGTCATGTTCCTGGGTTACATAAATACGTGTTGCAAATTTGCCTTGGGTGGCTTGTCAAGTATTTAGTTCAATAAAGAAACATCACTTTAAAGTGTCTAAAATACCTCCCAGGGGCAAATCCAGAAATACTGGCATAATGGAAGTAAGAGCAGCTCTTCTCATTTGAAAGAAAACTTGATTAATTGCTTCTTCTCAGCTAGAGTCTCCAATGGACAAATGAATAAGGCCAGTGTCTCTTGGCACAATTGTCCTTGGCAAACTTTCTGTGACTATCATAGTAGCACTAATACGTTTTATTCTTATTGACTTTCTAAATAATTCCATTCATCTCCTTCATTGCCATACAATTCTAAGAAAAGATATATGACAATTAACTGAAGAAGGCTGAATTTATATGGAATTTCTTCTCAGATCAATAGGAGAATCAATCAGAATAGTCTGGGTGTGACATCCCAAAGAAGAAAGACCGCAACCCCACCAACAGCTACCGTGTATTGCGTGGTTTTAAGACTTTTACATAAACTTTCTTATCTTCCTCTTCTCCAAACCTTGTGAAGTAGATAGAACCATAGAATCTATGTGTGGCTATGACTTTCTGCTCATTGTTCCCTTCTGTTCTCTAGAACTGCAAAGGAATGTGTCTAATCTTTGGCATTTACAAATCCAGTGATCTTTAAGAAAGTCTCTCAAGCATATCATTTTTTTCTTCAAAGGCCGTTTTTTCTTCATACCAAATAGTCTACATTTTTCTTTTCCTCTGTCTTCTTAATATCAAAACTTGCCAAACACCCCTGTAGATGTGACTCCCTGAAAGGTACATAGAAGTTCAACGATCTTCTAGTACGTACACAATCACAGGGGAGAAACAATCACTTCCCTTGTTCTAGACTCTAATATTTTATGTATGTAGCTGAGATTGTATTAATTGTTGGTCCAGCCTCATCACATTATTAACTGTTTTTAAGTTTTGATAGCAGCTACAACACCAAATTGATTTTCATGCGTCAACTACCTAGCCATCACCATCTGTCCCAAACCTGTGATTATTGATGGGAGGGATTTTTCCATTTATATTTTATTATATATTTTACATATGTGCTTGTATGTTATTGTATTAATATGTAACATTTGTATATTTTTATGAATTATATAACCATATTGTATAAAATATAAAAATAATTTTTATTTTATATTTGGCTTACATTATAAATATTTATCTCATTAAATTTTGTCTTATTGGATTTACTTATCATAACCTTAAAATCAATTTATCTAACATATTTTCTTTCCTTCTGCCTTCATGTCAACTCAACGATTACTTGTTTAATAAAATAGCCAATTTGCCAAGCATAATATTTGTGTCCTCCCTGCAATCATCAATCAAAAAAATTTACACACAGAGACACACAGACTTGGGTAGAACACTGGAACTACACCATCACAAATAATCACTCAGATTTAGATTTGTTCATTTTTAATCAGTCTTTTGTCTGTATTACCATGTCTATCACAGTATACTTTGCCAGACATCTTGCTAAAACCCTCATCAAAAATGGAAAATATTTTCATAGTTAACCCCTTATTGACATTAATCAACCTTTATTCTCTAAGCATTCCAAATGTCATATTTGTTCAAGAGTTTTGTGTGAGAGACTAATGTCAAGGTCACCAGTCTATAGTTTACAGCATTTGCTTTCTTCTTTTCCAAATTTGGAAAAATAGAAACCTGTCTCCTGTCTCTGAATACCTTTTATGAGATCAACATATTCTTAAGATGATAGACAATGGTTCAGTGTTTAAGTTGGAATTTTCCACTGTACCCTGGGAGAGAATTCATCCAAGAGACTTAACCCCCTTTAGAATAAAAAATTTTCTCTTACAATTTCCTACTCTAATTTCTGCTATAATTTCATTGCATAATCAAAAAAATTTTTTTTCTTCCTGATATCATAATCATCTTGACAGAGCAGACAGAGGAAACGCTGGAACATTTTTACTTTGTTATTTATTAATATGATGCTATTCACCCTAATCATCAGATTTATTCTTTATTTTCCCGGGGCTGCACTTATCTCAAAAAAAATTTTTTGTTTGTTCTTGATATTTTTGCAAGCCCTGGCTCACTCCTAGCTTTAACCTTTGTTATACTGTCCTTAGAGTACACCCGAATACACTTTGCACTCATCTTAACTATGTGTCATATTTAATCTGACATTTATTGAACATTTTATATACATTATCTCATTTGATACTCACAATATGCTAGGGGTATGCATTATTAACTCATTTCACAGATAAGAAACTAAGCACGTGGACAAAGTCAGGCATCTGGTATGGAGTAGAGCTAGACTGAGGTGAGCCAGCTTATTTCAGAGTCTGCACTCTCAACCACTGTGATATGTTGGGTCTTCCTTCTGTGTTTTCTACAGGCCTTTTAAAGTCTGGAAAGTTCCTTTCGTAACCACGTTGGTGGCCCTTCTTCTTATTCAGAGGCGTTAAGTGGAGAACGACCTCTCTGTCCTCTTGAGTGATGTTTTCTCCTTTACTGTAGATCTCCGTTGGGCTTTCTTTGGACTTTGCCATATTTCACTTCCTGAATCTTGGGAACGTGTCTGCCTGTGACTAAGATCCCCTTCCTTGGGAGTCCAGAATTTAAAGATCACATTTTACCACAATTCTTGTGTTAAACCTTTATCAGTATATTTGTTCTTGAAATTCAGGGCTAAAAGTATATATTCTCACAGCTTCCTCCACTTTCAGAAAAAGTTACCAAAAATAAGAAAAGTAAAGATTTCTCAAATATATTACATACAGCCGAAAGATATTTTCAATGATTATGTTATGGATTTAAATACAGAGGTAAAAGTTAAGTGCCAGGCACTTTTCACATAAAATAAGATTATAACATGATAAAATAGAATATAGTAAGTGGCCTGTTTGGAGCACTGAATGGGCAAAGAACTTCAGGTGACCCAGTAGGGACACGAACTGACTCTGTAGCCATGACAGGAAAAGTTGTGGAAAGCAAAAGAGAAGGGAGATGTGGACAGTCATCAAAAACTCACAGATATTAAAAATTTCCTTGTCAAAATAAAAATTTCAGAAGAAGAGTTGAAAAATATAGTCAAAGAAATCTTGGAAATACAACAAAAATACAAAGTTAAAATAACACACAGAAAGAAAAAAGATGAAATATGTATAAGAAAAGATGAGGGAAAGAGTATCCAACAGAATTTACTATGAGGCTAATAGGAGTTATACACACACACACGTACACAAAAGAGAGAAGAAAAGACCCAAATAAGTACTCAGCTCATTGAATGACAAAAAAATGACAAAAAGAACATTGTTGCAAAATTTTAGAAAAGAGAATTTTCTAAAAGCTTTCTGAGAGGAAAAAAATCTTTTTTTTTTTTAAAGATGATGACTCAATGTATTACATTCATAGTAACATCTTTTTTTTTTTTTTTTTTTGCAGGGGAAGATTTGCCCTAAGTTAATATCTGTTGCCAATCTTCCTCCTTTTCCTTTTTTCTTCCTTTCCCCTCACTGAACCCTAGTACATGGTTGTATATTCTAGTTGTAAGTTCTTCTGGTTCTTCTATGTGAGCTGCCGCCACAGCATGGCTGCTGACAGATGAGTGGTGAGGTTCCATGCCCAGGAACCAAACCCAGGCCACTGAAGTGGAGCGCACTGAACTTTAACCACTAGGCCATCAAGGTTGGCTTGAAAAAGATCTTGAGCACCTCATCTATAAACACATGAGAATCAGAATAACATTGGACTTCCCAACAGTGTGCTTGACGACTTGTCAATGGAATGCCAGAAGATGGTAGAGTGGTGCTTTTAAGTTTTTGAAGGAGTGGTTTTCATCCAGAATTCTATACTCAAAAACTACCTACACTATAATTCTATACTGCAAACTATCAGTCAAATTTTGAGGGTAGAATAAAAATATTTTAAGAAATGTAAGGGGCAGAGAACTTATTTCCATGAAAATTTTTTTTCAGGAAGCTTCTTGAAGGAATAAATCAAGAAGAGGAAGACCTAGGATCTGGGAAATAATCATAATAGTGACTTTTGAAGGCCTCCAAAATGGTCATTTAACTATAACGGGAAGATAGATAATGAGGTGGGAGTGCAAGAGAACTAACTCCTTACCTATTATAGCAGGAAATAAATAATGTCTGAAACCGATAAATCAAGAAATAGCAGTATAAAAATATAATTTATTGATAGCTATTAGAAGAAATATCTAAAAGAGTTAAAAATTCGTTGTCTCTGAGACTAGGGAGGGGCGAGACAAGGAATAGTGGTTTCTCATTACTGGCTATTAAATACTTTATTATTTTTTAACCAAGTGCTTGTGAATCAAGAATAGGCTAGGTTATGCTTCAGCAGTAAATGACCCCAAAAATCTCTGTATCTTAAAACAACAGGTATATCTCGCTCAATCGACATGTCTTTTGTGAGTTAACATGAGGGCTGCGCTCCACATAACCTTCATTCTGGAACCCAGGCTGATAGAGGCTGATCTTTGCATACGTACACAGCTTCAGAGGCATGGAATCAGAAGGAGCAGGCAGACCACAGGCCATCTCTTGATTCTTAAGATAGAAAGTTACATATAACCTATCCTTTTATTTCACTGGACAAAGCAAATCTCATGGCCTAGTTTGATGGTACAGAGATGGGAAAACATATTCCATTCCCAGAGAGTGGCAGCAAGTATTTGAGAACAATAATACGGTTTATAATAGCTTACTTTATAACTTTATAAATAATTAAATATATGATATAATGAATGTATAGCACTTAGCCGATTATCTGTCTCAAATCAATGGTAAGCTATTTTCAAGATGTTTTGTCATTTTGAAAGAATTGATGTGATGTTGAATGCTGAGCAACCAAGAAAAACGATTGAATTGGTGTTCACTTGGTGATGATGTTTCAACAATGGAGCTGAATTATAAGATTCAGCCTCCAGAAAGACCCCGTTATCCTAGAGACAGGCAGTCCCGTGGAAATAGGTGAGGAAACAGATATCCCGTCTTGATGGCAGACTGGCATGAACGCACAGGGAGGGAAGACATTGACAGCAGCCATCTTTGAAGTCAGGCTACTATGTATATCAGAAATGATGTGTCTATATTGATGCCTCCAATTTCATTCCAATCCCATAATGATCTCCCTTGTTTGTGTCTTCCTTCTTCTCAGTTGCTCAGTCTAATAACACACACAGAATATTTCAGAATTGCTGTGTATATGTCACTATGAAAAATAAACCTACTGAGAAGAGATCATGATTTATTGACAGTTCTAGCCTCAATCTCTTGGACTTAAGTTCCAAGCAATAAACTCAGAAAAAATAACGGAGGGATAAAAAAGGCTCTTCAAGGGATTGACGTGAGCAACATGACCGAGTAAGTTGTTCCCTTTGTCTCTCCCCTCTAAGTTATAATCAATGAGATATCCATTGACCAATGAAGGACTCTCTGCACAGCACACCAGAATGCCTGAGAGATCAATGCATGTATACATCTGAAGGAGAGTGGACTGGACCTCCGGGAGGCAGTGGAACTAGGGGAGCAGCCCCCCTTTACCACCCCTGGTGGCCAACAATCTAAAATGCAGATACTCCCAGTAGAGGCAGTGGTGCCTTGACCTGAGGTTTCAAGGAGCACACTGGTGTGCTCAACTGTGACCAGAAGAGTGAGGACTGCATTCAAAACATGGGTTTCCCTGGCAGGGGTGGAGTGCCCTCGCCTGAGGTTTCAAAGAGCACACCAGTATGCACCAGCAACCAGAGGCTATAGGAGTAGCAAGGACACTCATTGCTTAGTGCGTCTCCCAGTGGTGGCAGGTGATGTACAGGCCGGAGGCTTCAGGACACAGAGTGGTGCTGGAGACCCAGATTCCTCCCCCTCCCCTTCCCCTGTCAGTGGTGCTGGTCTTTCCAGCAGCAAGGGCTGCACCCAAAATGTGAATACCACAGGCAGGGGCAGAGGTGCCCTGACCTGAGGCTTCAAAAAGCACACTGGTGGGTGCCAGTGGCCAGAGGCTGCAGGATCAGCAACAGCACTCAGGACTTAGCCCCTGCCCCTCCCTCAGAGGTGGTATGTGACACCTGTGACTTGAAACTTCAAGAGCCACAGCAGAACCTGTGACCCAGCCTCCAGAGGTGGTACCCTGACACCAACCTTACTAGCAGCAGAAGCTGCATACCAGACCTCAGGGCCATGGCAGTGACAGCAACACCCATGAACCCAGAACCCCTTTCAGTGGTGCAGCCAGCACCCCAAGATTACCTGGGAGCAGCAGTGCAGGGGGTGCATGAGGAAGCAGCACCCAAGCCCATGGAGAGCCCGTGGGGCAACATGAGGCCCAGGTGACTCCAGAACAGCAGAAGTACTTGCAGCCTGGTGACGCTGGTGGCAATACCTGAGACTACAGCAACATCTTAAGCAGCAAGGCACCGGCAACTTCAGAGGCACAAGCAGCACAAGGAGGGCACTGGCGATGCTTCTCGCAGAGGCAGTGGAGAGTGGGAAGTGCAGGCTCTCAAATACAACCAGAAGCAGCTCAGAACCAAAGTAACCAAAACTGTACCCAAATAAGAAAGGCGGTTACTACCATAAATGCACCAGCAGAGGATCAACTCATCAAGCACCGTGAAGAGCTAGAGCGACAAGGCAGAACAGAAAGAGAATGACAGCTCTCCAGAAACCAAACTGGAAGTCACAGAATATTATGACCTAACTGACAGAGAATTCAAAATAGCTGTCATGAAGAAACTCAATGAGCTACAAGAAAACTCAGAAAGACAGTTCAATGAGCTCTATTGTATGATTCAACTCATACATGGAATACAAACAAACAAACACATAGATATAGCAAGTAGATGGGTGGATACTAGAGGAGAAGGGTGTGAGTGGCGGGGGAAAGGGGTAAAGAGGCCACATATGTATGGTGATGGATGGCAACTAGACTTTGGTGGTGAACACGATGCAGTCTATAGAGAAGCCAAAGTATAATGATGTACATCTGAAACTTATCCAATGTTATAAGCCAATGTGACCTCAATAAAATAATAACAAATAAATAAAAATAAAAAGGGTTCTTCAAAATAGGTTCCACTTACCCTCCTAAAAACATTCTTATGGGGTTTGGAATGAACTCAATACTTAGACTATTGCATTTGGAAAAATGTACAGTGTTTAATGAAAGGAAGTACAAGGCAAACTCAGATCATGTCAGTAGGTGAAACCTGCATGGAAGACACCTCATGGAAAACTACCAAGAGGGCCAACTGGTGCTCTTGGCAGCTCTAAACGTTTACAGCTTCTGAGTCACCCCACCCGGGCTTTCTTTCTCAAATGCTAGCTTTCTTCTTTATCACGTGCTGCCTTTTGGTTTCCACTTTCCAGCGTAAGTGATTTTGCTGGCAGGGGCTACGTAATTCTTTGTTCTGTCTACAGCTTCTCAGTAGGCCCCGCTGTGAGTAACCGGGTATCACAGCAGAAAAGAAACAACCTTTCTTTTGGCTCCATCCTTTTGGTTGTTCATGGATCGGCTGTGTGGGCACAGAGCTCTTGGTCAGTGACTCTCTTATTGATTCTCAAAGGCGGAAAAATGCTTTTTTCCTCCCCCTTTGAAGGAAGGAATAGTTGAGCAGAAGCATCTAGACATGTTGGCATTCAGCTTAACTGAACTGAGAGCCTATAATCCACAGGAGCTAGCTAAAATCAATATTCCAAACAATGAAAGGCCAGAATCACCTGGAAATATGAGAAACTTCCCAAACGTAGTGCGGTGCTGACACTCAGGAAGAGGCCAAAGTTCAGCCCAAAAACATAGGGAAAAATAACAGCCTGGAATTTAGTGAAGTCTGACAAACATTTCCCAGAAAATTTATCCCACAAATTCAGTTTTGACTGGAAGTAGAAACCAATCTAGTCTTTATTCTAATTAGCTCTAACCCACATGTTCAGATCGAAAAGTAGGACAAATAATTAAACATTTTGGAGAATTCCATGGAATCTGTCTTAGTTCCTTTACATTACTTAGAAACATACCTAGAGTTCATGTGATTTTGAAAATAACTTTCGGAGTGCTTAAACCGCTTCTTACATCTCACACAGTAAAGCAATTATTAGATAAGCTAAGAATGTAAGTTTTGCCTCGTGCGGTGTGAGCTACACCATCACTCTAAGCTCCTACCCTCCTTCCCCGAGAGCACACCACTGTTTGTAAGAGAGCGTTTCAGCCAAACCCAGTCATCCGGGGAGACCTCGCTACGCTGGTCTTCAGTCACCCAACTAGGGTCTGATTCTGATTCTTTTTCAGGTTTCACCACCTTAAAACTCTGAAATCAGATGTGAAAAGCTGTAACATTTTATTGACACAATGCTCATTAATAGAAACAATCCTGTGAATGAAGTTTCCGATATTTTCCAGGACAAATGTCCTTGTCAGTAAATGGTCTCTTGATAAGCGCTCTGCGAATGTTTAAACACTGATTACAGTTCTTAAAATGACCAGAAGCCATTACTCAAAAGCTTCCTTAGCACATAATTACTGGGTCATGTGCTCCTCTTGTGCTTCTGTGCTGCTCCAGCAGGATCCAACTTTTGTTTGGGAAAAAATAGACTTTGTTTGTGTCAGCAACAAAAAAATCACTGTCTCTCACAGTAATCTAAAAAATGAAAACTTGCGTTATTTTTATGAAATCAAGCAAATGGAATATGTATGGGGAGTATTGTATTTCTCTACATTGCCAAACATTTATTGATTATGTGGCAAATTGAACATTGTTACTGGGATTATCTCCTATAATTTAATCTGGACATCACCTCCTCTGAGGTGGATACTAAAATTAACTCAATTTTGAAGACAAAAACATTGTTTAATAGCAATTCCTGTGTCACCCAAAGGCACGCGATGAGTAAGCGAAGCTGTTAAAGTGATTCTTGGAAGCAATAATGAAAACCCCAATAGGAGTGGTGAGAATGGGGAGGAGGAGGAGGCTGATTATGGAGAGGTGGAAGGAACTGAAGCGGCAACGGGGTAACACCTTGGCTGATGCACCTGGGAAGCATCCAAGACTCAAAGGAGACTCAAGCCATTGCTAAATTCTCATGAAGCCCATCTTTACTTATCCAAAGTCGTGTTCTACTTAAAGCTTCTGGCTATGGATTTGAACTTCTTTGGGGGTTCTAAAGCGCGACAATATGTTTGGCGCTGATCTCTCCAGCAAATCTCCAAGTAGACTCTAAGGCCATCTGGGGCCTGGGTACATAAGGCTCTTGTTTCTCGTCTCCTCTGCCAAACAGGAACCAAGTGGAGGAAGTTACCTTAGTAAACTTGGTAAAGAACACTTAACTCCCAAGGGAAGGTTAAGAGATGGGTGACAGGGAGCAGAAAAATGCAGAAGGACACTGGGGATTACTAGACTGGAGGTCAGCCACCTGCTACGTGTGTGTTATCAGTATAGGCTCCATTCCAAAGTTAAGGCTTTCTTTGTCTAACAAAGGGGCATAAAACCAATGATCTACAGCCTTTTAGGGGGGGTTGTTTTTCTTTAAATCCCAAGCTTAGTGAGGACTAGATTCTAATAAGCTACAATTTTGTATTGTGTTCTCCCAACTAGAAACCACAACAGCTATGCTGTCTTTTGTTCTCTGTCAGTGTTGTCAGACTCTAGCCTGTCGATTAGTGGTAATCTTCATGATCACTAAACTTTCTCTATCTGGTTACAAAGCTCCGGGCTGTCCACACCAAACAACAGCCAGAGAAGGACAAAGGTTCATTCATGAGACAGCGTCAGAGCTGCAAGAGAATAGAGAGAGGTTTTATTTTTCCTTTTAAATGGGGATGAAACACATACCATAGATTACTCTCATTATCTGTGCTGTCACAGGGGTAGTTAGTGACCATTGCAGCTCATGCTTCTTTCCTTCATTCTTATTGATAAACATCCATTCAGACCATTCGGTGGGAAGAGGTGGGAAAGAGTTTACTTGAATATGGATGTTTCTACAGGGGACCAATAAATTCCTGCTTGATTTGGGAACTAGTTACATTCAAACACACCTTTTAGTATTAATATTAAATTACTAAATTAATATTATAACTAACATTAAATTAATATTTATTATTAAGTTGTCTTTTGATAATATTAATAACATAACAATAACAGTATCTTTTCAAACTATAAAAAGATGTTTTACATAAGACTTCTAGCCATGAGGGGAAAAGAGGCAACAGGCCCACCCATTCACTCATAACAGGTGAATGGTTTAAAATCAGTGAATGGTTTCAATTCTCTTCCTTGTTCTGTTAGACTAAGCAGTTGGGTTCTGGGAACAGCTGAGGGTTTAGCTGTATGAAAGAGATTACCTCATAGGAACCTTCAACATTCTGGTATAAGGCCAGCTCTGCCTGCCTCAAAATGTAGTTGACCTATTACACTGCTCCGTTTGACCACACCTCTCAAATCTAAGTCTTACCCTAAGCCACTTCTGCAAACTGAATGACAATAAAAATTTTAGCCTTTACTAATCCATTCATTCATTTATAAAACACATTCATTTATAAAACACTTAGCATCTACTAAGTGCCAGGTACTGTGCTGGGAGCTGGAGATAGAGATGGTTAAGGCATTTTCTCTCTCGCTAATCTCGAGGAACTCAGGAATATTTCAGCAAGATCAGTAATGGAGATAATTATAGTAGTAGCTAATATTTATATTTATTGAGTACTTACTATGTGCCAGGCAGTTTTCTAAGAACTTTATGCATATGAGTTCTTTTGATATGTAATAGTATCCTTTTGGAGACTGATGCGTTATTATTCCCACTTCACAAGTGCAGAGAGTAGGCACAGAGGAATTAAGTGACTTACCCAAGGCCACACAGGACAGTAAGAAGGAGATAGGATTCAATTGCAGGCAATGTGATCCAGAGCCCATGCCCTCAAACGTGATGCACTGATGCAAGGTGGTGCAAGGGGCACTGCAGAGAGGGTCCCTCAGCCAGGCTGATGAGAGAGGCAGGTCAGGGCAGACTTTCAGGATGAGACGAGCTCAGGCTGAGCCTCCAAGACTGAGTAAGAGTCAGCCAGCAAAGGGGTGAAGAAGAAAGGAAAGGGCGTTGCAGAGATGAGCCAAGCCACAGCCCGAGAGCAACACAGAGCATCTTGGAGGGGCGCGTGCCTTGCTGCTGGTGGCGGGTGGGTTCTCAAGGAAACTGGTGTGAAGGGGGAGAGAGGCGGTGGCTGACAGGAGGCTAGAGCAGTTTGGTAGGGCACCAGCAGGGTGGACCCTGCAGATTTCCTTAGGGAACTTGTATCTTATCCTGTTCTTGATACTCAACTACATTTTGTGGGGTTTTTTTGTTTTACTGTTCATTTACATTGCTTTGAGCTACAATTTCTGAGCTGAGGAAATGTCAAGTCACTTTTCTGGGGGCCTCAGTTTCTTCATTAAGGAAACTGAGTTAAGGAGTTAACTGAGTTAAACTGAGTTAACTCCTAAGATAGGAGTTTGGTTTGGATGACCGCTTAGAACCCTTCCAGACCTGAGATTTACATCTGTTTATCTTATCCCTGTGGTCTCTTGTTTGTGCGATTAAGTTCTTCCTAAGGCTAACCTTTACTGAGTTTATGTCTCTCTGCCTCAGCTCAGTATGGAAACAGAGGTAATTATAGTTTAAAGGAGTGATGCTCCCCTTTACTCATTTCAATGTCGGAGATGGTCGCGATGTTTGGAATGACACAGCAGCAGTAGAATTACAAGTTGGGTGTAGATGTGGGTAAAACTAAATTATATATTAGGGAGGCATGATTCTCATAAAACATCGTTACTGCAGCGTGTACAAAATCCTTTGTTCTCGGCTTTCCTGATTGCAAGGAACTCTCGTCCAGAGATGCACCTTTATCCTGTCATCTCTCCTCTCAGCTGCCTCATCCCCACTTCTGGTTCTGCTAAAATGATGTTGTTGCCTTGCAACCCGGTCAGCGCTCTACTCCCAGTCTCTGGTTCTCCTCTGTGAACTTACTCTGGGGACTTGGCTGCAGAATTCACATCTTTGATCTGCCCAGTTGTAAAACTCTCTCTTCTTTCTTCTCATGGTCAATGAGCTTTGCTTCCCACCTCTCTTTAAGTTTAGCCTCATCCCTTTCGTGTTCCTTGGTAAAACTGGAACAAATTTCCATTTTGCCCGAAGGTTCTTGAAAACTACTTGTTTGCAAAAACTTCTTGGTCATTTTTACTTTAAGATTTTGGTTATACATAAGAAGGAACTGGCAAGGCTCACAAGGCATATGAAAGGGTGGGTTTTCCTTCTTTCCCTCTCTCTCCTGCTTCCTCTCCCTCGCTCCTCTTTGCTCCTGTCCTCCCACCCAGAAAGGGTGTAAAATAACCTATAAAAAGACATACAATAAAACATGACTAGATCAAATGAAAGCAAATTTTGTGATGGGGGAGATCAAGTCAGACAGGAAATAAGAGAGAGAAGTCAGGGATGAGGTTAATTTCAACACAAGTGATATGCAGTCCTTCCTGCACGTTTGTAAGAGGCACGACCGAAAGTGGGCTCTAACCAGGTTAGCAGCTAATGCTTGTGGGAGAGGAAACCAGGCTCACTGGATCCAAAAAACAGTAACAAGCAGCACCAAAGTGAAGGGCAGCATTCCCCAAGGCTGCGAGTGGAGATGAATTCCTCCCACAAACCCTCCAGTAGAAGATCACAACGTATGGCGCTCTGAGTGATAATCTAACAAAAATCAGCCACATATTTGAGACTTTTTAAAGGTCTGTGCCTTGGGGCTTATATCATGCCAAAGCTCATCCGGCAAAAGTGCTCTTCGAGTGGTCCCGATGCACAGCTCTGTGCTGGGCTAGTTAATCCAGGCATAGAGCTTAGAAGCTGGAGAGCAGCAGTGTGTGTTCTGTGGTTCATTATTCACAAGAGATGATGGGGCGGGGAAGGAGAAAGGCTCCCCAGGCCAAATTAATTTGGATTTGCACACTGTCTTTGAAGATTCAAAACGCACATTAGCATGTGAGGGCTCTGAAAAGTCCTGTAGTAAAGGAGCATCCTTACCTTTGTTTAACCCGGTTTTCCCCCAAACATCCTTAAACATGGAACTGGTTTTCATTGTCCTTGTACTGTTGTTGTCTCTTGGTTTATTACTCAGGCCACTTCCCTATGTTCAAGGAACAGATTAGTAATTAATAAAATTAATTGGGTTAATCAAACACAAATATTTATTTTCTTAAGTGTATTAGAAATTAGACCAGCTTCTAGACTGTTACAAAATCATGGTAGAAATTAGGTGGAATTAAATTAAATCTCCCTAAGGATTTCAATGACATTTTACTTTGGGTTGAACAAAAGCTCTTCCCTTTGGAATACAAGAAAATGCCCATTTTTGATATTAAAAAAATGACTACTTAGAATACTACTGACGTAATTTAACTATACTCATTTATAATTTTTCAAATGTACTGAACATAAATTTTTTAAAAGTCAACTTTCAACTGCTGGCGGCTGAGGGTTTTTGACCAAAGAGGTTTTTTTTTTTCTGTTTTAACTCAACTAGTTAATCATTTTTACATAGCACAGGGCTACACCATGATTAAACTTATAAGACAAATATTTCTTAGATAACTATTGAACACTCTTTCAGTGAGCCTTGTGAATTTAATCTCCAAGTAGAAATGAATAGTTAACAATGAATTTTATCTTGGGTTCCTTTTTCAGTGTAAAGAGACAGGAAATTAATGAAAGGTATTTAAAGACACACTGGTGCAAGACTTCTGGCTCTATTATTAGATATGCAAAATTCTTCCCAAGACTATTTCCTCCCAAGCAAACAAACAAATAAATAAGCATCAATGAATGGATTGTGCAAGAGTCAGAAGTTTTCCCCCAAATATTTTCCAAGAAGCAATTTCGCTGTGGTTAGTTCTCCATTCTCAGCCTGTTCCCTTCCCTTTAGTTATACAAACAGGCTATTTTGGGATCACTATTTATCTGGGGTATAATGCAGATTCTAGCCTATCTTCATTTTTAGAACCCACATAACAATTAAATTCTCTTACTGAGAAAATTACTAGGCACAGAGCAGAAATCCTCCTTTACTACGTTAGACTTTGCTGGCTAGAGGAGTTTTGCACGTTGGACACTTTTAGAGGATTATAAACTATCAGTTGAAACCTCTGGTGAGAGATACATTTCCTTGTGGAAAGTTGTAGGTGATACAAAACATCTCAACTGGAAGGGGTCCTATCCTATAACTTTATAGATACAGAAGTTAAGGATGGAAAGAGATTTTTCCCTGATCACATCCGTGTTAGTGGCAAAAATGAGAAGAAAGCTTGGCTGTTCTTATTCCTAGACTTATTCCTAGACTGTGATTATTCATCAGAGTGAGTGCAGTGGGTTAGAAAGATAGAGAACACTTATCTATTGATAGAAATCTCTATAGATAAATCACATATTTTTTCTGTTGGTCAAATAGGTTTATAAAAGCATGAAGTCATAGAGTTTATAAGTCTTTATTAAGCACTGACTATGTTTGTAAATAACATGCTAGCAACACACTGAGTCACAATATCCCAGGATGTGAAGTGATTCTGGTGTTCAGGGGAAGCTCACCCACGTTCAGTCTATTTATCGGACTGAGAAAGTATACAACGTGTATTATTGTCACATTGATCATCCTTGGTCCTCCTATTCCCTAAGTCCAACCACCATCTACATACTGCTGACAGTGAAGTCCACATCTCTGGGCAGACTTCTGTCCTAACATCTAGCATCATAAATCCCACTGCCTACGGGAAATCTGTCCTAAATTCCTCAGGGACCTTAAAGCTAGCTTGATGAGATTTTGAGTTCATCATCTTAAGCCCTCAATCTTTTCCTTGCCCTGAATTCCCATCTCAGGAATGCCCTCACCAAACCTACCATTTCCCAACCTGAAAATTTGGGCATCACCCTAAATGTCCTCCTCTCCACCACCCATCACATCCAGTCAGTCACCAAGTCCTACAGCCGTTAGTATCTTTTGCGTCCACAACCTTCCCTCCATCTACCCTGCAGCTTTGGTTCACGCTCTAGCCATTTCTGCTGTATTGTGACAGCCTCCTAATTAATATCTCGCATCTCCTATCATTCTCTTTCAGATCACTAACCAATCTTTTCTTTTGCTCAGGCAACAGAAAATGTCATATTACATTTACTTCATTATCAGTTATTTTCAAATTCTGTGTAATCTAGTAGTTCCCACAGATTCTTGCTTAGAGAACTGGCTGATGCTAAAGGCCGAGTTACTTGGTACAAGCTGCTCCTTGAATTCACTACTATTCACATTTTCTATGCTTCCTCCTTGTTTCATCAAATACCATGGGAGAAAGGGAAGGGAATATGGCAGGTGTAGATTGGCCTTTTCATTAAACAGATTTCAATAATTTTCATGAAACATATTAGTAATCTCATCACTTACCTGGGAACAACATTTATAGATAGACGTGGATATAAACATATATAAATGGTGCTATCTTCTGTCCTCCTCTTTTAAAAATGTTTATTTAGATCTAAGAAAGGAGTGAAGTTAGCAGTGTACATAAACGTTAAGCAAATAAAGGTTTTCAGGCAAAGGTTTACAAAAATGAGTTCATGTTACAGTCACTGGGGGAAGTTCTAGAATGCATGAGTACAAGTGTGCGTGTGTGTGTGCATGCGTGCACGTGCATACAAGTGCCTGCATGCGATTGCATGCTTGATGATCTCATTTTCTCCCATTCATGACAAATATAGTTTTGAGCCATTGCTTCACAAATATCAAGGCTGCAGCTGACAGCTCTGACTTCTGCAAAATGGCACGTGTGCTTTCTGAAGGTTATAATGGGGATAAAATGCTCACTCTGTCCTCTTTACCGTAATTTTCCTCAAAAGCTCACTGATTCTATCCCTTTTCTGATTTCTTTTGCCATTATTTAAAAAAATCCATACATTCCTCTTACTTCAGAGAAGTTGAAGAGTCTAATTAATGACACCTGCAACAGCCAGGCAGCCACATAGACCACGTGCATTCAAACCCCAGCATATGAGACAAGCGCCTACACTACAAAGGAACTTTTGCTTCAATCAATAGATAAGCGTTCTCTATCTTTCTAACCCACTGCACGTGCTCTGATGAATAATTGGTATGATTCTCATTCAAAGGAAGAACCCTAAAAAATCCATCAGCAGTCCCTGTTTAGATACTTCGTTAACTTACATACTCCAGAATCCCTTCTTTTCCTTCCATTCCTCTCTCCATTTCTGGAGTGCTCTCAACAGTTAATACACCTGGGAAGCCCCACAACACTAACATTAGATTCTGTATGCACATAGGCAGATATAGGGAACCATACAGAAGAAAAATAGGTCCACAGGTTCATAGGACTTTCAGAGGCACAAAATCCAACCTCTTCATTTTATAGATAATAAATCTAATTTTGTCCCAGGGAGGTAATTCAGATTTAAGTTACACAGCCAGTAAAGAGGAATTGATATTAGTATCCAAGATTGTTATTTCATCAAGAGGGTGTTGGGTCAGGAGGGGTGATGGGAGCTGATGCAATGTATCTAAGTGCTCTGATCTAGCATTTAAGGAATGTCTATTCCCAAGCCCATATCATCACGTTATCACTTTCAGGGTTAAGTGTGTTGGAACAGAGAAGATTGCTTCTAAACAGGCCTGGATATGTTTATAAGAATAGCAGGGGGGCAATTATTTGGGGTAAATTAGGAAGGCATTTATCCCAAATTTCGCTCCATTAGTCTATCCCATTGCTTCTCACTAGAAGAAATCCTACCACTGGCACAATTGGCCCATCAAGCAGGCTACACAGGGCTTCATACATTAGAATAATAACCAGAGGGGTCACTGCCTGCCTTGTCACCTCTCCTCGTTCTCTCTCTTTTCCTTCCTTCCTCCTCCCTCCTTTTTCCATTTCTTCTATTTTCTTTCCTCCCTCCCTTCCTTCCTCATGCATTCGTCAGTGTCTACCGTGTGCCAGCCGCTGTGGTAAGTAGTGCAAATAGAAAGATTAGAAACTCAGTCTTTACCCACAAGGAGCTCAAAGTCCAGTGGGGAAGAAAGATACATAAACACAAGATTACAAGGACAACGCCATGTCGTAAGTGCTGAGAAAGAGCCCCATGCACGGCACTATGAGAACCCAGAAGACGGAAAACCTAGCCATGGAGTTGGGTTGAAAGGTGGGGGGAGGGTGGAAACCGTCAGAAAAGGCTTCGGAGATTTCAAGAGAAGAGGCCACGTTCATGCGGTCCAGAAGAGAAGCTCTTCCTCTTAATCCCTCATTTTACAAGTATGTGCCGAGGATTGTTCCAGGCACAGGAGACGAAAGAAACCAATCCTCTCCATGTGCCTAGGATTTTCCTGGTTTTAAAACTGAAAGTCCCACATGCTGGGAACTCCATCAGTTCTGGGCAAACCAGGATGTTTGGTCACCTTACCGGGGAGAGAGTGACAAATAAGACCAGGACAGTCTCTGAGCTCGTGAACTTTACGTCTGGCAGGGGGAACACACACTCAACACGTAATTTCAAAACTACGTATTTTTATAGTTATTTGATTTTATTTGTAATTTTACAGTGTTTTGTTTTGTTTAGTATTTATAGTATTTTACTCAGTTGTAAATGTAGCAAAGAAAAATAGTTCTGTAGGTCAGGGAATACTTCCCTAAAGAATGTTCAGGCTGAGACCTTAGGATAAGTAGGCAGTAACCAAGCAAAGAGGAGCAGCAAGAGGACACAGCAGAGTACCACGGACGCGGAGTGGGCTCCGTGCATTGAGAAGTGAACAGCAGCCCAGGAGCCTGGTTGGTGCAGGGTGAGCCTGGAGACAGAGCAGGATCAGATGGTGCCTGGTGCTGGGGGTCTTGCCGGGGATTCTTAACTTCATGCCGAAAGCAAGGGGAAGTCGTTGAAGAGGTCTAAGGAGGACTGAGAGGTGATCAACGCTTTTTTAAGAGGTCGCTCTGGCTGCTGTTTGGAGCGTAAATTTGGGAGCAGTATAGAGAGGGGCTGTGGCAGAGCAGTGAGGAAGCTAGTGCCATTATCAAGGAGGCTTGAGATAGATGGACACAGGCAGAGGAGGGGAGACGAGGACAGATGAGAGAAATTGGGGAGACAGAAGTGACAGGACCTGTGGTTGGCTGGATATCAAGAATGAACGCAGGATGAGTTGCCATTTACCGAGATTACTGAGTTAATGGACCAGGAGTGTTGAAAGACAGTTCGACATGGGCAATAATGCATTTGAGGTGCTTGTGAGATATCCAGAGAGGGATGGTAAGCAGGCAGTTGACTGTGTGTGTGTTCAGAATGCAGAAGAGAGCAGGGAGGTGGAGATAGAAATTTGGGGATTGTCAGGATAGAGATGGTATTTAAAGCCACAGGAATGGATAATGTTATTTGGAGAGACTGTGATGAGTGATATGAGAAGAGGACTTTGAGTTTTTTCCCTAGGTAGATGCAGTAGGAGAGAGGAGGGTATTTGCAAGAGAACAATTGAATAGACGTACTATAGAATCAGAGCCACTTAAATAAGAGATTGAGTACCAGAGAAGATTAATAAATAGATAGAAAGGAAGCTTCTTTGGGAAGAGGGGGTGATCCCGGCATTAGTGAACCCAACACTGTGAAGGAACGATTGCAGAAGTGAATGATTGAGTGAGCAAGCTTTCTAGACAGGAGAGAGTGACTTTCAACTAATGATTTGGGAGGTTGTACAGTTTCACCTCGAAGGCAAGGGCTTTGGTGCGACTGTGGAAGGAGACGGCTGTGGCAGAAGGGAAGATAAATATCCACATTAAAGTTCCAGCCCCCAGGGTGCTGGCTGACGTTGGAGTGGAGAGGAAGCGCTTCTCAGACAGAGTCTTCAATAAGTGAAGGGGTGTGAGGGGAGGTCAGTGGATGACTACAGTCAGGAGGAGAGAGGGTGTTTTAGCTCAGTGCTAGAAGCTTCAATTCAGGTGTGTTATTGAAAAAATCTCCCCCCAGTTTTACTGAGGTATAATTGACACATAACTTGTATTAAAGTGCACAACATAATGATTTGATATATGTGTATATTTGAAATGACAATCACAATAAGTGTGGTTAACATCAATCACCTCATTTAGTTACAATTTTTTTTCTTGTGATGAGAACTTCTAAGATTTACTCTCTCAGCAACTTTCAAATATGCAATACAGTGTTGTTAACTGTAGTCACCATGCTGTACATTCTAGAATCTATTGACCTGATGACTAGGAGTTTGTACCTTTTGACCACCTTCACCCGTTTTCCCCATTCCCTTCACCCATTTCACTCGTTTTGCCAGAGGTGGGGGACTCCAGCAACCAAAAATCTGTTCTCTGTATCCATGAGCTCCATCTTTTAGATGCCACATATAAATGAGATCATACAGTATTGGTCTTCTCTGACTTATTTCACTTAGCATAATGCCTTCAAGGTCCATTCACGTTGTCACAAAGGGTTTCCTTCTTTTTTATGGCTGAATATTTTTTTTAAACCAGGGGTAGGGGTGCGGGCCGCTCCGGGGGTGGGAAGAAGTGGTCTAAAGGTGGTATGGCGAGCAAAGAAGATGCTCCCCACTCCTCACTCCTACTTACATGAAGGGTCGAAGAAGCAGCGCCTCCACCTGTGAGTGTCGTGCGAAGCGTAGGGCCCTCTGAAAATAGCCCGGGCTCAGGGAAGGCAGGGAGACTGAGAAAGGTGAGAAAGTAAGGCCGTAAGACTATGATGTTCCAAAAAGCACAGCCAAAGTGCTTGGGAGGCAAGGAAGTGAGAGGGTTTTGGGTTCAAACAGTCTGGAGATGACAGGTTGGTTTAACAAAGGAGGTTTTTCATGAGTAATAACTGGTAAAGCCAGGAACGAGTGAAAGGTGCATTGATTCCCTCTGAGGGAGGGTGAGCGTTGGGGCTCAGTAGCAATGCCAGTGGTTGTGGTGTGGAACCAGCTCACATTTCCCCGGTGGTCCTCTCTTCTAGGGAGTTCTACTGGGTGTGGCAGGTGTGGCTGAGGAAGCACCAAGAGTGGTCCCAAATGGGCAAGCTAGTAAGTCACATGACCCCAGGGCTAAGGAGAGGAAGGCCATCGCCACAGCCGGGCTTCCAGATGGTGACGGGCTTCCAGCCTCCGTTAGGGCCTTCTCATGATGAGGGTTGAGTGAAACTCTAATTGAAAGAGACTGCAAAAAGTTCGAAGTATCCTAACATTCCCTTATAGTTTAGAATATCCTACCTGTCCCTTTGTAGTCATTGATGTGAATAAGAAAAGAATGAGTAAATGATCTATTGATTCTAGAATCTTCTATTTCCAGAGAGAAGAGGGAAAACCTTTTTGAAAGCGATGTCATCTTCTCTGGTTCTTATGGAGTTAATCTGGGCCTTTCAAGATTTTTGGCTTCCAACAGTTCTCCAGATTAACTCTTCCAGGGGTGCTCTCGGTTAAGTATGCCTCCATTGTTGGTTGGCTAGCTCCAGCCTAACATTCAATAACTGCTTTGTTCCAATGGTCGCAGCTTTACCAATTTTGTTCTGCCAGGTGATAGCCATTACTGTTTATTTATCTATTTTGTTTTATTCACACATTTCCTTCAGCAGCAGCCCTGATATTTAGAAATGCTTGTTTCCTTAGCTGAGTTTCTCAGGTCACGGATGATAAAACCTGGCCCAGGGATTTATCTGGCACTCTGCCCACTCTCCATGTAACCTCTAACAACCTCATTGCAATGTGTAGGCTCACCTTACAGAGTTTCCTGCTGTACGACCTGAGAAAAAACAAGTGAACACCAGCGCACCGAGAGTCGAAGGTTACTCTTGATATTTCCGGAAGATATTTCCTTCCTCCTGCAAAATGCCCAGGCATTGTAGATTGCTTCTTGTTATTTGATAGCTATGGGAGGAAGAAACCTTGAGAGTACATCAGATTTCAGCCATAGGCATCAAAGTTAAAATTAAGAAATAAAAGACTATAAATCTGAGCTTTCCTCTGCTCTGCAACCACACTCCGCATATTGTGTTTACCCCGGAGGGTGAAATGGTTCAGCCTGATCAGCCAGCACTATAGAGATGTGTACGCCCAAACCCCCCCTGGCTTTGTTGACGTGATGTTCTCTCCTTGATCTCATCACAGACAGGCCAGAGGGGCTGCGACCCTTAACAGGGAACCACAGCCAAGGGTTTCTGCCTGAGCTGCCTACTCCATTTGCTTTAAGGTCTTTAAAGAAGCTGGAGAGGCTTCTATTTAGAATTACCTATGGCTCGTCTAAGCTGCCTCACTCCCACGTGTATGGTACAATCCCGAAAGGGACTGCCTGGGCAGAGTTCTCTTGGTATAAGTTGCCACCCTTATTCCCTGTTCTTGACTGCGTCTAGATTTGTTTGATTATAAGCTGTGTTTGCTTGGTTTATGTATATACATATATATTTTAAAAAATACATATTTACTTTATTTATATTTATATATTTATTATATAAATTATTATTGCTTGTGTGGTCACTAAACCCCAGTCCCCATGCTCCATTGTCTGTCTTACAAGTAAACAACAAATGCAATTAGTGCTGCGTATGCCCAAGGAAAGATAAAGCCTGGACCACAGAACCAAGACTCCTGGACCTTATTGTGAACCCCACTACATCCTACAAAAACATCCCACTCCTGGGGCCAGCCCGGTGGCACAGCGGTTAAGTTGATACATTCCACTGCGGCAGCCCAGGGTTCACCAGTTCAGATCCCGGGTGCGGACATGGCACCACTTGGCAAGCCATGCTGTGGCAGGCGTCCCACATATAAAGTAGAGGAAGATGGGCACAGATGTTAGCTCAGGGCCAGTCTTCCTCAGCAAGAAGAGGAGGATTGGCGGCAGATGTTAGCTCAGGGCTAATCTTCCTCAAAAAAAAAAAAAAGAACAAAAGAAAATCCATCCCACTCCTCCAAAAGCAGTCCTATAGAAACACGTGTGCCTCTTTTTATAGCAGCTGACACTGTTCACAAAAATTTGGCACTAGTTTCCCGGAATTATCCACAGATCCACTGCATAAGCCACCCAAGAAAATATGGTTCATTATCTGACTGTCAATGCCTCAATTGTATTAAAAACAAAAAATACAAACTCCTTGCTATTATCCACTTAGGTTGCCTACCTTATTTGTATTAACTGGCTCTCGGTGAATTTTCGGTGTTTCCAAAATACCAAGCTCTCCCCTGAGGTGATGACTTGTCACCAGTGAAGATATTAGTGTGTTGAATTAAAAAACAAAACTGAACCGGGGGTGAGAGGTCGAGAACCTGGGTTCTTACACTTAGAATGTTGACCTTGTGAACATCGTTCACTTCTTCAAGTCTCCATGTCTTCGTCTGTCAAACGTGGTTAATAATAATCCCTTCACGGATGTATCGAGCTCCTGTGAGGTGCGCTCTCTGCACAGGTATCATAAGGGCTCCCTGTTCCTATGATTAGATTAGACAAGGTTTTGCACTGGCTCCGTGAATGAAAGGTATTATATGATTAACATGCTTCAGGCCCTGAAAACAAATGAACAACGTTTTGATCACTGGCAGCTTCACCAGAGTAAATATTTGGCTTACAGCGGTGCCTGGAACTCAGCGAACATGTGTCAAAGGGATAAATTTACTGAGCACTGGGACTTCAGGAGAAAATCAATAGCCTTACTCATGGCCTGGTGGAATCTGTGAATAAGTGGATGAATGATGATACCTCCTGGTAAAATACACATTCTCATATGATAAGGGAGGTATCTGACATTGTTTAATGCCTGTACTTCACACCTTGAGAAAGCTTATACTTGTTTGATTTCTTAAAGACAAAAATCCTGATTAACAATCTCCCAAAGAAACTAAAAAAGGGATATTTTTGCGATTCCCTTTCCTAGGCTGCTCATTGACTCCGGGCGTCATTGGAGGATGAAAAGCCCTTCCTTCCTTTGTTGCTTCATTAAGTAATGCTTGACTGCATCGAGCACTTTTGTGTGATGGGTGCCGGGGCACATCCTGAATGAGACGTCCTCCCAGCCTTTGGGAGGCTAGCATTTGTATTTTGCAACTTTCTAAAGTCCAAAGGCTTTTAGTGGACAGATGATCACAGGCAAGGGCGTGCTGGATACCACCGCACCAATGATTTCTGCAATAATAGGATCATCTTGGTGTTATATTGGCCAGAAAGGGCTCTACAGGAAAAACAAAAAGGGAGTTACCTGGAAAATTGAGGCCGGGTCAGAACAGCCTCCTACAGAGGATTTATGACCACCAGGGTCTAGGATAGCCACCCACTGTCATTTGGGATAACCACCCACGATGTCCCTTTTCTGGCTACTCATTTGCCCTTCATTTTTGTGTTAAAAATTCACAAACTTTAGGCTACGGTGAAAAAGAAAAATGTGATCACTTCATTTACCAAGATTTTGCTTGCAAATAAAGGAATGAACTAGATTTTAATCTGAAGATTACTTAATTGGCAGGTTCACGGACATCAGGAAACAGTCATTGTTATTGCCTGAATTACTGTAGCATCCAGAAACTCTGTCCGTATACAGTTTCTTAATAACGACAAGAAACCTCTTACGTATGCATGCAGTAAACATTTTCCATACCAGAAAACACGAGAAATTTATAGAAGGCATCTCAAAGAATCATTGTGACGTTGTAAATGAACTAATTGGTGCGATCATTGCGTAAAGATTTTTTAATCTCAGGATTTTGAATTAGCTTTAAGTCAGTGAGACCACACGTAAGCCAGCATCGATGAGTGAAGTTGTTTTCATATTGATGATACAACCAGATGTGTAGCCCTCTGATAGATCGCACAGCAGGCTAATATTGAATTTGCCTGAAGAGTGACTTTGTAAGGGGCTTTGAGCCATGTAGTTGAGCTATATTGAAGCCTTGTCGGTCTAAGGCTTGGGTGGGTCTGAGATTCCAGGGGTGCTCTGAAGATGAGTAAAGTAGCAGGCATTTTATTTTAACAAGGGTCTTTGAAGTCAGAGAGCCCGGTGCAGAACCCTAGTTCCCCTCCTTGTCAGCTGTGTGCCTCGGAGAGATGCTTCCTTCGTGATTCTGCACTCCAGTTGCCTCATCTGTAAGATGGAAATAATGATGCCGACATCAGAGAATTATTGGTAGGATTAAATGAGACATTATTTGCAAAGCAGTTAGCGTACTACCTGGTACTACCATTCAGTAAACAAAAACTTTTAGAGCTATGGAAAGAAAAGCTATTACACACCGACCAGTGAATTCTTGGTATCTGTTCCAGGAGAAAGAAAGAAATGTAAATATCTCAGTGATGTGGGCACAGTGAAGTATTAGAGAGTTCAAAGAAATGCATCCTATATCTGAATATCAAAATGCAGGCTAAGCATGGACAATGAGTGGGTCCTGTCATAAATAGCTTTGGCCCTCTTAGGCATTAAGTGCTATATTTTCTCAACAAAGAGAACTATGTGTCTGTGTGCACAGAATGTCATGTCCCAACCTAAGCCCAAGTGGGTCAGTCCTGGGGAACATGATGCTAACCTACCAAAGGTTTTCCCTAGGGAGTTCAGCAGCCTGCTGGGAGACCTCTTCAGAAGGGAAAAGACAGTCAGATCAACACATTTGGCCTAATTACAAAGCCTCAGTCAAGAGGTCGCAAGTGGGAGGGCACAGTATGTGTTTATCATTCAACGCATCTTGGATGCATTGAGAGTGGGAATTTAAAGTAATCTGAAAGAGCTGTTGACCCATATTTCTTGGGTTTAAATCTTGGCTTTATTGCTTACTGTCTAACTCACTTTGGGCAAGTTGCCAGTCTTAGTTTTCTCTTACTGTGTAACAAATTACCATACATTTAGTGCCTTAACACAACGCCCGTTTGTTAGCTCACGGTTCTGTAGCTCAGAAGCCCAGCAGGGTGTACCTGGCTCTCTGCTCTCTGAGGTCTCACAGGGCTAAAGTCAAGGTGTCAGGTGGGCTGGGTCTTCATCCAGAGGCTCTGGGAAAGCATTCACTTCCGAGTTCGCGCATGTTTTTGGCAGAATCCTGTGCCTTGCTGCTGTATGTCTGAGCTCTCATTTCATTGCTGTCCGCCTCAGACTACCGTCTTTTCTCAGAGCCCACCTGCATTTTTTGTCACACACACCCCTCCACATTCAAAGCCAGCAGTAGAACGTTGACTCCCTCTCATGCTTAAAATCTCACTGACTTTCCCTTCTGCTGCCAACTGGAGAAAACTCTCTGCTTTTAAGAGCTCACTCCATTGGATCAGACCTACCTGGTTGTCTTGGAATCTTGAGGGAAATTGACTTGGAACTTTGAGCACATCTGTAGCATCCATCAGGGCGGTCTCTATATCAGAGTTTGACTGAATAACCTGAGGGGGGAATCTTGGGGGCTGCTCTTTAGGATTCGCCTACCATATTACCTGAGCTCTCTGGGCCTCAGTCTCCTCATCTGTGAGTTGGGATAACAATACTCCTGCTTCCTAAGGTTGTTGTGAAGATTAAATGACGTAATATATGTAAAGTGCCCAGAGCAGTTCTGCACATAGGAAGAGGAGTAAGTGTTTATTATTATTACTTTTGAGGCCTAGCAGCCCTGATCCTGAAAATGATACCTTGTCGACTCCGTGGTGTTTCCTGGGCTGAGCAGCAAGGCTGTGGAGGTAGTGCTGGTCTGGACAGAGACAGACATGCCTGGTCGTAGAGACAGGTGCCCAACAGAAGGGGACACAACCAGAAAAGGAAGGAAAAAAGAACAGAGCCCACTGGTGACCGAGCAGTCTTAATCCTGAGCACGCTTGTGATGTCTTCCAGGATTCCCAGAAATGCTGGAGGGGGCCCTTTACAAGCTAAGCTCTAGCTGCACATTAAAATCCCCTGGGAGCTTTTCAAAGACACTTAGCCTGGGCCTCAACCCTAGACCAATTCAATTAAAATTTCAGGCCTGTGTCTAAGTAGATTTTTAAAAGCTCCCTACATTTCAAACTACAGGGCTAAAGGGAGCTAGGAAAGCACAAAATACTCCAGAAAGACTGAAGAACGGTCATTCCTTACAGGCCACTCTACCTAGGGCTGAACATGAAACAATCCATTTGGAAGTAGAATCTCTTTTTCTTTTGGGCAGAAAGCTCCTAGACTTCCAGTGAGGAAACTGGAGGCCGGTTCTGGCCTGGCTGTAGCCCAGGGGATGGCAGGATGCATCCCCTGATGCTTAGGGAGGGTACACACGGGGCCAGTAGTGGGAGGAGCACCAGCACAGGGAACTTGCACCTGGGCAGTCCCAAACTCGCCTACCAGCCACCACATGGCATGTGTGTGTGTGTGTGTGTGTGTGTGTGTGTGTGTTTGCGCGCGCGCGCACACGCATGTGTGCCAGCCAGGTGGTGCAGGGGTATCCAGACTCAAAGTAACGCATGTCATTGGCGCTGGAGCCAATCCCACCATCATTGTTAGCGAACCCCTTGATTCTTCCCTGTGATTGCCCTAATCAAGGGAAATGAGGGTACCTGTGGCAATCGTTTGTTGGTTGTTTTCATCAGCAGACTTGTCTTGGTTGGCATTGAAGCCAAGCTATTTCCCTTGGGCACATCCCAGCTGGGTGAGATAGAAAAGACAGCTGGAAGTGGGTTGAATATGGGTTGGCAATGAGGAATTCAGCTCAGGATTTCAACTTGGCCTCTGCTGGTCCACAGGAAAGGCAAACTATGTAATGGAGAACTCACCATCTATTAAAATGCATAGGATTTTTGAGAGGAAAATTTCTCTTCTAGAAACGCTTTCCTGAGTTCTCCATAACCTATTTGATAGTATATAGAATTGCAAAAAAAAATTATATTTATTCACTTACGTAACACCTTTTTTCCAAAAACAATTTAGATTACCATACCATCTATAAATTCCTACATCAACTTAAATTTTTTTTTAAATCTTGATAATTTGCACTTTAAAGCATTTAAGGATCTCATATTTATTTACATAGTTTTCTAGTAAAAATTTAACTTTTAAGCATGCCCTTGAATGATGACATTGCCATTAAGGTCTCATAAACTGCTTTTACTCTTTATCTTTAAAGTGCTTTCCTGAAAAGTACACTTCCTGGTGAATTATACTGCCCTACTTGATTTTGAGTTCCTTGGCTGGCCAAAACGTTGGTGGAAGAAGTTGCCTGAATCCAGGACCTTGAACTTTCAATTCTCCTCACAGCGAACTGAAAACCCAAGGCAATCATTCCATGATCCTTCCCATCTTTAAATTGGTTTTCTCATTGTGCCAGCTTGAAATGGCTTCCTGTCTTAGGGCTCAATGCAGATATGAATTATTAAAGACCAATCTCATAGGCTGATCAAGTGGACAAACAGATTACAGGCTGCAGAGACGTCTCAGACCGGAACACAAAGTGAGGGAATGCTTGGGCTGGAGGCAAGAAGACCGAAAGGGATTTGAAATAGAAGTTGGAATCCAGCACTCTTGATTCCTAGACATATGATGGCAAATAGAAAACAGCAGTTTCTGTTCCTTCTTTAAGAAGTGTCTTAACTCCCTAAGGGCTTATCAAAACAGTCCCCACCCCAAGCAGATAGAGATATAATATGTAGGTTATTCTAACAGTTATATTCTCAAATCCAAACGGGTTCTCTAGCTGTGAAATACACATGTTTTCTAAACTATGCAGAAAAGTAACTGACCAGAATTGCTTATAAGATGTTAACTTATTCTTATTTGTTTTATAGAATTAACTTAGTTTGGTTAAAGCCATCATTCTTTGGATTTTTAATGTTATTCATCCAAAAAGCATTTTTAAATGGGTTTAAAGTAAACGTAACAGGATAGGGGCCTCATCTGTTTCACGTTCAAGCATGAAGACCAGCCCTGAGATGCTTCTCACAGCCATTGACCCAGGGCTGGAGGGCAGACGCAGGCTGAAACTCACAGACTTCTGAGCTCAGCTACCTTCCCCCCAGCATCTCTAGTCTTTAAATATCATCCATGGCTTTGTAGAAAATTGATCAGTGATCTCAGTTGTTGGAAATCTAATTTAGCTAGTCCAGATTTTTTTTTTTTCCTTTTAAAAATGCAAAACTGCCTGAGAATGTTGAAGTCCCAGCGAGAAAAGGGCAGTGCTATTTTGGGCTGTCTCTGAAGACTGTCACAGAGAAGGGAGGGAGGAAAACGGAGGTAGACACATCTGGGATGCTATTTTCAGGCTCCTGGAGACCAGAAAGACTCTGGAAAGCTGGAAAGAGACCAGAAGTGTGCAAGGAAATGATTAATGAGTGACGCCGGGGCAGAGTACGGCTGAGAACTTGAAAACCAAGGAGAGTAAGAAAAGGCAGGAAAGAAACCCTCATCTGGGTCAGTCCACGGGGCAGCTGCATATTTTAAACAGATGGGAACTAAAATCATCTAAAAAGAAGACCCTGGTCACATTGGTTCTGAATCCCACCAAGACCTTGAGGTCTGTGGATCAGGTATTCTGGAGACAGAGCAGTGGCTGTTAGCCCTGGCTGCACATCAGCTTCCCCAGGAGAGCTTCAAAAAATACCCATCCCGGGCCTTATCCACAGAGGCATTGTACTGAGAACAGCTTTCCACACTGTGAAAACTCATAGAGATTACAGTGGTACTTGTAGATTACATAAAAACGTATTTTTTAAATTAATATTCAAGTCACAGTCACTTTTAAATAGCAGCATGGTATTATACATTATCTTAAGGGACATCTTAAAGTTAGTTAAATGGTTAAACATGGCAACTTTCTATTTTAACTCAAAGAGTGGTAATAGTAGTGAAGCAATTTATCATGCTGTCCTTTAACGATGATTTAAATAAAACTATGGAGACAATTGTACTCTATAAATCGGCGTTTGTCAAACATTAATGTATGTGAGAATCATCTAGAGGATCTCACTAAGGTGAAGGCCCTGAGCTGCTGGGTCTGAGTGGGGCTCGAGATTCTGTTTTTCTAAAGAGCTCTCAGGTGAGGCTGAAGCTGCTCAGGTGAGGCACACACAGAGTGCTGAGGCTGCAGGCTCCTAAGTGGCCTCCTTTCCCATATTCTCAAACCTGGAAAACCTCCAGAGATGATTTCTGTGTGAGTTTTGGCACGCTCATTTCCAATCCAGGAGGGTGGAGTTGGAGGAAGAAAGACTTTTTCTTAGTGCATCGTGAATCATTCAGCATTTACCTTAAAAATATATAGGTCACAGGGAAGGCGCTTTTTAGGGAAGGAAACTTCATCCCCACCATTTCCAGAATGAGTCGGTTCATGCCCTCCAAAAGCGTGTCTTGAGTTGAAGCAAAATGTTAAATGCCACAGATAAACTATGAGTGCAAAAAAAAGCAACAATTTCTTTCACGTTCCTGATGAGTCTGGCTGCTTTTTTGCTGGCAATGCGGCGCCTGGCCTGCACTCGTTGCTGACAGAAGGTGGCGTGCGCATGATGAAGAAGGTGAGTCTCCCTCTGGGGGCCCAGGGGGCCAGGAAGCAAAGGGACTTGGAGTTAAGGCCTTAAAATATGTTCCTAATGATACGCCACTGAAGGATATTTCACATATTCCTTGGGAATATTTTCTTTTTTTTCCTGACACAGTGAATTAAGTGAATTTAGGAAACACAGATTCTCATCTTTTTAGTAAGAAACATACCACCACAAGCCCAGTGTCTCTTTTTAGGAATTTGGCTCTAAACAAGACTTTCCTTGAAATTATAATTCCTTGCCAATTTTTAGTTTAGTTGGGTTTTTCTTTTCCTTTATATTTGAATTCTTTGAGACTTCAAAATACTTGTAAAATCTCTAAGTGATATGCTTTCAAATGTTCATCAACCTTCAGAGCGAGGAACAGACGAATTTAAAACTCAAAGTATTTCAAATCCATGGCCACAGTGCTTGTAGGTAATATTAAGATGTTCTTAGAATGCAATAGTGAGGGAATAAGAGAAGAAGCAAATAGTGTTTGATGAACTGGTAGAAATGGAAAAGGAAGCAATGTACCCTTCCTAATGAGTATTTTTTTGTAGTCGTGTTGCCAAACGTTCACAGCCTTTCATATTTCAAGGACCACATGAGAGCTACTCCAAGGACAGTAGAAGTGCCCTGGAATTGGAGCTTGTGCTCTTTCCAAAGTTCGCCTATGAAAAGCATTAGAAAATGCATTCCTTCTTCCCCATTTCTGTCCCAAGGGCTCTCGCCTCCATCAATCTTCTGAGAATGTCTGTATCTGTGCTGTCCAATATGGTAGCTGCCAGCGTGGGGTGGCACTGAGCTCTTGAGATGTGGCTTGTCCAAACCGAGGCATCCTCTAAGTATAAAATATGGATGCAACTTCCCAGACTTAGCATTAAAAAAATGTAAAATATCCCATTAAGAATTTTTATATTAATTTCATGTTGAAGTAATAATATTTTGGATATATTCAGTTATGTAATGTTATTAAAATTTTCACCTTTTGCTTTTCACTTTTTTAAAAGTGACTGTTAGAAATCTTAAAATCACATATATGATTTCATTCAAATTTCTCTAGAACAGCGCTATTGTCAGGTAATTATCTAGATTGCTCACTTTTGTTTTGGAACAATATTCTATTTATTGAATATTTGCTATCCCTAAACTAAGCACTTTTCCTGTACTAGCTCACTTAGGTGGACTATCTCCACCCTACTAATGAAACTGCTGAGCTGACGGGGTCAGGTGACTTGCTCAAGTCACACTTCTAGTAGGTGGGAGAGATGGGTTAGAACCGACATCTGTCTGAATCCAAAGCCCATCACCAGGCCAGGACCAGGGTGAGAAGGGAGGCATTTACCTTGGGTACAAATTTAAGGGCACTCAAAGACTCAGTAATCAAGATATGGAATATTTTAATGGGATATTTTTTAAAGGATCAAAATTAGTACTAAAAATCCAAATGAACAAAATATCAAAATTTTAAATAAACACAATTTGTTCCAGGACTTTCATGATGTGGCCTCGCTCACCTCACCCCAGTCTTGGTCCTGACCCATAGTCCACCTTGCTGAATGACTGCTCGCTTCTCTATGCGCTCTCTTTTCATATATGTTGTCAGCTCTCGAAAAAGGGTCTAAACCTCACATTTATTCATCCTCCTGAGAGCACCCAGGCCTAGTGAAGTACCGGCCCATGGGAGGTGCTAATAAATACGTGAACTGCAAGCAGACTGAAAGGAAATAGACCAAAATGTTTAGAGAGGTTTTCTCTCCGTGTAGTGGAACCAGAGGGATTTCCCCATCACTTATATATACAACTTTTATAATTAAGAACAAGTGTTTAAAATTTTGCTAAATAAGCGCTGAAATAGATTTAAAGCCATGGAGCAAGCACATCCAGCTGAAAAAGGTACTTAAAACAACAATCTTACACAAGGAATGAAAAGCCATGACGTTTACAGCCAAACTCAACAAATCGACGATATGTTTGGCAAACCCTAAGCCATCTGTTTAATCGCCATCATTCAGCGTGTGACTCACAGGGTGGACCTTTTACAGCAGGCCCTTCCAAATGCTTGAATGATACAGGCCTACAGTCACAGCTAAAGGAACTCAGTCATTCCTCTATATTAGAGGGTCTCAATCAGGAGCACCCAACAGAATTTCCCGTGAAACGTTCAAGTCTCTCTCCACCACCACCAAATGTACACAGCCTTCCATATCTTTCTATTCCTTCCCCACTAAGCTGCTTGAAAAAATAACCTACTCCCTGATTCCACTTCTTTACCTCCTTTCCCCGCTCAACTCACTCCCTTCTGACACCCACCCTCTCTCTAACCAGAAACTGCTTTCTTTCTGATTCCCATTCAGGCTCACCACTTGGTTATTTCTGGGTCATCTTCACCCTAAGTCCTCTTTGTTATCAAAGCCAGTGGCCAGTTGACAGTTCGCATCTTTCTCGATCTCTTGGCTCCTTTTGACACAGTTGACCATTGCCTCCTTTAAAAATTCTTTTCTTGGCTTCCTTGATTCCCTGTTCTCCTGGATTCCATCCGCATTCTCGGATATTCCTTCTGAGTTTCCTTCAAAGGAATTCCCTTGTGGTCCATTTCCCTTGGGTCTCCCCTGCCAGTACTTGCCCCTATCACCAATGTTCCCCCAATCTTTACCGTGTGTAACTCCCTTCACCTTTAGGAACCTTGACTCCCATTGTGTGTATTGCTCCCACAGAATCCCTCCCTAAATTCAAATCAATCCATCAAGAGTAGCATCAACAAGATAATCTGAATTTTGGGGTCTAATAGCCATCATAGATTATTCAACCAAGACCATCTGGTTTTTTTGTTTGCCCTCCCAATGAGCCCTTGTCAAGCTCATATTCACCAGGGCAGCCTCAGCATCTGGACACTCAGCAACCCGGCACATGTCTGTATATATCAGTATGATTTTGGCTGGAAGCAATAGAAATTCCAACTCAAAATGACCTAAACTAAAAAGAACTGTAGTCTATTATATAATTGGAGGTCCAGCACAGAGTATACCAGTGGCTCCATCATGCCAGCAAGAACTGTTTTGTTTAGTCTCACCACTTAGTTATCCTCTGGGTCGTCTTCATTCTGAGGCCGATTCCATCCATCAACATGGCTGCCAGTGGGAAGCAAGGGAAACGACATGTTCCCTTGTGCAAAAGAAATCCTGTCCTTTTGTATTTCTGTACCTCTAGTTAACAGCGCATATTCAACAGCGATAACTTGCCTGTCGCTTTATTTGCAGGGTGCAGGAGGGAGGAACACCTATTTGGTGTATTTACTCAGATGTAAAAGTTCTTGGCATAGATACTATATAAAGCCAATCAGATTTTACACACATAATATAATTACAGACACCATATTGTCCAATTTAAGAAAAAAAACCTTTGAGACTTCCCCAGGTTTGAATCTCTCTCCATGTTCCTTTAACCAAGCCCTTCCTGAAGCAAGTTTTCAACCTTTGCTCCAAGAAATGTGCCTTATCTTACAAATTCCATGCTGCTTTTTCACTCCCCAATTCCTGGGACTATGCACCTCCCAATCCCTGAGGAATCAAGATCCTTTCTGTGTGGTTCTCTAAGTCTTGTCCTGAATCTCGGGGAAAAAAAATCCAGGAGCATTCTGAAAACTCTTTTTATTGAGTGGCTGGCCATCGTCAACACTTTCAATTTCTTCCAACTGATTCAAGTTGCCCAAACTCTGAACACTCACCCAAAAGCCATTGAAGACAAACTAGTTTCCCTCTTTTTGTGGTACAAACTTCTAGATGTTTTCTGGCTTTGCTGTCGCCCTTCCTCTTGCTCTGTTTCAAATCTGTGTTTCCTTTCTCTTGGCTTATCTGCTATTTTTAGTGCAATGCCTGTCCTTTGGATTTGTCAGTCACATTTATCCCAGATTAAATGCTCAGCATTTTCTCAAAGCTTCGCTTGAACTCTGCCCTAGCTACTTCTACTCTTGACTGCCTGGGCTCTCGGCTGCAGGATGCCAAACCCCTCCCATTGCCCTGCGCGTGGATGCTTCTTCCTTTTCCGTGTGCCCTCTCCTCCCTTCGTGTTTAAATTCCTTCTTTTAATCAGTACCATGGAGTCTAAACACTAAATTTCCTCCTGTCCACCACCCATTACAGAATCGCCTACACAAGGAAGCATTTGCATTTATATGACATGAAACACCCTTGGCTCTCCCAGTTGGGAGGGAGAGGCTTGGCTCAGGCTGGTAAAGCTGGTTCACAGTCCAGTCCCTGTTTGGTTCCACTTGAGTTACGTGAGTCTGTCTAATTGAAGATCTGGCTCACTCACTGAAATCAATATCTGAGCTGATAACCAGCTGGATCTAACGAATTCAGGCTTGCCTGGTTTTTAACATCTAAAGGGCCCTTTTATACATAAAGCTGGAAAAGTAATAACATCAATTATTAAGAAAAAGCAACACAATAGTTTAAAGCAGAGGTGGGCAAACTTTTTCTCTAATGAACCAGATAGCAAATATCTTTGTCTTTGCGGGCCTTGTAGCCTCTGTTGCAACTATCAACTCTGCCTTTGCTGTGTGAAAGCAGTCACAAACAATAAAGAAATGGGCATGGCTGTGTTCCAATGGAACTTGTATTTCCAGAAACAGGTCATGGGTCAGACTTGGCTCACGGGCAGTAGTTTGTCAACCACTGATCTTGATGACCAGCATGCAGGCTGACTGAAGGAGCCCCCGGGCAGTGATGTGTGCCAGGAGGTTGAGAAGGCGTGAGGTCCCTCTTGATGAAAGGCCAGTTTATCTGGTGGTAAATAATACAGAATACTTTTATGTTAAAACAAACCCAGATATTTTATGGAATAAAATACAACATTGGACCTTGCCAAGACAGGCTCTTGAAAACACGTTTTTGACTCTCTTCTTCTATTAGAGGAACTTTGGTGGGAAAGTTTTGAGCAACGTTGACTGGGAGACGCTTAGATAACTGGTGACCACATGGGAACGCCAATTGGTCTTGTCTAATTGCAGTGCCTTCATTTCCCCAGAGAAGTCTCAAATGTGGCTAGTGCTGGACCTGTAGCATTGTCTTGAGACTAACAAGCTTTGCACTCTTTGGGGATTTCACAGTGGTCCCTCCCTGCTGGCCAGTGGGACTCTCAGATTCTCATTGTCGTTTCCCAGAAGAATCCAATTCTTTCAGCATAGCCTCCTGAAGTTTTCTGCTTAAGTGGCGGCAATTATTATGTCATTTCTGCCTCCTCTCACATCTGAATATCATACAGGCAGTGCTCATCATTCACAGATTCCATATTTGTGACTTCATCTACTCACTAAAATTTATTTGTAACCCCAAAATCAATACTCCTGACATTTTCACGGTCAGTAACAGGTATGTGCAGGGAGGGAAAACATTTGAGTTGCGCCATCCACAAGTTCCCAGCTGAAGTCAACCATGCTGATGCTCTGCCTTCTTCTTTGAGCTCTCGTACTGTGAACACAGTGTCTTTTTTACAGTGTATTTAGAGTTGCATTTCTCACATTTTTGTGCTTTTTGTTGGTGATGTTGCTGTTTATAATGGCCCCTAAGCATGGTACTGAGGTGCTGTCTGAAGTGTTCCTAAGGGCAAAAAGGCTGTGACGTGTCTCACAGAGAAAATGCCTGTGTTAGAGAATCTTCATTCAGGCATGACTTACAATGCTGACGGCCATGAGTTCAGTGCTAATGAATCAACAATATATATTAAATAGAGGGGCTTTGAACAGAAAAACACATAAAACAAAGTTATGTATTGATTGGTTGGCAAAAATGCTGGGACCAACCAAAGGCCCACAGGACCTGAGCTCTGCATTTTCTCCAGGAGCAATGGTTCAGTGTTGGCTAACTCAGTGACTTTATAGGACGTAACTACCACAAACAGCAAGAATCCACTGCGATTCCACATGCAGGGCCCTGCTTCCTTTGTGCCCGGTTTCAGCTGTTCTCAATGCCATCCCATCATATTGCCATCTGCTTCTCGAAGACAGGCCCTGGAAGGTCCTGCTACTCAGTATGTGGGTCAGCAGCACCAGCTTCACCTTGGAGGTTGTTAGAAACGCGGAATCCCAGGCCCCAACCCAGATGTCCTGAATCAGAATCTGTATTTAAACAAGCTCCCCGGGGGGGTCCATATATACATTTAAGTGCGAGAAGTGCCGCTTTCAGGCACTTCAATCATGCCCGCTATGATCTTTCTGGCTACACTAGAAGCACCTTTAGTTTTCACATGCCCAACACTGGCCTCTTATGGCCAATTACATATTTCTGGTCTGCTACCATCCATCTACCCACTCACTATTTCATTAATTTAATCATTAAGCCTTTTTGAGTATCCATTTTATAGAGGAAGAAAATTCCCCAAGGACCCCCATTCAACCACTGAGTAGATGGCAAGAATGGATCCCCAAAAATGTCATGGAGGCAGCACAGACATTGAGCGACACCAGAAGGACACGACTATGGTCTGTAAATACTTCCAGGAGGAATTATTTTGAACACAAAACATCTTTAGTCCCTGTGAATATGATTCAGCAAAGAAGAAGGTGTTTTAAAACATTTATTCAGGCTTTCAAATCTAATATGAAACATCTTGTCCATACACAGCACAGCTAGATTATGACAGTTTTCCTACACGGGAACAAAAATTAACAACAACAAATGCAGTGTATCTTAGAAATAATAGAGAAGAGGTGCAGAGAGAAATGAAGTTTTGTCATATCCGCTGTTCAAGTGTCTCTTGATCCCAGCATAATAATTTGATCTCCCTTTCTTTTTCTTACAGATTCTGATGGCCCTGCAAAATGTGAGAATGCCGATCATTTTTCTGATCTACTTTTACGTAATGTGACTCTCATCAGGTCAGAACTCAATGTAAGACATTAACTTTTTTTCTTTATGTCTTTTAAGAAGTCACAAGTTAATTTCCCCTCTTCTATTAAATTATGTGATAGAATTATAAAACAAAAATATAGGGAATGTTGAACCAAAGGAGCTATTGATTGATTGGGCTGAACAGTCACTTAAACTTTTCGGAACAGCTTTATCCTTTGAGTACAAGAAAGCTACAATTCAGCTTGCTATCGTTTTTCACTGCTTGTCACAAAAAAAGCTCAAAGCTGGTCTGCATTAGCCGCTCCAGTTTACACAGGAGAAACCTGAGGCCCTGGAAGACGAAGTGATTTTACCTTATGAGTCAGCAGAGCCCTGGAAAGCCGCGAGGAAATGTGAGCCGCAGGCAACTTCGGGTAAGACTGTTCCTTAGTCAGTGAGTGACCTTATGAAGAGGTAAATTTGAAATTAAAAGCTATAATTAACTCCCTAAGCTGGAGCTTGGTTCTATCCTGTTCACTTTGGAGTAATGAAAACATTCTCTTAGAATTTTAAGAAACACGTAAAGGAAGGCTGAGCAGGAATGTGGAGCCGCTGTGAGTTGCGCGTGTGCAATGAAGTGGTGCTAATGTCCCTACTGGTACTGTGACATGGACAATTGTGGTCGATGTATGATGAGGTAGGGGTGAACATTACAGTGCACATTATGAGTAGTTTGTACATCTATTAAGGTGCCCCTGGTAAAGCAGTCTGAGTCATCCGGAAGGTATAAATAAATAAGTACAAGACTGTTCATCGTTCATGTCTATAGTTGTAGGAAGCTGGCACATTATTAAGTGATGGATTTTGAAGTGTGGATCAAGAATAATAACCCAAGATGGCGGTTCAAGAAGAGGGAGAGTTTGAGAAGCTGAGGAAGCTGGGAGATTGGAGTACAAAACCAGACTCAGCTCTGCCGCTAACCGCTCTGTCTTCCCGGGCAAGTCCTTTCCCGTCCTCCGTTTCTTCACCTGCAGTGGGGGAAGGGAACTGGACCAGGTAGTCTCCAGCGTCCCCTACAGCTCTTGTGCTCTCTGATTATATATTTGCATGACCTGCTTCCACTGGCGTCCCCAGAGAGACCCGCTCTGCAGCCACCACCCGCAGAGCCACCTCCAGGCAAAAGTATCAATGAGCAGCCGATGACACCCTGCAAACTCAGTCCTCTTGCTCTTGTCCCTTTCCCTTTGGCAGTGGCCTCTCCTCCCCAGAGATGCTATTCCCTAACTGGGAAGACTACTCTGAGATTCCTTCCAGCATGTGATGGAAAGAGCAAGTAATCTGAAGTCTGGCAGAGAAGAGTTCAAATCCTGTTTTCCCCAAGTACTGACTGTGTGCTGGTGGTGCTTCCACGCTTACTAGCTGTGTGACCTGAGGCTCCTGCTAAACCTCAATTTCTTCATCCATGAAATGGGTATAATAATATATATTTCACAGTTTTCTTGTGTAAATTAAACAAATAATAAAATGCTAAGTGATTCTGCCCGAAAGAATGATGAACACATAACATTTCAAAAATGTTAGCTCCTTTCCTTCCTAGATTTTCCATACCTTGCAGTTTGTTAGTCCTTAAAAATGAAGGGCTAGTACTCCAGAAGTCAGGCTTTAGACAACATTCAGTGATGAGGGACAGATTCGACTTCTCACCCTAGAAACCCCATTATGTAGGCGGTTATATATTCTGCTTAAACAGCAGGTCCGGACCTTAAGTATACCCCCAATTTCATTTTTAATAGATGGGAAACTTGGGACCTAAGCCAGCTATTCACTAAGACTGAACAAGAGTAATAGCACGTAGGCATTTCACACAAGTCTACATCACATATTCATGCCACACCTGTCGGGCAGGAGAGCTGAAACAGAGCATAGAGAGCCTTCTAATGTGGGCAACAGGGGCCGCTGTAATGATGCTTGTGCAATGCTCGGATGAGCTGAAGGCAGACGAAGCAGCCAAAGTGCCCCAGAGAAATGAGAGGAGACAGGCAGGATCGTGGGCCAGGAGAAAGGATTCAGGTGTGGTGATGCAAACACTGATTTATGTATGTTAAAAGCCAGCTACAGCAAGGAAAAGGTAAGAAATTTACCTTCTGAACTCAGACTTCAGATGAACAACAACTTGGATGTGAAAGTTCGTAACTATCCATTAAGCCTGACGACGGCAAGAAGAACACTCCCGAGAAGCTGTGTGTCTGGGCGATGTGACTTTGCACTGTTTGCTGGGAGACATCCCTCCCAGATGCAAAAGCCTTGAGGGCAATGGTCTTGCTACAATCTCCTATGTTGATCCTCCCGCTCTTCTCTATCCTTCTCCCCATTTCTTTTGCTCTAAGCTTAAATTCCAAGAAAATCAATCATGGCAAGGAAAGCTTAAAATGCTTTACACAGCACTTACAAAGTCTGAGCCCTCACTGTTAGAGGAGAAATCTAGGACACGGAAGGACCGCGAACTGCTGGAAGCCACACCCCAATGCCTGCACTGTGAAGAGAAACCGAGTCACCAGTGAGAGAATCAAGGATGATTCTAAATGTGCTGTCAGTTTGTTTTGTGCCAGGCAGGGACCTGGGATTGCAAGATGCAAGATGCAAAAATGAAAGTGTGGTCTCTGACCTTTCAATGTTCACAAGCTAATGGGGGCAACAGGCCGTTTCTCCCTGACTGTTGTTAGCAAAATGGTAAGGAACTCAGCAAAAGCTTCTATTTGCTGAGGTAGATGCCCAAGGAACAGAGGAGTCAAGATGTCTCAGACAGCACAAACTGAGGGCAGAATGGTGCTGATTGCGCCTCTGCACCCACTGCACGCCCATTCATTCCTGCCCTTTGTCCTTTCTGGGTCTGGGTTTGAAGACGAACAGGTGAGAATAGTATTGATCTTGGGACCTGGGGGCAATCTTTACTGCTGCAGAACAGTCTCCAAATATCCTATTCCCATAGGTTTCTGGCTGGCACACCCTTGATTTGCACGCGGCAATGTGCAAAAGCTGCTTCATGCTGCTGCTGTCATTTTCACAGCACTGGACGGTCTCTGACGCTGCTTACGGTTAAGCAAATGTGTTATCTCCAAGACGAAGGAAATCAAAGTGTTCCGCTAGTTGTGTTGGTTGTTCTAACATCCTGAAAAATTGAACACGTAAAGGATTAATTCCTGCTGTTCTTGGGCAGATATTTTCATGGTCTTGAAAATATAGTGATTGTCGGGCCAGCCCTGGGGGCCTCGTAGTTAAGTTTGAGGTGCTCCGCTTTGGCAGCCTGGGTTCAGTTCCCAGGCGTGGACCTATACTGCTCTGTTAGTGGCCATGCTGTGCTGGCAGCCCACATACTGAAAACTAGAAGAAGACAGGAATGACTGTTAGCTCAGGGCAGATCTTCCTTTGGGAAAATAAATAGATAAATAAAATAAAATATAGTGATTGTCAATCAATTTTTTAGATTTCAATTCAGACAAAACACAGCTCTTGGCATGAATCAAGGTGAGCTTCAGCGTTCGAGGTAAGTGTCACGCTTTATGAATTCTTGACTTTAATCCTATAAAATAAAGAACAGAATTATTGTTTGCAAATACAGAGTATATAAGAAATACAGGATGGGGCCGGCCTGGTGGTATAGTGGTTAAGTTCGCGCCCTCCACTTCAGTGGCCTCCGGTTTGTGGGTTCAGATCCTGATCGCAGACCTACACATCGCTCATTAAGCCATGATGTGGCAGCATCTCACGTACAAAATAGAAGAAGATTGTCACAGATGTTAGCTCAGGGACACTCTTCCTCAGCAAAAAGAGGAGGATTGGCAGCAGATATTAGCTCAGGGCCCATCTTCCTCACTCAAAAAAAAAAAAAAAAGAAAGAAATACAGGCTGTGTCTGGCACTATATAGTTAAATGATATCATCCTAATGAATCATTGGAATTATTGCTGTTTCTTAAGCTACATTATTTTCTCACATTAGTAATTGTGTGCTTATGCTTTGGTGCCAAGGTGTGCAGGCGCTATTGCTGATCAGCAAGAATCTCTGACTGTACCAGCTTGACAAAATGGGCCCGAGGAGTACTAGACGCATCCGAGGTCAGGTTTTGGCACGTACACAGAAGTCACTGAGCCCGACCAGCTCAACAATATGAGTTTCAAAAGGTTGGCAAGGAAATGGCAAGATCTTTCATGGGAAACAGTCGATGTGGGCGGACCTACTTAACTACGGGACCTTGATCTATTGCCCCCCCTTGAATACGGGTATTAGGTTAGACACCTTCCTGAGCGTAGCAGGGATCTGAAAGAACCACTCATCTTCAGTGTCTTTTCTTTTATTCAAGCAAGACAGTTTAATATGGGGAACAAGAAGAACGAAGTACAGTGACAGCGGAATGAGTATTCTGCCTCAAGGGAAACATTGGAAAGTCCAGCCTCGAGGTGTTCAGGGTAGAGTCAGTGACTCAAGGATGAGCCTGAGAACTCCTGATCACTCCATCTGTTTCCATTCTTTTCAAATTGGCCGAGTTTCTATAAAATAAGAGCGTCAGACTTTGCCTACTCTATACGCTCTTTCACCTCATACACTCCCACAAGTCCTACGGACAAGAGCATGGGAATTTTGTGAAAGGAAAGTAGGTGTCCTTGAAGTACTTCGCGGAGGCTGGACACGCTGCAGGAGATGACAGCCCACAGGCCCGAGCCCCAGCCCAGCCCTCACTCCCAGAGGCACTGCTAAAGCATGGAAAATGCCCTTATATTAATTGCTCCCTTTTAAAATGAATGGAGTGGAAAAACAAATGAGAGAGTCAGTGAATTCCAAGGAAAAAGAAAGAGCAATGATGGGGCATCAGCCTGACCAAATATTAAACATGTTTCATATATATATATAGATGTGTATGTGTATGTGTAACATAGTGAGGCAACATTGCATGAATAGACAGAATAAAGGAACAGGACAGAAACCCCAGAAATGAAGAGAAAATCTGGACATACATATTAAGTCAGATTTATATGATTTATATGACGGAATTCATATGCTGGAATTTATATGGTGGAATACTAGGCAGCTGTTTACAAAAAAAGAGAAAAGGTTATATAGACTGATATGGAAAGAGCTCTCTGATTCTTTCATAGGAAAGAAAGAACTCAACATAAAATGCCCATTTTTGGCAAATAGATGAGAAATAAGAACCTATACTCACATTTGTTGATAAACTCGAAAAGAGACTCCGGAAGGATACCTGAGATATTTCTAAGAATAACTACCTGGGTGATGGAGAGTTGGAGGATGAAGGTAAGAAGAATAATCTTAGTCCTCCAAAAGAATGAGCTTCCAAAACTACGGCTACATGGGGTTAGAGGCACAGTCTGGGGACATGGAACTGACCAGCTTTGGTTGCCCACTCAGATTAGACAAATGGCTTTGGCCTCATTATCCCAGTGCTCTGGCCAGCAGCAGACTCTAAGAGCACAGCGCATTCCAGAATCAAAGACGGGAGTTAGACAATACCTCAAGGAGCTGTTGGACTAAGACCTGGACTCAAGCCTCTGTGTCCTTCTGCGTTACCCATTTTGTCTTCCACTAGACCAACAGTCCTCAACCAGGGGTAACCGTCACAAATAGGAATATATATATTTGGCGTAAATTGTCAAGAGTGTTGAAGTTGAGAAACCTTGCACTAGAGTAAATTACCATGGAAAGGATGAAACCTGTGAGGCAAAGCAAAGGAAAATGAGGAATCTTCTAGTGTAAGGAAGTTTTAAACCTTTAAACCCGCCCATGTGGTTGGGGTAACTTAGAGTCCTGTGTGGAGACAGGAGATGGATGATTTTTCTATGTCCTGGGATGACAAACACTGTCAAATTTAATCTTGAATAAAACATAAACCAGACCCAAAAGCACAGGGCTATAGTTAAAGAATAATAATGCCTTAATTTGCTACATGTACTGGAAGTCTGTGTTCAGTGTGGGTGCCTCTCATCATTGCCCATTCCACTCACATCACACTGAGGCCTGATTTTGGAAATCAGACCCTGTGTTTAGAAACCCTATTTGGAGACTCAGTAAAAACAGCGCCCTCACTGCAGAATGTGCGTTGTCTCTCGAGGGTAATTCAGCAGCTGTTAACGAGCCTCTATTTGTGACAGAGCCGCTAAAAGAGAGAAGAACCGATGGGCTGTCTGCTAATTGCCAGGCACATGGGGCCGGCGCAGGGAAGGGAGGTGGGGATGGAGGGAGGAGATGAGAAGAATCACCCGGTGGTAGTGACTGCCTGGAACGAGGCCAGCATTCCAGCCTCATAAGCTGGTGTTCTAAAGAGCAAGGGAATCATTTTCAGTGGCAGAAACAATAAAAAATTGCCTTCGGATGCAAGGGAAAAATGATCAGAAAGAGCGATAACAAGTGAGAAAGAAAAGATAATCAGCTGAGTGGCAGAGAGAGCATTGGGGCACCAAGCTGGGTTCCTCCTCGTGTGGGTACCAGTGCTCCCAGTTCCCCAACTGGCTTCCCAGTGGTGATGGCTGAGGCTCTTGACCGGAGCTTTGAGGATCTGGTGAGGACCAGATCAGCACACCGTGGCCTGGAGCATTCTGAGAGTGGGTACACAGCTTCCTATAGAGTATCTATCCACTGTCTCTAGAAAACGAGCATATCTTCCCAGTTTTTCCAAAATTAAAGAAGAAAAAAAAGGAGCTATGGTGGCCCTCTGCCCTGTGGAACTCTGCCTGGAGACTTGGCTTCATGGGATTATTCCTGGTTTCCCTGTGGAGCTAGTCCATCACTCTCGAAGAATTGAAATAATGGCCTTCAAGGACCGTTCTTCTTCGATTGATTGTCACTGAGTCATCAAGTCAGAATCTCTCTTTTTTTTAAAAATATTTTATTTATTTATTATTTATTTTTCCTTCTTCTCCCCAAAGCCCCTCCCTGCCCCAGTACATAGTTGTATATTCTAGTTGTGAGTCCTTCTGGTTGTGCTGTGTGGGACACTGCCTCAACATGGCCTGATGAGTGGTGCGATGTCCACGCCCAGGATCCGAACCGGCGAAACCCTGGGCCACCAAAGCAGAGCACACGCGCTTAAACACTCAGCCACGGGGCTGGCCCCCAGAGTCTCTTTTTAACTATCTTTCCTTCTGCTAGTTCCAATTATTCCCTCCCACTCCAGACCGTGAAACTCTTCTTGGTGTTGAACAAGGAGATAGAATTCACGCACCAAGAGATAGGAGTATATTCATGGGAGAAGGGAGAAAGTCAGTCAGACTCATAGCAACTCAAACAGTATATACCAGTTATTTTTGGCCACTATTTTATGTCTTGATGGGGAAAATTCAGCAACAAAAATCCTTGAAGAATGACAGCAAATAGCACACTCCTCAAGAAATGAGATGAGTACGAATGCTCCTCAAGACTTCTTCTCCTTTGAAGGCAAGAAATCAAGAT
Organism: Equus przewalskii; assembly: GCF_037783145.1. NCBI lineage: Eukaryota > Metazoa > Chordata > Mammalia > Perissodactyla > Equidae > Equus > Equus przewalskii. Next base: position 2,943,556 of record NC_091838.1, read on the forward strand.
TCAGAGAGAAATCCCATGAAGAGATCAAGATTCAGGACTAGCTACTGTAAACATTTAGTTAACAAATCAGATTGTCCATTTCCTTGGAATGATGCTAAAAATCAGAAGAGGTTCCATTTGCCTTACCCTTAATACTTTAGACCATGGCTCCATACCTTATCTTGTTTAATCCTTGCAGCACGCTTGTGACATTGCCGTACTATCTCCAGTTTAAAAACCAAGAAATCAAGGTCCAAAATGATGACTAAATTGCTTATGATCACAGAGCCAATTACATAGATGATTTTTCTACACCCTGGAACTACAAATACTTTGCAGCTACCAGAAGGAACTCAGGAGAGCAGCAGCAGCAAAGATGTATTTAGCGTTCACTACCTGGTAAGTACTGTGTTCAATGTTTGCATTCTTTGCTTTCTTTAATGCTAATAACAATCCTATAATGTGGGTACCATCATTGTCACTTTCAAGATTAACTAATAATACAATACATACATATGGAAGGAAGGTGGGAGCTCATTAATAAAAATTGGTACACCCTGCTTCATCAACCAAAGATACAATCATATCTCTTATTTTTTCCATTAACTGTTTAGGGATTCCCATGTGCTCATTAGTAGAAAGCCTCAGATTTGCACTCTTAGGGAGTCAATAAACATGTTCTCTTATTGAAACTGTTCAAGAACCTCACAAACCTAGTCAGTTCAAAAGAATGAATCCTCCTGAATGCCAAGCAGATAAAAAACTGAAGGGTCTGGCTGGTCCACTGATGTCATTGATTCTTTTACTCTCCCGCAATGTCTGTTACTGTCCCACAGTGTCCTATTGAACACTTTGATGTTTCCAGACCCCAATGTCCAAAGGATAATTATTCTCTCCATCAGTAAAGCCTCTGCTGGTCCTGATTCTTGCAGAGGCTGCTGGAAAACCTGGGTTATTTAGTTTGCATTCACATACTCAACTTCTGACCCTAAAACAGGGCCATCATGCCCGAAGAGATTGGTCTGCAGGGGTGTTGGCCTCGTCTGCCCACTGTGCCAGGATCAGCTCTTGGCCGTGAGTCTTAGGTTCAAGTTACAATACAGGCTCTACTTTCGTTCATGGCAGCTTCCCCTCCAAGGCCTGTGATGTGCTTTCCTACCAGAGGATGTCTGTCATCACCATTCCTGAATGGGAGGGACGTTTTCCTAATGTTGAAATGCAAAAAGAAAAGGGGTGTTGATCTTTTTTACTTCCAAGCAGTTCCTTGGTTCCTGGGCAGATTTTTCCCACCTTCTGTCCAGGACCAGTTCCCACGCCAAGTGGTATTTACAGAGCCACTCTCAGGAGGCCACGCATGGTTCTGTTAATTTTTCCCTCCAGGATGATTGGTACACATTGACCTTACATTGCCATAACTAATGTAGACCCCTCAAGTAATTTGTTCCAAAATAATAAACAAAACTTTGTTTCAAGGTGACTCTGCCTCTAGGCATAGAAGAATCTGGCACAATTTTCAGAGTTTCATCTTACTGGAAATCCCCTGTGTGAAATCCATGTGTGAATCTATCAATTGGATGACATTGCTAATCAGACCAGTGTTATCTGATCGCCCCAATTCTACCCAGCAAAATAGCTTATATTACAATCTAAGCAACATGATTTCTCAGACTACTGGCATAAAAACGAAAGAAAACATCTAAATAATTCCAGAGCATCTTAATCACTAACCTCTCACTGTGGAAGACACAGCTCATAACTATCTTGGTTCCATCAACATACAGTTACGTGATATTAGACTCGGTGCTGCAGATCATATGTTTCCTCGTGACACTTTATGAGCAAGCTAAAAATGCACAAATATCTCCAAAACCATGACAGAAAAGAGAGGAACAAATTCCAAGCCACAAGAAGCAGGCTAAAACCTTATTTTATGAAGCTGTAAGCCATTTCACAGAATGCAAAGTAAACTTCGTTACTCTGGGAAGAGCATTGAACACTTCAAGTTACTGTACCAGATAGACCGGATTGAACACATGTACTTTCCCAACTCCCCACAAAAAACAAAAGACAATGGATTTTGTTTTAATGATATAAACCTCATAGGGACAAAGAAATGGGAAAGGGCATGGCAGCATCAAAATTGTGAAAACTGGAAAGACAGAAAAGGCAGCAGACCCAAGGAAAGTGTCTCTAAACTGATAGTAGGGATAGCTGAGAACCAATCTGACTTATATGGTAAAACCTCAAAAGTTCCGGAGTTGACAGCACCAGGTACCTCTGGAAGGGGATGAAGAGAGATGGGCTGGCTAACACACGGAGAAAGAATTGCAACTATAACTAAGAAGCAACTGCATCCTTAGATTGTTTCCTTCACTCCACAAGCTCCATGATTGAGCTTCCAACATCTGGCAGGAAATTCTAAGTTTATTCTCTGGTTGGAGTAAAGAGAGAGTCTCTGAACTGGGAGACTTTAAACACAGTTAAGAGTGGAGATTCTCCTTGGCAGAAAGTGTTAAAGTGGAATCGTGCCTCATCTATAACCAACCAGTTCCACCTCTAGGAATACACACAGCAGGCAGGTGTGCATGGCACGCAGAAGCCATTATTTGTAGTCAAGAATTAGAATCAACCCAAAGGCTCATCAACAATAAAACAGGTAAATTAATGGTGGCATATCCTTACAATAGAAATTCACAAAATAATGTCAAATGGAAGAAGTCAGACACAAAATGTTACTTATTGTAAGTTTCTAACTATAAAGAAGGTCTTAAAAAGAGGCAAACCTAACCTATGGTCTTAAAAATCAGGGGAGTGGTTAATCTGGGGGAGGTGGGAGGGCATAGAGCTCAGCAGGGGATGTTGGAAAGCCCTTCAGATGCTGGGAATTTCCTGTCTCTTGAGCTGAGTGTGGTTATATGGGTATGTCCACTCTGTGGTAATTTGTTGAGCTATACACTTATGATCTTGTTGCTTTTCTGTACAAATGTAATACTACAATAATAAAGTTTATTTCTTAAAAGTGGGCCAACCAGCAGATGTATAAGTTGCATATCAAATTCAGAAGTCTTGAAGACGCTGTTTTCATTATAGGTAGGGGTTTCTTCATAGAACTTGCCATCAGTGGGAAGGAGATGGGTAAGGCTGTTGGGGAAGGAATTGTCTCCACCCAGGGATCTCCACTGAGAGGCAGCTTGCACCTAGACTGGGACCTCCTTGCTTTCATCCACTAGTCAGAATAAGTTCCTTCTCTGAACACCCGAGACGTCTAGCATAAAAGAATCTCTATTTCTTCCTAGATCATTTTGGTAAGCAGAATCTAAGACGTCCCCAAGATTCCGGGCCACTGGTATATTCACGTTTTCTCCCAGTTATTCAGTTAAACACCAATTTACATACTGAAGTGAAGGGATTTTTCAGATGTAATTAAGTTCCCAGATCGTTTGATCTAAAGATTGGAAGATTATCTTGGGTAAGCCTGCCACAGTTCCATCTTGTTAGTGAGAAGGTTGCTCTCTCCTCCCAAATGCATTTTCTCTCTCTCTTAACCGATGAGCTAGTGAGTCTGGTCTGTCAACAGGCTGTCTTTCCCACTGCCCACTCCTTTCTTCTTTAGATGCAGTCACCTTCTTCAGAGGCACTTAAAGTCCGCGTTGGTCAAAGGCTCATTGTCTGTTTGGGCCTAAAGGCATTTTGTGTTTTCCCATTATGTGCTGATTTAATGAGGCCATTCCTCAGAATTCCCTGACACCCCACTGGCACAGCCCACAAAGAAGTGGCATTCTCTACCTCTGCAAATGCAGAAGCATTCAGCCAGCACCTGTGTGGGCAGTCTTCCACAAAATACGGTACAGCTTTTCTGAAGTCAGCCGCCAGGTTAACCTAGAAGATATGTATGCTTGAAACTCTGGAAATTTTAATTATAGTTAGGAAGTTTGTTTTCAAGTATTATTTACAATTTTTTTGAAAGATGGCATCATGTTGATCATAATAATGAGGCCCAAAGAGACAGTGTGCCTTTGACAAGTGCTGACTTTGAGTGCCTCTGAAGAAGGTGACTGTATCTAAAGAAAAAAGGAGTGGGCAGTGGGAAAGACAGCCTGTTGACAGACCAGACTCACCAGCTCACTATTAGGAGGGAGACAAAATGCATTTGGGAGGAGAGAGCAACCTTATCACTAAAGAGGTGGAACTTCATGGATGGCAGAGCTATTTCCTCAAATTCCCCTAGACCTGAGAGCAGCTATTTCCCCAAATTAAAATACTTTTCTTGATTTTATACTCACTAAACAAAATTCTTATTTTAAAAAATTGACTTTTCAGAGGCAATTTTATGAAGAAGGAGGTATCATGGATATACAACTGGACCCTCGCAGGTTTTATGCTTAATCTTGACTTTGGTTGCCAAGATGCTTTTAAATATCTTACTTTTGCAAATCGACAAAACCTTAAGGCCACTGTGTCAGCTCTGTGATAACTTCGCTTCAGCCCCTGAGGTAGGTTCTATTACCGGCCCATTTAATTGATGAGGAAACCGAGACACAGAAGTTAACGTCCATCTTTACCCAGCTAGTCAGTCAGTGGTACAAGAGCTGAAAGAGACTCTTTAATGAGATTGCATTGAGTTCATAGATTAATCTGAGAGGAATCAAACCTGCATAATATTGAGACTTCTAATACATGAACATGGTATATGCCTCCATCTTTTCTTCATTTTTAAATTTCTCAATAAAGTTTTATAGTTTTCTTTGTACAAGTTTTATACATCTTTAACTCACAGGTATTTGAAGGGATTTTTTTTTGCATTTGTAACTTAAAAAAGTTTAATGTCTAATTGATTGTTGATGTTATGTAAAAATACAATTGCTCTTACATGTAGATCTTATATCCAGCAACATTGCTATATTTTCTCATTAATTCTAATGGCCTACTCATTTAGGTTTTTACATACACAAATGTGTCAGCTGTGAATAAAAATTTTCTTTCTTCTTTTTAAATTCTTGTGTATTTCATTTCTTTCTCTTGCTTTATTGCACTGTCTGGGACCTTGAGTACAATTTACTAGCAGGCTTCTTATCTCATTTCTGATCTCACCACCAAGTTTGCTGTGAGATAGTTATCGATAACCTTTATCAGATTAAGGAAGTTTTCTTCTTTTGTTAGTTTGCTAACAATTTTTATTGTGAGTAAATGTTATATTTTAACAAAGGCAGTTATGCGTCTATTGAGACAATCGTGGGATTTTTCCCCTCTATTCTGTTAATGTGTTGAATTACATTGATTGATTCAAAAGGTTAATTTGAGACCTAGAATTCTTGCAATAAAACCAACTTGTTCATGTTATATATTGCTAGATTTGGTTTGCTAATACTTTGTTTAATATTCTACATCTGTAATCATGAGAGATTGCCTGCAATTTTTCTTCCTTGCAATGCCCTTTTTAGGTTTCAGCAAGAAAATTTCAACAGGTTCATAAAACAAGCTGGGAAGTGTTTCCTCTATTTCTATTTGCTGAAGGGTTTGTGAAAGATTGATGCCACTTCTTCATTAAGTGTTTGGAAGAATTTACTTGTGAAGCATTCCTGATCTGGAATATTCTTTGTGTCAGAAGTAGATATACCATAAGGCAAATGTTACCTTGCCCTAACAAGTATCCTGGCACAAAGGTACAGAACCAAAGGTCATACTGCACTGTGGTCCCACCCTGTGGCAGCTAGCACCAAAAGGTGATAAATGTGGAACTCGAAGCTGATATGTGGAAAATTATCCTGTCATCCATCAGATGCATAGATTGTAAGCAGAGTAATTAAACAAAAGCCCTCTCCTTCAGGAATACGCTTGATAATGTCCTGAGATCTGACAGCTCATACATGAAAGAAGCTTGATAGAAATGTCTCCCAAACTTGACAGCAATTCTAAAAGCTTACATGACCTTACAATAATGAGTTATAAATCTGAAAGAAACTTTTCTAACCTACCAATAATAAAATAATTTGATAAACTAGAAGAAAGATTTGAATTATCTTATTCTCACTACAGAAAATGATATTACTAAGTTATCATTATATATAAGGATGACCAAAATCTTTACAGACAAATGATATAAAAGAAAATATAAGAAGTGTATCAGGCATCTAATTAATAAAAGTACCATATTGGGTTTTTTTGGATTTGGTTATATTTTGATATTGGATAGTTTTTTATACCTATATTTTGTTGCAACTTGTTTTCTCATCCAAAGAAATATTCATTTTCACTTGTAATTTTGTATTTTTTTTCAACAGGGTCTTCAAAGTTGTATAAATATCAGACTCCTCAAAACCTAGTCATGCCCCTGATTTGTGGGAATTTTTTAAATGATGGATTAACTTATTTAATAATGGTATAATGCTTCAGATTTTCTGTTTCTTCCTGTGTCAGTTTTGATAAGTTCTCTTTTGCCAAGAAATTATTCATTTCATCTAAACACTTTTTGGCTCAAACTTGTTTGTAATATTCTCATATTATCTTTTTAATTTTTGTAAGATCTGTAGTGATGATCTTTTATTCTTGTCATTTGTTGTTTGTGTTTTCTCTCTCTCTTTTTTTTGTTAAGTATTCCAAGGGGTTTTCCAATATTATAGCTTCTCCCTCAAAGAACCTGCTTTGGACTTTGTGATCTCTCTTATAAATGTTTGCTTTCCACTTCAGTCTCTTCTCTTAACTCTGCCATTTCTTTCCTCTTACTCTCTTTGACTTAATTTCATGTTTTTACATCTTGAAATGTATGCTTAGACATTGGTATTCAGTGTTTCTTATTTCTAATGCATGTTCTTGATTCACTATAATGATAAGGAAATCTCCCAGAAAGCAAGGCAACAAACAGGAATGGAAAATTCAGAAAGAAAAATAGAAGAATTACAGGATCATTCTAAGAAGTTCAATATCTGAATAATGAGTTCTAGAGAAAGAAAAACAAGGAAAGAACTAAAGTAGTTCAAGAGAGTTTCCCAGAGTTGAAAGACATTAGCTTGTGAATTAGAAGAGCTGACCAAAGGACCAGCAAAATGGATGAAGTTAAATCCACGCTGCCACATCATGATGGAAATTCAGAGAACTGGGGATAGAGAGAAGATATGACAAGCTGAAGGAAGGAGAGAGAGAAGGAAGGAGAGAGAGAGGGAGAAAGTCCAATAATTAAAGAGTAAAGAATCCATTTGAAGAGTAATGAAGAGCACCTCTGTAAAACCTACATTGGGAAATATAAGACAATAGAACAATATCTTCAATATTCTAAAAACTATATAGTTCTAACTATTTCAAGCCAAATTGTTAATTAAGTGTGAGTGTAAAGATATTCTCAGATATGCAATATATCAGATAACTTGTATTCTCTGCACCACTTATAAGGAGTCTAATAGAAGATGTGTGTCATCAAAAGAACAAGGTAACCAAGAAAAAGATGGACATGGAATTCAATAAACAGGGGACCTGGCATTAGAGAGGCAAAGGGCATTCCCAGGACTATTGTGAAGGGAGACTCCAAAATGATAGCTGTACGTGATCCCACACAACCACCACTCCAGACTGGAGCAGGTCAGAAGACTCTAGCAAAGCCTTCCGCTTGCATTATACAAGTGTTTGAGTGCGTTGAGAGGAAATTTATACAACTGGGCAGGGGGGTGAATTTTAGTATTGAATTAGTGATAGTTACACAGAAAATTATACAAACAAAAATATAAATAATTATTCAGGAGATGAGGTGGTGAGTTGCACAAGCTGTAAAAAATGATGATGGTATACTACATGGTTTAGCATTTATATAGTCACAATAAGACATACACTGAATGTTGATCTAATGAAAATTACTATATAGCTACTTTCAGAGCATGCGGGAAGGCAAGTGTTGTGGGAAGGAGTAGTAGAGGGAGTGAACAAGCGTCAGACCCTTGTATTTTATAGTGGGAAGTCCATAAATAATGAACTAATCTGGAAAATCAAGAAGGAAGATAACATCTATTAGGAGAAATAGTGGTAAACCCCCAAATAATTAGCTTTAAAAGTTTGAAATGGTTGCTTTTGGAGAGCAAAAAACAAAAAAAAAGCAACGAAATTGATGAGCATCATCAACAAGGATGTTGTTTAGCAAGATGGGGCTGGTCCCTCTCCTCCTGAAGTCTGAAGATGTGTTAAACTAGCAATATGGTAACACTATCCCCTCACTTTGCCTTATTAATGCTATTTTTCTGCCACAGAGTCTTCCATTTCTTCTTCAATCCAAGTCCTACACTTCATACAAGGCCTAACTCAAGCTTTATCTTACTTGTCCAAGTCAACCTTTCCAGAGGACTTGAGAATTCTCCTCAATATTCTTGTGTCTGTGTGCCTATAAAGTGTTATTTCTTTGGTATTTTTGTAGTGGTAAGGATAGACTGAATTAAGTACACGCAGGTGAATGACAACAAGTTCATTACTGGTTGACTGTCCATCAGAAATGGTAGATGGCCCTACCATAAGCTAAGTCATGTCTTTCTTTCTTATTCCACACTACAGACAAACTTCATAGAGTGTAAGTTTTCTTTGTGTACAAAATTGGGGCCCCAATATCTATCTGATGGCTTCTCTAGGAACCACAAAGCATTTTATTCAGTTGTGACCACTTCATAATAATGGCTAATATTGTGGAGTACTTACAATGTGCCAGACACTGTTCTTTAATAAGTTAACTACTTTAACCCTCAAAGAGATCCAATGAGATATGTATTATTATTTGTCCCATTTTATCAAGCATGAAATTGAGGCTTAGGAAGATTAAATAACTAGCCTAACATCACAGAGCTGGCCAGATGCAGAGACAGGCAACCTAGCTCCAGTGTCCACCTGTTAACCTCTGGGTGATACTTCTGATCAAAGAAATGCTCAATAAATAGGAGCTAGTGTTAAATTACAAAGCCCAGCCAATTTAAAGAATTTCTCCTAGACCAAGTATTCATTGACCTTCCTGTGATTGTTAATTATAATTCCTCCATGTTTCATGAGCATGGTGTTTTGACTTGAAAATGAGAAACATCAATAAAAAACAGAGAGAAAAAATGTTCAGAATTTAAAATACTTGAGATTTGGTGTCAAGATGGCCACTTAGGTGGACTCTGAACTCATCTTTTCTCACGGACACAACAAATTTACAACTACTCTTGGGACAATTACCCCTGAGAGAGAACTTGAAATTGGGTAAAAAGAATCCCCACAACAAGGGACAGTGTTGACTGGGGCAGGAGAGGCAGAAATTCCTTTCTAGAAAGAGAAGCCACATTCTAGCTGTGATGCTTCATGGCCAGTCAGGAGCAATCCTAAGGTATGAAGCCTTCCCTAGAGGAATGGGGGATCTGAGTCGGGGAGTGTTACCATAGTAAGTAGCTTTTGGACTCAACGCAACTGAGACAAGTGTCATAATACCTGGCTTTGCTGGCTATGAACAAGAGCAGGGAATACCCCCACAAAAGCTATCAGATATAATGGGGAAAAAAGCCTGCTCTTAAAGCACCCATGCACAAATTCACTCATTTCAGAAAGCAACCTAAAATCACCAGAAAGAAAGGTACACAGTCCTTTGGTGAAAAGAGACTCAGCTGATAGGTTCTGAGTGCATCTCACTGAGAGGTGAGACCTCCCCAAGGACTGAGACTTTGGCAGCAGCCATTATTGTGACCTAGTACAGGTGTGCTGACACAGATGATGGCAGACACCATTAGAATTCTTCCCCTGGCCTGTTATTGCAGGCTCTGCCCCACACACTAGAGCTCTGATCTAATCTAGCTCAGTCAGAGCAGGAAGCCCATGCTAGGGACTGGCTCCACCCAACAGCAAGCCCTCAGGCAACTTGTGGGCCCACATAGGTGGGGTTCTCAGAACCTCTGTAGCTGGGCGAGTAGGTTCACCTCTATAGGGTAGAGTGTGCTGAGGGGTAGGCCTGCATCAGTGGAGTGTGTGGGGTCTCTGCAATGGGAAGACTGAGTCTGCTTCAGGGGGTTGTGGTGCACACACAGGGTAGGACTGTTGACTGGGTGTGTGGCTCTGCAGATGGTGGGGCTCGTCAGTTTCAGCAGACTTGTGCTTCTCAAAGAGTCACATAGGGAATTGCCCCACCTTCCAAAGCCTGAAACAATTGGGGGCTCCCAAGCCTGAGGAAATCACCCAAGCTGAACAGATAAAAGAAAAAGACTTAAAAAGAATGAGGACAGTCTCAGGGACTTCTGGGACAGCATGAAGCACTGTAACAATCATATTATAGGTGTCCCAGAAGGAGAAGGGAGAGACAAAGGGGTAGAGAGTCTATTTGAAGAAATAATAGCTGAAAATGGTTCTAACCTAAGGAAGGAAACAGACATCCAGGTACAGGCAGCACAGAGAGCACCAAACAAGATAAACCCAAAGAGGCCCACACCAAGACACATTGTAATTAAAATGTCAAGAATTAAAGCTAAAGAGAGAATCCTAACAGCTGCAAGAGAAAGGAAACAAGTTACATAAGCAGGAAAGCCCATAGGCTATCAGCTGACTTCTCAGCAGAAACCTTTCAGGCTAGAGGGGAGTGGCATCACATAGTTAATGTGCTAAAATGAACAAACCTACAGCCAAGAATACTCCACCCAGTAAGGTTATCATTCAGGATGGAAAGAGAGATAAAGAGTTTCCCAGACAAGCAAAAATTAAAGGAGTTTATCACCAAGAAATCAGTTTTACAAGAAATGCTAAAGGGACTTATTTAAGTAGGAAAGAGAAGACCACAAATAGGAATAAGAAAATTATCAAAAAAAAGGGCAATAACATCACTGGTGAAGGCAAAATACAGTAAAGGTAGTAGATCAACCACCTATGAAGATAACATGAAGGTTAAAAAACAAAAGTACTAAAATTAACTATTTCCATGGTAAGAGGGTAAGGGATACACATACACACAAAAAAAGAGGTTAGATATGATATCCAAACATAAAATGTGGGAAGAGAGGAGTAAAAGAGTAGAAATTTTAGAAAAATTTCAAACTAAAGAGACATCAACTTAACATAGATTGCTATATACGTAGGTTACTATACATGAACCTCATGGTAATCACAAACCAGAAACCTGTAATTAATACATCAAAAATTAAGAGAACAGAACCCAAACATAATATTAAAGAAAGCCATCAAACTTCAAGGGAAGAGAGCAAGAGAAGAAAGGAACAGAGAAGAACTGAAACACCCAGAAAAGAAAGTAAAAAATGGTAATAAGTACATTCTTATCAAGAGCTACTTTAAATGTCAGTGGACTGAATGCTCCAATCAAAGGGCATAGGTTGGTCAACAGGATAAAAAAACAAGACCCATATATATGCTGCACTCAAGAGACACACTCCAGACCTAGAGACACTCACAAACTGAAAGTGAAGGACGGAAAAATACACTCCACACAAATGACGAAGAAAAGAAAGCTGGGGTAGCAACACTTGTATCTGACAAAATAGACTCTAAAACAAAAACTGTAACAAGAGACAAAGAACGGCACTACATAATGATAAAGGGAACAATCCAACAAGAGGATATAACACTTGTAAATATCTATGCAACCAACATAGGAGCACATAAGCATATAAAGCAATTATTAACAGAGATAAAAGAAGAAATAGACAGCAACAGACTAACAGTAGGGGACTTTAACACTTCACCTACACCAATGGGTAGATCATCCAAACAGAAGATCAATAAGGAAACATTGGCCTTACAGGACACATTAGACCAGCTGGACTTAATAGATATATACGGAACATTCTATCCAAAAACCACAGAATACGCATTGTTTTCAAATGCACATGGAACATTCTCCAGGGTTGATCACATATTAGGCCACAAAAGAAGTCTCAATAAACTTAAGAAGATTGAAATAATACCAAGCATCTTTTCTGACCACAACAGTATGAAACTAGAAATCAGCTACAGGAAGAAAATTGGAAAAGCTGCAAATACGTGGAGATTACACAAATGGTACTGAACAACGACTGGGTCAACAAAGAAATCAAAGAAGAAATCAAAAAATACTTGGGAGCAAGTGAAAATGAAAATAGAGCATGCCAAAATTTATGGGATACAGCAAAAGCAGTTCTAAGAGGAAGTTTACAACAATATAGGCCTACCTCAACAAACAAGAAAAATCTCAAGTCAACAATCTAACAGTGCACCTACAGCAACTGGAAAAAGGAGAACAAAGCTCCAAATCAGTAGAAGGAAGGAAATAATAAAAATCAGAGCAGAAATAAATGAAATAGAGATTTAAAAAATACAAAAAGAAATCAATGAAACTAAGAGCTGGTCTTTTGAAAAGATAAACAAAATTGACAAACCTTTAGCTAGACTCACCAAGAAAAAAAGAGAGAAGGCTCAAATAAGTAAAATCAGAAATGAAAGACGAGAAGTTACAACAGACACCTCAGAAGTACAAAAGATTATAAGAGAATACTATGGAAAGCTATATACCAACAAATTGGATAATCTGAAAGAAATGAATAAATTCTTAGAATCATACAACCTTCGAAAACTGAATCAAGAAGAAATAGAGAATTTGAATAGACCAGTCACCAGTAAGGAGGTCAAAAGAATAATCAAAAACCTTTCAAATATAAAAGTCCTGGACCAGATGGCTTCCCTGGTGAATTCTACCAAACATTCAAATAAGACTTAATACCTATCCATCTTAAATTCTTCCAAAAAATTGTATAGAAGGGGAAGCTTCTTAATTCATTTTATCAAGCCAACATTACCCTGACACCAAAACCAGACAAGGCAACACAAAAAAAGAAAATTACAGGCCAATATCACTGCTGGACATTGACGCAAAAATCTTCAACAAAATACTAGCAAATTGAATACAACAAAACATTAAAAAGATCATACAACATAATCAAGTGGGATTTATTCCAGGGATGCAGGGATGGTTCAACAACCATAAATCCATCAATGTGATACACCATATTAACAAAATGAAGAATAAAAATCACACAATCATCTCAACAGATGCAGAGAAAGCATCTGACAAGATACACATCCATTTATGATAAAAACTCTGAGTAAAATGGGTATAAAAGGAAAATACCTCAACATAATAAAGGCCATATATGACAAACCCACAGCTAATATCATTCTCAAAGGAGAAAAACTAAAAGCTATCCCTGTAAGAACAGGAAAAGACAAGGACCCCCACTTTCACCACTCTTATTTAACATAGTGTTGGAAGTCCCAGACAGAGCAATCAGGCAAGAAAAAGAAATAAAAGGGATCCTAACTGGAAAGGAAGAATTGAAACTGTCACTATTGCAGATGACATGATTTTTTACATAGAAAACCCTAAAGAATCCACCAAAAACCTTTTAGAAATAATAAACGAATATGGAAAAGTTGCAGGGTACAAAATCAACATACAAAAATCAGTTGTGTTTCTATACGCTAACAACGAAGTAGCAGAAAGAGAAATTAAGAATATAATCCCGTTTACAATTGCAACAAAAAGAATAAAATACCTAGGAATAAATTTCACCAGAGGTGAAAGACCTGTACACTGAAAACTCTAAAACATTGTTGAAAGAAATTGAAGACACAAAGAAATGGAAAAATATTCCATGCTCTTGGATTGGAAGAATTAACATAGTTAAAATGTCCATACTTCCTAAAGCAATCTACAGATTCAATGCAATCTCTACCAAAGTTCCAATGATATTTTTCAGAGAAATGGAACAAAGAGTCCTAAAATTTATATGGAACAAGAAACCCCAAATAGCCAAAGGCATCCTGAGAAAAATGAACAAAGCTGCGGGGCCAGCCTCATGGCGGAGTGGTTAAAATTCCCCAATCTTGGCTTCAGTGGTCTGGATTCACAGGTTCAGATCCTGAGAGCAGACCTACTCCACTCATCAGCCATGCTGTGGAGACATCCCACATACAAAATAGAGGAAGATTGGCACAGATGTTAGCTCAAGGCTAATCTTCCTCAAGCAAAAGAGAGGATTGGCATTGAATGTTAGTTCAGGGTGAATATTCCTAACAACAACAACAAAAAGAACAAAGCTGGAGGTATCACACTCCCTGATTTCACAATATACTACAAACTATAGTGACCAAAACAGCATGGTACTGGCAGAAAAACAGACATACAAATCAATGGAACAGAATCGAGAGCACAGAAATAAACCCACACACATATATGAACAGCTAATTTCAACAAAGGAGCCAAGAACACACAATAGAGAAAGGAAAGTTTTTTCTTTTTTTAAAAAAGGTTTTATTTTTCCTTTTTCTCCCCAAAGCCCCCAGTACATAGCTGTGAATTTTTAGTTATGGGTCCTTCTAGTTTTGTCATATGTGGTGCTGCCTCAACATGGCCTGATGAGCGGTGCCATGTCCACGCCCAGGATTCGAACCGGTGAAACTCTGGGCTGCTGAAGTGCAGTGCAGGAACTTAATTACTTGGCCACGGGGCCAGCCCCAGGAAAGTTTTTTCAATAAATGGTGTTGGGAAAACTGGACAGCCACATGCAAAAGAATGAAAGCAGACCATTATCTTACACCATGCACAAAAGTTAACACAAAAATGGATTAAAGACTTGAATGTAAGAGCTGAAACCATTAAACTTCTAGAAGAAACCATAGGCAGTATGCTCTTCAACATCGGTTTTAGCAGTATATTTTCAAGTACCATCTCTGACTGGGTAAGGGAAACAATAGAAACAACAAACAAATGGGATTACATCAAACTAAAAAGCTTCATGGGGGCCTGCTCTGTGACCGAGTGGTTAAGTCTACATGCTCCACTTCAGCAGCCCAGGGTTTCATAGGTTTGGGTCCTGGGCGTGAACCTAGCACAGCTCACCAAGCCATGATGAGGTGGTATCCCACATAATAGAACTAGAAGGACCTACAACTAGAATGTACAACTATGAACTGGGGGGCTTTGGGGAGAAGAAGAAGAAGAAAAAAAAATCTAAAAAGCTTCTGCACAGCAAAGGAAACCATCAACAAAACAAAAAGACAACCCAATAATTTGCAAACCACAAATCTGATAAGGTGTTAATATCTAAAACATATAAAGAACTCATACATCTCAACAACAAAAAAACTGACAATCCAATTAAAAAATGGGCAAAAGATCTGAACAGACATTTTTTCAAAGCAGATATACAGATGAACAACAGATACATGAAAAGCTGTTCAACATCATTAACAGGGAAATTCAAATCAAAAGTACAATGAGATATCACCTCACACCCGTCAAAATGGCTATAATTAACAAGACGGGAAACAAGTGTTGGAGAGGATGTAGAGAAAATGGAACTCTCATACACTGCTGGTAGGAGTTTCAAACTGGTGCAGCCACTATGGAAAATGGTACAGAGATTCTCAAAAAATTAAGAATAGATCTACCATATGATCCAGCTATTCTACTGCTGAGTATTTATCCAAAGAACATGAAAACACAAATGCATAAAGATACATGCACCCCTATGTTCATTGCAGCATTATTCACAATAGCCAAGACTTGGAAGTAACCTAGGTGCCCATCAAGGGACGAATGGATAAAGAAGATGTGGTACATATTACACAATGGAATACTACTCAGCCATAAGAAATGATGACATCCGGCCATTTGTGACAACATGGATGGTCCTTGAGGGTATTATGCTAAGCGAAATAAGTAAGAGGGAGAAAGTCAAATCTTGTATGATATCTCTCATAAATAGAAGATAAAAACAACAACGAATAAGCACATAGCGACAGAGATTGGATTGGTGGTTACCAGAGGAGAAGGGAGGGAGGAGGGCGAAATGGGTGATTAGGCACATGTGTGTTGTGATGGATTGTAATTGGTCTTTGGATGGTGAACATGTTGTAATCTACACAGAAATTGAAATATAATGATGTACACCCGAAATTTATATAATCTTATAAACCAATGTTACCACAATAAAAAAAAGAAATACTTGAGTGGTAGGGTTTATCTCATAGTATTAGAATAATAAAGAAAAAAAAGACTATCAGTAGAATTAAGACTATTTTTCAGATGAGAGATTAAGAGAAAAATATTTTACTATGACTATTTTATTGATGCTATAGATTGCATCTTCACAATTTTTCAATTTTCCCTACAAAAGATATCTGTACCAAAAGCTGCCCTTTCACTGCAAGAGCACAAGTGTGAACAGCTGTTTTCAGAGGTCATATGACTCTTATTTCTAGAAAATTAAAGACGTTACCTTTTGCTCTGTGATTAATTGCATTCCCTAATTAGGGAGCTATAACCAAAATTTGAAAGGAGAAGAGACAAGATCAGATTAGTCACAAAGCACAGGATGAAAATTAAAGTCCTTAAATTAAATTATTTGGGGAAATAAAATGACAGCAATCATTGTTCTAAGCTTTCTAGGTATATCAATAAAGGATAACGGGGTTTGAAGACCCTCAGATTAAAAACAAAGGTTTTTTTTAATTCACGAATCAAGTTACATTATTAATGGCTGTTTCTTATAGATGACTTTGAAAGTGTAAAAGCAACAAAGAGGAAAGAAGAAGTTTTAACACTTCAATTCATTGCTAACTACAGTCACCATTCCTGCTCGGTGCCCCTGCTCCCCCGGCCCCCAGGAAAAGCAGGAAGCATTTCTGTGCCCTTTGAGGAGAAAAGAAGAGATTTGTGGGATTCGGCAATTTGTGGCATTTCCTTCATCCATCCCACCCCTTCATCACTTTGTCTGCAGAAGAACAGAAGGAGGAGCAGGCAGCAGCTGTGTGCACCAAACCCCTGAACTGACATTACAGGGATGTCAAGGCAGGAGAGTGTCTGGCTCAAGCAATTACTAAGAATTTCTCCTAAATGGGTGCAAAACACAACGTAAAGCTCTTCATGACTTGCCCGCCGGTCCCTCGATCAAACCACTTAGTCCCACCGAGTCTTGGTTTTCTCACATACTAAAAAGAAGATAAAAATACTTTCCCTATCTACTTAATCTTCCTGTTGTAAAGCTCAAATTGTGTGCATATATTATAAATAATACATATGTATAAGTTATAGCATATATATAATTGTATATATTATTTATGAAAGTGTTTTGGAAAAGGAGAAAGTATTATACAAATCTTGGTACCTGTGACAATAAAAGCAGACTCTTTACATTATACATTATTAGGTCAAGAGAGAGGTGAGACTTGCAAATTCTTCTTCAAACTGCCTTTGTGCTTATTTAGAAAAGTTACTTAGCTCTTCTTTTTTCCTCATTTACATGAAAGAATAATAATAATGATGACAGCACCATTTAAAAGGTCACTGGCCGTACAAAGGACTTCTCATTCATCATCCAAGGCCCATGACAGCTCAGAGATGAGCAATTCAGGCCAGGACAGGGTGAGGCAAGTGAGGCCCTCACGTCAGGTACAGAACTTAAGGGGGCACCAAAAAACTCAGTTATCCAGATAAATATTTCAATGTGATATTTTAAGAAATCAGAAGTTACCCAAGTAAATCGATGATGAAGAAAATAACATCTTAAATAAAGACGAGGCAGTTATCTTTTGTAACTTTGAGTAAATTAACTTCTTTGTGCCTCCATTTCTTTATCTAAAATGGGGAAAATAATAACAATAGTAATACCTACTTCTCAGGGTTGTCATGAAGATTCGATGATTTAATGTATGTAAAGTGACTGGAAGATTGCCTGACACATTTTAAATGCTTGGAACGTGTTGAAAGCATCTAAGTGTATCATGGTGGCTGGTTTTTCAATTTTAAATGTGAGAAATCTGAGACCGAAAGAATTTAAAGGGCTTTCCCAAGCTCACAAAGCCAGTCACAGGCCTGACCCTCAGGAAGCTGTATTCCAGAGCCCTTTTCTGAATCACTGGACTCCGTGTTTCTCACCAGGATGTTAGGAAAACAACAGACTCTTAGAGGACTGTGTGTGTGAGTGTGTGTGTGTGTGTGTGTGCATGGGCGCCAGGGTGGGCACCTCGCTGGTAGGCGAGTGGGTTGCAGAGTGAGAGGTTTTAAAAATCGCTCAAAATTCAACCTAACATTCGTGTGTTGACTGAGAAGAGCTAACTAGGTGGCGTTGCTTACAGAGGCGGAAAGGGAGACGGGAGACATACCCTCCTGGGGACTGCGGGGCCGTGGGAACGGGTCCCATCTTCCCTGAAGAGGCTGACAGGTTGCACACCCGGTCCCTGTTCAGTACGAGGGCCACCGTCCTCGTGAGGAAGTACGTCAATAGTGAGGACTCAGTATACGGCTTTGCCTCGTTCACTTGGTTCCTTTGAATTAAGCTCTAGACATATTTTAAAAAGGAAAATAACCAGAATTATTTGTTAACAGGATGGGTGGGAAACACCACACACGTGTGTTTACACAACTGTATCCACAACATACAATTCGTGGCACGGGAAAACAGCACTCTATTATTTAAAGAGCGCGTGGTGTTAATTCTTTCTCGTAGTAAAGCGAGCCAGGGATTCTTTGTGTGGCTTTCTGGCCTGGTCACAGTCGTGCTTTCTAAGAATAAAGCTCGCTTGTTTCCCCTTGTGACTCAGGCTATCCATCCTGACCACGTCTGTGCTAACTGCCTCTTGTATGTATCTCTCATCCAGATTTTGGAAGACAATTTCGTTTCTTCTTGAATGAAGAGAGGCAAGTTAGAGGATTAATTTCTGTTCGGCTTCTTTCGGATATTTCCTCACTGAGTACTAGAATGATTTAAAGTACAAAGGTCTGGCTTCTCGTCTGAAGATTAATCCCATACACTGAAAAGGGATACCCACACTCGTGCAGAAATACGACAAAACGGGCATGAGAAAGTTTATATGACATGTGAGAAGAGAACCTCTGTTTACCAAATGCTGAAATTTGCCCCATGGCCTTTTCACAACGTGAACATATTTCACAACTTCACAACTTGTAAGCAGCTGGTTCAGCAAATGGAAAACACGCCTTTTACCACCCTTCTGTCTGGGATCTGCCACTGACTAACAGTGTAACTTACTGTGGCTAACGTAGGACCCTTCTAACAAACTTGTGAAGATGAAATAAGATAAAACATGCAAAGCATTTAGAAGAAGGCATGACAGTAACTGATCAAAAATGCTACTTCTTCTGATATCACTATTATCTTGGAAAAAGTCTTAAAACGTACGAACAGAATCACACCGCTTTTAATGAGTGTGGATGCTGACCTTCTCGGATCCAGAGATCCTTGTTTTATTCACAGTAAAGTAGCTGACATTCCTCTTTGTCAGCAGCTCCCATGTCCTCGCCTATCTGTAAAAGAGCTTCAGAATGTGAAAGGCAATGAAGTTTTAGACAATATGCATCACAAGTAAAATTATTCTGTGATTATTTTATTATATCGACCGTCTCTTTTCTTGCCTGGTTGTGAAAGTGGGATAAAATGGAGATGTCCTTCTCTGTTTTCACTAAGAGAGCCAAAGCTCTGTTTTCTGGATTCTGTCCAGTGAGTTTCCAGACGAAAGTCCTCCTTAATGCTGTTCTGTGCGCTCTGCGCCATGTGTGTGTCTTGCCGTCCTACAAGGTCTAGTTCAGTGTTAAATGGGCCGCTACGTGTACAGGACACATGGTGTATATTAAATCTAAAAAGCAAGCAGGTCTAGTGTACATTCATGATTACAGTCAGACTAGCTTTTACTCCTTAAAAACGTAAATTTCAGCCCAAGAATTTTCTTAACCAAGTAGAGAAACCCTTGTAATAGAGCACAGCGATGCAATGATTTTGATTAACAATTATGTTATGAAAGGTAAACACAAAACTTTTAGAACCTGATGGTGGTTTTCAAAAGCAATAACCTTATTCAAGAGCCAGAGAGTACATTATTTAACAGAATCGGTCTTAGCTTCTCTGAGCCAACCCAATAATACACAAGTTCCCATCATGTTCTAATTAAAAAGAAGAGCAGAAAGGATGACATCCAATGCGGGGGAAAGAAAAAACCCCAGAAATTTAAGATAACCTTTTAAAAATTCCATCAGTGTTTCTTCCTCTTGGAGAATTATATGCAACGTCAATGGATACTCAAAGAGTTCTTTCCATGATTGATTTTTGAAAGCGTTGAAATTAAGTAATTCATCATTTTTTAGTGCTCTTTTAGCAAATGCATGTATATATATTTTTCCTGAATTTTTACAGCAGCTAGAAACAGCAGAAAATATATTTCACCAGGAGAGTAAGAGAGAGAGACAAAAACGGTATATGGGAAAAAGAAAAACGGATGTGGAAAGTGAATGACATTAATTTTGTTAGTTGAAAACATTCCCTGATGTGAGAGTGTAAGAAAATAAAATCAAGAAAAAAGCATCTGCCTTCAAATTATTGAAGGCAGCTGACTAGGTCACCATACTTAGGACATGGAATTTTATCAGTAACTAAATTTAAAGTTCTCAACAGTTGATTTTTAATTTCTTTATGATAAGTTCGTGTTCAAATGCAAATATATTTCAATGTCGCTGTCTCCAAATAACACTAAATTGATGTAAAAATGTGACAGATGAGGGCTTTAATCCACCATCTCCACTCGGGAAAAGACCTGTGAGCTCAGAGAGGGGTCCCTTCAGAGAGAAGGAGGCGCTCAGCACAGCGCTTAGCGGGCATTGGTTGTTCTTTGGAGGCGCCCAGAAAGCATGCCTGGGCTCTGACTGCTTCACAGCTGAGCCGCTGCGCTCTGCCTTAGACACCGACGATGCTCTCAGGCCTGTGCCTCAGCTGCATTTACTGGATCCCGAGGAGAATGTGGCAAACGAGTGTCTGACCAGCAAAAACGCCCCCCAACTGCTAGAAAAAATGCATCTTGTGTGCACCCTCATGAGGCCTGGCCAATGGCCTTTCACTCTGGTGAGAAATACCAATGTTTGTGTTTAGTAGAGATTACATGAAATCCTGCGATTCTGCCTCCTGAATGTTTCCACCTGCTTTTTCCTTCTCTAGCACTATTTTTCTATTCCAGAAAATTATATTCTCTCGCCTGCCTGGGAATGGCTTCTCAAGCGATCCACTTGCCTCCACTCTGCACCCTGTCTCCCCCCTCCCCAAGTTGTTTCTCTACCCTGTAGCCAGCATTGACCCTTGAGAACGCACACCTTATCTTAGCCACATGGGTCTGTCCTGCTCCCCTTCCTCCCGCACCCCCACCTCCAACCTAAGGCTTCTCATTGCTCTGAAGGTCAAATACAGTAATCATTAACACAGCTTATCTGTAGAGCTGAGCCATCCCCATGACTCTGGCCTCATTTTGAAGCACCTTCCTCCTTGCTTGCTTTGTTCCATCCTCAAAAGCCTCTTTCAGTCCCTTGTACTTGCTGCTCCCTCCCACCACATGGCCTTTTCATGTGCTGCTCCCTTCACCCAGAAGGCACCTTGCCCTCCCCTCCTCCTCTCTCCTAGCACCTCGCAGTGCCACTTCCTCAGAGGAGCCTTTCCTGAGCCTCCATGGGTCCAGCCACTCATCATGACTCTCACAAGAGTGGCAATTAAACACTTCCTGTGTGATAATTTAATTAATGGAGCATTTTGAGAGCAAGCACAACCTCTCACAGCTGGACTATTTAAAATTTAATAGAGTAGGCCTAGGTAAGAGCAGAGACAAGATTGAATGTGAGCTAAAAATAAGCAATAATCATGGCACCTGTGTCAGAAAACAGCAAGAACCAAATATCAGCTAAGCTAATTTAGCACTTTAAATCCTTTTAAATTCAGCTTTTGGAAAGACTTTGATTGAATTTTGAAGAGTCAGAGAAGCCATTTTCTTAACATTTATTTCTTAGCTTCCTGCCTCTAAACACAATGGACTTCCTTTAAAAATTGTCTTGAGATTTTTAAGTGTTTAAATGCAGCGTTTTCTCTGCAGATACACATTTCTCTCAGATACAAACGAACCTTATCTCATATTTTCCTAATTTTATATATCTTAACTGTATGCCTTGCAGCTTTTGGCCATAGTTATTTTGCCCACGTGATATGTAAAGATGTGTTGGAGGACACCAATTTTACAAAAATGAGAAGCCTCTGGACAAAGGCAGCAGAGAGAGGGGACATGTAGAATAAGTGGTGTCTGGTGACTGTTTGATAAGCGGCCTCCTGAAGAAAAGGACCAGATACATATGTACGTAAGTTTATTATAAATGCTACTGACAATAAAGGATGTACACGACAAAATTTACAAATAATAGCAACCTCTAAAGCACTTTTTGTTGCAAATTCCATGTAGCCAATGGCTCTCATAGAATTCTTTTGCTGTAATTTGCCAAAATCTTACATCCACAGTCAACCTATACGTGCAAATGGCAAATGAGTATAGTTCTGAAATGAATTTGGTTTATATTTTCATTTACACTAAGTGAGAAAAAAATAAAACAACAAATACATTTGTCAAAACTTTACTTGTTTGTCAATGATGTACGCAGCTTCTTTACTAAATTAGGTAATAGTTTTTGAATACTGGAAGATTATTTCCTCATTTTTTTTGTGCTATTCACAATGTAATGGCTAAAAGCAAAACAAATTTTTAAGTATAATTTATGTTACTAGCATTTTCTCCATCACTTTTTAAAGCCTAGACCAGTGCTCTCCAATAGAAATATAACGTGAGCCACATGTATAATTTCAATTTTCCAGTAACACTAAAAAAAAACAGATTAAAGTTAATCTTGATAATGTATATATTTAACCAAATATATCCAAAATAGTATCACTTCAACATGTAGTCAATATAAAAATTATTAGTGAGATGTTTTACTTTTTTGTTCATACTAAGTCTTCAAAATCTGCTGTGTATTTTATGCTTACAACACATCTTAGATTAGACTAGTCACATCAGTGCTCAAGCGGCGCATGTGGCCAGTAACTACTGCACTGAAAAATGCATCTAGACAATCAATGCAACAGTAAATCAAATAATGATAGATAGTATTTGCCATTTTCTGTGGGCTAAACACTCCCCTGATGGTCAATTTCAAGCTGTCAGTGTGACAGTAAGAGATGCACAGTTGTACATTGCTGTGTAGTATTTCTACCAAACAGCCACGATACATAACTTTAAGCCCATCGATAAGAGTAAAATGTAGTGAAATAATTAGGAATTAATGAGTTTGGAGCATTTCTTGCCTTTGTTTCTGATATAACTTATTTAACTGCAGGTTTGTGTAGTTTAATTTTAAATAATGGCTGTGTTTAACAAATGGCTCCAAAAATTCCTGGAAATTTTACAATCGACTTCCAGGAACCACTATGAGACTACTTCAGAATGCTACTAAGTCATCAAAATGGGTAAATGTCACAAAAGTGTGCTGGTGAATTAAAAAACCTGGCTCGGGAGATCACAAAAGCATTGCAATCTTATCTTCCTCCAAATCCAAGTGGTGCATTTAATTAAAGTTGATCCATTTGTGGGGATCGGGAGAGCTAAATGTCAGAAAAATATTTGGTATAAAATAAGTTTCCTTTAGCATTAGAGATGTTGAAGTAGCAATAACAGAGTGGTTGAGAGCATGGGCCTTGGACTCAGACAGCCCTGCATTTGCTATCTAGCTCTGTTATGTCATGATTTGTCCAACTGAGCAAGTATCATAATCATTCTGAAATTGTCTATGTATCTATAAATGAGAATAATAAAGTCTACCTTTCTGGTTTCCTCTAAGTATGAATTGATGCAATGTTGCCTTTTCCAAAGTATGTTCCACAAAACACTGATTTTGTGAAATATTAATATGTATAAATTTGGGAAAATTCTGGTTAGATAAGTTAGGAATTTTAAATTTTTCAGAGTATTTAAATAGTTAAGAAAGGGACATAATAGGGAACAGTCTTGAAGTGTGTTTCCTATTGATGGCTATTTGTACTGAGTGTCTTGAGGGCCTCTTCACTGTATTCTGAGCACACGCAGATACATAGTTACAGAGCGCTCAGCATAGGGCTGATAAATGACCACGTGCTCAATAAAGAGGAACAACAATATTGTCACTAATAATATTAAAAATAATGCTCTGCCTGGTACACAATGAAATACGACCCTTTTCTAGCCAAGGTCTGGTGGTCAGTCGATGGGGAAATAAAGTCCTTGTGCACAACCAGATGTGCCAAGGACATTAGAGACAGGAATTACATGAACCCTTCATAGGTTTTTTTTTAGATTCAGATAGAATAAGACCATAATGTACTGAAAGAGAACTGAAAAGCTAGGACTATTAATCAACCAGAAAAACATTGGAAGCAGAAGCCAAAGCTAAATGAAACCCAGGGTGAACCAAGGGAAGACTCCTCTCAAAGGATCCATGGGGAAAGGAAGAGAATCCCGATCTAAAACGACCAAATAGAAGACCGCTATCTTCACATGGCTTTCTGGATAAGTTATTCGGAAAGATGAGTGAACAAATTAATAGCTCTCTGAGACTAAAAGAGTCTGGATCAAGCTAAGAAAAGACCCAGAGTCCTAGGAAGTATCCAGTAGCAAAATAGATTCTAGCATAAGGAGGCTGGGCAGAACCTCGAGAGACCAATAAAGGGAGCAGGTTCCAAGAAGAGAGGAAAGTAGGCTTGTGGGCAGGAGGAGAATGTGTCGAAGGGAGCTGGTGTGGTGTAAAGAACTGATTTGCTCACAGTCAGTTCAGAAATAAAGAAATGAATGAGTGGAATTATGATCCCAAAGAGAGAGACCTTCCTTCTGTGGAAACTGATGGAAAGAAAAGGACAGACCTGGTTATGACCTCTACGCGGGAGAAGCACTCCGCATTCCGGTGGACATTTCAGTCTGCAGTTTGAACTTGCACATGGGGACCGGTCAACAAAGACTTGACTGTTTCAGAACCAAGGTGAAGAAATAAACAATTGTCTGGGGGTTATACAGTTTGAATTTGCAAAACTCAACTGGCAGGTGGGTCTGAGCCCTATCTTGGAGATATTCTCTCAGGACAATACCTACTATAAAAAGCGGAATTGGTCATCAAAAAGAGGCTGACCAGGCACGTATATTATGTGCTGATGGCCAATTTTGGAGGAGTCGGGGTACAAAGGAGGGATATGGGACAATGACTGAGTGTAACTCCTACCATCTGAAGTGGACATAGGAACCTTCGCAGCAGCCTCCTCCCGGCCAGTGCCTTCTGCGTGAGAATATGAAACTACACATCCTCCATCCCACACCTGGATTCAGGAAACTCTATGATAATCATCCTGATTCTTTAGCAAAAACAAGAAAAAACAACAAAGCAATGCCTTTTTAGAATGTATCCCAATTAATTAGCAATTCTGTGTAACGATTCCAAGAACCCAAGAATCAAGATTAATCCCTCTCAAGCTTCTGAGATATTCCTTTGATCTACAGTTTGGGATTTGTTTCTGACCCTGTCACTTAAATTGAACTCTAACTCATTGTGATGCTTAGGTAATCTTTCCAAATAAAGATCTAGTGAGCGCTGACCTTTGTGGAGTCTGCACCATCAGCACAGCAGCGCCCAGACTAAAATGCCGTGAGAGAAGGGCCAAGGCAGCTGGTTGTGCTCATTTCACTTGATCAAGGGCATTTGTGGTTTCCCCTCAATTCGAAGTCTTTCAACATTTAGGAGTTCACAACACAGTCCTTTCAAAAGTAAGAATTACTTCATCACACACTCTCCAAGTTTTTAGGTGCAGCTTTTAAAAACCATCCCTACCGCACTGTCTTGCTCCTGCCAAGGACACCATCTTGCCCCTGGCATCAGCACTGACCTAGTCTGACGGAAGTGGGGCAGGCTAAAAATAGCAGCGACAGAGGCAGCCAGGGCTCCCCTGCTGCTCTGAAGATGCTTTTCCATTTTTTCTTTCTTTCTTTTTTTTCCAAATGGTGCAAAGAAGCTTTATCGCAAGTCTAAAAAGTGAACTCTTGATGGGAAATACACATCAAGGAGCTACGCTGCGTATGTCATAGTGCTCTGCATGCTACCGTGCTCCCCATGATTTAAACACACACACAGACACATATGCACACACACAAATATATATGATTCATCCTAAGCAATCAAAATGCATTTTTCTCGTTCCATGTCCTGAACGCTCAGCGTGTATTCTGCCCTCAGCTCAGGTGTCACTAGTTGCCCTTTGGCTCTGCTGCAATTGCTTTCCTCTGACAACATCTTTGCACCTCAATTGCCTGGCATATGGTAATTATTTAATAAATGTTGACTAAATTAATGAATGAATATGTTTTGCATCGGTCAGGATAGCCTAGGTTATGCTGCAGTAACAAATGACTCCAAATGTCTCTTTCTTGCTCATGCTTTATGCCCACCAGGCTCAGCTGTGGCTCTGTTCATGTCACTTCTTGCACTGGCCGAGGAAAGTCACGTGTATAAGCCTGACATCAGTGGGTTGGGATAGGATGATCCTGTTTTAGGGATGGACATCAAATATTACAAATATTCACTTCTCTCATCTCCCACATACAGAACACACTTACCTCATCCCCACAGGCAATAACCCTACTAGTCATAGCATTGGGCTTAAAATCCAGGGGCTCATTATGGTCTTTACATTGGTTTGGAGACCTATTAACAAGTTATCAACCCCATACACATCCAGTATACAATGGCTGAGCAGGATCAGGATAATGACAACACGTATTCTCATTCAGAAGAGGGCAGACGGGGAGGAGCTGCAGCCGTCAATGGTCCATAAAAGTCTGAGGTCACACCGGGAAGTTGTTACAAGTTGAGGATAGGGAGTGTTCTGTGATAATTCTGTGATTCCACCCGTGGAAATGGCTCTAAAGTTCATTATTTTCCATAGGCTCTAACTTTACCCTCTGAGAAGTGTTTCTTTCCATGATTCTCCCTGGCTACACCTGACTGACGGGAATATTGGCAATGATGCTCTCATTGGGGACTGAGGTGCATTCTCAGTCTGCTTTGTACCCATGGCAGTTTAGCAGACCAAGTCTCATGAAGTCACAGTCTCTTTTGGTCCATGTGGTGTTTTTTCGACAGTACCACTCACTCAGAAACATAGCTGGCTCCTTGTCTATTTGATTCCAACAACTCTGCTTGCCAATATACACGCCTCTCTCTGCACTTAATTTAGGTATCTTGAGTCTATCATGCTCCCTCGGGAGTGCCACACCATTAATCTCTTGCCATTTGTTCCATGCAAGATGTACCTTGTGTCACATTGATCTGCTCAAGTGTTTTAGCAAATGCTTGATTTGTACTTGGGCTGAATTTTAATTGGCTCCCTTTGTCATACAAAAGCCATCTTAGTTTTATCATTTGTGGGTTATGTGGAGATTCAGTTGCATCTTTCAACTCTGTAAATTCCTAAATGTCTTGACTTTCGCTATTTCCTTTTATTCCTTCTTGCAAACTGGCCAGTATTTTCTGGGCTCTTCTCTGCCAGATGCGCCTTGTCAAATGCCATCAGCAGCAACGGAGACACACAACACTGTTTCTCAACTTCTTGGCCTAGAGTAACCAGCTCCTTAGGAGCTCTTTAAGGTATGAGAAACCACAGTTTTATAAAACATTTCACCATTTCATAACGTGAATTACCATACAATCAACCTCAAGTAACTGTACCTTTGTACCCACAACCTAGCTTTGAAGCTATTGCCACACATTTTTGGGTTTTTGTTTGTTTAGGCACCAATTTCTGTGAGTGTAGGCTGTTACGCTATGGTAATGAACACCACCACATCTCCAAAATTTCTGTGTCTTACAACTACAAGGTTATATTTATTATAGCTCCTGCTGCATGCCCATAGTGTGTCAGCTATAGCTGTGCTCCATGTTTCCATGTTCGATTCAGGACCTGGTCCAATGGAACAGCTCCTCTCTGGGCCATTGCCACTCCTGTGACAGAGGAGAAAGAGATCATAGCAAACCATGGGCGGGCTTTTAAAGCTACTGCTGGGAAGTAGAACATTTCATTGACCCAACAAACTCACGTGGCCAAGCCTGACATCAGTGGGGCCAAGAAGTGAAATCTTTCCTCTGGGAAAGGCAGCGAATATTTAGGAACAATGATACAATCGACCTTAGTTATATGAGGATTTTTTTCATGATTTTTTTCTACAATAATAAATGTAATATGAAAAACAAAGGGAAAATTAGTGTGAGCTCTAGAATCAAACTATCTTCACATCCTTGCCCTGATACATACTACGAGCAACTTGCTTCATCCTTTATGCTCAGCTTCCTTTCTGTAAAATTAGGATAAAAATATACTTACTTTATGAAGCTGTGTAGAAATAAAATAAGACAATGAATGTAACCTTTAGAAGGATGTTTGTCATACAGTAAAAGCTTATAAAATATGACATTATTTGGCATAGTACTCCTATTGCTATTAGTATTAAAATATTGTTTTATCCACACAATCACTTGTTAAATTAGTAATTCTTGTTCTCTCATTTTATCTATAACCTGGGTCACTTCTGCATTTGTTAAGTAAAAGTAGTGAGAAGAAAATCCTGAAGTTAATGGAGCTCCCAACAAAATCTAAAATATGGGCGAGGTAGATTCAATAATATCTCCAAGTCGCAATCTCAACTTCACTGTATATTTCCATTCGGAAAATCTGAGTTGCAGTTAAAGTATTTTTTGATCTCATCACTGAATTCTGTATTCACAGACACCTGTACATCGAACATGTACAAAACTGATTCAAAAGAAATTATACACGTAACTGTAACTCTTTCTATGGGGTGAGGCTGTTTCAGATAGCACTGTATTAGACTAAGCGAGAGGAAAACCCAAGAAATTTTGTATCCAAAAATTCTGTAATCCAAGATTTCACCTTTTTAAATCAGGTGGCCACATTTATAGAAAGACCTGTAGGGGCCGGCCCGGTGGTGCAGCGGTTAAGTTCACACGTTCTGCTTCTCGGGGGCACGAGGTTCACTGGTTTGGATACTGGGTGCCCACATGGCACAGCTTGGCACGCCATGCTGTGGTAGGCATCCCACACATAAGGTAGAAGAAGATGGGCACACATGTTAGCTCAGGGCCAGTCCTCCTCAGCAAAAACAGGAGGATTGCCGGTAGTTAGCTCAGGGTTATTCTCCCTCAAAAAAAAAAAAAAAAAAAAGAAAGAAAAAGAAAGACCTGTAGTGTTTGGAAAGACAAAGGTAATATTTTTCATTTCTCTCATAAAATTTCCAACTAGAGTAAAGGTGAGCTTAAATGATTTTTGAGATATAAGAAAGTATAATATTTAGCCTGAAAATCTTTTTTAGAGCCTATTCTAGGCTGACTATCCTGGAATGATGGCATTATGGGAGCCAACAGCCTGACAGATTCAAATGTCTGGAGACTATTTTCCAGTAAAGCCATATGGATGTTCTAAACTCTAACGAGACAGTAGCTACATTAGCCATATAATGTTTTGATGACAAGGAAGTCTATTTTACATAAATCTTTCCTTTTAAACTATCGTTTAGGTGAGCATTAAGATTGATTTGGTTAATCTCTTGGGAATATGATTATTTCACTTTCTTTGTACATTAGACATTAAAAAGCATTTACTTGGTGTATAAGTTCAGGAAACATTTCAGGCCAAAAACAACACCAAAGAGAACATAACAAAAACCCCACTAAGTTTGATGAATTGTTTGGTACATTGACTACATGAACCAGGCACCTGTCAAATTCCCACTTTACACTGTGTTATGTAGATTCAGCTGGGTTTTTGTTGGGGGGCAGGATGGTATCTTTAATTCTATATGAATATGGCATCTTCACATTGAGTATTGTTTGAGTTTTTGTTTTTGGTTTTGATTTTGAAGCCTATCTTACCTTTTCTTGGGCAAGTTTTTAATGGCCAGGCAAAAATAGCAGCATAATTACCACACTCTGCCTAGACAACAATGGCAACTTTTGAATATGCACCATTTTTCCAAATTGGAGTAAATTATGTAGACGTTAGTCCACTAATCCTCACAATTACTGTATAAATTAGGACATGTTTGAACGATATCCCCACTTACACATGAAAATTGAAACAAAGAAAACAGAAGTGGAGGAGGTGTTTCAGGAAATCAGTTGTAGGACCTGTCTTCTCTCCCACCGTTTAGAGCCTTGTTCGATATTTGATCCGCTCTTTCTCTGCCGTGTTTTCATAGGTGCATTTACTACAGGGTGGACCTAGGGAGAGATGGTCTAGTTGTAATCCAACTTATACTACAGACCCAGAGTTTACAATATACAAGAAAGTCCTTGGTTGACTATGCATACCCTGAACCCGAATTGGAGGGGCCATAGCTAGTAGACCATTAGAATTAGAACTGAGAGCTAATAATATCTATGAGATAATTCAGTGTTTATTCAAAACATCACTTTTCTTGTCCTTGTGATTAACCAATATTTTAATGTATTCATTTGATTTCTAACTACTTTCTCATACAGGCAATCACATTTAAGAAATTGATATATGAATATAATGTGACGTGAGTGTGTGTATATATATATATATGTGACATAGAGTTCATGGAAAGATCTTATGGATTTTGAGTACAATTATAAAGAAGGCAAAATGTGTTCAAAAAAGGAGCAGATATACCTCATTCAGCTTTCAGTTTCACACTATGAGTGATCAGAAACAACTGGAATCAAATGGGGGTTAGCTCGTTCTCTACATAATCTGTTTTACCCAAGTTGCCGCACTGAAAATAAAAGCACCATGTAACATGACAATCAGAAAGGGAGATTTTTTTTCTTATGTATAATATTCTAAAATTCTTGTGTTTCTTTCATTTTCAGAATTCTACTTGGAGTGAAAGACTACATAATATCTGAAGCGTAGGGAGTACATTTAATAAACGACCACTCAAATTTAGAGTGTTTGAATTTTTCACAAAATATTTTCTTTCCTCAAGAACGTAAGAAACCGAGCCCCAGCTTTTCCGTATTAATCTTTCCCCGTCTGTGTTATTCTTCTATTCTATTGTCTGGTTTGAATTTTCAAATTATGCCCAATTCATTCAGTTATAAAAATTTATGGAGAACCTTATGTGCAAGTCTCAATCAGGGATTCAGTAAATATTTTTAAACGTGAGGAGATAATTCCTAAAAAAGATTATCCCCAAAAGTGTCTTTTACAAGAGTAAGGCCCTAATTCTTAAGAGTAAATTTAAAGACTTAAATTTTAAGAGTAAAATTAGTCATTTATTAAATGAATCAGGGAAATCTTTACAACTTCGATTTGGTTAATATTAAGGTAGACTTGAAATCTCATTAGACGGAAGGAGCGTTTTGTAATGTGTGTCCATCTAAGCCACCACAAATGTCTCAAAAATGTCAAATTCTGCAAAAATTGTGTTTCAGATGATTGCTGCCTTCGTCTTTATTGCTATCAAGTCTTTTTGTGTAATTTGTATTATCACTGGCTTGATCCTTGCCTGCCCCCCATTTATTACGGCTTCCTCCAGAAATAACTCAACACTTTTCATACTTGGCCTTCTAAAGCGAGGGCTTATTTCTCAAATATGGTTCAGAGTATTGAGAACATTTTATCTTTACAAAAATGAGATTTGGATTAATTATAGTTCTTTTTTTTTCTTTTTTACATGGAGGAAAGAACAGATGTTTTAGGCAAGCTCAGCTTCTATATTTTTCTTTACAGACCTGTTATGTTGCATAATAATTCCAGATTTCCTTCCATCACCTGTCCCAGAAGATACTACCTCACGACCAATTCCTACTGGTTTCTATCTCTTAGTCTCCTTCAAGAAAACCTAAGTACCGTCCCACACCCACAGTTCAAGTTCAGGTGGGGCTGACGAAACACAAAGAATTGGAGCCAGTCGATGATTTATCTTCTGGGCATCTGTGATTTCCTCTATTGTTTTGGCTGCGCCCCTTCTGTCTTTCATTTCATTTTACCCACTATTTTTAAGTCCAAGTTTCATTCACACGTGTCCTGGACCATGACCATATTTCACTATTACGGTCATGTGCCACATAATGACGTTTTGGTCAATGACAGACCCCTTATGCAGCAGTGGTCCCATAAGATCAGCGCCACATGGCCTAGGTGTGTAGCAGGCTATACCATGCAGGTTTGTGTAAATACACTCTGTGATGTTCACACAATGACAAAATCACCCAGCGACGCATTTCTCAGAACATATCCCCATCATTAAGTGACGCAGCACTGTACTCGGTTTCCTTAGGAAATTCTTAGAAATTCATGGGGCCTCTTGCCTGATCCATGATTCCTTATACAATTTTAATTTTGACCGACCACTTATTACACAACAGAATTCCCAGCTGCTGACAAAACATTAGTTCTGTCTCACGTTCAAGACTCGCGTTTGCAACATTTATTTGCCAAGATGATAAAAGTCATCTCCGAAAATTGCTGCATTTGGGGCACATGTGGTTTATTTCTATTTAATATTTTCCAAATAATCTTCTATGTTGCTAAGTACTGCAGTTGTTGTCTCATATTTTAACAGAAAAATCTAAAAAGATTAATTGTCATCAATAGTATTTAGGACCTGAAAAGCAGAAAATTATTTCAGGATTTAAAATAAACACATCTATTATATATGTTACTATACATGCTACTCTTGATTTATATAGCACTTGTTTTTAAGTTATTATAAGAAAGGGTTTTGTGTTGTTTTACTCCTGAAATTGTACCTTGAAATATGAAACAAAACCAAATGTATATCTTATACAGAAAAGAAGGAATATAAGACTCATCGACACAACAATTCATCTCATTTGAGAGGATGTTTTCAAAATCTGTTCAATTCACGAGAATTCACTGAGTGTCTTCTCTGTGCAAAGGTTTTTCCACAGGTTCTGCAGAAAGAAACCATGGTGACAAAGGCATGCTTCTTGTTCTCACATTAATTTCCCTAACTTGAAATATTCCACAAAACTTCTAGATTTGTGTAAACCTTTCTTCTCAACCCTGTCCAGGAGATATTTCCATCATTATCTACTGCAACAATGTAGTGGTGGAGGAAAATCCCATATTATACTCAAGTACAAAGGAAGAACACTTGCATAGAAACTACTGGAAAGGCGAAGATGAAACAAACACAATTCTGGCTGTTAATTTATTTTTAAAATCTTATTCCAGAAGGTTCATCAATATTAGTGAGTACAAATCACAAAAATTCTGCCCTCGTAAACAAAGACATATGCTTCACATATCAAAATAATATTAAATAGAGCTAAAATTATTCAGAGTCAACTGTCGACCTAGTGCTTTATAAACATTATTTCTAAGGATTTCTTCACAAATTCTTCAAAGTAAATGTTATTATGATTTTACAGATGAGAAAACAGAGAGGCAGAGAAGAGAAGTAATTTGACCAAGTGAAACAGCTTGAGTAGCCATACCAGGTATTCTCATGCCTGATGGCCACAAACTTTGCACTGTTCATTATCCCAGGATTCTATGTTTTAGAACTGCAGTGGCCTGGGGGGAACCAATAGCCACACACGTCCGCTGAACACGTGAACTGTGGCCAGTCCAAAGTGGGATGTGCTGTAAGCGTAAAACACACACGGATTTCAAAGACTTATAACAAAAAAAAGTAACCTATCACATTAATAATTTTTACATTGATTACATGTTGAAATAGTATTTCAAAATATTTTGAATAAATATTTCAAATAATATTTGGGACTTATAGGATTAAATAAATATATTATTAACATTAATTTCACTTGGTTTTTTCCCATTTTTAATGTGACTACTAGAAAATTTTAAATGACATATGTGTCTCACATTTGTAGCTTATATTGTAGTTCTATTGGACAGCACTGTTTTAGAAAGTAGCATAAATTTCTTACTCAATAATGTTTCAAATTGTCTTTTATTTTGCTTTTACTTACTCCTTTTCGCCCTCTAAAATCTGTGAAGTTACGTGAATGTGGTTATTAACAAGATGCAGAAAACTTTTATTGGACTCATTAGCAAAGTCTTTTTTCCCCTGAGTGCTTGAATTAGAGGATTTGTAACTTACTGAGTGCTTCTGAAAAGCTTTTTGGCTACTGCAGGATTTTATTGCTGCCTGAATATAATGTAAGCGCTTTCAAACAAAGGCTAGTTCTTACTTGCTATTTGGTATTACTTCCATAGTCATCAAATGTGTTGGGAGACAGCTGGAAAAAATACAGTCCCCCTGGTAAATTGGTTGGTCAGGTGGATTAACAAGTAGGGGAGCTGATAGCTCAAGGAAGAGAGAGAACACTAACTCGGTCTCCTAGTCAGTGATAAGAGAGACACTGCAAATTATTGTCATTAAACCCAAAGCCTGATGAACTATTTTTATGTTGAAAACAACGTTTATTGACACCACCCTTCTCTTTCTCTCCAGCACTCTCTCTCAGTGCCCCTTGCCTTCTAAGGTTCTCTCTATCTATATCATAAAAGGACACAAATAACTGGTTAAACACAGTCACAATCTCCCTCCTTTCCCCCTTAATCCCAACCACTTAGGCAAAAACTTTATCAAAAAAAATTTTGAAAGGAAAATAAATAGAGAAGCAAAATATATTCAGCCTAATTTAGCTTGTTGACTTCAGATTAGTATATTGTTAAAAACAAGACAACAGGCCCAAAATGGAGTCTCTTATGCTAAGTCCCATGTCACCAAATGGAGACTTAATTACACTTTCTGCTTTCCCAGAAACGGGATCCTGAACCACTCAGTCGGTAATCATATGACTTCCTCATTCCCGCTCCCTTCTGCCTTTAAAAGTCTCTCATCCTACAGCTCCTCAGAGCTCCTTTCTGTCTGCCAGACTGGATGCTGCCCAATTCGAATCAATTTTTGCTCAAATAAACTCTTCAAATCTTTAATATGCCTCAGTTTATCCTCTAACAATATATTTGATGTTTAGCTTCTCTTGATCTCATTTCTGCTTTAGTCCACCACGCTGAAGCATAGAAGATACACGGTGT
This sequence comes from Equus przewalskii, assembly GCF_037783145.1. NCBI lineage: Eukaryota > Metazoa > Chordata > Mammalia > Perissodactyla > Equidae > Equus > Equus przewalskii. The sequence goes on from NC_091838.1 coordinate 2,978,469, forward strand.
CCTTCTCCTCCTTCTGCACTATTCGAGGAGACGATCCAGGCAGGAATCTGAACGGGTGCAGAGCATAGACCACAGGGATTTGCGTATAAGATTTCCCAAAAGTACAGTTTTAAAGATCCAAATGCTCATTTAACCAGTGAAAGCTGGTAGGATTTGATGTTTTTTTTCAGATGCAGAGATGGCATAAAACAGAGGCTAAGACTAAAAAAACCCCCAAATTACAAATTTTAATCTCTTTCCTCAGGGTATCAGAAGGGGGAGGTACTAGTAGGCTGCACTGGAAACATGAAGTTCAAGTTCATCCTGAAGGTCTGTCAACGTGAGTTCTGAGAAGGTGTGGGTTGCTCTTCTCTCGAGGTGTGGGTTCGGTTTGCTTTTTGCTTGCTTGTTTTGAAGTTACACTGTTCTCCTTGAGTCAAAGCACTGCCTAAAATGGGCGATTTCAAACCATTTTGATTGCAGCATTATGATTTGACATCCCGCCTCTGCAAAGTACTTTATGGCACATATTTTCCATTCATATAAATCAATTAACTTGTTTTTGAGACATTTCCATATTGCCACCGGAGATAACTAGACTTACTCATGTTCTTCATAAAATTGCTCACCCAGGGGCAAAATAGGGGCTCTAGGAGGACCCTAACTTTTAAATAACAAATTCAACTTATTTTTATTTTATGTAAATTGGTTATTAAACATTTTACATTCATTTGTTCATTCAGATAACACTACAGGTTTAAAAATCAAGTTGCTTATATCTTCAAGGACTGACCCAGACAATCAAGAGAAACAGACTTAACAACAAAGAATAGGTTTCTATTAATTTCCAACTCCTTTGGCATGTAGAAATATTTGTTCTTTATCATTAAAGTAAACCAAGGTTCTCAGACCTAGGAGTACCCCATACTATAATGTCAAGGCTGTAATTTGGTATTTAGAGACCAGACAGCATTGTACTTACTTAGTGTTACATATCTATCTCTTAGTCTTTTTGGGCTGCTGTAAGAGAATGCCACCGTCTGGGTGGCTTATAAAAACAGAAATTTATTTCTTATACTTCTGGAGGCTGGAAGTCCAACATCATGGTCCTGGCAGATTCAGTGTCTGGTGAGGGCCTGCTTCCTGCTTCCTGGATGACTGACTTATTGCTGTGTCCACCTATGATGGACGGGATGAGGGAGCTCCCTGGGGTCCCTTTTATATGAGCTCAAATCCCATAGGAGCCCTTATGATCTAATCACATCCCAAAGGCCCCGTCTTCAAAAACCATCACATGGGGAGGTAGGATTTCAACATAAGAATTTTTGGGGGGATGCAACATTCTTTCTTTCTTATATGTATACATCGTATATATATACACACAAAGAGATTTATTATAAGGAATTGGTTTACATGATTATGGAGGCCTACAAATCCCAAGGTCTGCAGTCAGCAAGTTGTAGACCCAGGAGAGTGTGGTTTCAGTCTGAAGGCCAGCAGAATTAAGATCCAAGAAGAGCCAATGTTTCAGTTGAAGTCAGAAGGCAGGAAAAAGCCAACATCCCCATTTGAAGGCAGCCAGGCAGGAGGAGTCCCTCTTACTCACAGGAGGTTCAGTTTTTTTTGTTCTATTCAGGCCTTGAACTGATTGAATGAGGCCCACAGAGATTAAGGAAGGCCATTTGCTTTACTCGGTCTACTGATGCAAATATTGATCTCATCCAGAAACACCCTCACAGATACACCCAGAATAATGTTTGACCAAATGTCTGGGCACCCCATGGCCCAGTCAAATTGACATATAGAATTAGTCATCAATATGTATACATATATATTTTCAAATTATCTTTGAGAAAGATTACACTAGGCACCAACAACACCTTAAAAATCAGCAAGAAAGGGGGAAAATATTAACTACTCACCCTGGCATTTCCATGAGTTATATTTCCAAATAACCAAATAGCCCTAGTTGATAGGGTAACATTCTCCTTTATGGAAGAACTCCAGCTTCTTAAATGTTGAAGGGATGTTAGCATTGGAAATCAACTCTTTGCAATCTCTAAGGAAGTTGATTCAGAGGAAAGACACCAACAAATAATCACTGGGTAAAATATTGATGGGGATCTTTATAAAGGAGGGATCAGGGAGTCAGCTCCTGAATCCACTGATCGATCTCAGCATCTCTAAGAGCGAGAAAACAGAAGATTGTCTGATTCTTGATGTGAAGCAATATGAGGTATATAAGAAATATTCTTTAAAAAAGACAAACTAAAATGTAATCAAGCCCATTTACAGGAGCTATGAAGAACAAATCAAAACTGCGGAACATTCATTCAACATCCCACGATTGATCTGGTTTCTTTAGCATGTCAACATCATGCACAAAAAGGGGGGAGGAAGCTGGGATAGCCTTAGATGAAGGAGACTTTAGAAGAGTTAAGACAGACCTAACAGATCTTGTCTGGATTCTGGTAATAACAAACCAAATGTAAAAAGACTTTTTCAGCCAATCAGAGAAATCTGTATGGGAAGCAGACGTTAGATGATACCAAGAAATTATCGTGACCTTTGTTAGATGGCACATGTGGAGTGTCTTATATTATTTTCTCTATTCTTATGTGTATTTGAAATTTTTCATTAGAAAAAACTTTTAAATTAAAAAAAGATAGACTACTTTATGTTTTTATCCTTGCTGTATGGGGGTGCCCATTTCTTCTCACCTTTAACAACATTTTAAAATTTTTTTGTTAATCTGACAAATGGAAATACTTTGTCCTTACCATTTTAATTCGTAGTTCTTTAATTGTTAATGAAGTTGAGCATCTCTCATCTTTATTTTACATTTTTATTTCTTCTTGCAGGAATTCTCTTTTATATCACTTGTTACTTGTAAAATTGCGTGGTTTGTCTTTTCAGCTGTAAGCATTGTGATGCTAAGTATCATAGTCAAAATCTTGTAAAATTGGGTGATTTGTCTTTTCAGCTGTAAGCATTGTGATGCTAAGTATCGTAGTCAAAGTCTTGCAGGGAGTCAATGTCTGAGCCTGGCTTAGAAGCCATCTCCAAGGGCTTGCAAATGAACCATATGGCCTTCATTCATCCCGGCTTCACAGCGGGAGTTAGTTTCTTCCCATTTTGGATCTTTTCCTCAAAAAAAGGGAGATGATATTACTTAATATCCTTATACTTAATCATCAGTACTTAATGACCTTATCCCTCCTGCCATGCTTTGTGCATATTCAATTTCAACATGCCTTCTTTTGTCCATGTGCCTGATAGTGACAGGTAGCACTACTAAATCTTTTTACACAGACAGTCTGGACTTCAACTGAATATTTCTCAAGGCTTGCCTTCCTAGTGGTAATTGTAGGACTTCAAAAGAAAACCATTTACCCAAATTTACACACAGACCTAAAATCTTGCCAAATGAATAAATATTTCTATTTTCATTTTTACTTTATTATGTTACGTAATGACAGTTCCTCTTAGCTTAAAAACGATGGGAAAGTAGTTTGGATGATCTTGAAAGTGAACATTCTGTGCTCGCACAGCTCCTCTATAAAGCAGCCCCTGAACTTGCTTAAACCCGTTAGTGGGACCATTGAAAGGAGGAAGTTAAGGAACCTAAGATAGCTCGAAAGCACTTTATTGTCACTAACTACGTTTTGCCGACAAAAGAATTTTTATATTCATCTCTAATTGCTTCTTGAAATAGGCTTCCCCTCCTAATTTGTGCTAACCAGTGAATGCCTGAAGCCACCCTGGCTGTTACACGTGTGAACAAGCATGAGCCTTACTCTTCTTATTCTTATGTTAATAATTATTTCTGAGAAGCAAAGAAAAGGCCTGACTAGATCAGTAGGCAGTATTTCAAGAGGAATACGGAGGAGCTACCTAATTCGTTACGTACAAATCCTATTATAAAGATACAAATTCTGTATTAGAAAAAAGAAAATAAGGGCATATAAAATGTGGGATAACTCTCTGCCATCGGCTCCTAGTTCTAATAATAGTGATCGAATTTGTGGTATAGTTTTTAGTATACTATGGCTCGAACTAGAGAAGATTCAGAGGCACGTATTACTCTAGATTTTTGGGAGCCCTATGTTTTTAACCTACTAGTCCTTAGACAACTAGGTAGATCCCTTCACCTTTCTCTACCTGGGATCTCTCAACCCTCCTGATTGACAACATCAGACTTTAGATAGATCCCCTTGGAGACGTCTTACAGCAACCTTACTGGCCCTTTAAGCTGAGCTAACTAACGCCCTTATCAGACTCTGCCAACTCAGGGGAGCAACACTTCTGCTCTAAACTCCTCATCTCTGTGGAAGCAAGAGGGAAGCTTTCAGACACTGCAGGACAGGACTGTTTACCCTGTACACACTACCATTTGTTCTGACTCATGAGCTGCCATATTTTTTACTGAAATTCCTTAAATACGACTCTCCCCAGATGGATTTAAAATGAAGCTTATTCCATTTATCAAAAATGTTACAATCATCCTGCTAATTTATTTCCCTGTAATAACATTCAGTGTTTGTTCAAACTTTATCATGGCTTCCTTCATAATAAACTAAAGTTGAGATTCTTTGGCCTAATTTTAACATTGAGAAACAAACAACTTCAAGGATAAGACTCTAGTCTTGATGACGATAACACATTTTCAAGTCATATACAAATTGTCAAAACACAGAAGCCCATGGCTTTTATTGACTTTCACCAGTCTTTAGTATATAAGAGCTGTGGTGGGTTATGTGTTTGAGATTAAGATACATCAGAGTTCAAAACCCTACAGCAGAAACTACTAGTTGTGGAACCAATATCCATTCTCCATTTTTTCGTTAGTAAGAGAGTCCCTATATTTTGGGGAGCAGCAATACTCTCAGACACAAACTATACATCCCACTCCCATCATTGAGGAAGGTAACCAATTAAATATAAGTAAATGCAAGTGGGTGGGAGATCCAGCTCTCTTTAAAAGGGAGCTGACTAATCTGGAAGGCACATCTCAGCTTTTCTCCTATCGCTTTCTTCCTGAGATATTATGGCCAGAGGGACAATGATTACTTTGTGAGCATAAAGTTACCTTACAGATGGAAACGTAGGGGAGGAAGACATTTCCTCTACCCACTGTGGGTTCTTCTGGCCAGAGAACGAATTAAATTCACATGAGACAGAATAGCAGGAAAAAATTAAACAAAGCTTTATGACATGTATACATGGGAAAGGTCAGGCAAGCTGAGCAACTCGCCAAAATGACTGAAGCCTCCACCTTAAATATCCTCCACAGCTAAAGACAAAGGAGCATGTTGGCAGTGGGGGGAGTCAGTTACAGAAGGTTACCAGACAAGCACAATAAACAGGAATAATATTATTATGCAGGTTTAAGTCCTTGCCTTCTGCATTGATAAGAGTTTCTAGAGATAAGGTCATCCCCCCTTCTTCCTGGTGCAGAGAGGGAGATATCTTTACAGATGGAGATTTCCTTTACAATGTAAATGTTTCTTACAAAGGGTAAGTAAATTCTACTTTTCAGTTGCTTTCCTGTCTGCAGTTTATTAAAAGTAACCAGGCCCAAATAATCCTCATGCCAAAGAGACATATCTTGGGGTGGCCAATTGCAGGCCCACACAGAAACTATACGCTAAGAATGTCAAGGCACAGAGATAGGAGGAGTCTCAGGCAGTGCCGACACTGCAGAACCCTTGTACCATTCTAGGATGCCGAAGAATGTGCTTTGTCATAATGGGAAATAAGTCTCTATTTTGGTAAAGTTATTTTAGGTCTTAGCAATTGAATAAAATTCCTGATTGAAAACCTTCTTTAGCAAAGTCTATATTCTAATAACACACCCAGAATCAGAGTGATGGTCTTTTGAAAGACCATACAATCATTTCAAGTGGCATAAAAGTAGGATATATTTTAGATCCTCTTTATTTAAATGTGTATTTTAATGAGATGATGCTTTAGATGAAGTCAGTATTTCCCTCTTGCCCCCTGTGCTAATGAATATAAGGGGCAATGTCCTATATACTGATGATATAATTTTATCACCATGAACCAGACGTTAAGAGATCATTAAAACATATTTCTGTCAATTAAAATGCTTTCAATTGCAAGCAATGTAATATAAATTGAGTATTTAGAAATATCACAGTAAATTATTTTATCTTTCAGAATAACTTTGTAAAATCTGGACTCTATGTAGACAAAGAATACTTCTCACACATTTGTTACTCTGCATGTACTGAGCATATGTTGCTTTTGCTCTACACAAGTCACCTCCCACTACTTCTGGGATCAGACCTCCTCTTTCCCGAGAAAATTCATTCCATGCTGTTCAGTTAGGGCCAGCCCTGCATCCTATCTCAAGCTCCAGGGTCTGCATCTAGACGGGCCTGACCAATCAAATTATCTCTTATTTTTGGTCATAGTGAGTGGTTCTATATTGACAGCTGACACAAGCTGGACCAATCAGATCCTTCTTAGGACATTTTATCAGCAACATTGGGACAGACTTTCTTTTTGCCGATAGGAAATGAGTCTAGGAATCCTGGTGGCCATTTGTCCCACCACAGGAAGAAGGCCCTTCTGAAGAACACAGAGTTAGCAACCAGATAAACTGACATCATTTGAGCCCCTAGATTCAACTGTGCCTGAAGCCACACATGCCCTGGTACACTTATCCATGGTCCTTTTCTGTTTAAATAAGTAGGCATTCGGTGCTGCCACTTTATCTCGAAACTCCCAGTTAACACAAAATTGATTTAGGAGTGGGATGTTATAAGTGACAAACACCAAAACAGGAAAATAACTCAACCAAGTTGCAATGAAGAGCAAAGAAGACCCTTTTATCACTGTTTTGGACGATGGGCAAGTCTTATTACGCTGCTCTTAGGTCGCCTGATTTAATGGTCATATGTATCTTGTGACACAACTGTGTTATCACTGAGGTTAGAGTATAAGGAGACAGGAAAAAAATCAAGATGTCAGGGTGTGTTGGTCTTTTCTCACAGCCTTTAGTAAAGTCATAAAAAAAAGTAAATAGCGAGAGCAGACACTCCTGTTAACAGAAATAGCGTGCAGCCATGATAAGGGAAGTATTTTTTGTCAGAGGCCAAACATTCAAGGTGGCTGAGAGTCAGATACTCATGGACCACGGGGGATTGAAAAAGTGGAATTTTCCGACCCAAGTTATTTAAAGTTAATATGAACACAGACAAGGAAGCAGGAAGCACAGAGAAAAACAAGATTGAGACACAGGAAGAGCCAGAGGACTGGGTGAAGCCTGGTTTTTAAGCGCCTCCAAATGCTTTGCTGAGCATTCCCAGCCCCTGAAGAGAAGTAATTATCTCCATTCTAAGTGTCTTCTCGTGGACGGGAACCTGTGTACAAGGTTTGGTGACAGTCCAGCCTCAGCACCACAGCCCACTGGCTTGTATCAGCAGGTCAAGAGGAACGTTAGGCCAAGAGGGCGGGTAGGGTTGAAGAACCAGATAAAGCTAAGGCTGGTGAGCAGAGACCTCTGATGACTCAAACCTGAGGCCACCTGCAGGCTCCTGAACCTACACCCACAGGAATTGCTAAAACAGGATATTCCCCAGAACAGGAGTCTTGCCAAAAGCCCCTTGCGTGAGAGGCCATAGCAGACAACAGGAGAAGGAGCTCCTCTCATTTACGTATCTATATAAATGCCGTGTAATCGTGAGGTGCAATGTAGTCGACATCCGTTATTTCTGTCTGCCCAGGGCCCATTCCTCCTTCTGTTGAAAACAGAATCTCTTCCTTGGGGAACTGTAGCAGAAATAAGGGCTTTAACTGAAGAACATTGTCTGGGTGATGACCTCTATAAGAACTTCAGGGGCCGGCTCCGTGGCCGAGTGGTTAAGTTCGTGCGCCCCGCTGCGGCGGCCCAGGGTTCGGATCCCGGCGCGGACATGGCACCGCTCGTCAGGCCACGGTGAGGCGCGTCCCACATCCCACAACTAGAAGGACCTGCAACTAAGATATGCAACTGTGTACAGCGGGTGTTTGGGCAGATAAAGCAGAAGAAAAAGAAAAGAAAAGAAAAGATTGGCAACAGTTGTTAGCCCAGGTGCCAATCCTTAAAAAAAAAAAAAAAAAAGGAACTTCAGTTGTCTAAAGTTACAAATGAATAGAATGTAGCTTGTAAGTATGTCCTGTGCCTCATACAACTGGAAAAGGTATAAGAAGAAGCTAGGCTGATGTGGCAGGAATGTTTGAGAATTCTCCAGATACTCTGGTTCCGTAACTATTCAGGATCTCGACAGTTGTTAAATATCCCTTCCATGCCACCTCCCTACACCTCTGTACTGCTATTCCCAAAGATTATCAAATTACTCCCGTGAACAATTTATGAGCCTGATCTTTTCTTTGCAAACTCCTGCACCGTTACACGTCCTTTACAGGTACCTGTTCCAGATGATTCAGGAGGAAGTGGCCCGCAGTCTCCTAGCCTCAGAAATGGGCACATGGCTCAGACCTAGCGACCTAAAGCATCCATAATCCAGTGATAATCGAAGATTGAGTTTAACCCAAGCTATGCCAAGTTGGGACGGCTCGGTCACTTTTCTGCCAAAGCATTTGGGAAAGACGGTCATGTCTCATAGGGAGGCTAAGCTGGAAAAAGAGAATCTGAGAGTGCTGGCAGCAATCTTACCTGCTCAGGGAGAAAGCCTATCCACCAGGGGAGAAAGAGCAAGGCTATCAGAGCATCGTCTGAAACCCTGCATCTGGATATACAGCTAAACTCAGTTACATAAGCCAATCAAGCATTCCATTTACGTATGTACGTATTTGTTTAATATTTTATTATTTTGCTTCAATTTTTTGCTTAAGTGACTTTGAGTTTTGTTTCTGTCACTTGCAACCACGAGAACCCTAAATAACGGATGACAATTTCTTGCAAAAGAATTTAAAAAGCGTGAGTTGCAATAATGTGGAAAGAAAAGTATGCAGCTTGCTGGTGGGTTAGATGCCATCATGAATGTTTATTTTTTTTACCTTTATGGAATTTCTCATTAAAGGGACTTGAAAGACTTTTTTGAAATCAGCAAGACAAAGAGCTGTTAGAGTAGACAATAAATGCTTCAAGTTTGGCTGTTTCACTATGTGAAAGGAATGTGAAATTCTTTGAAGGAATTATCAGAGTATACTAATGAATTTTTAAAATATTGTTTGGACCCGATTATGTGTCAAGCATTGTGCTATATCTATTCTATGGGGATAGATATGTGAAAGAAATCACAGAGCCAATAGTCTAGAATAGTCTAGAATAGACCCGTATTAACCAGGTATCAGTATAGAGTGAATGTATCCATCAATGCCCAGCTGCAAAAACAGTGTTTTCAGCAGAAAATGGTTTTGCGGGGTATTAAATGGCTTTTAGAATCATTGAGAGGGCTGCAGAAACACTCAGTCCTATTTTTTGGATAGTCCTCTGGAATCATACTAAACGGGAACAGTGGCTCTGGAACCAGACGTTCAGGGCGACAGTAAGGAACCTGCCATCATCGTGTAACGCTGTGACCAGGAGGCTACTGGGGTCGGGAAGCTGCTGTCTCTGCAGACAGACCACAGAGCCTGCTGCCTTCTGTGCCAGGAAATGGATGCCCACATCCACCACTCAGCCCTCTCGAGCTCCCTGGCGCTCTGCACTGTCGCCAGTGCTGCCACAGCAAAATCAAACGGCTCTACAAGCAGCAGAAGCAGAAGTAGGGAGTCCTGGTCTCCGCTGTGTTTCTGTCCTTCAAAAGGGGCATCACCGACAGGCCGAATCTAATTACATCCAGAACCCCGGCCACAAGAGTTCCTCAAAAATGAGATGTCAGTTTTTGAGCCTCATCTGTACAAAAAGACCCACTAGAAGGAGGTCAGCCTAGACGCTGCGTGCAAATCCACTGCATGCACCAGAGCACATCCCCTTGGTTTGTAAGTTGGGAAGACAGAATCCTAGTTCTTTAAAAATCATGTTTCCAAAAGCTTCTCTGCATTTTGGAGATCTTCGCATGTCTGCTTTGAGCTATTGATGCTTTTAAAAGCCAGAGCGGTATTTTCCGTTCCCCCACAGACTTTTAAAACTTTTTAGTAGAAGGATTATGTGGTCCCTAGTCATTTATTGTTTAATTGACATAATAACCACTCAACCCAAGGCAAGAAGTCAAGGGCCAAATACAGTTGCTAACTTGCTACTGTTTTTTCACTTCAGCCAATTAATTAAAACAGATAAAATTCTATGGTGAGAAAGGATCAAATGCAGTTACAGGCAATTTACCAATGTCATTATGTACACATAAAATCACTAAAAAGTGAAACGAAAAAATACAAATCTAGTCTCATTTTCTGCCATCGTTGTCATAAGATACTATGACACCAACACAGCTTTCTGAAAGAAATATGGGGTTTTTTTGAGAATTACATCCCTCTGTCTACAACCATGAAATTTTCTTCCAAATTAAAACAAAGTAGGGAACACCATTATTTTGCAGACTAGAGTTCCTCTGCATAGCAGCTTTAGCAGTTGACAAATTGGTTATATTAATGCCAAACTACAGTGGAAAACATTTCAAAATCTGTGGTTTTCTGGACTTGTTTTATTTTGATAATTTTTATGTGAGAGAATTACCATTTAAAAGCAGCTAACAGTCTTTATTTAGAGAGGTGTAGAAATTAAATTACTTTTTCACAGATTTTATTTGTTTAGTGATAGTCAACAAATGATCCTTTTAATTAAAAAGATAAAAGGTAATGCAAATATCCTAAGAATAAGACGTAATAGAGTACCTTTTAGCATTGTAAGCATCTGGGATAAAAATATTGGTGGTGAGTGAAATTGGGTACATTCCACAAACATCTATGTGAAACTTTGGCTTTAATTCAGGTGAAAGAACCATTTCTCAGGAAGAGGTGTGGATGCCAAAGGCTTTCCTTGAAGGTTCAGAGTTGTTTGAGAAAAAGCAATGAACCAGTGTGTTCCTAACAGATGCAGTTGGTCTTCAAGGTTAGCAGGACCTCCAAAGAGAAACTCATCACAAGAAAGGGTCTTGCCTGGACTGACTTGAGTCCAATGTCAAGGGCTTGGGTGCCAGAGAGAAAACCAGAAGAGCAGTGTGGCTGCACTGGATTCAGCTTGCCTTGAATAAAATTACTGTGTATTTGAAATACAAGAGCTGAGCACTAAAAGCAATCCCACTTGGGAATTTCGACCCACTTTGGCCTGAAATATCATAGTTCAAGTGTTACATTAGGGTGAGGATGCCTGTGTACCCTGAGGATTCTAATGTATTGCAACATTAGAAGCAGATCTTGGCTAGTGTACCCACCATAGCTTCTTGTTTCTTATTCTTTGAAACTATTGAATTTGGTCTAAGCAAGCACTTTGGAAAGAGAAGATATACAAGTGTGTTGTTCAAAGAAATGCCTAGGACCAACCCTAGATCACTTAGGTCCATTTGCAGGAGGTGTGGGTCAAAACTCATTACTTTTTCAAAGTACCAGTGGTGCACTAAGGTTAATAGCCAACTGGGTTAGTTCATCACAAACTGAGACAGCATCATCTCCTTTCATCTTTGTCATTTCTTTACAACTCCCAAATCCTTCTGAGGTGCTAGACGAACTGTGTGCTTTGTCAATGAATACATGCTGAGAACTTAGCTTTCTTCTTTATGATAAATAAATGAAAAGCAATAGGGTACGTTGGAGTATATGAGGTTTGGTTTAAAACTAATTCAGCCTGACCTTGTTTTTCCAAAAGGGCCTGACGTGTCCTGTTGAGCACGCATTGTACATCTGCTTTAAACATTTACTATGCCCCAAAGACAAGAATGATGCCCTGAAAGATAGGGTTGTAACTCCCCCCCCCCCCAATATCGGCACTTCTTTAAGGATAAGCACCTCTTCCTGGAAACTAAGGATTAATTACTGACCTGCTGTGCTCACCTTGTGACTACTACCTGCCGACTACCAACCTGCTGTGCCAGCTAAGCATCTTGTGACAGTAGTAAAAGAGATATTCCTGTCATATGTGATATATGCTCTTTGTTCCAAGACCGTATATAACCACTCTGTACATCCCACTTCTTTGGTGCCCCTCCTTCCTTGGGGAAGGAAGGCCCCGGGCTCTAATTCTTATACCTGGCTCACAATAAACTTACCCCAATTTTTATTTACAGATTGATTATGGATTATTTGCATCAATGTTTATATGTTTGTATTCATTTACTCTTTTGTTTGACATGGAATAAACATTATGAACACTTATCCTATACACCCCAACTAGATGCTTAAAATAGAGTGATAACAAGGACACAGTCTCTCGTCCTCCAGGAACTGAGGAGGTTGCTTCAACCTACCTCCAGCGCTAAACGGAACCACGGGCCCATTCGTGTATCTCAAACAGGTGGACTCGGTCAGCTCAGCACTGCATATAACTCTAAAAAAAGAAAATCAGTGGATATAAAGTTTATTCCAAATGCTTTTTCTTCCATAAATATAACTAATTTCTCATCAGATTTCCAGCATTTCTTGTTTCAGCCGAGTTTGGAATAACTTGAACTCAGATGATTTTTGTATCCCAGTGTATTATTATTTTGTCTGTTTTAGTTCAGAATAATCAGAAAAACAAACAGAAAAAAAAAGGACATTTATTCACATTTGTTTCAATCTAAAAAAATATTGAAGGTAAATTTCTTTATTCAAAAGCAACTCACTGCTCTTTTTTAGGTAACTGAATTATATCAATTATGTTAAGGGCTCTGAAAGGCAGAAAAATTGTTTCTAGAGCGTTTGGTCTAGAGGCTATTGTTTGCAGGTGATTTTAAAATGTATTTTTAAAAGCCCCATTATGTTTCACTCAGGACTGTTTCCTTGGTTTCCATGGTGATATTGAAAATGAGTGTAGGTGCAGTGAAAGCGAGTGCTTGCATTAATAGGCGGTTTAGCATTTCTGTTGAATATGAAGGTTGCCCAATATTTTAATATAATTGAGCTATTTTTTAAGTAAGTCCTCATTGCTTAATGGATACATTTAACGTCAGATATCTTCTCATGAAATGAGTAATAAAGCCCTCTTTGCTTGAAATTTAAAACAGTTTCAAAGATTATGGAAGTTATTCTGGTCATATCTTGCTTTTATAAAGATCATGTGAATAATTACTTCAGGCAGTTACTCAGAAATCACTTTTTAAATAACTGTGTTCAGTGTTACATAAAGAAGAGGGATGAGGATGATATAGGACACAAAGTGAGCAGATTCTTGCCTTCATGGACCGTACATCATTTTCAATCTATTGATGGACAATAGCCAGCGATTCTGTTTGGAAGTGGATTTCCACTATGGTAACAACCAGTCAGCAATTGTGTACCCAACGAAAGAGGAGGTAAAAAAAATAGTTGAAGTAGCTCACAAAAACCCTTAGGATGCTCTTTTTCTCCACCTATGTGCTATGTAGAATTGACTGACCTAGAAGCCAGACACATTAGCCAGACAGTCTAATGAATTATTCTTGAATCATTTTAGGAGCAAACAGAATCAACAAGATGTCTTGTGGCATTTATTCAGCAAACAATTAGCTTCCCCAGCTACTCTCCTAGGATTCTCGTGAATTACATGAACAATGTTCCATAGGAGAAAATTTAAACAAAAACAAAAACAAACAAAACCAAAACCCAGCTGCCTGTGTTTGCCAATTGTGAGAAGAATAAATATTAGCCGATTATCAGATGGATCTAATTCAAGTTGGGAAGTAAGAACCTCCAAAGAGTGTTGGTTGTAGTGTTCTGGGTTGAGCATTTACTTATAAAGTGTGCTCAAGGAAGATTAAGAGTGAAGTGTGAGAATTGTTCTCAAGGGGTTAAAGGGTCTCAGTGTTCTCTTAAAGATGTATCTATCTATCTACTTACCTACTTACCTATTCGGTTGAATACTTATTGAATGCATGTTGTGTCCTTTCACTGTGCTTAGCATTATGGAAAGGAGAAACAGACATGGTCTCCATTCCCATTTCACCTAGTGATAGACCTGAATCAAATAATCCTAATCACTGAAAAGTGTGTTACCAAGGGAGAGTAGGTGTTAACAGTAGTAATGGGTCTATGATGGGAAGAAATTTAACTGAACAAGAGGTCAAGAAAGACTCTCAGAAGAAGGGATGCATAAGATAAGATCGAAAGGAGGAGTAGGGGTTAACTAGAAAGATGGCCAATTTCTCCAGAGGTCAAGGGGAACCAGAGATAAAGTTGGAGAGACAGAAATGATGCTGGCCCTGGTATCAGGTCCCCTACCTTAAACCCAGCATATATGAGGTTAAAACCAAAGCACTCTTTCCTTGCTTACTACCTGGCTCCTCAGCTCCAGAATCCACTATCCACCATGGAGACAAACAGCCAAGGTCATCCGCCTGGATTCCCTTATCATCTCCTCCTCCCTGCAAACAGAGTCCCAAGGCTGAATGTAGGCTGGTGGGAAAGCTCTGAACAGCAAGGCCACTGACACCCCACTTCTCTACAAGCAGCCACATTCCTTACAAACCTTTAAAACCCTTTGCCTTCCCTCTTTTGGGGAGATGAGACAAAATGAAATAAATTTGAGGGCTCACTCTCATCTCCTGGCTGATATCATCTAAGATAAAAACCCTTTCCTTGCCATAAGACTGGTGTTCCAGCCTTTATTTGGCCCCTCTTGTGTTGTGGGTAAGGAACCTATGTTTGTGGGAAGTAACAGAAAGAGGCAAGACCATGCAAGTCCCAAAAGTCCATATGAAGAAGTTCAATTATTGTCTCAAGGATAATCAGAATTAAGGGCCCTTGAAAAGTCTACAGAGTTGTGGGCAGATATTTTCAGATTTTTGTTTTAGAGAGTTACAGTTGTGGAGAATAGGGAGTGAATTAAGTTTATTTTGTTACAAAAAGTAGTAAAGAAATGGCACAGTCAGGTTTTTAACTCTGTAAATCGGGCTCTCTAAAATTAGTATTTAGGATCATGATGGGAGCTATAGCACACCCTCACTTGATAGCTAGTAAGTCTGCAAGGTCTACAGAACCAATGTAAGGCTGTCGTATTGCTAAGTCCACATGGCCTCAAAGCCATTACCACAGAAAAATATGAAAGTGTGATGAATAACAGAGACAAGTCTGTACTGCCTTATTTTAAAGATTTTGTGTGTTCTGATAAACAGGATCACTGAAAGGAGGTAACCACATTGAGATGGGTAACTGTGGCAAGTAGCAATAAGTTCAAGGTATTATATTCAAACACAAGAAAATAATATTTTCATTATCCCTCTAGTATTTGAAAACATTAAAATTATTGAAATATATGGAGAAGGCATTCCCAAAATTTAGGCAAAATATTCCTTTTTTCTGTTTCTTGGGCAAGACAATACATAAAACAGATGGGGTTATAAAGATACTGCAGGCTGATAGGAACCAGATGCCTCATGCATGAAAGCATTTGTCTGAAAAATATCTTTAGACAGAAGAACGTAGAAAGAAAGAATGGTAAAAAAGTGACGATGAAGAAGGATGGAGATAGAGAAAGTAGGGGAGAGAAAGTTAGGGAGTGAAAGAGAAAGGAAAGGAGAAAACAGGAAGAAAGGAAAAGAAAATTTAAAAAGGAAAAGGAGAAGAAATAAGGAAGTAAAGGAAGAAAGGTTTTGAGATGCATCTAGAAATAAAAGTTTAAAACCACAGTTATTTTTATAGGCATAGACGTCCACATCAAAATAACTACCAGTCACTCATGCCTTCAGTCTTGGGGTGTAAAGACTTCCACTTCCATCATGAGAGACTGACAAGTATCAGACTAGCCCTTCTTCCACAAACAAACATATGAAGAAACTGTTTTCAGTTCTTAGACAATAGGTATGGCAAGAGAGTGATCCTTGGAAAAAGGAAATAATTGGAGATCAGCCCAAGAATTGTCCAAGGCTTTATGCTGGAGGTATTTTTGAGCTCTGCAATGGAAAGGTGGAGCCCTAGCAAAGGAATGAAGCCTTGTTGAGCTGAGGAGGAAGAAATTGGTGTTCAGGGTTGCTGAAGAAGCTGGAACCTGTGGAAGAGAATACCAGAGAGGAGAGAGCTGTGCAGAGAAAGAACTTGAAAAACCTTCATAAAGATCCCCTTAAGTCCTTGGGCAAATAATAAACTCTGCATGTAGGTCAAGACCCTACAAGGCCTGGCACAGGACAGCTCTTCAGGAGCTGTGAGCTGAAATTAGATTCTGAAGGTCACATGATGCTTGGAAACATTGGAGTTTTGACTAATGGAGAGTAGAGATACTTCAGTAAACACTCTGGATGTTCAATTGAAGCCCTAGAAAAGCTATTCTTTCTTGTAAAGGCTACTCTGACTAAGAGTCAGCCAACTTTTTCTGTAAAAGATCAGATAGTAAATATTTTAGGTTTGCAGGCCATGCAGTCTCTATTACAACTACTTGACTCCATCACCATAGAATGAAATCAACCATAGACAATAGATAAATAAATGAGCACAGGTGTGTTCCAATCAAATTTCGTTTACAAAAACATTGGACAGGCCAGATTTTGCCCATAAAATTTGCTGCCCACTCCTCTAGACTTTCCATAACAAAGCTTAAAAAATGAGGCTTAAAATATCAGTATGCTCCATCAGTAAATTACCTGCCTGTCAGATCTAAATTCAGTATTCTTTAAAGACAATAAAAAACATATTATCAACAACATAGCATCCAAAATGTCCTGCATACAAAAAAAATTTACTAGACATACAAAGAAGCAAGAAAATGTGATCCATTTACAAGAAGGAAAAAACAGTCAATATACAGACAGCCAGGGACAACAAAGATATTAGGATTAAGGGAGAAAAACTTTAAAACAGTTATTATTACTATGTTCAAGAATTTAAAGAAAAAGATTGCATAATAAGTAAACAGATGAGAAGCTTCAACAGAGAAATAAAAACTATTAAAAATAAAAATTCTAGAACTAAAAAATACAATATGTAAAACTTAAAAATTGCAGTAATTCGCAGGGGAAAAGATTAATGACTTGATGACAGGACAACAGAAACTTCTAAATCAAAATAAGGAGAGAAAAACATCTAAGAAAAAATTAACAGCACTTCCATGACCTATGGGAAATATCAAATAGTTAAATTCTTATTATTGAAATACCAGAAGAGAAGAGAGAGAGAAAATTCTTGGAAAAGCAATGGTCAAATTTATTACAAATATTTGATGAAAAATGTTAACCCATAAATCCAAGCTCAATTAGTTCCAAACAGGATTAGCACAAGAAAACCACATCTGTGCATATCAAGTGTAATTGTTGAAACCAAAGATAAAGAGAAAAATCTTTAAAGCAGCCAGGGGGGGAAAAAGATACATCATACACGGAGGATGAACGATAAAAATGACTACTTTCTTCGCATCAGAAGTAATGCAAGCCTGAATACAGTGGAGTGATTTCTTGAGTATTGAAAGTAGAGGAATAGCTCATCTTGAACTCTATATCTGGTGAAAATGTCTTGCAAAAATAAACATGAAATATATCTTTAGACAAACAAAAGCTGAGAGAATTTGTTGCCCACAGACCTGTAATACAATAAATGTTTTTTAAAAATCCTCAGAATGAAGGAAAATGAAACCATTTACAAACCCAGGTCTATACAATGGAATATATATCAAAAATTATATCAAAAATAATAACAATACATTGTGAGGTTAATTACAAAAGTGGAACTAAAATAGCACAAACCTTGAGAAAGAGTAAGTAGAAGGATATTGCTGTAAAGTTCTCAGATTTAATATGAAGTGATATAATATCAGTTTGTGGTAGACTATGATAAATAAAGTATACACTTTTTAATCCCTGGTGTAACCACTAAATTAAAAAAATTTATATCTAAGAAAGCCAACATGAGATAAAATGGAAGAGTAAAAAATACAAAATTAATCCAAATATGGCAGAAAAAAGCAAAACAATAAATAAACTACAGATGTAACAAATAGAAAACAAATAGCAAGATGGTGGACTTAACCTCAAACATGCCAATAATACTAAGTATTCCCATCAAAAAAGCAGAAATTGTCAGACTACATACAAAAGCAAGACCCAATTCCATGCCGTTTACAAAAGATATCCATTAAATATAAATATGCAAGTAGGTTAGAAGTAAAATTGGAAGAAAATATATATTATGCAAACACCAATAAAAGAAAGCTGAGAGGCTAAAACAATATCTGATGAAGTAGACTTCAAGGTTAGTAGTATTATTAGACATAAAAAGGAACATTTATTAATAATAAAAGGATAAATTCAACAGGAAGGTATACCAATCCTTAATGGATATATACCTAACTATAGATGTTCAAATGTATAAAGAAAAACTTTCAAAATTGAATTGAAGAACAGAAAAATCCACAATTATAGTTGAAAATTTTAGCCTTTCTTTTTCAATGATCGATAGAAAATGGTGACAAAAAATGAGCTAGGGATATAGAAGATTTGAACAACACTATCAACTAACATGACCTCATTAATATTTATAGAATCTACACTCAACAATGCACACTATGCATTCTGTTCAAGAGCATATGGAACAATTACGAAGAGAGACTATCTTTTAGGACATAAAATAAATCCCAATAAATTTAAAAGAATGGAAATTATATAGAGCATATTCTTTTACCATAATATAATTAAATATAAATCAATGATGAAAAGATATTTGGGAAATATCCAAATATTTAGAACTCTAATAACCCATGAGTCAAAGAATAAATCTCTAAGAAAATATTTTGAGCTAATTGATACTGAAAATATATCAAATCTTGTGGGCTACAGCTAAAGCAGTACCTAGAAGAACATTTATAGCTTTAAATGCTTATATTAAAAAAGAAGAAAGGGCTAAAATCAGTCACTTACGTTCCCACCTTAAGAATCTTTAAAAAGCAAGAAAAGGGGGACTTCTGGTTTCTGGTTCAGCATGTAAGAAGCTGGAAGTCTCACTCTGTCCTAAAAACAAGTAAAAAGCTGATCAAACTGAAAAACTAAAAATTCTTAGATCCTAAGACACAAATTACTAGTATCAGATATGAAAGAGGGATATCACTACAGATCTTACGGACATTAAAATGATGAGAAATACTATGAATAATTCTATGCCTACAAATTTAGTAATTAGATGAAATGGACCAGTGCCTTGAAAGACACAATCTGACAAAAGTCACACAAAGAGAAATAGACAATCCGAATAGGCCTGTATCTATTAAAGAAGTTAAATCAATAATTAATAACCCTTCAAAACAGAAAGCACCAGGCCCAGATGAGTTCACTGATGAGTTCTATCAAATATTTAAGGTGGAAACTGTACCATTTCTTTACAATTATACCATTTCTTTACAAGGATAGAGGCAGAGAGAATACTTCCTAATTCACCCTATGAGGCCAGCATCACCTTACCATTAAAACCAGACACAGATATTAAAAGAAAAGAACACTGTAGACTAATAATCCTCATTAATTTAATGTAAAAATCCTGAACAAAATGTTAGTGAAATGAACTGAATAACGTATAAAAATAATTATACATCACAACAAAGTGGGATTTTACATCACAATAAAGTGGGATTTATCTTAGGTATGCAAGATTGGTCAACATTGAAAAATTAATTAATTTAATCCACGATATCAACAGGCTAATGAAGAAAAATCACACGAATATATCAATAGATTCAGGAAAAGCATTTGACAAAATCCAATACATATTCGTGATAAATGCTCTCGGAAAATTAAAAGTACAGGCAAACTTCTTCAACTTGATAAAGAATATCTACAAAAACCTACAGGTAACATCATACTTAATGGTGAGAAACTTGAAGCTTTCCCGCCAAGATTAGGAAAAGACAAGGATGTCCTCTAACACCACTGCTTTTCAACATTGTACTGGAAGTCCTAGCCAAAACAATAAGACCAAAAAAGGAAATAAAAGGTGTGCAGATTGAGAAAAAGAAATAAAACTGTCTTCGTTTTCCAATGGCAGGATCATCTATTCAGAAAATCAGAAAGAATGAACAAAAAAAATTCTGGAACTAGTAAGCGATTATAGCAGGATTGCAGGATACAAGGTTAATACACAAAAGTCAGTTTCATTCTTATACACCAGCAATGAAAAAGTGGAATCTGAAATTAAAAACACAGTACCATCTACCATTAGCACTTCAAAAAATAAAATAGTTAGGTATAAATCTAACAAAATGTGTGCAAGATCTCTATGAGGAAAACTACAAAACCATCATGAACAAAATCAGAAAAGAACTAAATAAATGGAGAGATGGTCCACGTTCTTGGATAGGAAGACTCAATATTGTCAATATGTCAGTTCTTTTAACTTGATTTATAGATTCAACACAATTTCAACCAAAATCCTAGCAAGTTATTTTGTTGATATTGACAAACTGATTCTAATATTTATTTGCAAAGACAAAAGACTCAGAATAACCAACACTATATTGACGGAGAAGAACGAAGTTGGAGGACTGACACTATCTAACTTCAAAGCTTACTATAAAGCTACAGTAATCAAGGCAGTGTGGTATTGGTGAAATAACACAGAAATAGATAAATGGTACAAAATAGAGAGCCTGCAAACAGACTCATATAAATATAGTCAACTGATCTTTGACAAAGATTCAAAGGACATACAATGGATCAAAGATAATCTTTTCAACAAATGGTGCTGGAACAATTGTACATTTATAAGCAAAAAAAAATAAGTCTTAGACATAGACTTTATACCCTTCACAAAAATTAATTCAAAATGGATCATAGATCTGAATGTAAAATGCAAAACTATAAAGCTCCTAGAAGGCAACATAGGAGAAAAATCTAGATGATATTGGGTTTGCTGATGTCTTTTTGGATACAACACCAAATGCATGACACCTGAAAGAAAGAATTGATATGCTTCACTTTGCAAACTAAAAATTTCTGCTTGTGGGAGACACTGTTAAGAGAATAAAAGGCAAGCCACAGACTGGGAGAAAATATGTGCAAAAGACAAATCCGATAAAGAACTCTTGTAAATATAAAAAGAAATTTTAAAATTCAACAATAAGAAAATAAATAATAAAAAATTGGCCAAAGATTTTAACAGACACCTCACCAAAGAAGATATACAGATGGCAAATAAGCATGTGAAAAGATGCTCCATATCATAAGTCATCAGAGAAATCCAAATTAAAACAATGAGATACCACTTACATACCTATTAGAATAGCCAAAATCCAAAACCCTAAAAACACCAAGTGCTGGCAAGGATGTAGAGCAAGAGGAATTCTCATTCATTGCTGGTGGGAACGAAAAATAGTACAGCCATACCGGAAGACAGTTTAGTGGTTTCTCACACTCTTATCATATAATCCAGCAATCACATTCCTTGGTATTCACCCAAAGGATTTGAAACGTTATGTCCACACAGAAACCTGCACACAGGTAATAAATAGATATTTATAGCATCTTTATTCATAAATGCTCAAACGTGGAGGCAACTGAGATGTCCTTGAGTAGGTGAATGGATACATAACCATGGTACATCCAAACAATGGAATATTATTCAGCACTAAAAAGAAATGAGCTGTCAAGCCATGGAAAGACGTGGAGGAAACTTAAATAAATATTACTAAGTGAAAGAAGCCAATCTGAAACAGCTACACACTGTATGATTTCAACTATGTAACAATCTGGAAAAGGCAAAACTACAGAGACTGTAAGAGGCTCATGGTTGCCAGGGGTTAGAGGAGAGGGATAGTTGAATTGACAGAGCACAGAGCATTTCTGGAGCCATGAAACTACTCTGTATAATACTATAATGATGGATACGTGTCATTTTATGTTTGTCCAAACCCACAGAATGCACACCAAGAGTTAATTCTAATGTAAACTATGGACTCTGAGTGATAATGTGTCAGTGTAGGTTCATCAATTATAATGGATATATCACTCTGGTGAGAGTATTGATAATGGGGAGGCTATTCATGCGTAGGGGCAGGGAGTATATGGGAAATCTCTGCACCTTTTTCTGAATTTTGCTGTGAACCTAAAACTACTTTAAAAAAATCTGTTAAAAAAAAGCAAGAGGAAATTAAACCTATCGTAAGTAAAAAGAAGCGAATAGCAAAAATAAAATTAAAAAATCAATGATATAGAAAATGAACAAGTTAAGCCCTAAAAAATGGTTTTCTGAAAAGATCAATAAAATTGAAAATATTGTGATGCCATTTTTATATTGGACTTTTTTAAATCTTCAGGTATTTCATTTTTATGTGTGATGGTTAATTTTATGTGTCAACTCGGCTGGGCTAAGGGATGCCCATAGTGTTGGTGAAACATCATTTCTGGGTAAGTCTGCGATGGTGTTTCTGGAATATATTAACATTTGAAACACTAGACTGAGTGAAGAAATTCATCTTCACCAATGTTGGTGGGCATCATCCAATCCATTGAGAGCCTGAGTAGAACCCAAAGGGGGAGGAAGGGTGTATTCGCTCTACACTTGATCTGAGACATCCATCTTCTCCTACCCTTGGACATTGGTGCTTCTAGTTCTCAGGCCTTTAGATTTGAATTGGGATTCATACCATTGGCTCTCCTTGTTCTCAGGACTTCAAGTTTGGACTGGAGCTACACCACTGGCTTTCCTGGGCCGCCAGCTTGCATATGGCGGGTCAAGGAACTTCTCAGCCTCCAAAATAATGTGAGCCAATCCTTCATGACAAATCTCTCTCTATACATCTGTACACATCCTATTGGTTCTATTCCTCTGGAGAACCCTGACTAATACATTATGTAAGTTAGATTAACAATTCATGATCACATTTTCCTCATGTAAGTATGTGGTAATTTGTCACTAATAATAAATCATCAAAATTTTACAGGAATTTTTTAATAATTAGAAGCCATTCAAGTTTATCCCTATAATGTTATTCCCACTAAAATACATTAGTATACGTGTCTTAGTCAGCTTCAGCTCCTATAACAAACACTGTAGACTAGGTAGCTTAAACAACAAACTTATTTCTCACAGTTCTGGAGGCTGGGAAATGCAAAATCAAGGAGCCAGCAGATTTGAGACGTGGTGAAGGGTCACTTCCTGGTTTGTTGACAGCTTCCTTCTTGCTGTGTCCTCACAAAGCCGAGAGAGCATCTTTCTGCCATCTCTTCTTATAAGGGCACTAATCCTATTCATGAGGGCTCCACCCCAAGACCCAACTATCTCCCAAAGGTCCCGTCTCTTAATCATCTTAATCCTGGTGATTAGTGCATCACAATAAGAACTGGGGGTTTGGGGGACACAAACATTCATATAGGCTTTCCTGAAACAGAAAAAAGGGTGGTATCTTAAGTTATACTTTGAAAATTGTACACCATAGATATCTCCATGGTGCTGTGTCCCCAATTTTTTTTTTTAAAGATCAGCCCTAAGCTAACATCTGTTGCCAATCTTTTTCTTTTTCTTCTTCTTCTTCTGCTTCTTCTTCTTCTTCTTCTTCTTCTTCTCCCCAAAGTCCCCCAGTAACTAGTTGAATATTCTAGTTGTAGGTCTTTCTAGTTGCGGATGTGTCCCAAATTTGAATGTCACTTGTCATACTTGTTGAGGTGGAGGGGGAAAAAGTTAAAAATCACTGAACTAGCCCAGCTAATGAAATCCCTATGTCAGAACATGAAAAGTTGTCAAAACAAAATTACTTGGAACAAAATCACAGAACGACGATCACTGAACATGATCAAAGGACTGAAGAAAACCAAGAGTCAAGGTCTATTGGCATCCAGTAGACCCCACGCCCAAGCTCGTAAAGGAGTTCTTTCTGAAAATAAACTCTGCCCTTCAAGTTGAGAGAAATGTTTTGCGTTTTACGTGAATCTTTCTGAAAACTTCAAATAGCAACTTTACAAGCATTGTCAAAATCTTTCAGGGCAATATACATTAAACAGAATGACATTCCTTAAATTAATATTTCCTTTGCTTCATTCTTGATCACCCTACACATCTTTCTTTGAATGAGGAGAGACCATGATGGTTTTCCCTTTCCACTGCAGAAGTATGGAAGTAAAGTTAGCCCTATGTCTGGGAAGGGATTTGGTTAAATATATTATCAGAAGAAATTGCCAACCCTTCTAACACCATGGCTACTTTCTAGAGTGTATGCATCTTCTATTCATTCAACAGCAAATTTACGAAGTGCCTACTACACACTAAGCACTGTTCCAGGTACTTGGGATGCGTCACTGACAAAACAGATTTCTTCCCTTGTGGAGTTTAAGATTAATTTTCCCAAAGCATAATTCCAATCATTT
Source organism: Equus przewalskii (assembly GCF_037783145.1). Taxonomy (NCBI): domain Eukaryota; kingdom Metazoa; phylum Chordata; class Mammalia; order Perissodactyla; family Equidae; genus Equus; species Equus przewalskii. The sequence continues at coordinate 3,002,801 of NC_091838.1, forward strand.
TACAACTGTCTAAGAACTTTCCGTGGTTCCCCAGTTTCTGCTAAGTTAAAAACAAACTCCTCAATCTTTCATGAAGACAGTCTACAATCTGGCTCAAACCATCTTTCCACGTTTTTCTCCTGTTTTTCGCTTTCCTTGAGCTGACTTTAGACTCCAGTCAAACCGGAGATTCATACCCCAAGGTTTTCACCGGCCCTGAATGCCTGGATGCCTTCCTTTCGGGCCATCTTCTTCAGTCCTTTCAGTCTGTCTTAAGTTTTTCCCTCCCTCATTTCCTCCTTTCTGAGCTCAAATGCTTGGATTTGAGCACCAGGTACAAGTAAAACTTGGATGAGGATGTAACAGAACAATGTCACTCAGATGTCCTTCTGTCCAGTTACTGGCCACTATCAAGCTATAACTTCCAAGAGAGCAAGAGTCATGTGTGCCATTCACTGTTTTAATCCCCAGCCCCCGGCACATTTCCTGGTATATGCCTGATGCTCAATTAATAATTATTGAATGAATGAATGAGTGAACGAAGGAGAACTGGGAGTAAGACCACAAAGTGACTTTAGAAGGATAGTGGCAGAAGATGATGAAATATTTGAACTGCCCAGGATCCGTGAAGAGAGGGAGCTGGGAACCCTCAGAGTCAGAATGGTAAAACCAGTTGAGAGCTGAGCCTCAAATACTGTTGAACTGTCGTCCATCCCTGAACGGTCCCTAAACCTGGTAAAGGACGGGAAAGAAAATATCTTTATTTTAAAGATATGTTTTCTGAATCCAGGGCCAAGAAAGAAAAATATTTTCAGGTGCATTTCCTTTTATCAGGCAATGAAAACCACGTCCATTTTCCTTTTACTTCTTTGCTGAGAAACTCTCAACTCCAGCTGAGCCTCAGCTGTAAATGCAGGTGTGAATATCTTTCTCGTCCGAGTGTAGTGAAGATTAAGTGTTATAACAGATGACAAGAGCACCACAGACTTGGTTACATGGGCAGAGCTCAATGAGTGCAGCTTCCTTAAATGTCCCAGAGACCCTTCATAGTCCTGGAGTCTAGAAATCTGACCAGCTTGTGTGGATGCTGGCATCCTGGTCATGTGATAGTAGCATACCACACAACAGTAAACGGCTGAAAACTCTGGAGCCGGATGGCCAGGGTTTGAATCCTGGCTCTGTCACTTAGCTGTTTGCTTGCTTCTTCATCTATAAAATAGGGACATTATTCGTATTTACCTCACAGGGCTGTGAAAAACAAATGAGTTAATAAATGTAAAGGGCTTGGTGTACATTCCCAGCACATAGTGAGCATAGAGTACACGTTAACTCTTTTAATGTTGTGATCAACATAGAGCCTTCAGAGCTGGCATGGAACAGTGACTAAAAGCCCTGAGTCCCGGGGACAAGCTGCCTGGTTCACATCTTAGTTCACTTCCTAGGTTCCCTTGTGAACTCAGGCAAATTAGTGTCTCTGAGCTTAAATTTCCTTATTGCTAAAATGAGAGTACTAATAGCACCCGCGGTAGAAGGTTTTGTGAGGTTAAATTAAACAACTGATCTGACACTTCAAACAGAATCTGGCACATAACTGAACACTCAATAAGTATTGGCCCTTCTTCTCATGATGAAAAAGTGCCTACCTCAAGGTGTTTGCCATCCAGTAGGAGAGGGAGAGAGATGTAACAAATAATTACAAAGTAAATGCTAAGTGCTCGTAGAACATGACTGTGCTGTGTAATAGGAATATGAAACGGACTCGTTTTTGTGGAATGTTAAGCAAAGTATCACCTAATTGATAGAGTTAACAAAATATCCTTACTCGGGTATACTACAGTCACTTAATTACCCTGATTGCAATAACAAATATTGACAAAGAAGAGGAAACCCCACTAGACAAAATAAACATTCTCTTAATGGATGGCTTTGTTTGGGTCATAAATGACTTAGATGAATTTCATTTATTCTAGGTTTCGTAAAAGATTGTTCGATTGTGGTAATAAAGGTGACTCTGGCTCTTACTTCATAAAGGCAGAAAATACACTAATCAAGTTTGCAAATCACAACAGGCCCCCTGTAAATGTGCTATTTTCACAGCTCACTGCACGCGTCTTCTATGAGCACCTGGGGATTCTCTGTGTATTTTTGTCCTCCAGAGAAAATCACGGCCATTGTCTCAGGCTGTATCTAAATAGGTTGCATATGCCCAAGAGTTCTGTGCTATTTCTTCACACTCATCAATCCCATTTGCCTACTCTGGTCCTTTGGTTTTTTTCCATTTTGATTTTTTCCTGTAACTATGTAGAGAAAGATCAAAGAGTGGATACCCACTTTGTACGAGCACGTTATTGGGATGTAAGTCAGGAATGTTTAAACGGAAGTTGTCAAAGCCAGAGCAAGCCTGGTACCTGCTGGGATCTCACAGTAGTGATTCAGGGTTGTTGTTACATAAAGTAATGATTACTGCACCTGGTTCTGTAGATTTGCTGATACGTAGAACATTCTGGTTAATGGAATTCTGAGCATTTGAAAATATAAAACACTGTGCCTGGTTTCTCTATTGTTCTGCTTGTTCCTTAGCTTTTTTGTTGTTTTTCAGGTCAGATTTGGTTTGAAATATTTTTTCTTTACCCTCTCTTCCCTTAGAGAGGAATGTAAAAATGTATAGTTACTGTCCAGGTGGCTGATAAAAGGTATAATATTGAACCAAATCACACAAAAGTTCTCTTCTCTATGAGATAACAGAGCAGTTTGAAGACTTTATGTCCCAGAAACATCTTGCCAGAGCTGAAGGATTATTCCCACTGTGAATAACGGCCTGAATCTTAGGGAAGAAAAAATTTACTTTCTTAAAGAGCTTAACATTAGTCCTTTTTGGCTTATTCATGAAAAGAGGTCTTGAGAACATGCTTGTTCTCAAGCTTAAGTAACAGTGAAGAATAAAGAAGTCACATGGTAGTAATTTGACCATTGTATTAGAGTCTTCTGCCATCCTGCTGGCCTGCTCTTCTCCACTGGCTTCCATATCAGGGTCCGTGTGGTCTTAGACACCTGCCAGCAGTTGCAGCCCGACAGCCTCCTGGGTGCAAATGCAGTAGAGTTTCAGGCTTCTTATTGGCCTGAGTTGAGTCACGTGGTTAGGTTGGGAGACCATCCCACCAGACCTAGGGATAGATGGCTTGTTCTTCCCTGAGCCTTAGGACTGACCACTGAGGAAGGGTGTCTTCCATGGGAAATTCAGGGAGTTATTAACAAGCAGTCCAAAAAGATAAAATGGTATAGTAGGCACTCATAACACAACAAATGTCATCTGTTGATAAGTGATAACATTCCCTTGATAATCAGTTAACATGTACTGGGCACTTACTGTTTCCAAGCAATGTTTTATGAGTATATTGGCTCTCAAAAGAAAATAATTTTCTGTGTTTCTCTGTTTTACAAGAATCATTAGAATTAGATAGAATTTCAGATTTTTTTCCTCCTACTCTTAATTCAGACCCATACTTAAAAACTCAATATACTTGACAAAAAAATTAAAATCATAAAATATTCGAGCTGGAAAGAGTGTGGAGTTTTACAATAGAGATAAGTATCATTAGAGGTAGTAAAACGTAGTGCAGGATTCTCCAAGCCATTTTGACCAATGTCTTCTATGAATAAAAAATTGTTGAATATGTGTGTGTATTACTAATAAACTACATTCCTCTACTACTCTATTAATACACTGTATATATTATAAAAAGTACCCCAAAAGTAGAAATTACAGAAGAATATTTTGAAGATGAAATAGATGATATTGTATAATGTCTTCCTAACCAGGATGGTTTCATGTTACCATTTGCCCAATCTTCACTTCTGAAGATTAACACTAACAATAGAGGATGAAAATCCACAGTCCAGATATTCTTTTGATAATTTCAAATATTTTGGCCACTTATTCCCAGTATTGCTTAATAGGCTTTCAAAGAAACCATGTAATGGTTAACCAAAATAATAGCAATGGCTAACCAAAAGCTAGTAATAAACCTGGGGAAGGGGCAGGTCTGCCATTTTCTCGTTTACGTGTGCCTGAATTGTTAGTGTTTGCCTCAGTCTGCTGTTTTGTTTTGCTTTTTTTCTTACAAGATTCGTTAGAAACCACTGTCCATTCTGTGAGTATTACCTTAATCAAAACAAAAAGTGTTAAATCCGTAAAGCCCCTTGGCTGGGCACTCCTCATCTGGGCTGGGAGCAACGATCCTCCGTTGAGGACCACCCGCTCTTTCTCAGGTCCCTTCCCACATCTTGAGTGCTTGCTTACGGCTCAGTGAAGGACGAGCATCGATCTGTGTACTAAATATTTACAAGGCTGATTTTTTTCTCGTTTTTTAGATAAAGATAAAAACAAGTGCTGATGTTTTCCCTCCTCGACCTATGAACTGCCTGGACAGTCTGGATTAGAGCCATCCCATGTGGGAGACCAATGGCGAGTCGTACAGAAGGAGGACAGGCAGACACAGTGCATGTTCTGGTCCTGCCTGAAGCCCACGGGGTAACCTCAGTCTATTTGCTCATCAGTAAAATGAGGATTGTGGAGTCATCCACATGGAATTTCTGTGATGATTATATGAGATAATTATTTCACTGCTGAGAAATCTTTTCTGAAGGGGAATTAAGGTGTCTTAATTAGGATCTTGTGTGGTCTGAAGTTAGACTGCCTGAGCTGGCCACGTCAAGGCCAGGTCTACAGTCTGCCACTCGGATAACCTTGGGCAGGTTACTTGTGCTCTCCAGGCCCCTCTCCTCTCTTGTTAGATGGTAGAATAATGTTAGTGGAACAATCTTCTAGGGAGGTTTCAAGGATGAAATCAAATAACATTTGTAAAGCTCTTAGCACAGTGTCTGATATGAGGGAATCCTTTATACGTGCTAGGTCCTGTTTTCATGGTTATCCTAAGGATCAATTCAGAAAAAATAAAAATCTTTACTGACAGCCATTTTCATTCAAAATGAATATAACTATATAGCTCTTTGGTAAAAAAATATACATATGTATACTTATATATCAAATATGTTCTTACAATTAGTATATTCTCACAATTTAGACTAACTACTCCATCATAGAGAACAGCAGTTACAAGGTGAAGTCTGGGCCTCCTGGGGTTCTCCAACACCCTTTCAGAAGGGCTGAGAAGCCAAAAGCATTTTCATAATGATACTAAGGAGTTGCTTCCCTTTTTCACTCTCATTCTTTCATGAGTTTACAGTGGGGTTTTCCAGAAGCTGCGTATGTGATATTGCAACGGACCAAGTGAAGAAGCAAGTTTTAGAATCCAGTTGTCATCTATCGTGGTGGTTGCAAAGGGACCCAGAAATGTGCAATATCTCACCTAAGGTCACAGCCCATTAGTGATGGAGCTGGAATACCAAATGGAGTCTTCCTCCTCCAAATTTTTATCTGAGGGTGAGATTTCAGATATAAAGATTCTAGAGCTTCTCAAGATTCTCTTCCTGTCTTACAATTCCTCTGAAAGGTAACAGAAATAAAAGAAAAAAATCATTATGGTCATCATGAAACATGTGTTTATAAAACTGTTATTCCAGCTGAATCTTATCATGAATCTCATCTTATCATTGTCCATTTGAACTAGATCTTATAAGATCTGCCAAACAGAGGCACATTAATGTTTTTCCTGTTGTAAACTGTGCAACTTAAGGACATCATTATTCCTCATATTTTGTAGGTCCCCTTACAGAATTGCTCAACCTAGAATCTATATTTTCCCCACAAAACGTCTTATACAAATATCACCTCACTCCATTCCATCTACACTGCCAACCTAAATAAAGAGGTAAACTGAGGCAATCTCAAATTACCAGAAATTGAGTTGATTCGGGAATAGCAGAGGAATCGCAAATTGGGAAACACAAACCACAGCAAGCTACAGGCGAATCCATTGAAGGTTTGGGGTGGGCTGTATTTTTGGAGAAGGAATGCAAAGATGGCAAAGTCCAGCCAGAGTCTAAACAGTAAGTTTATCGGCTTGAGGACGGGGAGAGATTCTTGACGGATGTTCCTTAGTCAGGAGATAACTTCTGGTTTTCCGTAATTCAGTCATTTACTTGAAATCATTCTCTCAGTTCTTAAGTTTTGTTCTCCTGAGGTGCGGTGTGAGGTTCTCCATTTCATGTCCTCTGGTTCCATTTTAGATTGACATCCTTTCGCAACATCCGACGATATTCAGACCTTTTTTTTTGAGAGAGAGACAGATTCTTAAATATATCCCAGAGGAACAATGGCGTATTTTTTCCCTTCTTCAACTTTCATCCACAAGTAATAGAAGCTGACTGTAACCCCATCAGCCAGCTAAAATTAACAGCAAAAGAATCTTCATTCTGGTTGTAATCTCTAGATGCTTAAAAGTGCACACCAGGAGTTAGTCACTCAATTCTGTTTGAAATCAACTTTTCAAGGTGACTTGTGACCGACCGTGTTTACCTCAGGCTGGTGGTGGGTGGAAGGGGAATAATTTTCTTATTTTGCTAGTTTTTCTTTAATAATAGTAGAAATCAAGTATGACTTTTCACTGTCCCCTTATCTAGCTCCCACAAATTCTCAAGATATTTCAATAATAACAGCTGTCAGTGTCACAGGAAATTTACAGGCAGCTAATAATTTAATAATGTTTTTGTCTCGCAAAAGTGATCTGTAGGCTTAATTTGCTTGCAGCCACAAAGTTAGCTAATGCTTTTGCTTGTCCCCTGTAGTTTTCTTGCAGGTTATAATTATTGCGATGATTTATAGAAAATATTTTTCAAGATGTAGGTTCCACACTTTTCGTAAAGTCTCAAAGACAAAATTATCTGCTGTAGGGGAGGAAAAATAATTTTCCCTCTATTTCTCTGAGTTCTTGGCTAAGACCTCCCTGTAGTAAAAGACAGATTAGCAGGAGAAAAAAAAATAACAGTTTTAATTATGTATATACATATAGGAACTCCACAAAGATATGAGACTCAAAGGGCAGCCAAACAGTTGAGGCTTATCCACCATCCTGAGCTAAGGAAAGGGATAGGGGTCTGGGACTTCAAAGCGAGGAGAGCAATTAACCGGGGGGTGAGAAGAGGAAATGTTTGGTAAACACAGGCTGGCCTGCCATGCAGGAAAGTCTCTCAGGTGCAAAGTTTCTCTCAGGTCATAGCTCTCTTTCTTCTCCTTTCCAATGTAAATTTCCATTATAATGTAGATTTCCATTACACAAAGGCAACTTTTACTCTGTTTTCTGAGCTCCTCCAATGTCTGCAGTTTCTTAAAAATAATAAGCTCAAAATAATCCTTATGCCAAGTAGGCCACAGTTTGGGGTGGCACATCCTGCTCCCCCTCACTGTGCGGTCTGCAGTTTAGCACCGGGGGTACCAGAGCTCAGATAGCCTGTGTCATCTCAGTTCCACTGGCCTCTGTCTGATCTCAAGCAGGTCGCCCCACTGCCCTCAGACTATAAGCTACAAATTAGGCTCCTAAGTGGTTCCCACATCCTCTACTATGCAGATTAAATAATGCCAGGTTTGTTAATGCTCAGTACAATTTTCAACACCCACTTAGCACTACATAACATTGTAGCCATTTTTATGATTTCCTAGGATATGGGGATGAGTGCAGAGAGAGAGACAGGACAGCAAGAGGCTGAAGAGAGAGAGAGAAAGTTTAACACGACAAGGGAGAAAACAATAAAAGTTTTTTTAAAAGAGGTAGTTGGATAAACATTGGAATAGGAAAAAGGGTCGTTTGTGACAATTGAGAAAAAATTATTTAATGAAAAGGTTAAAGCTGTTGCCAAAACATATATTGGGTTCAGAACCCAAGTCAAAGATTTCTTGTCAAAACGGTACTGTTTGGGCAAGCACAGATAAAATAATTTAGATCTATATTTTTCCATACAGTCTAGAAGCACCAATTGCTTCTGAAGCGTTGGGTTTCCTGGCGGCTGGGAAGGGTGAGAAGCTCCTGGTCTCTGCCTGGAGGCTTGGCCATGGGGTGTTTGTCTCTCTGGCTTGGTGGAACGTCCCAACCCTACACTCTTTCAGAGACACAGAAGCTATTTTGCAATTATGATAATGAAGCTGTAACAGATTCTTTACCCTAATCTCTGCCCAGAGAAGAACGTAATTTCTAGGTGCTTCAGCAAACAATCTTGCTCTAAGTCATCTTGCTCGTATGACCACCTCCCAAAACATGTTCTTAATAATCAGGATGTTTTTCTGAGTCCTGATAAATACCAGGGCATCTACTGCTCTTCGAAGAAAGGAAAAAGAAAATCGTTCCCGTGGGATTCTATATTTCAGTCTTGAACACCTTGGGAGAAAGAATGCAATATTGAAGTTTGAAGTATATTTAGATAAACTCCTGTGATTTTATACATTCTGTAAGTAAAATTTACAACAAAAAAAGTCCCCCAAATAAGAAATCTGTCCAACAGTGTAGGGGAGGAAGACATTTCCTCTCCCTCTCGGGGTTCTTCTGGCCGGAGAACGAATTAAATTCACATGAGAATGAAAAACAGGAGAAAATTAAACAAAGCTTTATAACACGTATACATGGGAGAGGCTCAGGCAAACTGAGCAACTCTCCAAAATGGCTGAAGCCACCACCTTAAATATCTTCAGCTAAAGACAAAGGAGGATGTTGGGGGTGGAGGGGGAGTCCATCATGGGAGATTATCACACAAGTACAGTAAACAAGATGCAGATTTAAGTCCTTGCCTTTGGCATTGATAAGAGTTTCTAGAGATAAGGTCATCCCCCCTTCTGCCTGGTACAGAGAGGGAGACAGCTTTACAGACGGAGATTGCCTTTACAATGTAAATGTCTCTTAAGAAAGGGCAAGCAAATACTACTTTTTTGAGTTGCTTTCCTGTCTGCAGTTTATTAAAAGTAACCAGTCCCAAATAATCCTCATGCCAAAGAGACGTATCTTGGGGTGGCCAATTCCAGTCCCCCACAACAGTCTCACATTGGGATATTGGAGGAGCGGAAAGGATTTGCTCTTACATTTTGGGGTTAATACCACAGTTAAAATATAACACATAAATTTACTCTTTCTGAAATTATCCTTACGTCCTGCTGCCTATTGATATTCCAGGTGGATGGGCAATGAAACTCTCCTGTATTTAAATTCTTCATTGTAAAATGGCTTTAGCCTCATTTTCTGCCTCCTCTATTAAATAAGGCATTCGGTTGGGAGTTCTACCCTTTGGCTGCATACAACTCTGGGCTGAATTACAATTGGGAGCAACTGCTGTGTAAAATCAGCTAAGTTGTCTTCTCACTGTCATCTGGGTGCCTTAAAGATAAACCAAGGAAGGCCTTATTTGAACTTAGAAAACTCCCCACGAAGACTTGTTTTTCCAGGAAAAGAATAGTAAAGGAAATCAAAATGTCTCCTGTGAAAATCTGATCACCAGACAGCCATTTTTCAGTGATGAGTAACCTGGGATCCCTCCATGACACCTCAGCCATTTTTAAGGAAGAGATGGGTCAGAAAACATGCATTTACTGCTCTTTCATGAACATTGACTTGTGCAATTTGGCTCAAACTCTAAAAAAAGTAATTTAAGATCAAGAAGATATGGTAAATATGCCAGCTCTGGCTGAGGAGTTACCCAGTAACATGTCAGTGCTTATGGTGTAACGTGTCTCAACTCCCAGATTTAGTCGTGCTTAGCTGGAGATTTACAGGGACGGATTCTGTTCTGATTTAGGCTTCAGAGGGCTTTTAGAATCCCTTTGTGTATGACTATAAAGCACCCACTCACTTATTCAGCAAAATTGAGTGCCCACCCTGTGCCCAACACTGTTCTAGATATACTGAATGCTGGCTCCCCGAATATCACCAGCACAGCCTGTGGACAAGACCAAGCTGAGTTTTTTGAGTTTATTGATAGGGGGACCACCAGCTCAACAGAACTGCGGTAGCGTCTCTAATGAGGAAGGAAGGTTGGAATTTATGGAGAATTGGTAGTTTGCTTTAAGGCAGGTATTTCAGTGGGGAGAAGGCTTGATTAGGATTGGGGAAAGGTCATAATATTACAATTTAGAATTGATGGAAAGAGCAAGGTGAGGATTTTTGAGGCAAGGGATTCAAAGAATCTTCATCAGTTAACTGTCTTTTTGTGTTTTCTATTGAAGAGTTGATAGGTCTTTCTGGAAGTTAATGTAATAAACAGGCAAGTTAGGTGCCCAGAGCAAGCGTCTCCTGGAATGGAAAAGGTCTGCTCATGAAGACAATGGAGTGGTAAAGTCATGCTACTGAGTCAGGAAGCTGTGTGTGGGAGTAAGGATGGGGATAGGTAATTCCCTGGAACTTGAGATCCACCTGTAGATAAAATTCTTGCATTTGTGGAGTTTACATTCTAGAAATTTCAATCAACTTCAGATTGTGAACAAAAATGAATCATGTAAATTATAAGCCAGTTGTTAGTTTATTCTTTCATAGTTTAAATTTAGAATTAGCCATACACTATTTCTTCATTGGCTCACTTGGCAAGGCTTTTTGAACTCTTCCAAATTCTCGCCTTGGACTGGGTGTGATGATGGGACTCTGACCTCAAAAATTTCACTGTCTAGTGGGTGACGCCAACTAGTAAATAGATGCCTATAAAAATAAGCTAGTAACTGATTCCTAAGACAGAATTCTCTATCCAATAAAATTAGTATTTGTTCTCTACTTAACAAAATACTTCCTTTACAATGGCAATACATGGAAAGGAAAAGGGAAAAGAGGAAAGGTGAATCCACAGGCTGCTTGGGAACTTGGTCCAAGATTGTTCAATCTGTTTCAAAGGGACTCTGCCTTTGAATAAGACCCAGGGTCATTGCATTTACTTGTTCTTATGACTAAGCATGAAGAAACTGCTGCTCTGTTTCTTCCTCCACTTCCCCACCCTGCTCTCTTGTTCTACAGATGGTTTCAGCACTTAATTAGGCATTACAAACATCACAGGACTTGAGCAGCCTGGCAGCCAGGGTGAAGTGACTAGCCAAAGGGCAGCCAGAAGGCGGGAGGTGAGTTTAACTGGAGAGGGCATGCCCTGCCGGAGGGTATTCACATTGCCATGGGGGAAAAGGCGCAGACCAAGGGCAGGTCTGTAGTCCTGATTCAGTTTGCCCATGGCCAGCTTCTCAGCCCTGATTCCAACAGATACATATCATAAACTAGGGCTTTACTCTCAGCCGGCTGGGATCTTGGGACCGTGTCTTGGCAGATGGAAAGCTGTCATGCCTCTCCCTGCTCCACCAGGGACTAGACCATCAGCAATCCTTCCTGCTTTTTCAGAAATCCCACCCATGCAGGGAGATCTCAAAAAATGATGCAAGTAAAAGTGTTATGGGTTTTGATTTTACATAAGGCTTAACGCAATAATCGTTTCACTAGGAGCAACCTTTGTTTAGAGAAAAGAGGTAAATCAACTTTTATGGTTTAAATTACTGGTCACTATGCTATAATTAAGATATATTTAATTCTTATGCATCTTGTTGAATGTGTATCTTCCAAATGTCATTCTAACTTCAAGATCCTTTGTGCATATCGTAAAACCTAAAAAGAATAGATCTGTGTTCATAAATTGTTAAAACTGAAAGGGATGTTAATACCCATCTAACAGCTCTAATCCCCCATGTTTCATGAATGAACCAGCCACAGAGATGAGTCTGTTCAGTCCAAGTCACAAAGCGTGTGTGAGGTGGAGCCGAAGCCGGCCCCCAGGGTCCCTGCCAATTTAGGGACCTTTTCTTCTGAGGAAGCAGCAGGAGACAAAGGAGCTAGAACTGTCTCTTTTTTTAATTTGCTTTTTAAAATTAGCAAAGTAATATATACAAGTTGAAAACAAATAACACAGAAATCTGTAAAGCAGAACGTCAAAGCCTTGAGCTGCCCTTTCCTCACTCCCAGCTGTCTTCTTGTGGACCTGTTTTCACGCACATAGAAACATACACAATATGTGTATACTGATTTGATTTTTGTTTGTTGTTACCAAAATGGGATTAAACCTTTGCAATTTAATTTTTTTCAATAATATATCATGCGCATCCTTCCATGTCCAGACTACTTATTATTTCTTTCTCTGCAGAGCCTTCCATGGTGGGTGGGCCGTGACTTATTTTCAGCATTCCCTTATTGATGGCTTGCACAACAATGTTTCAGTGAACATCTTTTCCTAGGAACAATCAGAAAATATTAGCAGGTGTGCTAATACTTCTATAGAAGAGATTCCTAAATACAGAATTTCTGGGCCAAAGGGTTTTGCCATTTTAAATTTGGGGTTTAAATTTTGATAGATTTGCCATCCAAAACACAGTTTCCACACCAGCCACAGTGAACATGAGAGCTCTCTCCAGCACTGTGAAGGAAGGCATTTGCCTGGCTCTTCCGTGCTTACAGAGGGCAAGGTCCTGGATGGAACAGGAGCTCAACTAAGCGTAAAGGGAGGAATTCATTGAGGCACATTTGAGGGGGTAGAGTCGGCCTTAGAGAGGTCTGTTGCTGGGGGTTTGAATGCCACCAGAGTGCCCTCCAGCTCCCCTCCATGTCTTTCTGCATGCTGCCTTAGCTTGGCCACTTCTCCATGAGCCCTCCCCTGAGTTTCTAGGAAACGACATGCTTCCCATCTTACATCCTAACAGTTCCGTGGCCCAGGGGGAAAAGAGGCTCTTTTCTCCTAACTTTAGTTTGAAAGGCCCTAGGGAAGATTCTGATTGGCTGGCTTGCATCACATGATCGTCACGTGGCACAATGTGGGGGAGGGAAGTGCTATGACAGGATCAGTTGGAAGCTGTGCCCTGCCCACTCCTTTGCTTGACACCCTCAGAAGGGGGAAAATAAGTGTTGGACTCAGATAGATAAATAGATGCACAGGCAGACAGACGGATAGATAGATACAGAAAGATATATCTCACCCTGTATGTATGTATCTATGCGTATGTGTGTGTTTGTATGCATTAATGTGGTGTATGTATCCATGACTGAATTTAGTGGGTACCTACAATTCATTTGTACGTGTTTGAGATCATGGTTCAGATTTTTACATGTTAAATAGTTTTGAAGTTGTTCAGATGTTTAAAGAACCACCATGGACTACATCTCTTAGCCTAGAATGACTGTGTTCTCTAAAGGTTTGTTATAAGTTTAGAGTAAAGAAAAACTGCATATTCATGTTACAAAGCTTTTTATTATATCCCCACAGAACACATCTGAGCTATAAAAAACTATAAAATTCCAGTAATGATAAAATTCATCATAAATACCTTTTTCTTTCAGCCTTACTTCAGTGCTTTCCTAACACTTTTTGACAGCAAAAATCCAGGGTTTTACTAAGTTGTGGTTCTGGCACAGTTAATCAAAATTAGTTATTAGCCTCTAATCAGTCAATAAAGACTCATAAGATAGGAGCACGAATGCAAAGAGTCATGATGGTTAATTCTCTTTTCAACCCCGGGTGGAAGCTGACCGCCTGTTCTGACCCCAGGACTCCCAGATCTGTGTGGTGCGTCCACTTTGACTCTTCAGTGTGTGCATGTGGGAAGTCCCATAGCGCAGAGGACATGGCAGGGACTCTTAATCTGGACTGCGGGGGTTTGAATTCCGGCTATGATACTCACTAGCTGTGCGACCTTGACTGAACTATTTAACTCCCGCGTCTCAGTTCCACCATCTGTAAGATGGGAATAAGAATGTTATTTCCCTCAGAAATATTGTAAGGACTGAATGGCTCTGTATGTGTGAAGTGCCATGTATATAATAAGCAAGCAACCAGTGATTACTGTTATCATTATTATGTCCGGCAAGCTTACACCACAGTCTCTATAAGCATAAAATTGAGCTTTAATTATCTACCCGTAAAGGTCTTGTCAGGATTAATGAGATTGTGTTTGTGAATTCTTATTATAAACTATTATAGAAAGAAATAGTTATCATTAATTGAATACTGACCGTGTACCAAGCACTGTTCTAAGTTTTCCCATGTGTTATCTCGTTCACTCCTTACTATGACCCTATGATCCCATGTTAAAAATACAGAATTGGAGGCACAGAGAAGTTAAATTACTAGCCCAATGTTACAAAGCTAGTGAATGGTAGGACTTGAATTTGAACCCAGACGTCTAATTCCAGAGCATACGTGCTTAATCCATCTCGCTGTGATGCCTCCATGGAAAAACACAGCTAAGGGCAACCATAAGCGAAGTCCTTTCATTTATTTTTGCAGTTGCCTAGGTGGCCTTCAGAGGCCTTCATCCAGGGCAGCAGAGGGACGAGGGGTGGGACAACAGCAGCAGTCTGCGTTTGCTTTGTGGCGCTGCCTCTTACTAGTTGTGCAACCTTGAGTCAGTTGTGTGAAACTCCACCAGGGCTTGTTTGTGAGAACACACCCACAAATTCCCTAAACTGAGTATGGTTTACATCCCAAGCTTCCTTCACGCAATGTTGGGCACTCTACAGGACCAAGCACGGAGAGTGCTGTGCTAGAACGTGGGCAGTTTGGGCATGGGTGGCAGGGCGCCTTGGAGGAGGAGGGGAGCGTGGGCGGCGGGGGGGTGGGCACCAAGGCTGTGGAGGGGAAGGGCGAGGGATTCTGGTGCTCAGTTAACTTAATCCAGTAAATCCACTCAAAAGGCCCACGAGGAAGATATTACTGTTCCGATAGTACCAGCAGAGGAACAGATATCTCTAAAACCAATTGCAGTGTTCCAGGACTGAAATAGCTTTAAATAGCAAAGCAAACGGGTGAAGTGTGTCCAACAGGACAAAGAGCAGAAAGAAAATCTGCTGCTTAGTAGCTCGTTGCCACGGCCGACGCAGAGGATACGTCTGATCACCTCTCCCTCTAGGTGTTGCCTGTCAGCTTCTCTGCTCCATCTTGAGTGCTCAACCCAACTGCCCAAGCTCAGGGAACTCCAGCGCAGCCTCATAGGGCAACCAGCCTGTCTGGAGGTCCTGCCTCTGGTGTGCCAGGGCGTCATGACTGCTGCCACTTCAGATCCTCCCCCGTGGTGAACGGCTGCCCCACACCTGAGGGACCAACAGCTAGCAAGACAAGACCATCCCTTCATCACTGTTTCCACTAGTCCTTCCACCTCTGTGGTAGCCCTGTTCCCTGTTTATCTGAATCGAAGAACAAGTAATTATAGTCCTTTTCAAACATCTCTCCCCCTAGATGGTCTCTACGAACATTGTGCCATTCTAATTTCATCAGAAGCGTTTAATCGGTCTGTTTTAAGATGGTGAATGGCACGTAGGTATTTATAAGTATCCCTGAAAATAAAAAATGGGACATACCACTTTATTTTATTTGTTCAATATAGTTTCCAGCTTAGTATTTGTTAGTATTTTGTTTATCTTATTTTTAAATCGGTGATCATTCACATGGTTCAAAATCCAAGAGGCACAGAGGGTATATATAAGAGAAATGCGGCCGCACATTGTGCCTGGTGACCAGGTTCTCTTTCTTAGAGGGTCTCGAAGTTTTCAGTGTCTCAAATATCAGTCTAAACGTATTTATGTTGATACAAACACGTAACTAACACCAAAGAGAGGAGAATCAGGCTGCATCTTTTCAAGGGAAGACTGTCAAAGAATTTGTGTGCATACTTTGAAACAATCCTACATATATAAGCTATTTTTGTTAGCATAAATTTAGTACCAAAAAAATCCTATTCTTCTACTTAATTTGTTTTACTTAGTATATTTTGGAGATCATTCCAAATCAACATATGGAGAGATTCCTTTGTTGTTTTTGTTTTGTTTTGTTTTAGTTGCCTAGTAGTCCCTTGTAAGGATAGATAGACCATAATTTATTTAACCAGGCTCTTACTGATGTGCAATTGTTACCTCTAATCTTACGTTCTTAAAAATCGTATCATTTCCCACATGTAAATATGTCTGTAAAGTAAATTGCTTGAAGTAGAATTGCTGGATCAAAAGATCTGTGCATTTGTGATTTTGATATATATTGCAATATTTCCCTTCATAGAGGATTTTCTGAGTTATACTGCAGACAAGCAGGCTGCGGTAAGAGAAGCACCATTTAGACGAAAAAACATCTTCTCTGCATCTCAGTTCAAAGGATCTGAAATTGCCGTCATTATCTTCTTCCATGATGACACTGGAGTAAAAAACACAAGATGATGAATTACCTTCATGTATTTTTCTGTTATAAGCCAAGCCTAGAGTTAGAACTCTGCAAGGAAATCATTGGAAGGAAGCATAGATGAGTAAACTCCCCCACGCGGGAGGCAAGCCTGCCCCTGACGTTTGTAGATCCAACACATCACCCACCCCCACACGCCTTCCACGCCGCCAGCCGTAATAGCAGCAGTGAAGGTTCCTTCGGAGGCAAAGATGGAATATGCAATCACGCGCTGATCCACGCGTTTAAGACAGGTCTATTTCTACCGGGTGCCTGTGACACACACCCTCAGGCAACTCAGAGTCAGGTTACTACATTTACAGACGAAGGCCAACGTCAAGTGAAACCCCAGCATGGATTAAGGAAGCAGAAGAAGGCTACTATAGAAAGAAAAGACAGGGCCCAACTAGAAGGACCTGCAACTAAGATATACAACTGTGTATGGGCCGGGGGGGGGGGGGGGGGGGGTTGGGGGAGATAAAGCAGGGAAAAAAAAAAAAAAGATTGGCAAGAGTTATTAGCCTAGGTGCCAATCTTCAAAAAAAAAAAAAAAAAAAAAGGAAGAAAAGACATTCCAGTTCTTGGAAGCCTGGTGATTCTAGCAGATGGAGGAGTTTCTTTGTCCTGGCAAACTTAGAGCACAGCCGTTCAGCGTACAGGTTTAGGATTAAAATCTTGACTCTGTATATCTCACTATTTCGGTTTCCTCACCTGTAAAATGTAAATAGTAGCAGTAACTCTCTCATGGGTTATGGTGAAGATTAAGCAGAGTGACACGCAAAATTCTTAGGATAGTGATTTCCACACTTGTAGCGTTAGCTTTCTAATATTATGATATTATTATAATTAACATTATATTCTTCTATACAATTTTAATGCCTCGGTAATATTAGGAATATTGTATTAATGATAATATTGTTACCCAACTCCTTATTTGTGGTATTGGTTATCCATTGCTGCATAACAAAGTACCCTAAAACCTCGTGATCTAAAACATTTATTTTATCTATTTTTTAGAGATTTGCACCTGAGCTAACATCTCTTATCAATCTTCTTTTTTCTTCTTCTCCCCAAAGCCCCCCATTACATGGTTGTATATCCTAGTTGTGAGTGCCTCTGGTTCTACTATGTGGGATGCCACCTCAGCATGGCTTGATGAGCGGTGCTAGGTCCACACCCAGGATCCAAACCTGCGAAACCCTGGGCCGCAGAAGTGGAGCATAGGAACTTAACCACTCGGCCACAGGGCCAGCCCCACCACATTTGTTATCTCAACTTCTCTAGGTCAGGAATCTGGGGACGGTTTAGCTCTGCTTCAGGGTCTCTCTTGAGGCTGAAATTAAGGTGCTTGCTGGGGCTGCAGTCATCTCAAGCTTCAACTGGGGAAAGATGGACTCCCAAGCCCGCTCATGTGGTCGTTGGCAGGATTCTGCTCCTTGTAAGCTGTTGACTTCAGTTCTGTTGACTGCCCTCAGTTCTTTGTCACAGGGACTTCGTGAACACGGGAGTTTTCTTCTTCAAGGTAAGCAAGTTGCGACGGCAAGAGAAAGAAAATGCCAGGAAGACAGATTGTAACCTGTTTTTCTAATTTAACCTCAGAAGTAACATCCCATCACTTCTGCCACATTCTGTTGATTAGAAACAAGTTACTAGGTCCAGCCTACGAGTAAGAGGAGGGGATGAACAAGGGAGCAAACCCAGCCCGGAGCATCATTAGGAGTGAGTGTGGAAGCAGCCTTCCCCAATAGTTCTGCCTAAGCTTTTGTGGCTTGGGAGAAAGATAAAATAGATATTTACAAGATGGATATGTATCTATCTGAGTTAAAGACCATACTGATTATAGATTATGTGATGGTTTGCAATGAAGATAAATAGACAGTTTGCCTAATTTTCTTTACAGTAAAAAAAGAAAATAAATTTCAAGATAACAGTAAAACAGAGCACACTTGAAACTGATCCAGATCTGTGTGAAGACTATGATGTAGATGTCGGCTTAGCTAAACCACGTAACTGCATAAGTACTTTCCATTCTCAAGAGCACTATGATTTAGTTAATTGCCAGCAGGATGGGGCCAGATCACTCCTGCGAGAGAAAAGAAGACATTTTCTAAAAAGTTGAAGATGCTTTCAATTTGAGCAAATAAAAGGCAACACGACTAAATCAATTTCAGCTGACTACTTGCCATGCTTTTGATTTTTGGAACTCTACCAGGAGACGGCACCCATTTACTCAGTGCAGGGAAGATTCAATGAATGGTTTTGATACAGTGAAGACCTCTGAAAAAAAGAAAATAAAATTCCTACTTTATTTCTTACACCAAAACAAAATTTCAAATGGTTCTAATATTTTAATGCAAATAAGTAAGTAAATTCACCAAGTTACAAGGGAAAATGGTTTTCTAGCTTTGGGGTAGAGAATATATCCCTGTGTATGAACTAAACTCAGAATTCATAAAATAAAAGAATCATAATTTTAATACATACAAGTTAGAATTTCTCCATCACCAAAAAAATGGTAAAAGTAAAGGCATAACGTTAAATGATACAGGTCAAGCTGGAACAAATATTTGCAACATGTGTTATGGTCAAGTTGATAATTTCCTGAATATATAAACTCTTCTACAAATCAGTAAGAAAAAGAACAAAAAGAAAATGGTCAAAGCATATTTAAAAAATGATTTTGTAAAAAATATAAATGACTTTCAAACGAGAAAGTATTCTGAGCCTCGTTTGTAGTAAAATAAATACACATTAAAATTACAAGGAGGTACTAATTTTCATCTATTCAACTGCAAAATTCCTAGATTTGGGGCAAGTACAGAAAAATAAACACTCCAAAATTGCTGGTAAGATAATAAATTGGCACAACATTTTTAAAGGACAATTTGTCAATATCTATCCCAATTTTAAATACACATTCCTGTCAACTCACCAATTTCTCTTCTAAGAATTTCTTCCACACACCTACATATGCACAAAGGAGTATATTCCAAGATATGTGTTGAAGTGTTATTTAAAACACAAAATATTGGAAATAACCTTAAATAAACTCTTAATGAGACATAAAAAAATTATAACACATCTTTATAATGGAATATTATTTGGCCACTAAAAAGAATGAGAGAAATCTCAATAAACAAATAAAGAATGATCTCCATGACATAGTGTCAATTTTTTAAAAATTAAAGTATAAGACAGTATGTATAGTATGCTTTCATTCCTGTTTAAAAGGTAATAGAAAAGATACATGAACACACACGTATGTTTGTATATGCATAGACTATCTCTGGGCTGATACACAGAAACGGATATCAGTGGTTTGCTTTTCACTATATATGTTTATGGTTTGTTTATTTTTATACATTTCCTATCCAAAAAATATATATATATATAAATCACCTCAAAAATTTAAGAATTGTGATACCGACAAACAGAATCAATATCATGGCAAGTCCAAGCCAATATTGAAATTCCTTAAAATTTAGTTTTTTGTTGGGTTTGTTGTTATTAGTGCCATCCAGCCGATTCCGACTCAAAACAACACTGTGTACAGCAGAGCGGACACTGCCTGGTCTTTGTGCCATCCTCTCCCCTTCCAGTGCTGTATCAGACAATGCTCCACTGCTATTCATAGGGTTTTCATGGGCAATTTGTCGGGAAGTGAGTGGCCAGGTCCTTCTTCCTAGTCAATCTTAGTCTGGAAGCTCCACTGAAACCTGTCCACCCTGGGCGACCCTGCTGATATTTGACACACCAGTGGCATAGATTTCAACATGTTGGGAACACCCAGCCACCACAGTGTGACAACTGACAGACAGGTGGTGTGGTGTCTTGACTGGGAGGCAAAGCCGGGGTGTGTCCGTGAGAGTGCCAGATCTTAACCAGTAGACCACCAGGGCTGCCTAAACTTAGTTTAGACACCTTTAAAAGAATGATGGTTTAGATACACAGTCTCATGTTTAGCTTTGTTGGAATTTGGTGGTGAATTCTGAACCAAATTAAAATAATAAAGTCAGAACACTTAGTAGAATCATTTAATTAATCCTTCTACTAAAGCTAATGTTTTTACATTATTTTAAAATTAATTTATTCATTTTTTTTCAATTAATATCTACTGCACACCCATCATGTATCCAGCAGAGTGCTGGAGGATAAAAGAAATTAAAGCGCAGTGCTTGTCACAGAGAGAATTTCTCTGGTCAAATAGAAAACGGAATTTATGTGCCTGTTTTGGTGTTTATTACAGTGTGCATTTGGTCTCTTTGGGTCATAGTCCACTCACAATTAACTATCACTTATTGAATAACAAAATAAATACTGATAGGAATGAATTATAACTCATAGAATAAAATAAACATCCATAAATCTAGACTAACAGAGATAATTGACTAAACAAGTAAATGGAGAAGGGATGGCTCTTTCTCACAGTTGTAGCCCAATTAATAATTTAGAGTGAAGGATGCAACTAGAACATGGCCATTAGGCAAACAGCACAAAAGTAACTGTTGCAGACAAAAGTTGTGGACGCATGCTAAAGCTCATGCAGGAAGCTATGATGAGAAACAAATTTGCACAGTCTCCAAATATTTCTAAACAAGATACTTATTAATCACGAAGGGAAACACAGTAACTTTACACTAAGAAACCATAACAAAAAGATTAAAGTTAATGTCACCGGTAAGAAGACCTGTCTATACTACACACCCCTGACACAGTACACCAAGAGGCACCCAGCACCTCTTCTGTGACGATCTTGCCCCAAATGTGTAACCCCAGTCTGACCACGACAAGCATCTGACAAATACAAATCGAAGGTCATTCTACAAAATAACTAATTGGTATCTTTTTAAAAACTGTCAGACATGAAAGACAAAGAAAAACAGAGAACCGTCACAGACTGGAAGTGCCATGGAGACATGGCCACTGAATGAAGGTGTGCATCCTGGATTGGATTCTGGAATAGAAATAGAACATGAGTGTGAAACTGAGGAACTTTTAATTAAAAGTCTGCAGATCAGCTAACGGTGTTGTATTTAGTTAACAGTATTAGTTTCCTGGTTTCAGTAACTGTAGCATGGCCGTGTAAGTTTGATGAAAGTGGGGGAAGGCTGTACAAGAACTCTCTGTGCTATTTTTGGAGCTTTTGTGTAAGTCTAAAAGTATTTCAAACTTAAAAAAGTAGGGGAATGTCATTCCTTACTGCAGGTTTAGTCACTTCAGAGGACTTGAATAATTGTCAGAGCAACCTCGTTATTTCTATTGTAGGGAAAATCTTATTTAGGGCAAATAGGCTGAGCCCAGTTTAAGGAAAGACACTTTTAAACTTTGGGTAGCTCATTGCCTTGGGGAATATTTGATGTATTCGAAAGGGTGCTTTACCACATTACTAACTGAACCTTGGGATTTACCCATAAACAAACACTCTCTAAAGACAAAAGACTAACCTTGGGAGAAAAAATGCTAATGTTTATCTTTGCCGTGTCTCCAGATTTCTCTCTCCCTCAGACCACACGTGGCTAGACTCTCGCCACGGTCCCAGGCCGGTTTACAAGGGCAAGAAAGGGCTCATCCTGGAGAGTGACAGGTGAGACTCACAAGCAGGGCATAAGGATGGCTCTCAGTAGCTATTGTCTATGATAAAACCATGTTAAACCATTCACTCATTCTTTTAGCACTAGACTATGAGCTCTTCTTGCATCCAGGAGCTTCAGGGCAATAGGGAAAAAAGTAAAAACTATTTGTGATTTTGATTGTTTATTATCTAATTTGAGAGCGGGAAAACACACACACGTGAAATGACTTAAGAATTAAACACAAAACAGTAGGTTTCCAGAACCCTTAGTTAGCTGTTTTTCAGTTTCCCTTATAGGAGAATGACAAAAGGCAACAAAACAAAATGGGAGAGTTAGGGGGAGAGCTGGGGTGGGGAGACTTGCATAGCACCTGGCTGTCAAGGCCTCCTGGGCCTGCAGCAGGCTTCCCATCTCCTCTGCTGTCACTCCCCTCCAGGCTTGCCGTGCCCAACCCCGCTGGCCTCCTGGCTCGTCTTCAGACACCACCACAAGCTCTAGAAGCGCAGAAGTTCGCACCTCAGGACGCCCACACTTGTTCCCTCTCCCTGCATCGCCCTCCCCTCGTGTATATACGTGCTCATCCCTTCTTACTTCAGGTCTCTGCTCAAATGACACCTCCCTGAGGCCTCCCCTGAACACCTAGTGTCAAACAGCCAGCTCCCCATCACCCCCGAACCCCCTCTCCCCTTCCTCGGCTCTATTTTTCTGCATGGCTCTTCCCATCATTGAACACACTGTGCATTTGCTGTATTTGTTTATTGTCTAATACCCCCACCTCCCCAGAAAGTGAACCCCATGAGAGCAGGAACACTGTCATTTTCACTGATGCATCCCAGGGCCTGGAAAGTCCTGGCATATAGCAACTGCTCAGTAGTTGTTGAATGAAGGGATGGACATGCTCCTTTAGTTGTTTCAGTATTCTATAACCTATACCTAGGAAAACCGTCTGTTTCTCTCCTAAGGCACTTACTGTGTTCTGCTCCACACAAGCATTACTTTACGTGAGGATTATACTCCCCTGTTGGACTGCGAGCTTTCTTAAGCCAGAGCCTTAAGGTTTCTTAAGGCAGAGACTATTCATCACTAAGGGCCTAGTACATAGTAAACACTGAAAGAGTGAATCAATTTGACCTTAATGATCCAGTGCCATAAAGCATGGCAAGACCCAAAATCCCCAAAATAAGAGTCAAGCCATTCATTATATTTTGTTTACGAAGGCAAAAACAAAACAAAACAAAACTATTATATCCTAGAAATGTTTCTACAAGAGGACAACTAAAAGGGTGTTTTGTTGAGGCTTCAGTTCACTAAGAAATCCAATTAGCCGGTTCAATGCCTTTTTTGAACATTCTGACTTCGCGGAGATAAAGGCTCATTGGAAAAAAAGGAATGAATCTTATTTTCATTAAAACAAGGAAATGCAACAAAATACACAAATGAGTGCCAAACACATTAAAGATATTCAATTGAAAATAAGCACCAACTCCTCTGGGCGCAGAAGGAAGCTTTGCCTCATTCAGCACGGTGGTGTGTAGGCATTAGGATTTCCAGCTTCCTGTAAAATTGGTGAGTGTATTTGCACTGATTTATATTAGTCCTGGTCTACAAAAATTCAGCAGAAGGGTGATAAGTGCAATGACTAGGGGCTTGAACTCGGCCTTGGTGGGCCAAAATGGACAGGGTAAGTAGAGTAACAGCAGAGCTTGGAGAGGCCCAGGAGAGGAAATTCTGGATGGGCAGGTGATGCTTAGCGGAGTCTGACAGAAGGAATAAAGAAGAGACGTGGGAATGCAGCATCAGAAGTCCAAGTGAAGATGGGCGTTTCAGCACTTTTTGCTGAGATGGGCAGAGCAGAGGAGCAGGGAGTTCAGATCCAGCCATCAAGAACGCGTCTTTTGTCCCCAGGATGATTGTTTCCAACGTTAAACTTTAGAGCAAGATGAATCTTTAGTCAGAGAGAAAATTAGCCTGTGCCTCAGCAATCCACCCAGTGCCCCAGGCATGGACGGATAAGGTGGTTGGGAATTTGGTCATAAAGAGCAGTAAAGTAAGAGCCAATTTCTTAGTAATTGTACCTAAGGGCAGATTTGACGTGAGGACTCAAGGCCATTAACTGAGAAGAATAATTGATCTCACTGGATGGAAAAGTGTCAATGGGCAGATAAAGGCTGGACGGCCCCTGGTCAGGGAGAGGTGGATGGTGCGGGGCTGGGAATCTGCTCTTCAAGGAGAAAGCAGAGAAATGCAGAACTGAAATGGAGGTCTTTTCCTCCTCCTCCTCATGGACTGCACCTTCCTCACCAGAGGGATTAGTGTTAGTTTCATTTATCTTGTATACTAAAGACCTATGTTACTATCTATCTCTGGGAGAAGCAAAATGGGATAGGAGCCTGGACACTGGAATTCTTTTCCCAGCACTTGGTTTCTTCATTTTTAACGGGTAGACATTGGAGCCAATATGGAGAACCCACTAAGCCAGGAAATGAAAGATTTGAGGTGGAATTATTGCAACAGACTGTGTCTTTAAATAATTATACAGCGCTCTGCTTTACTTACACATTGCCCACAGAGACTATGCAATGTCATCTGTTATGAGAAAAATGCCCCTTCTCCCACAACAGGGTGGTTACAGAGTTCTGGAAATAAACTCTGAATCAATATGAGGGGAGAAGAGACAGGAAAGCGGAGATATTGAAATCAGATGGAAATATAAGATCTTAGGTATGTAATTTTTATGGTTTTTTTTAAATAAAAGAGCTATTGTAAAGAAATGTGCTATCTCCAGGGGTGAACATAGCTAGAATTCTGTTTCTGGCTCATAATCAATTGAGTATGAGTGCTAGAGTGTGTTGAGACTAAAAATTCAAGAATAGAGGACCAAAGTAGGGATAAAGGTGAAGGAAACACTGAAAAAAATAAGTAAAAAGGAGAGGAGGCAGAGAGAGCCCAGGAGAGTGCACTAAGGGGCAAGACCAAGCCCAGGTGGACTCAAGAGGCCATGACACAAGCAAGGACGGTTCTGAGCCAGTGAGCCCGCAGACGGCCCGTAACAAGACTGTTTATAGCCTGAGCTCAACTCACACAGATAACTTGTGGTAACTTGTGAGTGATCCAAACACAGATCAGTGATGCTCTGAGAGCCCCTCACATTGCAGAATCCCTAAATTGTGTGGCAAACTCTGTTTGGGGGCTGGATCGTAGTGAACTAAAGTGTAGATCATATACACCCTGTAATGAAATAAAGACTTCACAGTATTGATAGCTATTTCCTGCTCGAAATTATAAGCAAGAAGACTTTACTGAAACTATTTCCAATTGTTTCCTTTTGTCATTCGTAATGCCTGGATATGTTCTGTCTTTTTCAAAGCACATTAGAAGAAATAAGAAACTGCTAATAACCGATAAAAAATTCTGCTATATTTGCAAGTTTCTTGAGGCAAAATCTGTGTTTTACTCACCTCTTCTATACCTCCGTGTCTACTTCAGTGCTAGGCACATAGGAGAACTTAGAAAATGACTGACTAATTTACTTTTAGTTAAGGAAACAGAAATCGTGTTACGTCCATGCCGTGGTGTTCTCAGGGGTAGTTATGAGAGCCAATTCGCGTCTCGCAACTAAAATTCCTGTCCCTGGATCCACACTCTTCTTGAAAGCACGAATTATTAAAATTCCAGATTAAAACATTTACTTTAATAGTTTTAAATGAATAGATTAATTCAGGAATTTGAATTCTTTTGCAATTAAAGTTTCCTTTTTTATTTCTTATATTCATATTAAAAAAGAGAACTAAATCCTAGTGCTTAAATAGTTTTAAAAAGTACACTTCTAAAACCATAAGAAATTTGTTTTTGTAGCTTTTAATCTCATTTCCTCCTCCAATCATAAGAAGAGTATTATGATTAAATATTTTGTTAGTCTTGCTTTCTACACCACCAGCTCCCCGGGTTTTGACTCATCTCTTTCATTCAAGTACTTCTTCTTTTCCAATATTTTTTGTTAATTTAACTAGGAGTATTTACTGATAATCACCATGTGATTTTATTTATCTTTTCCATCCTTTTTCCTTATCAAAATTAGTCTTTGGTGCATCAATTAGTTATTATTTTTAACTGTTGCTTTACAAAAACAAATCTTGCCTTTCTCCAAAGATCTGGCACGCTAAAAGTATAACCACTAATTTCCTGATTCATGGAGCTGTGATTTATGTCCTGTTTCTTCACAAGGATGAACATGTTTTGAAATAGTAGCTCTTTGGAATCTCTCTTTATAAGGTAATATGACCCGCTCGTACTCTTTGACTAGAGTCTGACTCATTAAGCTCACTGATTTCTTCACTTCTAAAAATCTCTCTATTGATCACGTTAGCATCATCCTAACTCTGAAACTATATGTGTTTCCATTTTAAAAGACAAATGTATTTTAGAAAAAAAGGAGTAGACACAATTCTTAAATTTATCTATGTTAAAAGAGCACAGAAATGTGAGGAAAAGAAATGGTGAGTCATGGGCCGCTGTTCTCATGAAGTCGTTTATGTGGACCACAAAAATAGTGACTTCTCAGTCCAGTGAATTCTGAACACCCTGATATTGTTCTCATTTCACACTTTAAAGCAGGTGCTTAACATTGTTATTACAACAGATTGAATTATTTCATACATATTTAGCATTCATTAGCTTTAAACCCTTAGAATCTAATTGGTAATTTTCTACTGAAACTGAGTAAATATATATATCACTATATATATATATGTCACTCAAATAAATTGAATGAAAGAAGATCATTTTTAAGTACTTGGAAGAAATTAATACTTGATTTTTTATGTAAAAGCGAAATAATCTACTTGATACAATGACGAATTTTCACGAGGTTGCTTATAATTAAATAGTAGCAAATGTCATCTTCTTCGTCAAATACACTGCATGATTTCTTAAATTTGTCCAGTTTTGAGACAATACTACTACTAAAAGGTGGAATTTCAATCTATTTGCTATTGAAACTGTGTGCGAGTTCTAATAATATAGTGGAAGATGGAGCTTTTTCCAAGTTTACGTTCCAGTGTCTCAGGATGATGTACTATGTAGCAACTCTGGAGTCCTGTCTAAACCCTTTCCCCCATCTTACAAACCGTGGGACCTGAAACATTTTGCTTAATCTCTCTATGATTCAGTTTCCTCATTTTTAAAACGAGATGAAAATAGTGCTGCCTCCTTGGGTCATTGAAGGTGTTAGATGAGTCAGTAATTGTCCTATAAGTCTGACATACAACAAAGACTCAGTAAATGGTTGGTGAAGTGGCATCAGCGTTGTAACCAGCAGAACTTTATGTTATATATCCTAACTAGCATTCAACCAACAAAAAATATCCTGTATGTTTCACTTCCTTGACAAACCATCAGGGGCTCGTTACAGAGCCTCAGCGTCATATCCTCTTTGTTCTTTTAAACAAACACTGTGACTTACCATATTTTCAAATGTATATTATTAGTTTTCACTTTAAAAGTTATTTACTTGTGAGCACAAGGCCCTCCCTCTCCTGGAGATCATGGCTCAATTCCCAGAAAACGATTCCCATGACAAATATGTGTGTGTTCATTGTAGGAGGAGGGGTTGGACCTGCGAACACTGAGGCATAAAGACAGCCTATAATTCTCAAGTATGAGGAACACGGTGGGATGACCCCTAACTCCTGACCGGCGAGAGTTCTCCTTCCTTATTGAAATATTCTTCTCATAAACAGCAAAATTTTGATTTTTAAAATTTAAGTCTGTGATTTTTTTTTCTTTCCCACAACTTTAGCTACAAAGGCAAATAATAATTTTTTTCATAAAGGGTTTTCTTAATTGAAAGCATTTGAAAATTTTAACAAAATCTTTTTCTGATTTCAAGGAAATCTCTATGCATACATAGATTTTTCCCAGGTTATTCACCCTCCACTTCTGTAATTAAATGGAACAGAGAGGAGCTTTATTTAACTCTGAACTCAAATTTCCCTTTTCCTGAAGGGGAAGTGGGTTAAGTTAGAGGCCCAACAATTAGGTTTTGCAATGGGGAGTATCCACAGAATAGATGATACTTGGAGTATAACTTTTATTTCTCCTTTAGATAATAAGGAAAGAAAACAGAAATATTTCATAGCACCAGCTTGAATGAAGACAATCCGTTTTGGAAGCACCCTGCTCCCAGAGTTGGGTGTCTGTAGTGGCAGACAATGGGAGGAAGAGATTCTTTCATTTTCTCCCCTCAAAGAAATAGGTTTCCTCAAAGAGTCTCTAGGCTGGGAGCTCAAAGCGACCCTTAGAAAACCTCTCTAACCTCATCACGTAAATACAAATTCTGAGCTCTGGGCCCAAGTGTTCTTTGAGTCTCAGTCAATATTGAATAATAAAGGAAAGAAAACTCTTCAAATTCTCAGTCCTTAAACCTTTAACAAGCAAATGTCAACACCTCTCAAATGGCAGCTGAAATGTAACCCTTACAAATGGATATTTTAGATCCACAGCCATGCTATTTCTGAAAATAAAAGTTCACCGATATGTATCTCTGAACTTACAGCACTATCTGGAGAAAGAACATTATTTTACTGTTAGACCAGGACTCCAGACGATGCTAGGCCATGGGAAAAACTAAATAAAGAGGGAATTTGTGCATGCAGTTATGAAGTCTGTCAGTCATGCTAAGACTTGGAATAAACAAAACTCATATTTAAAAACCTAGGTATATTCTAACCTCATCCTTGGAACCATTAACCAGGCACAAACAATAAACTGTTATTCCAAAAGCCAGAAATATTAGTTCTGTCTCTGACAGCAGCGGCCCGTGGGTTCAAATGAGGTCATTGTGTTATTTAGACTCACCTTTCAGCTCAGTGACCCCATTCAGCCAAATTCTGAGGTTTCCTCTCTCTTACCTATGAGAGTCCCCAGGGATTATGTCTGTGTGCCCATGGATCCATCTGGGCCCATCATCTCCAAGGTGTACCCCGAACCGGGGCTCGGGACGCTATCTTAGGAAGATGTCAGATGCACCCTTACGATGTCCTTGGGACCATTGCTCTTTTGCTTGCTGCCACTGACTGCAAACCATCACGTAATGGTCTGCTTAAAAACCATCTCCTTTGGAAAATTAGGAAGCAGCCTCTTCCTCCTCTGGATTAACTCTCTCAGCGTAGTGGGTCAGCAGAGTTGTGTGTGACCCAAACTACGAGAGCTCAGTAAGTTTAAATACAAGCCTTCCTCCTCACAGTGTGAGGAGACAGCCAGGTGGTCTGGCATGACAGCGGGTTCCAGTGATAGCCCCACACTGGATCCACATCTTTTACTCCACACTGGTTCTTCCCTCTTTGGATCAATTCCTTCAGGGGGGCCCCGCAATTCCTTTTTACAAATTGCCTTCTGTCATTCTCCCCTCTCCTAGTTAATCATACATATTGGATCCCAACTGTAGGCGTTTCCAGTTCTCACAGCTGGTTCCTCAACCCTTAAAGTCTGCCAACACAATTAGATAACAGAGAGAAGAGAGTGTCACTGAATCCCATACCCCAGATACATAGAGGGACTCTCAGCTCCCTGGACTTGATTCTGAAATGTGTGAGTTCTAATCTTACAACCACCGCTGACTAGAGGTGTGACCTTGGCAAATTGCTTAATCATGTTGCAGTCCAGTTTCCTCATCTCCAAAATTAGAACAATTATACTTAACACACATCGCTACTTTGAGATTTGAAAGAGATAAGGTAAAGGGAAGTGCTTGGTAAAATTGCTCAATATAAAGTATTTTAGATGTGGCAGGAGTCCTTGCTTGACTTGTTGCCAGGATTCAGGAGTACACGGATATGTCTGGGGAATTGCCATCCAGGTCAACTAGAATCTATTTGCAAGGGGACTGAAGAGGCTTCCAAGAGAGACCCCGTGTCAGAGCAGATTCAGACACAGACATTTGCCTCAGTAAGGACACTTCAGTCTTCAGAAAGAAGGGTTGATCTTCAGTTCAATATGATGACATATGCCTCTTTAAGCTCAACTCTCATCTGTGCTTAGGTTTCCCTGAAGACCTAGTGAGGAAGCTGAGCTGCTTCTTGATCAGGGACAAGCTTTAAAAAGCTAGTGGAACTTGAATTGTTTCTGTTAAGCTGACTCCATTGTTACCATAGGTGGTGAGACTGGAGAAAATGAATTACATCTATCCATATAGCTATACCTATGTCTGTATCTACATCTACCTATGTTAGAAGTACATTTAAATATATTCTACATCTGTCACTCTAACAGCTATAGAAGATAAGCATTTCCTAAGAGATAATCCTGCCTACTTCATCACTTTGTACAATTTTTGCTGAGACCACCGAGAATTATAGTTTCCATTTCCTTATCTTTGATCTACAAAAGCACAGAAAAGTGGTAGGTTTACATGGTCATCAGAAGACGGTTTGCGCAATTGCAATTAACAGTGAATCACTACTTTAAACAGATCTTTACAATGGAAGTGGCCTTTCCTTTTTGGAAGCTGATCGTCAGCTAAGATGAATCACTCGTAATGTTTATTTCTTCGTGAATTGGCCGGAAAACCATAAGCAAATCTAGAAGGAGATTGACGAATAAGGTCTTAAGGACATTACTGCTCCTGCTTGAAACCTTAACCAACACAAAGCCTGAAAATACAGAATTCAGAATTTCAACATTTCTTCAAATTACAAGTGGACACTTGTGGAAGAAATCAGAACATTAGCCTGGCTGTTCACAAAACAACTTAAGGCAGTTACAGTAAGTCAGTAATATAACAAAATCTTGAAAGCAAAATTAATATCTCAAAAAGAAAGGTGACAGTCCCAATTATGGGATGAACTGTGTCCTCCCCAAATTCATATGTTAGGTCCTGACACCCAAACCCCAGAAGGGACTGTATTTGGAGATAGGGCCTTTCTTTAGAGAGGTAATTAAGGTAAAAGGAGGTCATTGGGGTGGGCCCTAATCCAATACAGCTGGTGTCTTTATAAGACGAGAAGATTAGCACACAGACTCACACAGAGGGAAGACCGTGTGGGGACAAAGGGAGAAAGTATCTGCAAACCAAGAAGGGAGGCCTCAGAATGAAACCAACCCTGCTGACACCTGGGTTTCAGATTTCGAGCCTCCAGAATCGAGAGGAAGTAAATTTCTGTTGTTTAAGTCACCCAGTCTGTGGTGTTTGTTCTGACAGCCCTAGCAAACTAGGACAGTTCCCTACACCAAAAACCTTCCCAAGAAGTTCACAGAGAGGAGACAGAACCATGACTCTTTCTCTTGAATCCATGAAGTCTCTTATATTGGATCGTGCACATAATTTTCCAAGCAGCTTCATTCCTGCCACCTCCTGCGTGCCTCACCACAACCCCATTTAATGGGTGGAGAGATTGAGGCTGAGAGGGGAGCAGACTTGCCTTGCTCAGGAACACATTCAGCATCAGCACCAAAGCCTCTTGATTCACTTGTCGGGGCAGCAGCTAAGTTTGGATGAGGATAGGTGTACCATTACTCCACACTTACTGGTGGGGAGACTGAGGCACCATGTGACTGAGTGGCCTGTTCAAGCAGGAAGCAGCCTGCCGAAGCCTGAGGCCAGGTCTTCAGACTCATCGCTGAGGTTTCCACTGCTCCTTTCTCCAAGAGAAAGAAAGGTACGCACTTCCTCTGCTGTCCCAGCGTGATTCCCAGCTTCCTTCCGCTCCTTCCTTCCTCCCTCCTTGTCTAGGAGTCACCCATCTCAGGATTCAAGGGAGAACAACCTGTTACGTATATACTTTATAACTTTTGAAAGAAATCTTTAATACCACAAGGACAAATTTGCATTTCCATATATCTTTAACTTTCTAATGAGAAAGAAAAGGTCAGTCTCTGTATGAGAAAAACAAAAATATTAAATTATAAGTAATTAACCCCCCCACCCCACCCCTCCCAGCCCAAACACACACGTGCTATTACACCTTTTTAGGGAGGGAGCGGATTGCTCTACCTAGAGAAAGCTCATCTGAAAAGACAGGCTCTGAACAGGGCTGGGAGCGTGCAGAGATCCATGTAACCACAGAGAATCCGGGGGAGAGGAGGGCACGTCCGCTGAAGGGTTTGAGGAAGTTTGATTCATAACGAGCTCTGTAAACCCTACTGCCTAATTCCCACGCGGAAGTCTTCAAGAGCTATTCAGTGGAGACCCACAGCAATTCCCAATGACTTTTGGAGCTGGAATCATGTGTTTTTTTTTATGTCATACCAAACTGGGGCTGGCCTTAAAATGGACCAATTTTACGTGAATCATAAATATTTTCTTTTAGGTTCAGGAGGAGTGAGAAAGAGAAAGGGAGAGGATTTAAGTGAGTGAGCTGCTGGTAACCAGTCAGAAAGACCTGGAACTTTTAGACCACCAAATGTGACTCCCATACAACATCTTCTGGATCGGCTAATACTTCTTAACAAAAGAGTTGCCCTTAGCACTAAAAACAAGTAGTAGTCTTTCTCTCTCTCTCTTTTACCATCTATCTGTCTATCTATCTATCTCTTTCTCTCTCTCTATCATCTACATATGTGTCTATATATTCCACTGAGAAGTTTCTCTATATTGATTTTTCGTTTACAAAATTCTCCCACATGAAAGTTGCAAACGAGAAAAACTATCCGTAATTAAAACAAGACTGTGAAAATCAGAGCTCCTGTTTATAGCTCAATTTTCTCCACTTGCTGACAAGTGACTCATTGTCTCTCACCTTCATGAAATACAGAGCTAAGGGGTGAAGGAGCTAAGGATGACACAATCTTTAACCAAAAAGGAAAAAAAAGAAGCTTCAAAAAGCAGTTCCCAATGATCCTAAATGTTCTGTGAGAATCTTCTCTTAGTCTTTTATTGTCAGTTCGCATTTATAAAATGGAACCAGCCAGAAGCAATCAACTCCAGCCAGGGATTCCTGGACGGGATGGGGAGGGTCTCAGTTGGGAGGGGGGCTTCTGAACATTCTTTCAGCAAGTGCCTGAGTAGTTGTCCGAGGATCTCTTAGAGAGTTGGTGGCTGTTTGGAGGACTCGCTGAGAGTCCATTGGCCTCCATCAGCTGTGGAGACCAGCAAGAAGGCCACAGCGGAGACTAGAATGCACCTCACCTGATCACACTTAGGCTGTGACCGAACTGTATCTGGACATCAGACACTAGTCAGCAGGGCTTACAAAGTGAGTAGACCTCAGGGGAAAAAGCCCCAGAAGAGGGTTCAGAATTCCTTAGCTAGTCGTGGCTCTTAGACTAGGCCCTTTTCGGTTGTGTTGTGGAGGCAGAGTGAGCTCGCCCTCTGAGCCATGGGGAAGGACGTTCACCTTTGCAGCAAGGTCACTCACGCCAGGGAGCCCAGGAGCTGTGGGCACCTGTTCGTTCTTTATTTAGTAACAGTCCACTTCGCAATCTACTTACTATTCTCAACTGCCTTCTCTATTTTTATCCCTATCATAAGCTGTGTTCCCTGGCTCATGTGCTGCCTCCATCCTACCCTCTCACCTACTCCACACCACCCCTACATGCTCCCATCAATAAATGCAAATATTTCAGTAGAATGGCTGATCATCCTTGGCTGGATTCTTCTCTCTCTTAGACTGTGTGGCTACCCTTGAATTCCTCCCTGGTTCGACTCAATCATGTAGACAGTTTTCTAGAGCATTTTCCTCAGTCATACCCTTCTTAGGAGAAGGCTAATCTCAAAATAATTCCCAGTGTATTGCCCATCTTTTTCCCCAAACAGATTCTCATCTAGGTCTCTAAGGTTTTTTTGGTCTTGAAAAGTATCTCATTAAAATGAAAATACTCCTGAAAAATACAAAGCTTTACTAGCAAACATCTTAATCAGTAAACAGTTGAGATAAGATCCTATGGATGTTTAATGCCAAATAATGGACTAATGGCACTCACATCAGTACTGTCAGCTCATAATTCTCTCCTGAGCTTCAGACCTATATATACAACCACATAGACGAGGAGGTATGTCCTCCTAGATGTTGACCATACCCTTCATACTCCACATGTCCCAAGCCCAGCTCATCTTTTTTCTCCTCCAAGTCTTTCATATTCCTACTGCACTGTAATGGCATGCCATCTACCCATGTGCCCAACGCCAAGATCCTGACAGTGTTCGCATACATAGGCACGATGATGATGAAGCTAGACACACCGATTGTTTACTTGCTTATGTGCAAGAAGGCTTAAGTACAGGTCCATACTATGTTCTTTCAAAAGGAAAACAAATAGGCAAATCTCCTTCTAATATTAAAAATGATTTGAATATTTAACTCAGCACTGTTGAATATGCATAAAATGTGACCCACATGTATAATTTTAAACTTTCTGCTAGTCACTCAAGGAAAAGTACAAAGAACCACTTTGCATGAGAATATGTATTTGTATGAGAATAAAAATGATTAAGAAACCATGTGGAAAAAAGAAAAGAAAAAGTCTGAAGAGACAGGTGGAATTAATTTTAATAATATATTTTATTTAAACCAATATATCTGAACCATTACCATTTTGACATGTAACATGATAAAAATTATTGAGATATTCTGCTTTCTTGTTTTTGTACTAACTGTGTGATATTTGGTGTGTACAGCACATCTCACTTTGCACTAGCCACTTCCACGTCCTCACTAGCTACATGTGACTAACGACTACCATATTGGATAGTGTAGGGCTAACATAATTCTACCAAAAGTCTAATTTGAAAAAAAAAATAATAAAAGTCAAAAAATGATTTTGAAATTATTCTAAAATTTATAGTCTCAAAAATATTCTGAAAAATGAAAAAATAAAGTAATATACTAGTGCCAATACAGAAATTTAAATTCATGTGGAAGGAAAATTTCCAGATTCAGTTGTAATTAAAAATGTAGTCAACGTCAAACGGTGGACAAAAGAAGAATCGTTTCATAAATGGTGTTAGGGCAACTGTTCAAGAAAATGGGAAAATAATATTTTTGCTATTCAAGAAGGTGGGAAAGCAATTATTTTTGGATAATCCACCTTTTTCACCATGTGTAAAAATAAATTGCAGAAAGCTTAAAGCATTACATTTATAGAGAAGAAAGATAAAATAGTAGAAAATAGAGATGATAAAATAAATTACAAAGGAAAGGATTCACAGATACGACCACAAACAAATTTACCACACGTAAAAAATAATGTAAACAAAATAAAGGAAACACAACAGAATGTGAAAAATTTGAAAGAACTGTATTAAAATATTTAGGTTTATGTTATAAGGAATAATCAAGGTAGCAATCAGGAAAGAATAAAAACAGACAATTCAAATTAAAAAAATTAGCAGCAAGCATATAGAATCACTATTAGTCAAGTAAATGAAATATTTATAGATAATATTTTATGTTGATCAAATTCACTCATTCAATATTTACAGAGCACTTACTACATGAACAAAACGAGAAAAATTCCCCTTGTGGAGCTCGTGTATTCTACTTGGGCTATAGACAATGAACGTATAAACGTGTAAATACATTGTGTCCGATCGTGAGAAGTACCAAGAAAGCAGTGTATGGGGACAGGGCATGGGGAAAGGGGAGCTGTCACTCACAGAAGGCCTCACAACTAAGAGACATTTCAGCAGAGACCTGAGGGACCTGAAAGCCAGGTGGATGTTGGGAAAGGAGAGTGTTTCATGCCCTGAGAAAAGGGGTGGAAGCAAAGAGGAGTGGGGAGATCAGAGATTGACCTTGGAGGGCATTATAGGCCATCGTAGCAACTTGGGGCTTTTACTCTAAATGTGATGGAAAGCCATTTGAAGTTTTTAAGCAGAGGAGTGACTTGATCTGATTTTATTTTAAAATTTGTGTTTTTGCACATGGAGAGTAGAATGTAGGATGCAAAAGTGGGAAAATAAATAGAAGCAGGAGATCAGTTTTAATAATTCAACAGAGAGATGATGAGGAAGATAGTGGGGATGGCAAGTAGTCGGTTCTCGGAATATTTTACAACTGAGGTTTTGCTGATAGATTAGATGCAAATTGTGGAAGGGAAAATTCAAGGATGACTGGAGATTATGCTCAAGCAAGGGGAGGAACAGAGTTGCCATTTCCAAGAGGGGAAAGACAGGTGTCAAAGGAGCAGGTTTCGAGAATGGAGGTGAGATGAGGAGGTTGAGGAGGCTGAAATAAACATCGGGAATTTCTTGTGGGACATGCTATTTGTGTGCTGCACGATTGGCATCCAAATGGAGATGCTCAGTAGGCAGTAAGATATGTCAGTCCGGACTTCAGGGTAGTGATGTGGGTGGAAGATATAGCTGTAGATGTTTTCAACATACACATGGTATGTAAAGCCACAAAACTGCAGATTTTGCCCCAAAATATAAATGTTTAATATCTGCTACTATTGAGGATATAGCAATGATGTTATATACAGTTAGTGACAATAACACAAATCTGCTCTTTTAAAATAAAACTTGGCAACCCATAACGGAAGCCATACGTGTTCGTGAATTTGTTCGGTTTTTAAATTTTAGACCTATTGTTTACTCTTGCAGATTGAATATTAAGAAAAAAGTTCAGAGGCATAAAATGATGCAGGTGTTTGATATAGCATAGGATATAATAAAAAATTGAAAAATTTTTTAAATGCTCAAAAAATTAGAAATATTAGGTAGTCTTTTAAAATTACAATGAT
This sequence comes from Equus przewalskii, assembly GCF_037783145.1. Taxonomy (NCBI): domain Eukaryota; kingdom Metazoa; phylum Chordata; class Mammalia; order Perissodactyla; family Equidae; genus Equus; species Equus przewalskii. The sequence continues at coordinate 3,039,184 of NC_091838.1, forward strand.
GAAGATTATGCAGTGAAATAGAAACTGTTTATTATATGCTAAACGGAAAAGAAATGCAAAATTAAGTATAACATCAAAGTAAATACAATTTAATGCAGAAATCTTTAGAGAACAAAAGAAAAGGAAAAGATTAACAAAACTAAAAATTATTCTTTGACAACATCAAAAAAATAGATAAGACTTTTGTAAAACTGATCAATAATATAAAGGAAGATGCATAGTTTCACAATATAAAATCAAAAGAGGGAATGACTAGAAATGCAACAGAATAAAACATTTAAAAGTTATGAATAATTATATACTAGTAAGCTAGAAAACTAAGTAAAATGGATAAATTCTTGGAAATTTTGGAAAAATTTCAAAATGCCAAAATTGGGACAAGAAGAGAGTTTTTAAAAATAGCATAAAAAATTAAATAAATGGAAATTACAATCAAAGACTTTTCTCCAAGAGTCCCAGGCCAAGATGTTTTCATAAATAGGTTTAACTAACTTTCAAGAAATAGATAACTCCTACTTTATCACGGTTTTTACAGAAAAAAATAGAAAAAGAAGAAAAACTGTGTAACCCATTTGAAGTGTTAAGTATATCTTTAATATCCAAACCAGAGAAGAATTATAAAATAAATGCAAAAATCCTAAATATTATACCAATTATCTGAATCCAAATGCACATTAAAAAAACTACCGCATTATATAATAGGTAAGGTCTATCCCAGGAATGTGAGAATGTTTTAACATTAAAAAAAAATCAATATAATCTAGTACACTACAGAATAAAAGAAGAAAATCATTTGATGATCTCAATAGATGCAGAAGAGGCATTTCATGAAGCACCTATCTATGAAAAAGTTGCACTTTTTTTTTTAGAAATTTAAGTATAGGGGAATACTTCATTAATCTGCAAATAATATATTCTAAAAACCTACCACAAATGTCACTGACAGGGAGTACCTTTAGACTAGTTCATTTAAAGTTCTGCACTACCACATGAATGCCTGTTTTCTTGGATATATTTTTTACATAATATTAGAGATCATGCTCAACAAAATAAGATAAGAGAAAGGAACGTATCGTGTAAAAATCAAGAAGTGAGAGATAACCCGTTAGAACGAATAGGGCTTTAGAATAACTGCAGAATACAAGAGCAGCAGTTTTCCTCTACCCTACAGGTTGGCACACTTTTTCTGTGAGGAGAAAGTTAGTAAATGCTTCCACCTTGGCAGGCCATAGGGCCTCCATCACAACCACTCGACAGGCCAGTGTGGCATGAAAGCAGTCATAGACAGGATGGAAATGAATGGATGTGCCCATGTTCCAATAACGCTTTACTTGTAAAAGCAGGTGGTGGGCCAGATTTGTTCCCTGGTCACAGTTTGCCAACTTCTGCTCTAGATGAACCGTTACCAACCAGAAAAGGGAAGAGAAAATGAAATACTTTTCACAATAGCAACAAAAGCTTTAAAGTATCTAGGAGTTAATTTAAATAATAGAATAATACCTTTTATTATTTTCCTTTAAATAATTAAATAATACCGTTACAGAGAACATTTTAAAATGCTCCTAGGACATTAAGAAAGACCTCAGTAAGTGGATAAATATACCATGTTCACGAATGGACAACTTTCCTTGTAAAGATGTCAATATTCCCCCAGATTAACCTCTGAACTTATTATAATCCAAAGAAAAATTTTGGCAACATTTTTCAAAAATATGTAAACACTTATTCTACAATTGATGTGGAATATAAAATCCATGAATAGCTTAATAAGAGCAAAGAGAAGTGCATTTTCTACTAGACATTAAAGCTACGAAGATTTAGTATTAAAAAGAAAATGATATTGGTGGAAAACAGACAAAGAAACCAATGAAACTGAAAAGAACTAATAAGCATGCATATATATTATATGTATTGTGTATATATACATATATATAATTTCACAGGTATATAAACTTAATATATAATAAAAGGAGCTTCAGAACCAATGTGGAACAATTCATTGTTTAGTAGATTATGTTGGGAAATCTCAGTCAGTATGTATGGATAAATAAACTAGATCTTTACTTCATAAAATATGTAAAGATGAACACTAGATTAAAGATACAAATGTAAGAATATGAAGTCAATATAGTAAATGTAGAGGAGATATCTTTGGAACTTGTGGTATAAAAAATATATACTTAAACAAGATGTGCTTATCAAATTGACCAACTTGACTTTATCAAAATTGGAGATCTCTATTTTACAAAGAATACTATAGGCGAGGTAACAAACAGATGACAGAATGGTAAAAGATAAGAATAGTACCTAAAACTGCCAAAGGATTCATCTCTTCAAAGTATGAAACTCTTACAAATCAAAAGAAAAAGAAAATGGACAAGTATGAAAATAATAATCACACTAAAAAGGAAAACTGAACGGGTAAGAAATCCTCAAACTCATCAGTAGCCAAAGAAATGCAGATTAAATAGCATTGAGACACCACTGGAGAGCCATCAAATCAGAAAACTTAAAAAATGTGGATACTGCCTAATACTGATGAGAATGTGAATAGACTGGCAGCCTCGTGCATTATTGATGAAAGCGAAAGATTCGAGTCCCTCTGAAGAACACTCGGACAGTACTCATGAAACCTCTCACGCAGAAAGCCTACATACATCGCAGCCCCACTCTTGGCTATAAATCTCAGAGAAACAATCTCAGAGTTTGTTATGTGGCATTTGCAAGAATAGTTATTGCTACCTGATTTGTGTCTCACAGAAATTGGAGGCAATTTAGGTGTCTACAACAAAGAGTCACCTAGATACATTTAAAACTCTTGCAAATATTATGTTTTAGAAGGTTACATGCATATCCAAAAAGTAGATGTCTATCAGAGAAGAGAATGTACTTGGCAGTCAGGGAAAAGTGGCTAAAGGAAAGAGGACAAGAGAGGGGTCTTGATTGCACTGAGAACGCGGGGGTATCATAAACTGAGGGCATGATCAACCCTTCGCATGAGGTTCAGTGGGAAAAAATGTGCTCACTTTTACATTACAAAAAGAATTATTAAAAATCATAGGTAAGAATTAGGCAGAAATCTACACACACAAAAAAGTAATGTAGAAAAAAGTAAAGATTGACATATCTGAGTGATAAAAGTATGTGGAAAAAATGTTTTCCTTTATTGTTATATATTTTGAGTGTTAATGAGACTTTTTCTTAAAAATTAAATGTAATATGAGAGAAACCCTAAAACTTTACAAGTGCTGAAAACTTTCATGGGGCGGCGGATAAGCAAAATTAATAGTCTGAGTAAAATTATTACTTAGTTATTGGACCTTCTTAAGCGTTTTACTTCATGGTCCTACCATGGGAAGTATTTCTAACATGTCATAATCATTTCACTTCATTCATTGACTTAGCAGAGTTTGTTCAGTTTTGAATGCTGAGCATGGCGGTCCCAGTAACAAATCATGGGGTGGAGGAAAGGCAGTGGGTCTTTGCTTCAACACCCACTGGCCCCCAGATCTTTTGTGCGACCGCCTACACTCTACATCAAGAGTTGCAAACCTCTAGCCTTGCTTTTTCTTGAGGAACCCCAAAACACAAATGAATTCACCAAAATCTTCTAAAACCTATTTTTCTTGTTAAATTCGCATAGAACTGATTTGCTTATCCTCAGCCACTTATATCTGAGAATTTGCCTCCCTCTATATGTCACATTTTTTGTTTCCTTGTTCTCCTTTTCTCCTGACCAACCTCAGTTCCTAGAACATAAAAAACCTCTGTTGACTACCAGACAGGGCTGCCCCACTTTTAGAATGACATTCCTGCCAGCAGCAAAATAAAGATTCTCCACTTCGCTGGTCTTTAATTCAGAACCTTTCTAAAGTGTGAGCTCTGGGACTCAGTCATGCATGTGGTGGCACGGCACAAACACCAGGCACACTGTCGCAAGCTCTGGAGTCTGCCCTTAGGACCAACGGGTTTAGGATCAATAAGTCATTGGTATACCTACTGTCCTTGGCTTCCAAGTTTTGATGTTGAAGAGGATGATATTATGGGGTATGAGGCTCCGTTATGCAGAGACGGAGTAGACAGACTGACAGGATGGCCTGTCCTTAGAGGAGAAGGACTCAGGCCCAGGGATAGAAATTTATTTTCCATAGTCCAAGTTCTGGAAGAATTCTTATCTAAAATGTAAAATATGTAGTATCAGTTGAATCTGGAATCTGCTACGTGGATAGATCTGGCGGGATGAGAGAAGGCCCAAAATATGCAACTTAATTCTTTCGTTAATAGAGTAATGACAGCTGAATGTTATCCTAGAATCATGGGTCTCCGGTCTTGCCTGGGGGCTAAGCTTTTAGAGGCTCATGTACCTCTAGTCACCCATGCTGCGTACACTATCCAACCAACAACCAGAACGAAATACTAGATTTAGGTGTTCGTTCCTACCCTCTGCAGATATGCAAATGAACACACACTGACACTCAAATATTTATTCTTATTAATAATAAATCACGAAATCTGGACCTGGTAGAGAGACTCTGTTTATTCAGAAAGATTCCAAGATAAGGCCGCTGAACCTCTTATAAATGTATGTGCTACTTTATATTGTTATCAATTTGATCAGGAATTTTAGGTCCCACAACTGAGATCTCTTCTGCCAGGCCAAACTTCCCTTTACTGACTTAAACGTTGGTTACAGCAGGTGAAAGCATTGGGAATATAATGAGATGATCCCATAAGAGGTTCGAGAACAGAGGAAGATAGCCCTGCCTGGACCCATATCACTCATACAGCCTAACCTACCAAGAGGCCAGGGGTTTGCGTTTGCAGATACTAAATATGTATTTTTTGTATAAATGGATTCCAATTTTTAGAAATTCTTTTTCTTTGAAAAATATAAACTCTACACTTTCACTTTCTGACCTATTTTATCTCATTTTTTTTCTTTGGTACTCCTCTAGTATCTCTTTAATGACATTTTTGCTGTACCCCAAGACACACACCAACAAAAACAGCTGATTTCCCCCTTCCTGCAGTTCAGCCTGATTTGCTGAAAACAGATCAGAGAGGAATTTCCTAGAGAGAGAGGGAGAGAGTGAGAGCGAAACCAAGAGAGAGAGAGATATGGAGCGAGAGAAATGGAGACTTTGGAGTCTGGGAGGATCAGATCTTGCTCATCAGAAATGAAAACTGTGCAGACAAAAAATATCCACAAATTCAGACATTCGCTCTTCAGAATCATTTGCTACCTTGAAAGATAACGAGGAGGAAGGGTCGAGAGAAGACACAAGCATCTTTGGTGAATGCATTTTATATAACGAGTGAAGTCTGAGATCACCAAAATAAAAACAACAGCAAAATCAACGATCCTGTGAGCTTTAATCCAACCCTGGAACAACCACATAATTCTTAACTATCTCACAATACGCTGAAATGTATAGAAAATGTGTCCATCTGAAACTCTTTACTGGGTGGAAACGTACTTCATAACAGCAAGCTCAAGCACTGAGGAAATCTCCAGCCTATCAGGATGACCTTCCAGAAGGCCCCATGTTGACAAAATCAAGGAAGTCTTGAAAACCCAAAAGGGACAAGCAAACAAGAAACTCTGAGAGATCACACTACACGCGGAAGTCAACCAAACCAAGCTCGGTTATACCTTGACTAAACCCTGATGAATTAGAAATCACAATACCTTTTTAAAAAACGTCTTAGAGAGTTCGTTTTTTCTTTGATCTTCTGAAATTGTTTTATGACATTATTAAGAAATCACCATGGACCAGTTAATTAGCTCAACTAGTTCTTTCACAAACATACGTTAAAGCTATTCAACATCAAAATTCTCTGCATTATTTAAATATGTTGAAGTCACTTCCAGTATTTGCCCAGAAGTCATGAAATTATATATGTATATTTGCATGTCTGTGTATGTCTGTATACATACATGTATGTATATATGAATATGTGTGTGTTTATGCATGAAGATATTTACATGTGTGTGCACATATATATATATATATAACTTATACATACGTATAAAAACATAAAATACATATACATAAAAAGTTTAAAATAACTTTACAGAAACAAAAAACGTCAAGTCCAATGCTTGTTTAGGGCAAAATTGAATCCAGAGTCCCAAGCCTTAGCACATTCACACTCTCCAGCTAGAGAGATCTCATGTCGAAACAATGAAGGGTCCACAGCACTTGTGCTGAATTAAGGCAAAGGAGGCAGGAACTCTTTCTACTGTTGGATGCATTGCATGCCTTTCTTTATCAGCAAGCCTTTTCAAACAACTGTCCCTTAGCTCATTATTCAGATTTGCCACCTAGGAGATTTCGTTTTCCTCATCTCCAAGAGTCTGATTGCATTTTTTCTAGCAACTCCACTGCAGTGTCATTATTACACGATTCATCACGTACCAAGGGTCAGACGTGCTTTAAAGTCTTCAGTAGATGTCAACTCTGTGGGCGGCAGAATAAAAGAGATCCAAGTAAACGAATGTGCTATAAATATTTTATATTTGTGAAGAAAACGGTAGAAGCTTTTGGCTTTCTCTGAGTCCTTCTGAAAGGATGTGGTTTTTAAACAAGAGAGCCACTTCACAACTAAACTCTGATTTTAATTCAGACTGTGCCACTCAATGTTCCACATCTCTATTTTTGTTGGTATGTAATTCCCAGTGAGATTTCTAGGTGAAGGACATCCTTTTCTTTGTCTCTGGAAAATGCCCTGAATACCATTTCCGCCTTGGCAGCCCCTATTTGACAGCTCAGTAGCACATAATGCTACGAAGCAAAAGGCACAGAAGAGGACTCTAATGCCCGTGTTGGGGAGCAAAGAATATTTTAAGAAGCTGTGGTGGGAAAGAATAGGCTGGATCTAGGGGGAAATAATTTGTTTACAACTATTTGAAAAAGTACAGATAACATCACAAAGGTAGGTCTCCTTCTTTAATGTTGAAAATCAAGAACATTTGTTAGCAATTCTGGATGTCAGCCAGCCTTTAGTGCTCTTGCATTCTAGTGAGCCATTTGCTGATACACTGCATATTCACCCCATTGTTATTACCAGACTTTTCTTTTTTAATTTTCACACCCGCTCCCCGTCTTCATCTAGATAACCTCTACTCACTCCTCAGGTCTCACCTTAGCTGCCACTTCCCGCAGGAAATCTTTCTGGGTCCATCCTCTTCCAACTCTATTTCTCCACTACAAGTCATCACCGGTAGTTCAAACTCAACACGCACAGATTCGAGCCCACCACAGTCCACCAAACCCACTCATTGTCCTCCTGTGCTCCCCGCCTCAGCGAATGGCTCCACATGCATGCAGTGGCCCAAGACGGAAACACAGATGCCATCTTTGGTTGCACCGTTCTTGTTTCCAACATCAATTTGGTCACCAGGTTTCTCAGTCAAATCTGCCCACTTGTCACCATCCCCACCCAACTCTTCTGATTCAGGTGACTATGTCACCATCATTTCTCACTTTCTTAACAACAGTCTCTTATCAAATTTCCATTCTTAGCTCCCTCATATCTATCCTCTGTTGCCGGTCATCTTTCTGACATGTGATTCTAATCAGTTATTCTTCAGCTTTAGTCCCTTCACTAGTCTCCGTTATCTTCAGGATATGATCCAACCTTCTTATCATGTTTTACAAGGTACTTCATGATCTCTTATCTTTTATAGCTTCTCCCCTTGAATTTCACTCTCTGAGGTAGCTACTATAAAGATAATCAAATTAAGTCTCTGTGATGTTAAGAACCCTGATTAGAGTCACACAGCCAGGAATTGGCGGTGTTACAGCTGAATTCATATTGGTAAGTCTGCATAAAGTATTCAGAAGTTTGATTCAGATTTAGAAGTTTGAGTTTATCTTTCCTCAGTAGGTCACGCCTTCTAGGAACCCATTTGACATACTTCTCATCTCATATACAGAATAACATGGTTTGCTTTCGTCAGAATGTTACTTGTATATAAATTATTAGAGCATCCTTACCTGTTATCTTAGTTGGGTTCTCCTGAAAACAGAGCCTGATGAAGGACTTGTGTGCAGGCAGTTTATTTGGGAGGTGAGCGCTGGGAGCAAGAGTGGGGAGGAGTATGAGGCATGGAAGGAGGACTAACCCGTAAAAGTACCTGTTAACGATGTTGACGCTATGACAATGGGGCTCATTTCTCCCAGGAGAAGTATACTGGATACCTCCTAGAATTGCTGCCTGACGAATGGAAGACAGAGGGAACTTTCCATCAGCTTCTGGCCCCATTGGTTGAGAGTTGCCCCCTCAGACGTTAACTGACCCGAGGTTCTGAGTGGTACATATGTACCAGCCAAGCAAGATCCTGTCAGCACCTGGGGTCTGTGGAGCCCTAGGGCAGAATGTGAAGACAGGCAGCACAGACATGAAACCTCTAGCTCAGGGGCTGCTTCCTCCTTCTGTGAGTTGAAATTCACAAAAGCTGAAGACCTGTCTACAACAGCCACAGCTGAAATCGGATGTGGTGGCAGCCAGGGCGGATCTGGGCACCAGAGACATCTAAGACACCCATTGTCAGGAAGCAAAATGATTAAAAAATAGAACGCTATTCTTTTCACTAATATTTTTAGACTTGAAACAAATTTCAAGTAATAGATTATAGACAAGCACAAATACATCCTTCACTGATTTTTCTCTGCAGAAAACAAAGTTAACTGAATGGTGTGTAGGTGGTCCTATTAAGTGACTCATTTGTTGCTGTTAAATACTAAGTGCTGAGTTGCAAAGCCAGGGCTAATCAATAAATAGTTCCCTCTGGAAAAGAAACAGAATTCTTTATTTCTATAATAGTTCATTTATAGAAATGTTAAATATCAAAAACTCAGAGCTGAAAATTAATCACATAGAAAATGATTTTAACCACATTTTGGAACCTTAGAAATCATACGACTGATATTTTTACTACTCTTTATTCTACGTCAGTTCTCAAGCTTCTTTGCTTTTTGATGTATTAGAGCATAAGAAATATGTCAGGGTAATCTGTGACTTTCAAAAGTGGAATCCTGGGGCCAGCCTGGTGGCGCAGTGGTTAAGTGCATACGTACCTGTTCGCTGGTTCGGATCCCGGGTGAGGACACGGCACCACTTGGCAAGCCTCGCCGTGCTAGGTGTCCTACATATAAAGCACAGGAAGATGGGCACGGATGTTAGCTCAGGGCCAGTCTTCCTCAGCAAAAAGAGGAGGATTGGCAGCAGATGTTAGCTCAGGGCTGATCTTCCTCAAAAAAGAAAAGAATCCTTCATATGTATTTTGAAACATGAATTACTTATATCCATTTCACCTCACTTTAAAATGTACACTAATATATCCATGGAATAAAGATAGAGGTAAGGTATAATTAAAATATTAACAATATTGACTTGGGAGGCAATTAAAGGAGTTTTTATCTTCTCCTTTGTGTTAGTTTGAATTTTCCAAATTTTCTGTAGTTCTTAGATGTTATTTTTGTAATAAAAACAATCCTACACTGTACATCTTTTTTAAAAATCAAATTAAAGAGAAAAAACTCTAGTAACCACTTTTTTTTTTTTTTTTTTTTGGTGAGGAAGACTGGCCTTGAGCTAACGTCTGTGACAATCTTCCTCTATTTTGTATGTGGGACACCTGCCACAGCATGGCTTGATGAGCAGTGCAGAGGTCCACACGCGGGATCTGAACGTGTGAACCTCAGGTCGCCAAAGCGGAGCACGTGAATTTAACCACTACACCACTGGGCTGGCCCCTGGTAACCGCTTTTAACTCAAATGTGACCCAAGATGGTTTTCATGAAAAATTGCCGCAATGTAGCTCATGGATGTAGAAAATTTTCCATCACAATGAAAAAGAATCAACCATTTTAGTTTATCCTGAGTTAGCTTCTTTCCCATTTACCGGGGATATTAATACCCTTGGTTTGGAGGTCATGTGGGGAGAGCACAAGGGGTGCTGAACAACACCTCTAAAGAGAGAGGGAAAAAAATACATCTCCCATTTTCCAAGATATATTGGAACAGACTTGTCCAGGCAGGAATATGGCAAGAATTACAAAATCCTGCTGACTATATAGGGGCAAACATACCACTTGTCATTTCATGTCTGGATTGGTGATGACGTTACAGTTTCTGGATAGATTTATAGCACATTCTCCATAGGAATGTTCTTCTGGCTCTATTCCTCCACATTTCTCCTCCTGCACAGATGGAAGATTCTAGAAAGGGACCAGAAACGTCTTACATAAGGGAGTAGGTGAACTCATTAGTCATTAACCACTGCAATCTCACCAAATCAGCTAGAAAGAGAGGAGGCTGGTAGGCAGAGCTGATAATGCCATTAGGCTCACTGCTTACCATGGGCAAATCCTACATGGATCTTTATGTCGTCAACCCTGCGTCAGTTCCCAGGCCTTTCTCCTTTTCCAGGAACTCCTGGCCTTGATGAGCTGTCAGTGCACGTGTAGAGCTGCAGCTCCTTGCTGTCGGGTTCTTCCCCAGGACTGGCTGCAGAGTGGAACCCAGCCTGTCTCGTCCCCTGCACCATGTTGCTTCCAGTGTCAACCACATAGGCCATTTTGGTTTGTCAGGCTTTGGGGTTTTTTTGGGTTTGCTTTTGTTTTTGGTTTTGGGGTTTTCTTTTTTGCTTTTAATCTTGAGAAAATTGAGGACAACAGAAATAACAAATAAGACACAAAGTCGAGCCTCTGATAGTCATAGTCCTTACTCTACAAGGCTGATTGTATTACCGAGATGGTGTCTAGTCCATTCTTCGCTTTCATTCCTCAACCTGGGGCTCGCCAAAAATCCCCTCATTTTCTCACATCCTCACTAGAGAAGGGAATGCAGATTCTTCCCTATTTGATGTCTTCTCGTCTGTGTATGTTGTCAAGCAAAGAAATCAGAGCAAAAGAAGTATGCCCTCTCTCTTGTGAGAGATTTCCCTTTCTGTGAACTTCCCCCCTGGATAGCAGAGAGTCCTTACCTAAATTCCCAATCCCCTCACCTTTATATGCGCCTAAATACTCTATGTTTTTCCTTTACAGTAGGTTTCTCAACCTTGGCATTACTGACATTGTGCGGTGGATGGTACTTCGTTGTTGGGCAGGGGGCTGTCCTGTGTATCGCAGGATGCTGAGCAGCATCCCCAGCGTCTACCCACTAGATGCCAATAGCACCACCCCATCCCCCAGCCTGGTCTTTTGTGACAGCTCAAAACGTCTTCAGAGATAACTGATGTCTTCTAGGGAGCAAACGTCACCCCAGATTGCAATTGTAAACCACTGTGGTAGACAACTTAATAAATTTGTAAGTATGTGTTTATTTATGTGATTATAAGAAATTGTTGTTTCTTCCACTAGACTGTAAATTCCACAGGGGTAGGGACCATCCCTATTCTAAAATATGCCAGACTTCTGTTCCTGGCACGTAGTAGCCACTCATTAAACATATATTGACTTAATTAATAAATAAAAGATGTGGCTAGTTTCGTGAGCTGTTGCAATAATTCTAAAAGACTCAGGGTTAATTAGTGTCTATGTCACATTTCATAAGAAAAGGGGTTATTCTAGCTTTGCAACAAAAATGATATTTACAAACTCTAACAATATCTAAAAGACACAACATTTTGAGAGACATGCTGTAACTTTTTTCTTATAATTTAAAAAGTTACACATATAAGATTTTTATCTTATTTCAAAAATTGATTTGAACTTTAATCTATGTTATATTTCTCCATAAACTATATCTGAATGTTTGTGGGTGTGAGAGTACATTTATTAATACTGATGTCAGTTTGATGGCTCAGTTCTCTTAAAGCATTCTATTCTTAAATTTAATAGAATTCTTAAAAATCTTAATTAAAAGAATTAATATTTATTCAGTCTAAAAAATAAAGAATTCAAATCATATGAAGCAAAACTCCTGACTTTTCTACAAACAAATGCTCTCACCATAGTTACAAATGATTGTTTCAGAGTTTATATATGCATCATGAATATGCATATAGAAATAAGTATATATTACACATATGTATTTGTTTTGTTTAAAAAATGTTTTTACTTAAATTGTATGGTACCGTACTTATTTTTCTGCTACTTGCTTTCTTCATCTAACAATGTTTCCAGGATCCACATAGATTGACCTCATTATTTTTACCTGATGTATACTTATAGTTTATAGTATGGACTCATAGGTTTTTTTTTTTTTTGACAATAATAAGGTCAGCACTAAGATATTAATAAGGTTTCTTCTCCACACCCATGTTTATTCCCTGACTCTTGCTTCCATTTAGGTGGCAGTGTTGATTGTCTAGGAGGAGCGCTAACACACCCGAATGAACCAAATAGTCCAATTCTTAACTTTTAAGTTTCTAATAAGCTTTGGAAAATCATGGCAAAAAAACGTAGTCTTAAAGCCTTTTTTTTCTTTTGACAAAGAAAAGGTTTTTTCGCTTTTGCTTTTGGTTTTGTTTTTGATACTCAAAAGTAAAATTTTGGTGGAGCTGAGCCCCCAAAAAAAGCCATAAACAATAGCTTGGAAAGAGAATAGCTGAAGAGTCAGAACAACTGTGCCACCTCTGTCCCCACATCCCCACACCAGCACAGTGATTCTGCCAGAGCCAGGCGCGCAAGGGGCTTGAAGGTCAGGTGTCCATGTGGGTCTTTGGGAATGGAACACTGTGACCAGGTGCCATTAAACTGATGAAGTGAGAGAGGTGGCAATGCTCTATAACCTCATAACAAATTACAGCAAAACTTTAATGGCTTAAAATAAAATCAAGTATTTTATCATCACTCATAGTTTCTGCACATCAGGAATTGAAGAAGGGTCTGGCTGGGTGGTCTTGTCTCAGAATCTTCCATTCAGTTGCAGTCAGACAGCGGCTCGATCAGAACAGCAGGTCATGGCAGCTGGGCAGGCCAGCATCTCTCTCTCTCCATGTGGTCTCAGGACCTCCCCTATGGTCTCTGCTACATAGTTGCTGGTTTGGGCTTCATAGAATGGTGGCCTCAGGCCAGCCAGACTTTACATGGCAGCTCAGAACTCCAAAGGCAAGTGTCCCAAGAGGATAAGGCAGAAGTGTACACTTTTATGACCCAGCTCAGAAGTCACATAGTGTCGTTTCCCCCACACTCTACTGGCTGAGGCAGTCACAAAGTCCAGCGAGGTTCAAGGGGAGAGGACATAGACCCACCTGACCTCTCCATGGGAGAATTGTCAAAGTCTCCCTGAGAGAAAAGCACATGAGATGGGAGCTACGTCTGTGGCTATCTCGTGAAAACGCAATCTGCCACAGCAGAGAACAATAGAACTGCAAGCCCTCAGATAAGTTTTGTGGCATCTGAGAGTAGAGAACTTGTCCCCACTCCCCGTCTGGGACCCCGCGAGGCAGTCGGCCCCTCACAGCCGTCTTCCCTATCACGGCAAGTGCAGTAGCAGTTGGGTAAAGATGACAAGTGTAGTTCCAAGAAGGGAGGGGACCTGAGGCCGCCCTGTCAGACCCCCTGCTGCTGTGGTGGGGAGGGAAAGAGCTGAATTTTCCCAAGCTGCCCAAAAGACAGGAAAATATGCTGAGAGAGAAAGCATGTGTGCAAGAGAGCCTGCATATTATGAAGAGGCATCTCAGTTGTGAAGAGGGAAGGGCTTCCTTCACAGGAAAGCGGTGCTCCCCTTGAAGCAGAAGCAGATAGGATCATCCATCTTAGGGAACGTTAGCATCCTGGGGGGTGGGGAGGATGGGGTGAGGTCCGAGAAACAGGTATATCAGATGTCCACACCGTGAGAAGGTATCACAGACTGCAGTACATGCCATGCAACGGCTACCCCGACCCCAAGTCTGAAGCTCCCTCAGCACCTGCGAATTTACCTGGTATTCTAGGGGAAGGAAAAAGGAAGAAAAAGCCCTGAACTGACCCAGTTTGTCTGGAAGTGACCAGATTAAGTCTTCAGTCATCAGACTAAATGGGAGCTCATCATATAATCTTTATCTTGAGTTGCAGAAAAATAAAGAACGTTACCAATTTTGTTTTCCTATCTAGAGTTTGCTTGCAAAGTCATACCCACTACGTAACTATTCTCTTATAGATGGATATTCAGATTCTTTCCAATTTTTCACTGAAGAAATTATACTGCCAGGACAACTTATACATGCTTGTTTATCCATGTGTCCATTTCTCTAGAGAAGATACCCAGAAGTAAAAATTCAATGCTTTCTTTGTGCTTTTCTGCAAAGAACTATCTCACCCAACCATTTGCCTAGAACAAACTCTATCATACTTCTAGGATGTGAGCTACTTGAAGGCAGGGTTTTTGCTTGTTCTGTGTGTTTATTGTACAATAAATATTTGTTGAAAAAATAATTCACATTTATCTATCAAATAACGTTATGCTCTTTTCAAAATGTTTATGTTTGAGATAATCTCCTGAGCCACTTTTTCTCAAGACAGTTTCCTATTTCCTGAATAAAACTAATGCCAGAAGCAGCCTCACGAGGCAGCTAAGGAAGTCTGAGTAGAAATTTGAGTAGAAAGCCGGGCAGGGATCATTGCCCAAGATTATCAGTTCCATCACCAATGACATTGCGATTTTTAGAGCTGGGAGCCTTGAAGAGGCTTGGTTTTCTAATAGACACTCTCAGTTGGGACCATATCTGCCTACCTCACCCATCACCATCAATAAATTTTGCAGCAATTGTTACTGATCATTTAAACGGGGGTTGGCAGGTACCAATATGATCCATTTTAATCGAGATTTAGAGGAACCAGGAGGCCAGAATGGAAGAAGGAAGGCCGAGGACGTAATCTCACCATCTTCATTTTGCCTGGGGCGCACCTGGCCTGAGAGCAGAGATAACAGGGTTCGTATTTACAGAACTTCAGTTACTTGAGAGATTTCGTCTGTGGATATCGTTTATTTTCTACTTCCCAGGTGGTAGTTGGCCAATCTGTCAGCCCAGGTGAAATAAATCCACCAGATAAGTGCCACAGTGAACTTTACCCTATGTATGAAGTCTGCTACGTCCTTAGATGTCGGTAAAGGTCAGATAATACCACGATGCTGTCACTGAAATGTGCAGGTTTCCCTTCTGCTTTAGTCCAGGCCGGCCTGGGCGAGGAGGACAGCGTTCGCTCTCTCACTCACAGAACAGCACCATCGCAGAAGGAGAGTTTTAAAAATCTCAAACAAGTGACGGTAGCAAAACAAGGAAAATGCAGACCAGGATTTTCCTCTAAGGGATATTAAAAATCTAGATAATTGTTTCAGTGAGTTTGAGGTTTAAACTTTGAACTAAATATAATTATGGAACAGACAGGCCTTGGAGGAAAGAAAGGTGGGAGGGAAAAAGAGATGGCGAAAGTACCCTCAAGGCTGTTCTTGAGCTTTAGGATTACAAATGTATCGTGTTCTGTTTCTCTAAATCAGTAAATATAACAAAGGCCTCACACACATATGCTCAGAGAAAAAAAATGCAGGACTAATGAAATAAATGAAAGGAAAATCTATATGAAAACTTAAATTGTTTTTCATTCTTATCTATGCCCCTTGGTCAACTGGCTAATCAACGATGGATGAGTATTATAGCTCCAATGACAGACTGGAAATTTAATTTTTTTCTGGATTTGGGTTACTTGTGTTTCCAGTGAGCGAGGCTCTTTGCATTTCAAAAGGGTATTAACAATGCAAGACCTCTTCAGGTTGAACAGACCCAGACGGTCCCTCATCCACAGGGCTCATTCTGAGACAATCCTGTCTCAGTTTAGCTGCCCTTCAACAGCCACTGTGCATCAGTGTGCGCTGAGCACTCACTGTGGACCTCGTAATTTACAGGTGCTCCCACGTTTAATTCTCATAGCAACGGTATGACTCGGGCACTGATACTCATCCCACTTTAGAGTGAAGGGAACTGAGGCACGATGCGCTAAAGTCGTATGTCCTGAGCTCTTACACTGTATGTACGGGATTGAAATACAGGTAGGCTGGCTCCAGTGCCTAGCACGTTGCTGCCATATAGCACGTGAGCGATAAACACTGTAGAATGAGCAATTTTCCTTCTATGATACTAATAGTGAGGAGCATTGAAAACTAGACTATCAGGGCTGGCCCTGTGGCCTAGCGGCTAAGTTTGCGCGAGCTCCACCACGGCAGCCCAGGGTTTGCTGGTTCAAATCCTAGATGTGGACCTAGCACCATCATCAAGCCATGCTGAGGCGGCATCCCACATAGAAGAACTAGAAGGACCTACAGCTAGGATATATAACTTTGTACTGGGGCTTTGGAGAGAAAAGAAAAAGAAAATAAAATCAGACTATCCAGGTTCACGTCTTGGTGCTGATACTTGCTATGTGACGGTGGGCAAACCATTAACCTCTTGGTCCCTGTTTGCTCAGGAATAGTAATAGTACCTGCTTTGCACGGTTGTTGTACAGATTAAATGTTAGAAGCAGAGAGCTTCAACAGTGCCTGGTGCAAAGGAAACAATTTAATGAGTCGTCCAACTCACAGATGTATTTCTTGAATGAAGAAGGCCATATGCCGACATAAAAGGAATTCAAAAATTCTATTCCTAAAGGTCTATTAAGATTCAAAGGTGGATCACCTGTTATTAAGTGAAAGAAAAGAATGGCATCTTACATAATAGGTGAATATTCTTCACAATTTAGCTCTAAGGAGAATTTTACATATTTGACAAATATTATCCTCTGCTACACCTTGTGCTTTGGAATCAAGATTAACAATGTCAGAAAAAACTACCTATAATCTGAAACTGTTACCTCTGACAGTGGCTCCTCAAAGTGGCTGATCATAAGAATCACCTGGGAGCTTTGTAAAAACACACATATCCTGGGCCAGCCCCGGTGGCCTAGTGGTTAAGTTTGGTGTGCTGCTTCAGCTGCCTGGGTCCTGCTCCCATGTGCAGACCTACACCACTTGTCTATCAGTGGCCATGCTGTGACAGTGACCCATGTACAACATAGAGGAAGACTGGCAACAGATGTTAGCACAGGGCATATCTTCCTCAGCAAAAAAAAAAAGAAAAGAAACAAAGAAAACAACAACAAAAAAACCCCACACACAACAAAACACATATATCCTGGCCTTACCCCCAGAGGGTCTGACTCTTCACAGCTGAAGTGGGACCAAGGAGTATACCTTTGCGGTTTTGTTGTGTTGGCTTTTTTCTTCTTAATCTGAGAGTCACAATTTAAGAGAATCCCACACCGCTTGGTCCATTATGCTGGTGTCCCTGCCATATTTTTCAAGGAATGCCAGGGAAAACCAGGCCACAGCTGAGAGATCGTCCTGCCACCAACAATGTCCTTGGTTTTACTTGTAACGTTGCTTTTCCCCTGTTCAAGGGTTTCCCCACAACCACACTTAGTCCCTTCTGCTGGGGATTAAAATCTACTGAAGATTTTTAAAAATACCCCGTTAGAAACGTATTAGGAACTTAACATTTAATTTTGTCAGTGATTAAAACTGTGGTTGAGATATTGACTCAAAAAAAAAAAGACGTTTTGCTTATCGCTGTAGCTTTTCAAGCAATTAAAGCAGGTAAATTATTCACCTCCAGCAAATAATGAAGCTATTACTCTGTTTCAGATGCCAGCGTATTTTTTTTCCTGCGTTAATTCGTTTGCTCCTCATAACAGCCCTGGAAGGAGGCATTATTTTCTGATTTTGTTGATCAGGAAACCGACATTCAGAGCAGGTGAATACCTTGTTCAAGACCCCAGGCGGTAAAGAGCAGAGTTCAGGTCCCAATTTCTGACTCCATGTAGAGCTGTTTCCCCTTCGCTAGACCACAAGGGGCCATTTCTGTCTTCTCTGCTGAAAAATACATTAAACAAGGGGTTTTTTCTAATGTCTTATCAATTTTTCATAACATTTTTGGTAGCCTTACTTTTTAATAGACAGCCTTTCTTGTTAGAAATACTCCACAGCCCCCACAGCGATCAGGCTGTGAAAATTGGCAGCACGGTCCAGAGGCTGATTGAGTCAAACATCCATCCACTTGGAAAAGTCCTTCAAAAAGAAAAAAATGTCTTGAACACGTTGCCAAGCAGAGGAGAGGAGCCCGCCTTGAAGGTTATACGAGCTTTCTTCCCACGGTTCAGAACATTCTATTTCACAGCCTTAAACATCATTACACATTTTTTTCTCTTGTTTGATCACTTTAACACACGTGGAGATAAGTTTTTCCCCATAAGACTCATAAAACTACTGTGTAGCCCCCCGTTGCACATGATCCGTCATTTGGGGTTAGGTGCCCTTCTCTGCTGACTCAGGATGCTGCCACCAGGAAGGGGGACATTTGTGTCCTCTGCTCGAGCAGCTTCTGTCATGACAACCACTGCTCCCAGCACCTGCTCCAACTCCTCTGTGTCTCCTCGTTTAAGGAGTCTCTCGGCCGAGCCGATGGAAAAAATATCCTCAAAATATATGACTAAGCATTTCTGACTCACTTTATAAAATCTGGATGGGATAAGGTGATTTAGTGACTGGGGTCATTTTCCAATTTCATCCCATTTTCCACCTTCATTCATTCATTCACTTATTCGCTCATTCATTTATTCAATACATGCTTTTTAAGGGGCAGCTATGTGCCAAGCACTCTGTTAAACATTCAGGATGATTAAGTATCTACCATCTGCCCTCAAGAAGCTGACCAAGAAATGATTTGTAAAAGCAGCCCAATAAATCGGGTCACAGGGGCACGCTGGGAGCCCAGAGGAGGTCCATCTACCCCAGCCTGGGGCTAGAGGCAGAGGGTTGTAGGGCAAAAGGACAGCTTCCTGGGGTGGTTACCCTTAGTCTGTTCTGGTAGGAGGAGCATGAGGAATCAGACTGAGGTGGGAGCGAATAGTAGGGTGGGACTCGATGAGGGGCCGTCTAGACAATGGGACATTATGAGCAAGGGCTCTGTGGGTGTGGGTTTGTGTGTTTGCAGGTAACTGTGAGTGTGGGTGAGTGTATGTGTGTGAGTGGCGGGGATGTGTGTGAGACAGTTACTGAAGATAGTTCATTGTGTCCTCAGGGAGCAGAAAAGGAAGCGTAGGACGGAGGAACACATTCATGGCTGCATTTCCTTCTCTCTATTTCCTGCCAGAAGTCCTGAGGTGTACACAGATCTGACGACTTCCTAAAGCCTGAAGATAAAGACGAATACCCACCCTGAATCCAGGCGACTCTTCCCCAAAGGCCTGTCTCTGGGCTTTGGTTTCCTAAGGTGTGGAATGAAAAGGCGGGACCCTGGAGCGGTCAAGCACCAAGGCTCTGAGACTGGCTGCCTGGGTCTGAATCCTGGCTCCGCTTCAATTTCTGTACGCCGAGGCCAGAGACTCAACTCTCTGTGCCTCAGTTTCTTTGTTTTGAACATGAGGAAGGTCATGGTTTCTATCTCAAAGCTGTTGTGTTCACTAAATACACATGAAGAACTTACAACCGTGCCTCGCACAAAAGCAGCACTGAGTGAATGTTAATTATTACTGTAGTTGTTATTATTATCGTAAAGACTCCCCTGGAATCTAAAGTTTAGGACTGTCATTGTCAGATTTACTGCTTAATTCACACTGCAAAAAGGGTTAGCACAGGTTTAGACAAAAAAGAGATTTGTAGGGTTGGAGTGTCCTAAATCTACTATGATACAGCTAAGTAAACATTTTGTGTCTCAGTTTTTTCACGTTTAAAATATACTTGGTAATCCTATAATTCACAATACCTATATATAACTCATAAAGTTGCTTTCAGGATTAAATAAAAGGAAGTATTTAAGGGCCCTGGAGCACATGGTACAGGTACCTGGTACATACATTGAAATAGATATTAATTCCATTATGCTTTTATGCAAATATGAATGTTTAGCATTTACTTTAGAGAAGAGAGACTATAAAGGACGAGCATATATAACTTTTTGATGAATCCTACAAATGTGAGGACAAGAAGACACACGCTGAAATTAATAGGCATTTTTTTAAAAAGCAAGCTAAGCGAAAGTACTTTTACAACCACTTGTGAAATTTAGGGTTATTGCCAGCCACAGACATATATTTAATAACAGTTTTCAGAGTGAGTGTTTTCTGGATTTTAGAGACATGGAAATTATGCAAGCTGAAGGATGGGAAAAACAATATAAAGACTATCAGATGTGATGCCTCAGGATGTACACCAAGAGGGTGGGGAAAACATCCTGCCTCAACCCAAAGCCAGGGATGGAGAAGTGAAAGGAAACTAAAACAACGGGTGGCTGAGGAGGTATTCTTAGAAACAGTAATACCTACCAGGATTCAACAAACACGTTAAGAAAAAGCCATCTTGTAAATGGGATGGAATTATCTATTGAATTGAACCAATGCATGCACTTAGGTACCTGATGAAGCTACAAGCAGAGGCTTTTAAATGGAGTCTGAATAGAAAGAGGAGTAATCATGACAAGACTTCCCCATGCTGTCACTGAGTGTCTTGTGGGTGACAACAGCCCCCAGCCCCTGCTGGAAGGGTGAGGACTTGTGGAATTAATTCCAACCTGTTCCACTCCCATGCCTCAGCCTTCTCTCACGCCAGCCACCCCGTCTGTCTCCTTCCCTCACCTACACCTTTCAAGTCACGTGCAGCCAAGCAGACTAGGAAAACACTATCCCATTCTCTTACACACGGAGGTACCTCCAACCAGCCAGCCAAGAGAATGGGGGGACTTTCTATTTAAATCAATAAAACCTAGGCAATTAGTCAATAAATATTTACTGTCTTCCTACAAAGCTTAAGGGACCAGAACTCATGGAGGTAGCAAAGAAATACCACCTTTCATTGAAGCCATGATTCCATCAGCTATAAGGTACACCATAATTTTATGTCAGCTGAGAAAGGAGAAACACTTCCAACCAACCGATGGCAATGTCATACTGATTGCACGGATGTGCGAGTAGTTCACACTGATTCTCATTTCACTGAAGTTTCTTTCATCTGTTAGGAGAGGATTGGCAATGTCTTCTCTCCTCAATCACCTTGCTTGGCATATGATAAGCAGGCTTTTTGTCCACATTTTAGTACAAAATGTAACAAAGCTTCAACCACTTGGTGCTCCCTTCCTTTCCTAGGTCATGTAAAAGGCTTACTGTTGCTTTGCAAGAAAATATAGAAATGCAGTCACCACCCCAATCACTAGCATCTGTGTCACTACCACTAAATTTATGCTCTACTTCTCTATTTCTGTGCATGTCTACGTACAAATAACTCATTTCATTGCTGAATTATAATGTAATCTTCCCATAGACATTTTAAGTGACAATTAAATTCAACGTGTGGGATACCAACAATGCCCATAACTCAACTGATGTGATGATATCATCGGGAGCTACAGCCAAGTTCACCTGTGTGAACTCAAGTTCACTAATGACAACTCTGTCACAGCAGTAATGGTAACAATTCGATTGTAAGGCACAGCCTGCTTTCAGAAATGTTAAAATACGTGGGGTGTAGAATGTGCATTTTATGGTGGATGAAATGCGATAATAAGGCCCGATCCCTTTCTTCCAAACGTTCCATAATTTGGAGACAAGACGGAGACACATAAGAAGATAACCATGAGGCAGTGATTTATATAACTTTCAAAGGACTGTCACAGACAAAGGCTCTGGATCTTCAGTAGAGGAAGATAATACTCAGTGTTGTTTTAGGTTCTTCCCCAAGGGAAGGATGGAGACCCAATTCTCCTCCATATTAAACCCTGTGGTCCTATCCTGACATGCCAAAATATTGTACAGTAATGATTTATGCAAGGAAATCTGACACCTCCACCTTAATTTGCAGGTATTCACAGAGGTGTGGACTATCACGCATGGTTCAAAGGACAGCACACATGCACCATACAGGCGTTAAAGCAGCGAATAGAGAAGAATGGGGAAAGCACATCCTGGTAGTCAAAGGCTCTCTACCCTGCCCACAGTCACGCTGGCCTGGGTACCATCTCCCTTATGCTTGGTATGTTTGTGGGTCTGCACATATTTACGCTCAAACCATGTCCGCAATCTCAAATGTTCCCATCTAGCCTCAAACCACCAATCATTTAGAGGTTCAGCTTAAATTCTCAATAGAAATAATGAGGTTTGAGGATTACTGGCTAACAGGAGAGCGATTAGGGGGTGCTGAAAGAGAACAGACTGATGGACCATTACCCATGTTATCAACCAGAGGACATTCAGCATCTGCTGAGGCAGCTCGGCAACCATCCATCCTCTCCCTAATTCCAGCCCTGCATCCTGCTTCCACAAGCAGAGAACGTTTGAAGCTGTAAACTAAATGTTACATTCCTTACATCTGAGCATAGTACTTTGTGCGTTGTAAGTATTCAGAAAGATGTGTAGATGGCGTGTGTTGTGGGTTAAATTGTGTCTCCCCCAAAACATACATTCAAGTCCTAATGTCGGAATATGGCCACATTTGGAAATGGGGTGTTTACACAGGTAATCAAGTTACAATGAGGTCAGTAGGGTGGGCCCTAATCCAACGTGACTGATGTCATCATAAAAAGGGGAAATTTGGACACAGAAATAGACACACACACAGGAAAGATGATGCAAAAACACACAGGGAGAATGGCGTGTGAAGATGGAGGTTAGAGTGACGCCTCTAGAAACCAAGGAATGCCCGAGACTGCCTACCTCCCCTAGAAGCTGGGAAGAGCCAAGGAAGAATTCTCCCTCATAGGTTTCCGAGGGAACGTGGCCCTACCGATGCCTCGATTTTGGACTTCTAGCTCCAGAACAGTGAGACAATCCACTGGTGTTGTTTTAGGACATCAAGTCTGTGGCACTCGGCTGCGGCCACCCTGGGCAACTGACACAGCGTGATACAATGTGTTTGACTTAACGGGTTCTTAAAAATGATCAAATGCCAACACCTCACTGCTTGCTCAAAATGTTTTTAAACACAGGGAAAAAGTGTGGAAAGGAAGAGTCAAAATATATCTATTTACTTTTTACAGGCTACAAGAGCCCAACAAATGCAATAGATAGCAAGATTTTTGCCGGTGCATAGCTTCCAATAGCTACCATAGGAAGTGCTGATGTCAGTTTGTCTAAGTAGCTGTTTCCCCCTGGAATGTGATCAAAACAGAAACAATGCTGCATTCAAGAGCTGCTCCAGCTTTCCCAAGGGAGAAAGCTTATTAAGTACTCCAACGTGGGCCGGCCCTGTGGCTGAGTGGTTGAATTCAAACGATCTGCTTCAGCAGCCCGGGGTTCACTGGTTTGGAACCTGGGTGTGGACCTACACAACTACTCTTTGAGCCGTGCTGTGGCAGCATCCCGTATAGAAGATCTAGAATGACTTGCAACTGGGATATACAACTATGTGCTGGGGCTTTGGGGGGAAAGAAAAAAAAAGAGGAAGATTGGCAACAGATGTCAGCCCCGGGCCAATCTTCCTCACCAAAAAGCATACTTTAAAAAAAAAGTACTCCAATGGTTAAGGGGCTGTTTCAAATTTACATGATTGTTACTGTGCAAAGAAAAGATCATAATCATGCAGGAAGTCCCAGTGTTCCGGAATCCTGGATGTGGCTGCTTGTTGGCCCACTGGGAAGAAAATATTTTTTAAATTGAAAGCTTGTGGCTGAAGCCCAACACCCCATACCTAAAGCTAATGGTTTTCTTCTTAAGGTATCTGTACCCTAGCATCTACTCAAATATTTTTGCGGTCTCTGAAATGAACCCAAACTCATTAAACATTTCTATCGTCCAAGGAAACACAAAATTTGAGACATATAGTTTGCAAATCACAATCAAAATATAATATAACTTAAAACACATTCGACGTGTAAGTTTTCACCTTAACCCAAAGCTAATCAATTTTTTCAATGAACGTAGAAGATCTGATTCATATACTCTCTTCTCCACAGCACCAAGGATTAACAGAGCACCGGTTTCTATTTAAAATGGAAATGTAATCATTCAAGTATTTGCTAAGATGACATTTTAATCAGACATCCTGAAAAATATCCCAACGTCAGTCTTTATTTATTAGCTTTGTTTATTTCAAAGTAGAAATGTATTTGAACGTTACAGAATTGCATAGAATAGAGCCTCTATTTTAAAATTCTTTTTGAAAAAGAAAATATTACTTGATTTTTTAAATGATCTAAAACAACATAAGGAATAATTCTTTACGGGGTTTAACAAAATGCTAAACAAAACTTGGTTTGTGTTTTAATCCTGATTAAAAACAAAGTGGCAGATTGTATATAATGGTCTCAGGCCAGAGCCCTTTTTGGTTCCTTGGAATCCGTCACTATAAGAGCTTTCATTTTCTGTTCTATTCTCTCCTAAAAACTCTCCTGAACTTTTTTTTTGGTCACTATTGTCTTCGAGTCTAAATCTTTTCTCCATTCGACATATTCACCTTTGCTCCACAAACCCCTTACGACATGGAAGACACCCAGGAGTCTTCAGACGTGACTCAAAGGGAACAAAACATTCAGGAATTTTTTAACAGGTAGTAAGAAAACCTTCTTTATCCAAAATTGCCCTCTTACCCCAAACAGCTCTTCTTGAAAGACCTTTTAAAGTAACTGAGGTCATGTGCTGCTCAGCCCCGTGTTTTCTTGCAGTTCTAATAAACCTTATAGTGATGCAGAGGCACGAAGTCCAATTGCTTTTGCTTTCTTCTTGTGAGCTGGCTGGTATGTTCTCCTTCTGTGCTGAGTACCCGTCAATGAATATTGCAAGAGCTGTGCACAGGTTTGCATCCCACGTGATGTCTGTTCATTAATTAACCCTTGTTTCTCCAAGGATAATAAATCTCCTTGAAAGCCCCCTCCATTTGAGGGCCAGGTTACTTGTACCACGTCAGGATAGAGAGAATATTTTCAGTCACTGACTAGACGTTTTAAAGGCCGTTAGATGAGTTTTAATCTTCATGACTTTAAAGTCAATTACTTGCAAGTAACTCAGATGTGGTCTGTTTTGAGACCCTTTCTAGATTCATTAAAATTGATTTTCCCTCTAGGTCAGGTTTGTACTTGCTTTGTTCCTGCTGAAACCAGCATTTTGTACTCAACGAGTTTTCTTTCACCTTATTTTCAGAAACTCTGCTATGGAAGAATTGCCTGCTCTGTCCCCAGCATCCGGATTCAATGAGACTGTGTATAACACACGACTTGCATTCATCTACCCAAGTCTGAAACTCATACCACAGTTCAAAATGTTGGTTTTCTCCAGAGGAAAACCTAAGAGTCATGGTCTCAAGAGACTGGCACAGAGATGCAGAAGTCTAGGAAACAGTGTTGTCCTAGGAAGAAGGTCAAAGGGATCCTTCTTCAGAAGTCTCAAGTTTTATCACAATAATTGCCTGGACAGGTGGGTAGAGTTCATTGAAAATTGGAATTAAAAAACAATTTTTTTTTTGCCGCTTACCCGTCCTTTACAAGTGTCTCTATATTCCAGCCCTTTATAGACTGACCATGAGGACAAAAACTATCAAACAAATGAATCCTGATTTTTATCCAGCCCATGTTAGATCATAATTCAAGAAAACTGAAATTTATCCTGCTGTATTATGAAAGAAGTGAATCAACCTGATTTTTTAACTCTCCTGAGGCTTAAATTTTTAAATAACAGCTCTATTTATATATAATTCATGTACCATAAAATTCATTCTTTTAAAGAATACAATTCGGTGGCTTTTAGTATATTCAAAGAATCGTGCCACCATCACCACTATCTAATTTACAACATTTTCATCACCCCAAGAAGAAACCCTGTGCCCATTAGCAATTATTCCCCACTCCTCCATGCCCAAGGCCCCGGCAACCATTTGTCTACTTCCTGTCTCTATAGACTTGTCTATTCTGGACATTTCATATAAATGGAATCATACACCATGTGGTCTTTTGTTGCTGGCTTCTTTCACTCAGCATCATGTTTTCAAGGTTCATTTAGGTTGCATTTCATTCCCTCAGCGTTAGCGCTTCCTTCTTTTTCATTGCCAAATTGCTGGACTGAGAAGATCGAGCTCAATAGCTCAAGAAAAACTATTTACTGGAGATTTATTACCTAGAAAAGCCTTTTCACATTAGCTTGATGTGATTCACTCTATTTCTGGCTTACGATCCAAGAGCAGTTGTAACTTGGGAAGCGTGATCTCACTTCTGCCGGGGTCCTGCCTGGAATCAGAGACACGTGCCTACTGAGTAGTCTGATGAGAACTCAATAAACAAACACTTCAGGAACTGTGGGCAGGATGTGGAACCTTCACAGGAGAGTGCAATTCCCAGAGCTAGTAGGAGCAAGGGGCCCTTTCCACACCTGGGCTCGAAGGGCAAGGAAAGGAAGAAGTGACTGGAATCCAGAGAGAGCTGTGAGGAGGGGGCCCCCTGGCAGAAGCTGGACCACAGGAGGAGAGAGAGAATCCAAGGGAGCCAGGAAGTGAGGGCCTGGCCAGTCAGTGCTGCTCCACCTGAGATGCTGTGGCAAGACAGGAAAGGAGCCTGGGAGGGCACCTCTGGGAGCCACGTGTCCAGAGAGAAAGCTCTGCAGAGGGAACAGAGGGTGGCTAGAGTGTGTGATTCAACTCCTCTCCAGGGACATCTCTAGATATTCAGTAACATTACGAACACCACGGAATGCTTGCCAAGAGGATCTTTTTCCTTTTTCTCTTTCATGTAAATCAGAATAGGGCTGTACCGAGAGAGCAGGTTTGAGTGCAGGAATACAAAGAGATGGGAAAAAGAGAAAATAACTTCAGAAATCCACAAAAATCATGAGCAGGGCATTTTTTTCCAGACCCATGTAGATCCCCAAAGGGCCAAGGGGCCTGAATGACGTTCTGGGGAACCCGGGTGCATTTATATCCAAGAATAGTGTGCCAATTATTTTTAGATGAAATTATTCATAATAATAAAAGTTAGCCTTCTCATAATCTCCACAGAAGGTGCTCCCTCATGCTTCTCTAATTAAACCAAATTTAAAATACATATATTGGGGCCGGCCTGGTGATGCAAGAGGTTAAGTTCGAAGTTCCACTTCTGCGGCCCGTGGTTGGCCGGTTCGGACATGGCACTACTTTGCAAGCCATGCTGTGGTAGGTGTCCCACATATAAAGTAGAGGAAGATGGGCACGGATGTTAGCTCAGGGCCAGCCTTCCTCAGCAAAAAGAGGAGGATTGGCAGCAGATGTTAGCTCAGGGCTAATCTTACACGTACACACACACAAAAATGCATGTATCATTATTTCTTTTTCAACATCATTAGTTTTTCCTTCTGTTTAGTTTTTCCTTTAGTTTAGTATTGCAATAACTTTGCTTTATCCTCCTTTTCATTGCAAATGAACAGTACCACAGTTGTATTAGAGATTAAACATCTTTTCCTTACTGTTATGGGAAACCAACCACCACGTCTATAATTTTTGTTATAATATCCCTTATGATTCAAAATAACAGACCTTAAAACACCCTTCTGTAGTGTACCTGTATGTGAACTGGGAACTACTGCCCTTAGCAGCTGAGTCTAAGAGATTTACAGAAGAGAGTCAGAGGGAAGGATGTGGGGGAATACAGTGATGAACTTTTTATAGGAAGGGAAGAAGTTTAGAAAAGCAAGAAATTGGTGAGGGAATTTTGAGTAGGGCTGATCAAAGGAGAAATTTATTGTATTGAAAAAGGGCAACATACTAGCTTAAATACATATTGTCAATGAATCCTGAGGAACATATTTTTTGGCAAGTCGTTGATACAAGCTGGATAAAGATAAAGAGATTATAGAATGTTTATGTTTTTGCAACCAACCAAAGTGAGGCAGACAAGTTCACAGGTGAAATTCATCCAAAGGAGAGAGGGTTCAGCTAAACTCATTGCACATCCACCTCCCCCAGCTACTCTAGTTACTGAGCCCCTCCTAATCTTAACGATCTTACAATAAGCAAGACCACATCTTCTGCAAGCCTCGTAAGTGAACTAGTGTTCACATCAGCGTGTCTGAGCCCAAAGTGAGTTTCCTTTACCATCAGAGTAAAGTGTTCCTTCTCAGAGAACCATGTGCTTAAATTGTATTTCTTCAGACCTTTATAATTAATCATTATTTTAACTTAAATATACAAAACTGGCAATGTTGATGATGGTTGTTGCATAAATAAGGACCCATCAGAAATTATTCCCAAGTCTCTTGGTCAAAAAAGGCTGAGATTCTTCTGAATAACTGTTTTTATTTTATCTCAAGAACACTAAATTCCATTGATCCTGTTTTCTTCTTTGCTTTGGCCACTAGGAAGCTCAGGGACAACTATTGCCAACCTTTAGCAACTATCTTTGTGCATCTCTGGACACCAAGTTTCCTGCAGATTTACTGTTTTCCCACCTGTACTTTCCCTTTGCCCTAATTCTCACATTTATTTATTTTAGTTACTTTTCATTGTATCTATTTTTTAAACCTATTCAAATCCTTGGAGAAAATAAACAGAGTATATTAAGTAAGTAAATACAATACATTCAATGTGATTGCAATTTATTCGGCAAGGATTTATTAAATGCTTTTATACTACCAGAACTATTCAAGGTACTGCACAATTCCTGAAACCTCCAAAATAAAAATGGTTACATAACCGCATATTATTCTGATGTTTGAAACACAACGTCTTATCCTACTAGCCAAGCAGTGTCTAGCCAAAGATATAAAACTCACAGAAACACAATGATCCAGGTATTCTGCTTTCCTGTACTACAACACACAATGACCTTTTAATCTATCTTTTAACTATATTGAATACTGTCCGTTTGAACAGTATGATGCGTGAGGGCTGCAGCTCAGTTACAGCCAAAACATCTTCGTGAACACAGCTACTGTGGGACAAAGCATCAAAGGTTTCTTCGACATCTTACAGACGTTAATTAATCCTCAAAACTGTTTTTTCTCATCTGAGTAGTGTGCCAGAACCTCTCGGCCTGAGAAGGGGATGGAATTATACTTTCTATAACCTTTTCATTAGACAAAAGTGAAACACAATAACAGAACCCAAGTGCAAGCCGGAGCTGCCTGTTGCAACTACTAATCCAATTGTACCGAGAAAAGAGGAAACAAACTAGGAGATTAGTCAGAACTGCCCATACCAGACATGCTTAATTTGGTTTTGTTATCCTTAGAGTTTATCTCACTCACCGAGTGCTCTGGCCACTTTTGAGAAGGTGAATTAATTATTAAGCAATTTCTGGAAAGCTACTTAAGTCAGCTTTTTCTTTCCACTCCAAGAGCAGCGACGCAAACAAATGCATTCGCAGAGTAGGATGCAACTAAAGCTTCTATTGATTTCAATTATTGGCTATATTTCAGCTAAATTAGGGGTTTAAGATTTGTCTCTCCATCTTTTATTTCCTACAAAAGGCAGAGGGTAGATGCTTTAAACTTTTTTATTATTTTTTTACTATTTTTACTAAAAACATGTATTTTAATTTTTTTTTCACCACAGCAACTATTATCCATTGTTCTCCTATGAACGGAGACTCCTCCAACTAATAAGCTGATTGATTTTTCACAGTTATTTCCAGAGAAGATTGATAATTCTGTCAAGGCAAAAGAAATTTCCTGAAAAGTCTTGAGAAAGGATAATGGAAATAATAAGCTAATATTAGAGTTATTCATCCCTGAGCATATTTTAATCATTTTTGAAATGGTCTGACTATATTGCTGGTTGCCTGGTACAATGGTTTTAAAATTAGATAAACTACATCTTTATATTAAGAAGAAACCTAAGATATACTTAAAGAGGAACCCAATTAAAAATCTTTTTAGTGAGGTCCAGATTTATGTGTCAAAGTCATTAAGTATTAAATTAGGACCCCGCTTATGTTCTACTCAAGATAGAGTTGACCTTTCAAACCAAAGAATTTCTTTGCACGAATCATTTGTATAACTCTTTCTGCTCAATGTTAATGACAAATGAAAATTAAAACAAGTCTCATAACCACAGTTATGCATGTGCCATTTAGAGTGTTTTCTGTCGTGAGTCACTGGCAACCCTTCCTGAACTGGCTTAAACAGTAACAGGAGGTTGATTGCTCATATAGCTGGGGTCTTCAGGTGCCAGTGGCTTCAGCATTCCCATCCCATTTTCCTGTTCTCCTTCAGCTGTGTCCTCTGTATTTTGTCTTTGTCTGCAGGTGGATCTCTCTCATGGAGGCAAAATGGCTCAGACCTTCGAGACGCCACATACGTGCACCGCAATATCCAGAAAGAGGTCATTTCTTTGAGTGACTCTCTCTGAAAAGCAAGCAAACCCCTTCCTCAACAAAAACTCACATCTCATTGCTTTGAATTGGGCCACATGCCTGGTGCAGAAGCAAGCCCTGTGGCCAGAGAAATGCCATGCCCTGATTGGCTTGTGCCTGGGTTCCGGACGCCAGTCACCATGGCCAGCAGGCTGGGAATGCCTCGCCTGCCTTGGACCAATCACAGCTCCCCGCTGGACGTGGGGAGGGCTGACTCCCTCGCGGACCACAGGCTGCTACGCCGGGCAGGAGCGGAAGGGATCCCAGGAGATAACCATGGTAACCACTTCAATTCCTAAACTTCTTTCCGTGTTTTTTTGTTCAACTTATTCCTAGAAAGGGGTTGGGGGCATAGCGCGAGACCCAAACAACATACACAAAAGCGTTAAAAATAATTTGTTGTAGATAAAAGCCTAAAAATTATGGTGAGTCTCAACTTCCCACTTCTGAGGTTCTACCAAAGCCTCGCACACTATCTGCTTGAATTCTAAATCAAATAAATGTGGCTTTTCACAGCATTTTCTCACCATTTTAAGAGAAATTTTGCTCAAAAGACTTTCCTGCAACTGGCTCCCAGGCTGCCTGTCATTCAGGAAAAATCAGCAGGCAGGAGGATTCCCAGCTCCTTCACAGCTTCCTGCGGGGCAGCTGCTCCCGGTGATGCCACTGTGTGAGGATCCAAGGGCGAAGAAGCTGCTAAGGGGCTGGAGCCTCTCCTCTGGCGTGGAGTCAGGTAATACATTCTTGTCACAGGCATGGAGACAAAGACACCTGCTAAGCCAGCACCGCTGCATCTCCACAGTGCTGGAAAACAGAAACAGATCCACTGAAGACAGCGTCTGAACAAATTAGTGGGTCTAGCCTCATGAGCCCATGCTGGCAAATCGTTTCTGATGCAGACACGGAGTCAACCATACCACCAAACTCTGTCATTGGATTTGCCTTCTTTTAATGATGATTTGAGAACATGATAGCAGTATCTAAGCATCAAGGGAAGACATTCTAGTGCCTCTCCTGAAAGGAGAAAGATGTCTTAACCCAGCCAAAGTAGTAAATATGGGAATTTAGTAATAGGAATACTCGTTACCTGTTTAGTATGAGAAGTGATTCTTTTAAAACAATAGAATTCACCATGTTTTCTTTTTGAGCCTTTTCATTTTAAGTCTCTTAAAATTGAGTCTCTAATAAATCCTGACAGCTTCACAAAAAAATCGTCATATCTGACTAATCAAACTCTTTTCATTAATCAGCCGAGTGACAAGTCTGTTGTGCCTAGAGCAAGTCAGGGAAGTAACCTGTTCTGACTTAGGCAAAGCTTTAGACTCCGTCCTACTTGGCATATACTGTAATAAGCTGCTCTCTAAAGTTCCGCTGGCGGGAGAATAGAATCTGGCCATTCATTCAGTCAGTCACTCAACAAGCATTCCTGGCATGGTGCTTAGAGCAGTGTGAATTTCCAGCTTCCCCACCACTGGCACCAACTTGAAGGTTGCAAAAGAAGGGAGTAAGGAATGGAAGAAATTAGGGGCAGGAGAGAAGGAGGAAGGAAGGGAGGGAAGGACAGGAGATAAGGGAAAAGGGGAAAAATCTATCTATCGCTGTCCAGTTAACGCTACTAGTTGGCTTCTTTCCCAGCCCTGGGGTTGTTTAGTGAGAATGGAGGGGAGAAAAAAGCAGAGGCAAAATGAGGAGAGAAAACTGCCCCAGAGTCCTCTCCCATGGCCACTCAGTCCGTCTCAGTGCTGTTCCTAATCCTCACTATCCCCCTCCAAGCCTGTATCCAGTGGCACATCTCTAGCACTGCGTCCCTTATCCCAGAACATTGGGAGACAACTCTAGTGCCTTGAAACCATCACAGATGAGACAGGAGATGTGGTCGTGGCTCCCTAAGATGCAACTCTGAATGAACGTTCTGGCAGCAGTCAGGGTCTCTATCACTCCCTCGGTACTTCTGTAGAGTTAATTATTTAATTCATTCGCTCATGCATCAAGGGCCTGCTATTGTCAGTCACTATTCGGGCCTATGGGAAGCAATGATTATGTATTGGCAGGGGGTCACATATAATATACAAAAAAAATTAACAAGAAAGTATCAGATGGTAGATTTTTTGAGCTATACACGGAATAAAAACAGGATAACAGAATAAAATAACTAGGTGGCTAATTTATGCTGGATGTCAGAGAAGATGTGGTAGTTAAGGTGAGTCTACTAGGCAGATGTACCCAGGGACATTTTTCTGAATGTCTGAGGGAGAAGAAGGAGCCAGTCTTACTAAAATCTACTAATGCCAATTAGCTAAAATCTATTAATGCTAAGACAACTAATGCCTATGCCTTCGGGTGGGAGCAAATCTGACTTATTCAAGGATCTCAAGGAAGACCAGGGCAACTGAACACAGAGGATGAGGGCAGAGCGGTGTGAGATGTGGTCTGAGAGGGAGCAGAGGCTGCAGCAGAAAAGCACTGTGGGGCAGAGTAAGGGTTTGCATCTTACTCCAAGGATAAGAGGAAGTCACTGAGTTAGAGAATTGCAGCACACGGGCATTCTATGCTGCTAGCCTTATCAGTACGTATCTCAAATCTATTACATGTTAAAGACGTTTGTGGACTTTTCCGGGATCCAAACCACCATGAGAAAGGTTATTTCCATGAGAAAATTCTTTCTGAATTCCAGACAAAACACTTGCAACTCAGACCTGATCCATCTGTAACCTGGCTGGGCATCTTCCTCCAAGATGTCCTGGGCGTTGTCCCAACATTGCATCACTGTTTAATCTTCAGGACTAATTTGGAAAATGGACAATCCCAGACTATTTGAATCTTCCAGGCCTCAGGGAGAAGCTGGTTTATCGTTTCTCTCTTTGCCAGTGTACACGGAGCCTTCTCACCGCCAGAATCCCTTTGAGAGTGGTCATTCACATTATCTAGAGCTGGGTCTACAGTTCTTACGTCTTGTTTAACTTGTTTTAAAATGTTTTCTGACAAAAAGAGGAAGATTAATTCACGCCATCTTCTCCCTCTCAGTTTTAATTAAGACTACTTTCACTGTGAATTTTTTCATAAAGTTTTTTGACTTAGAAAACAATAGTAATGAATCACCGCTTTGGAAATTTCATTAGTAAGCAAAATGGGAAATGCAATTATATGTTAAGTTATTTGTGAAAATTATTCTCTGAGATTCAATTATTTTATTTTGGGAAATATGTCCCATTTTCTAAGATAAGAGGTCGCTCTGATATATGTCATGGGCTGCATCAAATAATTTGAAATAAGGTGGGACTTAAATATCTAAATGTAAAACGGTGTCCTTCAAAAAGTTTATGACTATCTGGTGCTCAAAAGATTTATTTTCAGGGGCCGGACCCCTGGCCGAGTAGTTAAGTTTGCACGCTGTGCTTCGACAGCCCAGGGTTCCGCCAGTTTGGATCCTGGGCGTGGACCTGGCACCGCTCATCAGGCCATGCTGAGGCGGCGTCCCACATCCCACAACCAGAGGGACCTGCAACTAGAATATACAACTATGCACCTGGGGGCTTTGGGGAGAAGAAGAAAGAAAAAAAAAAAAGGATTAACAACAGATGTTAGCTCATCTTTAAAAAAAAATAATACTAAGTACTAACATATAAAGTTTTAAAGAATAAAGATTTATTTTCTGTTCAAGCAGATTACTCAGCAGAAAATTATAGTATTTGCTATCATCATCTTTAACTGAATTTGATTAGCTCTTTGCTATAAGTTACCTTCCAGGGGAAAAGATCTGCGGGCTGTTTTCAGGACATTAGAGCAATGTAATACAAGCTGAGCACGTGAGTTCCACAGACCCACAAATCCAGAGAATAAATAAATTGATCAAGTAATTTAATAAAATTAAAATGTGATTTTTCCTGTTATGGGTACTCATCGCACATAATATTTCCATAACACTTTCAGAAAACTTTACATTATGGAAAACTTCGAACACCCAAAATTAGAAAAAGTAATAGCTGTGAACATCCAGGACCCACCACCCAGCTTCAATTATGATCAGCATTTTGTTCCTTTTGTTTTATTATCCCACCCACCTTCTGACAACATTTTTGAGAGCTAAAAAAAATTATATGCATAAATTGGTAGTTACTAAGTTAACTGCAAGGTCACTGTCTTTTCTAACACTATATCCTTTTTATGATTTTATTTTTAATCACAAGTATTAGATCTTGGTTTCTTAAGTAAAAATTTAGGATGTAGCAATTTCTTATCACGTTTTTCACGGCTCACATCTCTCAGTGCCTTGCGAGAATTCAATAAGAGCTAAGTACTAATTGTTGTGATGTTTCCAGCTTCCCTGTTTCAGAACCGTAGTGGGAAGGGGGAATGCTGGCAAGTGAGCAAAGGAGTGAGATACTAGCTGAAAAGCACAAATCAGGAACTACTTCATTGTTTGATGATACTTGATGCGTTTAGACCAAACGATGCTAATGACAGGAGAGAAATGTCAGGATATGGAAATCATGGTGAAAGAATGTAAATATCTTCGTGTGCTTGTACCTAATGAACAATCTTAGACTTGTTTTCCCTACCATAGAATCCAGTCTATAAACCTCCATCCTTACGCCCATTATTTTACTTAAGGTTTCTATTATGTCCCCCACGTATTTCTGTGACTGCCTCTTCCTGACTCTCCCAACTCCAGGACATTGTCCAAGCTGTCTACCTTCAGTCAGGGAAACATTTTTAAAACTCAATTATGAACTTGTTGAAATTCTCCAGTGGTTCCTCACCGACTTCAGGCTGTCTCTTTAGTATGACTTGGGTGAAATTTTAAACCTGAATCCAGCTTGCCCCTTTGCCCACATAGTGCCTTGAACGTGTTGCTTGAACTGGAATGACTGCCCACAGTGTCCTTTCTGGATGAAAACTAACTTCACGCCATCCGTTTATTCAGATTGTCCTCTCATTTAGGGACCCGGTGCCTCACTGGTGGGACCAGCTTCTCTGCTCCCGTAGCACTGGTCAGGTCTGTTGACATCCTCACTTCCTAACTAGACAAAAACTCCCCGAGACCAGCGCCCATGCCTGTCTCACCATCGCATCCTCAGTGTGTTCTCATTGCTCAGCACAGACTAAGTGTTCCATAAATGTTTGCTGTAGAAATGGCTGAGTGGATGAATGAAAAATACACAATTTTGCCTTTTTCGGTAAAATAATTCTACTGAGAAGAAAATGAAAGAATCATCCTTTGGAGTGTCATAATAATAAAAGTTGTGATAGAAAATTACTTTCAGTCAAACATAAGATTCTAGAGCTATTTCCTTAATATATAAATATTCTTAATATCTTATCTATTTTCTTAAATAATATATTCTAGATCTATAATTTTAAAATATTATTCTCTGTTGAGTAAGTCCACATTCACAATATGCCTCCATGGGGTTTCAATAGCACATTATTTGCTGTGAGATAAATCTAAGTCCTCCACCTTCCCACCTCACATGGATCAGTGCACTTAGAACCAGCAACCCAAACATCTCTCGGTTCCCTAAGAGACTCCAGTCCGATGGGAACAGATAAGAGGAAGTCGAGTCTATTTTCCCCTGAGCAAACAAGCCGACTTTCCCCAGAAACTGATAAGCACAGGTTACTTAGGTTTCTGACGGGATTCACTGGTTTGTTTACATTATGTTTCAGCGTCTTATTGCAACTTTAAACCATTTGTACGCTATGCACTGCCTCGAGTCCTTTCAGAAACAGGTGAAACATAAATTTAAAATAAGTAAAGATACAGTTTAACCTACATATAATAGCTACAGAATTGTCAACACTTATGCCACATAATAGGTTGACATATTTGTTTCATGTTGATGAGATTAAATTGATCGATCTTGTTACCTACAGGATAAATATGTTCCTTTACTTTATTTAGAAGAGATTTAAACCTTATTACCCTAAATGGAGACTGTGCCTGACTGCGTCATTTAAATAGCTCTGATCTCAACCCAATGTGGTGCATTATAGAGAAAAGATATGAAAAATTGTACCCCTTTTAATTTCCTGGAGCATATACAATTCTTTCAAAAACACTTAAGAATAGTTTATCTAAAATATTATAATTCAAGCTACAATTTATTTTTATTTTCAGATTTTTACTATTATTATCTTTATTTTATTTCCTTTTCTGCCAAGGAAAAAGTTTGCGCCTGTCTCTGACAATACATATTTTTAATAAGGCTATGGAAGAACTTTCATCTTAAAGCACATAGGATTTTGTAAAGGTCCTCCACTCTAAGAATATTAGGGAAAATTCTATGGTGCAGATTCAGGTTCAACAAACATTTATTGCAAAGCTACTACACGCCAGCCCCTGGGCCAAGTGCTTTCTCATGATATCTCATGGGATCCGTATAACAGTGTGGTGGGAAGGTGTTACTACCGTCCCTATGTCATAGACAGACAACAGAGACCCACATGGACTAAGTCAGTCACTTACTCTCACGCAAATACAATGGAAAATGCCTAGAAGCGTGTGACATGGTAGGCGTTCAGTAAATGCTTGCTGAGCTCAGAAGTACTCTGCCTTTTAAGACCAATCTGTTTCTCTTCAGCCTTCTTAGATCGGACCACACTGAGGGAGTAAACAGGAGGCTTGGCAAGCATTCTGGCTTATTTATGTATTTACTTTCATAAGTAATCCTTTATTTTATCTGAACAGGATATTGAACTGTCTGCCTTTTTTTTGTAACTCTTTAAGCATGATTGAGGCCAGTCTTCTCAGATTATACGGTATTATCAGTCCAATACATTTCTCTCCATTATTGTTTTATTGAGGTATCTAAGAGAAATTGTTTCAGCCAAAGTAGCTTGAGATTCTTTTAGCCAATCTAGAAAACCATGTCCTATGTGTAATTAATGCCTCTATGTTCTAACGTTGAAGTTTAGGCTTTGCAAATGGGCACATTGCTTTAAGGTAAATCTTCATGTACTCATCTTTTCCCCCAGGACGTAGCACAGTGCCTAGTAAATCATGGATATTCAATAAATAGCAGATAAATGTAATGATGGATGAACAGTTTCTGTAATGAGTGACACACACGTAAAACAAGCCATTCCTCCTGGAATGTTTCTTTGGGTAGGATTCAGTATGACTAGTTAGGACAATGTTCAAACTCTATTCCTTGCTGGCTGTGGGAACTTGATCTGATCATATAATGGCCCTAAGTCTCAGTTTTCTCCTTTTTAAAATGGTAACAGTGAATCCTATCCACAGAGTAAATTACCAAGCGATAAATGTAGTTCTTGAAGTTTATACCTGCTATGGGTTGAACCATGCCTCCTCCACAAAAAAAAATTCGTGAGTCTAAGTCCTAACCCCAGTAGCTCAAAATCAGACCGTACTTGGAGACAAGGTTTTTACAGAGGCAATCAAGTTAAAACGAGGTCGTTAGCATGGGCCTAAATCCAATATGACTGGAGTCCTTATTTTTAGAATAAGGTGAAGCTTAGAAAGACACACACAGAGAACACCATGTGAAGGCAGAGATTGAATTAATGCTTCTACACACCAAGACACACCAAAGATTTCCAGCAAAGCACCAGAAGCGAGGGGTGAGGCGTGGCACCGATCCTTCCCCACGGCCCGGAGAAGGAAGCAACTCTGCCAGCTCCTTGATGTTGGACCTCTAGACTCCAGAACTGTGAGGTGATCAATTTCTGTTGTTTAAGCCACTTACTTTGTGGTGTTTTGTTACAGCAGCCCCAGCAAATTACGACAATGCCTGACTGTGATTATGTCCTTCTTTAAGAAGCAGCTAAAGTCATCTTCTGGGAGGAAGGAGTTGGTATAGAGCTGAAAGTTTGAGAAGAGAGATAAACTTCTTCATTCATTCCAGCTGTAATTCTTGAACATCTCCCGTGTGTCAGGTTATCACCAGAGATATTACCAGAGGTCAGAACTTCACAGCCCTACCCTCATGAAGGCTAATGTCCAGTAAAGGTCTGGAGATGCTGTGGGGGAAAAAGGATGATGGAGACAACTTGGGATGAATAAACTGATTGTCAAAACATACAGAGCTCAATCTCTTAATAAACAAGATATTTTATGGTTTGCATTTTGCCTGCTTCTTTGACTTTCAACCTCCAACCACCCCATTCCTTCCCCTCCACTCCGACTGGCCACATATTGTGTACACACACAGAGACACACACACACATATACACAGAGGCTATGCTCCACTCACACTCGCTTGCATTTTCCACAAACTCCCATATTCTTCTTTATTTCATGACTTTACACATTCCATTCTCTCCACCTAAAATTCCGCTACTCCCCTTTACTTACCTATTATTGTGGGCTCCCAGGGTTTCCCAGAGTTTAAACTCAACCGTTATCTTCACAATGTCAAGCATTCCTGACACACTCTAGGTTAGAAGTACCTCCTCTGCTCCCACAGTACCGGATCCTCATTACCACTCTACACTGTCGTTGGCTGTGGACTTGCTTGAGAGCAGAGACTGAGTCTTTCATCTCTCTTCCCTCATGCTGAGCACAGTGCCTAGAATAAATAGATGTACAATACATGTTTCTTGGGTCAAATGCATAATTAATTAATGTCGAGAAATGTCATATGCAAAGATATTCAGCAACCTATACATACAAGGCAAAATGGCCCAAGGGCTGATTAGTGGTATGACATGCACCTGTTGCCTGGCCACGTGTCACTCTGTTCTACGGGATTATGGCTTCCACCGCCACCCTCCACATCCTCCTCCACCATGAAGGTACCACCCACTACCAGCCCAGCTTGCTGTCGGATGCTTAACGTGTGTCTCCACCTGGTAGGAAAGTCTTTGGAATGTTGGCATTTATCTTTTGAAAAGTTGTTGAGCACAATCCTAAAGATGTGTAGTATTTTTCAACCGTGTAACTTTTATTTTAACTATGTCTTAAAATGTATAACATGAGGATTTTAGAGAGTCATAAAGCATCTGAGTCCCTCTACAGTGATAGATCAATGATTTTAGAAATAAATATGTAAAAGGAAAAGGAAAATTAAGGTAGTTGAAAAGTTTCAATTTTCATGCAGCCGCACGTCTCCAATGGTGTGTATAGATGGACAAGTACTAGTTAAAACAGTCTTACACAAATTAACAACCATAAATCCTGATTTCCACTCTGCCTTTGCACTGTATTATGACTCGGTCTTCATCTCTCACATATTGAGATTTTTCTCTTGTTTATAAAATGGAAACGATGCAGGTGTTTCTACTACAATGCATGTTCACTTTCTGCAAAATTGCACACTAAAAATCAAAGACCTTATAGGAAGAATGGGGTTGGTGCAGATTGTTCAAAAGCTCTGGAACTTTGCAACCAGAGCACTAAAAGAGCAATTAACAAGCCCAATAGAAATCTGAGCTCAGTGAAGTCTCTCTTGGTATTTGTGCCCAATCAGTCAATCTTTGCAGCCTTAACCTCCGATGCTGTTGCTTCCCCTGGGAGGTAAAGATCCTGGAGATAGACCATTCTAATAGACCATTGGATGAAAATTAAAAATCTCATTTGGAGTGTAACATGTTACATTTTTCCATTGTTTTAATGCAAAGAAAATGTCTTTGAAGCTTCTTCGTCTGCACTCCCAGTTTCCTCAGGAAGTTCAACATGGTAGAAAGTATTACAGTGCTTGAAGGCTCTAAACCAAGCTCTATTTGCAGTTCTGTCTCTTTCTACAGGTCTTGCTAAGGTCTCCACAGATGGCTCCTGAATTGAGAGAAAGCCTGCCCCTGATGACTTCAGAACATTAACTTGATGAGGAGAATCATGGAAGAACCAACGCACGGCTGACGCGTTATACAGACAGTATCCTCCTATTTACCCAGAGTGAATGGGATAATTAGTTTCAAAGAAGCACACTTTGAAGTAGAACAGATTGTAGCTATAAAACCTTATTTAATTGATGAACAAAATAATCAACTGGGGCTTAATGAGATCATGTCAGGAAACTTTTCCAATTCCATGGGACAAATGCATTATGTAGCAATTCTCTCTTAGTGTCTCTTTTGAGCCTCATGAATAATGATTGTTGCAAACACTTCCACTTTTACATTTAAAGGAAATGTGTTGTTAGTTATGGCAACTCCCACCCTGGCTATCTTCCCAGAAAGTTGGTGCTAAATATATTCAGGCGAAAACAATGAAGACTTGCTCAAATTTTGCTATTGGAGTTCTTTGGGGCTTTTCAATGAATGCCTTACTGACCAAATGATTTGGAGGACGCAGGTCTAAACCCTGCAGCGGAAAATGCTTCCACAGTGGTCTATCATTTTATTTCCCTGTGGGATAGGACAGTTAAGTGCCATTGGAAAAGAACCTTCCTGAATCCTGCATGAATATAAATTGCCTCTTTCTAAGCCTACAAACTTGGCTCAAAAACTGTTGAAACATAAACAAGTGTGATACTGAAGTGCGTTGGTCAAAAACAAAAAGGGGTGTTCCATTAGAACCAGAATATATTTAATTTTACTCTCTAATATGAAACTATATTACACTTCTGGAAATGGGATGATAATTAGGTAGCAACTATGTAGTACTCTTAGGTCAGGCTACTGTTTCAGACCAGGTGTTTAGAATTCTCATCCTTCTGTACTGGTGGAGGTAACTTTCTATTGTGTTAGATGTTGTGTGCTCTTAACTCGTCAACGTTAGCATTACGTATTTGCAGACTTTAGGAGAGCTTGGACTTAAGAAATCAGTCAGATCATCTGTGAGTTCTTTTCGTAGATCACAAAACTGATAGACAGAAATGAATGGGGAGCTATCACAGTATTTCTTACAATAAGTAACTTGTTTCATAACCTGTGAGGACAAGAAACAATTATCATTACCTGGCAAAGAAGGAGGGTAATAATGTGTCTTTTTCACTGTGTATATTAAAGCTACAAAACGACTAGGTAGAAGAATTTACCCAATGCACAGTTAGTGAGCTTCAAAGGACGTGGCTGCCTATCTCATTTCAACTCAGTTAAGCTGGGACTTACCTTGGCTGTGTGAATCACCCAGAAAGATGTGTCCAATGAGAAGAGCCATGGGCAAGGACACAAACTAGAGAAGCAATAGTTTGAAAGGCAGGGGGAAAAAAGCTCATGCATGAGAATAAGAGAGAATGAGAAAAGAGAGAGGATGACCAGAAAAGATTATTTTCATGAGGGTTAAGAGTTTTTACAAGAAATATTTGGGCAACACTGACAAATGCTACGAAGTGGTCAGGAAAGATGAAAGCTGAGGATAATGCATACATTTTGGCAAAAATAAGGACTGGGATGCTGGAGATTATGGTCAGGGTGGGATACTGGAATTGGAAGTTTCTGATAGCAGCTAGTCTGGGTTAGTGAGAAGTCCAGAGCCTGAGTAAGACTTCATGTGACTGAAGTGGCGTGAAGGTCAAGATGTGCGGAGGTGAGGATGTCAGGGGACTACAAAG
Organism: Equus przewalskii; assembly: GCF_037783145.1. Taxonomy (NCBI): domain Eukaryota; kingdom Metazoa; phylum Chordata; class Mammalia; order Perissodactyla; family Equidae; genus Equus; species Equus przewalskii. Next base: position 3,080,896 of record NC_091838.1, read on the forward strand.
CCAGGGTTTCTTATCACTCCTCCACATGATCGCGGAAGTCACCGATATGTTGGCAGGACGTGAGGTACAGAACAAGAGAGGTTTCAAATCTTTTGTGATTGAGGAGTGAGCTGTATAAACAGGAGAACTAATACCCAAAACGGTGATGTTTTACATGTGGAAGGAGAAGCAAGTGGGTTTAGATACAGCCACCAAGATTTGGGAGAATATTGGCTCCACGCTTTAACCTCAAAGTTCCTGAGGCCCCCATGGTACACGGGATTGGGATCAGCCTGAAAGGAGCCGAGGAAAGATGAGTTGAGAATAAGAGGCACAGAGCAGCGCAGGCTGAGATACGGGAGAGGTCGTGCGACTCCTGAGGCTTACATTTGGGAGACTGATCAAGAACTAATTAAGAGCCCGCTGCTTGCAAGACACTAAGGATCCGTGAGGGCAAGAAAATTAAGAGTGGGCCCTGCCCACATGGAGTCTATTGGAGAGAGACTTTATCAAAGACGCAAATACCTGTACAATCATAGCCCGATAGGAGCTAGACAGGAGCAGCACAGGAGCTGGAGGGCGGTTATAGGGGCCTGCTCTACTGGGGAGGACACGCTGTCCTGGGACAGTAGTGATCGTGCTGAACTCTGAAGGAGCCGGTGGCCTGCGGAGAGGATGGGCAAGGACAGGGAGTGAAAGGGACAAAGAGGATGTGTGTGCAAAGGCCCATGGGGGGAGGAACTGAAGTGTCATGTGGAGCAGGGGTGCAGAGCAGAGCACAGCAAGCATGTGCCACGGAGAGAGAAGCTGGAGCGAATGACGCCAGGCCTCGGAGGTCCCGCAGAGGAAATGGTTCTATGTTGAAGGGCAAGCTTTGTTCCTATGACGAGACTCTTCAAAGTATCCTCTTGAAGCAGATGAAGAGGTCTCAATGCGTCTACCTGTCCTGAGGCACAGACCAGCGGGCAAGCACAGAAAGGGGTTTATCCTTCCCTCCTTGAAGGCCGTTGTGGTTCTCACAGTTGACAATTGCTTCTTCAAAAGGATTATAACATCCTGCGTGGTGACCTTCTGTCTATGAATAAATCATGCAGGTTAAAACGTTCCGTGACAATCCTTTGAGCAGAGCTCCCCTCCCCTGCTGGGCTCCCGTCTCCTTCCTCTCTGTGGTGAGATGGCCTTTCCGCCTCCCACTTTAGAGGGGAGGAGGAATTAGAAGATGACAGAAATCTAAAAGACCTGGGGATAGACCAGTTTCAGGAAAACTGTGTTGGTAAAAATCAGATTGCTGTAGGTAAATACGGGACTGGATGTGGTTTGCCAAACAGCTATTTCTGAAAATGTCAAGAGAAAGGAAGGGAGAAAGATGAGAATGAACCTTGAAGGGAAATGAGATTAAAGGAAGCACATTTGTTCATAGAGTCTTTTGGTTTGGGGGGATTTTGGTGAGGAAGATTGGCCCTGAGCTAACACCTGTGCCAGTCTTCCTCTATTTTGTACGTGGGATGCTGCCACAGCATGGCTTGATGAGCAGTGTGTGGGTCTGTGCCCAGGATCCAAACCTGTGAACCCCAGGCTGCCGGAGCAGAGAGTGTGAACTTAACCACTGCGCCACTGGGCTGGCCTCTCATATAGTTTTTTTAAACAACTTTTCCAAGGAAAAAATCTCAGCTATGCACAAAAGTGGAAAGAATAGTAAAATGAACTATCTCAATTCACTCAGACTAAATAATTATTAACAATTATATTACCACGTTGGCTACATTTATCCCTTCTCTTGTTTCTTTTCCTCTTATTTTATGGCAAATCCCAGACAGACATCACGTTGTATAATCCCCATATTTTCTACTATGCTTCACTAAAAATATGCAATTTTTCCTTTATAAAGTGCCATAATTGTATCCAACAAAATTAACAGCAACTCCTTGTTATACCTAATACCCAGTCCATATTCAAAATTGTCCTATTGTCTCAAAAAAATGTCTTTTTACAATTAGTTTCTTAGAATGAGGATTCAAACAAGTTCCAAGTAGTTCGTTTGATTGTTGTGTCTCTTTTAAGTTTCTGGTAATCTAAAACAGCCCCTCCCTGGTTTTTTCATGCCTGATTTTTTTTTATAAAATCAGTCAGTTCCTGTACTCTTACATATTTTTATAAATGAAAGTTATCTCTAAAGACTTCATGCATGATTTTGGGTTTTTTTTTTTTTTTTTGACTAATGAGGAGGGTTTGGGTATGTCATACTCAGAGTGAAAGGAGCCAGCGATAAGAAGTTGAAGATAAAAGAGAAGGCAGCATCATTATTGGTGCAAAATTATAAGGAAGTAGAATACAGAAGTTAGCTGTTGGCTATAAGTGAAACTTTCCTCTTCTGACACAGGAGACAGAGGTAAGGATGAGTGAAAATATTAGTAAATTTTAAAGCTATGAGAGAAGCAATGTTCAAAATATTGATTAATCTGTTTGACCTGAGGGCACCAGTGATACAAAACAGACTGATGCAGACCACCCATGTCTTTAAGGGTGCTAGTGCATTTCAGTCCTGAGTGATGGGGAGGTAAGTGGATGTTGCTGCCTAAGGGCCTTTATCTTCTCGTTGAAGTGGAAGGTAAGGCTGTCTGATGGAAGGGAGGGTTAGGGCATGGTTGAGATTCAAGGGTTAAATATTTGGAATTAACAGTGGTAACAAATAAGAAAGTATGTCATTCGAGGATGAAGCAAGGGCCCAGAAAGAGTAGCTCAGTTAAGGGTCCTGAAGGCACTTGGTTGACTGGTTATAGAGAAAAAGTGAGGAGTAGCATTAATACTGGTGAAAGATCCTAGTAATCAACAAAGAACTATGACTTGCATATACGCAGATTTTAGTGACGCAATTTTAAAATTAATAACTGAGGAGAAAAGACAAAGCAAACATAAGGAAATATTAACAGTTGTTATTGGAGGATGGTGAGAATATGGGTATTTATTATAATGCTTTTGGTACTTTTCTATATTTTTTCACCATTTAAAAAAACTTTTTAAATAATTGACAAATGAAAGCTACATTACTACATATATAAGGTTGCACTAAAAATCGTCTTTAATCAAAATTATTATGAATATGCAGTTCTGTTTTTTATCATATACTCATAATAAAAATATAAATAATTAAAGAAAGTTGGAAATTAAATCCTCTAAGAGGATTTACATTTCTACTAGTAATGTCTGAGAATGCATTTCGGCATACCTTTTCAGCCTGAGGTAGCATTTACTAATAGATGTGTGAGAGATGACATGAGTGGAGCCGTATTAAAATAGAGCTGGAACAGCCATTTCAGAGGAGTTGCCTTGCACGTCTTGTTTTCTTTATCTTCCAAACTTGACCAAACTGCTAACACTCCGAGAAGTCAGTAAGAACAAGAATATCCAGTTTTATCTAGTTTGTAAGGACTGACGAAATTGGACTTTGCTGATGACTGGGTCACTAACCAATTAGTGGAATACAAATCAGCATTTTGCCTGAGGATCAAATCTCAAGCCTATCAATAAAGTACAAACCCAGCCTCACCTCCTTGAGCGCCAGTGAACTCTTCCTTAATACAACTCACCTCGTCCTCCCTTTTTCCCATAAAAACCTCTCCTCTAGTTGGGACACTATTTGGCTTTTTACCTGAATCTCTGCTCCCTGAATTGGGGTTCTTTGATCCCAGATAAACACTTTGCCTCTTAAACTGGCTTCTGTTTTTGCAGGTTGACAGCTAATAGATAGCAAAGTTCTAGACCAAAATTTGTATTTTAATAACAATAATGGCTAATATTTACTGAACACCTTCTGTAAGTTCAGCTAAGCACTTTACAAACAATCCTAAGATATAAGTCCTGTTTCTAGCACAGCCTTACAGAGAAATTGAAGCATTCAGTCAGCCAGCCAAAATCCAGTAATGGAGGAAGTCGCTGCTGTGTGCCAGGCACCGTTCCGGGTGCTGGTGATACAAAAGGATCTTACATTCTACAGGCCAGAGAAACGCCATAAACAAAAGCATATAAATAAATAAGATTCTTTCAGATAGTGGCAGATGTTTTGCAGAATGATATGCTAGAGAGTGATGCATTGGGGGAGCTGTTTAAACCAGGATGGTAAGGTAAGGTCTTTATAAGATGGCATCATTTCAGCTGAGACCTCAAATGAGAGGAAGATTTGAAAAATCTCAGAGAAAAGCATTCCAAGGAGAAGGAATAGCAAGTGTATAGCCCTCGAGGCACAAAGAATGGGAAGGGTACTGGAATGCAGAAGAACAGGGGAAAGAGAACAAAGAGGTCAAAGGGGAAGGCTGACACCAGACCTTGCAGGATCTTGAGGGCAAGGCGAAGAATTTGAATTTCCTTGTCAATTCAATGGGAAGCTGTTGGAGGGTGTCAAGGAGGGGAGTAATGTGATCTGATTTATGCTTTAGATTGCAAACGCTGGCATCTCTGTGGACGAAAAACAGCAGAGTAGCCAGAATAGAGGCAGGAAGATGTGTCAAAATGTCATTGCAGTGCTTCAGGGAAGATACAATAATGGCTGGGACAAGGACCATTTGAAGAGTGTTGGGGAGAATTAGGAACCAGATGTGATATCTGAGTTTTTGGCCTCAGCAACTGGGTGTTAGGTAATACCATTTGCTGGTCCTGAGAATGACGAGAATGGAGAAGATTGCAGAGACAAGCTCAACTGATCTTTTTGGTCATATTAAAGTTTAAGGCACCTCTTAGACATCCAAGTGCCAAAGTCGAATAGACAGTTGGACAGGAGAGGCTGTGGTTCAGGGGAAAGGTCTGGAGCAGAGATAAAAAATTGGGAGTCTTCAACTTTTAGGTAACCTTTAAAGCTGAAGTCCTGGATGAGATAAATTGGGTAGAAAGTGTAGCTGGAGGAGAAACAGGCAAAGCATAGATCCATGAGGACACCATCAACAGGAGGTCTGGTAGAGAAAGAGGAGCCAGCAAATGAGGCTAATATGGGATAGGCAGTAAACTGGGAGGAAAACTGTGAGTGTGGTGTCTTGAAGCCAATTGAAGTAAGTGTTAAAACAACAAAAAGAGGAGCGATCAACTGCATCAAGTGCCTCAAGGTGCCAAGCAAGATGAGGAGAGAGAAGGGAGAGTCGGCTTCATTTATACCAGGGCTTTGCTGCCTTAAATAGCGCCATTTCAACGATCCAGTGGAGGTAAAATACCAACTGAAGTGAACTCAGGAGAAGGGACTGAGGAAGTGGAGATAATGAGTCAGACAACCCTTCGAGGAGATTTGCTGTGAACAGAGACAGAACTGTAGCTGCACTGGAGGACGTAACTTGCCCAGGTGTGCACAGACATAAGCAGGTAGATCCTCACTTTGAAACTTGGAGGTACTGACCTAAATAAGACAAACTCTTGACCAAATATGCTATGTTTTAAGTTGCGTCTAAAGAGCATTTCATAAGTATTTACTTAACACTTTTTCTTTAATTTTCGTCTTTAACTAAATGTTACTATAGTCAATTAGACAGTTCCTAATGTTGAGATGCTGTCAGTGTCAATTCTTAGATATAAGTTCTGTGAATACTAGATAGTTGGGAGGGGTCCAAAGAAAGCTGAAGTGTGGCGCAGATTTTGTTGCAGAAAAGGCCATGTCTGTCACAAGGCAGAATGAACTGCATACTGTATATTTTGGGGGCCCACTTCCAGAGCCCCATGCCCTGTTGTAGAAAGAGTAGAGCTAAAAGTGATTTCATCATGCTTCATCCGAAATCTTTTATGTAACACACCAACAAAATGATTTTTCTTTGGTTTGTATTCAAGGTCAGCCAGTATACATGATATAAGAAATGAATGTCACATGAAGCAGGACTGACTCAGAATAAGAAAATATGTTGTCATTTAAGTTTGGGGATTTGGTTCTTGAGGTAAAATTGAAAAGTAGACTTTTAACACTTCATGCGATTTCATTGATAACAAGAACTGGAAAGGAAGAAAGGAGGCAGAGAGGAAAGGAAAGAAACCAACAATTATTGATCAGTCATGTGCGGGGCACTGCGTACTTTAAAATTCATTACGTTTTTTTATTCTCATCAAAGATGTTTTAAAGTTATTATTTACATTTTTCAGGATGGCAAAATTGAGGCTCAAGGAAGTTAATTCCCTAATGTAGTGTATCTGGGAATGAATGCCTGGTCTAACCAAATTCCAACTCCAACAATTAAATATAATATCATAATCCGTGCCAGCAAAAACACTGTCACAGAACTATGAAATATGGCTTTCTTGCTTCACATTTATTCTGAAGAAGAAAAATAATGACATTGTGTAGAAATTCTTACCATTCTGCAAAACACCATTCCATTCCATCTCAGCTATGAATACAGTCACATGTCATTCATGTGAGCACAACACGAGGGAAGAAATCCCTGCCCCTCTGGTTCAAAGTGGATTTGTAATCCGTTTACAAAGTCTTTCTGGACTACAAAAATAGAAACTACACAGTTTTGCTACTATATTAATGGAAGGGACATATTTAAGTGATCTTTCGTTTAGATTAAAAAAAGAATTCAGAAAAAATTTCTCCTGCGCACTCCTGGAAAACTGGAAGTCTTTAGCTCGAGCCCAGCAATGAGGAGGGGCTCAAAGAATATTCCTGGAAATGAAGTGATCTCTGACTATGTGTGTGTTAAGCACTTTGGATTCTAAGAAGGAAAGAATAGCTCTGGTCACCTTAAGAAAAGGGAGGCTAAGAATTTACATCCACGGAGAGAAGCAGAGAGCTGGCGGAGACCCAGACGGCTCTGGGTGCCAGCTTCTCCCTCCTCTCTTCTGGGCTTTGAGGTCTTTGTCTCCCGGGCTCTGTGTGCTCATTTGTGTCCTTTCCGACTGTTAGACAATCCTCTCTGTAAGCCCCTAGTTTAGTCTGCAAAGAAAGTCTGCCTGATAGGTCCACCTACTCACTGCTATCTCTTTTGGGTAGAAATTTTTATTTCAGGCCATTTCTTCATCCGAATTTGAGTTGCGTCCACTTCTCAGTCCAATAAGTGGCCAATGATGTTCAGAAAACAACCAAGAACTGCTTTTCTGAACAAAGAAGTATGGCAAGACATTCAGCTGGAAGGGGACTGGCAGGGTGATCATGACCAATGCATTAGTTGCTGTGATCTTTCACCTAAGGATCTGATTTAATTTGTATCAACAGCCTGGAGTTTGGCTAACTCTCTGCTTGGGTCATTTTAATGCAAGTCTGATGCTTTTCTTCCTGTCCTTGAAGAGCAAAGGAAAATTGTATGAAGTGTTGATTCAGAATCCTTTTTAAAAGAAATGCATCTGAAATCCAGATATGCCAGGATATTAAACACTTAAGAAAGAAACTTGGAAGTGACTTGTTTCTCTTCAATGATTCAACGAGTTGACGTCAAGCCAGATTCATGCACTACTTACTTTACACAAAAAGTATTTTTGTCAACTAACAAAGCTATTAGAGCCTTTTTGTATCTAAAGATGATGGAAATTTGATCCACTGGAAGCAGTAGGTCATCATGTGATGTATACAGAAACAGCTTTGCCCTCACTATAAGAGAACTTGTCTTGTAACTGAGACCCCCGAGTAACAAAGATGCTGGAGAAACACACCACATGGGGCAAGAGACTCATCGCATCCTGAGAAAATGAAGGTCTCTAGCAAAATATGTTTGAAGACATTAGGAACATGAGTGTAGTTTGATAAGTGGGTTTTTTTAAAATTTGGCATCTATACAAATATTCGTAAAAATGTCTGCCTCTTGTGAAGACATAAATTTACATATAACGTAAACACATGGGGCTCTAGATTGTGCATTTTTTCCTTTCTTTTTAAATTTGTATTGAATTTCTGTTGCAGTGATTACAACTTGCTGTGTATGTTCCATAAAATCCTTCAGAAGGGAGTAATAATATTTAAATAAAGTGTGGCCCAGATAGGGAATATTTAGGAATTTCTGAAGGATATAATTTCACTTTGTCATATAACACAAATATTACGTAAAAGGACATTTAAGTGGTGTTATGGGTTGAATTGTGTCTCTCTCCCTCGAAAAAAGATATGTTGGCATTTTCACCCCCAGATCGACTAGATCAGAATGTGACCTTATTTGGAAATAAGAACACTGCAGATACAATTAGTTAAGATGAGGTCTGCTAGAGTAGGATGAGCCCCTAATCTGATATAACTGATGTCCTTATAAAGAGGGGAAATTTGGACACAGACACACAGGGAGCACCCTCTGAAGATGGTGCTGCCACAAGTCACAGAACTGCCAGAAGCGGGGAGAGAAGCCTGGAACAAATCCTCCCCTAGTGCCTTCTGGGGCCCAGCCCACACTTGATCTTGGACTTCCAGCTTCCAGAACTGTAAGACAATAAAGCATTGTTTAAACCACTCAGTTTGTAGTACCTTTTACAGAAGCCCGAGCAAACTAATGCAGTTGGTCAACTGCTGCTGGTAAGCGGACTTAGGAATCACTTTTCCTTCAAGGAATCCACAAGGAGGTTGAGCTTGCATGCAGTGGAGGAGTAGAGTTGGACGATACTTCACAGGTCTATTAGAATGAATTCGTGTCTACAAGAGCTGAAAATCTGCCTTCGAAAAAGGCACGGGAACACTGACCTCATTGGGATTCAAGTCTATAAAAACATGTAAACTGAGTGACGTGTGAGTGGCATGTGATTACAACTGGAATGAACCATGAAAGGGAAAGCACCACCAGGCAAGACGGAGTCTGGACCCTGAGCTGCCCCCAGCACAAAGGCCAAACAGCCCTGATGCCGTGCAAGCATCCCAGAGATGATGACACCTGTGTGTGTGTGTGTGTGTGTGTGTGTGTGTGTGTAGCTGCAGAACTGGACCTCTCAGCATTTTGGAGCACAGACAGTTCGGTGGTGGGTGGGACACCTCAAGCAAGTACACTGCAGAGAGGGAGGAAGGGATCCACTCTCCCTCTTTTGCCAAGAGCATCACAACCTGTGTGAGTTGAAGGAGGTCTGCCCTCAGCCAGGGGACTGTTGGCTCCAGCTGAAAGCCCTGGCAGGGTTGACGGTGCCACCAGTGAGGCGAGTGGGTTCCCAGCCTCGATTGGAATGAAGATCTCCCGTTCCCTCCCTGGTACCATGGGTGATGGAAAGACACAGAATCAGAGACTTCAGGGGCCTTCACTTCTGGAATTTGCCCACAAGGAATGTCTGATTTCCTGCTCCATCAGCAGGCAATAATAGTGACTTATGCCCGAGGAATATTTGTTGAATAAATGTATGTACCGCTCAGATCTGAAGAAATATCTGGAGAGAGAGAATCTATCACAAATCAAACTTTCTGCAAGTCTATCAGGTAAGATTGGAGTGTCAAAAATTTAAACATTAATATTAATGTTTCCTGATTAGTATGCAAATTTGGCTATAGCAATCTTATTAGTGTACATTTAAGGTCAGTTTATTGTCTTATATACAAATATAAAATTAATTATTTCAAGGACAGAGGCATTTTTAGAAACCATGTGTTGTAACCTCGTGGCTACAGCAACTACTTTATAGTTACTCAGGAAATATACCTGAGAGGCAGGCAAATGAAAACTAAGCAAATACGTGGAACGCTTGCTCACTGGTGTAGTGGAAAAGGATATGAAAATGCTTAGCAATGACCTCCAAAAAGTGCTTATTGAACTCTACTAGATTCATCGAAAAAAAGAAATGGTGGAGCCTGTCAGCCCCTGACAGCACTATCTCTACACCAAGGAAGGCATCTTCACAAACTCATTCCAGGACTGTCGTTCCCCAGTTAATGGACCATATATCGTCTGGGTGGTGTCCATCTTTGAAGATGTCACTGTAAATGTTCCTTGAGTTATACCCAGAAGAATTAGACACACTGGGGTTTGCATCATGACCAAGGTTTGTTCTGAAGTGAAAAGTCTCAACGTGGTTGTTGGAGGCAGCTGCACATCCACCTATTTGGTTACGCAGTTCCAGAAGCCTGGAAAAGACTCCACTGCTGCATCATGAAATGGATTTCTGTGTAGTGGAATCAATGAGTTTTCAATAGCCTTACCTAACATTTGCTGAGCACTTGCCATGAGCTAGGTATGGTGTTAAGAGCTTTGCCTAAATTCTCTCTTTAAATCCTCAAAACAACCCTGACAAGTAGACACTCTTATTATCTCCATTGAACAGAGGAGGACACTGAAGCCCAGGGAAGCTGAGTATCTTGCCTGTCATCTTGTGGAAAGTGACAGCAGAGCCGCTGTTCAAACATCGGCAGCCTGGCGACCTCAGGCTCCTAACCTCTGCCTTACTACATCTGAGTCAGCCGGGCGGAGGCCAATGTGACCCTCAGGTAAGGATATGGCCTTTGTTTTATTTGATAGGAAAACAGGTTTTATTCTATGTATATTCATAAGAGTAGGCATCTACTGAGCACTTACGATGAGCCAGACCACACTAGTGTTCCTCGTAGTATCCCATTTACTTCTAACACCAACCGTGTTATATGTGTTATTATCATCCCCATTTTATACTTGAAGGAACAGGTTTGAATCATTAAGCAGCTTGCTCAAGGTCACGCAGTTGGAATATGGTTTCTCAGTAGGACTCCAAAGACTATACTTGCTGCTTGAGACTTCCTTCTTATATTCAAACATTCTCATTTTTATTTGTTTCTGATACCTTACCTATTAACCCCTGTTGATAACACGGATGCACACAAAGTATCTTTTTCCTCAATGCTGATATTTATATTTGCATGTCACATTAGACTAAAACAAGCTAAGAAAGTGCTCTCTGTAGAGTTAATTTCTCTCAGAGTTTTCAGTAAGATAAAAACGTCAATCTGAAATAGATTCATCATCTCCCTTTCAAAAAAATTAAAATTAATGCAAAAATGAGAGAAAAGAGGAGGAAATCCTGGCGGTTTGGAGCTTGTGTCCAATATCCCCTTGCTCAGGAGCTGCAGAAGAGTTGTTCCGCGGTTCCGATGGGAGGAACTCAGGTGTGGCCTCAGTGAATTTTGCAGAAGGAGTGCAATAAGGAAGCAATTGGATTTTATTTCCTGGTTGCATAAGTGCTTTCTCGACTTTGAAGCAAATGGGAAAAATGCTTGCTCTTCATCCAGCTAGTATTTATTGGTTCCTATGTTTAAAAATACCTCCCAGAATAATGAGGACGTGTGTGAATTCTTGGGGGCTTCATCCAAGAAAGCAGTGTAGATCGCATCCTGATACCCAGGTGAAAAGGAATCTGATGTATGCGGTCGTTCATAGCAGCAGCCTGCGCTGTGTTGGACTGATACTGAAGACACCTCCTTTAGGGGGTCCATGGCTCTTCTTGCTGATCCTAGCTGATATTTTTGAGTGCTCTCCAAGCATAATAACATGTCTTTCATATGGATTAGCTCACAAGAATCTGATATGATAGCTAGCACTGTAATCCTCATTTCACAGATGAGGAAAAGGAGATTTAAAGAGATTAAATAACTTGCCCCAGTTCACGTGGCTAAGGGAGAAAAGCCAGGCATCGAATCTAGACAACCTAATTCCAGAACCCATCGTGGTCCACCACAACGTTTGCTCCCCTTAAATCTGACTCACGTTGGTGTCACAATCCTGTTTAAGGCCCTGTCCCTCCTTTCAGTGAGATTTGTAAATATGTTTGTTTTGTGTAAAATATGCCTATTTTCAACTGACAAGAAAGAAGTAAATCATGAAACTGTGGATAGATAAAAGTAATTTATATTTGACTTCTTAAAAAATTGTGATAAAATCTGCCATTTTAACCATTGGTAAGTTCACAGTTCAGTGGCATTAGGCACATTCACGTTGTATAACCATCAGCCACGTCCATCTCCAGAACTCTGTCCATTACTTTTGACTTTAAAATACATTCATTCAGGGGCCAGCCCCATGGCCAATGGTTAAGTTCACGCAGCCCAGGATTCATGGGTTCGCATCCTGGGCATGGACCCAGCACAGCTCATCAGGCCATGCTGTGGCGACATCCCACACAGAGGAACTCTAATGACCTACAACTAAGATATGCAACTATGTCCTGGGGCTTTGGGGAGAAAAAAAAAGGAGGAAGATTGGCAACAGATGTCAGCTCAGGGCTGATCTTCCTGACCAAAAAAGCATACAATACATTCATTCATTCATTCAGCAATATCTATTGAAGGTCTGGTTGGGCCTCTGCTCTCAGGCAGGCAGCGTACTGGGCAAAGCCTGGCCCACTTCATGTTCTCAAATCACCCCACAAGCCTGCCCGGCCCAGCCTGGTGAGCCCTATTCTTTGCGGTTTGCCGCCCCCCAAAACCCAGTAGTATAGGGAAAGGGCAGGACTGGGGACAGGGGTTTGATACAGCTGGAGAACAGGCCCTGGGCCATCAAGTGTCATCCTTCACATGGTGCAGCGGGAAGCATGACACTAAAACTTGTGTTTGCATGCCCTTCGTGCCCTGTTTGCTGTGGGAACTTGGATATCTTTCCTTGCCCCTCTCATCCCCCATGTCTCCATTTGAATTAATAATGTGGCCATAATCTTTACTTCATTGTGTGGGGAACGTGAGAGATAACACCTGTGTGGTAGAAGAATTAAAAATAATTAGTGGCAAGAAAAATAGATATTTGTAATTCTCCTGCCACTTTTATGGAGGAGAGTAGATCTTGAAGCTGGAGGAACTTTCCTTTGCTGACCTTTAATATGCTTGGATGCAATATAATATCTAGAGATAGATATATGTGTGTATGCACACATGTGCGTGCATGTTCAAGCGTGCCTTGTGTGTATGCATACGTGTGTGTGTGTGTGTGTGTGTGTGTATTGGGAGGGAGGGGGAGGGACGGTGGCATTACATTGCTCTGTGTTAGAAATAGAGAAGAAAATGAGGCCCGCGGGAGGCTGCAGAGACAGGGGACTGCACCCCGGGGAGATGCAGAGTCCTTGAGGGGAAAGAGGGCAGAGTTGGTGAGTGGGGATTTGGGCCATGAAGTGCTGTGCACTGAGATTCACTTCTCTTCTCTCTGTGATAACTTCAGTCTATCTTGTTGCAATACTTGAATTTTCTCTCTATTTTCGAGGGCATATTCATGGGGAGTGACGTGGGAAGAGATGTAACACTGAATCCTACTTCATTATTGACTCTAGAAAGAACTAGATGGCCCACCAAGAGAGTCATAAATAAAGTATCGAATGCCTCAGAAACACACAGATTGCCATCCATTGTGTGTGTATGTGTGACAAAAAACTGTTTTGAAGTCCTACACTTATGTGTCCCACGCAGAGGTCTCAGGGCTAGAAGCTGTCATTCTTCCTACCAGAACTTTCTGAGAGTAGACCGGACAATGAAGCATGCAGACTTGAGATCTTTTAGGAAGTAGGAACTCAGGTGGAGCGGAGGGAAGGAGAGAAAGGTCAGACTCGCGGCTGCTCTGGGAGGGCATGTTGGCCTCTGCTGACGAGCCAGAACCACTCTTCTAAGCAGATCACCAGAAACAATATCTTCTCTAAACACGTCAGAGACATCCCTCCTTCCAAAGACTGAATGTGTGTGGAGAAAATCTGCAGAGCCCTGGGGCCTCCCGCTTGGATGGCAGAGGCCAGAGCTTCCAGCCCACCACTGAGGCAAGTGTGCGGGGGACCCAGGACTGCCCTGGACCCACTCTCTCCGCATGCAACCGCAGGCCCCCTGTCAGCCAAAGGCTGGAGGTTTGTTCCTAAACCTTTTCCCAGGCGTCTTTACTTGCAAGGCAAGTCCTTGAGTGGGGCCACCATGCTGCTCTGCAGAACATAGTTCCATCAGGTGCGCTGGGTGCGGCTTCAAGCCAATATGTGTGATTCTCTCCCAGGATCCCACAGAAGGACCATCCAACCCTGGAGTTTCACAGATATTAAGGAAATTGTGTAATTCTCTGTGAAACAAGAATCTTTCAGTATCAGAACCTTCAGAGTTGCTTTTTGCTTCATTCCATAAACAAATTGTTAAAAATGCTGGATAAAAAACAATGATGCTACCTTCTGTTAACATATTTAAGCACTATATATGCCTTATGACGAAGGTAGGGGTCAGGGACAGAAAGAGGACTGACACATGGGTACCAAACACCAGCTGTGCACATAGCGCCCAGGGCCGAGGGCTGCCCGAGAGGGGCTTCCAAGACTCTAGGACGCCAGACGCCGGCACAGGTAGAGCACGGGAGGTCAGGGCTGCCAGAAGCCGCAAGAGCACACGCGCTCCTGGTTGAGAGACCGGGAGGGGCTGCCGAGTGGACGGTAGAGCTCAGCATCTGAGAATGGGTGGGAGTTCACAGCTGGAGACGGAGAGGACGGATGTTCTAGGCACAGGGCATGACTCCCACCGGGGCCCAGAGGCCAGCTCTCTACAGTTTATTCTCAAATGGATTTTCCATGTAATTCCTGTGTCTGTATTGTAGTCCCATTGCTGCCGTAACAGATTCCAACAAACTTAGTTGTTTAAAACAGCACAGATTTATTATTTTTCCTTTCTAGAGGTCAGAAGTCTGAAATTAGCGGTTTTTTTGTTTTTTGAAGGAGATTGGCCCTAGCTAACAACTGTTGCCAACCTTTCTCTTTTTTTTTACCCCCTGAAACCCTAGTACGCAGTTGTGTATTCTAGCTGTAGGTCATTTCCGCTCCTCTGTGTGGGACACTGCCACACCATGGCTTGATGAGTAGTGTGTAAGTCCATGCCCAGGATCTGAACCGGTGAACCCTGGGCCGCCAAGGCGGAGCACGTGAACTTAACCACTCAGCCACGGGGCCGACCCCCTGAAATTAGCTTTACGGGACTAAAATCAAGGTGTCAATAGGGCTGGTTCTTCCTAGAGGCTCCAGGGGAGAACCTGTTCCTTGGCTCTTCCAGTTCCTGGAGGCTGCCAGCATTCCTTGCCTGCGGCTGGTTCCACTCCCGTCTCTGCTCTTCTTGCCCCATCTCCTTCTTCTGTTTTTGACCTTCTTGCCTCCATCTTATAAGGACTCTCATGATCACACTGGGCCCACAAGGATAATCCAGAATAATCTCCTCATCTCAAAATCCTTAATTTAATCACACCTGTAAAGTCTCTTTCACTATGTGAAGTGACATAGTCACAATTTCTGGGGACTAGGATGTAGGCATCTTTGGAGGACCACAATTCTGCCTAACGTAGTCTCATTTATGTTACTTCCTGTCTTCTAATTCAGTGTGAATAATTGAGTTAGGAGCCTATCAGTGAAAAGCAAAAGGGAAATTCAAATATACTTTAAAAAATGTAAACATTCTAATACCGACTTTGACATCCCTTAAGGTATCAAGGTGAACTCTATTGATAATTAACAGTTGTCCTTGAAAACTAAATAGAATCAAAACCCTCCAGGTTTAATGTTTAAATTGTTCTTTCCTGCCTCCCAGCATCACTGTATTTGTACTTCTCAAATTGGAGCTACATGGGTCCCAGCAGGTACACCTCACAACGAGAGGTGACCATAAGTTGCAGAATAAACGTTCCGAGAGTGCCAATTTTATTAATTATAATAAGCCCATTAAAACATTTTATATTAGAAATGAACATGACTATAATACAGAGGAGAATGGAAATTTTGAATAAGTTTAACAAAACCTGAGACTTTAGAGAAGCTTCAAACTGTGTCTCAGGAGATAGTTCTCCAAGGAATATTTCGATGGAACATTTGGAAAGCACTGGTATAAATTAGAATAATTTGTGCACATTACAAATAGGGCAAAACTTTGTTTCTCAAAAAAAAAATCAAGAAAATTGTATCTCCTGATTAAATTTAATTCCAGCTGAGAGAGACATCAAATATATTCATTGCAGTATCTGGAGCTCATCTGTTAAATACCAAGCACATAATTCATTCCATATATAGATCTCAGTTTCTGGTTCAGTATATAACTGAAAACCAATATATAAAAATATGCATGAGTTAAACTCTTCATTTTGTATTTAGAGGAGGCCCCCAGCAACCAGCTGGAGCAGGCTTACCTTTAGTTCACACACAATTGTGTCTAAGGTAGGCTTTATGGGTCCTAGACCCAAATCAATCAACAATCACTTTGGGGAGAAGCCTCATTCCAGGAAACTAAGAAAAGTTGATGTTACAGTTGACAGAATCACAAAAGAAAAAAATATATATTAAAAAAGTGTTATTTGGGGGGCTGGATCAGTGGCATAGTGATTAAGTTTGCACGCTCTGCTTCTGCAGGCTGGGGTTTGTGGGTTCGGATCCTGGGCACAGACCTGCACACTGCTCATCAAGCCATGCTGTGGCAGCATCCCACATACAAAATAGAGGAAGACTGGCAGATGTTAGCTCAGGGCCAATCTTCCTCACCAAAAAATAGTGTTATTTTTGACCACCTCCTATACACCAGACATTACCTCATATAATTATCACAATCCCGGGTGTTCTCCTCTTTTTACACCCAGGATCAGAGAGATTGAGAAGAGCTGGAATTCAAAACAAATCATCAAACTCCAAAGCTTGTGAACTTTCTCCTGCATAAAACTCAGCAGAATTTTTTTGGAATGCAGGCCAGGGTGTAAATCAGCTTAGAGACTTTTCTATCCCAAGTAACAAAGACTTTTTATTCCCCCAAGTGCAGAACCTGAGTTATGTGTTAAACACGCTGTCCAGAATAACTCATCAGCCAAACATCCCAGGGTCCAGGCATGGAGCTAAATCCCAAACAGTCATAATCGTGGGGGATTTTTATTTCCTTTGCTCACCCTTCTTTCTAATTCTAATAGGTATAATTTGCCTTGCTAGGATTCGAATTACTCTTTTACTTCTGGGTACCACTTGAATTTTCTTTTTGAATAAAATGAGTTTTCCTTTATTTCCTTCCCAAGGAGAATATATACTGATTCGGTAGGTGCCCTTTTATCCCCTTGCTGCTTCTCACGCAGTCAGTTCTTCTCTCCCTGGCAGGACTAGTCCATGCAAAGACCACGAGAGGGAGTGCTCAGAAAGCGCCTACAACAGTGCTCGGCAAAGAGCAAGCGACCTTTGGGTTTTCCCTCTTCTGGCGACTCCTTCCATTATGGGTAAAGCAATTACAAGGCTCATTATTAATAACGAATTAATATGAATTACAAAAGTAGATGTTTGCTCCTCCATTTTACCCACTGCCCAGCATAAAATAAAATAACCCAAATTAGAATTCTGGATTTTATTAGAGAATATATCTAAAATACAATTTATTAAGTTACGATATATTATCTGAATGGAAATATACTCTGTATCACAACTATAATTATAACAATTTTTACAGATAATACTTCATTTACATCTCTGTAATTCAAAAGTCACTAAATTACAACCTAATTCATATTTAAGATAATATGGCTACAAATATATAAGACTTTTAAAATTTTTCTCTAATATAACATCTTGGAATCATGAACGTCTATTTTATCTGATTTACATTACACAGAATCATGACTATTTGACCTGATTTACATTACATGGCTCAATTTCTCTCACGACCTAGATTTGCACTCAAGCATTCTACTTTCCTATATTTTAAAAATAGCCTTTCAGTGACGGAGCGTGGGTCTCACCCCCCACACGCTGCGGACACTGTTCCTTACAGCATATTCTCTGCTACAAAAAGGCTACTACGGGGAGCAGAGCGCTGGTCGTGGCAATTCTGTCAAGCACAACAATTGGTCTAGCGCTTCACATTTTATCAGTAAGCACATCAGGTGAGAGATGAAGGGTCCAGAACACCAGATGCAAAGCAGGCAGGCCCAAAGTCACCAAGGGAGATTTGTGTTCAGCTAAAGGAAAACCCAGAGATTCATCAACTGGCCCCTGCTGTGGGACCATCCTACTTGAAGGATGCTCTGATCTGTCTGTTGTTCAGCGGCTGAGCCGGGCGCCAGTTGTCCACCATTGGGTCCTCAGGTTTGCCCTCCGCGTTGAAATTAAGACTACGGAATTTCAACAGCTAAAAGACACAATAGTATTCTCTTACATGCTTGTGTTATATCTTAAAATACATTCCCCAATATTCACAGCACCATGTATTAATGTTCAAAATTTAATTTGATTCCCAATAGATATATAACCACATATAGATTATATATGTATGCTTTTACATACAAATCAGTTTCTATAAAATACACCAAAAATCATTGCTGTCATTTGGAAAGAAATTTTCAGTGAGCTTGTGTTTTTCTCTTTTAATTTTCTAATCAAGCATCAAAAAGCCTATAAAATACTTCTGAGACGTAAAATACTAATAACAATTCTAGATCTAAATTAAAGTTTCATTTCCCGCCCCAAGGAAGATAAAGGCCCCATTTGTACAATTAGATAAAGTGGTCCAGGACCTGCAAGCCCCCGGGCCCAGGAACCAGCTGGCATCTTTCCTTAAACATATAGAACCACGGAAATGAACCTGCCCAAGTTGGGGTCTCAAATCCTTGTCGTTGGTTGATCTTTATCAGCTTGAAACTCGTTTCAGTTCCCTGGTCCAGTGACATGACACAGGCAGCCCCCAACCAGTCTCCTGATTCTTTGAGGTTGCTTTTGCCAAGTGGTACTTCCCTTTCCCTAAGCAAGACTTGACCTAAACGCAGAAGGGTGGTTTGGGCAACAATGTAGCAGCCCAAAAATCAATGGCTTTTAACCTGGTCCAATAATGGTTCCCAGTCACCCTCCACGAGGGCAACTTGGATCCAAGTCAACTATTGTAATACACACAACCATAGTTACCACAAGGCACTGATCACTTGAACATCACAAACTCCATTGTATGGGAAATGTGAGGGTGTCTGGTCTACACTGCTAAAGCCACTTGAAGTGAGTTCTAATAGGTATCTTTTCTCCAAGGGATAACGCTCTCCTTTGTCAGAATTCAGAAATGTATTCTGACGTAAATAAAACTGCAGTAAGCTCTCTGTGAGCGAGCAGTAGGCCGGACGTGATCACCCACACCTGTGTGACCTTGAATAGGAAACCTCACCGTTCTGGGCCTCGGTTTCCTCATGGCTTACAAAAAAGGATTAGGTGACAGACACCTTTCTCATTTGCTCTTCAATTTTATCCAATTTTGCACAGTAAAACTAACTCCCTAAGGTTACAGCTAATAACAAATATTTATTGAAAGCTGTTTATTTGCTAAGCACTCTTGCAGGCACTAGCTCCACAGCGAGCTCCAGCAGGAAGAGAGGTAAACCCCAGGTCTGCCCAACTCCAAAGGCCAGCTCCTCTGCCTGGACTAAAGGTTCCACCTCTCCAGCAAACTGACCTGCTCGCTGCTAACGCTGATGGGCTCCCTGAGCACAATCCAGGTCACGCATTCCAGAAGAGGAGGGGTGGTGAGGGAGCCTGGGTAGGTCCAGTAGTCCAAGCTTTCAGGGAGGAGGCCACGAGGATCAAAGTTAGTGAAGTCTGCGCTCTTGCCCTGGAACAAGGCAAATACACAGGTTACAAATGTCACACGCCCAGAGCAGGAGGCAGGCCGGAGAGTAGGACACGTGAATATTCCCCTCTGATAGCCAGCAAAGCTTCTTTGTAAAGAGAGGTACGCCACGTTCACCAGAAAACAAAATAAAAAGACATTAACAGAAGGTATTTGACTTGGAAACACTGATTGGCAGATATGAGCAAGAGAACCTGACTCTTATTTTCACCTGTCTATTTCTCATCTTGTCCTCTAAAATAATCCCCTATATTTTCCATTAAGTCATTAACTCATCACAGGCAGTGTTGAAAGTAAAACCACTGCCACTGAAACGATGCAACTTTAGGCTGCAGTTACAAAAATACAGTATCCTTGATGGGGAGGTAACTGTCATGCTATCCTAGCTGATGGCTGGATCAAAACTACAGACCTGTCTTCCGTTCTGGACACCACACTTTTAAAGCAACAGATGCAAACAGGAGTGGTTACCAGAAGGGCCACAAGATGGTTGCAAAGAGAGAAAGCTGTCATTTGAGTCAAAAGGGAACTAAACATAATTAGCCCAGGTGTAGGTGAAAGGCTGTGAGAGAGAGAACAGGGTCATATGGGAGAGGAGTCAGATTAGTTTTTTTTATTGAGGTATAATTGACATATAACACTATAATAGTCTCAGGTATATAATGTAATGATTCAATATTTGTATATATTGTGAAATGAGCACAATAAATCTAGTTAACATTCATCACCATACATAGTTACAGAGTTTTTTCTTTTGGTAAGAACTTTTAAGATCTACTCTCTTAATATGCAATACAGTATTATAACTACAGTCACCAGGCTGTACATTACATCCCCAAGACTTACTTATTTTATAACTGGAAATCTGTCCCTTTGACCTCTTTCACCCATTTCACCTTCCCATCCTCCACCTCTGGCAACTACCAATCTGTTCTCTGTATCTATGAGCTTGTTTTTGTTTGTTTGTTTAGATTCCACATACAAGTGAGTTCATGTGGTATTTGTCTTTCTCTGTCTGACTTATTTCACTTAGCCTGACGTCCTCAAGGCCTATCCATGTTGTCACAAATGGCAAGATTTCATTCTTTTTTATGGCCAAATAACATTCCACTATATATATACATATATATATATATATATATATACACACACACACACACACACACATCACATTTTCTTTATCCATTCACCTGTTGGTGGACACTTAGGTTCTTTCATGTCTTCGCAATGGTAAATAATGCTGCAAGGAACATGAGGGTGCATATATCTTTTCTAATCAGTGTTTTCAGATCAGGTTCATTCTATATGATTCAAAGGGGTCAAGCTGGGAGTAACAGGTGAGCATTTCAGAAGACAGATGCTGCTTCAATTCGAGGATGAGCTCTAGAAAGCCAGGGCTGCCCCGGTGACTACAGTATTTAAGCAGATGCTCAGTGACCTCAGAGGACTTAAACCTGAGATGGAGGAATTCAAAGGAGTTATAGAATATAAATCTTCACGAAGCAGGGCCTTATTCGACATGCTCACCATTGTACTTCCCGGGTAAACAAAGTGACTGGCAGGTACTAAGCACTCAATAAATATCTACTGCATGAATGAGTGAACAATTTGACCAGATGATCTTTCAGTCTTTTTGCAATCATGAGATTCTCTGATTCTTGTATATGAATGTTCAAATGATGGGAAGCAAATTAAATAAGTACGTCTTAAAATCATACTAGTGTTAGGATCAACTTTCGGATAAAGAAAAGTTAAATATATATATAGGCAACATTTTACCTTTATTAACCACTCATCCAAATACCATCTGTCAAATGGAGACTACTCAATTGGATCAAAAGAACTTTCCAAAACCTGTGGGGTATGGAAAATAAGTACCCTATTGAGGTGGCAGAAAATTCAACTGTACCTTTGTTTTAATGGAATCCAGCACATCAAGGACTTTCTGTAGGCCTGGTTTAGCACCACCAACCTATAGAAAGACACGAGGGACAAGACACTGTATTCCAGTTGGTACCACACCAGTTTTCAACCGGGCAACTCTAGCATAAATTTCTCCAAACGGTGAACTAAATCCACCACTCATGACGTGACATCCATCCGTCTTGGTTTGATTACATCGGTGCCATGGACTTCCCTACTTTCTCTGACAAACTCCCTCTGCTTCTGCCCCTATGGTTCCCCTGAAACTACCCTCTCAAATGTCACCAATGACCTCCAACTGCCACAGCCAACACTGTTCAAGTACTTACCTTAATCTCCTTGCATGATGTTACACTATCTTCCCTGCTTTTCAAAATTCTCTCCTCTCTTGGCTTTCCTTCTGCCCCTCAGCCTCCTGAACCTCCCTTGACTCTTGTATTCCTGTTTAGTCATTTAATTAGCATCTTTCCCACTGACTTAAATGCCTTAGGGTTTGCTGTCTCTCAGGGTTGCTCACTCAGCAGCTTCATCATCTCCTCTTCGTGCTTTCCTTGGATGATTTCATATACACTTGTAGCTTCTATCTCGACATATGATTTTGGGGCCCATGAATCTTCAGCCCAGACCTTTCTTCACTCGCTTTACAACGGTGTAGGGGGCAGCTCAACCTATATGGAGTCACTGTCCTTCACCTCCAAAACTTGATCTAAATTTAACATCGTCTTTTGTGAAATAGTACTACCTAGCTTAAGGTTGAAGAAAAAAGACTAGTAGTCATCTGAAGTATGTCATAGAACATTCTCATATCACATTCCACATGTACCTAGTAAATACCTCTCAAATATTCTCCTTGTCTTCCATCTCCACCACAACCAGCAGATATGAAGGGGAAATTATCTCTGAAAATATTTGGGAGCCAAAGGCATTTCCTGGGCTCTTTGTAGAATGTCCTGTTTGTTATGAATGTTCTGTTTGGTTAATCTTTCTTGAAAACAGGGGGAAAAAAGAATTAGGCCATCAACTAACCTTCAAAAAAACACCCACAACAGCCAGTCCATCAGGTTGCTGCACAGCTTTTCCAAAATCCCCGTATTTGGTGTTCCAATGAACCAAGTGAAGCTAACGCAAGAGGAGACAAAACCACAAACCGTGAAGGATTTACAGAATAGGAGCCTCCAGATTTTATCCAGTGATCTTTTCTTCATAGCTAGAGGTTACTAAAAAAGTGAAAATGTTGATAATTTTAAATATAAACTTTCCTTTCGTTTTAATTCTAATTATCCACTACTTGGCATAATAGCAAGTGATTTCATCAACAACTCCAAGACAAAAGGTTGCACAGTTTTGAAGGAAGACACAAATCTTATTTGTAGATTTACATTAAAACAGGATCTTCCCATTTGAATTTGTTCACTTTGTGCCCATGGTGTCTGTGGAGGTCACAGAGGAGGTTTTGTGGCATCAATTGTAAAATCACAAATAAAGGTTGTAAGATGCAAACGCGAAGGTCCTTTGTAAAAGCAGTGGTTCGCTTGGTTTGAGTTGAATCTACAAAATTAAGCTTTGGGAGAAAAAGAGTATATCTTACCTCCGCAGCATACTTCTTTTTGTCCACAGTATGCTCAGAACCTTGCCCATCAGACGAGCCCCAGTGAAAGTGAAACTGGATCAGCCTGTAAGTGCCAGTGAGGGGTCCTCCTTGCAGCACTGAAATTTTAAAAATACATGTATATATGTGTGTGTGCATACATATATATATACACATTTACATATATGCACACACACACACTTCTACATGCATCTGCACATGAAACCCACACTACTAAATATTACAATCTTTAATCTCTTTTTACAATACTAAATTTATGCCTGAAGCAATATTTTCACTCTGTGAAAATTAAATCCACACTCAGCTTGAGTCTATGGTGCTGAGCACGATCATTTCGTTTTCCCTCACTTGTGTAGGGTGAAGGATGGATGCTTGTCCCGTCTGTCTTCTGAGGACAATGGTGCTTCTCTCTGGGTCTGTTCTGGAGTCACAGGTTCAGGTTCAGAGAGGAAATTCTAGGAACCTTTAAGTCCTCTGCGAATCCCTGAAGAAGCGCTGTGCAGCTGCTTGCCCATTCTGGTATTAATGTAACTTTGTTACAGTAAAATCAACACTAGGAAATACATCCTTAGACTACAGTCTATCTGTAGATAATTAATGACTTGTGTCTTAAGAGGGGATTAAGGGGCTGGCCCGGTGGCACAGCAGTTAAGTTTGCACGTTCCACTTGGATGGCCCAGGGTTCGTCGATTCAGATCCCTGGTGAGGACTTGGCACCGCTTGGCAAAAGCCATGCTGTGGCAGGCGTCCCACGTTAAAGTAGAGAAAGATGGGCATGGATGTTAGCTCAGGGCCAGTCTTCCTCAGCAAAAAGAGGAGGATTTGCAGCAGACGTTAGCTCAAGGCTAATCTTCCTCAAAAAAAAAAGGGGGAGGGATTAAAATAGTATGAAATCACTGATTCCCCCATTCCCTCCAAAAAAATTTTTATCTAACTTATATGTATTAATGGGATTTAACCAATATATTTAAAAGCTTTTAAAATTAGTTTAGTTCTACACTTCAACTTTATTTCTCCAGAACTGGGAGGAAACCATCTGTGGCTGTGAGTGTATTTTATTAGCTTTGGTTTACAATTCCATAAAGAATGAGCCCAAACTAACTTTGGCTTTCAAAACGGAGAGACAAAGTCCTTGTTACAACAAAGTTTGTTCGCTCAACTTCACCTAAACGTGCTGAGATGGTAGCAACACCCCTTTGTCTATTCAGAGAAAAGATGAAGCTGGCTGGGGACATTCAGGAGGTGGGGCCTTTCGAGGGCTCCTGATAGAGCCTCTGGCTGCCAGCTCTGCCTGACAATAAGCCAGGAGACAAAAAGAAGAATGAAAGAGAAAAAGAGCGAATTATAAATAGTGTCATATTACAGATCTGTTAAGAAACATGAATTTGGATGTATTCTGATAAAATCACATCTCTTGAAACTTAAAAACAACTTATTGTAAAAGTTTTTTTTTTAATCTGATGATTCTGTAAGGAAAGAATTAGCCTAATCCCCAGAAAATAGGCTTTTTTAAAACATGAAAGAATTGCCATTTTTCATAATGATATACCCTTAAAACAAAATATATATTTATGAAATAAACTGATACTGAAATTAATTGCTTTATCATAACTTTTTAAAGCTACTAGCTAGCTGACTGATTATAAAACCATTTGTAACATCATTAATTCTACCAAGCGTTAAAATTAGTTAAAAAAAAAACTATATTAATCATTTGAGATAAGTGATCTTTCTGAATGTATCTCCTTTCCCCTGTGAAAAATCATATCAGAATCTTAAATTTTAAAGATAATAAAGCTTATTGCTATTTCTACTTCTTATTCACTTCTTTGCAGATCTTAAGATTCCAACCTAACTTACTTACTTCAGAGAACATTTAGAATTAAGCGAGAGTGTACATGAGCCTTTATTAAACAAAGCTTGCTAATACTAAATAAAGAAATGCTTGGGGTTCAGTGGTTAAACACATTCAGTGCTAATCTATTGTTATCAGATACCTGTTTTAGCTCCTGTTAAAATAAAGCTGGGTGGCTATGCAGATTAGAAGCCCATTGTAATTAGGAAAGGTTATTAAATTCTTAAAGCTTAATTGCTACAAAAAACAGAAATTTCTAGTCTTCTTCAGGTAGTTGGTTATTTCTCAGCAAATTCTTAGCATGGAGTTTAGTCAATGAAGTCCCTCAAAAACATTGTTATAATAATAAATTGCCAACTTGAATAAAGGTAGCATACGTCTTTTTTGATAAATAGAAAAGATGACATTTGGTTGAAAGATAAGGAGCTTACACTATATTGCATACCTACTTATTTATTCATTTATTTTGATGGCTACATGCCATTTTCTAAACTATCCCAGTTTAGAATGAAATCTGTTTTTCTAATGCAAAAATAATTTTAAAAAATAGCAGAAATTGCTGACTGCTTATTCTTTTCTCTGTAAAACTGAGCCATGTTAGTGGGGCTCTGAAGAGTCAGTGAGGTATTGCACCATAGAAATGTGTTCCACAAGGGATGGAGGTACATACAGGAGGTTTTCCACTTGGATGTCTTTTTCAGGACTCCCCAAACTTAATTTAAATCCAAATTTAAATCCAAAATTAAGAGGTGGAGCTCTTGCTCCAGCTGATTCTAATTTTCATGATCTGCCATCAGTTATGCATATTATATATATAAAACACAAAATTAAGGGGCCCGCCCAGTGGCATAGTGGTTAAGTTCACATGCTCCACTTTGGCAGCCCAGGGTTTGCAGGTTCAAATCCCGAGCACCGACCTAGCACTGCTCGTCAAGACACACTGTGGCAGGTGTCCCACATATAAAATAGAGGAAGATTGGTACAGATGTTAGCTCAGGGACAATCTTTCTCAAGCAAAAATAGGAAGATTGGCAACAGATGTTGGCTCAGGGCCAATCTTCCTCACCAAAAGAACAAAAAGACAAAAGAAACACAAAATAAACACGAAATATAACATTATAATCTGTCTTCCTATACATATTACTTGGGAATATTATGTAGATTATATGCTATTTGTGAAAATTCAGAGATTCACTCTAGTAATATTGAAATAAATCAGACTACTTCTACAAATTAAAAAACTAGAAAATTTAACATTTTTGAAGTTTTTCTTCCTAATCACTTTATTCCTACTTAATATAAGATGCATCCAAATAACAAACTAAAGACCTTGGTGAATGTCAATAATCCCTCTTAAATCCAAAATACAAATAAATTATCCCAATAATCCTCAGTCTAAAACTAAAATGTAAGGGAGTTCCCACTAATGAAGTAAATGAATTAAGTCTACTGAAAACACAGCATTTCTAGCAGGTGAACAATCTTCTCTATGAATAATTTGAAAATTATTGAATCAGGCATTACTGTTTTGCTTTTTTTGGCAGTAGCCAATAATCCTAAAGCTACCCTCTAAAGTTAAGGAAATGAATGTCAATGTAGACAAATCTGAGAAAAAGACGCCCACATTCCATTTCTTTTAAAGGAGTGAACTGGTTAGCTGTTATTTTCACTACAGTAAATACAACTAAAATTCAAGAGAACAGAAGTTTCCTGTTAGTTGCAGGTATATGGCAATTCTCCAAGAGTAAAAAAAGAAACTCTTGACATGAATGTAATTAAATACAATGTTTAGAATGTTTGGGGTTTTGGGCTTGGGGTTTTGGGCTTAGGCTTTAGGGTTCTGGGGGTTTTGGGGTTGAGGGTTGTGCTCACAACATTCACAGTATGCATGACAAGTCCTTTCGTTTCTTGTTGTTATGCTTCCTTTTAACTTATGACTGTTTGTGGGGGGAAAATTGTCAAGCATCAATAGCGTGTCCTACAAATCCAGCAGACCTCAAGTAGGAACATCCACTCCATCATCCCGACAACGGTCTGCTCGAAATGAGCACAGGTGAACTCCGCTTGCTTCCTGCTCTGTTCTTGGACTAATATCAACAGATAAAAATATTCCAATTCTAAAACACAGAAATGACATGAGAGTTGTATATGGGTTGGCCCAGTAATGCGGGCATCGTTCTTTCAATGCTATTTGCCTCTAACTTTGCAGTAAAGCAGGAGAATTTCAAACTCATTAATAAAAGTGAATAAGTTGGTAGGAGTTAATAATTTGACTACTATTCTTTTCTCCCAAATAAATCTAGTAATAAAAGATCTCAAACAGAGAGGTATTTTTTAATAATTAAAAAAAAAAACTAACAGGATTAACAACTTTTCATTAATTTAAGGTGGTTTATTTTTAAAGGAATTTCGAAGATTGATGAGAGCTTTAACTCAATCATCTAGTTAAAGCCCATTAACTTCACATTTACAAAGAATTCTCTCAAGCTTAAACATAGTAATAAATTCTACCAGCTCAGCTCCTCACACTCCAGTATTTAAGTTTGGGAATAAGATAACATTTGAGACTTTTGAAAATCTGGATCTGTAAGAAGTTCCAGAAGACTGAAATCTCACTAAGGAAAAAAAAAAGTAAGTGAACTGAAGCATTTAAATGTAGAAAAGAAATGGTAAAGAATATCCAAAAATGTTAACAACATAAAAATAACTCCTAACAAAAAGAGATGTTAAACTGTTGATCTAAAACAATTGAGTGACCAATGAATAAATTATTTTTAGGCTGAAGCGTACATAAAAGTCTGTCAGTTTTTTAAAACATGGTACGCACACACTAAATGTTAACTATGGCTATCATTCAAAGATTCGTATTCAACTTCTCTTTCTAAGTGATGGTCCTTTAGCCACACTCCAACAAACTAGGAAGGAGCCCACCAGCAAGCTCCTTAACCTCTTCAGCATTCTGTTTCTTCGTGTTTATTTTAAGCGGGTTTGACCGGAGTATCTGCACCACTTGTTCTAACTCGAGGATCTTAAAAAAAAGTCTCAAAGGGGTTTCTCTGCAGGGTATGATCGTTTTGTTTTTTTATTCTGTAGATGTGTTTTCGCTTAATATCAACATTTAACATATTCTTCATTCTAGAAAAAAAAAATGCTTCCTTGTTTAACCAAAACAGGTGAAATGTTGAAGCGGTACAGGCACAATTACAAAGGAGTCTTTCATACGCCATGGAGAGGAGTCTGTCTAACGTTCACTGCTCCCCTTGTTTTCACGGAGCCTCCTGGCCCGTCTGGAGAACACAAGGAGCTCTCTCCAGGCCCCTGGACCCTCCCACTTCCCTCGGCCTGCGTCTCCTCCAAGACACTGAAACCCTTCAAGCCTCAACGTAAGCCTTATTTACCCTAGAGAGTCTTTCCTGACTTACTCAGGCCAACTCCTGAGCCTTCTGCAAGCTTCCACAGTTCCGTGGAGGCCTTCCTGTTGCACTTGTCAAAGTCACTGTCAGTGTCTGTCCTGTGTAGGTCTTTTTACTGTAGGTATCCCCAGCAAAGGGCTCTGGGGATAGAGCAGAGCGACCAAGACTCCATCCTACCCTCATGATGCCCAGCTTATCTTTCATTTAATCGGTGTCAGTAAGCATTTTTTGGTATAAGAACTAGGTGAATAACACATGTGTCCCTAAGACGTGGGTTTGAGCCCCTATTGAAATGCCTTGGTTTTCATCTGTTTCACAATCTAAACACAGCCAGTTGCTTTAATAATGTATGTTATTCACCAGAAGAAGTAGTTAGAAAATATGGCTAGCTCTGATGAGTTACTGCTCATGTAGAAATCCACCAGAACTTGATATATTCATGGTAAAGTGTATAAATATATAATAACGTCATATATAAAATCAGGACATACTTTAATGTGATAAAAGGGATGATTGGGAACATAGTAAAATAAAATCTTAAAATACCATCAAGTGATGGGAAGTGATCTTTAAACGAATTGAAAACTTTCTTCAAAAATCTCATCAGATAGCCAGCCCTGATGGCCTAGTGGTTAAAGTTCGTCATGCTCCACTTCAGCAGCCCGGGTTCAGTTCCCGGGCGCAGAACCACACCACCTGTCTGTCAGTAGCCATGCTGTGGCAGCGGCTCACATGGAAGAACCAGAAAGGCTTACAACCAGAATATACAACTATGTACTGTGGCTTTGAGGAGGGGGGAAAAAAAGAGAGGAAGGCTGGCAATAGATGTTAGATCAGGGCAAATCTTTAAAAAAAAAGTCTTATCAGAAGTGCAATAGCTACAGCAATTGCCTAATAAAGGCAGACAAATGGCTGTGGACCGGACAAACAGCAGTGGTCATTTATTGAGGAAATGTTATGTGCCAGGCACTGACCTAGGTGCATCTATTCTGTCCCATTTAATCCTTCCTCATGGCAGACACTACTGCTACTCCAATTTTACAGTCAAGAAAACTAAAACTTACAGAGATTAAGTTCCTACCATTCCCAGGACCACCAAGCTAGTTAGTAGCAGAGCTGGCACTTGAACCCAGGTCTGTCTGACCCCGTCTATGCTCCCAGCCATCAGACTAAATGCTAAAATCCACTTTCCGGTAATATATATTACTGGAACAATTTATTTCAGGATCAAATTTGTAAGGAATACAAGGAGTTGCCTCATTTGGTTCCATTTATCAGATATTTGTTTCCTCATTGTTCCAAAAAAAGACTTTAAGCACCCAATTTCTCTGTAGCATCCAATGAGGTATATAATTAGCGGACATTACATCCATTGAAAACAATGATTTCACTGGCAGCACTGAAACATACATTCATTGCGTCTCTTAAAAAAGAACGTTGACAGCTAAAGACTAAAGTAGCTTACTTCTTTTGTTTTTTAAATAGCTAAACATGAAATTTTATAGCATCCTTTCCATATGCACAATATGGCCAAGACTTTGGCCTTGACATAATATAATCTAAACACATAGTATTCTTTACGTGATGGAAAGAAATTGTTTCCCTTATATTTAATCATTTGACCATGGTTTCTTTGGAGTGGGAGGTGTGCTTGGGAAGGCAATGCAGCAGAATCACTGAAGGAGTGACTTGCATGAAAATATTCTTCTAAGTCTAATAATCTAAATCTAATAAATCATGATACTCTGCCAGAATGTTGTATGTGTGCATGTGTATATGCGTGCGTACTGGGGTGAGGTACACACAGGACACAGATAGGTTGAAAACAGTGCTCAGATGATCTGCCCATTATCCTGCTTCAAATTGTCTTCCAGAATCACTACTTCAGAAAGCCAAGCGTCCAAATGTTTTTAGAAGCGGGGGGGTGGGGGGATGGGGGGGTGGGGAGGGTGGCAGAAAGAACAATTTTTTCAAAACTACTGAATACATTGGATAGCTACTGGAAAAGAACAGTCAACTTGACTATGATGGTTATAACTGCATTTATATAATATATTAGTACTATAGGTCATTACTCCAAAATTCTGACAGCATGATTGAATGCTTTCTCTGTCTTTTCTCATGTTGCCCCAATGCTCCCCTCACTCCCATAGCACCACACACAATGTGTTTGTAGCTCCATTCACTCAATGACCTTCAGGGGAAGGCCCTCAGGAAAATAGGACACTTGGCAATTAAATGGACCAGTGGGCAAAGAGGGCTGTTACTAGGACTGACTGGAATTGTTCTCCTCTTTCTAAACAAGAAAAAAGCCCCATTCAGTAGGCGTCCTGTAAACAGCTCTACCACAAACAAATTATGGCAATTGGTTTTGTCAGTAATGGGCCAGGTATGTCCACCAACTCTAAGACATCTTCATCTGTGGCATGAATTTCTGGGTAGATACCAAGTTATACTGCCACCTTTATCACACTAGCCTAACGCCGAGAAAATATTCACAAATACGACACTTCTGAGAATCTCAGGATTTTAAATTGTCAGATTTTCCTCACTCTTCTCACCACTGCCTGGAAGATCATACCAACATGTACTTTTTATTGGACAGGCATCAATTCTGGAAAACAAATATTTTAGAAAGAATCTTAAAAGTTGATTTTTTTGCAAACCTCATCCTTCATTGCCAGGGGATCTTGCCTCCTGCGACTTTTCACAGGCATATCACTGTTATTCAATGCCCTCCTTAGAAACCTGGAATTTTACAAGGGAGAAACAGCCCCAGGCCACCTCAGAGCAATTAGCCTAGTTCTCAGAGTCTGGAACCTGATGAAGAGGATCAGAGTGGCATCTCAGAGCACTGGGATTAACCAGCATTCAAGGGGTTTCCTGCCACTGCTCCTGATTCCTCCCTTTAGCTGGAAAAGCAGAGTCACCAGCTAAAAGGCACGAGTTCCTTTCTCAACACTGACCTGCTTTGTCCTGGGAGTCATCAAACTCCACGTTGAAAGAGTGGCCGTTGTTGACAATTCTCCGAGAGGTCGCTTGCTCGTAGTGAACAGCCAGAGGCTTCAGGGCAGCGTCATGAACAGCCGCTTTGGTGTCGATGTCAACAGGGGACTGGCGCTGTCCCTTGGCAATGGGGAAGTCCTTATGCCAGTGCTTGGGTCCTGGGGTTGGAAAGAGACGTGTGAATCCCCCAGTGTGGGGAAGGGCACATCCAGACCCCTAGAAAAGGGCAAGGAGCCTGGAGCCAGTCTGCTCGGTTTGAATTTTGGTGGCCCCACTCCGCCGAATAACCTTTGGAAAAACACTCACCCTGTGCCTCAGTTTCCCCATTTGTACTATGGGGGTAATAATAACATCTACCTGATAGAGGTTGTTGTGAGAATTAGAATCAATATACAGAGAGCTTTTAGGACAAATAGTGAGCGCCACATCAAGACCCGTGTTCTGTATGTTACGCTGGTTTTACCGAAATGGAGCAACTGAAATTGGGCTTGTGGTTGGGATTTACAACATGCAGGCTCATGTCCAACAATCCCGCAGCCTGGGATTCCGCCCTCTCGTCTTCCTCCTAGATGTCAGGGCAGTCTCTGCTCAGTCTGGCACCCCTCTTTTGATGGACAGGATCCCCGCCACGTGGGAAGCCCCAAACCCCCAAAGATGCGCCACACACGTCTTCCTCTGGCATCTGTTGGCTCCGGAGAGCCCAGATATGCGGCCATGAGAAAGTCAGGTTCCTGGTGACCCTCAGCATTAGAAGTGGAGAGATGAATGGAAAACTCAGAAATGAGCGCAATGGATTCAAACCAGCCCAAGAAAATGCCCCCGGGGCAGTTTGTGCCGAGAGCTCAGCCACAGGTGGTGCGGAAAATGCAGCGTGTGGGGGTAAGGGATCCCCTAATTTCTCTGCCATCAACAACTAAAATTTGGGGTTGCAACCCTTCCTCGCTTCCTCCTAGGTCCAGCTGGCTGGTGTCCGGCTCGTGCGTGACCGGGAGGGACTGTCTGGTCCTCCCTCGGGCCCTGCGCGCCGCGGGGACGCGGGCGTTCCTCGACAGCGGCCCCGGGCTGGGCGATGGGGCGCCGCACGGGGAGACGCGGGCTTCCGCGGTAAACGGCAGGTGCGGGCGCTCGGGGCCGGGCCCGGGATGCGGGATGCGGGATGCGGGACGCCGCCGCCGCCGGCCGCCCGCACTCACCGTTGTGCTGGCCGTATCCCCAGTGATGGGTCATGGTTGCGCGCTGGTCCGGGCACGACAGGAGTTGGCGCCGGTGTAGCGGCGGCTGTCGGGCGCCTGCACCGTGTGTCCGCGGGTCGCGCCGTCACCGGCTTTTATAGGCTCCCGCCAACTTGGTGCTCGGGGGCGGCCCGAGGGAGGGGGCCCGGGTGGACCCGAGCGGCGAGGGGAGGTGCCGGGCGAGGCGCGGGGGCGGGGAGGGCGCCCTCTCGGCGGGCGCTGGGCCGGCTCGGGAGCTCCTCTCCCGCCGTGCGCCCCCCTCGGCCGCGGCCCGGGCTCCGGGGCCCCGCGCGGGCACCGGCCCCGAGCTCCCTGCGCGCGGCGGCGGCGGCGGCGGCTCCCGGGCTGCTGGGTCCAAGTGGGGCTGCGGAGCGTCTACGCGCACCCCATCCCCCTCCGGGGCGCGGAGTCTGGCGGCGGCGCGGACTGCTCGGGCCCCGTGCCCCCGGTGCCTTTCATCCTCTGGCCCCATTGTGATCGCATCCCCGGCCTCGGAGCCCTCCCGCCGCGCCCCATCGGCCCGCTCGCGCCGGGGGCTCCAGCGCGGAGGGCTTCCTCCCGGTGTCCGCGGCCCGAGGCTGGCAGGCTCGGTCAGGAGCTGTGACCTTGGGGCAAATAGGGATACGGTCCTTGCGGCGCTGGAGAGGCTGTGGGCCGCGCGCCCCCTGCTGGCCGGCCGCGGACAGAGCGGGAGAGGCGAGGCGGCCCCGGTGGAGGCCAGCGTGCGGGTTGCATTTCCCTGCAAGCCGTGAGGTCTCATACAAAGTGCTCATCTCCTCCTACCTTCCTTCTTTTCTTTAAAAAATTAACTTTGGGGGGATAGACTTCCCAGTTGAGCACATGTTGATTTAACACTATCAAAACTTCTAAAACAGTCACTTTTGTCAGAGGAATCGGGTAAAAGAAAATTCCTTGCAAAGTGGTGAGAAGCTTCCTTGGCTGATAAAGGAAACTTGGCATCTGGCATACCTAGGAAGAAATTCAAAAGAATTTTGACGCAAGGAAGCGTTATGACCAACCTGTGCCCCATGCATTCTGCCTTTATGAGCCCCCGTTTTCATAACACACACACCTATTTATGTCTGTATTGATGTAAAGATTACTATCCTAATAAGATATATTTAAACATTTTCTTTGACCTAAATGTCCATTTTTTTCTTCTGATTTTAAAAGAAAATACTTTCGTGGACATCTGAAAGTGCTGTGGGCCTGAGGCATTGTCCTCATGGTAGCTGACAGATAAGTCAGGGCTGTTTTGAGATGGGGACAGAATTCATTTCCTTCAAGGGACTTTGCCACAAAAAGGGGAGGAGGATTTTCTGTCCTGTGGCTCTCTGTGATCTTTGAGAGCAGAGCAGTAGAGTTAAAATTGGAGAAGCAAGATGCAGTTTCATGCAATGGTGTCAGACTTGACATCATATTACTTACGTAGAGAAACAAAAGGATAAATTATAACATTAGTGTAAATTTTTGCAATGTTGATCTCAAAATCATCGTTTTCTATTTATTTCAGTCAATTCCACACAAATAAATATGATTCATATTTAGATTTACTTGTTCTTGTCCTAAGACTCTAGAAAAGCATGTATCTATGTGTGTGCGTCAGGGGGGCTCTTTTGGTTAATGTCACTGAATTCTTAGGCAGAAGAGTAGCAATGAGCTATTTTTGGTTTCTAGGACCATCACAAGATGTAGTTCATGTGAAGAAGAACCTTTGATTTGTGTTTCTGTAGCTGCAGAGTCTCTTGTGGGGCCCAGTGAAAGAATCTGAATTCTTTGCATAATTTTCAAATATTTACTTAATTCCGAGGGAGAGGACCTTGCTGTTGTTGGTAAGTGCTGAGAGTTCAGTACCAAGTCCATGGATGTAAGGTGGGTTCTGAAGACCCCAGGAGAGTAGCCAGGCTGGTCGATGGGCTGCGATCTTTGTCTCTCATTCTCTGGGAAGCTGGATTGTGGCTTTACTAACATGCAGGTCATAGGAGAGTTTGATGATTAACTATCTCTAAAACTTCAAACTGCAGTTCACCAAATAGATTCTTATTATTCAAGTTTCCCCCTTCTCTCCCTTCTAGAAAATGAGCTAATTCTCTGTGGAGCAGACTCTCCCCACAGAGCTGCTGTTGGGGAATGTCACATGCTCACAGCAGGGCCGAGAGCAGCTCACTTTCGGATGCTCAGCGGAGATCCTAATGGTTTTTTTAAACATTGTTTGTATTACGGTGATTGTCTTATTATCTGTCCAATTTTCAGTTTGTTTTGTTTTTTCTGATGGCGATGGCTTTGTGCCTTCATGTCGGTCACTCAGAATCGAACTTTATTTCTTAGCAAGTGGTTGTGACTGAGTCACATGCAAGAGACTACCTAATACTGGGTTTTTAAAAATAAAAATAGTAATTTTTTTATCATGCACCTGTGTTTCTACTAGAGGGAAGGACTGGTTCATTTAAGAATAATTCTAAAGAAAGAAACTGTACAGTGCCTGAAGAAAGGTACTTTTTTCTGCCCCAGAAGGGAAAAATGACAGGCTGTATATCAGGAAAATATAATATAAAAATCTTGAAATCTGTGTTCTAATGATTATAATTAAAAAGCTTCTAACATATTAATCTTGGTAAAAGTATAAAGTAAAATGGAAAAGTATTTGCTTTTCCCCCAAAAGTAAAGATACTGTTAATATATTTTTTTTGGAGATTAGCCCTGAGCTAATGTCTGTCGCCAATCTTCTTTTTTTTTTTCCTCCCCAAAGCCCCAATACATAGTTGTACATCCCATTATAAGTCCTTCTAGTTCTTCTGTGTGGGCTGCTGCCACAGCACGGCTTGATGAGTGGCGTGTAGGTCTGTGCCCAGGATCCAAACCTGCAAACCCTGGCTGCCAAAGCAGAGCGTGTGAATTTAACCACTCAATCATGGGGCCAGCCCCTGTTAATATATTTTACAAAGTGAGATATATGTGGTCTATTAAACGTTGAAACTACAAAACTAATAAGATACTAAAAAGCCAGATAGTCTCCCGTTTGTTACAATCGTAGTATTAAAGGAAGTGTCTGGCAGCCACTTCCTTCTTAGGGCCCCCATGGGTCTTTGTACACACATTGCTCTGTCCTAATATTTGTAATAGTGCATTCTTATCAGAAGCTGCCCTGTAACCATCACGTCATGATTCAGCACCCCATCAGATGTCGGCTGCCCATTGGTGAGGTAGGAATAATTACGGCCCTCCGCAGGTTGCTGTAAGGACTTGGTTATTGACCTGTGGAAATCACCTGCTACAGGAAGGCACTCAGTAAATGACGGCTGGTCAGTTCCTCCTAGACAGTGCTAAGCGGTTAGAATATAATGTAATGAATGCAAAATTAAATACCTGGGCAAGGTTCACGGGGACAATTAAGAAGAAGGAGCCTCCAGCAGCACAAGGTTTGGGTCGTGCAGACATCCATTCTAGCACACTTGCGTATTTGTTTTTCTTATTAAGCTGAGCCCCTGGGGTCAGGAACTGTATCACATTATTCACCCCTGTATCCTGGGGACCTATCAGCATTATCTAGCCTGAGCCCAGGACGTAGCAGTAACTATCTGAGTAATGCTCTTTGAAATTATGGGGCCACTGATCCAAACGGGGTTAGCAGCAGTTTCTCTTTACAGAAGCCAGTCAGTTAACAATAGCATTGCGCTCAAATTAGACTTTCTTGTTTTGAATCTGGGCTAATTTACTGGTTCTCTGACTTGGGGCAAATTGTTTGGTCTTGCAAAGATTCCGTTTCCTTGTCTGCCAAGTTAGGATAATGATAATACCGACCTCGTGGAGTTGTGGTCAGGATACAATGTGTGCAGGATATAATTGGTGTACAGGACGTAGCCCAGCACAATAATTAGAGCTTGATAAATGTTCGTTATCATTATCAAAGCTGTAGTCTTCTGTCCATTCATTCATTCAGCAAATCTGTCAAGTACTATTAAGTTCACGGGGCTACTACTGCAAACCAGAACAACCGGATCCCTCCCCTCAGGGAGCTTACATGGGGATGGATGGGGGTTGTGTACAATAAATGAATAAGCAACAAAAAAGTGAATTTCCAACAGTGGTAATTGGCATGGGGAAAATAAAATGGGAATGAGAGAGAAAACGAGGAGGGAGGGCACGTTACTTTAGATGCAGTGGTCCTGGAAGACCTCTTGCAGGAAGTGACATTTCAGGAACCATTAAGGAAAGATTGGGGAAGGAGAATTCAGGCAGAGGAAATAGTAAGTGTAAAGGTCCCGATGGAGGACATTTCTCGAACAGAAAAGCTTGTGACTGGTGAGGTCAGAGGCAGGCAAACCATGATGCTAGGGAAGGATTTTGTACTGACTGCACAGAGACGCCACTGCGACATTGTAGAGAAGGGAGTGATGTAAACTGGATCGATATAGTATTTCAGAACAAAAGGAGGTTAGAGATTATCTGGTCTGATTCCTTATTTTACAGAGGAAGAAGTTAGTGGAAGTTCCCAGAATGCTTCTTGCTGCTCCCCCATTTCCTTGCCTTCGGCCACCTGAAAATGACCCTTCACAAGAAGATCTAAACTCCTCTCTCTGACCTATAAGGCATTTAATCCGGGCTCTGGCTTTCCTCTGGGCCTCTGAGACTCTTGCCATTCCTCTACCACAGCATGGGTTCAGCAGCCGGCAGTGGCCAGGAGCTGGGGTTCTGTGAGTTTGCATTCAGCTTCTAGGACTTACCCTCCACAGAACCTCCCCAAGCCTCCGTTTCCACATCTGACAAGTAATAAGATCACCCAGGGTTGTTGCGAGTGTTAAGTGGATTTGGTTATAAAGTAGCGTGGTGCCTGGTGTGTCAGCTGCACCACTGGGATTCTTGTCATTGTAAAGAGGCAGCCAGTTGTGCAAGGGGAAGCAACTTTGTAAGAAGACTGGCTTGAGTTCCGATTCTGGCTCCAACACTTACGTGCCCCATCACCTTGAGCAACCTAAGCAATTCCTCTGAACCTTGCTGACTTTATTTATAAATTAGGGGAAAATTCTCATTCCGGAGCATGATGCTGAGAATGAATGTCTGGAAGATAGGGCGATACGGTTCTGGCTCATAATCTTCATTGAATAAAGGCTATAATTATCCTTATAGTACTTATTGTAAAATAATAAACTGGATTTTCTGTTCCTCTAACTTGGATGAAAAAATTCACATTTACTTAATGAACATTTTTAGAATTCCTACTCTGATGAAAATAACACTCACTGAAAGCTGATTATGGTCTGAGCACGATTCTGAATGTTTTACTTAGTCCTGCACTAGGCGGCACTGGGGCATAGACATGTCATTTTCCCTCAGGTTCCAGCAGGAAGTAGCGAAGCCAGCGTGAAACCAGCTAGTCCTACCCCAGGGCTGAGGCTCTGAGCCACCTGCTGCGGGCCGGAGGTGTTGTAGTAACGGTGCATTAGGACCATGTGTGCAACCCCATTCTGTAAAACAGACAGTTATATCAGCATACTGGCCATTTTTAGGGTTTCTTACCAAACCCCCTCTAACCACTAAAGTGGCAGGAGATAGTACTCACTCTACATTTAATCAACACATGAGTTCAACTTCCCTTGGTATGCTGCTTTTCAGACTTCTAAAAAGTAGTTCCTAAATATGTCTTTTTTTCCATGATAACTAGTAATGTTTAAACTTTTCCATAAGCGATTAAATCTATTTAGTTTTTAAGAGTAGTTGGTGAATTCAAACATTGTTATCAAATTTCAATCAACTAGAACTGGAATGGAGATGTTAAGTGGGATAATTATACTAAAAAAAATGCAAATTATATATTTTAAATGTTTTATGTGCCATGACAGTTGCCACTTGGGGCACCATGAAATGCTCAATTTAATAAGAAAAGGTCCACCTCTTCTTCGAGCATTGGTTCTTAACTGGGGGCAATTTTGACAACGTCTGGAGACATTTTGGTTATCACAACTGAGGGGGGGTGGGGGTGATGCTGCTAAACATCCTGTAATGCGCAGAACAACCCCCATGACAGAGTTATTCACTCAAAATGTTAATAGCACCAAGATCATGAAACCCTGCCTTGAAAGTATCTACAAAGTAATTAATGCTTTGTAAAAGGTCTGAAAAGAGTTACGTATGTATCCAGCAACATGTGAGCTCCAGAACAGTGCTTGCCCATGGTATGCCCACCCTCACCTTTTGTTGGCTGGACTGGACAGAAAAGAATAAAATACCCCCTCCGCACTTTCAGATGATTGTTGATTCACTTTGCTTCAGCACACCACCAGAAATGGCTTTTCTCCCCAAATTGTGGTCACTTGATTATGTTAATAGCAGCTCCACCATATGCTTGAACTTCTCTTTTGCTTATAAATCACCACCTTGTATGGGGAATTTTTGACTTCCTTTTAGTAACAAGAACAATGTAACATTTTCCCCGAAAGGGGAATCATCAGCATTACAAGTCACTTTTTCCTCTTGATCAAGGGCGAGAGTCAGGATTCACAGTGTCATAAACTAGAGGCAAA
The DNA here is from genome assembly GCF_037783145.1 of Equus przewalskii. Classification (NCBI taxonomy): domain Eukaryota; kingdom Metazoa; phylum Chordata; class Mammalia; order Perissodactyla; family Equidae; genus Equus; species Equus przewalskii. The sequence goes on from NC_091838.1 coordinate 3,119,881, forward strand.
ACATACTTTCTCTCCCCAAAGTTTAAATTTGAATATATATGCTTTTAAAAATTTTTTACGTTTGGTTGTTGGTGAGGATGCCCTCAAGTGTCTCCGTGGGGTGATGTCTTTTCCCCACTGAGAACCTCACCTTTAACCACAGTTTAAGGACAGGAGTAAAGGACTTCATGCTTTTCTAGGGCCTCCCTCACCCCAGGACAGCCCATCCAAGGCTTAGATCCAGGTAAATTTGGTTTTCTGGAAACTGTATGAAGAATATACCAATGGAAACTAGGACTTCTATAATCCTAAAATATATGTGCATGGGCTAAAGGAAACAGAGATGGTTCCATTGTATAATTCTATATTTTGCTCATTTTGTAATTATCCAGGTAAATTCTCAAGGAGAAATTAGTCCATTTGATGCAAGGAAAGATTTTTTGAAAGGTTTTGACTGCTCAAAATTAAGATTTGGGGAGACAGAAGTAACACATAACCTAAGAAAATTGCTCCCGACTTTGACCCTCCACTGCATTTTCTTTACACTTCTTTCCTTCATATTATTTGTGTATTCGTTTTACCACTTCATGCAGAATTGTCAAAATTATTCCATACAAATTACCTCTGTGCTTCTCAGTGTCTCTCTCTGTCTCTTTCTCTTTCTCGCTCTCTCTCACTTGAGCATCACGACTTGTACACAATACACACTTGAATGAATAAATTAATGTCACATCTATGTCCATATTTTAATATTTTAATGGACAGAAGGAATAGTACAATAAATATCCCTTGATTTATCTTTTATATCATCGGTTGCCTTTTTCTTTCTTCTTTTTCTTGTTTTTCCTTTTGCTGTTTTTGACCGAGCTAAACGAGTTCATAACCAATTCAAAAACCACCCAACCCAAGGTCAAAACCGATCAGTCAAAACTGTGTGCCAGACTTACCACAGTTCACAGCAGGGCCCACGTGCACTGTTTTCTAGCCTATGTGATACAGTTATCCTCTTCCACATCCACTCTCACTAATCCCCAATTGGAGAGATGGCAAAGGAAGCAGTGGCTCGGTGTGGGGAGGAACCACAGAGCAGAGCAAAGTTGACTGGCTGGCAGGAGACTGTCCACCCTGGTCTTGTTGGTGGAAGGCCCCAGACCAGCTGCCTGCACAGCGCAGTGCACTGTGATGGGCCACTCCGTGGCAGGAAGAAAATATGAGTATTTGGATTTCTAGTTATTTTTTTCACCCTTTAAAAATTTCTACTTTGTTTATATTTTATAATATATACAGAAGTATAAGACTTTGTGTGTATAATTTGTTTTCAGAAATCCTATATTGGACCTGTGCCCAAGTGACCAGTATCATCTAAAAAGAGCCCAGAGTCCATTGCTGCCTGGGGCTCAGAGATCTGCAGCCGGGTTTTGCAGGCCGCCTGTACCCTCTACTCTGCTATCTGTCCTTTCTTTGAAATGACACCGATATCACTGTTTAACATGACTTTTGTGCCCAGTGTGTTGGGCACCATGGCATGCCTGATAAGCCCTTCCTTTGGGCACCATGGCCATGTTGCCTACAATTTGTCTTCAGTGATGTTTGGAGGTTGCCTTTCTTTCTATTTTTTTCCTCTCCTTGATGCTTCTATGTCGTTCTTTGACTTACTTTTATTTCTTTCATAGTGGACACACAAACAGTTTTGAAGAGCATGAAATCCTTTCGAAAAGGTTTTTTTAATCACTTGTGTATACTTCTAAAATGATATATCAAATATTGACTGCTTTTGCCAAGCTAGAAGCGCCACCCTCTTAGCAGGCTGCAAACGTTCTTCTTAGCGCCTTGTGGTTATTTCATAATTCCTCTGAAACTCTCTCCCCCCCGGGGGCCTAGTCAATGTTTCATATCAATTAAGCTGCTAAGAACAAGAGGCTTAGAATGCCTCACAATCTTGAAAACAGGCCCTTTGTTAGAGAAAACAATGAAAAGGAAGAAATTAGACCTTCTCTGATGAAATATGGTTAAAATCCTCCTTTAAATAGAAAAATTTATAATAGGCAACCAGAGATTTCCATATCAAGTTATGAGTTGAGCCACAAAATACCATCCCCACCAAAATAAATGCTAGTTTGATTTCTAGAAAATTCACTGCCTGAGTAAAAGTTTTCTTCAAGGAATCCTCAACTATATTATAAAGTATGCTCAAGGTAGTAATCACAAGTGCGTAAGTACGTATGTGGCGTATAGCCTGTGTTGTTTGAGGAGGGCAGGAATTTACCTGAATTGACCATCCATTTGGTTGAGGTGGGGCAGAATGTGTCAGTTGAAAATGTTGATTGAATTTTCAAAAGTACGCTCATTTCTGGCCGTGACACAAACATTTGAGTTAGGAAGAGTTATCTTTATTAGGTATGTGCAATTATTATGAGCATCCTCACACAGGGCTGACTAAAGTGGACAACTGAAGCCACTAATGAGAAAAGTCAGACAAGCTTGTGAAGGCACTTCAAGTGCTAGGATGAATCATGCCAATTTGTATCACCAGAGTCCAATGTCCCAGGCTTGTTGCCAACCTACCTCTTCAATTTGCATATTAGAAGCATGGTGCTAAAAGAGATAAATATCCTGGTAGAGGATCTCCTTTTATATCTCTTAAAACACGTCTCCTTTAGGCTAAGTTAAATTCATTTTGGAATTTAAATTTGCAAATGATAAGGTTTGGATGAACGAAAAGCTGCTTCTCTTCTGCCATCCATACTCTCTTTACTGAGAAGCCTGGGTCGCAGCGATGGACATCTGTGCGTTCCTCCAACAAGTCTTTGAGACAATAGTTGCTAATGTTCCCAGGATGAGGACATCGCTCCCACCTGCTCGTGGTTTTAGGCTAGTGTTCAGTATTTTAGGATTCTCATTATCCCATCCGTCCTTCCATCCATCCATTTGTTTGTCTGTCTGTGCATCCATCTGTCCATCCATCAGCCCATCCCTCCCTCCATTCAACAAATACTTTTTGAGCATCGACTAGGTTCCAGATACTGTGTTAGGTCCTGGGGGGCCTCAGTAGTATAACAAGACGGATAAAGTTCTTACCCTCCTACAACCTGCCTGCCCCCATTACTCATCACAGGCACACACAACTTATATTACAGATACAACTGGAAGGGATTCTTGTTACTCCTAAAATTGGTTCTCTGTGCAGGAACCCGAGCCCTGTATCTTCCCTGAACGGCAGCCTCCTTCTCGCTAACTTTCTAACTGCGCCTTTTCCCGCTTAGTTCTCAGTTCTTCCCAGGACCAGGCCCTGCCTTATGCTGCTCTGTTCGGCTGTACAACCTTCCCACTCATGTCAGCCCTTTTCTTTGGGGTCCTGATCCATCCATGTGCCCTAGTGACTGCCTTATGTCCCCCATTTCACCCATCATGGGTAGGAGCAGAAGGGTGAATTCCGTGAGCCTGAGTTGTGCAGTATTTTCAATCACTTCATTGTGATGTCCTTTCGTGGGAGTGCAGCGCCCTTGGGGGACTGCGCTCCCTGGAACAAAGGTGTTTGGAACCATCCAAATTTCACATGAGTGGAGTGAGTATGATACAAATTTACAGACATGTTCCGACGGAGGATGTGGCTAAAATGTTTCTCCTGAGCTTCCAGGCTTCTCTACCCCGGAATGACTTAAATACGAGGGAGACTCTGACTCCCTGTTTACTGCTCTGAGTCGACTCTCACCGGGCTGAAATTAGCTCTTAAGTCACTGGGTTTTACGCTGCTGCTGTGCGCTGGTCCCTTGTGACCGCACCTCTAGACTCGCTCTTATACCTGCTGATTAACTGACTATCTGCCAGGTCACACTGCCATGGAACACCTTCAAATCTCAGGGAGTTCGTCAGCTCTCTAAGTCACTCCCTCCATCCTAGATTTTATGCCTAAACTCTTCTATTTCCTTTTGTACAATCGGAGTTGAGTCACCCCAAATGGATGAACACCTCTCTGGGGTTAACCTGTGCCTCTCAGGACTCTGACTGTGTGACAAGCCCAGGCGAGCCCCAGATTAATTCCCTGGCAGGAGACTTTCCGTACGTGCAGTCAGGATCGATTTTCCACCTCACGCCAGATATTTCACACCTCACGCTTTATCCTGCCACCATTTGGAAGTTAGGAAAACAGAATGAGCACCATAGTTCCCCCACCTCTCCTTTTGACTTATTTTCAGGATGTTTTGCTAATTGTACACTTCCTTGGGTTAAGGTGCAGAGCTCCAGAACACAACCTTCGTCCGGAGAAATTCTTTGGTCCTCGCCCGAATCACCCCTTCTGGCACTGTACTGCTTTCAACGGGACCATGTCTTGTTTTCCCTGCTATGTAGTAAGGGACAAAAGTCACCATCGTTGTTTTTAAATATCATTTGCCCCAGTGCCCAGCACAGAGGGGCACCGGTTAGGGAGCCCATTCTCCTCACTCCTCTAGAGTCATCTGAGCTGATAAAAAGTGGACTCACGATGTTACTGACAGATACATAAGGAAAGAAGCATGCTTTTGGGTATGGAAGAAGCCACTAGAATTTTTCTTGGTTGAAGTAAAATTAATTTACAGAAGATAACAGTTAACCCCTGTTGAGAGTTTTATTACAGGCTAGAATAACTATTCTAAGAGGTCTGTATGTATTAACTCATTTAATTCTTGAGACAGCCATCTGGGCAGGTACTATTATCATCATATTCACAGATGAGGAGGCTGAGGCACAGAGAAATGAACTTGCCCCAGGCCACATCTTGTCGAGTGTTGTCTGGCATGCAGCCCGGCCTCCAGAACCTGAACAAGGCTGTGGGATGTTTTCTTTTCTCACTTATTGAAGTTTTAGTGCAACAGCTACTGACCTTTAATCCCTTAAGCCTCACTTTCAGCTATTAAAATTCTCAAAAGTATGGAAGAATCCCTCACCATCTTTTCTTTTGTAGATAGATATTAATGGTTAATATTAAACATTTGAGAAAAGCAAATAGGGTGTTGAGGATTTAAAAAGTCAAACAAAACTCATTGTTCTGCAGCTACCAGGAATAAAACACAGGGCGGCTTTTCATTTCATAGTCGTTTTTGTAATTACTTTGCTGCCGTCTAGTGAACCAAATGAAAATTTTAAAATATTTTGCTGCCATCTAGTGACCCAAATGAAAATAACATGCAAACACGATTTTGCCTTCTTATTTGTGCTCAAAGTCTCTTAAGCGTTACCTTGGGAGTAGTTTAAAAAGAAAAGTCATTCAATTTTCATATATTATCTGAAAATCTTACAAATATGACATTTACAGTTATCATTCTTCTTTTATTCACCTCTTCTCATTCTTCCTCTGCTAAAATAATATATTTTGCTCCCATCCAGAATTACCCTTTAATATCAAACAAGAAGGCATTAGAAGAGAAACTAAAATCTAATTAATTTTTTTAAGGGTGGTCTCTGATGTGGTTTTGTATCATATGCATTTCTTTCAGAACAATTTTACTTGTGCCAATTCTTATTTGAATAATCGACATACTAGTTTTTCATGTTAGAGCTTGTTTATAGTTGATCAATTTCACCCATTTTTATTTAATTATATAATTGATTACAGTTAGACACTGAAATCTGCAGCTTTACGTGTTCTATGTAGAATACTTCCCATTCATCTACATAAATATTCACTGATTGCACATAAAGAATTTCAATTCGGTGGTCCTGAATTTTTACCTTTTCATAAATATGTTGCATCTCCCCATTAAAAGGGTCGAGCTTGTAATATATTTGCTCTCTCAAAACCTAACAGTGCCCTGTGTTCAGTAAATTCATGTTGGTGATGCCCCATTCGTAGACTTTAAAGATATAATCATCTGAATATTATGACACACTTAATTCAAATTAGCTTCTGCCCTGTGTTTAAATTTTAAAATATCTTCAATGATATAACCTGAAGAACAAAAGTGGGCAGATGCTGAAACATTTTCACCCCACAGCTCCTGGCCACATCCTCTCTGTAGGCTGTGTATGCCCGAAACGCATGGTCAGGAAAATGATCCCCTCACTGAATAAGGGCACAAGTGTGGTTTCAATATGCTGATGGACATTTATAATAACTTTATGTGCAGGAAGAAGTTGGGAGGAAGTTTTAAATTGGGTGATAACTGTGAGCATTGGCAATGGCTTGGATTGGGGGAAAATATCTTCTCCTGGAAAACTACCACCTGAAGCTAAGGAGATCATTTTCCAAGGAGATCTGAACTAAATAAGAGGAGCTAAAACCAGTATTAGTCTTAATCACATAGAGTAATGCATTGTTGAAAAAGATGAGAATGTCCTGGGTTCACCTATGTTCATGACATCACTCATTCACCAAGTATTTATTGAGCACTTACTAAGTGCCAGGCACCAGTCCTAGGCAATAAGGGGAATGTCAGTGGACAAGACTCATACCCGGGCCCTTACAGACATCGCACTCTAGGGAGAGACAGCCTCCCTTGATTGGACATCTTCCCTTAAAACAGTCCCGGCCTTGTTCAGCCAGTGTCCTGGAATGAGCGCCATTGCAGCTGGCGTGAGGTTATGTGTTCCTCCCCCACAGAGAGTGTATGTTGGGTACATTTTCCGTGCTCTGAGCATTCCGGAGTGAGCACCCTGAGCCTCAGCTGGTGTATTACCACTAATTGACGAACGCTCCAGGCCTCTAATAACAAGGGATTTAATTAGCACATCCAGTTTGCACTGACCAACCTGGTTTTACTTCACCCAAGTGGTAATCTATTAAATAACCACAGCCTGCTAGGACCCCATCACGTGGCCACTTCCGGTGTGGCAGGACTCTCCTGACCTGACGCCGTTTCCATTCCTTTGAGGAGTGACATTGCTGCTGCCGTTCTCTCTAAAGGAAGTTAACTTATTCGCCAGTGATGAAAGACACATCACAGCCGATAACTGCAAAATGGACTTTATGTCTAAAGATAGCGAATGTTTTGAAGCCTTAACATATGGAGTTTTGCAGTGTTAGGCCAGTGTCATCCTGATGCACGTTTAAAAAAATAAGAACTTAAAAGCTGCAGTCTAACTTGATTCCGTGACCCTAAGTAGCAATCATGGTACCGATATGGATCCCAGAATCCTGAATCAACTTTAAGGCCTCTGAAAACTAGTCCCCGCTCTCAAATATAGGGCCACACAGTCCTTGTCTTGCGTGCAGGTTCCTCAGAAGGCCCTTGCTAGTTGCCTTAGCCTCTGGTGAGGAACGTGGCACCCCATCAAACTCAGAGCCTGAGTCCATTATTGCCACCCTTCAGTCATAAAAACAAACTTGCAAAGTTTGCCATTGTTAGTTTTACTCCATTTTTGTCATTTATAACCCCCTTTTTGTTTTTGTCATTAAAAAACCCAACACTCCCGCCGGCCTGGTGGTGTAGTGGTTAAGTTCGTGCACTCTGCTTTGGTGGCCCAGGGTTCACCACTTCGGATCCCGGGTGCGGACCTATGCACCACTCATCAAGCCATGCTGTGGCAGGAGTCCCACATAAAATGCAGGAAGATAGGCGCAGATGTTAGCTCAGCGACAATCTTCCTCAAGCAGAAAGAGGAGGATTGGCCAAAGATGTCCGCTCAAGGCCAATCTTCCTCACACACAGAAAAAAACAAAAAAATAAAACCCAACACTCAACTTTTTGCATTCATGTCTTTATTAGTTTTGATGATCAGTACAGCTGGTTTTATTTCAAGGACAGTCATTCACTCCTGTGTGTTCTAGGAATCATTAATTCCACCCTCAAATTGGAAAGATATCAGAGGCAGTTTTTATTGTAATAAGCATGCAAAGATAAAAGTAGTAAAATTAAAAATAAATGGCCCTCCTTCAGGTAAAGAAAAATATTAGGATAAAGTCAATCATCTTTATGAAGAAGAAATTCAAATACTGGGTCAATTTTTTTTAAACTCCTAGTCAAGTGTGTTTTTCTTTCATTGATAATCCAAACCAGGTAATCTTGACAGTAGCTAAAATTTTAATAAATGATGGACCTCTTGTTGGTTTTATTTAAGGGTGAAACCATCTCAAAGCTTGGTGTCCACAGTCATCTGAATGTCTGGCTTACGTTTAATAGCTACGTGATCTTCCTACATCGCTACTCCTATGTATAGAATTACTCGTTATTTCTTTAAGATGGACAACTCATCATATGAAAAGAGTAAAGCCAAAGTTCTGTGAAATTTAAGATGGCAGACAAATGGTGCCCAGGAGTCATTTTTCTGTATCTTTACTCTTCCATCTCTGTTTCTTCTTCTTGGAAACCTTACTAGAAATGCTACTTTTATAGGAAAGATGATTATTACAAAGGCCAAATGCTTTCATATGAGATCTTGTCCAACGTAACTGTGGCTTCTTGGTGACGGCATCTCACATTCGTTGCCGAGTGTGGAGAACTGAGATACGCCTGGAGGAAGGAACACTGGCCGGGGACAAGAGCCAAGCTCTCCAACGGCAGGTTCCTTTCCTGAAGAGGGCGGGCCCCAGGGCTCATTTGAAGGAGGCCCTCACCACCCTGCCCTTGAGGGGCTGTGGAGGGCGCCAGTTCCTCACCAGGGGCACCGGGGGCTCGTTCTCGGCGCTGGAGAAGAGGCTACGCAGCTTGGCCACCTGCAAGGGACAACAGAAGACAATGACGTTCAGACCAAGTGGACACATTATGGGTGAGACAAAGCGTTAGAGATCGCTGGCTTTTTAAATAGGCCAAGCAAACCACAAAACCTGTCTCCAGTGTTCATTCCAGAGTTACTCAGTTACTCAGTTCCTAAACAACAGAAACCTTCTCTTTATTAGTAAAAATGCCTTTCTTCCTTTTATACAGGATTACCGTACCCTCTGGTCAAAATCTTTGCCTCCAGAATCCTGACACAATTATTTTAATTTGAGGGGTCAGTATGACTTATACACTTTATGTAGGAGGGGATGACAATATCGGCACAAATAATAAACTGAATTAGCCTTCATTGTATAAGTTCATGGAGTCATTTGTTTTTTTTAAAGAGCAGAAAGAAATTAGAGGCATGCTACATTTTAAATTTTAAGAACTGACTTTTTTCTTAAGACAGAATTTAGGGAATTCTCATCAGTAACGCTATATTTCTAAGTTAAAATGTTTTTTAGCTTTTCTCCTTAAGAAAAGTCCATTCCTCTTTCAAAATATTTATGCTAGTGAACCTGACTGTTAAATCTGGTCTTTTGGTAAAAATGAGCATATATACTTGAGTCCAGCACTGGCGGAGATTTGAAAGCTGCCGTCTTAAGTAACAGAGACGAACTGGTGAACTGATTTCATCATCAGAGCAGATATTCACCATCTAGGGGGTGAGTCACTTGTGTTATCCGCTTGCTTTCATTTGTCTTTCTCCATGTCCCTACCCACATATTTTCGCCCAGCCTTCCCTTGAAAGTCTCTTTAACAAATGTTGCAAGGACATTCTTTAGACGAACCCCAAGGAGGCCTGAGCTGTGAGGTCAAGAAGTATTAGAAGCAGGCAGACCGGAGCTGGAATCTCAGATCCTGCACTTGGCTGTGTGATCATGTGCAAATTACTTACCCTTTCTGAGCCTCAACTTACTTATCTATAAAACTGGAGAAAAAGGACACACCTCACAAGGATGTCAAATCCCTTGATTAGAACGCTTCTCCCCAGGCCCATGTTTTCCACCCCGTCTCCTAACCAGTGCTGGGTGTTTGGAGGTCCTCCAAATGAACAAAGACTAACTCATAGTAATCTAAACCTTTAAGTGTTTCTAGAGCACAAACTCAGTCATTGATAGCATCACAACCACCTTAAAATGATTCACATTTATCTCGGTACCCTTTGGAAGTCAAGTTTTAGAAAGGGGAACAGGCTGGCTGTAATTAACCAGGGCAAACTATGAACTCTCTGGTCGCATTGCTGTAGGGTCAGCATCCACGCAACAGCCATAGATTTTCAGTGTAGCATCCGTATCTTCTGCAGCCAGCCAGCGATGTGAGCCTGCCTCGTTGCAGGGCTGGGTGGCTGCACGTACCTGGTCAGAGCTCACAGTGATGGGCTCCTTGAGCAGCAGCCACACGATGCACTCCTCGCACGGCGGCGTGGTGAAGGAGCCGCGGTAGGTCCAGTAGTCACGGCAGGTGGGGAAGAGGCAGGACGGGTCGAAGTTCGTGAAGGGTGCCTCCTTGCCCTGGAGAGAGGGGGCCAGGTGGGGAGTGGTCACATGCACGCCGCCCACCCGGGGTCCCACCCTCTGTGAGAGAGGACTTCCAATGCCAGAGAAAACAGAACTTTAGAGCGAGGGGCATGCCTTTCAGAAATAAAGGGCGGGGGGGCGGGGGAAGCTGGTTTGCATGTTACGACTTTGGCACAGTCACTGTAATATTTTATTCCTTATTAACTGTCGGTAGAACTACAATTCTATCACTTCTCAAGAAAAGGAGAAACTCATATCTACACTGTAAGAGAAATATTTCATGTAAGTTAATGCTCTGGTCCTTGACGATAAAAAACAGGCTCGCATTTTTATTGAATATTATACTGAATACTTAACTTTCTCTGGTGGTACAACTTAATAGCATTTACTTAGAACAGTCCCAAAGACAATTAAAATGAGTCTATTAACTAGAAGAGTCTACCGTTAAGATTTAAAATAAATAGATGCCAACCAGGAGCGAAGGGGCAACACCAGGATCCAAACATTTAGTACGTCTGCAAGTGTGTGCGCGTCTGTGTGTGTTGGAGGGGTGACCACTTCTCTCTCATCCACTTTATTAAGAAAGTCAGATAATTATCTGACAAGCTGACTGTGAGGATTATACAAACTGACGTGTGTGAAATTGCTCTAAAGACTAAAAACCATACACATATACATATAAATGTGATAGCATTTGTTTTTCTATGTATGCTTAGCATAGTCATTGCGCTTAGTAACAGGTTTTAGGTGAAAGAAATACACTGGAAAATGTAAAAAGAAAAAACTGACATACCCTGCTTTATGCTCTAGGAGGGAAAATACTTTTTTGTTTACCTTTGTCTTAATTTTGTCCAGAGCATCAAGGAAAAGCTGGAACTCGCCTTTCTCACGTCCTATCTGTAAGAAAACAGAAAACCAATAATTCTATTTTCCCCTTCTCCATAATTTAGGATTGTCTCAAAAACTGATTTTGATCCATCCATCTGAAACTAGCGTTTATAAATCTACCAGAATATCTTGTAGGAAGCAAAAACCTAAGTTTATTTCCCCCTCCAAGATTTTAAAGTATGTATTTTCTGAACTAAACTTGGACTCCAGGCCTCTGAAGTACAAAACCAAAAAATTACATGTTGATTTACTTCTGTGTTCTTGACCTCGCCTGCAAGGCCATTTACCTTTTTCAAAAATAGAATTAGCTAAGATGGATTCAATGTATCTAAAACTAAACTCGCTGTCTTTACGCTCAGACCCACTCCACTTTCTGTTGTGTTCAAGCACTGAAAATGACCCAGTGAATTCAGAACATAAAACAGATTACGTCATTCAAAAAGAAAGAAGCTAGATTTTCACCTCTGGTTTAAAATCTAGATTATGTTACCACTAAATTCATGTGTTAATGACACTAAGTCCTCTTTAAACCAAGGCTGGCTCAACTACAAACACATTCCATGTGCTATCTCAGCCTGGGATCATGTGAGTGGTGGCCACCCTAAGCCGAGGGACGTCCAGCCAGCGACTTGGCATCACAGTGGTTCCCAGCATTGGCTTTTCTGGTTTCCATAAGCTCCTTTTCCACTGCCCTGCACACACACACTCACACTCACTCATATGTACATCTTACACCTTGAGAAAATTTAGAAGTGCTAGGGGTAGTGCATTTTTAAGGAAGAGTAAAACATTGGAGCTGAGCTTGGCAGAAATATCTTGAGTAGTTAAATGAACACTGAAATTCGTTCCTCTCTCCCTTTTAAATAAAAGGAGGGAGTGAAACTCATGCTATCTAAGCAGGGATAAGGAATTAAATTTTGAAAGAGAAAATATGGTCATTTCTTTACCTTACCTTCAGAAAAACGCCAACCACAGCTATCCCGTCAGGCTGCTTCAGGGCTCCTCCGTAAGTGTTGTACTTTGGGTTCCAGTGAACCAGGTGAAGCTGAAACCACAGAATACAGGTCATGAGTTCAAGTCCCAGAATAAGGAAATAAGTATAGAATTATTCACCATAAACCCATTAATTGCACAGTCTATGGTCAATGACCACTCTCGTGAAGTTGACAGAATTCTAAATATTGACATGCAACATCTTGGTGACGTTTTTTAACAGTTTAAATAAAAAAAAGTATAAAATTATGTTACTAGATTTAGCACTTTGTAATAAGCAGTCATTGAAAATTGAACTTTTGTTCAACCAATTCAAAATATTGCTTGTAGTTTTGTATAACATTACCTCTTCTGCTGACTAAATCAAACAGTGAAACACAGACCTGTAAACAGGAATCTGCTGACATCCTGAAGTCACAGTTAATTGGGAGATAGGAGAGAAAAAAGAAGGGGAAAAATTCTTGGGTGTTTTCATATCTACCTCCCTTTCAGCAGCCAGTGCTCCAGAAGCCGGAGGTAACCTTATCTTACTTTAGAACAAGACGCAAGTTAAATCAGTCAAATTTCCCATACTGAGTTACGTGGAGAATACAACAGTTCACAGCAGTTAAAAAAATATTTTATTCAAGATCAAAAGTGTGAGCTAATCCCATGTGTAAAGGGCACACTGCCAGCCTTGCCCACGTTTGTAAGAAATATACTAAACTTTCCCCATCTGCAGGGGAAGACGTCTAGAGGGCGTTCTCCATAATTAATTTAGCCTGTCCCTGGCTTTCTATATGGGCTGTGGAGAAACGGAATGATCACAGTGAAGTGCTTTGGGTCTCCTGGAGTTTGGTTTAACCAATGTTTAAGCTGCCCCATGATTCTGTCCACAAGTGCCTTCAAGGGTCCTGTGGCGGCTCCTGCGTTGACCAGAGCCTGCCCTTGGAAAAGAGGGGGCAGTAAAAATGGAACGATCCTAGCCTCCAGGTCATCTGTCACTCCCATAGGCTCGGCTTTATAAAGAGAACAGGCAGGAGGTTTGTCTTATTTCCTTATAATTTGATGCTTTGACCTGAGCTACAAATCATTCTTTTCTTGATGGAGTTAACTGAGACAGAGAATAGTATTTGCTTATATTAAATTGTGTGTGTATCCATATCTACATCTATCTAGTATCTCTCTATCTAGGTGTGTGTGTATAAATACATACGTATTTATAATCACACAGACACACGTATATGTATGGACACTCCTCATTAAGAGACAAGCACATGAGCATTATCCAGAATTACTAAATGCTATTTTTAAAGCTCCACGTTCTCATAAAAGAGGCAGCTTAGGGCGCTGGACAAGAGGATGAACTCTGAGGCCAGTCTGCATAAGATAGAGCTGTGTGACTTTGTTATGTAACTTTGCTGTGCCTCAATCTCCTCATCTGTAACCTATCTCATAGCGTTGCTGAGAGGAGGAAATAAGTTCATTCTTGTGAGCACTTAATACGTGTTAGCCATCCTCATCTTTTCTGTTCCATTTAGGACCCTGGCCTTTTCCTTGTATTGAGCTGCTATCTAGTTTCTTACTACAACCTTAACAGTCTTCATGCATGACACTAACTCCCCTACACTCTCTTAACTTTCTAGCCTGGGATGTTTGGCAGCTTCAGCTTATGCTAAAACCACTACAGCTCTTTGCACAACTACAGGCTGGAAGCAAAAGCAGCTGATGCTGTCTTGTCATTATTTTTCAGTTTTCTGTTTTCCCTGTGTAAGACCCAGAATGGATTAGGGCGGTTCCTCCTACCTCCGCTGCGTACTTGACTCCATCCACCGTGTGCTCAGAGCCGTGATCGTCCGAGGAGCCCCAGTGGAGATGGAACTGGCGAAGCCGGTAGGGTGCAGTGAGGGGACCCCCTCTCAGCACTGTGATGCAGAGATGCCAGGTCAACAGCAAACTCACACCTCTTTACAGAGCCCTACTTTCAACAGGTGCCCTTACACCCAAGGTTGATGGGCAAAGGTGCAGTCTGCCGGGCAAATGGTGCCATTCTCAAGCATATCAGTCTCCTCCTCACAAAATACAGTCTCAGGATATATCAAAATAGATGACTTCTCTTTTCCGTCTTTCTTATTTTGCCTGCTCATTTCATTATTTTTAAAACGTCAACTTACCATTTATGAAAATAAAATTAAAACAACAGGTGGGCCGTAAGGATGTAGACAACCAAAGAATGGGTCAGTCATGTGGTGCAAGGGGAAGAACGTGACAGTTGACAGCCAGACAGAACTAGGTTCCAATCCTGGCCCCACCCCTCCCTAGTTGTGTGACCTCAGGCAAGTTGCTAAACTTCTCTGAACCAGTTTTTGCATCCCTATGAAGGTGATAATAATACCAACCTTTCAGAGCTGCTGTGAGGATTAAATGAGATTAAGGATTTGGAGTGTTTATCACAGTACCCAGCACAGCAATCACAGAGCAAATGTGAATTCTTGCTCCATGTCTTGCCTCCAACTACACTTTTCTCCAAGACTAACAGCAAGAGCCTTCATCCACATCTAATTGAAATTGTGTCTATTCAAATGAGATGAAATGGAAAACTCAGAATTTTCCCCGGGAGTCAATCAGTGTGGACAGCTAGACTAGATCATTCTTGATAGCATTAATTTAAGCTTCTTGTCCAAACACCTCAACCCATCACTTAATGTGGTTTCAGTTCATTCCGCCTGGGAGAAGTGATGTGGGGGTTCAACTATTTTCTAAAGGGTCTTGGAAACTATGCAGAAACCCTAAAATCAAGACGTAGCAGTATAAGCTGGATCAAAGGGGAGCTATTGGAGAAAGGACTGATCAACTATAGGTGCTGAAATGGCACAGTGAGGGCCACAGGTTTAAAACAGTAGAGCTGGGCTGGTACGAGCTCGGTCATGAGGAATGCGTGGTCTAGTTCACTGCATTCTTCCTGCCCAACCACCAGGAACTGTTATTATCTGGACACATGAGTCTAATTTATTAGGATAAACCATACGAAACTGGCAATCTGCAACCACTGTTGCTTGCAAAAAATGGCATTTTCATGTGATCCAGCCTAATAGGTACTGTTTAACCTTCAAAATGGAACTTGATTTAAATGCAGGAGGGAGAAAAAAGTTAACAGATAACAATATGAGATTATTGTTTAAGAAAATACAAATTTCTATGATATTCCCTACTTGGAACCTCCTAGTAGCTAAGAATTAGGCCTCTGTTACTCTTTACTACAACATCATTGAAAATATTCATTTATGTACATCAATAAGGAGAATTTTAACTTTTTAACAAATGTGGCTATAAGAAAAATGTATTATTGTACCTCAAGGACAAAAATATTAAAGGCAGATTCTTTCTTACCTCACTTAACAGTGAAATAAAGCATTTCTAATTAGCCTTCTTTTGTTTCCCTGATTTATTTAATGGTATAGATGAAATAAAGAGGTTTTTTTAAACATGATTTTTCATTTTCACACAAGAACAAATCCCTCCTCAAGAAGAAACCCTCACCAGCAGGATTAACCGGATGACCCCTGGAAGCACTGAAGGCAAGTCTTTTTCACTCATATAATTGGCCCTATTCTCACCCCTCGATTGGCCCCCACACACAACAGGGGAGGAAGTGCCGACTTTGTTTCTCTGCTATGTTCCTTGCTTTGTAGAATGGAATCTCTGCCCCACTTGGGAATGGGAGCCTTGCTCTCCAGACTGCGGTCAAGAAGCACAAGAACCCTCAGGTGTAGGCCATCACTTCCCTACCAAGCTCCCTCTCAGGAATACATTGCCAATGTTTAGCTTGAGCATGGGGCCGTTCAGCAGCAGCAAAGTGACCAAGGTTAGAGAGCGAGATGTTCTTCTTCAATACAAAATATAATTCTGCACGCCTAGAGCAAAGTCAACTGTCATCTCCGTTTTCAGAGATGAAGTATCCTGTCTTCCCACTAATTCTGCTGCTGTGTCCTAAATCACACTTTGCCAATTTAGATGCTGAAAATGTCCACGTGCCTCGACCTGAGCGGCATACTTACTTGACCTATCATAAGTATCATCAAACACAACCCTGCAGGTCCTCCCGTTGTTCAGGATGGTCTTGGCAGAGCCCGGGTCATAAGACGCTGTCCATGCCTTCAGAGAAGGGTCATGATTGATGTCTTTAGTATGCAGTTCGATTGGCGACTGGTTGTCTCCCTTGGCAATCGGGTAAAATTCATGCCAGTGGTCAGGACCTAGGAAATCAAGTTGGGGGTCTTCATTTATTTGGTGGCACCATCCAAGCCCTCTTTCTAATTGACAAAACTAGCAAAATATACAGAAGCTAGAGAGCGGTTATGAAGAGGTCTTGGATTTCAGGTTGGGCAATACAAGGCTCAGTGTTTAAGACCCGTTCCTAGTTTTGTGAACGGTGTACCCGGGGACTGTATTTAACTCAGTGTCTTCCCTTTCTTGCTCTACAAGACAGGCTCAAAGGCTTACTTCTGAAATGGACTTCATCACACGTTTTACCAATGCCATGTTCTATCGTACAGCTGGAATAAAATAACACTGGCCCCGTGTGGCTTCCACAGCACACCCGTATTCCTTTCCCACGGGTTAGGCAGAAGCGCAGGCAGACCTGGGCTGCTTAGACCTGTAACACCAGGCTCAGAGAGGTTAAGCGCCTGCCCAGCATGAGGGAGCAAGCAACCATCCGAACCGGACCTCAGGCGGTCTGACGTCTCAGTCAGAGGCAGTGTGATCTGGGACAAGTTAATGAGCCTCTCTGTGCTTCAGTTTCCTCCAATGCAAGTGATGACAGCTCCGACCCAGGGAGAACGGAATGAGATAGAGATAAAGGGTCAGCAGCGTCTGGCACTTGGGAAGCGCTCTGGAAAGGTTAGTTCCACGCACTCCGCGCCCGCGTTTCCCCAGGCCCTCCCTGGAGCTGCCCGCTTCTGAGCAAGGCCAGGGCGCCCCCGCCTGCGCTCACCGTTGTGGTCGGCGTAGCCCCACTCCTTGGCCATGCTCTTCTTGGTGCGCACTGGACGGCGGCGGCTCCTCGTCCCGGGACTCGTGCAGCGTCCCCGCTAGCCCGCGCCTTTTATATAGGTCCCCCCCAAGCTGCTTGGCCTTATTAGGTCAGCGAGGGTGGGGCGGGGGGCTCAACTGGATTGGGGTGGTATTTTGGAGGCGGGGTGGGGAAAGCCAATGAATTCCAAGAGCTGGACAGCTGTCGGGTGGGGGGGAGGTGGGCCGAGGGCCCCGTCTTCCCCCCTCCCCGCGCGCTCCCTGGCACCGGGCTCCTGGCCTTCCACCTCGCCCTTCCGTCTTCCAAGCCGCAGGGCTTTCTCACGAGTGGCGCCGACGGGCAGAAATGCTGGCGACTTTCGCCTCGTCCTCCCGCCCTCCTCCGTGCATTTTTTTTTCCCCCCGCGGGGGATGGGGTGTTGCAGGCGTGCTCAGCCACCAACTAAACTCTGCACCCCGGCAGCGCTTGCAGCCTCGCTTAGAAGTTGCTTTTAGCCAGGCTGGCGGTCTGGCTGCGGTCTCTGGACGCTTCTGCGAGTTGATTTCGCTCCAGCGATCCGGTTACGGGGGCTGGAAAGAACACGTCTGTTTGCCTGACCCCTGTGTGACTCCCTTGCAGGCGACTTTTAAACTCCCAGGAGCGAAGGATGGGAAGAACGAGGCCGGGAGGGCATGTTCTCTAACTGGGTTATCCATAAGGAAATCGACAATGCCCTGTCCTTGGAACCGCACCCGGCGGCATTTCCCAACCCAGCGGGTCCCTTTGGTCTGCAGGACGCCCGGGGCTGGAGCTCAGAGAGCTCCGGGAATCCATCGGGACGGGTCTGGATCCCAGGTTCACGCAGAGCGGGAGGTCGGCCAGATTCACCCCTACTCCGTGAGCTGTATCTCTGCTCACGAAAAGTTGAGAATATTTTGGAGTGTTGGCAGGCCACGAACATAAAATGAGCCATACTGTTTAAAACGTATGACCTCACTTTCCAAGACATAATGAAAGACAGGGAGGAAAGTAAGAGGAAAGGGTTTCCAGAATTGCTTTTTATGTTTCTCCCTATCCCAAGTTGTTTCATATAGTATAATGAACCATGCAAAAGGAGAACGGAACTGGCATGTGCAGTCTGTGCATGTCAGAGATATATTTTTAATGTCTGGTTACGGCTCACATTGAAGGAGCCCATGTAATAGGTGTTTATAATTCTAAGAGTATATTGGAAAATTTCTTCTTCATTCTGGAGTCATTAATAATTTTATTTAAAAAAAGCAAAGAAAGATAAATCTAATTTCAGTGCTATCTTGAACAAGGCTGCAATATGCATTTCCTTAATTACTTTGTCTTTTATGGATGCTAGTAGTTTGTGTTTGGGGGTCACAAAACTTGCAAAGGAAATCTCTCATCATGGTAAAGATAGCTCATCCCCAAGGCATGTGGAACGAGTGACCACACTCATAACCTGGACGCCAGGAGAGTCACTCCCCAGGGTATTTTTGTGACCAGGGATTATTTGCTCCGCACAATAGCAGTGTGGAATCAAGAACGGAGATAGTTCGGAAAATCCAAGCAAACCCAGCAAAGCAAACGCCCTCAGACTCTGAGCTCAGATTTGTCGGCGTTGGATCGGAAAGCCAACTG
The DNA here is from genome assembly GCF_037783145.1 of Equus przewalskii. NCBI lineage: Eukaryota > Metazoa > Chordata > Mammalia > Perissodactyla > Equidae > Equus > Equus przewalskii. The sequence continues at coordinate 3,138,579 of NC_091838.1, forward strand.
AGTTGGGTTGTCTGGGCCGGTTTCCTGCTCCACAGACATAGTGTGGTCCTGTAGTTGGTCGTTAACGGAGGTGTTTTGCATTTCTTATTCAGTGCATGATTATGTGTATTAGTAAACTATCATCTTGTTCTAATTCATTAAATTGCTACAATCTATCTCTCTTTTTCTGGTGTGTGTGGTTAGAAGATTGGTAACTAAATTTTGTGTTATTTGGCATAGTAGGAATACAGATGAAGTGTTTAATAAAGTCTTTTTACCAAGCAAGGCCAACAATCTAGGAATTCATCATATTGTTAATGTTTTTGCATAGAAAGAATTTTAAAAGTGGATTATTTATCCTTAATTAAAATAAATAAAAGGCTGTGCACAGTGAGTAAATAATAAAGACTGTGCACAATGACACATAATTTCAAATAAAACTAGGTGGAGGGGCCGGCCCCACAGCCAAGTGGTTAAGTTTGCGTGCTCCACTTCAGCAGCCGAGGGTTTCCCTGGTTGGGATCCTGGGTGCAAACATGGCACTGCTCGTCAGGCCATGGTGAGGCAGCGTCCCACATAGCACAACCAGAAGGACCTACAACTAGAATATACAACCGAGTTCTGGGGGCCTTGGGGGAGAAGAAGGAAAAAAAGAAAGAAAGAAGATTGGCGACAGATGTTAGCTCAGGGCCAATCCTTAAAAAAAAAAAAAAAAAAAAAACAAGGTAGAATTTGCAAAGTGAAATTTTTAATAGTTTTAGGTGTGTGGTCTTGAAAAATGATTGGAGTTTTTATTGTACTTTCTTACAAGAAAGCTTAAAAAAATGGAATTTCAAGACGATTTCTATCAAATCATGTCATTTCAGATGATATTTTTCAGAAATCGTAGATTAATCACCTGCATCTTAATTGATTGCATCCAGCATGTTTGTCTATAAATTCCAAAATTCTCCTGTCAACAGAGCAGGGAGATAATTCTAAGTCATGCTTAAGACTGAGATTTCTGGAGTTGGCTTAAAAAGGAAAACTGTTAAGTATATACTGAGACAAAGATGCCAAGGAAAGAGCTGGAATGATTAACGATAAATTATCTCCTGGTGTGCTGACAGCTTTTCTCCCACTGCCGTTATTGGAAAGTTGATGTATCAGACAATTTGTAGGATTTTTTCCCCAAAATTAGTCTGCTCATACAGAGAAACAAGCACACAAAAGAGAGAGAGAAAGAGAGAATAGAGTAACCAAGGAGGGTACTTTGGGTAAACAAAAGTTATAGTGGGAGGGAGGGAGTGAATGTGGAAGTTTCAACTAGGTTCTATGTTAAAATTATAAACTTAGAACATCTAAGGTGGTAAAACTTAAGCATATTTTTGCTCCTGTTTTGGCATTTTGTTTTGCAACATACCAGGTAATATAACTAAGTCAAATCTTCTACAAGCTGTTACCATCTAGTGTTTCTAGTGCATCGGGGAAAAATAAACAAAAAAGAATGAGAAATTGCCTGTTTTTCACCTCTGAGATCAAAACAAAAATCAGGATTTGAAATTCTGCTTCAACATTTTCTATGTCACAGAGGCACGTGTTTTCTGCTACATTTTTATTTTCATAGATCAAGTTCTGGGATAGAAATGTAAAAATGGCTAATAAAAATAAAAAATTTTAAACTAATTTATTTCACTCTCATATATAACTTTTACCTTCCTTCCTGACATTTTTTTTTTTTCTTTTCCCAAAAGTGTTGTCAGGAAGCTTGGCTCACTATATTACGTAGGAACATGATCAGCCCGGTGACTGAGTTTGTCACTAGTGACAGCTGAGCCATTTGGGTTGGATCTTAAATTCTGGCTCATGTTCATGGCAGAGTTGTAGGAGAGCAGCCTGAGGCCTTGTCCCAACTGGTGACCTCACTAAGATGTATCGATCTGAGATAGTCACTTCATCTGAAAGTGGGAGCGTGAATCCAATGGTGAGGACTCCCCAGATCTATGCGGTAGGATCTCATCATCAGGGTTCCTAAATTCAAACTCTTTTCTTCCAAATGCAAATTCTGCTTTCAAAATATAATAATACTATCTTCACTGGAGGAAAACTCATTAATCAAACTTTATGATACCTTTTCTTAGGATCGAATTTAGATGACCAAGTCTAATTTTCCATAACTTTATGATAGTATGTGCTTATAAAATTAACAAGTGGAGTTGTGTTTTGTTTTGACATTTCATAGCCTTTAGGTGGCCGTTTGCCTAAACTTTTCTTTGACCTCAGACGCCTCACCTGTGAAATGAAGAGAATAATGGCTGCCTCACAGGGTTCTCATGAAGCTCAAATGAGATGATATGGTAAAGCACTGACCACAGCGTAGGCTAGTGTATTTGGCACTCAGCAAAGTTAGTCCTCTTCTCCGGCTTTGTTCATTTTATCCAACTCCTCTCTGGATAGTCACCCACCCTAAATAATCCTCGTTCCTTTTTGGTCATAAACAATGCCTTCTCTGCATGTCACAGAGCACAGGTGCTAACCCGCAGACACCGCTTAGATGAAGGACACAGTCGGCTTGTGTTAGAGAAAATTGATACCCATAGCATGCACCCTTTCCTTTGACTGTTTTGAGCTGCTCAGTGCAATCATCAGCGGACCCTTCCCACAGTGGGAGTCCAAGCAAACCTTTTTAACCATCTGTGACAAAAGGCATTAATCTAATATAGCAAAATTAACTGAAACTCTAGGTACTGTGATAAGAACTAAAAATAATACAGTTCCTACAAGGCTGAACACTTCTTTAGTGTATTATTTCATAAAGGAGTTTTTAAAAGTGAGATTCAAACTCTTCAAAATGGCCTTCAGGGGTCTTCAGAAGTCCACCCTCCCTGCCTTTCAGCCTATCCCAGCCTTTCCTTCCAGATTTGCCCACCCCCTGCCTCCGCCTCAGAGCGCCCTTCATTCCCACTTTATTCTCCCCCCCCCCCCGTGCCTTTTCACACTCCGTTCCCTTTGGCTCCCGTTGTCCTTTCCACCCTCTATCCCTGATAAAGCCAAACTGTTTATATCAATGATTGCGTAGACTGTGGAGTGAGTGTTGATGTAAGATTTCACACTGAAAAGGCATGTATTCACTTAAGGTCAGTTCTCTGTTCAGTCTGCTTTCTTTTCCTCCCTGCTGCCATTCTAATTCAAGGCCAAGCCACTGTTAGAGTTGCAGTGACTCATTTTTTGTGTTATTATTGTTTGTTCTGGGGGTGGGGGAAGGGGCACTGTTTCCAGTATAATGTAAATTATTTTGCTTCCCTGGGAAAAATCAAGCACCAAGCTCATGTCTATAGGAGCTAGAAAAATCTCAATTCCACTTCTTCCTAGACTGGTCAGGTAACGTCTCAGAATAATAATAACTTCCCTGGATACTTTATTCACTTATTAGCACCAAACGAAGTAGCACAAGTTCAAGCACTTGAAAACCAACATTTCACGTTTATCATTATTCTCGCTTTACAAACGTAGTTGAATAGATATTGAAGAGCTGGGGAGTTTTTGTGCAGGAAGACATTCAGAGAGTCATTTTTAAAATTGTAAAGGCTATTTTGCAAAGCACAAACCTGGTAAATCTAAAATCGTGGTGCCTTAAAGAGACATTAGAGATTACATTTCATCAAATTTCTGAGCAACGAAGCAGAAAAATATCTGCATTAATTGTTTGAGTTTTTATAGTCTTTTAATGTCATTAAGTATTTCTTTATTTTTCCCAAGTTAAGTAATCAAGACTAATAGGAATCTTTGATTTACTGCAGTACCCCACACAGCTATTTTATCATATTTATTCGAAATACATCATGAAATTTAAATGCTCTGTTCTTAAAATGTTTTATGTTAATATAATTGTACAATTTTCAGTATTTTTGAGCTTTATTAAAGTATAATTGAGTAATAAAATTGTAAGCTATTGACAGTGTGCATCGTGATGATTTGATATACGTACACAGCGTGAAAGGACACCTCCCATCTAGTTGATTGACGCATCCATCTCTTCACCTGTTTATCTTTTGCGTATGTGAGAACATTTAAGTTCTACTCTCAGCAAATTTCAATTATACAATACAGTGTCATCAATTATATTCACTGTCTTACACATTAGACCCTCAGACCTTACTCATCTTACAGCTGAAAGTTTGTGTCCTTTCCCAACCTCTTCCTATTCCCAATTTTCAGTATTTTAAAAGTCAAATTTCCGTCTATAGAAAATGCTACTTAATATCTCCATTTCCTCAAATGTAGATGCTATTGATCTTAGAACGAAGATCCACTGAGAAAAATAATGCTGTCAATTAAACCATCACACATTACTTGTTAAAATTCTCGTCAAGTGTCTCACCTTGCCTAATACCCTAAAACTAAGATTGATTAATTTTTATCTGTCTTCACAAAAAGTTATTTAGACACTTTTGATTTTGCCTCTAAATGATAAGACTATCTTGTCATTGTAAAAAAAATGTAATTTTTGTTCAGATACGGCTCTGTAATATTGTTTGCTACTTTGTTTTACTCAACTTAATACATTTTCTTGATTTGTAACATTTTTGGAAAAAAATACTTATTTATGGTGACATAATATTAATATCTCTTATAAAGCACAGTCAACTGAAATCTCTGGTGATTAGTTTGGTCTTTGGTACTTAAATAACTTAAAACAAGTATGACGTTTTGAGGTAAATTTTCTCAAACCAGAAATTTCCTTAGATAACAATTATCATTGTAAAGACAAATGCAACTATGGAACACGATATGATAAGCTACATAGTCCTCAAGGGGATTATAATACATACTCATTTCTATGAAACATAAAATTAGGAAGGGGAAATTCTGCTTGGAGAATGAATAAATGCACTGAGCTGTTGCTTTTATGTGCCCTGGTACATAAGCTATCTACCTTGTTTCAGCAGAGGAATGTTTACGGTAAAATTTTTAAAATTTTTAATACATTCCCACTGAAATGCTAACTCAACATCTCCCCTAGAAAAAGGTATAATATTTTCTCTCTGTGGCCTTGAAAAGCACAATGCAATATGAATAGCTAATCCTATGAAACGCTGTAAAACTAAAAGTGTTGAATGAGATCAATGTAAATATCGATGTCTAAAACAGGTACGTTTCGTTACATGCTAGAATAAATATTTTCCTGGAGCCAATTCAGTGTGTAACTAGAATTGAAACTTTTGGAATTATAGTTCCATATCAGAATGAGCCTTAGTAAAATGTATTATTCTTCATACATCAGAAGTATCAGGTGTATTCAAAAGACTAAGGAATTTATATTCAACACTAAAATAAACTCCTTTGTAAGATTCAGTATATTTTAGCCCTGAAACAAAGCATTATTTAATAGAAGGCAAAACTAGTCTTCATAATTTTGATTTTTCATAAATCTTGCCTAAAATGGAATATAGCTGAATGAAAAGTATTTGTGTGAAGTGTCAAAGTGAATTTCAATGCATGGAGGACTCAGAGCTGCTTTCTCAGGGCAACGAAAGCATTTCACATCTCATTCTTGAGACCAGAGAACCTAATCATTGTTAGTTAGTATTTATGAAGACCAACAACATGGGAAAAGTGGAAATCATATACACACTTCAGGGCCAAGAAAGTTTCAAACTAGACTTGATACATAAGAAGGACAGACAAGAGCCAGTGGGAACATGTTGGGTGGGATGGGGAGTAATACAATCGGAGACCACGAGCGTCCTGCTCCAGCTTGGGGAAGATCTATCCTGCTGCCTCGCCAGCTAATCCCTCATTAAACTCTTATGTGCTGCTGCCGTTAACCCTTAGGACAGTTTATCCCTCTGTACTGTCAGAGCTTGAATCCTCAAGGGTGGCTCTTCAGAGCAGGTTTTTGGTTTTCAGTTTCATGCACAGTAGTAATCTACTGTAACGCAGAGAAATCTCCATTCCAATGAGATGGATGAACCTTGTGGTCCCTCTCGGGCAGAAGCACACACGTGAATACCTTGCTCACAGCCAGGTTAAGGCACATGGCTCTTCCAAAACAAGCAGGGCTAGATTCTTGGTTTGGCAATCGTCGTATTCTCACTCACAATTACTTTTCTAAGGTATTCTTTTTTCACACAGGGATCAGAACTGAGCCTGAGAGGAACAGCTGGTCGGATCTTTTCATCTTTGGCCTAAGTCACAAACTTCCCACATTGATGTTTGATTGAGAGGATGAATGATAGGCATTGCTGTCCGGGGCTTAGTACTCAGATTGCAACCAGCAGCACTGCCTGATCCGAGACGGGGTGGTGAGAGAAACAAAGGGCAGCCTGGCATGTCTGATATTGCACAAACTTCCTCTTTGCCATAACTAAAAAGTGCCATGAGCCCAAAACTGAATTTAAAAAATGAATCCATCAGTTCTGATTCAGGAACCACAATTTCTTAACACTGTCACATTGCTGAAATGTTGTTATTAACATTTCTGTTGATTATTTTTAAGGCATACTATTTAAGGAAATAAAGAAGGATCTTTCTTGGGCAGTGGTAAACTAAAAAAAGTTGTTCGTTATTACTCGCCCTGTAAAGAATTTTATTGTTCTTTTAAGAAGGATAGAGTAACAACAACAACAAAAATCCAGAAAGGTAAGTGTTGAATTGCATGGAAAATAAGTAATAATTTATTTCATTGATTTAGCATACTTTGACTTGAGCATATATCTTCAATTTAGATTTTACTACAGATATAGATAAATGACATGTCACAAATCCTCTCTCTCGGAAATGGTTTCTTTGCCAGCCACAGACAGAAACTTCTGAGGTCACTACATTCCATTTCATAATTTTGAGTCATTACACCGCAGAAGTGTGTTTATTCTGTTCAATGACTGGTCTGACACTGTTCTCCTGCCTGTGATATGGACGACTAGTCATAATAACTATTACTTCTGAAGTTCCTGTGAACTGCATTTGACACTCCAAATTCAATGAATTCCAAATGAAATTATGTTTAACAAAATCCCATGGGTTTTTACCATAGATCTAAAGAACGTAATAAAAAACGTCACTTATTCATGCATTCGACACAGTTATTTAATGCCTTCTGTGTGCCACGCTCTGTTATATTACGGAGCAAGAGAGAGTGCTCCTCATTGAGTTTACATTCCAGTTGAGTGGCACTGACAAAAAGCAACGAAACAGACAACTTATTACCATTGTGATTTATAGGGAATAATCTGCTGGAAAGACTGGAAAAGAGGAATCTTTAGATATGATAATTATGGAAGAGTTTCTGGGGGTGTGAAATAGAAGCACTAAAGGAAGGAAAGGGATTAACCGTTGGAGGAATTTAAGAAAGAGCGTTTTGAGTGGAGGGAACTCTGAGATCACTGCAGGGTAGTAATCCCCGGAAAGGGTGGTGCAAGGTGAGGTTACAAAGGATGGCAGAGGCCAGGCCAGGTAGGGCCATGTAGGTCATGGTAAAGAGTAGGTCTTTTCCTTTGGTGCAACTGCAAGTTGTTGGAGAGTGTCATATTGACGAGGAACACGGTGGCCTGACCTGCTTTGCAGATCGCTCGGCCTACCACGTGGGGAATGGAGCAGAAGTGAAGGTGGAAAGCAAGTGGGAAACAATAATTTGCATGATTATGATTCTAGTAAAGCATTTCCTTCATGTGGTGAAGCTACAGATCTCAAATAGAGTTCCTAGTACCGTGAGTGAAATTTGTCCGGCTGCACTTGGAGGAAGAAAACAAGAAACAAGACTCAATTCTGCATTTCAACATGGTTACCGTTAAACTGAGAGAATGGAAAGATAGAAAAATGCTTTGTTTTCCCCCACATTAGAGATAGGGAGTAGTGATCAGTTAGAGATTCAGGTTAACTAATAGGTCATTGATATGGCCCCAGATGACCTTCTTTCTCTTAAAATGTTTCTAAAATGTCTATAGAGCAGAGCTCCCTGAAGGGGAAGTATGAATCTCTCCAGTTCGCTCCCGGCTAAAGGAGGAGCATGGATTCAGCTGTAGCAAGGAGCAGCTGATGGTAGAGCAAGCTTTTATTTGTTCATTGGCTTGCTTTCATTTATATATTTGGTTAGTTACCTTAAAAATAGAATTGGGTCACAAAGCATTGCAATTAAGAGCCTGGGCTCAGAGTTCCAGAGACCTGGGTGCCAACCCCAGCTCTGCCACTTACCTTGAGCCAGTGGCTTCCCTGAGCTCCAGCTTCCTCTCAGCAGAACTAGTAGAACAAGGATGTGTTTGTTTTAATGATTAAGATACAACACGTGGAGTGCTTAGAATACTGCCTGCCATTAATAAGCGTTCAGCAATTACCAGCTTAAAAGATATAGAAAAAGAGATAAAATTTTGTCTTGAGTTAATCAGCTCCCAATTAAATGAAAACTTTGTGACGGCAGAAACCAGGAATGTTTTGCTCACAACCATACGCCCACTACCTAGCCCAGTGCTTGACCTCAAGTAGCCATGTAGTTAATACCTTTGAAGGCAGGCCGACAGGCAAGAAGGAAGGAACACAGAGAGAAGGGAGGGAGGGAGGGAAAGAAAAAGAGAGGGAGTCTGTAATTAAAAGAAAGTAAATTGTCTGAAGGAGGATTCCTTTCGCTCCCATTAAGGAAAAGGAATGGCTTTTGTTCAAGACTGTTTGATACGACTGAAACGTGTTGAAGATTTCTTGAGTGTGTAGAACTAGAGCAGGAATTCCAGAGCGAAGTGTGTGCATGTGTGAGGCACCTGGGACATTGCCTATATGCAGAGAGTCCATTCCAGTGTCTTATTTCAGCTTCCAAAATACGCTTCCAGTTTATCCACTTGCCTTCATTTCCACTACTATCATGCTATGGCATGGTCATAGACATCCCTCATCTGGACTATTGCCATCTCTTCTGTGTGTCCCTAGAACATACTAAACTTCTTTTAGCCACAGGGCCTTTCTGCTTGCTGTATTTCTGTCTAGAGTGCTCTTCCCATAGCCTCTTTCCCATCATTCAGGCTTCAACTCAAAGGTCACCAACTCGGAGTGACCTTTCTTGACCACCCCATCTATGTACTTTCGCCTTAACTTTTATGAGAGCATCGTATGTATATTCTTTCTTCTACTCATCAAAATCTATAGTTATTTCCTTTATCTGTTTGTATCCTAAAATGAATGAATGATTGAATTTATTTTTCATTTGACTGTGCCAAAGTTACTCTGAAGTAGACAAGAATGTATTGAAGCAAAATGCTACCATTCTTCCAAAGACTTAAACTCTGTGGTGGGACCTACAAGTGGAAGTTAAACACATATTTTTCCAAACAGCATATCGGAGAACACCTGTTAGTCGCTGGCTCACTATTTATAGGAAATTAAAATCACCATGCAAGTTGCAGAAAAGTCATCTGCCTACCCAGTGAGTAAATACGGTAATTTCCATCCCTTTCTCCTTCCGATCGGTAGGCATCTGCTAGCGTGGCATGCATATTGAAATCCCAATTCAGGAATGAAAACCTGAAACCAAGCTATCTGCTTTTGTGTACTCTGGCAATGTCTCATTTAAAATAATCCAAGAATGAAAATATGAGCTAAGCTGTTTGCTTTTTTAAACACTGAACGTGTCAATCCTGAAATTCCACTGGACGGGCATTTACTCTCCACAAAGATAAGAGTTCCCGTTGACCTTGAATTATTCAGATGTCTAACAATACAATGCCCTCCAATATGTATTCACTCTGAACAGACAGAATTTGAGCCATATTATCTCACAACCACAGTCAACCTATTATAACATATTAAATAACGTAGAGATTGAAAGGGTTTAGGAGAGCATTTAAGATCTAAGGCTCTGAAGTCTCAGTACCCTGAGTTTAAGTGCTAGCTCTAGCATTTATGAGCCATGTATCCTGGGGAAAGTTACTCTACCTAAGGCCCCGGTTCCCTCGTCTATAAAGTGGGAATAATATAATACTTCATTAAGTTATTGTCAGGGCTAAATATGCTAATACATGCAGAATAATTACTACAGTAGCTTTCTCAATACGTGTTAGCTGATATGATAATAAGGATTATTATTATAATTAGTAGTGGCTCTTTGAGTTCAAGTGAACCTTGGGGGTCCTTGAGTCTAAACTTCAATGAAGTTCCAGGCATCTCCTCTTAATTTTTTACACATGGTTATCCAGACTCTTCTCGAATGAGTCCCATGAGCGACGGCTCATTAAATTACAAAGTATATTATTCCATTTTCCACAACTCCAATTATTTGAAAATAGTCCATGAGCACAAATTTGTCTTCCTGTCTTATGTGGGTCCTAGTTCTGTCCATTAGAGTAAGCAGAATTGGATTAAGCTATTAGCCCTAAGATATCCCTTCAAATCTTTGAAAATCACTATTTTATTTCCCTTCTCCACCTCCTATTGCACTGTCCAAGTCTTCATATTAAACGAAACATCTCCAGTTCTTCACATGGTGTAGTTTCATTCTCCTGATCTCTCTCTTCTAAACATACTCCGCTTTTTGTCAATACTCTTCTTAACCATAGCTGAACAAGACTGAAATACTTCAGAATTTGAGAGCAGTGACCAGAAGTACAATTACATTCCTTTTCCTGGACACATTTCTTTTAATGCAGGCTAAGAATGCCTTAGCTTTTTTGGCTCACACCTTTGGATCATATTGAGCTTGATTTCAATTAAAATATCCAAGCCTTTTTCATGTGAATTCCTGTTAAGCCAGCTCTCCCTGCATCCTGTATTCACATCAGCCCATGGTTCCAGTCTGATGAAATCTTTTTGAATCCTGATTCTTTCTTTGAGCATTATTAACTATCACTTCCAGCTTTATGTCAACAACAAATGTGGTCAGCCTGCCTTCTGTCTTCATTTATGTTGTTGATAAGACTACCAAATAGGATCCAGCCATGGGCAGAACCCTGGGATCACTCTGGGGATGTCCCTCCAGGTTGAGAGCGGTCCGTGAATTAACATTCTCTGCATATGGTTATTCAATGCTGTCTGAATCTACCAATTACATGGTTACCTAGTTCCTATGCTTACCCACAGCACGTTGCTGTTGGAAGTCTGATGTAATGGGTCATCATGGGCTTTTGAGCCAAATATAACTGGGTTCAAATCTTTTCTTTGTCACTTACTACCTATGTGTGACGTTGGGTCAGTTATTTAACCTCTCTGAACTACTCTTTCCAAATTTACAAAACAGTTCTTAATTAGTAGGCTAGTTCCATGGAGAATTACGTCATATTGATCTGTATATCTCCAATAGTCAGCACAATTCAGGCACATTCTGGGTAAATTTGCAACAAAAAATGAATAAATAAATGAACAATGAGTCAGATTACTTATTTAAATAGACCGTTTCTCTGAGCTATTTTTCTAGTCCACTTATGAAGAAGTGGTCATAAATGAGATTAGTAAAGTATTATTTATTCTTAAGTGATCCATTAATATCTCCTAACAATCACTATATCGCTCCATTTTTCACTGAGATATGATTCACATATTATAAAATTCATCCTTTTACATTGTGCGATCTAGCGGCTTTTAGTATATTTACAGAGTTGTGCAAACCTCACCAGAATCTATTTCAGAACATTTTCATCATCCGAAAAAGAAATCCTGTACCCATTAGCAGTCACTCCTTGTTTCCTCTCAAACCTTCAACCCTAGAAAACCACTAATCTACTTCTTGTTTCCACAGATTTGCCTATTCTGGTCATTTTATTATAAATAGAATCATTTAATAGGTTGTCTTCTGTGATTGTCTTGCTTTACTAAGCATAATCTTTACAATGTTCATCCAGGTTGTAGCATGCGTCAGTATGTCATTCCTTTTTAAGGCCAAGTAATATCGTGTGAATGTACCATATGTTATTTATCCATTCTATCCATTCAGTTGATAGCCATTTGAGTTGTTTCCACTTTTTGGCTGTTATGAATAATGCTGCAATGAGTATTTGCATACAATTTTTTGAGTGGAATTGGTTGGTCACATGGTTTCTCTATGTTTAACCTTTTGAGAAATTGTTTTCAAAAGCAGTTGCACCATTTTACATTCCCATCAACAGTATAAGAAGGTTCCAAGCTCTCCACATCCTCACCAACTCTCGTTATTGTTCCACTTTTTTATTATAGCCATCTTGGTGGGTGTGTATTTTGATTGTGATTTTGATTTGCTTTTCCATAATATCTAACGCTATTGAGCATCTGTTTGTGTGCTTATTGGCCATTTGTGTATCTTCTTTGAAAAAATGTTTATCCAAATTATTTGCCCATTTTTCAATTGCATTATTTGTTTTTTTATTGTTGAGCTGGAAGAGGTCTTTTATATTCTGGATACTAGTCCTTTATCAGATATACAATTTGCAAATGTTTTCTCCCATTCTGTGGGTTGTCTTTTAACTTTCTTGATAGTGTCTTTTGAAGGACAAAAGTTTTGAAGTTTGATAAAGTCCTTTTATTTACTTGTTTATTTTTGTGCTTTTGGTGTTATACATAGGAAACCATTGCCTAATCCAAGGTCACAAAGGCTTATGTCTATGTTTTCTTCTAAGAGTTTTATAGTCTTTGCTCATAAATTTAGATCTTTGATCCATTTGGAGTTAATTTTTGTATGTGGTGTGCAATAGTGGTCCAACTTCATTCTTTTGTGTGTGGATATCCAGTTGTCCCAGCACCCTTTGTTAAAAAGGCTATCCTTTCTGCATTGAATATTCTTGGAACTCTTGTTGAAAGTCAATTGACTGTAAGTGTGAGGTTTATTTCTCTACTTTCATTTTTCTTCCAGTGCAGTATACGTCTATCCTTATGCCAAGACCACATCGTTTTGAATACTGTAGCTTTGTAGTAAGTTTTGTAATTGTAAATGTGAGTCCCCCATCTTCATTCTTTTTCAAGTTTGTTTAGGCTATCTGGATCTTTTGCATTTCTATATGAATTTTAGGATCAGCTTTCCCATTTCTGGGAAAAAATGCAGCTGGGATTTTGATAGGAATTGCATTTACAATGTAGATCACTTGGGGCGCATTGCCATCTTAACAATACCAAGTCTTTCAATCCATGAACATGGGATGTCGTCCCATTCATTTAGGTCTTCTTTAATTTCTTTCAATTGTAGTTTTCAGCATACAAGTCTTGAACTCCTTTTGTTGATTTTATTTGTAGTCATTTTATTCTTTTTGATGTTCTCGTAAATGGAATTTTTAAAAATTTCCTTTGAGATTGTTCCTTGCTGTTATATAGAAATATAACTGATTTTTGCATAACTATCTTGTGTCCTGAAAACCTGTTGAACTTATTAGCTCTAATAGGTGTTTTTGTTTTTGTATCTTTCCTGGGATTTTCTCTGTATGAAATCATATCATCAGCAAATAGAGATAGTTTTACTTCTTCCTTTCCAATTTGGATATCTTTCATTTCCTTTTCTTGACTAATTGCACTGGCCAAATCTCCAGTACATGTTGAATTGCAGGTTGAATGCTGAGGTGGTGAGGGTGGACATCCTTGCCCTGTGCTGAAAGCTTCCAGTCTTTTACCACTAAGTATGACGTTTGCTGTGGGTTTTTGTAGATGACCTCTAGCAAGTTGGAGAAGTTTCCTTCTATTCCTGGTTTGTTGAATTTTTTTTTTTTATCGTGAAAGGGTGTTGGATTTTGTCAAATGCTTTCCTGCATCTATTGAAATGATCATGTGGTTTTTGTCTTTTATTCTATTAATGTGGTCCATTACCTTGATTGATTTTCAAATTTTGAAACAACTTTGCATCCTAAGACAAATCATGCTTCATCAGGGAATATAATACTTTTTAAAAAATATTGTTGGATTCAGCTTGCTAGTAACTTAATGAACCAATATTTTCCAAATGGCCAAAGGATGATATTACAAAATCACGCATGTGTAAACAATCTATTCAAAGTCTAAGATAAGACATGTATTTTAATGTAACAGAGTGTGAAAAGCTTATTAATATAGTTTTAGATTCTATATGGAAGCTAATCTTTAAGAACTTACTTCTTGTTGAGTTTTAGGGTAGTATAAAAAATAGGCATAATTATACGAAAAGGCTATTAAGATGTAATTGGTTCTACTTTAACCCACGTTTTGAAGATCTAAATTTGTTCCATCTGGAACCATTAGGTGATGCAGAAAACTGCACCCAGCTGAATCAAGCTGTGTAGAAACATATAAAATGCAACCAGGCACACACCTCCTGAGGACATTGGGCTGCACCCATCCGCATCTGGCGTTACAAGGTTCCTTTTGATTTCAGATCACCCTCCTGCTACTACTTCACAAAAACTCAAGCTACAAGCCTTCTGACAGCCAACGCCACAGGGCTCCTGACCTAAACTCTCTTTAATTTTCCCATTTCCTCTCAGCTTGTTCCGTATTTTTTTCTCCGTTTTCTCTTATTTTTCGCTCTCTTCCTCTAGTACACGTGTTGAGGGATGTGGGAGCTGGGGTAGGCAAGCCTGGTGGGAGTGCAGATACCCACTTCTACAAGCAAACTTCAGATATTTTTCAAGGTAAAATACCGTATGTATTATATAGTCTTTATTCATTCCTTAATCATTTAACTGTGCTGCCAATTTTGTGAGATTCCTATCTGTCTTTTACATTCTGTTTCTACCTGTTTTTCATGTGTCACTGAGAGGTTTATGACTATTGCCTCCCTACCCCTACTTCCATGGGAGCCTTGTGGTCTTTTTTTATTGAGGTAAAGTTCACCTAACATAAAATTCACAGTTTTAATCATTTTAAAGTGCTCCATCCCGTGGCTTTTAGTACGTTTACAACATGTGGAACAATCACCACTATCTAATTCGAGAACATTCTCATCAACCCCAAAAGAAACCCCATACCTATTAAGCAGTCACTCTTCATTCCCCATCCCTACCAGCACTGGCAATCACTAATCTGGTTTCTCTGGATTTGCCTATTCTGGACATTTCATATAAGTGAAATGGTACAATATGTGGCCTTCTGTACCTGGCTGCTTTCACTTAGCATGATGTTTTCAGGTTCATCCATGTTGTAGCATGTGTCAGTACTTCATTCCTTTTCATGACAGAATAATGTTCCATCATATGACTATATGATATTTTGTTTAACACCCATGCTATTTTATTTTTGTTAATTATTATTATAGCCATCCTAGAGGGTGTAAAGAAGTATGTCATTGTGGTTTTGATTTTCACCTCTATTTTTGAGGGATATTGGTCTAAAGTTTTCATTTTTTGTGTTGTTTTTCTGGCATTGGTATCATGGTAATACTGGCTTCACAGAATGAGTTTGGAAGTTTTGGGAGGAGTTTGAAAAAGATTTCACTTTTTGGAAGAATTTGAAAAGGATTAGTGTTAATTACTCTCTAAATGTTTGGTAGAATTCACCAGTGAAGCCATCTGGTTTTGGAGTTTTCTTAGTTGAAAGTTTACCAATTTCTGATTTAATCTCTTTACTTATCTTAGGTGTATCCAGATTTTCTATTTCCTTTTTAGTTAATTTTGGTAGTTTATGTCTTTCTAAGAATTTGTCCATTTCATCCAGATTATTTCATTTGTTGGCATGCAATCGTTCATTATATTCTCTTATAATCCTTTTATTGTTCTACCCTTTACAATTTAAAGATCACTCCCCTGGCTAGAAAAGAGAAGCTGATCATTTTCCTTTTGTCCTCTTAAAATTTTAGCATCTACTCTAAGAAGTAAAGTCTTTGCAAAATATCAAGATTAGTAAAAATCATAAAGAAACAAGGCTTTTTAAATTGCATTTGACTTACCAAGTACAATAGCTAACATATTGTTCTTTACGTCTTCTACAAAGTTTAGCTCATTCTGAATGTTAGCATAACATTAGTATTCCTACATAATTCTTCCTTTTACATATTTTTACCCGTTTTGGTTTTGCCCTCAGTTAAATCACTTTGCTTTTATCTTTAGCCAGAATTAACCTGTTAAACAGGACTATGATTGCCTAATAGTCATTGCATAATAAAATTTATAAGTTTTTTACTGATGTTCATACTAGGTGCTTTTTACAGTTCTGTCCTTTTGCAGGGGGAAGGAAGTGAGGGTAAAGATGAGAACTGTCTTTCCAGAATGTACGGCACCTTCAACTCCATCTGTCTGTGTGTCTCTCTCCTCCGTCTGGCACTGTCCCCTATGTTTGTGCTTTCCTCTAGGAGTCTGTCCTGAAGGTTAGAGTCACACGGACCTTCCATCCTTTCACATCTGGAGCCTGCTCGCTGCCATTTTTGTATGTATCGAATGGAGGCAGATATGCCACATCAGCAATATTTACATCTGGAAAGAAAAACAAATAAACAAAAACAGCCAAAATGCCCAAAAGCAACTTAACAAAAGATCCACTCTAAAGGATCTCTTCTACGTACATATTAGAATGACAGTTTTTAGTTTTTGGAGGTCTTCCATCTACCTCACACTCTGCTAGTATTTAGGCATTTGAGTGTATAACTCAGATAAATTCAGAATAGCATTAACATGCATTATTCCCTTCTCCTAGGAGATACCACCTTTTCCATCCTAAGAAAACTGATTTATGTGAGCATTCATCATTCAAAAAACTTGCATTGCTATATGCTAGGGATATAAAAGTGAACAAAAGTAAAAAGTGGATAGATGTACCTCCGCACGTTCATTCTGGCTAGAGGCGGTCAATAATTCACAAAATCAATAAGTGAATTGTATAACATTTTAAAACACTATTAGTACTTGGGAGAAAAAAGAAGATGGTGAGAGGCTAATAAAGAGGTGGGGAGCATGGCTCCACGGTGGGCGGTCATTTTCTTCCCTGCAAGAGAGGGGTTTGCACAAACAACTAGAAGGTATTCTCATGATCTAGTCCCCTGTTCAAATTGGCATCACATACTTTTCCCCCTTCAGTCTCCCTGGGACACGCAGCACCTGCTCTTCGGCCCCATGTAGAACGTCCCCCTGTTTGTGTGGCTGCTCTTCCACCTCCAACACCTCTGTGCATACTTGTCCCTTTTCCAGCCTCATCAGATATCTTTCCATTGTGCTTACGAGGGAGGGGTGTTCTCCCAGCAGGAGCAACATTTGTTCTTCTAAATGGCGTTTAAAAAAAAATTTGACTTATATCAAGCACGTCTTATACTAGATATACGTCCTCTGAGGAATGTCCCCTTTTCCACATACTCTCAAGTTCACCCTTCTACATCTTCCTCATGTGCTGTGATGTATTTCTTCCAGAACAAGGTGCCAAGTTTCTATTATTTTTATGTGGGTCATGATTCTCTGTTACTAGAGCAACCTGTCATTTTTTATACATTTTTAAATGTTTTACAAAAAATAATTCCAGCCAACTTTGGAAGATGTTATTTAAGTTAGTTAGCAAATGTTTACAATACTTTATATGTGCAAATAGAAAGCAGCCTACTGGATTTTTTTGTTTCCTTAAGACAGGCGCCTTCATTTGAATTAACGAAAGAGTCTTCAAAATCTGAAGCCGGAAGAACCATTGGTGTCGTTCCTCCAAGGATATTTCTATTTCTAAGGATGTTTATGTTCAAAGAATTTTTTTATTATAGGGAGTTTCATGGGGGTAAGAAAAAATCCCTAAAGTGGTTGCGTAGCAGCATTCCAAAGGTTGGGAACCATATTTTCGCTAGTAGGATGCAAAGAGAAAGAAATGAGCATTTGTTGAGCATCTCCTAGGTATAAAGCCCCAGAAGGTCCTCACAACAACGTGAAGAGCTCGCCTCTAATTTCCCCATCTGACAAATGAGCAAGTGAGGTCTGAAAAGGTGAGTCCGCTGCTCTAGGTCACACAGCTACAGACTGGCAAAGCTTGGACACAGAACTGGCCTGAAAACCATAGTCTATCCTTCCAGGAGTTCGTGTAATAAAGAACTCAAACTAAGCCCATCCCAAAGAGCAGTAATTATAGAAACTCCAACATTGAAGGTTTACTAACCAAGCAAAGAATGCTTGAGCCACATCTCGTCGTAAAGTACTCAGGGATGGTTAATTGAAGAACCACTGACTGACATGAAAAATCGATGCATGGTTGGTGACAGAAAAAGAGAACAGAGGTCAAAGTCCCTGCCTCACCCTGCTATACAAACCAGAAAAGGTTTTACCCCAGTATCTTACGAAATTCTTTTAAAACTTTTATTTTCAGTGTATTTTAGGAAGCACGACAAGCATTTAACAAATATGCAAGTATTGAGACAACATAGTGGTGAAAATTCAAGGTGGGTGTGTGAATTTTCATTGAGGTGCAAAGTGTACTGAAGGAGTGTCCCTCGTCACCTTTGCCAACGTTGCAATTATCAAGCTGCTATGGGGCCAGCTTCCCTCTTGGTTAGCGCGAGGGAGTGATGGGATCCCATGGTCATGACCTCCACAAATAGTAGTCAATTCTGCTCTGAGAACAACTTGGTTGCACAACCACAAGTAACAGTCTTCAGCTAGGCCAGACATTGTCAAAGTTCACATCTCTGATCAAAAAAGGGGTGTGTAAGAGAGTGTGGGTAACTTGGAATCCACAGTCACTACTGGTAAAAACCAGCTTGTTCCCTCAGGTTTAAAGTAGGATCTGTCATTAATATTAGTATGGTGACCATATAATTTATCATTCAAGCTAGTAGTTTTTTGAGGGAGGTGTTATTAGTAAATGCTCTGGGATAACAGGCATAAACTGTGGTTACAGCAGGATGTGGAGGACTTACATTACCCTAGCTGTTAGTATCATCTTTGTAAATGAGAAGAAGACAAACATCCTAACTGTGTATATGGACCACGTGGTGCCACAAGCTGTCTGAGATCATGTCGGATGAAAGAAGACTGCGTGTTAGTACCAGCTAGAAGCATCGCCTAGGGTCTGGGTAGTGGAGGTCCATGATTCAATGAACCTCAGGACATGTTCTGTTTGTTTGCCCTTTGGCTCAAGAATATAGGCTCCGAGACAAAAGGGCAGCCATTCTGAGAAACCAAGGGTTTTGCCCTCTTTCCAGGGGCCTCCCAGCATTTTGTTCATATTTAGGCTCTAGCACTTAACAATATCTATGGCCCTTTGTCTTCCGTGTCTATCTGTGAGCAACTCAAGAACAAAGATCGTATCTTATGCATCTCCAAAGCCCAGTATTTAGCAGAGAGCTGTACAATCTGTCTTCAATAAATGTATGTAAGGTTGATGAAAATGGTGGCATCAAGGTTCTTAATCCTGAAGCTGTAGGATTGACAACATTGACCAAGATTGAACTTAAATGAATTTTCCCTCTTGATTATTAAAAATGGAACCACGAGTCTCAGGAAGAACCTCCTGTGAAAATCTGAGGGTTTCTAACCCTCCCTTTGACTTGACTTTACTTTCATATGCAAATAGAAGAGTGAAAGCAAATAGACCTTTTCAGGTTTGTTCCAAAATGAACAGGCTGAGGGCAACTTTAACTTTGCCTGTTGCTCGTTCAATCTCTGCAGGGTCTTTTGGGTTATTTCAGCTTTGTTCTCCAGGCAGGCTGTCACTTTTACCAGCCTATTTTTGTGTCTGCTAAGCAGAAATTATTGCAGTGTTCCCTAAAATGACTGCAGTGGCAAATATTCTTTTTGAACTCACCCTGCTTGCCATACCTTTCTGCCACCATGGAATCAGAATTCTAAATAAAGAGCTTACGTGTGTTTTTATGGAGCCAAATTCACCTCTGTTTAGTTCACCTCCAGGAATATTCTTTGGCTGGAAGCAATGGGAGCTTCGTTTACTGGTAGCTCAGTTAGGACAGACAATGACATACTTCCAAGATGGCCTTTGGGCAGAATTCAACTAGAGCTGTTTCAAATTCTTTTTACAAGTAGACAGGGCATAAATACATATATTTTTGATAGCGACTATGGAAGAGTTGCGGCATCCTATCTTTTATTTCAAGAGGTGGGATATAAATAAATAGATAACTATGCAGAGTTCCATCTCAGATATTTGTTTACAAGGAAAAGCTCTGAGCCCTCCAATCTATCCTCTTTATTGCTGCCAGAATTATTTTCCTAAAGTGAGAAACTGATCCTGTCATTGCTCTGCCTCCAATCTTTCCAAGCCTCTCTTGACCCACCAGTTCACATTTCTTGCCTCCATTTACAAGACCTGGGGTACTATAAAGCTCCGGATTCACCTCCCACAACACTGGTACATGTTCCTTCCATTCCTACATAGTGACATAGATTGATGGCAAAAATGACCCAGTTCCATAGCCCTCCACCGTCTGCTGTGTGACTACGCAGCATCCACTGATTTTCCTACTCCTTGAATCTTCACTGGCCTAGCGAGCTGCTTTGCTTTATGGAATGGGGTGGCATGCTGCCTCCATATGCAGGCCTCAAGAGACCTGATGTGCTTTTCTTCCCTTCTAGAACTCTTCTTCTGCCATGAAAACAAGCCCAGGCCCATTTGGCAGAGGATGTGATTTCACAAAGAGCAGAGACAAGTCATCCTGGCTGAGCCATCTTAGACTATCCACCTTCCAGCTAGAGGCCGGTTGATCACAGATGCCTGAGTGAACCCAATTAGATGGGCAGAATGCAGCCAGATCAGTGGAACTGCCCAGGGGAACAACCCAATTGTTGTTGATAAAGCCACTGGATTTGGGACAATTTGTTACACAGCTTTATTGTGGCCGAAGATGACTGATATACATAACAAGCTGCTTATAGTTCCTGAACACAAATGTTCTTTCACTGATTTTAAAGATGCTATTTCCTCTGCTTAGAATAAGTCTCATCTAAGTCCACAGTCATTAATATGTCATTCACATTTCTAGACATTCATCTCCCCTATCTTTGTCAGCCAGGGACAGTCCTACATAATTTTCAAGATGTTGCAACTCAGATGCCCCTGACACACTCAGCAACAGTGTGATGGGTCAAATCTCCCTGATTCCTCCTTCTCTCTCCCACCTCAGAGTTACTCACCCTCTCCGCTAGGCTTCTTAGCACTTGGCACCTATTTACATTCTAGCAATTGTCACATTATATTGCATTTATTTTATTTTATATTTTTGTCTCCTCCACTACTGTGAGCTCCTTGAGATGCCACCCATTTTAGAGCAGTCAGGGCCTAAGATAGGTCCACACATTTTAGTTTCATGACTGTGTTAATTTTCTATTAAGAGTTTGTTTCTTATCAATGAATCTTTATGCTCAAAATAAAAATATGGAAGGATTATGCAATACAAGTCAGGACAGTATTTAAGTTAATTTTCAATCATGTGCTAACACCACACCAGCATTAAGGAAACAAAAGACAGGTCATAAGTAAGTCTATAAAAGAGATGGGTTAAGGTCATCATAAGGATTTGTGGGATAGGTGACCCTCAAATGATCTGATTTGTCAAATTCCAGAAGGTGTCTTCTTACTGGAACTAAGACATTTAAGAAGGAGGATGTCAAGGCAGAAAAGGATTGTCAATGTATAGCAATTATATCTTGGCAAACATATTTGATTACTATATATAATTCCTGCTCAAAAAGCATATTTTTTGACTAGGAAAGAAGATCTGATAAATTTGTAAAGTGCTGTCTGCCACTGCTTCCTCTCTTCCTCTCTGCCCTGAGATCTCTGCTTACACCCAAGTGAAACTTCTCGTGACTTTGGCCCACATCCCTCACGGCCTCTCAGAGCAGCCATCAGCTTCTGCCTCCTTCTGTCAGAGTACTGATTCTCTTCATGTCTCTGAATTCCAATTCACACGTGGCTAGAGCGTTCCGCAGCATGTCTCCTCGCAGGCTGTGGGCCAGCCGTGAGACTGGCTTCCTCATTCCTCTGGAAAAGAAAGCTGGGTCAACATAAGATTGAAGAACGAAATTACATTTCCTCTGGGACTTAGCCTTTGTCTCAAAGAGAAAAGTAGGCACAAAAATTTAAGATCCTAATTAGTTGACTTTTTTTTAATAGGCGTTATTTTTTACAGCAGTTTTAGATTCACAGCAAAATTGAATGGAAAGTACAGAGAGTTCCTAGACACCCGCCGGCCGCACATGTGCACCGTCTCTCCCACTATCAGCATCCGCGGCCTGAGTGGTCCATTTGTTACAATCAATGAACCTACACTGACACATTATTATTATCCAAAATCCATAGTTTACATTAGAAGTCACTCTTAGTGTTGTGGTGTATTCTATGGTGTTTGACAAATATATGACATGTATCCGACATTACAGCATCATACAGAATAGTTTCACTGCACTAAAAAATCCTCTTTTCTCCGCCTGTTCATCCTCTCTCCCTTCTCCCTAACTCCTGGAAACCACTGATCTCTTGACCGTCTCCACAGTTTTGCCTCTTCTAGAGTGTCATATAGTTGGAATCATACGGTATGTAGCTTTTTCAGATTGGCTTCTGTTACTTAAAATGTGCATTTAAGTTTCCGCCTTGTCTTTTCATGGCTTGATAGCCCATCTCTTTTTTGACTGAGTAATATACTATTGCTTGGAAGTTCCACAGTTTATTGATCCATTCACCTGCTGAAGGACATCTCGGTTGCTTCCAAGTTTTGGCAATTATAAATAAAGCTGTTATAAACATCCATGTGCAAATTTTTGCATGGACATAAGTTTTCAACTCATTTGGGTAAATATCAAGCTAATGTTGGATCATGTGATAAGAGTATGTTTAGTTTTGTAAGAAACTACCACACTGTTTTCTAGCTGGTTGACTTTGACATTTTCTGCTCTCAAAATCTTAATATTTTCTTCTCTGAAGCATGGAATTGACAATTATACAAAATAACGCATGGGCCAGTCTGGTGGCGTAGTGCTTCAGTTCATGCGCTCCACTTTGGTGGCCCAGGGTTCACAGGTTTGGATCCCGGGTGCAGACCTATGAACCGCTCATCAAGCCACACTGTGGTGGCATCCCACATGCAAAACAGAGGAAGCTTGCCAAAGATGTTAGCTCAGTGACAATCTTCCTCAAGCAAAAAGGAAGATTGGCAACAGATGTTAGCTCAGGGCCAATCTTCCTCACCAAAAAAAAGACTTAGCTGTGCTCTAATTAGTCTATGAAAATCCTCTTCTACTGCCTTTCTTCCATCTTTCTCTTATTCTTCACAACAGTCCTGCAATCTCCATACCTTTATCACTACCCATCTACCACCCAAGATTGTGATTTCAGAGAAAATGTGGTCATCAAGCTTGATCTCTTCAACTACTCGACTCCTCTTAGCTGCAAAATTACCTGCCCCTTTTCCATCCTTATCATCTTTCCCTTTATCACACACACACGAAAAGAACTCGTTCTCTTCCAACCAAACATAATCCGCTTTTCTAAGCTCTGCACTTCAATCCTACCCACATATTTTTCTCAGTTTTCCTGTTGTGTCTCCAACAATTTCCTGTTCCCCTATTTCTCCTCAGCAGGTAAATAAGCTTATTCACTTGCATCTGAAGACAAGCAAAACTCAAAGCCCCCACTTACCCCACCTAACTGTCTCTCTGCTTCATGGCTTCTCTCCTACAAACAGGAGGTCTACCCTCTCAACTCGACTTTCTCCCTTACCATTCCGTCTCTACCTATCGACTTCTACCCTCTGAAACTATTCTCTGAGGTCAGCGGTTATCCACTAATTGCAAAATCCAGCGAGTGCTTTTCAGCCTTGTTCTGGCTCTATTCCAGTTGCTCCTAGTGCCTGGTTTTGACTTCTTTCCCAATTTCTATCCCACCCCTGCCCTTTGGTCTCATCCACTGACTTGGGTCTGCTAGCTCATATGTGTCTTTGGTACAAACTCTTCTCTTGCTTTTTCTTCTCCTCAAGGCCTCAGGAAAGCTGCTTAGAGCTAGCCCGTGTTCTGGAATTGACCTGCATGGTCGACACTCTAGTCTAGCACACCCTGGCCCCACTGATGGGTGGCAGGATATTTCACCTCTCTATCATCTCACCAGATTACTTCAACTCTCACTTGTAAGCTAAGGACTCACAAATTTCCACCCCCGATTCTCAGAAGCCTCCACCAGAGCATCACACAAGCTCCCCAAACTTGACATTTCTAAAACTGACCTCTTCATCTTAACCCTCAAGTCCGATTCTGCTCCTATATTCCCTTTCTTAATGAGTGAATTTCTAGTCACCCAAACTAGCCATGTTTCTGCTTCAATAGTTTCTGTACCTAAATACTCGCCTACTGTTCTCTCTAAACTCAACCCTCCTCCGTTCATCCCATAATGTGCTACTGAAATTGTTATGCTAACAAATAAATCTGATCGTCTCTTCTCCATTTAGAAATATTTGCTAGCTCTCTGCTACCTAGAGAATAAAGTAGAAAGTGCTTAGAGGTCAGACAAATCCCCCATCGTCTGGCTCTTCTCTGACTCTCCAGCTTCATCTCTTGCCCTGCTTGCTCTTGTATTCCAGAAATAATAAATTACTTATACTCATGTGCCCTAGAGGACATTTGTCATTTTGGATGCTATAATATTCAGGATCCAAAAAACAACACAGCAACAAGAAAGAAAAACACAAACAAGAACCACACCAGTTTCGTTAATAGAAGGAATTTAACGTGAGGAATCATTGAACAGGTCCCGGGGGACCGAAAAGGCAAAGGAGAGAGCTGAGGCCACACGGAGGCTGTAACTGCAGGAGCCACCTGCTAGCCCTGTGCTTGGGGAACAAAGGGCAGAGGTTGGGGCTAGTAAGACCTGAAGCCTAGTGAAGGGGCCCTGCCGACGGGGGACCCAGACGTCTCAGGAGGAGTGCAGCCCTCTTTGTGCTTATTAGCTCTGAAGTGAGTCCCCACTGAGCTAAGTCCCAGACTGCTCAGAGGGACAGCAGCTCTATGGAGCTGGTATCTCAGGGCTGGAGGTGGTCAACAATGACATTGGCTCTTGGAAGGTGGGAAAAATCTCAAGACTGGAATTGACTGTCCCTATCAGGTTGAGTAACCATTTCTGGGGTGACTCTAACAGGAGCAGGGAGCAAAAGAGGAAGGAACAAGCGCCTTCTCCCCGCCCTAGCCTTCCAGTCTCCCTCTAGTGTCCCCTGTTAGCAGAATCCATCAGGGGTCCAGCTGGCAAAGGAGGAATGTGGTTTGCAGAGTCCCAGCCACAGCACCGCTAAGCAGAGAACCGAAGGACAATAGCTTAATGACCAGCATCCAACAACCTTTCTACTTGAGGAAATGCCAAGACTGAGGGGAGGTGGAGCTCAGCTTCTCACTCTCAAAGACGCAGGGGGAAGAGTGCAATTCCCTCTCTGAGCTCCTGCAGCTAGAGCACCTATGGTCATCCAAAGGAATGTCCCTCCCAGGACTTTATCCCTGGAATGAGAGATGCAAAGAAGATGAGCCAGTACAGAATTCATTTCACTTTGGCTCTGGCAGCAGCAGAGTCCAATGTCAAGAGGCAGTGGTGTCAGAGGAGGAAGTAACAGTGACCAGTGATGGGGCCAGTAATGGCAGGACTGCCAATGGAGGCATCTGAGGTCCACCAGTGCCAGCTGTAGCCAACCAGCCTCCATTGGTTTTTCCTCCATTCTGAGCTTGGTTCTTTAGAATTCCTGAGAATACAAATATCCTTTCACTACCTCACTTTTCTGCATAAGTTAACCAGCATCAGTTTCTATTGCTGGCAAAAAAGTATCCTGCCTACCTAGTATCCCCAACATACTCTCTCATATCTTATGCCTTTACCATTGTTTTCCCCACTTTGAGAGTCCTTGTTCTCGTTTGTCCACTTACTTATCCTTCAGGTGCTGCCTCCTCTGCTCCCGTTGCAGAGAGCGGATGTCTTGCTAAGAGCAGAGCTCATCGTGCACTCTTAGCATCTATTAGCGTGCTTTCTCCTCTAGCAGCAAACATCTTGAGGTCTATGTATCCAGCACAGTGCCTGGAATACTATAGCAGTTCAAAAATAGTTGTTGAACAAATGAATGCATGGCTTTAAATTCTTTGGCATTGCTCATGTTTAGTTATAAATGTCTAGATATTTTCTGTCCTACATTAACCACAACCATCAGTAGTCAAAACTCATCATCCTCCAGGACCACGTTACCCAATAATTTCGATATATATAACATTAGAAAGTTTGCAAGTGTTTCTGTCAAATCTTATTTCTGTTTGTATCCTCTTCCAGTATACACTTTAGGTTAACGTATTGACGTATTCCCATAGTAGCTATGTTTATTAATCAAAATATCAAGTTCAGAAAAACTATGTCACAATGCAGAAATGACTTCCTTTCACAGTGTCCTGGGCATTACAATTAATCCATAATCATGATACTTATACATTGCATCCATTCTCACGCCTCCTTTAACAACTAATAATAGAGGGATCTGAAGAGATTTTTTTTTTTTCCGTGAGCTTCTACGATCCCAGAGTAGAGGAAAGAGCCTGTTCTGTGGGCCATTTACGGACAGGCTCTGTGTAGTTAGATGATCTTTCTCTGTCCCTCCTTACCCTCACAATGCCCTGTAGAGCCACTGGCAGCAACTGTGGGTGGTTCTGAAAGCTCTCCAGGGCTGGCAGCTCTCTTTTCTCTTTTACAAATCTGATTTCTCGAACCTCTGTGACACCCCGTGCGGGCAGCTTCCTAGAGTACAAAGCTGGTCCCTGTGCCAATACATGTGAGCATGTTCTGCAAGCTACTTTAGAACAGAGCTTAAAACTCCAAGCACTGGCACGCCTAAGCTAGAAAGTTAAGAGGACTGATGGCCTTTTAAAAAAATCACAACCCAGGAGAGAGTTCCAGAGGGCCCATCCCTTAAGAGCATTCATGGGACCAAGAGTTTATTAAACATTTACTGTGGGGCCAGCACTTTGCCCTGCTTCCTGGTTTGCCCCTGAGTATGCCTGATAAGCAAATAGAACTATGTTGTCTGGACAGAGTGAGCTGGGCTTCATTCTCAGCCTCTTCCAGTCATGGAATCTGTATTTAAACTGACCTTTGAAAGACTGACTGGGAACTTGTCATTCACAGAGCGACTCAAGAGGACTGAAAACTAGAGAAATGAAAAAGCTTTGTTAGTTTTGGCAGGACTTCAAGTAGAAATTTTGTAGTTTTATGAACAATATTCCAAAATTCTTCCCATATTATATTTTGTTGAATTGATATGGCGCCACATATAGAAAACTATAGTCACAATGTAAGTCATTTGCGTCTATCATTTTAAAATGGAATTCACCATTTGAAAAAACACACACCTTCAGTTCCTGGGACTTACCTAGTCATTTCTCAACTCAACTTCTAGTCAATTGATCACAGAATCCAGGTTTTATTATTCCCATATCCAAGAATAGGATATATGTTACCTTATTGCAGCTCCGCTTTTGTAGTTATAGTGAATTAAAGGGGGAAATGTAGCTCTTTCTCTTTTTTTTTCTAAGTAAAGATTGTATGAGAGGGCAGTATTAGAAAAAGGGAAAGAATGATGGATTTTCATAAAGAAGAGGGAAAAGAGCTGATGTCTAAGAAGGAAAGAGCAGGACGGGCTGGTCCCTTCAGCTTCCCGTTGGAGCGATGTCCTACTGGTGCCTGACGAGCTTTGAGAGAGGATGAAGATCCAATGCAAATCCTACGGTCCTGTGAAATCAGCTGATGTACGGAAGCCGCAAACGTGTGTCAGCGATCAACTCAAGATGGGCCAAACGGGGGCAAAAACTACTGAGGAGGTCGTATGCACAGCAGGTAAAGTAAGAATTCTCCTCCCCCCCAGTTTGCTATGTTTTCGTTGATACTCATATGTCCATTGTCCCAACTCTGAGCCTAAATGTTGCTTTCCTTCATATTCCCAAATGTTTTTTTAAAAAACACCTGTGACCACATATAGTCACATCCAAAAAGTTTGTTTCCTTTATGTGATGAGCACCTTCAAGGCCCACTCTCCCAGCAACTCTCAGACAAGTGATGTAGGATTATTGACCATAGGCACCATGCCACACATTACATCCCATGACTTATTTACTTATTTATTTATTTTTATGTGCTTTTTTTTGGTGAGGAAGATTGGCCCTGAGCTAACATCTGTTGCCAATCTTCCTCTTTTTCTTTTCTTCCCAAAGCCTTAGTACATAGCTGTGTATCCTAGCTGGCTGTTAGCCCTTCCAGTTCCTCTGTGCGGGACACTGCCACAGCATGGCTGGATGAGCGACGGGTAGGTCCATGCCCAGGATCCAAACCAGCGAACCCAGGGCTGCCAAAGCAGAAGGTGTGGACTTAACCACTACGCCACCTGGCTGGCCCCAAGACTTATTTATTTTATAACTGGAAGTTTGTACTTTTTGACCCCCTCCACTCAAATGCTTTTGATTACAGGGCGAATTTGGAAGTCTCTTGCGTGTAGTGCTTAATCTACAGCTCTGTGCTTACCAGGCCCGTCTATGATTTCTGCATTGATGTACCCATCCTCAGTCATGATTCTTTATACATCTATTGAGGCTTGCAGTTTTATCTTTTCACCTCATAGGCTGGTGATGCCTCTGTTTAAAAGAGCTTACCCTGTTCAGGCCTCTTTAATGAACCCAACTAGCCCATGCAAACATATATAGATAGGGACATTATGCCGGGTGGGGCTCATCTGCCAACTTTATTAGAGATGAGCTATCATGGCCTGAGAAGGTAGGGTCACTCGCCCAAGGTCTCAGAGCTACTGACTGGTGGAGGCAATATTTCCAATCCAAGGCTCTTTTCTACTGTAAGTTTTTCTTTAATTTACAGGAAAAGTTAATCAAGTTGTATTATGGCTTCATGTCTTCCATCTGGAGGGCCCAGCCCTTAGGTGTCACTGAAAACAATCCAAGGAGTAAGGAAAGGACACAAAGAGTTTTCAGAGAATCAGTTTCCAGATGCTTGCCTTCCAGACACGCCTTTTCCTGGTATTAATTTGCCTGAGAATGTACCTGTGGCTGAATCCCCCATTAACCTTTCACATTTCCACTTTCATAATTCACCCTCTCTCGCTTTATAAAAGAAGAGCATATTTCCCATCCATCCCGATTTTACTACACAGCACCCAGGTATAAAAGGGCAATTCAAAATATTGATATAATCCAAACACTGTTATATCAAGGCACAAGATAGCACAGTGGGGCTTCAAATCTTTCCTTTTCTTACTTGTATTTCTTTTAAGACCAACATCTGGTGTAAGCAAAAGAGTACATTTATCCGTTCTTGCAATATTCTGAATTTGAATATGTTATAAAGTGGGGGTAAGTGATAAGTTTTGCTAATGACCTCTTCAGTTCTATCCTCATTATTAATTTTTAATTATTGCAAAAGCTGCTCTCCTATGGGAGTCCTGCGAAGGCAAAGCAAAGAGAGCATCTGTAAGAAAAATTAAAAGTGATGTCTTATTTCATTTAGGTGACAAACTCATTGCAAAATTCTGTGCTTTATCTGTCTCAGAATTTGAATTTAAAAATAAGATTATTATTACAAAGATCTGTATTGACATATTTCTTTAACTGAAAAAATGAAGCAATGTCTGTTGCTAATCCTCAAACTGTTCAGAGAGACAGCAAATAAGGCAACATGTTAACAATCGGTGAATGTGAGTACAGGATATACATGGATGTTTATTGTACTATTCTAGAGATATTCTTCTGTAAATTTGAAGTTTAAAAATAAAAAGTTGGAAAAAAATATTCTGAAAAGGGGTAAGAAAGTTAAGCTCATTTGTTTCTGTTTGTATTGCATTTTAAGTTTTACTCCAGTCTTTCCTGTTTTATTTCTTTCTTTGGGGGTACGTGAAAAGCTAGCATGGTTTCAAAAGTCAGCACTATACAGAAGGCATACGGGAGGCACATCCCTCCCCGAGCCCATTCTTCCTCGAGCCCAGCGTCACTCACCGCCTGCAGGTAACCAACCGCACTGCTTTGTGGCTCATCCCTCCTGTGTTTCTTTGTAAAAAGTGAGAGGATAACATTTATTTTCTCATTTCCCATTCTTTGCCACACAAAAGGTGACATATCATAGATAGAATTTTAAGTTTGTGCTATTTTTCCCCCATTTAACGTTTCTGGAAATCATGCCGTCTCAGCATAACGTAATTGTCCTCTGTCTTCTTCTTTTTTTTTTTTTCACAGCTGCAGAGGGCTAAATTGTCTGACACAGCATAGTTTACACACCCAGTCTCCATGTATGGGAATTTTAGTTTTGTCCTATATTTTGCAATGACAAATAATGCTATATTTGAATAATCTTGTTCATAATATTTGTATTGTGGGAAGAATCTTCAAGGGAAAGTCCCAGAAATGAGACTGATGGGTCAAAAGACAAACACACATGTAGTTCTGTTACACAGTGTCACATGCCCTTCTATAAGAGTCACACTATTTTGCATCTTCACTAGCAATGTATGAGAACATTCGTATGAGAGTGTGTTGTCAAGCTTCTAAATTTTGGTCAATTATATGGGTGAAAAATGGTCTCAGTGTAGCTTTCGTTTGCATTCCTGTTACTGAGTGAGGTTAAACAACTTTTCATACGTTTAAGGATAATTTATATTTTTTATGAGATACAAAAACATATTTTGTGTCTTCTATTCGTGTCTTTTGCCTATTTTTTACTACTAGGTTTTGACCTTTTTCCTCTGAGTTTTTAATAGTTACTTAAAGATTAGGAATATCGACCCTTTATCTGTGACATATGTTGTAAACAATTACTTCGATTTTACCGTTCATTTTTTTTTTCCAGTTCACTTATGGAGTTTTTGCCTTGAGAACATCTTTTTATGTAGTCAAATTTATTAATCGTTTTTCTCATTGCATATGGATTTTAAATCATGGTTATAAAGTCTTTCCCTACACACAAAGATTTTGGAAGAATTCACTCATTTTTTTGGTACTTGTAAATTTTCTTTCCTCCTTTATTTAGTTTTCTTTCTTTCTGTCTCTCTTTCTTTCTTTCTGTCTCTTAAATCTCTGATCTATCTGATGTTTTTTTCTGTGTGAAGAGTGAGGTATTGATCTGACTATATATTTTTTTAAATGGCTTTCCTCCTTCCCCAGCATTTTATTTAAAAGTCCATCTTTTCTCTGGTGATTGGAGACATCACTTTAATTATACACTAAATTTACATATGTATTTAGGTCTATTTCTGGACTTTCTATTCGACTTCACCTAACTATCTACCTATTCATATGCTAGTAACACACTGTACTAATTATAAAGGTTTCTAGTATATTTTAGTAGCTGGGGAAGAAGGTTAGTCCCCTCTCACAGCTTTTCTTTTTCAGTATTCTGCTGGCTATTCTGGCTGTTGTTGGTTTTCTTCATGGGCACGTTAGGAAACATTTATCTAGCTCCATAAATTTTTTTTTTTTTTTTTTGGTATTTTACTGAGGTTGTACTAAATTTACCAATTAACATAGAGAGAATTGACATTTTATGATTGAGTTTTCTTACTCAAAAATAGTGGCTATCTTTTCATGTGTTCAAGACTACTTCTGTGTTCTCCTCACAGAGATTTTGCTGGTTTCCTAAGTTTATTTCTAAGTGTTTTATCTTCTTTTGCTACATAAATGGAGTTTTCCATATCATTGCATCATTTAGCTGGATATTTTTTGTGTATATAAAAGTTATTTATTTCTGTATATTAATTTTGTATTCTGACACATTACTGAATTCTTTTACTGTTTGAGCCCATGGACATTCTTTTGAAAATTTCTTACTACACATTTTCTTACAGAAGACAGCCTTTCTTAACAGAAGATCCCTTACTTTGGTCAAGAGTATATGATGCCATTATTTTAGAGTCGAAGGAAAGTAATCTATAAAAATATTGAACTTTCAAGATCTATTTGTTTCAAGAAGAAGTCAGTACACTTCATGATTTTAATTCTTACTACAAACAGTGGTAATGAAGACAGTGTGGTACTAGCACAAGGACAGACATATATAGCAAAGGAATAGAATTGACAGTCCAGAAATAAACCCATACGTCTATGGTCAACTTATTTTCAACAAGGGTGTGGAGACCATTAAATAGAGAAAGAATAGTCTTCACTAATGTATTGGGACAACTGGATAGCCTTATGCAAAAGAATGAAGTTATACCATCACCTCACACCATAACAAAAATTAACTCAACATAGGTCAAAGACCTAAATGCAAGAGCAAAGCTGATACAACTCTTAGAAGAAAACATAGGGTTAAGTCTTCATGGCATAGGGTTTGACAAAAGATTCTCAAACATAACACCAAAGGATGAGCAACAAAAAAAAGTTTAATACATTGGACTTCATCAGAATTAAAAACTTTTGTCCTTCAAAAAGAGCCATCTAGAAAGTAAAAAGACAACCCACAGAATGGGGGAAAATATTTGCACATCATATATGTGACTAGGGACTTATATCTAGATTATATCAAGAACTCTTACAATTCAATAATAAAGACAAATAAGCCAATTTTTTAAATGGACAAAGGATAAGAATAGACAGTTCTCCAAAGAATATATCCATATGTCCAACAAGTACATGAAAAGATCAACATCATTAATCATCAGGGACATAAAAATGAAAACCATAGTGAGATACCACTTCCCACCCACTAAGATGTCTAGAATCAAAAAGTTAGATAATTACAAGTATTGGCAAGGATGTGGAAAGATCAGAACCCTCATCCACTACTGGTGGGAATGTAAAATGGTACAGCCACTTTGGAAAACAGTCTGGCAGTTTCTCACACAATTAAATATGGGGTTACCATATGACCCAGCAATTCCACTCCTAGGTATACATCCAGGAGAAATCAAAATATATGTCCAGCAGAAACTTGCACATAAATGTTTGGAGCAGAATTATTCATAATTACAAAAAGATGGAAGCAACCCAAATGTCCATCAATGGACAAATGAAAAAATGAAATATGGTATATCCATACAATGGAATATTATTGGCAATAAAAAGGAATCAAATACTGATACATGTGACAACACAGATGAACCTTGAAAACATTAAGCTAAGTGAAAGAAGTCAGTCACAAAAAACCACACACTAAATGATTATATTCATACAAAACTCCAGAATAGGGAAACTATAGAGCTGGAAGGTAGATTAGCAGTCTCTTAGGGTTAGAGGGTTGGGATGAGTGATTGCTAAGGGTATGGGATTTCTTTTTGAGGTGATGAAAATGTCCTAAAATTGATTGTGATGAGGGTTGCACATATCTATGGATATACCAAAGCCATTGACTAGTCCAATTTAAGTAGTTAAACTGTATGGTATGTAAATTATATTCAATGAAGCTGTTTTTATAAGAAGAAGGAAAAGATAGAAGAGGAGGTTAGCAGAGCTTCTCTGAAATGTCCTTAAACCTTGAAAATTTACCGGAAGTGCCGGAAGCCCATATCATTGAATTGACAGTAACTATAAAACTCTTTGATAATGTACTACCTATTTTCAAAAAATTTGGAAATTGTTTACATTAAACTATATAGAAATAAATTTAAGAAAATAAAGATAGGGAGTCAGGATTAAGAAATAGTGGAATGAGCATATAGAAGCCAGAGCCAGAAAGGAAATTATGACCATTGCATAATTCTGACTTTCAGAAAGAAGAAAGTTTATCAGTTGCTTGATTGGGGCGGGGCCGGGGGACACAAAATCTTTTTTTCTGTCACTAACATCTTAAAAGTTTAAAAGAAATCTTATAGAAAGAGCTATTAAAGAATTTAACATAAACATTGCCTAATGTACACATTTTAGGATTATAGTTAAAATTACAATTCCTAAAATTTACTTAAATTGGAAATATACAGTATCTTGTTTACATGTAGTATATTAGATTTCAGAAGATTTGATGACACTATGGAAAAAATTGGTGAGAATCACTAAATTTACAAATGAACAAAATCAAAATATAGGAGGTCTTTACTCTTTAAATAGACTGTGGCCTCAAAGCTGTGCTTATTTATGGAAAAAAAGCCATTCTTAATCAAATATTTTAGATAGAAAAATTAGTTGAGCACAAAAATTGTGCACACAAATATACAAAGTCTTTGTATTCTTTTGAATAATAGTAACTACGGTTATTGATAACTTGCTAGCTTCTAGGCACTGTGTTAGTACTTTAAAACATTATCTTATTTAAGCTTTACCAGCAACCTATGCAGTTGGTATTTGCAACCACTAGTTTACAAAAAAGGAAACTAAATCTAAGAGACATTGCGAACCTTGTCAATGGCCCACCATCAAGACCAGTTTATGGTGGAGCTCGTCCCTCTGGGAGGTGAGTCACAGCAGGAATGCTAATAATTAATACCTACCAACAGGGTCTCTGTGCATGATGTGAATGAGGTAACTAACAATATAAAATTATATATACAAAAGAGGGACACTTTTACCGCCATATTTATCTTAAATTGTTTTAATTTGTCATTTATCTTCTAATTGATTTGGCTGATTTCTTTCACCTCTCTCTTTTGTCAGAAGCAAACTCAGTGTTATATAAAAATATAACCACATTTCCCAAAAGGCAAGGTGGTCAGAGAAAGCCAGTGATGATGATATGATACTGGACATTAAATATAGCCTTAAGCCAGACTTAAGTTTCAGGTGGAGTCACTTGTCTGCTGAGAGAAATGTCATCATTGCCGATAAGGATTTTAAGTCTCTAGTCTCAGAGTCCAGGAACTTGAGTGATAGTTCCAAATGGCCAATTAACATTTGAGATCAGAAAGAGCTCCGTCTGAATTCTACAGTCACGGCACTGAGTCTCAGAGCGAGATGGATTGATTGGTTGTACATTTGTACACTTGGCAGCTTTTGCAATGATGATTTAGGATAATCAACTTTCACTTCTTCCTTTCCTCTGAGATTTATGGAGAATATTTTTATTTTTGGAGAGTTTTCTTACTTCTAGAGAAATCATGCTTAGCTTTAGTGGCACTCTAACTTCAGGGCTGACTCAGAAAAGCATACCAAAGAGCTCCATATTTTTCCGTAATAATGCATATTTGAAGTATTACAATAACAAAAATGTAGAATAAATTTCCTCTAAAGTATTCATAACCAGTTCTAAACTAAAGTAAAAGCTGAATATAGAATTTACAAATTATCTAGATTCTGTATCTCTTCTCCTGTTGTTTTTACATGCCTGTTGGCCAGTTCTTAAAAGCTGCATAGAGAATGAGGAAATAGGGAAAGAGCTTTGCATATGATTTTTAAAAAGAAAAGAACATGAAATTAACGTGATTGCCTTCCAGTTATTTATGGATTAAATTTTTCATGTTTGTTCCCTGTACCCTGTTAACCTCTGATTAAGAAGTTTTGAGAGATTTCTTCTTTGAGTATATATCTATATTTGAGTTCTAAAATTTAAATAAAATCATGTAAAGATGGATTCAGTGGGCACACGCTTTCCCTTTAAGAAATAAAAATGTAAATGACTGCAGAAAAAATACAGATAAAATCATTGGAATGATGCAGAGTTCTCTTTTTTATTTTTGGTGATAAATTGATCGGTAATCTAGTTTGTCACAAAGGAGATTTCAATTGGTGGATCAGTTAAAGTAAATTTGGAATTTTCACCCCACTGCTGACTCCTAGTGTCTGGGCCTTGGACCTTTTCCCTTCCTTTGAGTGTCTGCCTCAATTTCAGGCTAATGCATTGCCACAACCCCTAAGTAGTGCAGTTGTCTATGGCTTTCAAATTTTGCCCAGGTCAGATTCTCTCAGCTCAGCTATGTGTCCTCTCCAGTGACCTTCATCCAGCCTAGCCCTGGCATTTACATAAGAACAGGATATTAAAACATTCCCTGTGCATATTTGAAGCGAATACTCATTGCTCAGTTATTTCAGAAACTTTTTAGAGCAACGGCTCCATCTTTAAAGTGTCTGCGGACAGGTGTCGTGGGTGGACCATCTAAGAGTGGCAGAAGCCATCAAAGCATTAGTTGCAAAGTCAAAGCACTTTAATGATGTCATTCACGGAAATCAGTCCTAAAGTTTGTATGTCATCTGGTCCAACTCTCTCTCTAATTCAAGAATTCCTTCTCTACCATTCATGGAAATAGGGAAGAGAGGGAAAGAGCATGGTATTTGTGGAATCAGCAAGCCTGGGCCTGAGTCCTGCCTTTAGCCCATTCAACTTTTATGTTACCTTTGGTCTTAGGTAAAATACAAACCATCTCAACCTCAGTTGCACATGTAAGTGCTGGGGTACATAGTAAATGTTTAATAAAATAATCTTGAATGAATGAATGTGATAGTAGCATCAATCTCTCAGAGTTATACTTCCAGTTTTCCAAATAATTCTCCTCGTCTCCACTGTGCTTTTGGACACTCTGTACTCCCTGTTTGGGATTAGCTTTGCTTTCTTTCTCATTATTTCACCTGGTTCACTTGTACCTGTCCTGAGAAATCTCTCCTGATAAGAGCCATCTATCCGAGCCGCCTGCAGTTTAAGGTACCACTTTTAAGCAGCCCATGCTTATGTCCATCGCTGAACTCATCATGTGGTAGAATCGTGTCTCCATCTATGTCCGCCCACTAGACTGTGAGTTCCACAGGACAGGGACTATGCTTATTCTTCTAGTTATATACTTTCCTCAAGTACAGAAGGTCATGCTTATTCTTCTAGTTATATACTTTCCTCAAGTACAGAAGGTCAAATGAATTAAATTCCTCAGGTCAGGGAAACGAAATGGAGACTAAAATGACAGTAGAAAAGATCGATGAAACTAAGATCTGGTTTTTTGAAAAGATAAAACAGACAAACTTTTAGTGGGACAAACCAAGAAAAAAAGAGAGAGGATTTAAATAACTAGAATCAGAAATGAATGCGAAGACATTATAAATGATACCACAGAAATCCAAAGGATCATATGAACAATTATATGCCAAAAAATTGGACAACCTAGAAGAAATGGATAAATCCCTAGAAACACACACCTACTAAGAATGAATCATGAAGAAACAGAAAATCTGAACAGATCAATTACTAGTAAGAAGATTTAATCAGTAATCAAAAATCTCCCATCAAAGAAAAATCCAGAACCAGATGGTTTCGCTGGTAAATTCTACCAAACTTTTGAGGAAGAATTAACACAATCATTCTCAAAACCTTCCAACAAATTGAAGAGGAAGGAAGACTCTCAAACTCATTTCACAAGGCCAGCATTACCCTGATGCCAAAGCATGATAAAGATACTACAAGAAGTTACAGACTAATAACCTTGATGAATATAGATACAGAAATTCTCAACAAAATACTAGCAAAACTAATTCAATAGCACACTAAAAATATTATACACCATGATCAAGTGGGATTTATCTTTTGGATGGAAAGGTGATTCAACGTATGCAAACCAATGTGTGATACACCACATTAATAGAAGAAAAGGTAAAAATCTTATGATACTCTCAATAGATGCAGAAAAATCATTTGATGAGATTCAACATCCTTTCATCATAAAAACTCTCAAAAAAAATGAGTACAGAAGGAACATACCTAAATATAAGAAAGGCCATATATGACAAACCCACAGCTAACAACACACTAGTGGTGAAAGGTTAAAAGCTTTCCTACTAAGATCAGGAAAAATAGAAGCTTGTTCCTTCCCACCACTCCTATTCAACATAGTACTGGAAGTCCTCGCCAGAGCAATTAGGCAAGAAAAAGAAATAAAAGGCATACAAATCAGAAAGGAAGAAGTAAAATTGTCTCTCTTTGCAGATGATATAATCTCATACGTATAGAAAATTCCCAACTCCACCAAAAATCTATTAAAACTAATAAACAAATTCAGTAAAGTTTCAGGATATAAAGCAACACATACAAAAATCAGTTGCCCTTTTATACGTTAACAACTAAACCGTCTGAAAAAGAAATAAAGAAAACAATCCCCTTTACGACAGCATCAAAAATAATAACATAGGAATTAAACAAAGAGATGAAATATCTGTACACTGAAAATTACAAGACATTAATGAAAGAAATTGCAGAACACACAAATAAATGGAAAGATATACTGTGTCCCTTGGTTGGAAGAATTCATATTGTTAAAACATCCATTATACCCAAAACCATCTACAGATTTGATGGAATCCCTATCAAAATTCCAATGGCAATTTTATAGTAATAGGAGAAAAAACCCTAAAATTCATACCGAATCACAAAGTACACTGAATAGCCTAAGAATCCTGAGAAAGAAGAACAAGCTGTAAGCATCACACTTTCTGATTGCAAACCTTATTAGAAAACTACAGTAATCAAAGCAATATGGTACTGGCATCAAAAACAGACACATGGATCAATGGAACAGAACCAAGAGCCCAGAAATAATTCACACAAATACAGTCAACTAGTATTTGGTGAGGTAGCTGGGAATACTCAATGAGGAAAGGACAGTCTCTTCAACAAATAGTGCAGGGAAAACAAGATACTCACATACAAAAGAGTTAATATGGACCCCTATCATACACTCACAAAAATTAACTTGTAATGGATTACTTAAATGAAAGATCTGAAACCATGAAACTCCTAGAAGAACACACAGGGAAAAACTCCTTGCCATTGGTCTTGGAAATGATCTTTTGGATATAACACCAAAGTGCAAGCAATGAAAGAAAAAATAAACAAGTAGGACAACATCAAGCTAAAAACTTCTGCACAGCAAAAGAAACAATAGACAAAATGAAAAGGCAGCCTTCAAATGGGAGAAGATATTTGCAGACCGTATGTCTTATTATGAGTTAATATCCAAAATAAATAAGGAATTCATACATCTCAATGCAAAAAAAAACCCTAAATAATCTGATTATAAAATGGACAGACCATTTAGACATTTTTCCAAAGAAGACATGCAAATGGCCAACAGGTGCATGAAAAGATGCTCAACTTCACTAACATTAGGGAAATGCAAATCAAAACTACAATAAGATATCACTGCACACCCTTTAGGATGTCTACTATCAAAAAGACAAGTGATAACAAATCCTGGAGAGGATGTGGAGAAAAGGGAACCCTTGTGCACTGTTGGTGGGAATGTAAATTGGTGCAGCCATTATAGAAAACAGTATAGTAGTTCTTAAAAAATAAAAATAGAAATATCATATGATCCAGCAATCCCACTTATGGGTATACATCCAAAAGAAATTAAATCACTATCTCAAAGAGATATCTTCACCCCCTTGTTCATTTCAGCAATATTTACAATAGCCAAAACATGAAACAACCTAAGTCGTGAATGGATAAAGAAGATGCAGTACATATATACAATGGAATGTTATTCAGCCATAAAAAAGAAGGAAATCCTGCCATTTGCAACAACATGGATAGACCTTGAGGGCATTAAGCTAAGAAAAATAAGTTAGAGAAAACCAAATACCATATGATTTCACTCTTATGTGGAAGATAAAAACAATAACAACAACAATTAACAAACATATAGACACAGAGGACGGATTGGTGGTTACAGAGGGGAGAGTGGTAAAATGGCACATGTGTACAGTGATGGGTGGCAATTAGACTCTGAACGGTGAACATGATGTAGTCTACACAGAAACTGACATATAACAATGTACACCTGAAATTTATATAATGATATGAACCAACACTACCGCAATAAAAAATTAAAGAAAAGAAATTAACCATGAATAACCATTAAAAAAAGATATTTGCAAATCAAGCTTCCAGGACCCAACCCTACTTCAAGTTCTACAAGGTGCTCAGCCTCATTGCAAGGCTACAGAGCCACAAAGATATGACCCACATCAACCTGAGTGGGTGTCCATCTGGGAAGGAGACCCCACTATCACATCATCCCAGTCCAAGCTCTTGCCACTGGAGACAACTTCACCTCTGCCTCCCAACCAACTGCCAGGAGTCCCAACCACACCAGAGCTGGGAAAGCCTTGCCACCCACAGAAGACCCAGACTCTTGTGACTAATTATACTGTTGAGTCCTGTTTTAAAAGGTGGGACCCATCAGACTGGAGTGACTTTCCAGATATTGCAGTTTGCTTGCCACATGCCCCAACTCTGCTTTGTGATACCCGTAAAACTCTAAGTTCTTCCCCCGTGATAGTAATTCAATCTGATACCACGTTAAGCCCCTACGGGACCAAGTCTAAGGTCTCCACAATGCTTCCAAGACTCGGGCTGCAGCTAAAACTATCCACCTCTCCTGCCTAGGTAACTTTACCTAAGTAGCCACACTGTGCACTCTCTGAGCTATAACAGGAGAATTCTGCTGGCCTTCCAATACTCACACCATCCATCCCCTTTCCTCCTCTTCCCCTCCTCATTTTTCAGCATCCTCATGTCCCCCTCGGTCTCTCCTGTCCTAAGAGTGCCTACCCTTCAGGCACTCCAAAAGACTACAAGGCAAGTAAAACGCAAATCCATTGCGCCAACCCCTTGAGTATCTGCACAGACATCCAACATGCACCTGCTGACTGAAGCGGCCTCTCATGCACTGACTATCCACAGGTGTTTGTGATGTTATCAGTGCTTCCTGTTGTAAGCGGGTTAACACCACCAACCAAGTGGCCATTCTAACCGAAAGTCTGCACCATCAAATCATCATCATCAAAAACATAACTTGCGCCTTTAGCAGACTCTATAATTCAACCAAAATATAACTGGAGGCTCTGCCATGACTGATTTATTCTCTTGGTTAACACCAAACAAATGGGGAACCTGGCTCCAAGCCAGCCTTCAGGACTCTTTATGCTTTTTCATGCTTTTGCTTAGTTTCTTCCTTTTTATGGTCATAACAAAATATTTTCCATGCTGTTTAAGGCAACTTATGGCCTACTTTCTAGAGGTCTCCTCTGCTATTCAAGCCACTCAAATATCCCAAAAGTGATGTTGAGACATTAAGGGGTCCACTGATATGCATATACAGATACAGATATGTATACATGTCAGTGGACCCCTTAATGTCTTGACTATAAAACTATATATATACACTTTATTTATATTTATTTATTTATTTATTTTTAAGATTGGCACCTGAGCTAACAACTGTGGCCAATCTTTTTTTTTTCTGCTTTATCTCCCCAAATCCCCCCTCGTACATAGTTGTATATCTTAGTTGCAGGTCCTTCTGGTTGTAGTATGTGGGACTCTGCCTCAATGTGGCC
This sequence comes from Equus przewalskii, assembly GCF_037783145.1. Lineage (NCBI taxonomy): Eukaryota > Metazoa > Chordata > Mammalia > Perissodactyla > Equidae > Equus > Equus przewalskii. Next base: position 3,179,597 of record NC_091838.1, read on the forward strand.
TGATGGGCGGTGCCATGTCCGCGCCAAGATCCGAACCAGTGAAACCCTGGGCTGCCGCAGCGGAGCACGCAAACTTAACCACTCGGCCACGGGGCCAGCCCCTATTTATATTTTTATAAATATATATATATAATGTCTTGACTAAAAAAACTATATATATATATATATAATTTAAATTTGTTTAAATTTACCATGCTGTCTTGACTTAGTTTTGAGGCCCTGGCTAGAGGCTGGCCAGTTCCCCTTCTTGAGGAGCTGATTAAGTTCACACCTCAACCACTTTCTTAATCAGGCTCACACACTCTGGGGCCGCTATTTACCCATCCTAATCTCCACCAGGCCAGGCACCAGACAAGTAGGGGCAACCCCATGCCCCAGGGCCCGCCAAAATTATTAAAATTAGCCAATCCACGGGGAGCTGGGGAAACCTAGCCAGGCCCAGCCTGCCTGCCGTCCCTCGGTTGCCCCCACAGCTCCGGCTCCTTGTTACCTGTGCTCAGGTGTAACCCCTGCGGGCCCCGCGTGGCAGCCTTCTCGCATTTGGAGCGGTAAGTAGCAAAAAGTTCTGCCTTTCCACCACGAAAGGGATCTTTGAATCTTATAAAACCTAGTTCTACCTAGGTCTTAATTACTATTCAATGTATTAAAGCTGCAAAGCTTAAAAACTAGTTTTCCCAAAGCTTTTTATATTTAACAAACAAATCTTTGTAAATCTGAAAATTTAGGTAAAAAATAGAAATTATTATTTACACTTATTACTTTACGAATATTCAATTCAATGTTAATTCCCCTAAACAATTAGTGGAATCGATAGCCTTGATTAGTTAAGTTCCTTTAAATATTTTAAACTATATCAGTTATAAATTTAGTCTATCTGAATCTCTCAGACGTTTCAAATGCCTGACCTGTTAATCTTTTACACACTTGTCAAGTTAAAAAGAAGGGGGCTGTTGGGGCTGGCCCCGTAGCCGAGTGGTTAAGTTCACACGCTCCGCTTCTGCAGCCCAGGTTCCCCCCGTTTGGATCCTGGGTGCAGACATAGCCTGCTCATCAGGCCATGCTGAGGCATTGTCCCACACGGCACAACCAGAAGGACCTACAACTAGAATATGCAACTATGTACTGGGGGTCTTTGGGGAGAAGGAAAAAAAAAAGATTGGCAACAGATGTTAGCTCAGGTGCCAATCTTTAAAAAAAAAAAGTTCCTTTAAAAAAAGACCACAGGAGCTTTTCTAATAATTAAAGCAACGCCGGTAAAAGTAATCAATCAAATGTATGCATTAATAAATTACATTCTCTTAAACATTCAGAAGCTGAGTGCAAACTTAAGAAAATTCTCTCATACCTTTAAAATTAAATGGTTCATATATCTAATTTTATAAAATGTCAGGTTCTATTGTGTTTCAAGCATCTTAAAAATAATATTTTATAGATTATTCTAATGATTAAGTAATTAACTCCTAAATTCAATACAAATGTGTTAATACTGTGGGTTTGATTAACTTCAACAGTCCTATAGTTACTTCTCTCTTCTCCTAGTATTGCAAAGTCACTTACTAAAATAAAGAGAAGAGACTTAAGATCTCCCTGGGCTGAGGATACTGTATCAGAGGATCAGGATCAAAGCTGAAGAGTCAATTCAAGAATTTGAGAGAGGAGCAGGGACCTAGTTCGGTCCTACACATGGAGGGGGTGACTCCACGTGAGCCAAAGGTCAACATGTGGGGTGTCTCCTTGAGGCAACAGAACTTTTTCAGCTCACACCATTTCATGCAACCTGGTACATTATGTGTATCTTCGCCCAATTTCAAAGTGGATCTCTTTTACAACTTTTAATTGTCTGATTTGGTAGTTGATATTCCCACTACAGGCTAACATTCTTCATCGCTTGACTAAATTTAGCTCATCTCTTCATTGCATAATTGCGGTCAGCATGCTCTTTATAGTTGACATATCTGGTTCATTATTGACAATCCTATGGTCACTTTATTGACGATTCCCTACATGGTTAATAACCCCAACTATTTGATACTTATTTTAGAACATACCCAGATTTGCATCAAGCTCATGATCTATAGCTGACCTACATCCACCGTTCTATTTTTGAAATTTGGGCTAGCATGTGCCAGGATACAATCATCCTGCATGTCTCCACTGGACCTCAGCGTTCCTGGCTGCAGGTCATCCATCTTATCTGAACGTTCCCTCAATATCGCGGGTCTTAGTCCCCTTGAAGAGACATAAATTCATTTAGAGCATGCAGCTCTTCTTCTGGAATGTTTTTACCTGTTTTATTCTTTGGTTCTGTTATGCCAACATTTGTTTTAATCTTTCCATTTGTTGTAAACGTGTTCTACTCGTTATTCTTTTTCAAAAAAAAAAAAAGAAGACATCTTCTTTTACGGCATCATTGGGCAGGATGTGGAATTAGATATGCTCAGTGGGGAAGAGCTGGCACTGCTAATTTTCTGAAAGTGGAAGTAAAAGGCTTGAAACAAGACGATGCTTTCCTAGTACAGGCCAGCATGAGCCGGGGGAATTCTTCACTCTGAAGCCTTCCTTCGCCCAGGTTATTTCAGTTGTCCTTCGTTGGAGTGTCTTTAAAATCTACTTGGGTTTCTCTCGTTGTCTTTACCTCAGTGCTTTATAATTGTCTGAGTTGCAACAATATAGTGTTGAGAAGCAAAAATGTCAGTCAGACAGACTTAGGCAGAGGTGGCATTAACGTGAAAATGATGATGCTCAAGCTTCAGGACCCTCTACTTGTCCCACCCACTTCCGAGGTCCCAGAGGGCCTTAGAAATGCGTCCAGGTAGTCAGATGTTTATATAAAGTCTGCAAAAAGTATTTAACCACAATTCATCAAGCCCATTGTCATTTTACTCAGACTTCCCGCCATCACGGTTCCTGCGTCAGATGGTGTTAGAGAGGCTGCAGGCGTTCTGAGACCCAGATAAGAGGAAGCTGAATTTTAGTTTGGGTTTAATGGGATATATTTATGTGGTTCACACTTATTTCTGTATATTGATAATTTATTGCCAGACATTCTGGGTAGCCCTCGCTACGCCAAAGCAAATATCCTGGGAGCAAAATCTTACCAAAATGCGAAAGAGTCCTAATGACACTGAGCTTCAGGAATTTGTAGGCTGTTGGAGAGAAACGGTCAAATGTGCAGAGACAGGGAAAATTTGTTGAAAAAATTTTAATCATCAAATATATAAAATTATAGGCAGAGAATTTGGTTCTCATCCTAGTCAAGATGCAAATTCTCTCCTCTCAGGAATATATTTAATAATGCCTTATATGCAACGAAAACCATATCGTAATTTTAATGTTTCTGATGGAAATATTACAAAATTAAATTTATCAGAATCCTGTGCTTTTAAGGCAAAAACCTGAAGCAGTACTTTAAATGTGTGTGAGGTTTTATGCATCCCAATATAACAAAAACACAAATTTTAATCAACCACACCATAAGACTGAATTATCTTTGTCTTCTCTCCATAGAATATGATATAAACTTTGCGTCACAGAAAAAGGAAATCAAAGATTATGAAACTAAAATTTAGGGAAAAGTTATAGAATTGTATCAGGCAGTTCATTAAAATAAAATATTGTATCTTTTTCCAGATTTTGTGATGTTTTTGATAATTATCAACCTTTTTAAAGGTTTAATTTGTTATGATTTCTTTGTTTGTCCTAAATAGATATTTACCTTCACGACTAATTTTTATCATTAATTTTGTATTCTTTTTCATGGTAAAATTAAATTTACCATTTTAACCATTTTGGGTGAACAGTTCTGAGGCGTTAAGTACATTCACATTGTTGTGTAACCACCACCACTGTGTCCATCCCCAGACATTTCTCACCTTCCCAAACTGAAACTCCGTACCCATTAAACACTAACTCCCCAACGCCCCCTCCCTCAGGCCCTGGTAACCGCTATTGTGCTTTCTGTCTGTATGAATTTGACTATTCTGGGTGCCTCATATAAATGGAATCATATTTGTTTTATCCTTGTGTCCTTTCATGTCTGGCTTATTTCACTTAACATAGTCTTCAAGGGTCATCCATGTTAGAGCAGGTCTCATTTCTTTTTAAGATGTATAGTCTTCTGTTGTGTGTATATACCACATTTTGTTTATCCATTCATCTGTCAATGGACACTTGGGTCGTTTCTTCCCTTTGGCTATTGTGAAGAATGCTTCTACAAACACAGGTATACAAACATCTATTCACGTCCTTGCTTTCAATTCTTTTAGGTATATTCTCAGATGTGGAATTGCTGGACCATATGGTAGTTCTACGTTTAATTTTTTGAGGAACCACCGTACCATGTTCCACATAGGCCACACCATCTTACATTCCCACAAGCAACGAGCAAGGGTTCCAATTTCTCCACATCCTTCCCAACACTTGTTATATTCTGTTTTTGTTTTGCTTTATTTTTTCTAATAGTCGTTTAATGGGTTTGAAGTATATTTTTTTAAAAGAGGGCCCCCAAAACTTGAGTCTCCCCCAGGCTTTCAGCTCCACCATGGTACAAGGCCAATTTACTCAATTTCTCTGTGCTTTCTGTTTCCTCATTTGTGAAGTGAGGATAATAAGCCTGCATCTAGCATGGTTTTGAAGATTTGGTGAAATCACATGTGAAACCCTTGACCTGGTGTCTACGTGTAGAAAGTAGCGGTACCTTTTATTACTATTTAGTTGCACATCTTTCTCCTGTACTATATTTTGAGCTCCTCACTCATAGTTTTATCTACAAAACCTGTCTTGGGGTTTGATACACAGGTGGTGTTTAATAAACGTTTGCCAGTTGAGCTTAAAATAATCTGAAGAACACAGGCCACATTTCTTTGAGCCACTGTAAACACAGGAGTTTAAACATTGCGTAGTGCAGAAGAACCAAAAGTCCCTGTCAGAACCTTGCAGCTCTGGAATTCACAGTGTGCAATCAACTTCTTATCAATATAATAAAAATCTTTATTGTTCTTTTTCTCGAAGGCTCACTCCTGCTCAGCAAATGATTTTACTCTTCTCATAAAGTTCTAAATCAAGGAAACTCTCTGGGTATCGCTTTAGACAAATATTTGTGCTGGGTGGACTCTGCCTGGCTCTTGCTGACAAGATTCCAGTGCCCCATACGGCAAGGCGGGATCCATGGCGCGTGTTTTGGGGCACTGCCTCAGCTGGCTGATTTCTGCTTAGGCATACTGCATGTGATGTTAAAGCCTGAAACGTGCCAGGATCCCATTCCTAGGTGGGCCTTGGGGTTCGTAAAAACCCTGTAACTGTATCTGAAATTGTTTTGTGTGTGTGGGTCTGAGAATATATGCACTTTCAAGGAAAACAGATATCTTTTGTGAGAACCTCAAAGGAGAGCATGATCAAAAGAGAATTAAGAGTGACCGACCTAGAAGGCCTGGGGCACCAGACTAATTATCAAGTCAGAGGGTTAAGTTTAGGGGGAAAAAATAGTGATCTTTACATAAATTGTGATATAGGTTCAGGTCTTAGGTAAGATAGAACCCCAGTTATCAGGACTAAGCCACAGAATCAGCTCTAAATGTCATTGGAACTGGCAGGATTATTTAATCTCCCTTATTTAAAGTCCCTCTCCCTGCACACAGGGGTGATCCAGAGCCCGTGGACCAATCCTAAAGATGGTGGTAAAGGCATCATAGCTGGAGGCTATTCAGAGAGTCATTAGGGGGTCACACTCGGTTGAGATCTTACATGTTATAGGCAGACAACCAAAGATGACAGAATTATGTGAACAATTTAAAAATTCCCAAAGTATTCACAATAGTGTGAAAACATAAATTTAACACCTCTAAGATCCATTTAAGCACAACAAAGTCTTTTATTTGTATATGTCATTTATCCCTTAACCTATTTTTCTGTCTTGATCTAACAAAATGAAATTTGATATTGTGCATCTTTATACAGGAGGGATAAAATAATTCCTGAAAAAAGACAATAAATAAATATTGACCAAGAAAAGGAAGAAAACTCAAGACATAAATAAAAAATTGTGTATCTGTACATACGTATATTGTAGAGACAGTGCTTATCATTTTTAGAAATTTGAAGTTACTTTCCATTTAGTGTGTATAAATAAAAAGCATCTTACTTTCATAAGCAAGCCAAGTCAGGTGGACAAATGTTTACTGAGTTCCATGCTTACAGAAATGAGGTAGGATGTTTCACTCCCCAACTACATCAAAATCATCCAAGGTGACCATAAGGATCTCATTTCCCTTATTTAAAAAATTAAAATAAAATAGAAAAAAAATTTTTTAAGCACTTCTAAGGTTTTGGTTCTAAAAAGAAAATTTCTAAGTCCAAAGTCCTTTGAGTGGGTTTCCTCTGATTCCCACTCTTCTGTTCTACCCACCGTCACTGTGATTCTCATCCTGAGAAATCTGAACGGAGTTTGAACAAAGCCCACTTCCGTTGAGTCCCCTTGCAGAGCTGAGCTAGGCGGGGCCTTTCAAACAGAAGGAAAAACAATATAAATAAACAGGAAACACAAGAAGCATAAAGCCTGATGGGCTTGTAAATTGCAGAGTTTACATACAACCACCCCTGGTTCTCTAGAATAGTCTTTACCCCTTTTCCATACCATATAGCCCTTAAGGAGGTGATTCAGCTCCACAGGCACTGGGCTCAGCTCCCTTCCCTTTCAGTTCCCAGACTCATTCCAAAGAGTCAGTGACATTTTATTTCCAAGGAAATGGACACCTGGACCTCCATGCAACCAAAACGCAGAGACCTTAACTTGGTTGTTCACACAAAGTAGGCTACTTCTTGAACTGTAACCTCGCTCTCTATGGACAGGTTTAAGACTATATCAATTTCTTGACAGTAAGGAAAGATAACTTCCAGTCAACAAAAAATATACTCACAAGAGCAACAGGGGTGGGAGATGAACGGAGGACATTGGGATCAGTCTGTCACAGGGCCGGGGTGCCCTTCTGCTAGAGACAGAGCATCCTTTTTAAAAAGAACATTGTTCACTTGTTTTCAATTAACTAGAACTCTTGCAGCATCTCAAGTTGGAGTGCCTACGATTTGAGGACCCTGGGAAGCTACTCTGGGCAAAAGTCTCTCCTTTGCTGGCCTGTTGTAGCCCATGACATTCCATTGTTGGAATGTATTCCTTTACCTATGCCTTTTGAGTTTAAAACCACCATATGAAAAACAGACATGCCTGGAAGAGGTTAACGTAGTAAACCGTTTCTGCCGTTAACACACTGATGTAAATTTGTTTCAAGATGGTTCACTAGCCGAGGTTAGGAATATCTGGATTCGGGACTGGAAGCTGGAGAGATGTATCCTAAGAGCAACCCCAGGTGGTCTCCGAGGTGGGGTAGCCAAGAGGAAACAGCAGGGGCCCGTGAACTCAGAAAAGAGAGAATACCAGGATGAAATGGCCATAAACAAGGAGGCAGGAGGGCAAACTCATTCCACAGATCTGTCGACCAACTGCAGCCTTGACCTCTGGTTTCCCCAAAGTGAGTGAGAGCTTTTACAAAGCTAACATGTTTTTTTAAAGCACTGTCTGAGATGGCCATGCAACTATGATGTACAATTTAATTGGAATGAGAGAGAACCTTGGAGGGAGGAGCCCAGAGATCAGAATACAAGGCTCTGAGAGGAGAAGAGCAGTGGCTCCTTGCTGGAACATGTTCTTCGGTGTCCTCATCTGCCACTGAGCTGCAGCCTTCAAACTCAAACTGCAAGGGAAGCATTTTCAGAGCCTCCCTGGAGAAAATCCATGACCCGAAAACCCTCCCCTTGAAGCTCTATCCAGAGGCTTGGTACTGGTCCAAGGAGAAAGTCTGAGTTAGTTTCTGGGAGGGAGGACCTCGTTGGGAATGTGGTAAGATTGACACGATGGAGACAAGCCTGGAGCCTCTTGCCTTCAATGCCTCATTCTTGGACCACCTTAGGAATGGGGTTCTGCTCCTCAAAATATTAGAAAGTTGTATTTATCTGGAGTTTATTTTTAACATGTTTCTCTTTTTCCAAAACAGTTCAATTTTAAGAAAGATGAAAGGTCAGTCTTGAAAAAATTATAGGGAAACCCAAAAGAGCAAACTGTTCATTTCAACTGCCTCAATTACAATGAAACACAATCATCAAAAAGGTCTTTGTGTTTGTTCTATACAAAGAAAATGGGAAAAAAAATACTTCTATATACTTAAAGCAATTATGTACTGCAACTGAAGACAGATGGGATTTTTTTTTTAATTACAAACAAAGTTCACAAATATTCTGCCCTCTCTTTTCTTCTAACACTCTGTGTGTGTTTTTTTTAATGTGAGTAACTAGGTGGAAAACAGTACAGTTAATATTCTCTTATAAGCAATGAAGAGAAAACAAATGTCTCGATAACATATAAATAATTTCTATTATGCTTACATCCTTTTGATTTGTTCAATATGTTTGTTTTATGTAACATACAAAATAGTATCACAGCATATGTAGTGTAACAGACAGCTTACTGGTAGTCTTGCTTTTCCTTAAACTGCGTAATACCTATTCCCCACCCCATTATCATATACTGTTTGCGTATATCTTGCCTTTATTTCTATTCTTGCTTCTGGAAATCTCAGCCATTTCTGACAAAGAATATATAAGGAATGTTTTTAAAGCACTTGGGGACTTCTCAGAAATGCAAATCCTCAGCTTTCAGCCTAGACCTACTGAAGCAGAAACTCTGAAGTTGAGGTAATTCATGTTTTAGTCAACTCTCTGAGTGATTCTGCTGCATGCTACGATTTGAGAGCCACTGGCTTAAAGGAGCCATGAAGCAAAGATCTTGTTCTTCAGAGCTTATGGCCTCTTGTTTTTCCAATCACTTGATATGAATATTTTCACCTCTTATGCCATGGGGTTGAGAAGGATTTTTTTTTCCTTAGGGTTTTTTCAAACAAGAATATTTTTTCCCACATAGGAGTATAATCGTCAAGTAGATTGATGAAATAAAATAACTTCATGTGTTCATCTGGTTAGGAGATTTCCCGTTTTATAAGGTGATAAATAGTATTCCAAAGAAAACACACAGCTGTACTGATGTGATGTGTCTATGGACACACAGCATCTGCAGAAATCGGTCTTGTTCTTCTTATGAATTTTTAAATATGAGATTTTTAAGAAAACATCCTTAAATAATTTTATCACAAAAATAATGTATGTTCATTGTAACCTTCAAACAACACAGATGTAAATCAAGTAAAAGTTAAGTCTCTCATCTCTCCACCCTTCTAATCACAGTCCCTTCAAGGCGACAAACGCTGCCCAGTTAGTGTTTCTCTTTCCACTCACTCTTTGCTGAATGCATAAGCGTGAATAAACAGAAAAAGATTTTATGTACAAAATCAGGATCGTATTCTTCTGTTGCTCTGAAATTCACTTTTTACACTTAAAATACCACAAACACAGTTACCTAGTATCATTATTTCGCCCACCCCCTTTAAGTTATTTTGAAATGCAGGCTCGTACAAACTCTTAATCAATGAGCGTCCCTACACATATATTTCAAATTGCTCTCACTAATTGTTCAGTAGTGTGGAGGTTTAAAAATGATACTTTGCGGTCCAACTCTATGTCTATTCGTCATTCAAATAAGTACTATAAACCTAATCATTGTAGGACTTTAGGTTCCCATAAGGAGTATTATCAATACTGAATTTTGGCCCCATCGCTATGGTTTCTTATTGTTTTCATTCTCATTTTCCTACACAATGGTCATATAGAGCATCTTTTCACGCACTGTTGGCTATTGGTGAGCAAAGAGTCTGAAAAGGTGACCTCTTTATGTTCCAGATGAGAAAGGGCACGATGGGCCGCTCCCCTCCTCAACTGTGTGGGTTAACAAATTCTGCTCAAAACTGCAGCTGCTCCCCACAGCTGCTAGAGCTGACGGGCAAGAAGCAGGCTGCACACTGGAAACTAGCACAGGCGAATTTTCTCCAAAGACCAAGGGGGATCTTCTGGGCTTATGTGGTTGTACCCACTCATGGAACCAAGGGTTCTGAGTTCCTCACCCCAGACTAGAACATCAAGCCACTGCCTAGGAGCCACTGCCTTCTGCCTGGTTCTGTAAACACTGATGCCCACACCCGTGTGTTCTTAAGACTTCGTATTTTGGAGGTCCCCAGGCCTTGGTTTTTCCACTGGTTGAATCTTGCCAGCAGGGCATTGGCCAGCAGAGGGGTCACGGGTGTGCAAGCAGATTGTCATCTTTCCCAATTTCTTGTGTTCTCTTCATCTGTGTACTCAGACATTACGGCCACAGTTGTTCTCCATGACCTTAAAAGAAAATTAACAAGTCCAGTCTATACTGAAGGCAAAAAGGAGAATATTTTTAAAATATTAAAAGTGGATCAACTCTTTATAAATTTATTTAGAGTAAAACACAAGCAAAGTCTACTAAGTGATTTATCAAGTCTTCTGCTTGCTGACCTTACAGTAAAGACCCTGTGCTCAGACGGGTGCAGAACACCATGGCACGAAGACCATATTTGGTTTCCCCGGCCTGTAATGTGAGAAATTCCTTCTACCTTAATAATATTAGGGAGGCTGCGGGCAGCCAAGCAGCGTTCACTTTCTTAAGTCATAGGGGTTTATCCGGTCAGGCAAAGTTTCAGAATCATTTCATCTCCCCTTTCATCATCCATTATGGAGGAGCTGAAGCTGTCTCCTTCTAGATTTATGTGCCTCTGATTTTTTCATGTCGCTCGAAATGAGGCGCCTGTAAGTTTACTCCCCAGATAATCCTGTGTTTCTGGAACATAGAAGCTATTCTTTCTCATAACTCATGTAACATAGTCTCTCCAGCAGTCATTCTGACTCAATTTGGGCATCCTCACCCTTTATAGGCTGATGGCGATCTAGCTAACCCTCCTGCTTCACACAGCTCAGCTGCCCTCCGAGGCCAGAGTCCTCTTCTTAAGCCCCTACCCCGTCTGTCCATGCCCCTCCCCACCTCATCTTGGATGGCTTAGCTGTGGGAGCTTTTCTCCTCCGTCTCCTGGCCTCAGCGGGAGGCCAGAGGGCTGCCTTCAGAGCCAAGAGGCAGCTGTTGCTACAAGTACTGTGGCCAGAAGTTGAGCACCACCCCCACCCCAGCCTTCTCCAGCCGCTCTGGCTCCGCATGCCCCTGGGCTGGCACTGCAGAGTGGCTAATGCTAGAGCTAATTCGATACTCTCAGCTCGGTCACAGTTTATGATCTATTAAAACTTGAAACTTATTTATCCTCCAGTTAGGAGGTTTCAGGTTTCTGGTACTAAGATTAGCCCAAGTCTTAGGTAAAAAGACAGCATCTCTTTCCTGAAAATGGTGTCCTAATACTCTGGCATGCTTTCCAGAGATGCGATGTTTCATGGCTTAGCGTGTATTACAACAGTCTTACTTGACTGAAAATTCTGTTATCCTAGTTCCAGGTGGATCTTTTTCTGGTGGGCTCACATTCCTTGTTCATAGCGTCACAAATGCCCACAGAAATAAATTAACAAACTCAATTCACTTGTTTATCCATCCCAACGTTTAATAGATAGTTATTGAGTATCTCCTAAGGATAAAGAAAGATTCCAAGGATCTTATCAATTAGTGGAGAGACAAGTATACACATAAATATAACCAAGGTTTGAATATGAGGAGTGTTCTAAGAAACATACAAAACAAATTTCACGGCAACGTAGAGATCTCTCCAACTTGGGAGAGGATGAATTTCAAGAATGACCTCATTAAGGAAATACTTATCATCTGAGATGCACTTTGAATAATAAGTTTGCTTTTCACAAATGGATATGAGCATGTGGGATGGGAAGCAGGGCGTTTCACAGGAAAGAGCAACACACACGGCAAAGCCTGAAGTGGGAGAGAGAGAGAGACTCAGAGTAAATTTGGGGATCACGTATAGACCTGTTTCACTGAAACATAAAACAATATAAAGGGAACAAGAAACATACTCAGGACTGGAAAAGCAGATTTGAGGCTGTGAATCCCAGGCAGGGGTATTTGCATTTTCCGCAAAGCAGCGGGAAGCTGTCGAAAGTTAATGGACCAGGAGGGAGCTGATTGAGAGTGGGCTTCAGGGCTGTCATTCCCGCAGTAGGACTTGATGGATTGGAGGGGACAGAGCCTCAGGCAGCGACGCCAGGGAGGATGTGATCTTATACCAACAGGTGAGAGGCAATGGCAAGGAAAAGGAAAGAATACAGAGACGTTGTGGAGGTAGAATTGATGGCTTTGTGTGAGGGAGCCTAAGGAAAGGGAGGGAGAAAGGAGTGACTCTGAGTCCGTGGGCTTAGACCCTGCCCTCGATGATGGTGGCAATATTAACCGACATATTGGAGGCAGGAGGAGAACAATCCTGGGTTCATTTGGAGGCAGGAGGAGCTCAGAGTGTGGGCAAGTCACTCCGTTAGCGCTGGCCCTTTAGAAGAAAGATTGAGATGGGTTTTTAGTTAAAGGAGTTACATCTTCACAGACATGCCTTGAAAATATGTAAATCGACACTTCTTAAATGATTAGCAGACAGAACACTCAACTGCACTCATCACTGGCGTGAACAGAAATATCTGTTGTGCTGGGCTCCCATGCGTGGCACTCCACCAGGGCCATGGAACCATGCAGGCAAAGGGTAGTTTTAAAAGTAACTATCAAGAAACTAGAGTTTCTGTCGTTAGTAGTAACAGCAACAAAGGGCTACCAGAAGCAAAGTGTTGAGAAGGAAAAATGTTCCCTTCACTTTTTCCTTCAATTGTGAGTGGATTGACAAGCCGCAAAACACCAATCACGATGACTAAGCAAATCTGTGTAGACCTAACAGCCCTTCAAAAATAAAACTGACATCCACATCTCTCTGACTCACCTTCATGCTATTGTGGAAAATTAAAGGTGGACAGTGCACATAAATGACTTTTTTGGTAATCATTTTGCCCAAACACACAATTTTAGTTATTTTTAAACACTTCATCTCATGTATGCATTATTGACATCAGCACTGATATTTTCTTCAAAATAATATATAATATATTGTCTGCTTAGAAAAGCTGATAGAATCAATGGATGACCAGTTAGAACTTAGAAAATTCAGTAAGATCACCAGATGAGATAACAGTGTAGAAAAATCCACTCCTTTCTGCTATATCAACCACAGTCAGTTGAAAAATATCCAAAGAACAATACTCTTTAGGTTAGTAATGGAACTATTAGCTCATCATATCATTTCAACCGCCCCCATTCCCTTGCTCCCCTACACCACACACACAGCCCACACACACAATGATGACTGCATTTTAGAAAGCAAGATCCCTGGATCTTTCTCAGCCCAAGATGAAAGTAATTTCCCCAAACCTCCTCCCCTCAATGTGCCAATCCAATCATGCCCAGGGCTGAAATTCATCTTTTTCCCATTTGGCCTTCTCCTTCTCGATACCCCATCTGCCACCACCATCTATCTCCACCACCATTTCATGAGTCCTTGGGAAGCTGATCTGTGCTCTCACCAGTGGGCTGAAAAATGGCCCTCGAAGTTGCCCACATCCTCATCCTTAGAACCTGTGAATTTGTCTTCTTACGGGGCAGAAGGGACTTTTCAGAAGTGATTAAATTAAGGATCCTGAGACTGGAAGATTATTCTAGATTAGCCAGGTGGGCTTGATATAATCACAAGGGTCCTTATAAGAGGGAGGCAGAAGAGCAGAGAGAGAAAAGATGCTAAGATGCTGGCTCTGAAGATGGAGAAGAGGCCATGAGCCAAGAAATGTAGGCAGCATCCAGAAGCTAGAAAAGGCAAGGAGCCATGCACTCCCCAGAGCCTCCAGAAGGAGCACACCCCTGCCAGCACCTTGACTTTACCTTCTAAGACTCGTTTCAGACTTCTGACCACCAGAAGTGTCGAGAGAATAAACTTGCAGGGCTTTAAGCCACTAAGTTTTGTAATTTGATACAGCAGTGGTAAGAAACTATTACCTCTATGTGTCATTTACCGTAAACCCTGGACCATGAAGCTGTGGACTACCTTCCTAGAGAGAGGTAAATTGCCATGATCAATGCATATCTCAGGATGGCATTTTAATGGAGAATTGATGCTAAGGGCACTGGTCCAGAGAAACAAGGAGGAACTTGGATCCAAATGGAGCTTCCACTGCATTTCAGACATTGTGCTAAATGCTATACATACAATATCTCTTTCATTTTTTCTTTTATTATCTTTTTAAATATCTGAGATACGCGGTGCTCTTTTCTTGAGTATCCAGAGATCTTTGATTGTGAGCTCATTTTCTGTGGGAGTCCTCAGTTCTAAACTGGGTAGTCTTTCTTTCAGAGAGGTGAGTAGCTGTTGCCAACGATGAACCAGTTCAGTTCCCTTGAGCATCTTGGCTCAGCAGGAAAGTCGGAGGTTCAGGTTCCAGTGCCCCAAGCCTCAGGATTGTCATTGGCACCTACTCTCAGGGTGATACCACAAATGCCCTTAAGGCCCAGCTCTCAGCTTTGGGGGTTTGTTTTGGTTTAGGAGGATGAGGGTGCATTCCTGGAGAGATCAATAACCTCCTGCATAACCAACATCTTCTCCAGGAGTGTAATCTCTCCAGGGCCTGCCAGCTCTGGGAAAGAGAAATGGTGGTGGAAGAGAGTGGTGCTATGAAGTTGAGGGAAAGTAGATGGATTTAAAATATATTTAGGCGAAAAAAACTATTAAAGTTGTTGGTGATTGATATGTAGTTTTCGTGAAAGGAAAACTCAAAAAGTATGCCTAGAATTCTTCCTCAAGAAATAGGGAAGGTGGTCGTGCCATTTATGGAGGGAAAACTGGCAAGAGCAGCTGTGGGGGATAGGAGACAAGAGTTACGTTTTGGACATGTTAACTTTGCTAGCTTCTGCTTTTATTTAAAAAAAAAAAAAAAAAAAAGCTGTAATCTTGAGTTCCCAGGCCAATTTTGATATTGAATTTTTACCTGTAGATTGCCAAGAAAATGTCAGTAGTGTCTTTGGAACACACAGGTGCCTATTTTCAGGGAACACTGCTGATTTGTTCTATAAATAAAATCTGGTTGGCTTGACTTTTCTATTTAAGATATGAAGAGTTAGTGAATATTTCAAGAAAATAGGGGGTAAAGGAGATAAAAGACTGCAAAATCTCATTTTTTATCTTTCTGGAAGGATTTATGCACAAAGGGCTATAGAATTTGTCCCCAAAGACTGGTTGACAAGGATTTAATGGAGCTTAAAAAGTTCTTTCTGTCTGTTTATCTCTTGTGTTTTGATTTCTTCTTTTTAACCAAGTGCTACAACCAGGAAACATAATCTGTATAGAATACCAGCACACACTCTCCATGTTCCTTCAAGGAACTCGTCTTCTTGTTGGGATCCCATGTATGATACCAGTAAATGGGCTTTGAGCTAGCTGTGTTCACCTCAGGACTCAGTTTTCAGAGGATCTGGATGTTCCAGGGTGTCTAGAGGAGGCCAGTGCTCAGAGATAATATATGTGCCCACATCGTCGTGGGCACTGGTGGAATGAGCTTTGTTATAACTCCTACTGAGTTGTCAACAAGATGTGAAGTGCCACTGCAAGCAGCTTCCACTGGGCTCTTGCACAAATGAAGAGAAACAGGAGATAATGCCTGACAAAACTGGCCTTCTGTTTCTCCAGCTTCCCATTCTGCCCCTGTGGAGTAGGGGTGGAAATGCTGGGGGGTTGTTCTCCTGCTTTTGCCTGGGCTCCCTCATGCAGCTGTATTTAGCTAGAGGGTCAGCAGGTTCCACCCCTCTAATGCCATGGTTGGTTCTTCTGGCAACCAGCTCCCAGCCTTAGATGCAGTCCAGAAGTCACCTTATTAACAGAACTGAAGACTCCTTGTCATCACTTCCTCATCACTTAGGAAATTCCAAGAGTTTTAGGAGCTCTGTGCCAGAAAAGGGGATGAAGACCAAATATGTATTTCTAATTATAAATCACAATATCACACAACCTTAAAAGAGAATCTCCTCTCTATTGTCTCAGTGACTTCCACTCTGGCTCCAATCTGCGCTTGATAACTTAAAAGTACTCCTCATGCTATAAGCTATTTCTTTCTTTTACTTTGCATATGTGTGAGGAAGCAGATATTTTTAAAAGAGCCCTAAAAACAGAAAATTGTCTCAGCCAGATTTTTGTCTGAGTATCCTTTTCATTACAGAAAGCTGCCACCTTCACCTTTCTTCCATGTGGTTTTCCTCATGTAAAAAAATTGAATACATCACCTTTACCTCCATGTAAGTTTTGTTATTAGACTCTTAGCAAAACATAAGTGAGAGGACATTGAAAAGAGCAAAAGTCTATATATTTATAAGGTATTTATATTATCAGTCTCCTTTTCCTTTATCCAGTAGTGCTTCTCTCAGTATCCAATGAAATATGCCATTAATTCCAACACTGTTTGTAATGACGAGAAGTAATCTAAATGTCCATCAATTGGGGAATGGCTAGATAAACAATGGCAATCCATGCAACAGAATATTGTAAAGCACCCAAAAAGCATTCTTTATATAGTGATATGGCCAAATTCTAACATGTTAAGGGGAAAAAGTAAGAGCTAAAAGTGTATCTAGTGTAATACTATTTGTATTTTTTTTAAAAAGAGAAAATACACACATTTATTCCCATGTACGTATATCAAATATCTCCTGGAGAGTATAAAAGTCATGGATTCTCTCTGGGATAGAGAATGGGAGGAGATTTTCTTATTTTGTACCCTTTCATAGCTTTGAATTTAGAACCACACGGGGCCAGCCTGGTGGCACAGCGGTTAAGTGTGCAAGTTCTGCTTCGACAGCCCGGGGTTCATCAGTTCAGATCCCGGGAGCAGACATGGCACTGCTTGGCACACCATGCTGTGGTAGGTGTCCCACGTATAAAGCAGAGGAAGATGGGCACGGATGTTAGCTCAGGGCCAGTCTTCCTCAGCAAAAAGAGGAGGATTGGCAGCAGTTAGCTCAGGGCTAATCTTCCTAAAAAAAAAAAAAACCAAAAAACTTCAGAAGAAAAAAAAGAACCACACAAACACATACCCATTCAAAAAATTAAAGTCATAAATAAAAATATTCATAAGTGACTTTTCACAGTGTGAAGAAACTCAAAATGCAAATGCTCCCCAAGTCAGCTGAGTTACAAGCGCATGGCCTCATGTTAGTCGTCAGTGTGGCACATAATTAATAGCTCTTGTTTTCCTTGCTTTCACTTTTTTCCCATTAGGCCAGATGTTTTCCCTCAAATTTTTGACTAGTGGAGAGCACACACTGGCCCCTGTTCCCGGCTTGTGCCAGCCTGCACTTGCCCTCTGTTGCATGGGTCCCTGGGCGTCTTATTCCCCAGCCCAAACTCTAAGCCAGTGCTCCAAGCAGTCATCTGAGCCTGAACTCAATTAATGGTCAATATCAGGTCACCAAACAGTGTAAGAGAAGGGGATCTTGGATTAGAAGCTGAGCTGTGCTGGCAGGCAGGGGATGGGCTGAGCAGGACCACGAGCCCTGAGGCAGCCTGCAGTCAGTGTCTGCGATGGAAGGCCAACCCAAGTCAAATGCAAGGTCAGAGTCCAGTGGGAGGACCAGGGCTGATGCCCAGAGAGTAAAGCTGCTCCGGATGGCACCGGACAGGACTGAAAGCAGGTACGTGGGTATAAGTTTGCCATTCATGCTGGGCACCAGAAAAGACAGGACCACCCAGGTCCACTCCAGAATGGAATCATGACATTCCCCCTGGCCTGGTTGTAAGCACTCCTTCTGCTGAGAACAAATAAGAGAAAGAGGCAGGATTCTTCAGGGGCTCCTAGTAACATGTAGCGGAGCCAAATGTGATTCTCTCCCCTCCCGCCTTCAGGGCTGATCAGCCCAAATTTTATCCCCTAAGAAGCCATGGGTCACTGAGATCCCAATAAACTTTCCCCGTCCATCCCTGGAGTTGGGGTGAATGATTTGGGGGCCAGCCCAGCCCTGATGTTTAATGAGGCAGGCTAGTGACATCAATGGCAGTGTGTGAGTAACTCCGAGTTACAAAATCAATCCATAGCTAATTCCAACAACCAGAAGTTGTGGCGCCTGAGGCAGCGCCCGACTGCCACGGTACCATTTGTTTTGTCCCTTGTTCGTATTATGATGAAGGGATTAAGCTGTGCTCAATTTAGCCTCATCGAGATACCGCAGTACAAGCCCTCAGCCGTAGCTGCGTTTCCATACTGAGTTTAACAGCAGTACTAAACATCTCTAAGGTGCGTCCCGCCATCTTCAATCTTTGCATTGGTTCAACAGCAGCCTTACAAGTAACAAATCATCCATGAGGCCCTCACTGCGAGGTTCTCCGCAGAGGTAGTGAAAAGGGCTGAGTTCTCAGGCTCATTTTGGAAGAGGCGAGTAGGAAAGAGACCGAAAGCAGATCATAAATCAGTTGCTTGGGGCAGGACACCTGCCCCGTCAGTCTCAGCTGCATTCAGATGGAAAAATGGGTGATCTAGGATTACCTCCTCGCGATGCCAATGGCCGAGGCACTGAAAGGTCACATCTATTATCGTTGGCATTTCTCTCCCCACTGGGCTGCTTTTTGAGTGGATGTCATACCCATCTCATACAGAAGGCATCTTCATTATGCCAGAACATTGCTGCGAATATATGCTCTAATAAAAGACGCTCTTTCTTTTCTTCAAATTGTATTATGTCTAGCTGCTGCTGAAACATGATTCCTTCCCTCCTCACCATTCCAACTTGGTGTTGTAAGAACTCGAACCCTTAAGCAAAGTTTTATTTCAAACTTATTTTAAAGTTAAAGTTACAATGATTCTTTCAAAAACATTATATTAACCAAAATAAATGGCACAGTCAGCCCCACGCCTAGAAGGAACTTGATGTTGAAGTCAATGCTCCTATGGAAAAAGCCACTGGCCTTTCCTAATAATATCGTGTTCGCCAGCAAAGAACTTGGCACTATGTGTGTAGTATCAGAAGCAGAGGGAAACACAATCTTAACCAAAAAACAAAATAAAGATAGGAAAGTATAGCAACAGCTGGTGCCAGCTGCAAGCAAGCACAGCAGAGCCCTGTCCAAGCCTGCAGGGGGGTCTACGAGAACTCTTAGAGCCTGGGACAGGAGTGACAAAAGACCACAGTGTAAGAATGTCACACGTAAACCTGGCTAGTAGCCCCCGCAGGAATTACCAACAGGAGGAACTGATCACATTGCCAGGAACTCATCTTCCCCAGAACAAAGGACTGCATAAAGTCAGCCCTATTTGTTCCAGAAAGTCCATCCTCCAAGCTTCATTCTAACTGGAGCTTGGTTCTTAGTCGTGAAGGCCCTTCAGGACTCCTTTGGACGGTGTGGGTTTCCATTCCAGCAGCATTATTCACGTGAACCTGAGGAGGTGTTTTTCCTGGAGTTCTTGCTCACCAGACTGGTCCCGGCTGCCTCCCGGGTGATGATGGAAAACGAAGCCACTGGCCAACATGTCATTCCCTCATTTTGTAATCCTCAGGCAGTTGCACAGAGGTTATGTGGAACTTCACCAACTAGTTAAAGGCAGAGGCTGGGGCAGTCTTAAAGGATTTAGGACCGTTGTTGCACTGTCCAAGGCTTGCATCCTAAGGAACTCCACCACAGGGCCAGATCAGCTAGGTGGGAGGGAACGCAGTCAACGCCTTTTTACCCTCAACCCTGGAGTCCTGAAACCTGCGGCCTTTCACATCACAATTGAGAACTGCTGCCCAAGCAAAGTTTTCCGACTCCAGAAGCTAAAGGAGCCCTAAGAAACCACAGGAGCAGACCCCGTGCCCTTGTTCTATGGGAGTCATTGCTGAAGGAGGAGCTGCCCTCCCTCAGAGGTCTTTGAGTCTCTACAATTCTTCACTCACTTATAGCTAAACCCACTTTAGAGATCAGCGTGGTGTAAGCTATGTATTCAGGCACCTCCCACTTGCCTGAAGCAACTCGAAAAAAATTTAAAAAGGAACTCAAAATAAGACATATGGCCTCTACCAGCTAAATTAATTGCACAAGTAATCTTTTGCATAAGGGAGACAGGAATCTTTTCTGAAATCTTGTTGGGGTGGGGGGGGTCTCATATAAATTTATCTTTTTTCTTCCAGCCCCAGAAATATAAAGGAGGAGGATCTGTTTCGTTCTGTCCTGTGCTCTGGTCCTTCACCCCTGGGACTGGAAGAAATAAAGTAGATTTTTATGGAAATGTGGAAATATGCATTTACCAGCTACGCTGGGATCAGGGAGTGTAAATCTTGTGTGGTTTAGTTTCTCCGAAGAACTGTTGGAAGGTGGGGACTGAAAGAGCCTCAGGAAGGATGCATGTGACAGCTCCCTGAGCCTGGACAGGCTGGCTGTGGGGATGCAAAAGCCCACAACATCCACTCATTCGGGAGATGATGGCTCCTGTCACACCCCGGACCCCCGTGGACGAAACCAAGCCCTGTCTGTGTCGACATTATGGGGTCTTCTTTATGGAAACTTCAATGACTGCTTTGGGAGATAGCTCACTATCTCACTGAACTCTTGTAAAAACGAAGTAAAAGTGATGAAAGGCAAGCTATTGTTAGATTGATTTTATAATTTGTCGCAGTGGAAAGAACTCTTGACACAGTTTGAGGACTTGACATTCTAATTCAAACACTTCCATCTGACTTTGGATGAGTGGCTTAACTCCTTCATCCGTGAAAGCCTCTTTTTTTTATTTTGAAATGGGGATCCTGGTGTTTGTTCTACCAGCTCACAGACTTCTTCAAAGTCATAAATAAGATCATGTGAGTAAAAGTAAAGTGAGCAGGAACCCCCATTCGGTGGGGCTACTCTAAAAGAAAGAATTTCTTTTTTGAAAAGCATCGGTAATCATTCTATTTATTCCTTACCCATTTCTTAGGAAAAAACCCTAGGGAGGATTACGCCCCATGGTTTCAAGGCTGATTAGTTAATATCCTTCATCAATCAACGTCTTGGAAGCTCTGACACAGCCCTGTGTCCTCCTCAACTCCCGGCCGCACTGAACTCTCCCACCCTTTTAACCACAGCCCATGCAGTTTTCTGTTATTATTAGTATACGCAGTAAAAAATAATAGTCATCTTTTACTGTGTATCTGCTATGTGCCTTTATCTCTAGTCCTCATTAAAAAAACCTTCAAGGTGAGTATTACTGTTAACCCAGTTCACAATAAAGAAATAGCAGTACTCAGAGAAATGGGGGTAGACAGATAAAGAATTTTATAGTTAATGCTGACGCCTGACAATAGCTGTGAAGCAAAAGAAACTCTTTAGAGACTGAAGGAGCGTTGTGAATATTGCTTCATACCCATTAGGGGTCTGTGTTCACTTTTTTATGATCAGTAAAGAAGATCTGTGTAGTGTACTTCTTCTGCCCTTGAACAATAAGTCATTCTGCAAACTACTGGTTCAAATAGTGCTCTTGACGCTTTTCTTCGATAGACCTAGTAGGACAAAGATCGGTTAAGGGTGAATTAAAATGACAACCTTCTGTGTGTAGCAATGGATATTGCCACTACTAAAGGCATTTGGTTATTGTAGCTGTCTTTAATTAATCACGGATGTGGCTTAAGCATTTAATTCAAAACCCACTGCAGAGCAAGTCGCCCCTCTGTCTGTAGCAAGTTGACCCAATGGAGAAAAGGGCATCGCAAAAAGTGAATGAAAAAGAATTTTTTCTCTGGAACCAGGTACTAGTAAACTCATTAAAGGATTTAAGAAATTTTACAGGAAAAAGACTAATTCAGTAAAACAGTACGTATTGCTTGCAGTGGGAGCTAAAATTCAGAATTCTTCCTAAGGAGAAGGCACGTCAAGAAGGTGACTCTCAGGGTCTTAAAGAAGTGATTGTAAAAGTGTCCAAATGTATTTTTATAATATCACCTGAAAATGTTTGCTAAAAGTACAGGTTCCCAAACCTCCCAACAGGTGTTATTTTATACACTTCTTCAGTATAAACAATGTGTTTGTTCACATAATCTACTGCATAATAGGGATGCTCAATAGCATCCTAATCAGGACCGAACAT
The DNA here is from genome assembly GCF_037783145.1 of Equus przewalskii. Taxonomy (NCBI): domain Eukaryota; kingdom Metazoa; phylum Chordata; class Mammalia; order Perissodactyla; family Equidae; genus Equus; species Equus przewalskii. The sequence continues at coordinate 3,201,665 of NC_091838.1, forward strand.
CTTCAGAGGTGGCTGCTTAGCATATTTGCAGCTAAATCAGCACTGAAAAGTTTGTAATTCACTATAAAGGATGTTAGAAATAATTTTATACTCATGAAATTAGTGGTATCAAGAGTAGTAACCGAGCCAGCCCCAGTGGCCTAGTGGTTAAGTTTAGCATGCTCTGCTTCAGCAGTCTGGGTTTGGTTCCTGGGTTATGGAGCCACACCAGTCGTCTGTCAGTAGCCATGCTGTGGTGGTGGCTCACAGAGATGAACCAGAAGAACATACAACTATATACAACTGTGTACTGAGGCTTTGGCAGGGGGAAGAAGGGTATGAGAAAAAAGAGAAACATTAGCAACAGATGTTAGCTTAGGGTGATTCTTCCCCTGCAAAAAAAAAAAAAAAAAAAAAGACTAATAGCTGACTAGGAAAAATTTGCTGGACTCATAGGTCATGCAAGAACAAGATCTACGAGTGGACAAGTCCAGCACTTCAATGCCTTTGCTGTAGAATGTTATGTCTAGGCCCCACTGGACCCAGCTGGCTGCCCCAACAACAGAGATCACCAGTCCTGATGGCATGGAAGCCTGTTTGGAGTGTGTCCTTCCTGTAAGGTGCTGGTGGGCAAGCCTCACTGGCAGCTGGCCTTCCTGACACCACAGAGACGTCACATGACTATTTGGTGCCTGTTTGCTAGTAATGAACGTACAGTTGCGGAGTTTGGTCAAAGACTTGCTTTCATTGAAACACGTCTTTTGGTTTCGAATCTTGGTTTGCAGATTGTGGAGGTAGATTCGTATGGCCCCCAGGTACAGCTAAAAAGGTTACCAATGCTCCCAGAAAGGGCCAGGTGTTTGTCAGCCACCCAGATGACTTGGTTCATTTCACAAAAGTAGGGGACTGGATGAAGCTTGCACACGTGCATTTCAGTTCACACACATGTGAATGTGAGGCAGGGGAGCTACAGACCATTCATGAAGAAACACCAGGTTAAGAAAGGATGTATTTAACTGCAAATGTGTTTTAGAAATCTAGTCTTTGATAAAAGAGTTTGAGATCTAACAAAATTGTTAAGAGAGTCAGTAGAAACTTTTTTTCTAATTTTAAGATAACTTTGAGGTAGACAGACCCCAAAAAAGCTTGCATGAAAGATGTTCTGACAAAGCGATTGATCTGTCTGACCTTCACCTCCCTTCGTATCTACACCTGAGAGCTGATCTTGCTTCACAGTGACGCTTTCTGTCGCGAGCAGGGTTCTGTTACGCAATTGTTTGAATTTCAGGCCACATGCAATCACTCCAACTATTTTATTTTATTTAATCATGTATTTACCTAAGAGTTAAAATCAAACTTTTTTTTTAAAGCTGAAGTTGATCATTTACATTTGTGCTGTATTTTATGGTTTACAAAGCGTTATGCATGTTCTTTTCTTTTCAGATGAAAAATACTGCTTCACAAAGTCACCTGTTGTAGAGGGCTCATCAGTTCCACCAACCAGTTATAGGAGATAAGAGACAAATAGTATTTTTGTTACTTTAAAAATAAATATATGGATGGTACAATTAACGGCTCGGATTACCCATCCATCTGGTAGAAGAGATTCCTAACCGTTAGCTTAAAAGCTCACAAACCTATCTTCTGTGTTTTCAGTACATCTTTCCAACCAGTAATTTCAATAAGCATGAAAATCAACTGGATATGTTTAAAATTTAACGTTTTCAAAAGCATGAAATTGTAAGAAACTGTGAATGCCTCTGTGCTGTGGATTAAAATACTCACCTAGGCGGAGATGACTGGGTTGTTAATAAAAAATATTCATTAGTAGATTTTAAAATTGCCTTCAAAAATAAAAATAAAATGTTCAAAGGCAGGAAGTAAAAGGTAGAAAGTCTTTCATTATAGTAATAAAAGCCATAAGAGTTATGGATTTTTTAAAATTTGTGTGTCAAAAGTTCAAATTACATTTCAAGAGTTAAGTTTTGACACTTATGAAGTGTCAAAAAATTTGACACTTACAAAGACCAGTGTTCTCACTCTCCCAGCAATGACTGACAGACACAGACGGGTCACTTCATTCCTCCCAATAATAGATCAGAGAGGGGAAAGGCTCTTTTTCCTTCGTTCCAAATACAAACATGAGTTCATCTCCAGCAAAGCTCATTCACACGACCGAACATCAATGTGTCACACACCCCTGGGCTCAGATCAGCGCATTTGGGTAGGCGCAGTCCATACTGAGCGTTCTGCCCTTCTGCGTCTTCATAAAAATGCAATAGTTAAGGCTAAAAATAACCATTTAATTGTTCTCTCTAAGGCATTTATTGAGCACTACTGTTTTCCAGGCATGTGGAACATAGTGGTTTAAAAAAATAAAATGGTCCTATCATTATGGTAGTGTCGTTATAGAGACGGTTATAGACCTTAAGCAAGAAAGCAAATTAGTTTCAGAATGCCAACAAAATAATTTCAGGTTGCAACAAATACTAGGAAAGAAACAAGACAGAATGATAAAATAGAATGACCAGGAAGAGGGGATGTATATTAGATTTAGGAATCAGGAAAGTCATCTGTGAGGAGGTGATATTTGAGCCTGTGCAAAGATCTGGGTACAGAGCAATCCAGACAGAGGGCACAGCAAGTGCAAAGGTCCCAAAATGGGAACAAGCTTGGTATGGACGGAGACAAAGACAGCCACTGGAAAGAATGAAGCTGGGAAGCCGTCTTGCTACAGGTGACGAGAAAAATCAATTTGCAGGAAATGATAGGTGTGAAATCCAGATAAACCATCCTGCCATTTAAATTGATTCATTAGAATTTCCAGTTGTCTGACTGCACGAATGTCCAGGCTAATGTCACCGTTTTCCATGACTCATTTCTCTGCTAGAAATAAGGTTGATCTTGCCACCGTAAAGAATATCACTTCTGCAGAGGAGGGGAAGTTAGGGAGCAAGGCGAGTCATGCCAATTTTAATAGTTAAAAATGATACTTGATTTTCACCATGTGTATTTCCTTATCTTAGGGAAAATACAGATCCCAGGAAAACCAGTTGTCTTTGCAGAAGTGTAAGCATTGCAAAACAGCTTTTGCAGTTTGGAATTTCTTTCCATTGGCATTTAGCAGATCTCTACAATAACTGGGCACAGCACTCTTTCACACTTTTAGTTCCTTCTATACCAAAGAACTATTTTTTAATTACAAATTTAAATTTGAACCTCACCGTAATTTATTTGCCTCCATAAAAGTTCATGTTTTTAATTTTAAAATGTTAAGGTAAGAATCAGAGGAAAATGTCCATTTAAGAAACTAGAAGGAAAAAGTACAAATAAGAAATGCTAAGCCTTTTAAATATAATTTAAAACTGGGTAGACACGCCTTTCAAATTTTGTAAAACATTGAGGAAATGTCGCTGCTTTCTGGAAAAACCATTTTAGGGCATTAAAAACATCTTCAACAAAGTTAATTGATGTTACTGAATAAATAAGTATAACACACTGTTAACTAACTTGAAAGCAAGTGTTTTATAGACAACCTGTCAGAGATGGCGGTGGGATGCAGCAGAGAAGAGAATGCACTCACGGGCTTGGAGGTATCCAGAAATGGATTCAAACCCTGGTTCTTCTTGAAATCTCTGAGCCTTAGTTATTCTTCTTTAAAAGTAGAGTGAGAATAACCTAACCCCTAGGACTCGTGTGAAAATTGAATTAGGTCATTATCTTAAAGGACCCAACAGATGGAACTCAATAAACAGTCTTTTCGAGCCTACCCCAACGCTCTTAGCATGAGTGTACTTTGAGGTAGTTCTCCTTAATAATAATAGTAAATCTTCCAGGACTCTTCATACTTCTTTTTGTTGTTGTTTGTTCCACGAAAATTTATTTATTGTGAAGGAAGATCAAGAGATAAAATTGTGGCATATGGTTTAAGGGTAGATCCCCTTAGGATAATATCAACATTTTATCTTTAAAATTTTTTCAGGGATATTTGGCTTCTGAAATTCCATTTCATAAGGTAAATGAAATCTTTCTTTTTTCCCCTCAGCCCATTTTCATTAAATTTGCAAATTAAGCCACTGTAATTAGTAAAATTAAATCTGCACATCACTTTTTTCAACACTTAAAAATCTCTATTTAAAGTGCTAAAATTTTTTTATTTCCCCCAGTTTTATTGAGATGTAATTGACATATAACTTGATATTTCCAAATGTTACCAATTAACAATTCTCTATCAAAATTTACGTATTTTTGCACTACTTTTTAAAAAATATAGATTTTTTTCCATCGATCTGGTTGTCCCTGATTGAGTTTCAAGTACATATGGATTTATATGGAATATTCCAGGAAAAACAAAAAGGCTTCTTCAGCATGTGCTTACATATTTGATGGCCTTAGGGAATAAACTGTTAGTTTAGAAGAGCAGAGGCTGTGTAGGTTGAACTCCTGGGTAAGTGAAAGCAGTCCAAAGATGACAGCCCTGGAGAAGTGTCCTGCGAGGAGACTATGGGTAAAAGAGAAGTGAGTGCAAAATGAGACATCTTGGATTTTATGTGGATCAGAAGCTGAAAGAGGCAATGTTTGTAAGCAGAAAAAGAGGGATAAACGTAAATGGGAGGGGAGTTAGGACCCCAACTCTAGATGCTCATTAAATTCAACATCTTTTCTCTATATAGCTTTCTGCTTGTGGTAGTACTCAGACACATCCTAGGTACTTAACAGAATGGAGAGTCAGAATGCTTAGAGTTCAAGGTAATTATATGCCTAAAACTTGAAATGAATTACCAGCTATATGGATGTTACCACAGTCCTGTGATGAATCATGCCGTAATCACGTGATGAAAAGGGGAGTTGTCTTTTTTTTTTAATATGTTGATTAACATAGAAGTTCAATTTAAAGTTACTTTTAACAAAGCATCAAGTATTAGGAGGCAAATTATCCGGCAAAGAGTAGCCTGCTCCTCTCCCTTCAGGAGCTTCTGGCCAACCTGAGCCCGTAAGTCTGGAATGCAGGGAACCCAAGCATCAAGTCTGGATGTCGGTCATCTTGAGCCAGACCAGAGTGGATCAATTAATCCCATCCTCCAGAAAGCAGAATCTGAGAGGAGGGCAGTGGGCATTTGTGGACAGCGGAGGTTAAGAAAGAGTACCAGCCTTGGAGTTAGACAGGTCTAGGTTTAAACCCTGGGCTGTGGGAGGCAAGCAGCCGCGTACAAGCTTCAGAACCCTGAGGAGGAGCCTTCACCTCTGCAAAGCCTCAATTTCTTCTCAAGCAGAATATAGATTTTAACGCCTAATTTGGTTATTGTGAGAATTAAATGAATTAATGCTTGTAAAGTCTTTAGCATAGTGTTTGAGATGTACTGGGCCCTCAATAATAGTACCTTAAAAAAAAAACTTCCCTTTTGAGTAATAGTCCCCTCTGCCTTGTAGAGCGTGGAATGGAAGCTTGGGCCTCCTCCCACTCTGCTCAGGGGCCGTAGTTCCCTCTGCCTCTGAGGCAGTTGGCCATTTTTAACCAAAAAGGGACAAACGATGTGTCTCCAGTCAGCAATGCTAAGAATTGTGCCTGATCCCCGCTTCCTTCTGGGAGCCCAGGCAGCTCAGATGATTCTAGAGTGTGAAAGGAGGTATGACTACGTGAAAAAGCATTACCAAGGAAGCTTATTTTTCTGGTTGTACTTCTTTTGAGCGCATTTAGAGCCTTGAAAAGGTGGACCTACCCAGGGTCTGACATATCCTGATCAGTTTTCTTTGCCTCCTTGAAAAGTCCTGAGGATCTTCTCATCACTCACCCGGTGGCTATTCGTACGTTGATCCAGGCTTAAATTGGGCTTAAGAGAATTGTGGGCATCGAAGGAGAATTAAGATATCACTCACTTCACAGCGTGGCATTCGGCGGAGGTACAGGGAAGGCCGCGACTGGACTTGGAGCCTGAGGTCTCAGCTTCTCGGCTTCTTGCTAGTTTCGGTGAAGTCTCAACGTCTCTCGACCACAAAACGATAATTCTTACTTTATAGGATTTTATGTGTGGTGGTGGTGAAATAAAACAACGTGAAAGTATTTTACAAATTGTATAGAACTGTCCAAAAGAAAGTCCTCTATTCCAATGGACCTGTATTTGATGTGTAAAATAAATATTGAACCATATTTAACTTTAATATTAATAAAACCTCTATTTATAAATTCCAATATTGCTCTAAAATGAAGGAATTTATTCCCATCTTTGGTGTCTATGAAATGTACCATTATGAATAACCTAAATTACGAATGATTAGTACTTTTATCAAATTTTAAATTAGTATCATGAAACTAATTCCAATCAGCCTGAAAACACGCAAATTATTCTCCTTACTAAATTACCATTTCTACTGTTGCTTAAGTCTCCAGCACGGGTCAGACTGGAAATCTCAAGTGCACAGTCATTTTTAATTCAGGAAATCCAAAGAACCATATCTGGTAATATTCTGCCCTATCCGCTATCAACATGAGAGAAACAGGGCTTGGTTTTATAAGACCTAAGATTATGATATTTCTCTTCTGCTATATAAGAAAATAAAACAATTGGAATTGACCTGACCTTTGTGTGCTTTTTTTTCCGCACCTTTTTTTATACATATGTATATATACTTCCTGATAGAGATGATGAAACATTGGCCTTTTAAGGCAGGGAAGTTTCCATAAAAATCCCCAAGTCGTGCTTTCTGCTGTCTACTGCGTGCTCACTTGCAGGCAGTTATTCCAGGCTTTATCTTTGTTTTCAGAAAAAGGAAACCAAGTAGAAGATCATGGCAAGTCACGACTGGGGATACGACAGCCCAAATGGTAAGAGTTCTTCTGTTCAAGGAGATCAAAATGATAGCCTCTTTCCTTTTCCAATGAAAGAAGCATTGAGCATGGCAAGTAACCGTCAGTCATAGTTAATGGTTTGAGTTGCCTGCCTGGAATAATTATAATAGCTTTGCATGAATTCTCGCACTTGCTCTTGGGGGCATGGTTGTCTATAAAATGTATCCTCTCTCTCTCCCTCTCGATCTCTTTCTCTATCTAATATACATATATTAGAAACCTAGTGCTAATCATAAAATGTTTATAGTGTGATCCCATAGACTATGAGTATTTGACTCATGGAAAAGGGACATTCTCAAACATCGAATTTTCATTAAGGTAAACAGAATATCGCTCAAGATACCTGAATAAACCCTAATCTAATAAGCAAACAGTTAGTTATGCTCCTAAAACTTGGAATCAAGCATTTGATAAAGTTTTGATTGTGTGCATATGTTTGTCCTGGTAGGTCCTGAAGAATGGGTCAACCTGTACCCCATCGCGAATGGAAATAACCAGTCTCCTATTGATATTAAAACCAGTGAAACCAAACATGACACTTCCCTAAAACCTTTCAGTGTCTCCTACGATCCAGCCACAGCTAAAGAAATTGTCAACGTGGGACACTCCTTCCAGGTAAAATTCGAGGACAGCGATAACCGATCAGGTAAGCCAAAAGACCCTTCTGAGTTTTTTCTTTGACTCCACTGGGGAAATTAAAACAATGGGGCTTTAAGAAACACAAACACTTGGGGTTGCCTGGTGGCATAGGGGTTGGGTTCGCCTGCTCCACTTCTGTGGCCCAGGTTCACTGGTTCGGATCCTGGGCACGGACCAACACACCACTCAAGACATGCTATGGTGGCATCCCACACAGAAGAAGCAGAAGGACTTATAACTATGTACTGGGGCTTTGAGGAGGAAAAAAAAGAGGAAGATGGGCAGCAGATGTTAGCTCAGGGCCAGTCTTCCTCACACACACATACACACACAAAAGAAGCACAAACACTTATCCTCAGTCCTTTGTGCACATGTGTCACATTGCTGTAATCTGTAATCTTGGACTTTTAGAAAACTCCCAAGTGGTAAAGATGATTTTTGGAACTCCCAGCTTTGTCTTTTTTTCTGTCCTTTTTCTCAGTGACACCATCCCATGTCTCATGGTTTCCAGTATCTTCACGCTCACTTCACACTCTGAATAAACAGTATTTTTCCAAAAAGGTCTACTGAACCATTGTAATGAATATAAAAACTGAAAAGGCAAAACTTTTCTAATTGGGATGAGGGGTAGGAGCGCAACGGGGAAGAGAAACGGGTAAAAGAATATGTTTATTTTTTGTGACCAGAAAAATGGGTTTATAATTTTGAAGTGCTTGGGTACCAGTAAGGAAGTGAGTCTTGCATGGAAAAATTCTGTGCATAAATATACGTGTCTATCTTCCTCTCCGCTACTAGATCATAGTGACTGGCTTGTCTTGGTATCCTAGAGTCTAGCACACGTCGTGCTACATAGTAAGATTTTCATAAATGTTTATCAAATAATTTGCTAAATGACAATTCCTTAAGACAGCTCTACTGATTTAACGGGCCAAACTTGTTTTAGCACTCTCCTACAAGGTTCTGAGCCGAAATTTTAGGCACCTTGGGGCTCCATCCATGGATAATATTAGATTAGGTCTGGTATTATGTATGTTTAATTAATCATATGATTGGGTAGACTCTCTGAAACGACATGGTCATTCAATGTTAAAATTTAAAAAGTGATTCCACTGTCCCAGTGGTACTTTCTCTTGGTCCCTGGCCAGGGATTCTCAACCAAGTTGTCAAGATACACTGCTGTGTCTTAATCAGTTACAAAGTATGTGATGAGCAATTTGTTACTCAGAATAAATTACTAAAGATCTTGATCCCTACTGCCTATAGTCTTTGTTGAAAGAATGAATGAACAAACTTGCAAACTAAAGCAGATTCAAGGAAAACCCTGTAATCATATAATTCACTCAACTTCCAATGTGCTTTGTTGGCAGCAGAAAAAGGTAAAATTACAGATCATATGCTGAGAATGGTATATAACTCAATGCCACAGTCGGAGGTGCACCATACACATGAATGCCATCAATATCATCATCGTGGATGTGGAAAAAAATCCAACAAGATGAAAACATTGGCAATAGTGTTTGTTTTCATTTCTACCCAACCCAATTTGCTCTAGTGGTTAAGATTCTGTGCTCTCACCACTGAGGTCCTATTTTGTTTCCCAGTCAGGGGTCTAACCATACTACCTGTCTGTCGATTGTCATACTGTGGTGGCTGTGTGTTGCTGTGATTCTGAAAGCTATGCCACCCCTATTTCAAACACCAGCAGGGTCACCCACGTTGGATAGGTTTCAGCAGAGATTCCAAACTAAGACAGGCTAGGAAGAAGGATCTGGCCACACACTTCCGAAAAAAATTGGCCATGCAAACCCTAAGAATAGCAGCAGGGCATTGTCTGATAGAGCCCTGGAGGGTGAGAGGATGGCACAAAAGGACCAGGCAGGGTTCTGCTCTGCCAGACATGCACCACTAGGTTTCAGAATCGACTCGATGGCACTAACAACAATAACTCAATGTAGTGTTGGTTTATACTAAATGCAAAGATAAACTGGAGCTTCTGATCTTAAGGCTAACAGCAGCTCCCTTTTTCTTCTAGTGCTGAAAGACGGTCCTCTCCCTGGAAGCTACAGGCTCTCCCAGTTCCATTTTCACTGGGGCAGCACAGATGACTATGGTTCTGAGCACACCGTGGATGGAGTCAAATATTCTGCAGAGGTAACGTAAGCTAGTAAGTGGGAGAGAATTACCCTGAGAGCGCTCCCAGAAGCAGCTCCCTTACCACAGAAGACACCATTACAATGGCTCCAAGGAATGAACATTCTGGTTTCCATAAGGAGCTCCCAGGCTCCATTAAAATCAGACACAGACACAGAGGCACCATGTTTGGCAACAGAGGGAGATTTTTCAAGTGACAGGGGCAGCTGAACTTGGAGCTGAGCTCCTGAGCCCAAGAATCATCTTCCCCTTCAGAATGCCTCAAAACTGTTACCTTGACGTCAGGCTGGCCTCAAGGAGAGGTGCTGCTCTCCTTTAAACCTCTGACCCCACATGGAACACACCAGCCCTCTCTTCTTATTTAAATGTCCAAGTTTGGACACACCAGTAGTGTAGGTGTGGCCAGGCTGGAACATTTCAATAAGACTCTACTAAGAGTGCAAGTTTCACCGCAGGAACGGTCACCGAGAGTAGTGTAAACCTAGATGAGGTCTGAGGTTCCCTGGCTGCAGGCACCAACCTCCGGCCTTTTGACTTGCCCTCATATGGAGGTTTGTGATCCACTTCAAGACATTTTGTCTGTAAATCCATAGAAAAGTTGGGAATATTTTCATCAAACTGTCAACAAACGGACAGGGAAATTCAAAGGGAGAGATTTTTGCTCTTTATATGTTTGAATATATAATACATATGTACCCATATATACAAGTTGATTTATTTATCTTACTTTTATAAAATGAATTTGTAATACATTTAGTTTTGCCACTTGCTTTTTTTTTTCCCACTTATCAATTTATCATGGTCGTTTTTCCAAGTCAGTAGATTTAATTCCACTTCATTCTTTTAATGGCTGTATAGCATTTCAATCATATGAATATATCAGAATTTATTTAACTGGCCCCCCCTGATGGACAATGACAACGCCTTCTGCTTTTTGTTCCATTTGGTGTTTTTTTTATTTTACCAAAAAGTGATGCAACAAATATGTCTGTACTTACATCTTATGCACTAGTGAAAACAATTATGTAGGGCAGATTTTTGCAAGAGGGATTGCTGGGTTGCAGGGCACATAAATTTTTAATTTTGATAGAGGATTGGGAAATATATACAAATATAACTTGCATTACATTACATTATAAAGCTTGGCTAATAACTTTCAATGCTGCAGAAACTATTAAGTGTTTTTTCCATTTCTCCCTCATAAAATTGAAGTTGACTAAAATCAATGAGTTGGGAAACTAAATTCATATTCTCTTTTGGGAGGGATATTTGGTGGTATCTAAAAAATCTAAATGAGTGATCTTCTTATCTAATTTAAGAAAAATAAAAATAATCCATGCTAGAGATGAGAAATGCTTAGCCATAAAGTTGAACATGGGTGAGGGGTAGGAGGGTGGAAGGGAGGGGTGGGACAGACACACACACACACACATCAGGTAAGAGGAATAGAGAGAAGTGCTAGGAGTGACAAGATGATCACCCGACACTGAGTGGTCAGAAAAGGATTCTTGGAAGAGCAGCATTTCAGTTCAGCTCTAATTCAAGACAAAAGTTTGCCTCTGAAAGGAAGGATACTCCAGAGAAAATCCGCAGATAATGAAAAGATTCAAAGTTGTGAACCAAGCGAAGAGGTATAATCTAGGCGACGTGCTGAAAGACGATGTTGATAAGTGGGGAGAAGTAAGAATTAATGATAACTGTTGTACTTTTTGATTGAGCAATTAGGTGGATGGTGGTACCTTTTTCTAAGAAGGGAAAATGAAACCGGTTTGGCAAGGAGGAAATCAAGAGTTCTATTTTGGCCATGTTAAGTTTGAGATACCCCTTAGACATCCACGTAGTGCCATCCAAAGGAATCAAGAAAACATGAGTACGTGCCTTGATATATCTGAGTTCCACAGAGAGTTAGGCTGGAGATGTTGGTCTGAGAGGTGCCTGGATGTGCTCAAGAGAATCAACCCTTAGCTAAGACTCCCAGATACTCCAGGATCCCCTTCTCATAAAGTTACTAAGACGCACCTGATGTGAGAGAAAATTTTTTTTAATTTTTGTCCTAAAACTAGTTAGTCAGAATTCTTGATCTTTTCACACCAAAGAGAGATTTTTTAAAAGAGGAATAATATTGTATTCAATTTTATTGTAATGCAATTACAATAGTATTGTAATGTGACAATATTGTGGGAAAAGAAACTTTACTTACTGGTTCCAGGATCTGCAATCCTTCTTATGAGTGAGAACACAGCCCTTCCTATCCACTGGATAAGTTGCATCTAGCTAAGCCAAGCTACAACTTCCTATATCAACAAGATAACTCATAACTTACTTTTTGTCCCCACACTGGTATACAGAACTAACTAGCCACATTATCACTTTTAGCTTCACCTAGTTCACTGGAATTCTTCAAAGTACTCCAGCTTTGATGAAGCCAGCTCACAGGCCGATGGCTTGGCCATTCTCGGTGTTTTGATGAAGGTGAGTTGCAGAGCTCGGCTAACACTCTCTCTTCCCAATCAGACCTCAGAATAGGATGAAAGGAGGCAAAGAGATATTTGAGTCTTTCTTTTTGAAAAGTTCCCTTTCTCCTAATGCCTACAGGTAGACAAACAGCTTGTCCATAATTTGTGGCTTTGTTTTATTTCCGCTTTTCCTTCTTGAAGAGAGAATTCAGTTTCAGGGAGGAATTGAATGGGAAGGCATTGGAGGTGGGGAGGGATTTCTATTTTCCAAGGGCTTCCAAGTCCCCTTTCTTCTAAACTTCCTACCTAATAGGTTCAGGAATTTATCAATTTAATGTTTCATCAGGAAAGAATTATTAGAAGGAGTTTGTCCCATAAAGAAAGTTCAGAGGATCTTTAACATGGTAGATGTTGCTCCAATCTTCTATTGGAAAGTCCCTGAAAAGTTCCATAGGGAAATTATTATTAAATTGGGTATACTTGTGTGACTAACGTTCAGAATTATAGTAGTTGTGGTGCATCCTTATTTAGCACTTATAATCTGCCATACGCTGTACTGATTGTAACTAATAGAGCAGACCAAAAGGAAGAGTTTGTTTTTGTTTCACAGTTTTACTCAGTTCCTGGATTTTGAATTGTACGTCTTTGAACATTTGGCCACTTTATCTGTGGTTACGCATCAAAAACCATTTGTAGAGTACAGAGCCCCACGAAGACATACACCTAGCCAAATTTGCTCTCCTAAAGCAGAGATAAAATACTTTACCTGTCTTCAGTTGCTGTTTTTAATTGAAAAGAATTTTTTAGCTAGAGTTTGGTTTGATAACAATTTTTATCTCACACTTTATTTCTTTTCAATTTCCAGGTTGGTGAGGCCAACCCAAAACTGCAGAAAGTACTTGATGCCCTGAACGAAGTTAAAACTAAGGTAAGTAGACTAAATAAGTGAGTCAAAACCAGAGAACACGAATCCACAGAACTATGGAAATCATTTAATTATTATCATTAATATTTGAAGCGGGGAGTAGGAGGGCTGGAGCAAAAGCTACCAATTGGAAAATTGAGGTGCTACTTAGTGCTTGCTTCTGGGAAGGTCTCTGACTCAGGGGTTTGCTTTGTTTTGTTTTGTTTTTCATCGTTATTGTTTATTTCACCAGGACGAAGCCTATAGAAAAACAGGTTACACAGCCATTCAAGCTTTCTTTAAAAAACTATATCCAACTAAAATGTAAATTTTTTTTCTTTTCATGAAGAAACATATCTTTACTTCTTTAGAATTCCAAAATGCTGGAGTTAAGTATATTCTTTTGAGATAGCATTAACACGCAATGCTTGATAACCAGAATTCCCACCTGTCAGCTAAAAAAAAGATGTATTTTCTGATATATCTAAACTTAGCATTACTGTTTTAATAGTAAATAGTTAAATCATACATCATATTTTTATGAGTAATGCTTCTCATAATGCTTCTTTTTAAAGAATAATGCTTCTGAATTAGTAGAGTTTACCCCAGGAATGCAAGGATGGTTTGATATTAGACTACCTCCTAATATAATTCATTTCATTAACAAATTAAAGATTAAAAACCATGTCATCAACTTGTTAGATGTTTAAAAAGCATTTGATAAAATTAAACACAAATTCCTGAGGATAAAAAAAAAAAAGAAAGAGAGCCAGCCATGATGGCCTAGTGGTTAAAGTTCAGTGTGCTCCACTTTGGCAACCTAGGTTTGGTTCCTGAGCATGGAACCTCACCACTCGTCTGTCAGTTGCCATGCTGTGATGGTGGCTCACACAGGAGAACTAGAAGGACCTACAACTTTGCACTGGGGATTTGGGGAGGAAAAAAAAATGATAGGAAGATTGGTAACCGATGTTAGCTCCGGCAAATCTTTCCCAGCAAAAAAAAAAAAAGATCTTGATAGAACTATTAATAAAAAAGAAAGAAAGAAAGAAAGAAAATTATCTGAAAACTTATTGAACTTTATAAAGAATATCACCTTGAAACTTGGATCAAACCTCAAACTTAGCAGTGAAATATTTGAAGCATTTCCATTTTGATCAAGAACAAGACAGCATACAACTGTGACCACTATAATTGAACATTGCAATGAATGTCCTATTCAATGCAATAAAATAAAGAAAGAAATAAGAGCACATATCAGGATAAATATTAGAAAAACAAAGACAAAAATCTGTCATCAAATGCAGATGATGTAATCATTGACATCCACCTGGAAAGTAAAAAAATCAGCTGAAAAAACAGAATCAGTATTCAAGTCTAGTAAATTTGACTATATAAAATATTAACACATAAACACCAGTTTATTTCTTATACACCAGTAATGACAAATCAGAAAAGAAAATAGAAATAAATAGAATACGGTTAAAACATAACCAATACACTTGTCAATAAATATCTTTGCCACTGGAACAGTATCTGGCATCATTTCTAGAGAAATAATAAATGCTTTATACTGGAAATTAAACATCTTTTAAAGAATATAGATTGTAAAAAAATTTTTGAAACTTTGTTTATCTTCAAGCAAAGAAGAAGGAAGATTCCTTGGTCAAAATTTCAGTGTAGCACATTTTCAGTGTTGTATTACTTGTATCGTTTATATCCACATACACACCAGTCATGAAATGCTATATAGTAGGAAAATTGATTAAATTCTCAGCTAAAATCTTAATATATACCAAAAAAATTATATAAATTCACACACACCAAGATTATGTAGCATATATGTCATACATGTATATGATATAAGTATTTGATATCATGGTATAATAATATATTACTTTGCATTTTCTTTCAGGGCAAAAAAGCCCCATTCAAAAATTTTGACCCTTCTAGTCTCCTTCCTTCATCCCCGGATTACTGGACCTACTCCGGCTCTTTGACTCATCCTCCTCTTTATGAGAGTGTAACCTGGATCGTCTGTAAGGAAAACATCAGTATCAGCTCAGAACAGGTAGAGTGTCAAAGATGAATGAGTGGGAATTGGGAGTGCAAAGCAGGAATGCCGTTTCAATTCATAATATTAATGAGGGGATTATTATTTCAATTAGAATTTGAGGAGTTCATTTTCCCTTCCAACTAAAAGAGATTCATTTCTGGCATAGGTCTATTGAAAAATCAAAAAGAAAAGTGTATTATAATACCATTTTTTGACTTTTTGTAGAAAAAAATATCTGAGATTCAGAACTCTCTCTATTCTTTTCACCTAAATAAGGAAGAATTCAGCCTTGTTCAACGTCTTCCTAAAAGTTTCAGAAACAAAGAAAAATCCTTCATTGAAAGGTCTACTAAGACGTTGAGAAATTGTGGTTCTCAACTGGCGTACTTTCATAGTCAACAAAGGTTTTTCGCTCCCTTTTTGAAGCTTAAGCTCTTAAATAGCCAACAAAATATATCATTTATTATTGTTTATATTAATGATAATAACAAATACCATTGAGCAACTACTTTTATTAGGAGGCTAGCAAATGATTTGTCAGCCAGTTCTCATAACGAAGCTATAGGACATGCCATGCAGCCTACTGATTAACTGACACCTCTTAGTGCATGCTATATGCCAAGCACTATTCTAAAAACTTTGCAGGAATTAACCTATCTAGTCTTCACAACAACATAATGAAGTAGGTGCTATATGGAAACAGGCACATAGCAGATAAGTCACTCACGCAAGCTCTCCCAGTTGGCAAGTGAGAAAGTTGGTATTCTAGTCCAGTCGATCATTGATAATTTAAGCCAAATGCCTAGTTGAAATAAATGTGAAGGAATTTTGGCTTTCTCTCTTCCCATTGGTGAAAGCATTGCAACCCTCGACTTAGTTTTCCAAAGACCAGTGCATTAATTATACTGGGAATAAAGTGCTTTGTGTAACTTTGATAACTTTTGATTCTTTCAATATTTCATCCTTCCTCCCAGCTGGCGCAGTTCCGCAGTCTTCTGTCGAATGTTGAGGGGGGTAAAGCTGTCCCCATCCAGCACAATAACCGACCGCCCCAGCCTCTGAAGGGCAGAACTGTGAGAGCTTTCTTCTGAGGGGCCCGGGAGGGAGCTCATCCTCCCTCGAAGAACACAGCCTTGCTTCCCACACAATCCATAAACAAATCTATTTCAATACTAGCAAGACAGCATTCCTGCAAATTAATCTGTAGAACTAAAATACTTTAATTTTTTTCTTAATGCTTAACTCAAATAGCAATCTATAAGCTTGCAAAACTTGTGCTTACTTCAAATTTATTTTGTGGAGTTCTTTATAATTGCAATTAAGGTGTGCTGAATAATTTCTTAGAGATTTGTGTCTCTTGCCATTTTATTCATTTTAGTTGAACCAATAAAATAATTTTATCCCTTTCTTGTTGTTTATTCTGTACTCTATTTCTAAAAACATTAAGTTTCTACCCTTTTACATTCCAATATCTTAAATGCCTTATTTACAATATTATTTTGCCTCAAATGTAGCTTATTACTAAGAGCAGCTTGAGATGAAATATTATGAAATTCATTTGCTGACTCGAAGACAAATACAGAGCAAAGAGAACAATTGGATTTCATATTATTATACTGGCCCAACATTCCTGCCATTTGTGTTCTCTGTGATAAAAATGACATCCTTTATATCAGAAGATGATGCTTCTGGTGATTGCTTCCATTTTTCCTCCCCCCATTAGCAAAGCCAATGGGTTTTCCCCCCATTATTATAACTAGTTAGCTTGCACAGAGAATCTGTTTTTCAAAATTGGAAGAAAAGTCACCAGTGAATGGTTTATAAAAATGATGAAAGAGTCATTTGGATTTAGAATCACGTAGAAACAAGAAATAATCTTTTAGTCAGATACGCATTTACTCTGAAACCAGTTCTTTCTGAAGCCGTATCTATGTTGAGAATTCTACAAATCTCGTGTCTGGTATTTAGCCTGATGATGTACTTACTTTCTCCTCGCTGAGAAATCATATTAGAGAGCAAAGCCCATGCCCACTGCAATGTTCTAGTCTTGTCTAATTATCACACAATTAGTCAAAACCTCTAAATAACTATAATCATAGTTAAAAAGACAGACAAAGAAAACTCTTCATTGCTCTAAGAGAACCTTTGTGCAAAGGTTGCGTTCATATTGTACATAAAAACCACCCTAGAGACTTCATTCAAAATTTTTGATTTGGGGCCCAGAATTTAAGTGAATCCTCTTTATTAAAATGTAATGGACCCAAATAACACTTTAGCTCTGCCCCCATAAGCATTCTATAAATATAAGTACTTTCTTTGCCAAAGGAATCTGACTGTGTATATTACTATATATTTGCCAGATATTGAGAAAGCCTGAAAGAGTTACACCTGTCCTGTGATCCTCTTATTTCACATGAGTCGCATTGATAGGATTTTAATTCTAAAGTTATCAGAGGTCATGAAGAGAGCCAAAGAGAGAGGGGTATGAGTTTAATCCGAGAAATGTATCTGCAAAAGATGCTCAGGACCTACAATGTTTGAAAATATTTTCTGAAAAGAAATTGAGCAATTGAAACAAATTTCACAGCAGGGACCTGAAAAAATTTGACTTCATGACCCATACATTTTTAAGAAAGTTAAAATGGATTCCAGGATTTAAATATAAGTCTGCAATCTTATTATGGAAAGGGCAAAGAAGTGACAGAAGATATATGATGGTCATCAAACTTTATCCCTGTGCTGAGTGCCAGCTGGGAAGCAAGTTTCCCCTCACCGCTTCTGCCAGAATTTCACATATTTGGCAGAACTCACGAGGTGCATTATGGGAGCTTTCCACATTTCTCTGAAGTAGCCGATAAAAGCAGCTGTTGAGAGAAGATATGTGGACAAGGCATGGGATCATCGAGAATGCAACTCATATGTTTCTTTGACTCACTCTCCTGCTCCCTTCACCAGCTTGGTAGAGGGTTTGAACATCCTGCAAAGATTCTTTGGTTTTTCCCTGATGTTTGGCAGCTGAACTTCCTTATGTCAAACCCAGTGGGCTTCTAATCATCCAGAATGACAATGCCAGCTGATGGCGCCCAGCACAGGCTCAAGAGTAGAAGTGTGCTTCTACCCCCTGCTGTTCTGTCTTGTCTACCCCTCCTTGTCCAGCAGAAATACCATGCTGAACACTTATGCACCCTTTCGTTGATTTGTGAGTCCAGGTAGCTCAAGATATTTTCTGAACTCTTCATTTCTGCAAGTTTTAGCAAAACAACTCTAAAAGCATTAAATTCACCAAAGAGAGAATTAAGGCAAAGAGAAGGAAGGAAGAGAAATAGCTTCTTTTAATTCAATTTCCTTACATGGCTCAAAAGAGAAAATTTCTATTTATTATAACTCTGTTTATATGGGTAGTTCTTCACCATTTTGTGGTCATAAATTCCTATGAATATGTGACTAAAGCTATGAAACTTCGCTCTACCTCCCCGAAAAGGTAAATAATTAGATATAACCAAAATTTTGCATTGAGTTTTAGAGTGCGTAGGAACTCACTCTTTCCTTCCTTCTCCATCACAAAGTCAGTGCTGGACCCCAGGAGACGATCCTGGCTCTAAACTGTAAAAATTTGGGCTGCAGCAGACTCCGGGTCTCTCTTGATCTTGCTTCCTAATTTAACATTTATTTTTTATTTTCTACCTCATTCTTTACAGCAGAACCCTAGAGATGGACTGACAGTATATTTCTAGGATAGTTCATGAATTACCTTTTTGTTGCTTCTTTCCTTTCCAGATATTGTTGAGTTGTTATAACGTCACATTGTAGAAGAAGGTAAAACGAAGGAAGAGAATCTAACCCTTAGTGAATTGTCTCATCCATCAGTGAGTAAACTAAAACAGGCTCACAAAGGAGAGTCAAAAAGGTACACAAGAAAAAATTTGGTTGAGGAAGATATCATCAGATTAAAAATAGGCCAAAATCACTTTGGAAGTTGTCAACATTCTTTGTATCTAAGATCATGAAAGCATAAGGAAATACTTATTTTTATGAGCACTATCATTACAACTAATGATTATCCATAAATATCAAATGCTTATTTACCCAATGTTCCTAGAGACATTCTGCTAGGATTTCCGTATTATTTTTATTAGATTTGGTTATTTCCAATCTCACCAGATAGACAAAGAGACAGACAGACAGGCAGACAGACAGGCACGGATATAAATGAGTAAATAATTGCATTTATTCCAGGACTACTCTACTTTGACAAAATGGAACCATGGATATGGATATTTAAGCTATTGCAAGAAGATAGTTAATTTTATGTTCCTAGGCTTATATGGACACATTTATAAAGCTAAGGGAAAATGCATAAAATAAAAAAGATTTTAATAGAAATATGACATGCTTGAAACAAATTAAGAGAAATGGCCTCAAGTATTCTTGCTTATAAGTCTTGCTTTCAATAGAGAAATAACTCATAGGAGTAACTTAGAGTCTTAAAGATATGTGCATGTTCTCATCTTGTATCTTTACAAGTAGCTTTGTACTAAAAGTGAACTGATGGGCACAGGGTCTTGTCTGAGGCGTTAGAATGCTCAGAGCACAAGTGCACGTACCAGAGGTTTTCACAATGGCATCTAGGAGGCTGATCCCTCACTGTGAGAAGGTAGAAATAGAAATGATGTCAGAGAGGAATAGAGTTTAAGTGGCCTTATATTTTCCCCTCAAAGACCAGAGAATATGCCTTTTCTAAATCATCAGTAAATATCTTAATACCCTTTAGAGGCAAATAATTTAAGCCATTTGGATATGTCACTTCCTATCACATTATTAGATGACCTAAATTGCCAGGAAAAGCAAACATGTATAACAGCACCACACAATGTTGGAATGTTTAGCTACTTAGAAAAAAATTAGACCCTATCTCACCCATACACCAAAATAAATCCAAGATGGGTTAAGTTTTTCAGTGAAATCATTGGTAAAATAGGTAATGAAAAATGGGTAAATATTTAGATAATATCTGGTTGGAGAAGAACTTTCTCTCAAAATACCAATAGCACAAACCAAGAAATAACAGAATAATTAATTGAACTATGAAAAACTTAAACATGTAGGTTAAGAAACCATAATGAATATTTTTAATGAAAAGGAAAATGACAATTGGTGAAACTTTTTCAGTATAAATGAAATACATAGGAACAATGTCCTTGCTATAGAAAAAGCTTTCACAAATTATTAACATAAAAATTGAATCCCGAGAGAAAATAGCAAGAAGAAATGAATTGGCAATTAGGTAAAGAGGATATTGATCATATATGATCAATAAATATATGAAAAATGCTCCATCTCAACAACCAAAACAGTAGAGATCAAAACAATGTTCTCTGATTCTTTAAATATAAAATTAGTAAGGATGTAAAAAATAATGCACAGTGCTGTCAGTGATACAAAGAAATAAGAACTGTCATACATTGCTGAGAAGAGCATCAGGTAGTACAGTCGGTTTGTTAGTAATCAAAAGTTGTGTTCCATAAAGAAATGGAATTCCGTGCTCACGGATTGAAGAATTAACATAGTTAAAATGTCCAGACTTCCTAAGCATCCTACAGATTCAATGCAATTCCTACCAAAGTTCCAGTGACATTTTTCACAGAAATAGAACAAAGAATCCTAAAATTTATATGGAACAACAAAAGACCCCGAATAGCCAAAGGAATTCTGAGAAAAAAGAAGAAAGCTAGAGTGATCACGTTCCCTGATTTCAAAATATACTACAAATCAATAGTAATCAAAACAGTGTGGTACTGGCACAAAAACAGACACACAGTTCAAGGGAACAGAATCGAGAGCCCAGAAATAAAACAACACATCTACAGTCAGCTAATTTTCGACAAAGAAGCCAAGAACATACAATGGAGAAAGGAAAGTCTTTTCAATAAATGTTGGGGAAACTGGACAGCCACATGCAAAAGAATGAAAGTACACCATTATCTAACATCATACACAAAAATTAACTCAAAATAGATCAAGGACTTGAATGTAAGACCTGAAACCATAAAACTTGTAGAAGAAAATGTAGATAGTACACTCTTTGACATGAATCTTAGCAGCATCTTTTTGAATATCATATCCCACCAGGCACGGGAAACAAAAGAAAAAATAAGCAAATGGGACTCCAAAAGCTATGTAAACTGTATTGATTCATGTTATGACCCCCAAATTCATATTTTCATCCAAAATCCATCTTCAAATGCTCTCATCTAGTTGCCTGTTTGATATCTCCACTTACATGTCACAAAAACATCTCAATTGCTTTAAAAACACAAATGTTGATGCCCCCCCAAACCTGAGTCGCACCAACCCGAGCGTGCACAGAGATCATGAGGCAGGAGGGGCCACTTGTAGCCCAGAGGCCACCGGGCAGGGTGGAAACTGATCAAACACAGCCCTGACTAACTGATGCCACCACTGAGCTTGAAGCGATGCTTTGCTTCTAGCTTTTCAAACGTGACCTTTCCCTTATCACTGTCACCCTCTTTGTTATTAAAAGCAAAGTCCTCTCAGACTAACCTTCCTGTGCAATAACCTACTTCCTACATTTTCCTTTTGCAGAAATGGTGATACCCACCACATAAAGAAACAGGCCCTTTCCTAGTCTCAATTCCAGATTCCTAGGAAAAAGACTCCTATTAACCCAGCTTGGATGGGGCCCAGCCCTGGTGCTATCATTGAAGCCTGGCACTGGGTGGGAAATGCGTTGAATTCACTGGCTTCCAGAAACACAGGCTACAGGTTCTGGAAGCAGTGGCAGTTCAGGCATCATTACGAGCTAAATGGAAACCACAAAATGGGTTGCCCCTTCCTTGAAGGCGAAAGGAGCAAAGGAAAGTTTGGATGAGGAGTAAAGTCAGGGGAATCGAGGTAAAGTTTAGAACTGGCCTCGTTTGAGAAAGACATCTCCAATTCTGAAACCTGAATTTTCCCTAAAATTTGTAATGGCAGAACCCCAGCATGTCAATTGGGTATCAAAAGTAGGCATTTCCTTTCACTTACCATATGAATTGAATAGCACATCAGGAAATGATTTTTATTCTGTAAATACTAGAGCTAAGCATTAAGCAAGGTCCAGGAAATATAAGTTGCTATGCTCTGTTCTTCAGAAAACAAAGGGAAATCTACGCTCTCAGGTGGAACATAGATTAAACAGGGGCATTTATTAGTTCCATAGAAATTAGGAGCCCAGAAAGTTCTTTATAATAAGCTTTCATAATAAGTAAAGGAAAAGGAATCGAACTCTGGTGACATTTATTGCTTTCTTAGATGGCTGAGACTCAATGAAATCTGAAGGAAGAATAGACATCTGGAGAGATGTTTCAGAACCTAGAGATCTCTCAGGCAACTTCTTAGTTGCTAAAATTGGAAACAATAACTGTCCTAGTCCATTTGGTCTGGTATAACAGAATACTGTACACTGGGTGGGCATGAACAACAGAAATTTATTTCTCACAGTCTGGTGGCTGGTAAGTCCAAGATCATGGTGCAGGCAGAGATGGTATCTGGTGAGGACCTGCTCCTGGTTCATAGAAAATCATCTTCTCATCCTGTCCTCGTGTCGTGGAAGGTGGCAAGGGATCTCTCTGGGGTCTCTTTTCTAAGGACATTAATCCCATTCCTGAGGGCTCCATCTTCATGACCTAGTCACCTCCCAAAGGCTCCCCCTCCAAAGACCATCACAGTGGGGGTTAGAATTTCAACAGGTGAGTTTCGGGGGAACACAAACATTCAGTCTATAGCAGTAATATATTGTTTTTTT
Source organism: Equus przewalskii (assembly GCF_037783145.1). Lineage (NCBI taxonomy): Eukaryota > Metazoa > Chordata > Mammalia > Perissodactyla > Equidae > Equus > Equus przewalskii. The sequence continues at coordinate 3,224,501 of NC_091838.1, forward strand.
TTTTTAAATTTCTGTAGTCTTCAATATACAAGAACAGTCTGCAAACTTTAAATTCCTTATTCCAGCAGGAGCATAGTTTTCCGTCACACTAAAGGAGAGATTAACAAGGACTCAATTCCAGAGACCGCAGTCCTCAGCCAACCCTTAAGTACTTGGACTATGGCAACAATTCTCATTAAAAACCTGGCAAAGCCATGGTTCTACCAATAGGATGGCTCGCTTTTCTTCTTGCTCATGCACACGTTTTTTGCTTTCCCTCTTGACGCTTTTCTTGTCTTTTTCCCCTTGATTTCACCGGGCCAACCAAACAGAAACAGAAGCACATTCATCTCCTCCCTCACTCTAGTCCCTATTCCAGGTCTTTATTATGTTACCCTAAATTACTAAAGTGACTTTCAAACCTTCCCTCCCCACTCTGAATCCTGAAGTCTTGGCTAAAATTTCACCTGCTCAAGGTTGTCTTTGCTAGCCAGGGTTGTCAGCCCTCCCATTATATACTCTCATGGCACCCTGTCCTTCCTGACAGTACTTAGCAGAGTTATAATTTGTATAATTATTCATTTAGTGTTGGTTAACCTTCCAGACTGTAAACTGTGAGATCTGTGACAACATCTGTTGGCTTTCTTTCTATATTTCCAGTAATTCGCACAATGTCTGATAAATACTAAGCACTCAACAGATTTTGATAAATGACTGAATAGAATTTCCTGGCAAGTAATCCAGAATCCACAGGTGAGTCCCAAACCTGGAGAATATTAATCATCTGGAGAGTTCGTTTTGTTTTTTAAGTATGGTTTTCCAAGTCACTCGGATGTTTTCATTCTACAGATCTGGGGTGATTCAATATCTTTCTCAAGGATCTCCCAAGAGATTATGATGACCTGCCATGGTTGGGAATAGATATATCTCCCCATTGTCTTCCAAAGTAAGTTCAAGTTCCCTAAAGTTCATCATATGTACCCGGTCCACCTTTAATTGGCAAGGCCTACCTCCTACTTGTTTCCTGTTTGCACATAATGCTCCAGCCTGATAAGCCCGTTTGACATTCTCTAATACATCTTGCTTCCCTGCCTCTGCTTACACTCTTCCCTTTTCTGGTGATTTATTACTTCTTCTACTATTAAAATCCTACCCATACTTCCAGGTTGATTTCAGACGTCACCCATCTGGAAAGCCTCCTGAGTTCCCACAACTGGATACACATCTTCCCTAGCATAGAATTTCCCACAGAACATTATGTGAGCATCTCCCAGAGCTCGTCTCTTTTTATCTCATTTCATAAATCTTGTATCCTTCATTTATCTCTTCTTGTAGACTATAAACAATGCAAAAAGGGCAGGTGAGAGAGAAAAAGCAAGGAGTCAGTGATTCATCTCATCACTCATCTTTGTATCTACTGGAGAACTCAAGAAGCACGCATTGAGTACTGCATGTATTTGACTTGAACAGAGATGAGGTTATTCTGACTGTAAAAAACAACAAGAGAATAATACATTGTCTACGAAAAATTAAGCACGAACACTAATCTGACAGCAGTTTCTGATTTCTATGCGGGAAAAATCTCAAACAGTAAATTATTAACTCAGACATTTGAAAGTTAATACTCTAATTTTATTCTTCTTTATTCTGTCAAACATTTAAGAAGTACTTTTACTATGTGGAAAGCATTACACTAATATTATAGGAAATAAAAAAATGAATGAGACACTGATCCTATTAATAAGTGTCTTACAAACTCTAATTTTACATTTCTTTATTTTTTCAACCATTTACTGTGTGTTTCCAACTTGGAGAGCACGTCACTAATGCTGCAGGGTATACAGATATAAATAAAAATAGACCCTGTCACACGGGTCTATTTGCAGTCTATTGGGGGAGACATCCATGTAAATAAGTCAGTCAAATTAGAATTAAACATACAGTACAATATGCATACAACTAAGTGCTATGGGAAAGCAGAGGAAGAATGATTGACATTTAACTTCCTATTGCTATTTATCCAGCAAGATCTTTCTACCATATATGACTACAAATTTGCCATCTTTCAGGACACAACTGGCCTGCTTCAACAAGTTGGAACACAATAGAAGGGTATGGAACTGTCAGCCTTGTCTCCTGGGATGAGGAATATATTAGGAGAATGGACCCAACTCAGTGAATTGAAGAAAGGCCTTCTTGGCATGTAAAGTAAATACATAAAAGGTAAGGCAATGGACAAAACGTAGCAGACCTGCACTGAGAGATCAAACATAGGCTGGTGGTGCACCCTGGGGAAATTCAGGATGAGCTGGATAATCTGGAATATGGGTACAAAATCAATAGCCCCAGTCCCAAAGCTGAGGTTGAGGAGCTAGGCTCCAGTTCCTGGGTAAAATGAATAAGGGATAAAGGCAAGTTATTGTCCATATCTTGGGGAGGTTGGGTTATCATTGTCTGGGCTCAGACAGAGACTGGGCAGAAGCAGCAGTCGCTGGAACGGGAGCACATGGTCAAGAGAGGTAGCAGGGCTGGCAGGTGTGGAGTCCCACGTTAAGGCTGCGCTTCTCATATCCCTCTATTTAAGGTCACGATAACTTTTAGAGACCAGCAGAACTGAATTTGCATCAAGTGGTCTGGTTGACCCAGCTGATGATGAGAAAATAGCTATAACAAGCGTGAATAAGAAGGAAGTTTTAGAGAGGGATATAAAGACAGCATCATCCCCATTATGCCCGAGACTGTCAAATTTCTAAGCCAAGTTCAAGCTACATTTGTTATCAATCTGGCCCCAATCAGTTTTGAAAGGTTACATGAAGTCAAAGCATAACAGCAAACAGAAAAGTCATTTTAGGTGAAACTTGCTTTGGAAATAAATGATTCAGCACTTCAAAGAACAAAGAAAGCATTCTGTAAAGCTACAGTCTATTCAGAAAACTCAAGAAGGATTCCAAATGTTTCCCACTGAGCAGAGCTGACAGCGCCTCTTACCAAAGGTAACTGGAGGGCAGTGTCTTAAGTGCGGAAAACTTGTTGATGAGCAGTATACGTTGTAAGCCAATTACCTGTGACCTGGTGGACCTGTGACATGAACTACTGTGACTCAAGGAGACAGCAGTCAAGAAACTGCTCATATTGAGCTGTGTAACAGTATCAGACCAGTTTCGCTGACAACTTCTTGACTGAGTCTCCTCAGACTCAATCTTTCCTTGCTAGGAATGCATCCACTTTGCAATTCAAACCATTAAAACAATTTATTTAAATTAATTCACAGTTAAACAAAGGCATTGGACAGTGCAGCTAAAGTGCCGGAGGCACTAGAAACAGGAGCTCAGTTCCCCTCAACAAACATTGATCAAACAACTACAATCTGCCAGGCCCACCTGTGCATCCAGCCTCTCACCACATCCCAGATCCCTCTCACCTCTCATCATTTCCATGTCCACTACCACACTTTTGTTAAGGTCATCCTTATTTCTCCCTAGGATAAGTGCCACCGTAATTGGTGCCTCTGCCTTGTTCTTGCCCTTCTCCAACTATGCCCCACATCAGGGTTCAATCTAAACAAATTCCTCCCTGTAAAAAACCCTTTAAGTTTCCTCTTTGTTTCAGAATAAACTCCAAATGGTTGTTAAGACCTCTGTGATGTGTCCCAACTTACTTCTCCTGCTTCACTTCCCTCCACACCCCCAAGCCTCCTGTGCTCTAGCCGTTCAGACATGTCTGCAGTTCCCTGAACAGGCTACGCTACTAAATACCTCAGGGCCTTTGCATATGCTGTCAGCAACATACCCGTGGTGCTCTAGCTCCTTCAAGCCTCAAGCAAATATCTGCCACATCTACAAACTTCCTTGGTGCCATAGATAGTAGTTACATAGTATCACTCTTAGACCAAGGCAAGAAGGACCCTGGGCTGGGCCCTGCAATTTGAATGGCCTCATTCATCATAAACAAACAAAAACACATTTATGAAAGAGCATTTGGGCACCTCTGTCTCTCAGGATCTGGTGCTCAGCCCTGGTTCAGCAAGACCCATGACCCTAAACATCTGCTCTCATAACTAACATGATTCAGACCCCAAGGAAATGCCTCTCCTTATCTCCAGCCCCCTGTTCTTGGAACAAAAGGCAACTGTGACTGTCACAAAGGTTGTGGCTTTGCGCCTCCTGCTGATGCTGGAGGCAGACGCTGCTGCAGAGCAGGGGGAATTTAGACAGTAATAGTGCTGAGGCAAAAGAAAGGCCCTGGGGATCGTTCTTTTCAGACAGCATATGTGCAATCGATTCTTGCAAGACAAAGTCTTATTCCAGGTACAGCCAAGGACCCATTTCTTGTTTGTCTGTGTGCTCACAGTTGTGGTTCCAGAGCTGCTCTTGAAACTGTTGTTACCAGTATTCATAACAGTTGCACATGGCAGCCGAGGGACATTTTGCAACTTTAAACAATTCACATTACTCTTAAATTTGTTTATAAATAGATGTGACATGCGTGACTCATCAATCTCGTTAGCAACTACACGGACATTAGTTGCTAAAATTGGGAATTATTTTATTTTTATAAAAATACTTAATACAGTTTAATTAAATTTTCAAAAAATTGAATTAGAAATTGCAGTTGTAGCTATTTAAAAAATTTTTAATTAAAGCCTTATTTTGTATTTTATTTTTAACAGATAACTGACTACTTTATATGAAAAATAAATTTTTGAAATATATTTTAAAAATTTAAATTTTAAATCTTTTACACTTTTTTTAATTTACAATTTGATGAAAAGGTATTCAAATTCTATATACTTTGAACACAAGTATATATTTAGACACAGGTTATTACTGCTAATAGCATACAAATTGTGCAAAAACTCTTGATTATAAAAGCATAATTATTTATTTGGACAAAATTAAGGTCAGAAAAATATATTTGTGGGATAAATGAACTTTCTATGTTTATTTTTCTTTTATTAGTCACCCAAACATTGCCAGCCCTTCAACAGAATACACAGACACACTAATATTTAAATTCAGTTGTTTTTAGTATTTTGCCAGCTTTGACAGACGAGCAGTGTAGGTCTGTGCCCGGGAATTGAACCCAGGCCTCTGGAGCACAACAAACTTGACCACTAGGCCACTGGGGCTGGCCCTGTGGCAACTTTTAGTAATAAAAGATTCATAGATTTACACATACTTTTGATTTCGTCATTATAAAACCAGCTTTGAGAAACGTGACTTATAACGTTTAAATCCTCGGATGTATGGAATATGGGTCTCCATTTCTACCACTTCCTCAGCCCCTCAGATGTCAAGAGTGGGCCTCTGGCTGAGCTTTCTGTCCACTATGTTTCCACGGCCACTGCACATATGTCTTCTCCAGATGTACCACACTGTATTATAATTATTTGCTCATAAATCTTTCTTCACCACTAAGCTCTGAACTTCTCAAGGGCAGAGACTTCATCTTTGTAACCCAAGTGCGTAGGACAATCCCTAACACATAGTAGGACTTAAGTAAATTGGTTGAATTAATACATAGATAAAACCAGGCAGCTTCATTTAAGATTCCCAAGTCCAGTTGTCCAGGTGGCAGTCCTGCCTCTGATAGGGTCTCTTAACCAGAGTAGTTATCTTAACCTCTCAGCCCCTCGGTTTTCTCGTCTGTAAAATAGAGAGAATAAGAATGCCTACCTCGTAAGATTGTTGTTAGGACTGAAGCAGTAAACAAATAAATGAGTTAATATTTGAAAGACTTAGAAGTGCGGCTGCACATTAGGCAGTGTTTGCTAAATAAATCCCTAATGCAATCAGGTACCACGTGGTCAGTGTCTCTAGGAATCATATCTCCTTTGGTCATCACAGCAACCCTATGAATTATGTACAATTTTACCCTCATTTTATGGATGAGAAAACTGAGACCCAAAGGGCTTTAGGAGCTTGTCAGAAACCACATAGCTGGAGAGCAGCAAAGCCAGGCTTGGGATCCAGGTTTGTGGAGACAGAGCCTGAACCCTTAACTACCAAATGAGCTTTCTTTCCAGATACAATTACCTTAAAAAACATATACATATACATATATAGACGAAGCATATAAACACAGTACTCTTTCTCCATGCTACATTGTATTTAATTTTTCTTACATTGTCATAGTATTCTAAACAAATTTCAAGGGAAAAAGTGTTTTGAATCTAAACAACAAAATAATAGAAGTTGAGTATGCAATATATCAAAAAAGAGAATATATTTTATTCCTAAATGTGAATAAAAGAATGAGCCTAGGGGTTGGCCCTGTGGGCAAGTGGTTAGTTCGAGAGCTCCACTTCGGCGGCCCAGGTTTTTGCTGGTTCGGATCCTGGGCGTGGACATGGCACCGCTCATCAGGCCATGCTGAGGCGGCATCCCACATGCCACAACTAGAAGGACCCACAACTGAAAACATACAACTATGTACTGGGGGGGCTTTGGGGAGAAGAAGGAAAAATGAAATCTTTAAAATAAAAGAAATGAGCCTAAAAACATGTAAGTGATTAGCCTTTAGAAGTACAACGTGCTCGTAAATGACCTCAGATATTGAAGTATTCTATGAGCATTGTTATATTCTTTCTATGGTGCAGGAAGTGCATGAGAATTATGGATACTTTCCTGGTGAAAAAAATGAAATAAAATTACTTCTGTCAGGTCGTTCTGGAAGCTGAGACAATGCCTTTAATGCTTCTTCTCAGAACAAATTAGAATTATCCTAGCACCACAAATATGTTACTAAGTGACCTCATAGGATTTGAGGGTGTTGCCCCTGAGTTTTCTGCTATCAAGTTGATAAACTTTTTATGAGACATTCTCCACCTTCAAGGATATTATAATCTAGTAGGAAGATAAAATTGGCAGGCACAGTTTTCACAAAATGTACCTGCTAACATGGTCAGAAATGGAAGAGACTTAAGTTTATGAACCTGGGGAGGTTGCGTAATTCTGTGTTCACTTGGCAGGCTGAACTAGATAGTGGAGTCAGAAAAACATACACAGGAATAGAGCCAACGGCCAAGGAGGAATCATGCATAAAGGAAGACCACCGGCCACTAGCCGTGTTGAAGCAAGAAGAGTGCACATAAATAGATTTGGTCAAGACGGTGATGTCACACTAGAAATGCCGTCAATTTGTCCTAAATCCATAGAGAGATAATTTGCCAACAGAAAAATAGAGAGGGCTGCCAGGACTGAAAGACGGATACATCAAAGGGAAAGAGAGCTCCCCAAGAGCACAGTTCTTGAAATGCAGCATATTCTTCCTGCCTCGGGCTCTTGCTGCTGTGTTCTCTGAGCACACTTTGTACTGTCTACATAGTCACTATATATTCTTTAGGAATTCATTTGCGACACACAGTCAGCGTAGATCCTGAACCACAGGAGCATAAGTAACAACATTAATCTTGAAGAGCAGTTATTAAAAGGAGAGAAAGAGAGAAAGTAATCGATGCTTTCATATTGCCCTTCGTCCCAGCACCCATTCCATTTCTAATTACTGATTAAATGTCTGGGATTCCCATGAAGTCAGGGACGTTCCTCCTCATTTCACTGCCATATTCCAACAGCCAGACAAACAGTGGGTACTCAATAAATATTTGTTCATTGACACAGACAATTCATTTATCAATAAGGTAGATTCCTTTTGTTTTTATTCTGAGTGAAATTTTGTTTTTCTTGGAGGAGGAAAATACAGCAGATTTGTGGAAACATACTGAAAATGCCTGCCAGTGTTCTGGTACAAGAGGAGCAAGGCTTACACAGACAACACACCGGTTGTTTTCATTAACTTCCAAAATCTTCCATTTCCTAAACTTCATATATGGAACGATCCACCTCAAATACCATGACCAGCAAGAAAGAGGATGATTAGAGTTAGTCAAGACAGGAGCAGGGAAAACTGGTCTTCTGACCGACTAAAGCAGGCCTCTGCACCTCTTTCTTTCCTGTGCAAACTGGTGACAATTTTTTGAGACTGTACAGAGACAACAATGATTTTCGAAGAATATTTTAAGGTATCAGATTTTAAGGTACCAGATGCAGAGTTTACATTCAATAAAAGTTTGTTGAATGTATTGAGTAGAAATATTGTCTTTCAGAAGAAATATTTCTAGGAGAAAAAGAGAAAATTGTCTCAAGTTTGGATGATAACTAAGGTATTGAAAACTTTAAGAGCCCATTTAAAAGATCTCACTAAGGAACTCCCCAAATCACTCTATCTGAATAAGTTCTTCAATGATTTTCCAGTTTACCGGGATAACGATAATCTCCTCTTCATGAACACTCTTAACCTGATTCAGTAAAGGACCTAACTCTAGTCTGTGCATAATTTCCATTTTTAACCATCTTTCTCTATCTGTGGTGGTTTTAGATCTGTTATAATTCTGTTCAGGACCTTGTTAGTGGAATCCTCTGGAAAATCAGACTTAGAGCTCACACACCTGCTCAACCCAACCTCTCTCAAGGGACATTTCAGAAGTAACTTCAAAAATTAAGATCAAAAATTTCCACATTTCACTCCGTGGTGTACCACTTTGAAAATTCAGTTTTAATATTTTATTGAGCTCTGAGAAATGAATACAGAGATGAACTGAGGAAGACTGAGCTCAGTCCTTCCCACTGCTCGTTACGGACAGCATAAATGGTAATTAGATCACCTGGCCCCGCGAGTCCCCACAACGCCCGTAGACCATGAAAGCCAAGTATGGAAAGTGTCAGTGTGGAAAACGACGATTTGGACATTTTATTAACAAAGCAACTGAAAGCTTACACTCTGCTGAAATTAACTCAGAGCAAATGCCTCTGTAGTGTGTTAGAGTCACCACAGCATTGTTTGTTTACTTCCTGAACAAATCAGTCATTCATAAGAACAGATTCTGTTGGCAAGAGCGAAATTCTCATCCAGCAAAGTTTTTAAAAGCTGGTAGTAATCACACTGAACTCTGAATTTGGGTGGGCATGCCACATTGAATGTCCTGGCATGGAAACCTTGCCCTGATAATCCCTGAGCTAAAAAAAAGATGCAGAACACAAAGGCATCCCGACAGGGGAACTGGCAACACTCTCTTTTTCTGTGACCAAACCAGGAAGATTCGTCATTGCTGAACCATCTTTACTTCTACTCTCCCCATCAGCACTTGCTGCCTCGTGAAATTAAGTATCTTGCTGGTCCTCCCTAGCAAGAATTTAGAACTCTTTTTTGTTTTTGTCAAAGACTACCCTTTCAAAGAGAATATGTGGAGACCTGGAGGTATGATGCTATAGATGTGCAGGAGAAGCAGTCCCCTTCATGAGCAGAATTGTGAAGTGGCCCCCATGTGGCATTTTCCAGGATGTGTAGGTGGAGGATGTGAGGTTGGAATACAGGGCCATTGCACAAAAATTATAAAATACAAATAACCTAATGAATAAATAAAACTTACCTATAATCCTACTATCCAAAGACCACTATTAAGATTTTGGTACGTAATCATCCAGATATATAAACCTGGGCATAGAGATTGAGAGAGAGAGAGATAAAGATAGATATAGATAATAGATAGATAGATGATAGATAGATAGATAGATAGATGATAGATAGATGGGTAGGTAGATAGATAGATAGATAGATAGATACAACAAATTGAGACTTGATTCTTTTATGATTTGCTTGTTTCATTTGTCAGTAATTTACGAATATTCTTGTATGTCAATTAATACATTTCTACAAGGTATAACCTTTAAAGACAAAACAGTATTCTAGTAAGTGGGTAAGCCATAATTTATTTAACAAATCCCTTACGGTCAGACATTTGAGTTGTTGTCAATATTTTTGTTGATGGGCAACTTCGTGGTGATCATCTTATACAAGATGTACACAAATACGTGCACACCACCTCGATTTTATCTGGGTATAAATTTACAAAAGATGAAAGGGCATATATATTTTCAAGCCTTTGGTGTGTAGTTTTCTCTGAAAGGCAGACCTGGTATCATAGCGACAGTGAGGGGTGCTCTTCCATAAGGGCTCACATGGGCCATTGCTCAGGGACACTCAACCAAATATGAGCTCTCATATTTTGATAAAGAGAATCTTCCTAAGAAAAAAATAACACAAGGTTTTTGCATTCGTTTGAGGGAAGCTTTAGCTCCCTGAGATCTCATAGACTAGCCTTAGTGCCTACAGCACATCCATTGGGCCAATGCACTGTGTACTATGTCTGATCATCTGTGGTGGTTGAAGGTGGCTTGAGGAAATGGGTTCCCCATCTTTAACAGGATTTCAGAAGCTACCTCCATGTCCTAGGAAGAAAAAGGGAGGCACAATCATCCTTCCTCAAACATTCTTAAAGAATCCAAATCCATCCTTTCTCTACAGTGAAACCTCAGGTCATAGACATGACAACTTGGAACCATGGCTCGTCCATGGCTTACATCACAGTACAACTGTTTGGCTCTTATCATTTCCTTCATCAACTTGCCATGAGCACACCCATGTTTTCTTTCTCCTCCCTAATTTTATATACTTTATAGGCTTTATAAACTATATACCTCCTTATGTACATTCCTTTCTCACCCTGTTTTATACACCATACTCATTTCCCTAGTGCACAGAATTCCTCCATCTGTAGTTTATTCTCTGTTCCTCAGTCTCCTCCTAGATGGCCTGGCTCTTTCTAAGAAAGGGCAAGACTAGAACACACGTGATCTGAGGGTACCTTGGGGAGCAGTAGTAAATACTTAAAAATGATTTAATGTGTACAAAACTGAGGGAAGTTGAAGGATAGAAAGGATCTAACCTTAACCTTATGGAAAAACAACTTAAATGGTTTACATTCATTGTAGTCAAAATTTTCAGCAATTGTTTTAAGTTTAAAACTTTCTTTACACAAAACCACAATCAGATACTACCTCACACCTACCTGGACAGTATTGGTGAAGATGTGGAGAATCAAAACTCTTGTACGTTATCAGTGGGAAAGTAAATGGCACAAGCACTATGGAAAACAGTCTAACAGTCCCTCAAAATTCTAAACATAAAACTACTATATCATCCAGCAATTCCACTCCTAGGTATATACCCAAAGAATTGAAAGCAGGGACTCAAACAGATACTTTCACACCAATGTTTACTGCAGGATTATTCACAATAGCTAAAAGGTGGAAACAACCCAAGTGTCCATCAACAGATGACTTAATAAACAAAATGTGGCATGTACATGCAATGGAATACTATTCATCCATGAAAAGGGATGAAGTTCTGATACACACTGCAACATACATAAACCTTGAAAACATTATGCTAAGTAGATCAGACACAAAAATACAAATATTATATGACTCTACATATATGAAATATGTAAAATAGCCAAATTCATAAAAACAGAAAATAGTTAGAGATTACCAGGGGCAGGGGGAGGGAGGAACAGGGAGTTATTGCTGTGTAACTTATGTTGTTTGAATAAAATAAAACAATAGCTGACGCTAATGGTTTCCATCAGAGCTGGGCTTCCTGCTGTGGAAACCACTGACAATGAAGCTAAATAAAAGAAGCTAACCTGAGGCTGAGATAACTCCAGTTTTTTAATTTTTTTAATAGGTTCAAAAACAGTTATAGGAAAATAACATATATCCATTTTTGCTCTGGAGGTAGAAAGCAAAGTCCAGCTTTTAGAGGAAATCTTTATCATGTTTCAGCACTCAAGGAAATGTAACAAGATTAGGAAAGAGAACAGTAGAAACATCTACAGTGAGGATGAGTGAGAATTCTGTGTGACATTGTGGTGGGCTTTGGGTCCTTCTTTCCCCACTTACGGGATGAACCACCCAACATCTTACCTGTAGTTTCTCTTAACTTCTTACCTGCAGTTTTTCTATCAGTAACAAATCAGGATAGTTTGTAGATCAAATGAAATATTTTGTAAGGTGATCACTAACTGTTCATTCTCAGCAATGAACTAGAAACATCAAGTTAAGAATCAGCTCGTGAGAACTTGTATGATCTTTTCCAGGTTTCCCAGGCAGGGACCAAAGATTTTATTTTCTCTTTATTCCAACAGAACTATTAATTCCCTCCCATTGAGCCACACTACTGCATGGGAACTGCCTGCCAACAGACAGCCCCCATGAAGAGCCACAGTGAGCTGTTCATGGCATCCTTCTTCTATGAGTCAGACTCAACTCTCCTCAGATATTAATAATTTTATCAGAACCCAATCCTGTATAAGTTTTCTATTGCTTCCATAACAAATTATCACACACCTAGTGACTTAAAACAAAACAAATTTATTACCTTACAGCTCTCCAGGTCAGAAATTTTACATGGGTGTTAGTGAGCTAAAATCTAATTATTAGCAAGGCTGAGTTCCTTTTTTGGCAGCTCTTGGAATGAATCTGTTTGCTTAATGTTTTCGGCTTCTACAGGCCACCTGCATTCCTTGGCCCATGCCCCTCTCCATCTTTAAAGCACACAGACATACAGATGGCCAACAGGTACATGAAAAGGTGCTCAATATCACTAACACCAAGGAAATGTAAATCAAAACCACAATGAGATATCACCTCACACCCCTTAGGATGGCTTTCATCAAAAAGACAAGAGATAAAAGTGTTGGTGAGGATATGGAGAAAAGAGAATTCTTGTGCACTCTTGGTAGGAATGTAAATTGGTATGGCCATTATGGAAAACAGTATAGAGTTATTTCAAAAAGTTAAAAATAGAACTACCATTCTGATGGGCATGAGGTGACATCTCATTGTAGTTTTGATTTGCAATTCCCTTAAAGTTAGTGATATTGAACATCTTTTCATATGCCTACTGGCCATCTGTATATCTTCTTTGGAAAAATGTCTGTTCAGATCCTTTGTCCATTTATTAATTGGGTTGTTTCTTTGCTGTTGAGCTATATGAGTTCTTTGTATATTTTAGATAAAAACCCCTTATCAGATATACGGTTTGGAAATATCTTCTCCCAATTGTTAGGTTGGCTTTTCGTTTTGTTGATGGTTTTCTTTGCTGTGCAGAAGCTTTTTAGTTTGATGTAGTCCCATTTGTTTATTTTTTCTTTTGTTTCCCTTGCCTGGTCAGACATGGTATTCAAAAAGATGCTGCTAACACTGATGTCGAAGAGCTTACTGCCTATGTTTTCTTCCAGAAGTTTCATGGTTTCAGGTCTTACATCCAAGTCTTTAATCCATTTTGAGTTAATTTTTTGTGTATGATATAAGATAATGGTCTACTTTCATTCTTTTGCATGTGGCTATCCAGTTCCAACACCATTTATTGAAGAGACTTTCCTTTCTCCATTGTTTGTCTTTGGATCCCTAGTTGAAAATCAGCTGTCCGTGGATGTGTGGTTTTATTTCTGGGCTCTCGATTCTGTTCCATTGATCTGTGTTTCTGTTTTTGTGCCAGTACCATGCTGTTTTGATCACTATGGCTTTGTAGTATATTTTGAATATACTCCGTGATATCCACGGAGCATGATACCTCCAGCTTTCTTCTTTTTTCTCAGGATTCTTTTGGCTATTCAGGGTATTTTTGTTGTTCCATATAAATTTTAGGATTCTTTGTTCTATTTCTGTGAAAAATGTTGTTGGAACTTTGATAGGAATTGCATTGAATCTGTAGATTGCTTTAGGAAGTCTGGACATTTAGCTATGTTAATTCTTCCAATCCAAGAGCATGGAATATCTTTCCATTTCTTTGTGTCTTCTTTGATTTCCATAATTAAAAAGACAAGAAATAAGTGTTGGAGAATATATGGAGAAAAAGGAGCTCTTGTACACCGCTGGTGGGAATGTAAATTGGTGCAGCGACTATGGAAATCAGTTATCAAGATTACTCAAAAAGTTAAGAATAGAACTACCATATGATCTACCTATTCCACTACTGGGTATTTATCCAAAGAACACGAAAACACAGATGCATAAACATATATGCACCCTCATGTTCGTATGCATAATAGCCAAGACTTGGAAGCAAGAAGATGTGGTATATATGCACAATGGAATACTACTCGGCTATAAAAGAAGCTGAAATCTTGCCAATTGCAACAACATGGATGGACTTCGAGGGTATTACACTACGCAAAAGAAGCCAGATGGAGAAAATCAAATACCATACGATCTTACTCATAAGTAGAAGATAAAAACAACAACAGCAAACAAACACATAGATTGGAGATTAGACTGGTGGTTCCCAGAGGAGACGGGGGAGTAAGGAGGAGGGCAAAAAGAGTGACAGGGCACATGTGTGTGGTGACGGATGGTAATTAATCTTTGGATGGTGAACACGAAGTGATCTACACAGAAACTGAAATATAATAATGTACACCTGAAATTTATATAATGTTATATACCAATGTTACCTCAATTAAAAAAAAATAAAACTACCATGTGATCCAGTAACCACACTTACGGGTACATATCCAAAGGAAATGAAATCAGATCTCAGAGAGATATCCGCACTCCCATGTTCATTGCAGAATTATTCATAGTAGTGAAGATATAGAAACAATCTACGAGTCCGTCAATGAATGAATGGATAAAGAAAATGTGTAAATATTGTGTGTATACACATGTGTGTGTGCATGTATGTATGTATATTGTATATATAATAATGGAATATTATTCAACCATAAAAAGAAGAAAATCCTGCCATTTGTGACAACGTTGATGAACCTGAAGGACATCATGCTAAGTGAAATAGGCCAAACACAGAGAGATAAATACTGCATGACCTCACTTATATGTGGAATCTAAGAAAGTCAAACTCGTAGAAGCAGAGAGCGGAATGGTGGTTGCCAGGGGCTGAGGGGTGGGGGAACTGGGGAGATGCTGGCCAAAGAGAACAAACTTCCAGCTACAAGATAAGTAAGTTCTGGGCATCTCATATGCAGCATGCTTAATAATAGATAATACAGTTAATAATACCGTATTACACACTTGAAATTTGCTGAGAGGAAATCTGAAGGGGTCTCATCACAGAAAAAAATGGTAACTATTGAGGTGACGGATGTGACCACTTGATTGCAGTAATCATTTCACAGTGTAAACCTATATTAAACCATTGCATTGTACATCTTTAAAACTCATGTTGTAAAACCTAAATATGCATAATTCTTATTTGTCATCCATACTTCAATAAAGCTGGGGGAAAATAGTAAAAAAGATTTTTAATTTAAAAAGATCAAGCACATGCTGTAGTATCCCTCTGCCCTGCTTCTGCTCACTCTTCTCTTTCTCTAACCACGGCCAGGGAGCGTCTCTGCTCTTAAGGGTTTATGTGATTAGATTGGACCCACCTGGACAACCTGGGATAAATTCCCACTTCAAAGTCTACCTTTATTCACATTTGTGAATCCGCGTTCGTTGCCATGTGCGGTAGCACAGTGACAGCTTCTGGGGATCCCCGTGTGGGCATCTCTCAGGGCCATTATTCTGTCTACCACAGTTTTGAACAGTTCAAGGATCTTTAATAAAAATGAGCATATACGCCTCATGCAATGCCCATTCTGAGCATGCGTGTCCCTACATCCATCCTTTAAAGCTCTCTGATGTTAGACCCAATACTTTGCCCACATACGCCTTAGTGTAAGTCATAGTCTTTATTTACGAAGCTAAAACTTACCTCTACCGTCATTACCCAGGGCAATTTTACAGACTCCTCCATCTCAGACTGACAGGCAAAACTTCCAGCGTGCCTGTTATTCTCTTCTGGAAAATGGTAGCAAAAGTATCAAATTTTTTTCAAGAAGCTGCATTAAACTTTGGGAAAGATGCCAAAGGAAAGAAGAAAAACAATATCTTAAAGTAGTTGAAAATAATACCACGGAAGGACTGATAACTGATAAACATTATTACTCACACTATGAAGAGCCTATGATTGCTTTGCTAAAAATCTTCCTAATAAACTCTTCTGATTCTCTGGTGCATTTCCACAGCTGGAGCCAGTACTCGCCACCATGCCCCAACGGAGATGAGCAGCTCACCTCCTCCTACAGTAGAGCTGATACTTGTTTCCACAGCGTCTTCAAGAACACACCCCTCGCAGGGTTGGATTGCATCACATCATGATACAATCGACCCAACATTGTATTATCTTTCATAATCTTAAAAAAGCTCCCTCCCCAGAGATGAGCAAAGAAAACCAATAACACAAGTAAGTAAGCCATAAAGTGTCTTAAGGTCTCCCTGCTATTGTAGCACATCAGCTCATGTAGCCTGCAGGTGTTAACTGAGCCATTTGCAGGGATAACATTTGGCTTCCGAAATAAGACCCAGTTTATTGGGTTTATTCTATTTTCTCTTGGGCTTTTAGGTGACTGAATGTCCTCCTGCTCAGAGGCAAGCGCTGACCTACTTTCCCTCTTGATGTCCCTTCTAGTCTTATGATCCTGAGCATCTGGATTTTCCTCCTTGTGCAGTGGAAGAATGATTGTTGCCTCTGCACAAGTCCTTTAATAGGAAGCCCTGACCTTTACAAAACGCCAGTTAACTGTCTCAGTTTGTCCCTTTATATGTCAGGATTCGTTAATAACTGGGACTGCTTGTCTCACTTGGCCAAGCTAGAGGAAGGCTCTAGCAAACCCTCACTCCAAGCCCCTGAGGTAGGCTTGTACAAAAGCAAAGACTGAAGCGAGACTCTCTTCTGGTTATCTTGCTCTACTCTGCTCTATCTTCTCACCTTACCAGCAGAAGACTGGGCTGAGGATGTTCGTGGAGATGCCCTTGGTTTGCTGCTAGTCCTGTGGATTCCTGGAACAGCAGAGAGTTTCGACAGGGTTCTGGCAGTGAAGGAGGCAGCCTCTCTCTCTCTCTTTCTGTATTTCCAGCCCCACTGCTCTTCTGCCTGGCAGTATGGTCCACTGTGGGGTGGCTGCCTGTGGTAGAACACGGGGGGTCTAAAACCCAGCATATCCAGAGGAAACACCCAGGACAGTGCCCTTGCTGGTAAAGGAAAGAGGAATTACTCTTAAAGGTATCTTTTCTTAGTGACACACACCAGAATTTAGATACTATTTACATATTTTTGCTCTTACACTCTTAAAATGGCCCTATGCGCTCCAATTTCATAGAGGAAAAAAATTCCAAATTTAATGACATTTTTCTGTTTCACAAAATAAATGAATGAATATAATTCATGCTCATATACCTATCTCCCTCACAAGACTGTGGGCCTCTCCAGGTCAGGAACACTACCCACTCACCTTTGAATGCCAGTGCTCATCAAAATGCCTGGCACTCAGCCTGGACTCAGTAAAGGGTGGCTGAATAATTAAATAACAAATATTGGTAAACAACCATTACTTACTTTTTATTAATTTACCACTGACTGTAAACTATTTATATGTACGTGAGGTTGTTCAAAAACATTAAACAAGCACCTACTATTGTCTGACACTGTGTTAGTTCTGGGGGTGGAAACACGAAATGGACACAGCCCCTGCCCCGAAGAGCTGCAGTGTGTCAGCGTGTGCGAGGCAAACACAGAGAACCGTGTTCTGAGGGCAGGGCCGTGAACAAAATCCATCGGAGCAGAGTTGACAAAGCTCTCAGCGGAGAGAGATGGTCAGAGAAAATCCAGAGAGAAGGCTGCACTTGCGCTGGTCCTTAAAGGACAGAGAAATAGAGACAGGAACTTTAACGGCAAAGAAGAAAGTGTGAGCCAGAGCAAAGCCAAAAGAATAGGGCTTGCTCAGAGAACGGCAAGGTTGTCTGGGGAGACCAGCACCCTGCAGGGCTGGCCAGGGAGAGGCAGGAAATGAGGCTGGAAAAGGGGAAGGAGCCGGAGGGAACGAGCACTTGAGGGCAGGAACTTTTAAATGTTTGGACTCTGCTCTGCTGGCAGTGTAACCCTCATCGAAGGTGTGCAGCCAGGGAAGAATACCACCAGCTCTGAGTCTTAGTGAGGTGACCAGTATAGTGGTGAGGCAGCTGGACTGAAGGAGGGAGAGTTGGGGGTTAAGGCCTGAACTAGGGCAATGCAGGAAGACTTCCCGCTTTCCAAGAGACCTTATTGCACCCACGACCTCCAGGTGTACTCATGAGATCTGAATGTGAACGTGTGAGGTTCACACTCAGGATTTTATGGACTCTTTAGTCAGATCGCTACTGCATGCCAGAAAGCTGAACTTAAAATAACTTCTATACAAAAAGCAAGCATATGACTTTTGACAGTTAAAACTTTGGCATCTCCTTGAACACATGTTTAATAAAGAAAGATGTAATCTTTGTTTGTTTGCTCCATCCTTAATATTGGCATCCGAGGAACACCATAGACCCAACGTCTCTGCTTTATGAGACAAGAGATTAGCACTGCAGGCCGCGTGTGACATTCTTCTACCAGTTGCCACCACCCTGCCATGGGTGATGTCATGTGGACGTGAGGAAATGGCACAAATGCTCCTTGCCCTCTCTGCCGAGCTTGCAGGCAGAAACGCCGGTTGGAAGGTTTCTACGTTTGACGGAGGAAAATAAACTCGTGCTTTTACGGACAGAAAGCAGCCGCTGCCCTTCACAAAATAAACTACATTGCAAATTACTGCAAATCCGGGATTGACAAGCACAGAGTTATACCCAGTTTATCCGGTTTATCCAATTTATAAAAAGCAAAACAAACTATCAAATTTCATGAGAGCAACATGCTTTAGAGATTCATTTTTTGAATCCCTAAAAGGCAAAATGGTCAGAGTTGTTACTGGCATGGGAGTGAGAATCTGAGTGATTTTTTCTCTTTTCTTTTTTTTCTTGTCTTTGATAAGTGATGTTTTAAAACTACTATCCGCATGCGTTAAAATACATTCACATTTCCCAATAGAGCCTCGTGAATGAGCAGCAGCAATTAAATTCCGCTAGGTCTGACTTTCAGAGACAAGAGATCTTCTGGGCAAGTCCAGTTCGCCAAGTCGGGGTCCCTCTGGGATGGCCCCTCACAATTCCAGGAGGCCCAGGGTCTCTTACTTTTCCTGTGGTCCCTGAACAACCCTTGGTAAATGGCTCCTGCCCGTCTTCAGTTTCAACAGACTTATCCTATTCAGAGTGACTGTTTTCTCACCAGCACTCCAGTCGCCCACCACAGCATCACAGTGGCGGGAACTCCTATGCATCCAGTCTGGCTTGGCCACAGTCAAACTCCAGCTCGAGGCACAGTATACAGCCTATCCTTAAATTAGGGTGATTGGAAGACATTAATTGATGTTGCTAGTTTTTGCGTCATTTTGAGTGTTGTTTGGTTTTTATTGTTGTTTTGTTTTTTTTAAAGCTGTTACTTCTGGACTGTGAGCAAACGGCCAGTATGCTCATATTGCCATTGGCATTATCAATTGCCTGAATCAGGGTAGCTTGCAAACCTGCTTAAAATGCTAACAAATATCCATGCCCTTCGGGCCTAAATCTCCTCCGGGGAATTTAAAGTAAGGAAATAATTAAAAGGAAAAAAACATAGTGTATGCACAAAGATGTTCATATGCATGTTATAGCAATAAAAAATGGAACCAACCTAAATGTTCAACAATACGGGAATTACAAATTATGATATAATTAGTAATACATCAACTTTGTTTCAGCTTTGGGATCCTTTCTTTGGTGAAACATTGTGCATAAGCTAAATATGTAAATTGACTTAAAATATTTTATTTTAAAGAGCAACTAACCACCCTAGGTAAAGTAGGGAGCAGGGGTCAGACCTGCTGTTCGTGCTCCTGCTGGCTCTCGGCTCCACACGGTGGCCCCAACCACCTCCGAGAAACCCCCAGGCACAGGGAGCTCAGTGTGCAACTATCACATCTTTTCTGTTCTCACTAAAAATGAGGGCATAGCCCCACATACAAAATGTTCATGTGACAATGTTTATAAAGCGAAGTCAAAGGAGAAGAGTGGAACACATACACACTTACATACATATATATATACGTACAACTGCGTAAAATGTGTATAATTGAGAAGATTAGAAAGATCGCGGATAGATGCACGTAATCAGTCTTACCTTACAAGGTGCTTTACAAACATACCTGTACTTCGTGGAACTGTGTTCTACCGAGGTCGTGACTAATGCTGATGCTTTACGTAATTAACCTGGCCTTCCTCATTATTCTCATCTGTCAAATGGGGATAATTATAGCACCTGTGCCACAGGTGAGCCTCAGTGAGTTGATTTGCACACAGTCCTTAGAACAGTGCCTCAACGGATCTCAGCTGTCGTCAGTAACGTTTTCATGCCGTTACACCCAGTTGTCAACTTTTTGAGGTAAAATGTGATAGCAAAAGAGAAAAATTCCAATTTAGCCCGCTGTGCACTTCACTCTTTTGCTCAGCACAGTAAATGCTTACCCTCATGGCTACAGGGGGCTGCTCTGGACCCAAGACCCTCCAAAGCTGTAGAGGAGGCCCAGAAAACAGCGGTTAGGAGGGCTTCTAGACCCCATGTCCCCCTTTTTAAATACTTGACAAAAATAGTACTTCCCTCTCAAACCTCAAATGCAATGGACAAAGTCAGTACAGCAACGTGAAGCTCCACGCTTCTCACAAATATACCGAATTCGAGAATGTTTACTTTAGGCTGTATATTTTCATTTAATCTGATGTTCTATAAACACACAAATTGGAGCAGGTACTTAAAATAAGGCCTCAGTATTTAAGTACATTGACTAAATATTTAACGGGAAGAAAAAGATCCATATTTCTATGGTGTTACCTGTCATCTAAATACAGGGTCAATAGGATGCCTTCTCTCTTACTGTTTTCTTCTTCTTTCTGTTATTCATCTGTTTGCTAACATCTACTCTCCATCTCCTCATCTAAACCTCTCATTTCTGAGGCTGTGTCCGTGGTTCAGCCGTACATCAGAAGTAGCAGCTTCTTAAATATAGTATCAGAATTTATTTTTGTATCAACTTCAATCGGTTAATCAGCAAACCATGCAGGCTTACTTGCTGTCTAAACATATTGAGAAAAGCCTCACAATTTTTCTAAGGCTTACTCACTTTTCATACAGTACTTAAAATAATGCTTCCAGGCTTATGTTCATGAGAAAGCAATCTTCACTCCACCCCTTTTCTCCTTTGGAATTTTTTTTTAACCGTCATTTGGAAAGTACCAAACATCAGCAGTGACATCTAGTGTCTGAAACTAAGAGAATGTGGAAAGACTAGATTGTTCTCCCTCATTGTGGAGAGACTGTGCTCATTCAAACAATGACACTCACTGAGCACTCAGGCACTGTATAACTCCTGTAAGTGCCTCATTTCATCTAAGATGCACAACAAACATTATATTGATACTATTATTATTTGTGTGTGTGTATCAGAAAAGTGAGGCCTGGAGAGGTCAGGAAACTTGCCCATGCTCACAAGCCCTGCCACTCCAACCATCCTCCTTCCTTCCGATTGGAATGAGTACTTCTTCATGGCCACCGCCCTTAACGTCACACCCAAACATTTACAGAAAGAAGCACTCAGATTTCGCCTCCAGGGATTCAGTTGTGGGAGGGTAGGGCCAGATAGGCCAGAAACCCCAAAAGCTTTTCCAAAAGCCTTTATATTTTTAAGAGAAGATGAAGAAAAAAATGTTTTCTCTTATATGAGAAAGCAGTAACATAATTTCTCCAGAATTCTAAGGCTGGAAAAATCGTACTTGTGCTCCCATAACCTTTTTGAGAACAAAATATGTTTCTTCCCTCCCCTAACTGTAGGAATGGCCTCTTAGGAGTGGAGGTGCGTGTGTGGTAGATGGATGGAGAGCGGATCTGAGGGAAGAAAGCGACTGGGCAAGGGGGTAGATTGCCTTTAATGAAATCTCCAAGCCTTGAAGGCAAGGATGTGGTTTTGACCCAACAGAAAACCTGGAGTTGAGTGACGGTTGAAGGAGTATCAGCTGGCCTCTAACCCCCTGTGAATCTCAACAAGAATGAGGCACGCCCAAGACAAGGACAGCGTGGTAAAAACGACACGGAGACTGTGTGAGGAAGCCTCCGACGAGAAAGCTTATGATAAATATCTTTGATATGTGCTGAGAGATGCTAGGCACCACTCCAAGACTCCCGATCTAGTCCACCCTTTGCCTAGAAGAAGGACAACACTCACAGACGAGATCTACACCGTTTGTAGAAAACACAGGAAAGGATGACACAGAAATACAAAGAGCAACCCAGCATGAAAGCAGCCTCGACTCCCGGAAACTTACATCCGAAGCGGCTTCCAGCTGAGGCCGCTGCCCCTGATCTTGTGGTTGGTGGAGGCAGACCACAGAGCGTAGGACACCAAATGTTGGCTGTTAATGAATACATGCTCGGCCTTCTCTCCCCTCGCAGCGGCAGAGACACGGCCCAGGAGAACCCATGTGGTGTCCAGAGGTTTAGCAATGCTCAGAGGGAACGGTGGCCTGGAGATGCACCTGGGGGGAGAAGGGAGAAAAGGAGGTGAGGACAAAGGAGAAGAAATTACAGGGCACCAAGTGTGAGCTGACTCGATTTACTCAGGAGCACAAATGAGACACTCCCTGGGAGCACCTGGAAGTAAAGGAGGAGAGGAAGCCTTTGGAAGAGACTGGACTCCAGCAGTGGCTGATGGAGAAAAGCTGGTGATGTTTTAAAGGCCCACGGTCAGGTCTTGGGAGAGCAATTCGGCTTTTCTTTTCCAACAGCGCCACCTGGGAGTTAACAAAGGAACAGATCACTGCTGTCCAACGCCTCTTCCTTTTCACCCTTCAGGGAGATGATGCTTACATAAAATTTACCTCTTACAGTTTCTTTAGCTCCTGTTAAAATATTCGTTTTCTTCGCTGCACATTCTCCATTTACAGCTAGAACATCATTCTCCTCCTTCTCTCCATCCTCTCCTGCGTTTTCTTTTTCTTCTTCTCCATCCCTTTTGTTGAAATAATAAAGCAGGTAGCTCTCCTCTTTTTTTCACTGAACATACTGGATACATAGCATTGTGTAAATTTAGGGTGCAAAACATGTTAATTTGATACATTTACATATTGCAATATGATTGCCATTGTAGCAATATTTAGTGCCTGTCACGTTACATAATGATCCTTTCTTTTTAGTGGTTGGAATTAAGTTCTAGTCTCTTGGCAAGTTTGATGATCATAGCACAATATTGTCCTTTCTGTTAGTGTTTCTATCACCTTAGCAAGGTTGTTCTGAAAGATATGGTGTCCAGGGCTAAGTGACCAACTGGACATGGAAACATGGCATCCATTAAATTGTGACTGAGGGTCTGCAAGTGCATCAGCTCCTTGGCAGTAAGATTTACACTTTTGAACATTGCATGAAAACTTTTAGGAGCCTTTCAAGGTACTAAAGCACTATCGAAAATAGTTTGTGAACATATACATATGTGGATGGTTGCACTAACTCACATCTTAAAGACTGCAGTATCTTTTTAAAGTTTTTTTAAGGAACACTGTGCGCTCTATATAATACCAAAGCTGACATATAATTATAAGTGTACACCCAGTCTTCTACAGAAGCACAAAACAAATCCAGAAAATTAACGGTTGTATTGTAAATCTCTGTTACTTTGTTTTTTTATTGAGATGTCACTGACATATAATGTTGTGCAAGTTTAAGGTGTGCAATGCATTGATTTGATACATTTATATATTGCAATATGATTGCCACCTTCGAGTTAGCTTACACTTCTATCACTTCACATAAGTATCATTTCTTTTTCATGATGAGAACATTTAAGGTCTAGTCTCTTAGCAACTTTGAAGTTGCAGTATTGAATTGAATATACAGTATTGTTGACTATAGTCACTAGGCTGTACCTTAGATCTCCAGAACTTATCTTCTAGTTGCAAGTTCATACGCTTTGACCAACTGTGTTATTTTAGATGTGCGTGAAGTATGCATTTGTTCATTAAATACATATTTATTGGTGTCTATCTTGTGCAAGCACTATTTAGATGCTAGAAACTGGTTAACAAAATAAAACTCCTGTTCTTAAGAAGATTATATTCTAGTAGAAGAGACAGACAGATTGACATTAAAAACAAATAGTATTAGGTTTAGTGCTATGAGAAAAACAGTCAAGCGAGGTAAGGAGAAAGGGAGTGACAGGATGCTACTCCAGAGAGCGTGGTCAGGTAAAGCCTCTTTGAGGAGGTGACATCTGAATGAATGAGGAGGTGACCCAGGTAAACATGCAGGGAAGGGCCATGCAGGCAGACAGAATGGCAGATGTAAAGGCTTGAAAAGGCCTGTTGGAGGAACAACAAGGAGTGTGCTAGAGGGCAGAGGGTGGGACAGCAGTAGAGAATGGGGAGAGAGGAGGCCGGACACGGATCACAGAGAGCCCTGTCGGCCAGCGTAAGGACTTTGGCTTTCATTCTCAGTGAATGGAAGTCGCTGAAGTGTGGAGCTCCATGGAATGAAGCATTCTGACCTTCGCTTTTAAAGATTCACTCTGGCTGCTGTGCGGAGAAGACTGCAGGAGACGAGAGTGGAGTGGGGAGACCAGTTGGGAGCCATCGTTTAAGAGCAGAGTCCACAGAACTTGCTGACAGATTGATGTAGTCTGAGAGAGAGGACTGAGAGATGGCTGAGGTTTGAGTCGCTGGTGTGCCATTTACTGAGATGAGACTCCAGGGAGAGGGGGAGATTGCAGGGAAGAACATGGGCATGGTGCGTGGAATCAAGATTTCTGTTTGCAGCCGTTCATTGTGAGATGTCTGCCAGACATCCCATGGAGCTGTCTTACAGGCAGTTGGATACACGAGTTAAAAGTTCAGGGGAAGAGTTGGGGCTGGAGATATAAATACAAGTATCATCAGTATATTTAAATGTTATTTAAAGTCATGGGGCTAGAAAAAAATCACCCAGAGGGAATGGAGTAGAGAAGAACAGACTGAAAGGAAGCAGCTGGAGAGGAGGGAAGAAACCAGGAGATGTGGCTCAGAAGAAAAGTGAAGAGGTAGAAAGACACATACACACGTGTGTGTGTGTGTGTATAGGTATGTGTATATGTATGTATGCATGTATGTATATATATGTCCATGTCTAGTAAATAACTAAATTCATAATTAGACACACCCTATTTCTCTGATTATGTGCCAAGACTAAAGGGGAATAAAAGAAAGCGGGACGAAAGAGCATAGACAATTTTTGTCTTCGATTTAACTTAGCTGCAGAATGTTCATACGTAGGCTTACCTATATAAAATTATTACAGAACAATAGCATGCGATGGTCATACTAAGTGATTTGAAAGATAGTATCTGACCCACTGATAAATTGACACATTTACAATAAACATTAATCAGGACTAATTCAAGCATTAATCTACTATTGAGTATTAGAAATTAATAGATATATGTGAGATCTTTCTTTTATTAAAAAAATTAAAATGGAATATGTCCTCACAACCTTTTCAATTTTACTAGTTTTTAATAAGCACACATTTTCATTATATACAACAAGGAGTTTGTGCTTGTATGGGAATGAAGTGTATCCTCGTAATAAAGAAAATAACTAGAGGAGATCTCATCAAGATGGTGGTGTAGGCAGACTCTGAACTCATCTCCCACAAACACAACCAGGTTACAACTATTTTTGGAAAAATTACCCTGCATAGAAAACTGAAAACTGGATAAAAAGAACCCCCATAACAAGGGACAGTCCTGACGAAGGCAGAAGAGGCAGTAATTCCTGCTGGAGAGGAAAAAAGCCACCTTTGGGAGCAGTGGAGC
Source organism: Equus przewalskii (assembly GCF_037783145.1). Lineage (NCBI taxonomy): Eukaryota > Metazoa > Chordata > Mammalia > Perissodactyla > Equidae > Equus > Equus przewalskii. The sequence continues at coordinate 3,250,158 of NC_091838.1, forward strand.
TTCTCAGCTGGCCAGGCGGGAGCCACCCTAAGGTACGCAGCCCTCCCTGGAGAAGTGAGGTCCGGAGCAGGGGTGATACTGCTATAAGCATCCTTCAGACTCTGCTCAACTGAGACAGGGGTCTTACTGTCTGGCTTCGCTGACTACTAACTGCAGCGAGGACACCCCCAGAAAAGCTATCAGCCAAAAGCCAAAAAGACCCAGGTCTTAAAGGGCCCACGCACAAGCTCACTCATTGCAGCAACCTAAAATCACCAGAGGGAAGGCTGACAGTCCTTTGGTGAAATGAGACTCACCTGGTGGGCTCTGGGGGCATCTTGGTGAGAGGAGGATCCTCTCCGGAGACTGAGACATTGGTGGGGGCCATTGTTCTGAGCTGGTCCAGGCATGCTGATACGGACACCAGTGGGGGCCATTGAGGTGCATCCCTTGGGCTGTTAGCCCAGGGGTCTGCCACGCCCACTAGAGCACAGATTTAATCCAGTTCATCCAGGGCAGGCAACCCGCCCTAGCGACTGGCCCCACCTAACAGCAAGCCCTCAGGCTACTTTTCAGCCTGCATTGACTGTGAGCCTTGATCCTCTACAGGCAAGTGAGTGTGTCTACCTCGTGGGGCAGGGCCTGTGTGAGGACCAGGTGAACTGTCGGGGGGGGGGGAGGGAGGGGCATTGGTGGAGAGGTGGGGGCCTCTGCAGTGGGGCGTCGGGGTACGCTCCAGGAGGTTGGGAAGTGTGCACGGACCAGGACTGTGTTGACGGTGTATGTGTTCTGGTGGGGGGTGAGGCTTATCAGTGGCAGAAGACCTGTGCTTCACAAATAGCCATAAAAAGGATCAGCCCAACCTTCCAAAGCCTGAAACAATTGAGCACTCCTGTGCCTAGGGCCAGCTCCATTCAACTGCACTCCTAAGAGAACTGACAACAGCCTTGCAGCCCTGAGGCCTATCACAAGTGTAAGCCCCTGAGCCTACCAACCAGCTACACTGGGCACCAACCCAATTAAGAGGAAAGCTGCAATGGGAGTGTGCTGATAGACTTTGTAGCCAATGGTGTTGAGGCCCCTCCAAACCAGATTTACAAACAGCTGGCCAGGGAAGGAAAGACTAGACTCCCTGGGTACCTGCAGGGGGAGCAACCCTGACACAGCAGAAGGACACAAGTAGCCCACAAAGGGATCACTCCTGGTTCTTATGGACTGGTGGTGAGAGGGAAGCACACTGCTGGGCCTCATAAGGCATCTCACACATAAGGCCACTTCTCCAAGATCAGGAGACATAGCCCACTCACCTAATACGTAGAAATAAGCACAGAGAAAGAGGCATAATGAGGAGACAAAAGAATACTTTCCAAGCAAGGGAACAGTACAAAACCCCAGAAAAAGGACTAAATGAAACAGAAACTAGCAACCTACACGACAAAGAGTTCAAACAAAATATCATAAGGATGCTCACAGATATGGGGAGAAGACTGGATGTACACAGTGAGCTCATCAGCAAAGAACTGGAAAATATAAAAAAGAACCAATCAGAAATGAGGAATACAATGCTGGAAATGAAAAATTCACTAGAGGGACTCAATAGCAGAGTAGAGGATGCAGAAGAATGGATCAGTGAGGTAGACCAAAGACTAGAGAAAATCACCCAAGCTGAACAGAAAAGAGAAAAAAGAATTAGACAGAATGAGAACAGTCTAAGGGAACTCTGGGACAATATCAAGCACGCTAACATTTGGATTATAGGTGTCCCAGAAGGAAAAGAGAGAGACAAAGGGGAAGAAAATTTATTTGAAGAAATAATAGATGAAAATTTTCCTAACCTAAGGATGGAAACAGACATCCAAGTACAGGATGCACAGAGAGGTCCAAACAAGATAAGCCCAAAGAGGCCCACGCCAAGATATACTATGATTAAAATGTCCAAAATTAAAGAAAATAACTAGAGCTCTCTGATTCTTCTCTTCCTTAATAGTGGTTGGGAAGCCAGATTTGGGTTTTCTTTTTCTTAGTAGACGGCTTTAAGTAAAAGAATAATTGGGGCTCAAATTTCAAACTCTCGTGATAAGTGAGCAAACTCAGCTGAAAGCGTGCTTCGGGGTGGCTGCAAAAGCACAACAGAACCTTCCATTGTTTAAGGAAGGAGGGCTTCAGGCTTGTGTTTGTCCAGGTTCTGATTTCTAAAGGGAAAAACACGGAAAGGAAACTGACTATACAGCAAATAAAAGGAGCAAACAGAAGTGAGTTTAGGAACTGTCATTTCACTGCTTGATCTCAGCACATCCAAGTGACAGATGGGGAAACCCAACACAGAACGGTCCCTAGTCCAAGAAAAAAGGGCACTTTGAGGTAAAGGATATTTAGGAGACCCCTTGGGATCAGGGCTGCAGGAGTTTTATGGATCCCAAAGATTTTCATTCTAAAACCACCATGAAAATTGTCTTCAGAAGTCTTTATATCTGCAAAACCTCTACTTAGGTATGGAATTGTGATTAGTCTGACACATATTTATCACAGTTGATGCCTCCCATCTGTACCCATGATTTTATTCTGTTGCTTCTCATCCCACCTGGCTGGGAAAACACTGCATTTACCTGTATCAAAAGCTAAGTTTCCCTAGAAGAAAATTCCCATGAAACTAAAATAGGGTGAAATGAAGAAACCAGCTATACCGAATTCTTTTAAGAATGCTGTTTCATTTTCTTTGTGTGTTTTTTTCCATCCATTCAATAAGTAGATTTAAACAACATTATTGTTAGTCCTTGGGAGCTATACTGGGACTTTCCCCAAAAAACACATGAGAATGAGAAAAATAAGCTTAAAATTCTATATATCAGCTAAATAGCTCTAAGAGTTGGCCTTTATAATCTATACATTATGGATAAGAGCAGACATTTGAAAACTCTCCTTAAAGAGTAGAGAGGGTTTCATATTTGAAACTCTTTCTTGAGTGAGTATGTTGTTGACATGTCCAAAGGAAGAACGTCCAACTAGAGAGAAGTTTGATTTGTCACAAAAGAATAGAAAACCAAAAGCCGCAGAAGTACATATTAACAGAGTTTATCTAAACATGATCTGTTGTTGAGAAAACATTATTCAACACACCAAGTATTTTAGTCCTCCTGGCAAAATTATCTGTATTTTGGAGATAATGCTGGGAGGTACAGCCAACAAAATTCTAATATTATGGTCTCACTTTGAAATCACCCTTCTAGTGAGTTGGATGTTTCAGACTACTCCAGGTTTAATGATACAAACAATTTACTTCTTCTATTTACCTTCTTTATTATGAGTTCCATACTCACAAGCAAACTTCTGATTTGGTTTCCTGTGTGTGGTAGGCTTCTTAGTGGAATTCAATAAATACTCCTTGTATATGGTCACATTGGTTTGAATGTTCCAGCTAATGTGAGACTCATATTACTCTTTATACGTTAAGAACTTGACTTTTGTTCTATATATGAGAACTGTGAGCTCACTGGGGTGAGTCTGCACCTGAAAGGGGAATCCATCACAGTGACAAATCAGGTTTTTGCCCTCGCAGAGCAGAGAGCTTGCCTCTAGACTTGAAGAACTTTATCAAGAGACAGCAGCTTGTGAGATGCCCTAGGAAAGGAGCCATCTGGCCTACTCCTGACCACACATACCCTTTTGCATTGCTATGGTCTAGCAAGAAAGCTGAACTGTAACTAATCTTCCAAGATAGATTATTGCTCTGTTCCAGGAGAAGAAGCAAGAACTGGAATGTAGGGCCCTGGAAAAGAAGAGAAAGAAGAGAAGGGATGAGGGCAAGAGTAAGGTCAGGAAACGTAAAAGATGAGATTGGGATAGTGTATGGCAAAGAAATGTGGAGTTCATGATCAGAACCATTCTGAAATACAGAATAAGAAAAAGAGAAAGTGCTGGGGAGAAATTGCTCAAAACCAAGTGCTTAGAACAGGAGGAGTGGCAGTTTGCTAAGAGCAAATAGTAGGTGGGAAATTTATATTGGCAGAACACAGGGAATTGCTATTCCAGGACCTCAAGGGACTACAGTAAGTAATTCGGACTTGAATTCAAGGAGTTAAGCCATACTTAGAGAAAATTATATTGTTCCTTCAGCATCTAAACAGGAATTCATACCAATAAGTTAGCCTTAGATTTGATGTTAATAAGTAAAGAGACAAGAAAGATATAATAGCAAAGATGAGGAAGGGCCATAAAGGAAGAGTGAATCCAGAAGTACCTGAAATAGAGCGATTAACCCCATGACAGATAACGTGAGGCTATGTGGCCACAATTTACCTTTTCATGTCCAGGTCATATGAATGCATGTATGTAAATGGTTTTATTACAGCATAAGCCAGTTTGTTCAATAGAACTGATCAGGGGCTGGCCCCATGGCTGAGTGGTTTATGCATTCCACTTCAGCAGCCCAGGGTTTCGCCGATTTGGATCCTGGGCGTGGTCATGGCATCTCTCATCAGGCCATGCTGAGGCGGCGTCCCACATAGCACAACTAGAAGGACCTACAGCTAGAATATACAACTATGTAGTGGAAGAAGAAGAAGAAAAAGAAGATTGGCAACAGATGTTAGCTCAGGTGCCAATCTTTAATAAAAAAAAAAAAAAAGAACTGATCAGAACTCTTTTAGAAGAGAGAAGAGCTCAGATGAATGAGGGCTGGGACACTAAATCATGGCATGGTCTATGGGAGTGGTTCTTAATCCTTTTGATCTCAGGACCCTTGACACTCCTAAAAGTAACTGAAGACCCCAAAGAGTTTTGTTTATATAGGTTATATCTATTGATATTTACTGTATCAAAAGGCCTACCTCAAGAAATAAGGAAAATTTCAAATAAACAATCTAACAGCACACCTAAAGAAACTAGAAAAAGAACAAATGAAGCTCAAAATCAATGGAAGAAAGAAATAAAAATCAGGGCAGAAGTAAATGAAATAGTGACTAAAAAGACAACAGAAAAGATCAATGAAACTAAGAGCCAGATCTTTGAAAAGAGAAACACAACTGATGAACCTTTTTCTAGACTTTAGGAAAAAAGAGAGAAGGCTCAAATAAATAAAATCAGAAATGAAAGAGGAGAAATTACAATAGATACTACAGAAATACAAAAGATTATAAGAGAATACCATTCTCTTATGATATTGGGTAGCCTAGAAGAAATGGACGAATTCTTAGACTCATAAAACCTTCCAAAACTGAATCAAGAAGAAATAGGGAATCTGAATAAATCAATCACTAGTAAGGAGAGTAAAACAGTAATCAAAATCCTCCCAAGAAACAAAAGTCCAGGACCAGATAGCTTCTCTGGTGAATTCTACCAAACATTCAAATAAGACTTAATACCTACCCTTCTCAAACTCTTCCAAAAAATTGAAGAGGAGGCGATGCTTCCTACCTAATTTTAGGAGGCCAACATTATGCTGACACCAAAACCAAACAAGCACAACACAACAAAGGAAAATTACAGGCCAATATCACTGATGAACATCGATGTACAAATCCTCAACAAAATACTAGCGAATCGAATACAATAGTACATTAGAAGGATCATACACCACAATCAAGTGGGATTTATTCCAGGAATGAAAGGATGGTTCAACATCCACAAATCAATCAATACACTATACTACATTAACGAAGAATAAAAATCACTTGATCATCTCAATAAATGAAGAGAAAGCACTTGACAAGATGCAGGATCCATTTTTGATAAAAACTCCAAATAAAATGGGTATAGAAGGAAAGTACCTCAACATAATAACAGCCATTAATGAGAAACCCACAGCCAACAACTGTACTCAACAGTGAAAAACTGAAAGCTATCCCTCTAAGAACACGAACAAGACAAGGATGCTCACTGTCACCACTCTCATTCAACATAGTATTGGAAGCCCAAGCCAGAGAAATTAGGCAAGAAAAAGAAATAAAAGGGATCCAAACTTGAAAGGAAGAAGTGAAACTGTTACTATTTGCAGATGATGTGATTTTATATATAGAAAACCCTGAAGAATACACCAAAAACTATTAGAAATAATAAACAAATAGAGTCAAGTTTCAGGATACAAAATCAACATAAAAAAAATCAGTTGCATTTCTATACACTAACAACAAACTGGCAGAAAGAAAATCCAGAATACAATCCCATTTCCAATCACAACAAAAAGAATAAAATGTCTGAATAAATTTAATCAAGAAGGTGAAAAACCTATGCACTGAAAACTATAAGACATTGTTGAAAGAAATCAAAGAAGACACAAAGAAATGGAAAGATATTCCACACTCACAGATTGGAAGAATTAACATAGCTAAAATGTCCATATTACCTGAAGCAATCTACAGATTCAACGCAATCCCTATCAGTATCCCAATGACATTTTTCATGGAAATACAACAAAAAATCCTAAAATTTATACAGAACAACAAAAGACCCCAAATAGTCAAAGAAATCCTGAGAAAAAACATGGAAGTATCGCACTCCCTGATTTCAAAATATACTACAAAGCTGTAGTAACCAAAACAGCATGGTACTGGCACAAAAACAGACACGCAGATTAATGGAACAGAATTGAAATCCCAGGAATAAAACCACACAGCTGTGGACAGCTAATTTTTGACAAAGGAGCCAAGAACATACAATGGATAAAGGAAAGTCTCTTCAATAAATTGAGTTGGGAAAACTGGACAGCCACGTGCAAAAGAATCAAAGTAGACCATTATCTTACACCACGCTCAAAAATTAACTCAAAGTGGATTAAAGATTCAAATGTGAGACTTGAAACCATAAAACTCCTAGAAGAAAACATAGGCTGTACACTCATGGTATCACTCTTAATACCTTTCTAAATATGTCTCCTCAGGCAGGGGAAACAAAAGAGGAAAAAAAAACCAGACTACATCAAACTAAAAAGCTTCAGCATGGCAAAGGAAACCATCAACAAAATGAAAAGACAACCTATCAATTGGGAGAATATATTTGCAAATCATATATCCAATAGGTGCTTAATATCCAAAATACATAAAGAATTCATACAATCCAACAACAACAAAAAGAACAACCCGATTAAAAAAATGGGAAGAGGATCTGAACAGATATTTCCCCAAAGAAGATATACAGATGGCCAACAGGCACACAAAAACATGCTCAACATCAGTAATTATTAGGGAAATGTAAATCAAAACTATAATGAGATATCACCTCATACCCATCGGAATGGCAATTATTAAGACAAGAAGTAACAAGTTTTGGAGAGGATGTGGAGAAACGGGAACCCTCGTACACTGCCAGTGGGAAGGTAAATTGGTGGAGCCACTATGGAAAACAGTATAGAGATTCCTCAAAAAATTAAAAGTAGAACTACCATATGATCCAGCTATTCCACTTCTGGGTATCTATCCAAAGAACACAAAAACACTAATTCAAAAAGATATGTGCCCCCTCATGTGCATTGCTGCATTAGTCACAACAGCCAAGACTTGGAAATAACCTAAGCGCACATCGACAGACGAATACATAAAGAAGATGTGATAGATACAGAGAACAGATTGGTGGTTACCAGAGGGGAAGGGAGTTGGGGGAGGCTGAAATGACTAAGGGGGCACATTTGTACAGTGATGGATGGAAACTAGACTTTTGGTGATGAATACAATGCAGTCTATACAAAAGTTGAAATATAATGATGTATACCTGGAATTTATATAATGTTATAAACCAATGTTACCAATAAAAAAAAAAGTTACTGAAGACTCCCAAGACTTGTTCATATAGGTTATATCTATTGATATTTACTGTATTAGAAATTAAAACTGAGAAATTTTTAAAGTATTTATTAATTTATTTAAAGATAGATTCACATAATAAATAATTTATATAAGAAATAAATTAACATAAAGTCTTATGAAAATAACAATATTTTATAAAACAAAAAAATGTAACAACAAAAAATGGCCTTTACATTTTTGTAAATTTCTCAAATGTCTGGTTAAACGTAAGGCAGCTGGGCTTTTCTATCTGTTTCTGCATTCTCTATGTTGTGAAAGGCTCTTTTGCTTGAACTCCTCGAAGGAAATCCATTCTCAGACAGATATGTAGCTAGAAAATGGAGGAGTAAATTAATGACCTTTTCAGGTAATTGCGGATATTCTTCTTCAGTATTACCCCAAAACCTAAAAAGTAGTAGTTTCCTAAAAGTTGCATATTAATGAACCACATGAATAAACTTTTCATACTCTGTTCCATTAAAATCTATTAGTTTATCTTGCATTTTGAATAGATATTTTATCTGTACATGATTTTGTAACATCATGCACTGTTCGTTTAGAAAATATTGGCTGAGTTACGCATACCTTCAAAATGTTGACACAATTCATTACATATCAAAAACTCACATTTGTTAAAATTTCCCCTGGTCTCATCAGAAGTGTCTTTAAGCAGTGAGAAGCTGGCATGCTCACGGGGCAGATACAAGTTTTCCAAACTCCTCATTTTCTTTTGAAGGTTCCCAATTTATCATCCCCCCAAAATAATTCCAGTTGTTTCTCTTGAAGTCATAAGCTCACTTTGTCCATTTCCAAGAAAACGCTTGCCAGTTATTCAAGTCTGAAGATCCATAATTTGTCAGTTGTTCTTTCAAGTCAAAGCCAGGTTTACTCCTGGATTCTTCAGCTATGTGAATTAATAAATTCCAAAAAAAAGTGGTTAATTCGGTTTCAACTCAAACCGTCACATAGCGCTCTCCCTAAGGAAAACTCTCAAACTTCGATATGCAGCCACGGCTCCTCACGCAGACTTTCCATACTGTTACACCAAATATTAAAAGAACGCACACTCAGGAGTTGAGATTAATCTCAAATTAATTCTTAATAATATGACTAAAATTAATAACTTGTGCTTAATAACAAGAAGATTCTCAAGAGATACTGGCATTTTTAAACTGTGATTGTATGGCAGTGAAGAACAAATGAATGCTAGTACCATTTACTGCCACAGCCTTGATTTGTGCTAAGAAAGCAACAATTTTGTCCATCATCGCTTTTGCACCATCAGCGCCAATGTCAAAACAGTGAAAAAGACAAATAACATCCTGCTACTATTATAAAATAGTTTTAACTTCACTGACCCCCTAAAAGTGTCTCAGGGGCCCCTCAGGGGTCTACAGACCATGCTTTCAGAACCACTGGTCTATGGCACAGGCTGCAGAAGAAAATTTCCTGGTTGTCCAGGTGATGGCAGTAAAATGTTTTACTCAAGGAGAGACACGAGGACCTTGGCCTTAACAAGGAAGGGCAACTCTTGTTTGCAGATGATCCTGGGGAGGCAGTGGATGCATTTAGTCACAATGCAACAAGGCAACCTACACCCCCTTCCCTCATTTATCTTGGATTAATTTCACAAATGATAAACTAACATTTTCTTAGGGAACAATTTGCTTGAGTATTTAGGTGAATAACCTGTGGACAGTTGTTATTTCATTGAAGAACGGATTTCAAGATGTGCTAATTTTATACGTAATCAGAGCCCTTGTATTCATATGCATGTGCATTTATTAATGCTTTCAACAAACACTTCTTAAGCCACCTGTAAAGACAAGGCACTGTGAATAGTAGGCATGATCAATCCACATTGGTTACTAGACAAGTTCAAAGGAGGCTAAGAGAGAGAGGCGGACAAGATCTAACATCTCTGTCTCCTTGGAATTTGAGAGAAGCCAGCAAGTGAGAGACCACAGTGATCAGAATCCAGTGTCTACATGGGAGCCCTACATGGAACACCAACTGAATTGGGTCAACAAACAGCTCTGCCCTGCTGAGATGTGCAATTCCAGGCTAGGTGCCTCTCTGTGGCAATCTCTAACCTTCCTCCTCATTGTGAAAAGGTATCAATTTATCACTTTACCCAAGCATTAGTAGGAAAATTTTTTTTAATCTTACATCCTTATTGAAATGCTAACCTTGCATTTGGCTTGAGAAACTTCATTCTCTTCAGGTGGATGATGGTTATTTCCTGGAAGGTCTGAATTATCTCAAGAGTGATTCTTTTCAGGCCCATCTTCAACCTCTCTTTCAGTCCAGAGTAGACATTTGTTGTTTTTGCCACCCAGAATCTTTTCTCCCTTCTTCAGGTACCAGCCCCCACTTTTCCTTTACTGATGCCACTCCTCCCCGACTCTTTGTGCAGTTTTGGAAGGAGCTGACTCTACTTTCTTCCCTCATGCAGTGTTCTGTCCACTGGCCATGGTGACTTGATTAAGGATGGGCATGTGACTCAGTCTAGGCAAGTGAGAGGTCAAGAGAGAATTTTTTTTTTTTTTTGAGTTTTTGGAGAAAGCAGCTCTCCTTTTTTCACTGGTGCCACTGACAGGAGGTGGTTTAGGATAGAGCTGCAGGCTTCCATCCTTCAGTGCGAAGGGAGATCTGACTGCTCATGGAGCCCACAGAGGTGGAGGCAGCCAGGAATGAGGGACACTGAGTCCTGACCTGAGCCCCTGGCTTCACAATGATGAGAGCCAGGTGTATCCCTGGATTCTTCAATTATGTGAATCAGTAAATTCCATTGTTTGCTTTAGCCATCTTGTGTTGGGCCTTCTATTTTCCATCTACAAAGGAGTCCTCACTGATACGTCTCCATACCCCAAGGACCAGGACATACCAAAACTCCATAGGGAACCAGAGAACCCAATTTCCAGAAATATCACACTTGCAAATCTTTATGCCTCTGTTAATTTCTCCAGACTGAATCTCTCCATCTTTCCCACATTCCCTTAGCACTCTATAGACAGCTCAAATTAAAATACTTAATAATTTTGTACTATGAATTTGCTTTGATACTTTTCTTACATCTTGAGCTACTTAAGAAAAGGAACAATGTCTTAATCTTCTTTATATCTCTAGAATCTAGCACAACACTTAGCAAATATATAAGATGCCTGATAAATCGTGGTCAAATTAAATTTCCAGAGTGGGAGAGAAGTTCAACACGGTCTTCCATCTCTGGAGACTTCCAGCCTGGCATCATACTCATTTGCTTGACCTGCACAATGAAGGTCCCCAACCCTCGGTGCCTTGACTGGTTTTAAACCCATTTTTCCTCAGATCCATCCTGGACTTTTCCACTGATTTGCTCTGTATAACAGAGGGGATGACCTCTCATGGTTCCATGTTATCTGGCTTCTGGCCAGGTTCCACTAATGGGTACCAATAGGGGTTTGAAGGATGGAAGAAAGGGAGAACCGAAGGCATTTCTCCCCCTCTTTCTACCTCAAGCCACATCTCAGGGAATGGCTGTGTTTCTCTAAAAAATAACCAGATCCTGCTAGTCAGGCCTACTTTACTTGCAACTTCATCTGCATGGCCACAGATACTGGGCTCCAAGGAATATTGCCTCCTCCTAAGGAAGATGAGAGCTTCCAGCTCTTGCCAATCTCTTGCTTGCCTCACTGTCCTGTTTGGTTTTTCAACATTTTCCATCACTTGTCTAATCAATCCCAAGCATTTAATGCCCTCTGTTTAAAATACTGAGTGGTTTCTGTTTTCCCGCTGGAACCTGACTTATACTGTGCTATATTTTTTAGATGCCAATAGCATTTAATTATGTGTTTGTACCTGGGGCCCTAAGAGAGTCTCCCTATACCTCCAGCTCCCTCTGGCCCCAGCCAACCATAGATGTAGTACCGCCTCCATCACGGTAGTTATTTCCAGAAGTCCCAGTTAACATACAAATCTTTTGCAAAACATTTTTTTCTCTACATCATAGCTTCCATAAGGAACTTGGGGCTACATTATGATTCATCTGAGCTCAATGAGACACAAACCCAGAGTTTCCAAACTCTTACTCCATGAGCACAGCTAAGATAAACTGGCCATGCTCTCCACCCAGAGGAGCTTGTACTGAAAACAAACTCATTTGAAACAAAGAAGTTTAAAGCACCCACTTGCTCCCACCAAGTGACTTGTACTGATGGGAGTGGTGAAGCAAGGACATGCTGACGATCTTCAGGCAGGAAGACTCCTCAGCCCATGACAGGGGGTTGGGGATCTCTGCTTGTTACAATTCCTCTCTAGGAAGGTAAAGGTGAGTTTCTAGCCACATTAGAGAAATCTCCAAGTAATTCAATTCAATAAACTTTTTTAAAGACAAGGTTTAATTCACAAGGTTTAATTCACATAAAGTTTATCAAGTCAAGTTAATGAAAATATCAAAATTTTTGAGTTAGTGTATGGCAGCAAAAATTTAATTTCTGTTGCAAATAAGACAGTATTTGGTGCTTCCATTATTGACAAGCTATGCGTCAGAAAGAGTGATCACAATGAATTCTAATTCATCAGGGTCACATTCCATAAGTTTCTTGCAAACCTCTGTGGCATCCTCTAATAAAGTTAATTGGAAATAGTTTCCATCCATCTAATTCATAGAGATGCCCATCGAAGGGAGCTAATGCAATAACACAAGAACTAACGTGTTCTATTCACTAACATTGAGTATTTGCCACACATCAGTCATGGTGCAAGGGGTTAGGGTGCAGGTAAGAATGAAGAGTGCAGGCAAAATTGTGAAGTAGCTCCAGTTCATCTCAACTATCCTAACACTCAGAACTTTGACTCATTTCTACCATGTTAACATTCCTTCTGCCACAGTCTTTATTCCCGTCAAAAGCTGTTGTACAAAGATCAAAGTGTAAATGACTGGTGGTGACTTCAAAAATTATCCTTTGAGAGGAGTTTGCATTTCAATAAGTCTTGAAACCTTAAGATAAAAAATTTAATCTTCTTCAGTAGAATTTGAAACAAGAGCAAGTTGAAGTACTTATCCAAGGGTCAGGGTGCCTTTCCAGCCCCTGAAATGAGACCACTATCCCTTGGCCTACATTTTCTGCAGCCCCACTCAGAAGGTATTAAAAGGCTTTTACAAAATATTCCATTCCACAGCCTCTTACGATAAAATGTGTATAGGTACAGGTATTATATTTTCAATAACCTTGTGTTGGAAATAAAGAACTTCCCTGTGAACAGCCCAGTGAGTCTTTCACAATGTAACCTTGCTATTGTCCTTCCCTTCTCTTCCCTTTCCTTCCCTTCCCTTCCCTTGGGGGGACAAGGCAGCCCAGTGCAGGACACTGCAGCCCAAGCTGAGTGAGAAGGGCATCCATGCAAGGTGGGGGTGAGAGGTCAGAGGTGGAGATGGGATACTGGATACATACAGAAGAACTGGCCAAATAAGGACATATGTGGAGGATAATGGAAGCCCGGTTTCTCACTGGTGGGGAAGGAAATTACAAATATGAAAGTGGAGAACCAGAATGAACCCTGTAGTGTTGGACTGAAATCAGAGATGTGAGTGTGTCATCATGATTTTTAATATAGATAAATATAGAAATATAGATGTTGAACATGAACAAATTATGTTTGCATGTGTATGTGTGCATATGTGTATGTGTGTGTGTACACATTCCCAACCTCTGTCCATGGAAAGGATCTAGGAGTAGCAAGACTCCAATAGCAATGAGATCATTTAGTACCCAGATCTTGGTTTTCTTAATACTATTCTCCACTAAAAGAAAGCAAGGCTCCTTAGAGAAATGGTAGATTCCTGGGCTGGGGAAGGGAAAGAATGAGATGAGCCAGGAAAATCATATTGCTGTCAGAAAGTAAGGAAGTAGGGACAAGTCAAAAAAGACACGGAAGTCAGCTTGAAGGTGTCCTATTGGCCAAATCAAGAAAAATGGGCACATGAGAATAGATAAATGAGATGATAATGATAACAGATTACAGCCCACCGAATAAAATAAGAATCACTAAGTCTATATCAGGAATAAATGGATAAATTAGAGATTTAATGAGGAATAGGACATTTACATCATCTCAAGCACATCCCCAAACAAATATTTGTTAATTTCAAAGGATAAAAGAGTGACTTTGCGATGGAGAAGCATAGCACACACCATCTTAATCAAGGGACGGAAATGAACGTTCTCCATAAGAGGACAAATCCAAATTGGTTGTCTGATAGGATTCTATCCTGACAGGATGCAATGAGAAGAGCACAGTTGGGGCCAGCCTGGGGGCATAGTGGTTAAATCTACATGCTCCACTTCAGTGGCACGGGGTTCACAGGTTTGGATCCTGGGCACGGACCTACACACCGCTCAACGAGCCATGCTGTGGCAGCATTCCACATACAAAATAGAGGAAGATTGGCACAGATGTTAGCTCAGGGCCAATCTTCCTCACCAAAAAAAGAAGAAGAAGAAGAAGAAGAACACAGCATTGAGCATTGCTTTTGTGATATTCCTGCCAATGATGCATAATCTGAATTTAATCATAAGGAAACATCAAACAAACCCAAATTGAGGGACATTCTATAAAATAACTCACCTCTAATCTTTAAAAGTGTGAAGATCATGAAAACCAAAGACAGACTGAGGAATGGTTCCCAACAGAAGGAAACACGACAACTGAATGAACCAGTTATTCTCGAATGGATTCGGTGGTACCAATGAAATGATGTCAATCTCACAGTTGTGTTAGCTGTATTGCGGTGTGCAAGACAATGTCCTAGCTGGTAGGAAATAGACACTAAAGCTTGTGGGATGATACAGCAGCAGACTGGCAACCTACTCTCAAATAATTCAGGAAAAAAATGGTTTTTGTACTGTGTTTGCAATTTTCCTGTAAGTTTGAGATTATCTTCTCAATAAAAGATGTAAAACTGTGATCTCATTCTGTGTCTTGTACATACAAGTCCCTGATAAAGTTCAAAGTTTGTCTCATTTTCTTTATTATGGTTGAATCCACTTTAAGTTAAAATTCAAAATGTTTAACAAACATAAACCCAATACATGTTATGGAAAAACAAAAGAGATCTATACTAGTATTTATAACTATTTGATCTTTTCGAAAGATAACTTTGACACACGTAGACCTTTTGCCTCTAAGAGATTAATTAATTAGCAGACAATCTTTAAGGAAATCAGTGCTGGTACACTTTTTTTAGTCTACGAAAGTCCAATGTGCAGCATAGAACTGACGCAATATTGTAGCATAAATTGTAAGTCACGAAGTGGTAATTCTCATACACACAGTAATGGGAATCCCCATCCTACACCCCCTCCACATATAGCAATTTACTGTCTCTGAGAAAACAGACTTCTTTCTCAGACTATGATATTTCATAACGTATCTTTCCAAACAAAAGAAACACCTTCCATTCAACATTGGTATTTTTAAAACCATTAGAGCTCCCAGTTACACAGGTAGATTTAATAAGTATCCCTTTAAGAAGAAACAATTTTCAAGAGAAAACTTATATCTTACTTGTTACATTGACTTATAGTGCATTTGATCGCAAATAGCAAGATAATTACCAAAGATAAATAAAACTTTAAAAAGTATTCAACTCATTAAATATAACTATATGTCAATCTCCTGCCAGCCCTCAAGCTGGATACTGTGAGGAGAAAACAAAAATCAGCAAGGTATCAGCTCAGCCTTCAGGCGCTCATCATATGCAGCCATATAAGTCATTATTACGCAGGTCACTGACACTGAGCTATCCTAGCAAGAAGTCTATCACAGAATAATCTCAATTAGCAAAATCTACATCCAGAGGAAGAGATGTATCTGAAGGAAATAATCAAAATCAAGGAAACTCAGTTAAACTTCTCTCAGAAGACGACACAAGTGTAGCATGTGTTCAAGTCTTAAATGCGGTCATCAAGTTACTGCTTAGTGTCACTCTGTACCAGAAAAAGGAACTTCCCCACCCTCCTTCACCAAAAACAAACAAACAAAAATATACAAGAGAAAATAGGTTAAAACTAATCTAAAGAGCCAACTTACAAAATTACTTAAGAGACTGAGGACACGTCTAAAGGGGGAGATGGGCTTTGGATGGAAATGGGTGGAAGGGTTTGTGGACTGATGCCCATTTATATGAGACTCAAGTAATTTTTCCCATCAGCTGACAGAGCAATGGGCAGCACAGGATTGCTCCCTGCTCTGTCGGCAAAACACAGGGCAAAAGCCAGCCACCGCTCACCATCCCCTGGGCAGCTCTGTGGCTTGGGTACCTTGTAATCTGTTAGTTTCAAACCATGGTGATGCCATAAATTGGCAAGCATTGCATCTGATCAGTCATTAGCCAGTTTATCATGAATATTACTGAGTGAATGTGATATATGGCACAGTTCATTCAAGTTTAAATAGCTGTTTATATCCTGAGGAATTCCTCACCAAAGTCATATGGGTTATTTTTGAGTTGTGGAGTAGACGCTTTAAATACCTATGTCCCAACCCCCCCATAACTCTCACATTGTTCATTTTATCAAAGGTATCACGCAATGAGAATCAGCAACGTAATCAAAACAAAAATTCACTTTAAAAGGAAATATACTATCTATAGATAATTAAGTATTATCTATAAAAATATTTTAAGAATTGGAATGATATCAAGCCATTAGGCAAAATCACTTGTATAGAAAAAAGTATTAGAATCCTATCATTCTGGAAATGAATTTAAGTTTTTCACCCAACATCACAGAGGGATGTGACTGATTCAGTCTCAATGGCAAGGGAAAATTTTTAATAGATTCTGAGGTTTGCAGTGCTGGCCATGTTTTCACGGTGGTTCAAGCAGACGCATTTCATGGGTTTTAATACACACCAAACAGTGTTTACTGCTTGAATACCCATGACAGCAAATCTGAGACAGGTCAGTCAAGTTAGTTTGATGAAAGAGATCTGATTTTCTTCGTGTGCTGAAGCTGAGAGCAAAATGGTACCCGTGAATTAGAATCCTAGGAAAGAGGTGTTAGCAAGGATTTGTGGGTTTTGTCGTGACTTGTTTTCTCTCTGCAGATGTGTCTGGGGTGGGCTACCAGCGACAACTTTTAACGAAAAGATGCTCTCACTTTTCTGCCCTTCAGAGGCTGTGGTGGACGGTGATTGCTCAACAAGAAAGCTGCTGTTTCGCCCTCCACTGTACACAGGAGGGTGCGGAATTTGGCCAGCTGTTGAAGCAAAGAGGAGAGTTAGTTTCAGCACAGAACATCACACCGCTGTTAAGAAACTGCCCTGCATAGAAAGTTGAGAAATGCGTAACCTCCCCTCTACCAGGAACTAACAGCGTGGCAATGAAAACTATCTAAGTTATGGGTCATACATAATAAAGCGCCTCTTTTGCTAAATTCTCGCCACTAGACAAATAAGTCTGGGTTCAAAAATCAAGTAGATCATCATTCTTTATTTGAAGCTCAAAGTAATAAGAGGAAACATTTAGAATGTGGTTTAAAGAGTACATATCTAGAAATCGGAGAATGTCACGTATGACGGCAGAATGGCACAGTGGCAAGGGCACTGCGGGGCTTTCAGAGCTGGGTCCCAGGCCTGGTTCTGCCACTAACCAGCTTTGTGACCTTGGCCAAATCGCTTATTGTCTCTAGTCTTCAGTTTCCTCAGCGATAAAGTGAAGCACTGGACTTGAGGACCTCAACAGGTGTCTTCCAGCTCTTGGAACACTGACCGATTACAAGCACTGCAGGATAATATGGCCCCAACATTCCCAATCATGGGAACCGTGCGGTGTTCACCCTGCAGAACTTTGATCTTACAAGTATCGTTTTCCTTTAACTAGATAATTTTGCTTGTGTTCACCATACTTATGCCTTTTAAAGAACTAACTATGGCAAAAAGCCTACGGCCCTTCAACCTCTGATAATGTTTAAATACAATTTGAGAAGTATAGGCATATTTCTCACTAAAAGAGCTTAATTTTCTTATTCTTAAAAAAACACATCTTACATACTTCATATAACACACAAAGCATCAAGAAGAAAATAAAACTTACTAGTAATCACATCACAAGATATATCCTCCTGTTAACATAATGGAGTATATCATTCCAGGTGTTTTTCTATGTAGACACACACACTCATGCGTGCACTGGTGCACATGCATGCGTGCGCACACACACAGACATGTTTTATTAAAAAATGAGCTTGTGCTTTTTTTTCAATGAAGCTCACATTTTTTTGAAACCTTATTTTTTCACTTAATGTATATCGCAGATATCTTTGCATGTTGATAGGTATAAACATATGTCACTAATTTTAACTGCTGAAAAGCTTTCTATTATACGCATGTTTTATAAATTATTTAACAATTCCTTGGTGATTTAATAATATTTATTAAGATTTAGCACAATTCTACAGTAGTAAAATGAAGATTAGGTAAATTATTTGAATAATTCTACTGTCTCAAAAATGTAATACATTGGCAATTAACACAAGTAAGTTTTTGGTGTTTGTTTTGCTGTTTTCTTTGAGTATAGACAATTATTGTTTCCGTCATCATCAGTTAGCTGTCCAGGATGGGAAGCAGAGGTGATGGGGGTCCTTCACAATAGACAGGCAATGGTTTATTTATAACCATGCTCTATGGAAATAAGTTCGGGTGTCATATACAAGCAGCCATGTATTTCCACAAGTGATATTCTGAGGTATCTTTTAAAAGGGTATAGATATGGGAAAGATGAAACAACTATTTACAACTTGCTATTACTCATGTTTCAGTAGACCAGATCACTACAGCTAAAGCCAGATGAGACTTAACTAATTCCCAAGCAGTGGAGGCTGATAAAATCTAACCTCTGGAGCCACAAGGAAGGCGCCCAGCCTTCTGCAGATCATGGTAATCCAGGTCTTTCTGGAGTGGCCACTCCAGGTGGCTATACAAGAACGCCGATTCCCCTGAAGATCTTGGCTTTACTTATCTCCCCAGCCCGCTTTTGGCTCCTCCGCAAGCTGATCATGGCTCCCTACCCTCAACACCTTAGCCTCATTGGTCTGGAACTGGAACCTACTCTTCATCTTTCTCTGAGCAGCCAGCTCATTTTGGTAAGAGCCCCTGAACCCATCCTGCTATTTCATCAAACCCCTTCCCGTTTTGGCTCTGGGTCTCCGTCCCAGTCACTTAGCCGAGCTAGGGAAATCCTGCACCCGCCATCCTGGCTCAGATTTGCCTCTCTTGGCTCTGGTGTCCTCTACCATGGCGTTGGCCTCAAAATGCACACCCCTAGCTTCCTACTGGTTTCATCCCCTCACTGAGCCCCAGGCTTCATTCAGGCAGACAATGTGCCCCTCTGTCACCAAGGCTGACTCAGCATCCACCTGGCTCCTGACAGGAGTCTCCTCAGATCAGCCTGGAGGAAGCGGTGGGTAAGACCTGTTTTGCTATTTTCTTTGGCTCTAACACTGAAATTTTTATTTCATTGTAGTAACCTCAGTAAGCAGAAATACTCTTTTCTAACATTTTGGAAACAGCTTTGGTTATGTCACTCTAGGGCTCAAATGTCTTTACCAGCACTCCATTGCCTGCAAAGTTGAGTAATAATAAAAATAAGCTCTCTCTTATGGATTATGGTGGACCAGGTACGTGCTAAGTGTTGACATTCCATTATCTCATTTAATCCTCCAAACAATCCTGTCAAAGACACACTATTATCTCCATTTTAAAGATGAGGAACTTGAGGGATAACTAGGAAGGTTCATCAAATAAGCCATCTGGCAAATAAGCCATGTACTAACCACGGCATTACATTGCATCTCTAACTTTTTTCTTTTCTTTCTTTTTTTTTTTTTTTTTTTGCCATTTTCCCCTAATCTCCTTTTATTATGGAAACTTTGACACACACACAAAGGTAGAAAGAGCAGAATAATAAATCACCGTCACCCAACTTCAACAACCATTGACATATGGTCAATTTTGTTTCATCCATACTCTCACCCATTCTTTCTCTCCAACACCCATCCCGCCCAAACTGGATTATTTTGAAGCTAATTCAAAATATCACTTCATTTCGGGTGTAAACATTTCAGGGTATATCTCTAAAATACACCACATTTCTAACCCTATCTAGACCCCAAACAAACTTGCCAGCAGGACTCCCCAGCCTCTGGACCACTCAGTGCCAGCTCCTCTTTCTAGCTGCTCTTCCGTTGCTTCCACACACAGGGCCCACTCTCAGCCAGCTCTGTGAAGGTAGTCCCAGAGCATCTGAATGAAAAGGCTATGAGGTGGATCTTAAAAATTCAGGTCCTGGACCCTACCCCAGACCTTCTGAAAGAGAATTTCTGATAAGGCCCAAGGACTCACATTTTGATAAGCTTCCCCAGGTGATTCTTGAATACACTGAAGTTTGAGAACCACAGGTACAAAGTGGCCCACATATTTTCTGCATGTCTCTTTCTCGCCTTTAATTATTCCATTCCTTCCTGAAATTCCTCCCTTTCCTCTACTGTTCCCAACCAGCTGCCACTTTTTAACTAACCCCAATGTCAGCTCTTTCATGAAATCTTTTCCTGATTTCTCCACTGAAAAAGTCTCTCCTCTTCTGAATTTCCCGTACATCTTATATTCTGTTACAGTACCAGGCACTGTAACACAGTTTTTTATGCATTTATTTTATCCTCACTATTAGATTATAAACTACTTGAGGACAAGGGCCATTTTTAACACTTCTTTGTATCTCTTGCATCCTGCCTTGCAAGAACTGGCAATTATTAAACAATTCCAGAATTGACTTGTACTGTCTCCTACAGTTCAGAACTTTAATTTCAAAGTTAATTATACAGAGTTTTATATATTAAATCAAAATTAATGTTCAAGTGAATGAATTCTTTCCTCATTTCACATATAGTCTAAAGATGCAAAAGCTAAAGAAAATATTCCTAGAACATTAATTACAAAATAAGAAATTTTACTATTAAAAAAGAACATTGGCGTTTGCTTCCAGATATGTTGGACTAAGACCTTGCAGACAATCTCCCTGCAGAAACCAACTCTAAAACCAGACATAATACAAGAAACAACTAGCTGCAGGTCCTGGAGAGTGAACAGAAGCAGAGGGATTCAGGTGGGGGGTTCATGGCAACTTGCAGGAGAGATGAAAGTTCTACACATGAGCTCCTGTCCGGCTAGTTTTTCACCTGGAGCTGAGCGGAGTCTGCACACGGTTGAAATAGGGTGCACCTGTCTTGCAAGGAAAGAGTCAGAGAGAGGATCCCCAAGCACCATGCATGGCTCTGCTGAGACCAGAGCTGCTGCACAGGAAAGAAAACTTGCAGTTCAAGGCCAGCAAAGAAAATTACTTACTAACACAAAACACAATACTCATCAGAGAAAAATAATGGAATCCAGAATCTCCACAACTTATTGTTCATAATATCTAAAATACAATAAAAAGTTCCTTAACGTACAAAGAATCAAGAAAATGCAACAACATTCTCAAAGGAAGAGAAATCAACAGAGTTGGACCCAAGATGACAAATTTGGAGCTCACAAGGATTTTCAAGCGGCTACTTTAACGACCTGAGGATGATATGAAGTTAAACAAAGCATCTTTTTTAATGCATGAGAAATCTCGGCAGAGTAATAGGAAGTCTCAGCAAAGAAACAGAAAGAACAAAAGAGAACCAAATAGAAATTTTAGAGCTAAAAAATATAATTTCTAAAACAAAAAATTCACTGGATAGACTCAATAGTCAAATCAACACGACAGATGAAAGCGCATATGAACTCTAATATGGATCAATAGAAATCACCCACAGCAAAGAACAGAGATTAAAAAAAAGATTTAAAAGTAATAGAGCCACGGGGACCTGTTAGATGATATTAAAAAATCAAATGTACTTATAATCAAAAAATTAGAAAGAAAGGAAAGCAGAATAAGGCACAATATACACAAAAGTTAACTCATAAGTAATCCAAGACTTAAATGTAAGAGCTAAAACTATCACTTAAAGTAGGAAAAAATATTTTGTGGCATATAGTTAGGCAAAGATTGCTTAAACAGTACATTAAAAGCACAAACTGTAAAAGATAGATTGATAAAATGGACTGCATCAAGATTAAGACTTTTGCTCTTCAAAAGACAAACAAACAAACAAACAAAGGCAAACCATAGACTGGGAGAAAACTTTTGCAAAATCTTTATTGAAAAAAGCGCTTTTGGGTCCCACCTGGTGGCACAGTGGTTAAGTGCCCACGTTCCGCTTTGGCGGCCCCAGGGTTCGCCGGTTCGGATCCCGGGTACAGACATGGCACTGCTTGGCACGCCATGCTATGGTAGGCGTCCCACATATGAAATAGAGGAAGATGGGCATGGATGTTAGCTCAGGGCCAGTCTTCCTCAGCCAAAAGAGGAGGATTGGCAGCAGTTAGCTCAGGGCTAATCTTCCTCAAAAAAAAAAAAAAGAAAGTGAAAAGGGCTTTCATCTAGATTATATAAAGAACTCTTACAACTCAATAATGAGAAGAGAGATTAACCAATTTAAAAATGTGCAAATTATTTGAACAGATACTTCACAAAAGAAGATATAGGCATAGCCAATAAGCATATGAAAAAATGCTCAGCATCACTAGCCATCACATGGATGCAAATTAAAAATCACATATAGCCACTAGAATGGCTAAAGTTAAAAAGACTGATAATACCAAGTGCTGACAAGGATGTGAAGCAACTAGAAATATCAAACATTGCTGTTTGAGCACGGAAGATGGTACATCTACATTAGACAACCAAACAGTAGTACCTTACAAAATTAAACATGAATGTACCACAGGATCTAGTACTAGGGGTTACCACAAGGCATGAAGATATGTGTTCACAACAAAGTGTGTATGCCCATTATTCCTAACATCCAAATACGGATAGCTGTTATTCACAATAGCCAAAACCTGGAAGCAACCTAAATGTCCACCAATTGGTAAATATTAAAAAGTAATGTGGTATATCCATACCATACAATATTACTCAGTAATAAAAATAAACAAAATAAGTGAATCTTAAAAACATTATGCTAAGCAAAAGAAGCGAAACACAAAAGCCTATGTACTGTAAGATTCTATTTAAATGAAATTCTAGAAAAGACAAAATTCTTGTGACAGCACCTCAGTGGTTGCCTGGGGCCATCGGTGAGGAAATGGATGGGGTGCAAAGGGGCCCCAGGAAGCTTTTTCAGAAGGAATCCATTTTATTTCTTGATTGTAGTGGCTTTTTGTATGATAATATATGACAACTCAAATTATCAGCTGCACAGTAAAATTCATGAATTTTATTGTATGCAAATACAACAAATGAAAAAGAGATTTTTTTAAAAAATAAGCATAGAATTAAAGTCAAGTATTCTTGCACACCAAATTTCAGCAGATGAGTAAGCCAGTTTAGATAATTTAGAACAAACCAAAGAGACTTGGCAGGAAAAGTCAGCCTTCCAAAGAAAATGACGGATCTGTCATCAAAAGTATCAGAAAACAGTCCATCTGTTTACTGGCCTGGCAGTGAAATCCAGCATTTCAGTAACTGACGCTGAGGCAGAAAAATGGACTTGAATCGGGAAAAAGGAAATGAAAACCATCTGATTTGCCATTTAGGTCAAACAGTGACTTGGCAAGAAATAGTAGCAGAAAAACCTAGAAAAAAATTTGGCACCAACTTACTAAAAAGAGGATTTAATCTTCACAGCTAGTGACAGTATATGGTGGAATTGAAACATGAATCTAAACAATGTTTCCCAGCGACTTCAAAAACAAAGAGCTGCCAAAGCTGAGACGAAGATCCTCTTTTGGAAAGCAACTCTTAAGTCGGTGGTATACACAAAAGACATTTTCACTTAACTTTATATAAAAGAGCTAAGCAACTGAATAATTTGATTCGTATTCAAAACATTTTGTGTTTCAAATTCTTTAAATAAACTTTTTATTTTAAAACAGTTTTAGATTTACAGAATTATTGCAAAGATAGTACAAATTGTTCTGTCAACCCCACACTCAGTTTTCGCTATTATTAGCATCTCACATTATGGTACAGTTTTCAAAGTTAATGAACCAATATTAACACATTATCGTTAACTAAAGTCCATCTTTTATGCAGATTTCCCTTGTTTTTACCTAATGTCTTTTTCTGTTCCAGAATTCCATGCAGGCAATGTCATTACACTTAGCAATCATACCTGCCTGGCCATTTTTTGATTGTGACAGTTTCTCAAACTTAGTTTTTGAAGATCTTGACAAGTTTGAGGAGTACTGATCAGGTTTTTGTAGAATGTCCCTCCGTTGGGCTTTGTCTGATGTTTTTCTTATGGTTAAACTGGGACTGGATTTTTCAAATATCTTTTGCTCCCTTTTGTAACTCTTAAAAGCACCATAATGTCATATTATAATAATTCAGATTATTGTTCAGATTATCATCTCCATCTTCAAATGAAAATGTCTGAAAGTATTCTGGCTGCAGTAGATTTAAGCGAATGCTTCAAAGTGAATTGCCAATTACACAAAAGCTCTAAAATGCAGCTATTTTGTATACTCTAAAACACATTAATAGTATTATTAATTCATTAGCCTCAAATAAGATTCAGTAGTGAATGCACGGCTAGGCAGTCATAATTCCTAAACTTGCAGGTGGTTGTTTTTGATTAGGTTAACTTTATGCAGCTTAAGTTGCTAAATTATCTATTTTTATATATTCTCTCCCAAATCACAGGTGGATTAAAAAAAAGCTATTTTCCAAGTGGCTTTAAGGAGTAAAGATATCTTTGAAATATGAGGGAAACATGATCTCTTATTATTAACTAGCTTGATATTATAATTTATTAACTCTTACTATTAACCTGTCCAAATTTAACAAAGGAATGTAAAAGTAAACAGTTTAGCACATGAAGGGGAGAAAAATGAACTCCATTAACAAGGCCACTGAATCAGCGACAGGTCATTTTTCTCATGACACAGCTCACCTTATTTGTGATGGAAAAATCCACAGGGACTTCATAGTCAGTCAGGCTCTGGATTTCTATCCAGACTTTCATAAAATGTTTTAGTAAGTATGCTCCAGGTTATTATTTGGCTCTCATCCTAAAGACAAGGTCAGCAGAAGTTGGACGTGTTCAACACACCATGGGAAAATGCTACCTGACACGATCCTGGTTAAAGTGACCCAGCATGAGTCTCTGACTAGGGGAAAAAAATAAACAGCCAGGCAGGTGGGCCAGCTTGGAACAGAAGTAGTCTATTAGCTGCGAAAATTACTAGACTGTGTTCTGGCTAAGATTTTGTAGCACCGAATTCAAAAAGGAAAACAAAACGAAACCAAGCACAGCATCCCAGGGCACAGAGCATTTAGCTGTTAGGTTGGTGGTCACATGGTTCCAGCTCAGAGCAGGGTTTCTGGGCATCCAGGCACCCTGACCTGCGGACTGCTGGGCCACCATGGGGGCTCAACAAGCACTTATCAGAAAAAGGAGTGAGGAAATGTCTTTACAAGAAGAGCAGAGGGGGCCACCCCATGGGGTCCTAGTAAATGCTTGAAGCCCCTCACGCAGCCTCACCAAAGTTTTGTCAACAAAAGCCAAAAGACCAGATCGATTTCTTAAACTTGGAGGGCACACACATTTCTCAGCACCTGTCATGGTTCCCACTGTTCACTTTCTGAATGTGGAATCTGCCAGATTCAGGTCTAGGGACTGACGTCAGAAAGGAGAAGGTCGTCTTTCAAAAGTAGCCTGTCTCCTGATTCTCCCGATGGTATCCCACTCTGTTTATATCTCAGACCAAACAAGAAAACCAAAACAGAGGAGTACCGCCTTCAAAGGGGCACTTCGTTTCCATCAGTCTGTGTGCACGTGACACTCCTGAGAAGTGGGAAAGAAATCATCTAATCGTGAGGGTCAGATAAGAAAGGGACGTAAATCCCATGTGCTTCAACCACCCATCTGATTAATGAAGGGAAAACACAAGCTTCATTACGCAGCAGAAACTAAGGGCAGCGTCGTTGGAATAAACGAATAAAAAGACTCAACCCAGTTTCCTCTGGTGAGTCAGGATCAACCTGGAAGAAATGACGTACCTGTTGAGAGCTGATATTTATAGGCTGTTTTAAAATGATCCATGTGACGCTCTCAAGCAGAGGCGGGACTGTCAGGGAACCAGGATAAGTCCAGTAGTCCCAGGATGGAGGAAGCAGAGATAAGGGGTCAAAATTCGTGAACAGAGTTTGTTTACCCTGGGGAAGAAAAAAGAATCCCACAGATGACAATGGGAAAGCTAAACACAGACCTCAAAAAAGAAAAAACCCAAAACTATATCCAACGAAATATTATTTCACTGGAATTCTTTAGTTCATGGAATACTTTAGCAACTGCCTTTTGTATCTTAAAAAAAAAAATTGTCTGCCTTAATCTAAAAATTTTAGATGAAGGAGCACATTGCCAAGATTTATTTAAGAAGCACAAGATTTGTTTTAATATAAGTGGTCTTTCAAATGTGTTCCAACTAAAGGCTTATTCTCTAAAAGTCCAATACCAGAAAATAATTAGGTGTAAGTGGATTTATTAGCGATGATTTTGGATAATTCAAGACTTCTTCATGTTTTCCAGAGATAAGTGGTAATAGTTACTTCTGCTCTATTGGTCAAGCATGTTCCCAACTTGCTTCAAAGCAGGAGCATACACAATGTCTAAGATCTATACTGTTAAAAGAAAATAAGAGAATGCAGGAAAAAACCAGGAATATATTAGTCATTAGTAAATAGTAATTAATTTTACCTTTTCTTTAATGGAATCCAAAGTGTCAGTAATCTTTTGCAGTTGGGAATTATGTTCACCCACCTGAAAACATCAAATTTCGAAAGAAATGGTTACAGTAGCAAATCAGGTCTGAATCACTCCATTTTGGTCACTATTTTTAAATTCTTTTTTTGAAACACCTGAGCTGGCCCAGAACAAACAGTGATTGTTCTATAATGAAACTCTCTTTTCCCTGCTGGCCTTATCAGGTCCAAAGAATCTGAATAAGAAGATACTATTACAGGGCTCCTTGGTCGAACTGTAACCCTGATGCCAAAACTAGTAGTAACAGCTTCATATTTCTTCAACTTTAGGAATGTTTAAGAGAAATCTTACTTAGGAAAATGTTACTTAATACCTGCATTATTAAATCAGATGTGACTTCTAAACCGAGATCCAAACTGAGTATTGTGACATCAAAACATTAGAGAAAAACATCTCCCACTTTCGGCCTAAAGTGATTTGAGGTCCCGAATCAAGGCAACGTGTCATCACGAGCAGAATTCTTCAGAAAAATATATGTACCTCTTTTCATCATTGCAGGTGTCCTGAATCTACCTGAAGCTTTTATGTCCTTCACGACTGAAGTATAATTTCTTGTCCCACTTGGGTCCCACTGCCACCACCAGACTTGGTGGCCAAAGGAAAGGACCTGCTGCCAGCCTTGCCACTCCCCCCGGTCCCAGCTCCTATGAGTTACAACATGGCACACGGAGTCAGTGGCATAAGAGAAGTGCACGCCCTGCAAGAATGCGGTCACAGTGGGAGCTGAGCGGCTCAACCCATCCACAGGTATTATGACAAGGATGCTTGTCTGAGCACATGCGAACATCAGACAAAGAAAAATACAACAAGATGAGAAGAAATGGTCAGTGCTTTTGGAACCACAAACCATTGTGGTAGAACTAGTGCTTCAAGAATCAGGAATCTGACCTTTACTCTGTCCTGTATCCCTAAATATTGTGTAATCAGGAAGAGCCTAGAACAAAGATTTTCTTCTCGGGATCTCAACTCTTCCTTCTGCTGTTCTTGTGGCTGTTGTTGCTATTCACATAACAACAATCAATGGACAATGAGAAGAATCATAAGACAATGCTCCTAGGGTAGTTCTGGGCCTTTAGATGAACCATAAACTAACATACAAATTTTTAATATTCATTTCAAAAGGAAAACACGAAACCTAGAGCTAGTTGACTATTGAAAAATGGTAGACCGTCTGTTCCATGACTGAAACTCTTTATCCAACATGGCAGATTATTTTAAACGAAATCAGTGGATTCTCACCTGTAAAAATACGCCCAAGACAGCTAGTCCATCGGGCTCATGAGCTGCCTCCACAAAGCTGGGGTATTTGTCTGAATTCCAATGAACAATATGGAGCTGAAAGGGAAGTGCACAATATAATTCAAATAATGTTTTTTAAAACATTCTTAAAAACATAAATGCAAATAAAATGTTTATACAGCTGTTCTGGTGCTGTGTACTTATATGTATAATGTATTCTTCACAAGAACCTTCGACAGAACCCTCATATCTGCTTTTGTCCAAAAACTAAAGCACGAGAAGTGAAGGGCCATGGTCACTTAGCTAGTCTGCGGTGCACTATGCATTAAGGTCCACGTCACCATTTAGAAAGATGTGGAGCATCCGGCCAAGCCCCTCTAGCCTGAACAACCTCCAGCCATTGCTCCCAAGCCACTTGGGGCCCCTCTACGTCTTCCACTGACGGGACTGCAACTGAGCAGCCTTAGATCAGAGCCGAGCTGGTGGCAGAGTCCAGCGAACGAGCTTAGTCTCACAGGCAGGGGGATAATCTACTGCCCCACAGCAGGTTTTCAGGGACAACCCTGATGTTAAGGACAGCGCCAATTGTTCCTGAAACTGCCCGGTCAGATGTTCCTCACTGTCATTTAAGACTTTTTATTGCTCAAAAAGGCACATTCTCCTTAAGAGTAACTATTTTAAGCAGTTTTCACAAGTTTACTACCTTCTATAAATATGTTCAGATCCTTTGCTGAGACCAAGTTTTAATGTGGAAAAAGAGGCTTCAGGGTCTAGGAACCAGAGGCGTCTGAGGAAGAAAATGAGAGGGAGCTGGTGCTACCGAGGAGGGGAAAAAGGAAAGAAGGAGAGAGGGAAGGAGTTGGAGGACCTGGAACCCTAGAAAACAGCACCTGCCTACTTCACAACTCCACCCGCGCACAAGTGGCCTTCTGCAAGCTCACAGTTGTCCTAAATGTTCTGCCACTGTAAACAGTGCAGAACCCCAAACACGCCAACAAGTGCGAAAGATTGTAGAATAACAATAAGGCAGAAAACCATTCTTGGAGGATCTTCATTCCTGGTTAAGGAAGGGACAAACTGAGAAGGGAAACAGGACACATTCAAATGATTTGGCCAAGATCATGACTAGACCATGTTGTCCAAGGACCCTATATGAGGGATGGACTTCAGATAAGATCTCCTTCAAAGGAATCCTTTTGGCATTTCAGAGAGGAAACTCTTATGAAGGTTTTCATGCACAAATCACCCTTCTGGCTGACTGTGACAGAGAGAATTCAGTATATTCAAATACATGTTTTTATCCCAACCTTTAAATATAACTTCACATCTTACAGGCAACTAATATGGGGGGATTTCTGGATAAATAAAAATTACCGGGGCTGGCCCCGTGGCCGAGTGGTTAAGTTCGCGCGCTCCGCTGCAGGCGGCCCAGTGTTTCGTTGGTTCGAATCCTGGGCACAGACATGACACTGCTCATCAGACCACGCTGAGGCAGCGTCCCACATGCCATAACTAGAAGGACCACAACAAAGAATATGTAACTATGTACTGGGGGGCTTTGGGGAGAAAAAGGAAAAATAAAAATCTTTAAAAAAAAAATTACCATAAACAGTGAACTATAAAACCATCAACTAGTGCACCATCCATAAACAGTCAAGGAAGACTGTGGGATGTCCAGACAGAAAGTATAAAAGTGGCTTCCTGTGGCGCCATGTTCTGAGTCGGTGTGAGATAGCTGGGGGAGGAACAAAACCTAAAAACACTGGATGATGAAACAAAATTCATTGGGGTCACATGAGATAGATGACATTCCACTGTAAGGGAGGGGCTAAAAAGAATACTAAAGTTGTTTTCAATGGCTCTGCGCCAATGCGTCAGTTCACTTGGGAAGAGATGACCCCAGAAAGATAGAAAGACATGAAAGGACTTCTTCAGCTTCACAACCACAACTGACTAGAAAATGAATTTGTAACTAAAGAGAGGTGAATCAATATCTTCTACTGGTTAAAAAATGGCAACTATTTGAAATATTCTGGGAAACTAGAGCAAGAAAAATCCTTTTTTTAAACAAGTCGTTCTCTCTCCCACACACCTTGCTTAACTGGCAGTGATACCATCACAGGAAATGATGTCACTTTTATTCGCATTTGCATTTGAGTTAAAATTCAAACAAACAAATAGCAAACACACATTTCCTGACAGACGATGTCAGCTGCAGCGACTTGAGCTGAACAACAAGAAGTCGTAGCCATTGCAAAAATGGGAATGATAAGATTCTTCCCTATTGGAAAATGATTTCTAAATAATAGTATTATTCAACTTTAGTATTCTTTAAACTGCATACTATTGATATGTAAATATGCTTAGTAAGCCAACATCACCATTAATGTTGAAATCATAGTTTTACTATCAACTACATATTTAATACGCTATTATATATTCTTCATAAACTGTAATCAGAGTTCCAACTATGGAGTGGACGGTTAGCCTACTTTTTGTAAATGCATAACTCTTGAGATGAAGTTGTTCATGATTTAGATCACTTTAATCTCTCTCTGTAATGTCACAAATCCTCAGACTAGGCCCCAAATTAAGTTTTTATATGTTGTTTTTTCCTTTCTTTTCCTCTTTTTATTTTTAAGAGGATACAACTTGATGATAGTCATGAAGTTAGGTACAAAAGTGGCTGGAAAAACTACAACACTTTAGAATCATTTCTACCACTGAGCACAGAAGAATTCTTTTGAATCTGATACCAAATGCAAGTGACTCCCACTTACCTCCATCTCCAGCCCTGACCTCTTCTTGAAACTCCAGGTGTGTATCCAACAGCCTCCTTGAACATGCGCCTAGAGCATCTAATAGGCATCTCAAACGTACCACGTCCAAATCAGAAAGTGAATTCCTCTCTGCAACCTGCTCCCCGTGGACTTCCCCATCTCAGTAAATGGCAGAACCATCTTTGCAGTTGATCAAGCCAAAATTTCAGGGCTGCTTCTAGACTCCTCCTTTCCCTTCTTTTAATCTTGACCTCCTTTTCATTGGCAAGCCCCACTGATCTTACCTCCCAAACACATCCTGGATCTGCCTAGCGGTCTTCCCCTCCACCACCCCCATCATTGCTCACTTGAACTCCTCCATAACCTCCATATTTGTCTCCCTGCGTCAACATTTGCCCTGCCTCTTCTCCACAAAGCAGCCAGTTCTATTTTACAAAATATAAAGCAGGACATGTCATTCTGCTGCTCAAAACCTCCCGCTGTCTTTGTCCCGTTACATTAGGGATAAACTCCAAACTGCTCACCCAGCCCTACCAAGCCCGACGTGGAGTGGGCCCTGCCTGCCTCTCTGGGACACAGCTTGTAACTTCTCCTCTACCGTTAATTCCAACCCCAGAAACCAACTTCTTCCTCTGCTTGAACACGCCAACCTCCTTCCCGCCTGAGAACATTTGTAGTTGCTGTTCCTACTTACTGGAAAGCTCACTCCAGATTCTGTCCTGGTGCTTCTCCTGGTCATTCAGTCTCAATTCCCATACCATCTCAAAGAGGCCTTTCCTGACCACTGGCTCTGCCAGATCCCATGGTATGGTTCCCATCAGAGAACCCACCACATTCCTCTTGCTTATGTGTTTGTTTACTTCTAACACCCCACTAACCCTCTGGTCTGACCCAGACTTCCTCTTTCTCCATCGACATTTCCTGTCTCAAACCAGAAACACTAACTCCACCCCTCCCTCAGCCTCAGACCCAATCAGTCAACCAATCCCACAGCCGCTGCACCTCCAGCCAGTCCTCCAATTGCACTATCATCTATTACCTTTAATAGATTTTAAACCAGCATCCATCTAAGATATTTTTAAAAAGTAAATATGGTCACTTCCCAACTCAAAGCCAGTCAGTGACTTCCCACTGCACTTAGCTTGAAGTTCACAATCCTTACCGTGAGTCACCTTAGTGAGATCTGGCCCCTCCAGGCTCTCCAACTTCAGCTCCAACAACCCTCCCCTTTGTTCTCCATGCTCTGATCACACTGGCCAGTCTGTTCTACAAACATGTGATGGTCTTTTCCCACGCCAAGTCCTCACACATGATTTATGCAGGTGTCTCTCCCCTTTGCCTGGCTCACTCCCACTCATCCTTCAGATTTCGGGTTAAAGGCCTCTTCTACAAGGAAGCAACCCCAGGCCCAACCCTCCTTTCTTCCAGCACTCCCCTCAGGATGAACATGAGTAGGCTGGGCAAAGACCGGGGACACAGGATCTCAATGAATTCTCAGAGTAAATGAATGAATGCATGGACAAATTAAATAAGAAATAGCTTTAAATACCTACTAAAGAACAGTATGAAATTCCAGCTAAGGCTTTATCCACTTTGAGACGGAAAATCTACAAAGACGGGAAGTGGAAGAAGTATGAAAGTGGAAGGTGTAACCATAGAGGAACGTGACCAGTTTTCCTGAGTTGCTTAGGAAATTTACAAGGCAGGGATCCAAAGCCGGCTCTTAATCCCCACAAAGCTTCTGAGACTTAGAACAATATGTTAAGTTTAGAACACACAAAAAATTTAGAAAGCAAACATGAAAAGTATTCAGATTATATAAACAGAGACACCATACAGATTCAGGAGTCCCACTTTCTACATCTTGGCATCTTTTGTCCACTGCCACGGGATACTCTGGATGTATATTTCATTCCTCCACCCTCAGAACAGAGTGGGTCCCATGCTCTAAGCACTTGGCCTCAGACAAAAGTGCTTTAGTAGGCGAAGTGGGCATTTTGGTTGATAGCTTCAAAGAACTGATGTATATGGTAATGGAAGAATAAAACTGGAAAGAAGTTCCATTTGCTGGATTTCTCTCAACAGCAGGGCTATGAAGCAGCATCTAACTCCACAGCTCAGTAACCACAAGAAAATGAAGAAAAACTATACTTGTCTGCTAACATTGCTCTGTCTTGCCTAGACGACCCACAAGCCAAATTATTTTCACTCAAATAGTTTTGGCTGAGTCACACAATAATTCACTTTCATCTCATGGTAAAGTTGGGTGTTAGCAATATTTAATTGTATTAAAACTTGAAGTCTATCCTTTAACCAGGGGATTAGAAAAAGTAGAGTATTATTAATGAATATAATTATAAGGAAAAGGCATAACTTCCCAATCAAAAAGAGACAAGTCAACGAATGCTGTATTGTGCTATGCTTTACCAATGACCTGAGCAATTAACAGAGATTCCATTTCATACCTGTAACTGTAGAGGTAATGTAGAGTTTAGGAGAGTTTGAGTCTTTATTTTTCTTCCCTAAGAGAAACTTTGCCATTTACCATCACCTCTATAATATGGACTTTACATGATATTAGTACAGTCCATATATATTTGTGTCTGGACCAAATACATACAAGTTGGGCCTAAAACAAATGTTTCATTCTCTTCCTTCCCACTGGCCTTTAGGAAACACAACAGATATTGTAGAAAGAGTTTGTAATTTGGGTTTCAACCCATCTCAACTGCCTCCTAGCTGGATAAGTTACTTAATCTCTCCAAGTCTCCAGTTTACTCATTTCTAAAATAGGCACAATAACCCTATTATGAAGCTCTAATAATAGATAGATAGCTCTAATAATAAGAGCTTAATAATAATTAAGCTCTAAGCTCTCAGAGTTGGTTTAAGACTCAGAAGGGCTGCATTCGTAGCTCTCATATTGATACACTCTCATCGTGATGAAATAAAGCAACTTCAGATACGGAGACATCTAATTGGCTTGGGAGATATTTGGGGCCGAGGAAATTGTCTTCTGTGCCCCTTAAATGCCACCACATAGGAAAATTCTGAATCATGAACCTGTCTGACGGCTTACCTCTGCGGCATATCTCACTCCGTCCACCACGTGCTCGGAGCCATGATCGTCCGCGGACCCCCAGTGAAGATGGAACTGCCGTAGCCTGTAGCTTCCAGTGAGAGGACCCCCACGCAGAACTAAACATCAAAATTGTTAGCAAGAAAAAAATATTTACACACGGTGCCACAACCCACAACATCTCCCTAATTACTCAACATGTCCACGTCCTCCACGAAACTTTATACAAATGTGTCATTCAGTTTGTTAACAGGAATACATCTTTTAGGTACTTGAGGAGTGAAAATAAGCACTGAAAATGTTAGAGAGCCCACAATACAGATTTTCATGGAACATCTGGGAAATCATACCAGACGCACTGACTGGAAAGTCAAAGAAATTAGGAGTTCTTAAAGGTTAGGAATTGCACCATTTAATGGCGAATGTCAGCCTCCACAAATAAGGATGTAATATGCAATGAGGTCCATCTTGAACTTGGTCAAGCAGTCTAGCATTACGGTTAGAGACTAGGATTCAGCATTTAGAAGACCTGGGCACACGCTCTCTTTACAAACTGTACAATCCTGCACCAATTCTAACTTTGAAGCTTCAGCTTGCATGTCTAGAACCTCAAGATAGTAACACTACCTCCTCCTACTGCTGTTGTGAAAACAGAGGAAAAATTGAACACAAAACACTCATTGCCTGGCACACAGTCAGCATGCTGCACATGTCAGCTAGGACTTCTACTTCATTGCTGTTAATATTACTACAAAAACTGGCAAAGTAAGCACATCTTCTGTACTTGAATTCTATCTGGGGAAATGTGAAATACAGGACAAACTAACCCTTTTTTAAAAATCCATCATATCTTTGTCACTTTGGCAGAGTATATTTTAGGACTCTGCCTCAACAAACACAATCTCTAAAATGATTGCAATAGACTCTTAAGTATATAGAAAAGCTTCTTATAGAAAACATAGTCCTCTACTGCCTCCTCCCAATGAATCTTTATCGAGCACGCTTAAAGGATATGGGAGGATAAGGAAGCACTGGATGTTGAATACACCACACTCATTACTAAATTCCCGTCAATATCCAATAGGATTAAGTGTCAGATTGGTGAGGTGCAGCCTTAACAACAGTTTTATTGAAATTACCTACCTGCTTAGAGATTATATATATATATATATATACACGTATATATGTGCTATATATGTCTCAAAATTTCTCAAGAATAATCAACTTATATAAGAAGCAAAGGATGTGAAGAGGTATCACATGGAAACAGCAAGAGAAAAAGGAGGAGATAACACATTTGCCTAAGGCACATCCTTCTTTGAGCTGCCCTAAGGTAGGAGAAGGAATAATCCAGACTGCTGTCTGTATTGACCAGGACAACTGAACTCATTGCCCCCTGCTGAGTTTGACTCAGCTGAAGCTGAGCATCAGTGAGTAAGAGCCGGTGTAGTGGCTGGAATCACGGACCTGGGAATAGCCCCAGCTCAGCCACTAAGCTTGGTGATCTTTCAAAACTCACTTAAGCCTTCTGGGAGCTTCAGCTTTCTTGTCCATACCTGTGTTTGTTTGTCTGTCTATTTTTAATTAGGAGATTAAATTGGATGCTCCTTACCTTGTACAATTCTCAAAACTGCCAACAGAAAAAAATTATGAGCCCATGTAATAAAATTTTTTTGGAAGGGTGAATGGTTGGGGCTTTCTTTAGATTTATTTGGATTCAGATTTCTTTACAATAAATAAAGATAGCTATTTTCAAAGCCCAGGAAAAGTAAAAGCGAAGAGAGAACCACTTACTTCAGACTGCAGGGCTCGCTCTTCTGCTACTCTGTTACCAATAGAGTAATTCTACTATTTCTTCTCCCACTGGACAATGTTCATGAGGGCACAGACTCTGCCTGCTCGGGTCCCTACTGTACCCATTACCTAGCATAGTAACCATCACAGAGGAGATGCACGATAAATACTTGATGAACGAATGAATAAGATATTTGATTTGTCTTTAAACAAACAGTTTCAAAGATAATTCACAGATAAATTAATTTAAAAGACACATTTCCCTAAGTGACTCCATCCAGAATGGATGCAATGGTATTCCAAACGAAAAGATTTGCAATCAACAACTCTATTGTCCTTTTTTTTTTGCTGTTGCATAACAAGACCTGGCTGAACCATAAAGTCATTCCTTTACAGATAAAAAGCAGATTAGAGAACTTGAGTAATCAATGTGGAATCGACTTTGGGAGAAGATGCAAACAAGACAGCTCAGGAGAAAGAAAGTGATACCAAAAACCACACACTGTTACGGAAACGTCCCAGAACAATGGTTGATCTCTAGAAAGACTACTCTGAATCCATGATTTACAGCCCGATTAGCACAGCTCTGCATATCTGGACTCCACATGTGAGTGTTTCAACTAAAACATCCAAACAGGGACTACAAACAGCAAACGTCTACTTGTGAAGACCATTCTCTTGGAGAAGCTCTCTTCCAAAGAAACACGGATGGGTGGGGAAAGTGAGTCAAAATATCAAGGTTGATTTATCACTGACTTTGAGACAGTTCATAATAAAACAGTCAAACTATGGTGTAACATGAATAATGGCAGCAAAAATTATCTGTAATGAGAACGATTCAGTGTTTTCAAGCGTCAAATTGTTTATTTTACTTTCCAACCTAGATGAGTAAATAAATACTATAACCTCCATCTTATGTCTCAAAATGAGTAATCATTTCCCCAAAATCATACTTGGCATACCTATATATCCATTTATCCTTTCAATAAGGATTTTATTATAAACCTATTCCAAATAATACAGTCATATAAGAGATCTATAGAGATTAAGAAACTAGAGTAAAATGCCATAAAAGTCTGGGAAAAATTTAATATCTTAGTA
The DNA here is from genome assembly GCF_037783145.1 of Equus przewalskii. NCBI lineage: Eukaryota > Metazoa > Chordata > Mammalia > Perissodactyla > Equidae > Equus > Equus przewalskii. The sequence goes on from NC_091838.1 coordinate 3,286,798, forward strand.
AAAGGGTCTTTGTCATTTGTTAGATGCTGTAAAGACCGACAAAACTGTGAAACTAGAAATGTATGTGTTACTCCAGTGAATTTGACTTTTTAAAACTGTTAGTAATGTCCTAACCCAACTCATTTTCTGAAACTACACTGTAGTCAACTGCCTTGAATGATAAGCAAGGCTGGCAACAAAATCAGAAAAAAAATCAACTTAAAAATCAACACCTTTGTCTGTTCATGCAATTACTGTCTATCCCACTAGGATACGAACTCCTTTAAGGTAGAAACTGTCTTGTTCCTCCATATGCCCAGTGCCTATGACAGCGCCTGGACCATTAATGTTAGTAATATGAAATAAGAAAGAGACCTGGCCTGGAGGGGCACTCCTCCAAGACTTCAGTTTGTAGGGTTGATACCAAAGTGACCTGGGAATGGGGGAAGAGCATATTCTCAGGACTAGCGAGTCTAATGACAGTCAGCCTAATGCACTGCTCTCTGAAGGAAAGCTAACGAACAGGACATCTGTGTTGTGCTTGAAATCTAGGAAAGGAGGAACCGAAGAGCACACGTCTGCCAAGGTTATAAATGAGAGAGAGACCGAAGACATGGATGTTCCCAGTCACTGGGGCCTGAATTCTTTATGAAAGCTAAGACAGCCCTGGCCAAGTGTGTCTTCTTTTGCTCTGAGCACACACACACCAAGGTACACTCTGATCACTCATTCATTCAACAATTCTTACGAGCTTACTAGGGGCCAGCAATTGCGTCCAATGATAAGTATGCAATGGTGAGCAAGGTCATCCCTATCCTCAAGGAACTTATAGTCTAGTGAAGGAAACATAATGACAATAAAGTTTCATAATACATAATTGTCACAGATTACCAGTTCGGTGTCCTGGAGATCTTGGCTCCCGGGGGTAATCACACACCCAAGGTATTCTTCCCCCATATCTTTTTCTGTTTTTTCCTTTTTTAATGTATAATTTAAGATCTTGTGAATTTGGATGATTTCAGGGAGTTACCTAGAACTGGACAATTAGAACTAGATAACTAGATTGTAACTGGGAAATTGACAATTTCTAGAGATAAAAATTAAAGAATAATCATTCAATCCATAAAGGCACCAATATTCCTACAAGGCCTTTCTTAGCAAGAAACCAGCTTCCTTCCTTTTGACGTTTTTTTAAAATTTCAGCACAACATGTCTCACCCAGAGAGAGGACACAGACCATTATTATTTCTTTATGTTTTATTATTATTATTAGGTATTAATAGTTAGTTACTGAGTGCTTACTAAATGCCTGGAACTCTCTCATTTATTAAAATATAAAAATTAGTACACAGCCTTTAAAAACTAAATGCTCAAAAAATGAGTAATCCACCAATGTTTAAACTATTTAGGTGTCAACTGGTAAATATTAATTGATTTCTGGTGGTGTGTAATTTTATTGGGACTTAACCTATGCATAATAACGCATGCTGTACCCTAATGCCATTTCACGGTATTTTCCATGTCCTCCAAGAATGTTTTTACCTTAATCACACATTTATTGAGTACCTACTGTGTGCCAGGCACCATGCTGGGTAGATGAGTAAGACATAAGCCTTGCCCACAGGGAGCCTTTAAGTCAGTGGAAAGAGAACCACCTGGCAATTACAAGGCAGTGTGGGAAGTTCTGTGGTAGGACAAGCCTGGGATGTCACAGGAGGGTGAGGGGGCCAGTCAGGTGGGGTTCCCAGAGAGGCAAGATCCTATCTGAGTCCAGAGAGACCAGCAGCTAAGAGGAGAAACCCTGGTCTTTCCTCATGAGATTCCTATTTCCACTTTACTATGGCCAATAGGAACTCTTCCTCAAGAATTTCATACCCACCTGCTCCCTTTCTAAAGGACTTTTAAAGGACTATTAAAATTCCAAAGCACTGTTTAAGGACAGGGTAGGCAGCTGCCCAGCCAAACAAGCCCTCCAGGACCACGAGGAAGGTTTCGTGCCTGTGGTTTGTTGACTGGTAGGATTCAGAGTTAATTTTGGTCAAGAATGTCTTCTTTACAAAATGGAAACTGTATTATTCAAGTTAAAGTAGTTTGCTCAGGAAGTATGTTTGTGGTTTTTATAGTTTACCAAAGAAAAAGAAAAATCAGCAGCAACTTATGATGTTTGCCTATAGTGGTTTACACCCAAATCACCATGAAACATTCTCTTTTCATTTTTCTTCAGAAAAAAAGAATGAGAATCATGACCCATGTTATGTAGCTTCTATCTGGGATGGGTACAAAGTACTTCACAGACATTTTCAATCAACCCTGGTAATTTCATTGTGATCTAGATAGGATGAGCTCTTCATTGACGGGAGGGGGCACACCCTACCAATCTCAGACGAATGTCAAATCTGGAGACAGACAAAGCCATTCCACCAGTTAACCTGACTTAAAGGGAAAAGGAGAGAGAGAGAAGGTGGAGAGGGAGAGCCAGGGAAGGGGGTCGGGGGCAGAGAGAAAGACCTGGATCATCACAGAGCATATTAGAGTAGGAATTGTTATAACTACAGGTGCCTACATTTATAAAGAAAAAGCTGAAAGTTTTAAGTGAAGGTAATCTAATCATTTCTTATTCTAAAACTAGGAATGTAGCTTTTTTTTTTTTTTTTTTTTACATTTGAGCTATTATAAACAGTATCAAACTACAGTTATGGGTGGAATAAACTTTGTCCTTAGAAGCTTTGGACTACTTTTCCAACGCACCCATTACATCAACCATATCTATTAACACAGATTCACAAAACTGAGGGCTTGAAGGAAAGACAAGTGAATATACATCAAAAGTGAGGTCTCTCCTCCCCCAAAAAGTTTAAAATACTATATGTTAATCTTTTTTATGCATTTTTTTTACAATGTTCTGATAAAAATATATCACTTTTATGAATTTGACAAATATGAGGAAAAACTTTCAAGAGCTTATAGTTTTTGCTAACAATATAGCATTACATAAATACAGAAAATTATTACTAAAATAAATCCAAGCTTAATGAATAAGTGAAAACTTTCTTCCAATTAAGAATTTTTTAAATTTAACTATATCATTAATAGAGCAAACACAGAACATATATTAAATTAAAATAAAAATAATTTGTCAGAAGGCTTAAAGTGCTCCAAAATATGATTCTTTCTAATCTTCCCTTTCATCTTACTTTTAAACTTGATACTGTCTATTCCTTGGGCAGTGGGCATGCTTGAAGAAGGATTAAATGTTCATATTAAGGAAATGCTCTTCTCTACTTCATTTAGTTGATAAAATAACAGGTATTAAAATTCTATTTGGTAGGTCCATTATTTACTGACAGTGTGAAAGACACTATCCTATGAACTAATCAAACAAAACTTCTATTACAAGTTCTAGCAAAGTACCAATAAGGAACATACAAGGCACAGGTGTTTCAAATACCAAAGATAAGAAAGTGCAGTCCACTCGTCCAAGCCCCTCACCCCCACAAAAAAAAGAAATAGCCAACCTGATTTGTTCTCCGTGTCATCAAAGCCAACACTGAAGGAGTGGCCACTATTACTGATGATTTTAGCTGAGCTGGGGTCATACTTGATAGTCAGAGGTCGGAGCGAAGAGTCATATTTCACTTCCTTGGTTTTAATCTCAATTGGAGATTGCTGATCCCCATCGGCAATAGGGAAAAATTCATTCCAATGAACAGGACCTTAAATAAATAAGACCAAAAGAAAAGGATTAAATAAGTTATTTGATTCAACAAATATCTGTTGAGTGCAGTGCACTGTGCTTGACATTGAAGAAAAGACAAAGATTAATAAAATAAATCTTTTTCCGTCATCCTTCATCCTCAGGACCCTAGCATCTAATTGGTTTTTGTTACAAGACTAGTAACTTATTATAGGTATAGAAACCTCCTGGTTTGCCTTAATTCATTTTTAGAATTAAACTAATCCTTGTAGACAAAAGAGCATGTAAGTTTTATAAAGAACTTTCCAAAGGTATCCTTCACCAAACTAAAAACAACGGCACAATTCATCTTCGAAGAGAGTGAGATTCAGTCTCAGCTCCAAGAAGGAGCTGTGCTAGCTCCAGAGGTCAACAAATTTAAGGGCTGGCAGAATTTCTGGAGCTGAGAACGCTGTGTAGAGAGAAAGGATGTACTTCTTACAGACGCTATCCCTACTGCTTTCTTCCATCACTCAGTGGTATCTTTGGGTGTTGCCCAGGCCTCAACTCAGTTCCCTGGGATGTACAACAGGCATACTAAAGAGATATATAGATTTTTCTCATATAGGCTAATCCAAATAAAATGGCTGCACCATGTTAGGAAATGTAATATTGTTGATTATCTGCAGTGGAGTCGGGTAACTCTTTCTTTCTTCCCACAACCCAGAAGGTCCTCCTGTGGTTATTTTGCTACATTTGAATTCCAACACAAGGGACACCTGTCATCCTGATCCTCTACCCAAAAAGCTAAAATTGCATCAAGTTCCCACACCAGACATGATTCGTAAATGGATGCGAGCTAATAAGCTGGTAATTCCCTTGTCGGTTCTCTTCATTGTGCTGGGAGACTCTATTCAAGTTCTGCCTCTCAAAATCCACAGCAGGGTTGCAGCTTCAGGTAAGCTCCAAGCCATCCTGCAGTCATGAGTCACTTTATAGGTTAGAGGCTCTTATTAGCTCCTCAACTTTGCCCCCAATTTACACAGCAACCACCAGGTAAGTGGAGCCCCGGGCTACTGACTAAGCTTTTCCCTCCTTCACTACCCAACTAACTGGATTTCTCTAAAACTCAAGTACTTATTAAAATAATACGGTATGACAATTAAACAAACATTTGTCACTAACAACAACAAACATCTTTAAAAGATAAGATTTAGGATAAAATTTCAAGAAATGCAAATATATCACAATAATCAACAGCTTCAGTCTCTAAACCTAATGCTGCTTATTACTCTTGATTTTGGCAAAGGAGAAAGCACAAATTCTTTCCTCCCCATAGGCGTCAGGTACAATACATAACCACACCCATACCTTAAAAGTTGTTCTCCCGTGAATCTCACACTTTTGACTTCAAAGCAACTTGAACATCAAAAGTCTTTGCTTACAACTTCTTAGAGCAAAGGCATTACATTTCCTTATTTATTAAGTACTCTCATTTACCTCTCTAGTCCTTTTTTTAATGTGAAAAATGTTTTCTATTTCATTGCCACCAAGTATGACTTAATCTAGAGAGAATTCGATGTCAAATATGCAATGCATATGTTGCAACATGTTGACTTTTTTCCAATCAGGAAAGTGTCTTTCTCCTCCTAATTCCTTTACTCCCCTAGTTCCAGTCCTTTATAACCAGAACTATTTGTAAAAGCAGAGGCAAGCCAAAATAAAATAAAAATAATACTTCTTTGTACCAATTACTCAATATTGTCTGTTAATATAATCTGATGGTAGGTTCATGTCCCTGCCTCTGAAAGAGGAGCCCCCTTTGTAAAATTTTGCAAAACATCCAACTTTTAACCCATTTAAACATAGTTCTTAAGTACAGGTAAATGGTGGCTCTTCCATTGATTCAGGAACTTTTGGATATCCATAGTGATACGGAGTTTTCAAAGACAGTCACATTTCCTAAACTAAACCAATAAAATCGTCAAAGGTGGGTGGAAGAAGTTGTAAGTTATTTGTGCAGATGGTGCCCCGTTCCAGTGCCTCCTGTCTTGATGTTTCATTTTAGCATCACTACTGTTCCCAGTTTAAGATCCCTTTCATCTGCTCATTCACTGCTTTTGCCTGTCTAAATAGAAAACAAGTAACACAACTTGTCCAGTCGGGTTACAACACTTTCCAATGGGATTTTGCCAAAGTTTATCTACTTAAAGGTGTGGTCCTCAGGAAGCTATTGCATCTAAAAGAAGGGAACGGCCCTGCAGTTCTCAGCAGAAATATGGAATCCCTCCTTGTTAATAATGGCTTTTCTGAGGTGGATTGTTAACATTTCTGAAGACGAGCTTCACTGGAGCCAATATTTTCTAATACATTAAAGAGCAATCAACACTCATTGATTGAAAAATACCCTTTTTCCAAACCATAGTGAGGGCACTGTTGACACCCAGTAACTATTAAATAATAATAATAATTTCAGCAAAGAGAAAAATTAAAAGAAATTTGTTTTGTGGGATTTTTTTTCCCCAAACATAAATTGGAAATTAGCAAAATGTAAGATTATAATTATGGTCTCAGTCAAGAAGAAACCCACCTAAATTATACCTTTCATTATTAATGCTCTAAATTTCATCTGTTGCCATTTTTAAACTGGCAGGTTAATCATAACCTCAAAACGGCTACAACTAGAAATGAAATTTTTCTGTCTCTTGGTCAAAGTATGCTTTCCATAAAATCTGACTTCACAGTACTGTTCGGTAATAGGCATGTTAATCCAAGGAAAATATTATTATTACTGTTACCATTCACAGACCTAATTTTGACAGTGATTCACTACAAGGCTTTCTTGGTGTCCCTTTGCAATTACTACAAATAACCAGTTCAGCTTAATGTAAAAACCAGAAAAATGGTTTACTTTTGATAATTGAGGATATACGAGAAGAAAAGTACAATCTAATTACTATTGTCATTCCTATGAATACATTTTTTCCAAGGTGTTAAAATTTCAGTAATCTTTTGCTAATACTTAACCTCTGCAAGGATGCTTGTGGAAGGAGAGGAAGAAAGAGTGGAGACGTGGCGCAAAGTATAACTTCATTTCCCAGAAAGAGCCTGAAGTCTTCCTAAAGCCAACAGTATGGGTCAGCCAAACGCAAACCGCCGTGCGAGTATTTTACAGCAGTAGCTATTAAGAAATCGGGAGTATTCTGGTTGCCAGGAAGACAACTTACATCTTCAGTGTCGCAATCCAAGTTATTAAAATTTCTTAAACGTCTTTTCAAATATTTCCCACGATTTGCTTCCCCTGAGTGAACAATGAGCTTAAAAGACTGAAAGTGAACTTGTCCTCAATTCCTTCAAGTATGTCACCAGACTTCCAATCTCCGCGCCTTTAACCGAGGAGTGCTAACTAGCAAAGGTCCTGGGCTTTTCCAATGAAAGTGACCGGGCAGGCGGGACGATTTCGGGGTCTGGGGCATCTCTGCAGGGCTTGCACACCCCAACTCTCACCCCACTGTCAACGGGACCCTCCGAACCGCGCCTTCCCGGTCTACACTCGCCGGAGCCGGCGGCCCGCGCAGTGCTCCCGGCTTAGAGGAAGCGCAGGCTCTCCCGGCGGGCACCGGCCAGCTCCCCACCCAGCCCCCCGAGGCGGCGGGCGCTCACCGTTGTGCTCGCCGTACCCCCAGCTCAGCCTGGACATGGTCCTCGGGGCGGGAGGCGGAGGAAGATGCGGCCGGGCGGACAGAGGCAGGCGGGCGGGCGGGGGCCGGCCCGGGGCGGGGACGCGGGCAGCAGTGGTGGCCCCCGCGCCCCGGCCCGGTGCCCCAGGGGCGGGGCGGGCGGCGTCCCGGCGCGAGTCCCTCTCGGTCTGAACTCCGGGACGAGAGCCTGGGCTCGACAGCGAGGCGAGGAGGGAGCGCGGGAGGAGGGGACGAGGAGGGAACACTTTCCAGGGGATTTCCTGCCCTCTGAGCAGCAGTCACCCTGGAGAGGAAAGCGGCACCTAGAGGCCTGTCCTGGGAGCCAACGAGTCCCTCGGCCCGCAGCAGGCGGCCGGGACTGGGGACCCTGGTGGAGATGTGGGGGTCGGTGCTGCCCGTGGTGGCGGTGATTCCAAATACAGAGCAGGAACGACAATGGTGCTAGCCACAGCAAATAATTTAGCTGTTCTTTATTAAGGGCTTACCCTGGGCCAGGGGCTTAGCTAAGACGTTTACCCACATTGTTGCATTAGACTCTCACAGAACTCCTTTGAAGAAGATAGGACAAGTGCCCCAGAATTGGGAGGAGAGGAAATGAGGCTTAAGAGAAGCTAAGTGGCTGCCCCAGGTCACACAGCTAAGAGGGGCAGGAGGTCCCTCTCCTAGAAGAACAGAGATCTCAGAGATCCACCCCAGAAGCGGGCCCCACAGCCCATTCCTCCTGTTCCTGGCCTCCGCCTCTCACTCTGCAGGCCTGTGGCTTGGGGACTGAGGGAACTAAACCTAATTACTGATACCTCGTGCGGAAATTCTTCTGCCTTTTGGACCCGGCAGGGAGGACGGTGTTCAAGCCATGTTTTCCTGCATGCTTGGCAGGCTTGCTGCCCTGGGACTGAAGGCTGAACTGACTGCACAGCCTTGACTTTCTGTCCTGGAATGGTAGGTGCTCAGGGCCCGGAGTGAAAAATAGAACTGTGTGACTCCCCAGGATTACAGTTACTGTTCCAGCTGCCCTAAGGGTTTGAGTTGGGTCAGTGCGAAATTTCAGATTGAGCTGTGCAATGACAAACTAATGCAAAGAGCTGCTTAACGGGCATGAGACTTCCGTAAAAGGCTTAAGTGTAGCTGTTCAAGTATCATCTTTGATTTTCTCTTGCTGTCAAGACAGCAGCTGTGTAATGTGGTAATTGCATGTCCCAGGACGTACCTCTTTGGGTAAACACGGCATTCTCTAGGGACCACTAAATAAGGATCAATTTGAACTATTCTTCTTTAGACCGGAACTAAATACCCCACAGTGACGCCTGTACCTCCTTCTGCTTCTACAGTTCTTAATGAGGTTAGAAGGCAACAGGGGAAAAAGGTTTTTATACAGCATTAAATACAGTAAACGTTATGCTCCTCTTGCATCTAGTGGAAAGCCCAGGATTTCTCTTCCATATTCTCTGGCACAATTGGGTTCATTTATGCCAACATAATAGGAGCCAAATTTTTAAGAATAAGGTTTGAGCTATATTCACTTTCATCACAAAAGACAATAGTTATCCAAAATACGCAAAAAAAAAAACCCTCTTAATACTCAACAATTATAAAACAAGCAACCTGATTACGAAATGAGCCAAAGACCTTAATAGACACCTCACTAAAGAAGATGTACAGATTGCAAATAAGCATATAAAACAGGCTCCATATGATGTGTTATGAGGGAAATGCAAATTAAGACAATGAGATAGCATCACACACCTATTGGAACTGGTAAAGATCCAGAACACTGACAACAACAAAGGCTGGCAAGGCTGGGGAGCAACAAGAACCCTCACTATTGCAGGTAGGAATGCAAAATGGCACAGCCACTTTAGAAGACAGTTTGGCAGTTTCTTACAAAACTAAACATACTCTTACCATATGATCCAGCTATCACACTACTTGGTACCGTCAACTCTAAAACAAATTCATCACTTATTTTACCCTCAAAATGAGTTTATTTGGGAAGAAGCAAAAAATTGCAATTTGGGATGTGCATGCTATGGCAAATCATAAGCAAATCCAGAGAACAAAGGAGGGGAGTTGCTTTTATAGAAAAAAAGGGGGGGGGGAGTGGGGAGGAGGATGTTCTCAACAAAAGTCCACTGGGGGAAAGCAACAGTTGAAGGCTGCAGTGGCTACTCATTGGCTGAACTGTGGCATTTCTCATTGGCTGGGCTGTTGCTGGGTGGGGAGAGAAATCTTCCTTCAGTAGTAATGTAATTGAACTTCCTGTCAGAGATGCCAGCATATGTCTCTTCCTGTACAGAGTAATTGATGACATGTAATAGGGCATGAGAGCTTCTCCTACAGGCCTTCCTGACTCTAATTTAGTTAAGGTTTCTTTGATTAATTTCCACATTTTTCCCTTTTGATCAAGATCTTTCTTTGAAAGCATTGCTGGTCAACAGTCAGATTTTCTGCACAGAGTGATTTTTCCCTCAGTGCCAGGAAAGACCTTTCGTGGTTGTTATACCACATTGGAGGGACAGTGCATAGCTGTTGGAAACCATTTAGGTCACATTTGAGTAACAAGGAAGGTTAGGAGGGAGAATTGTAAGGCATTTCACATTGAATGTCTCTATTTATCCAGGGTTGTAGGCGTTGGAGTTCATCTCAAAGTGCTGAGCCAGCATCACCTTACTTGGCACATCATTTTTACAGGAGTTTGACAGGCTGTAAGTACAAAATTTTACAATAAGCATATAGAGTAAGATGAAGAGCAATACTATAAACCAGTTTGCAGGATGGTTCTAAACCAGGAGCCCAGACCTGAAGTCACGAGATGAACAAATCAAAAGATGGTGGTTTGTTAGAAGAAATTGCTTTTAGCCCATGTGCTTGCTCTAATCTTATGTAATCGAGTTTCTACTTCCCCAGAGGCATTCATCCATGTGCACCAGAAGGTGTTCACCATGGCATGGACACCTCCTTGCTCAGCGAGTAGGTAATCAAGGCCTGCACGAATATCCAAGACTACCTTGGCCAATGAGTTAAGTGACTGTTGCTGAGCTGAAATTGCTTTGGCTGTGGAGTTGGTCAAATCGTCTAGAGTCAGGGAGAGATTCCTGATCATTTGTTCCCTAGAACACACTCTGATTCATGGGAAGAAAGCTCCTCCCATGGAGGCAAAACCCAGAGTCATGTACACCTCCTGGGAATTCTCATTCAGAGCAACTACGGAGATTCAATGGTAAAGACCAATGAGAGATCTGTGTTTGGTTATGCAGAGAGAACAGGACAGTGAATACGGCAAGGGCACACTGTCCCTGGACTCTCCCGCGGTCAAGGTGATGAGTTCCCAGGCATAAAGGTCATTACTGAAACCTCCACAGAAGAAGACATAACCAGGGAGTGTACATAAGGCTCCTGCATATGTGATAACATCTATAGAATGCATAGAGGCATTAGCGTTATATAAACAAGGCTCAGACACTATATTGTTACATACCAACATACACACAACCTAAATACATGGACATGTTAAGAAATATACAAATGATTCAACTTAATTGACAGTCCCACAAAATTCTTCATACAAATATTCAAAAGATCTCGTTTTGACTCTCCCAAGGCTGGGTCAAATTAAAGCAAGGAAAGACTTTAGGGGGCTTAGCACCCTAACCCCATAAAATGGGCCAGCAGAGCAATTTACACAAACAAGAGCATCGGGAATCCCAGCAAAATTACTTATAGGGTAAATGAAGGGGTCATTACCATCTTGGACAGACAGAGGTTTCTCATGGCAAATCCAGAAATCAGAGGGGTTTCCTTCATATTTAGCAAGCGATTGGGAAATATGGACAAGAGCACTGTCTTTTCAGGAAAGAGAGGGAGAAAAATTAAGAAACAACAGTGGAAGAGCACATACCCGGACGGGTCCAGTCATCTTGGGATAGCTGTCTGCCTCAGGCATTGGCCGCTTCAAATCCTGGTGAGTTTTGTCTTCAGATCACCTGATGGATTGCAGGTACGTGGGGTGTGGTATCTTCCTTAAATACCACACATGGGTCCAGGAGTCCACTCCCCAGAGTTTGGCGACACAAGGGTTAGCAATACCTGATAGGGACCCTTCCAATGAGACTGGGGAGTGTCCTTTTGGAGGTGTCTTTTCCAGTAAACAAAATCTCCAGGTTGTAGAGTGTGGTGTTTGGGGTCTTTGTCTTCTGGGAGCGCACTGTGAAAAAGTTACTCTACCAAAGCATGGTTATTTCCAACAGAGGCAATTAGGCCTTGATGATACTGAAGTCTTCCTTTATCAACTGAAGGTGGAGAGAAGCAGGATCCAAGTGCACTGGGCGACCTGTGATTATCTCAAGGCTGAGAGTTTACGAGTTCCTGAGATTCAGGAGGCAGAGCTTGGGCCAGGTTATCTGGAGGGTTTCTAAGAACTTTCCTAATTGAGTCTTAGTAATGCCATTAGGACATTTGACCAGCCCAGAGGATTGGGGATGATCAGCACAGCAAAAATGTGGTAGGATTGTCCAAACAGCACGGACTTGTTGAAGTACTTGACCATGAAATGAGCTTCCCGGTTACTGAAGTTCAAGAAAATCTTTTCTAACAGAATATTAGCCACAGAAGAAGCAGTAGCCTGTCTGCAAGGGAGAGCTTCAGTCCAGCGAGAAAAGATACAGACCACGACTGAGGCATATTTATAGCCACGAGACGCAGGAGTTGTATAAAATCCCCTTGCCCAACCTTGAATGGTCCATTAGGCAATTTAATAATGTCCAAGAGCGGTGTGAACAGGTTTTTCTGAATTGTATTTTGGGCATTTAGGGCAAGCAAAATAGGCACTTTTTGCATCTTTATTACTATCTCCCCACCAGGATTGGTGCATAAAGGTTACCATTTTATCTGCAGACAGTGGCTCACGGCATGTGCAGTGCTTACTAACAGGAACTTTGCAGTCTCCAATAGAACTAGGTTTTTCTTTGGCCCAAACCAGAGCTTTCTCTTTTGGTCAAACCAATGATAGTTGAATTTCCAATCTTGCTTTTCCTTTTCTGAGGCCAATCATTGGGCTTCTCCAGCCAGTTTTTCCAAGCTATCATTAGAAGAAGCATCCCCTTGGACCATGACAGAGATTTGACTGCTATTTGCCCCTTTAAGAGCAGCAGTCTTTGCAGAAGCGTCACAAAGGGGATTTCCTTTAGCCCCCAGAGAGTCAGGTTTAGAATGCCCTGGGATCTTACTAATAGCTAAAGCAGCAGGTGAGGGTATCGCCTGCAATAGTTTCTGAACATAAGGACCATTTTTGATTTTATCTCTGCAGGAAGTAAGGAACCCATGTTGCTTTCACAACATCCCAAAGTCATGGGCTATTCCAGAAGCGTACCTACTATCAGTATAAACGTGGCAGTCTTGCCCTGGCCTAGGGTACAGGCCTGCGTAAGTGCATATAATTCGGCTTGTTGGGCTGGAGTAGCCAAGGGCAAAGGTGCCACCTCGATTACATCAAAAGGCATTGATATCGCATATCCAGTACAATATTTACCACTGTCCCCCTTTAAATGTGAACCATGAGACACTGGCGTTAATCAGAAGAGTCTCCTGTAGGTCATCACAGGAGTCAGAAGGGGGTCTGTCAGGGGTCACTGGTCATGAAGAACTTTGTTGGTAGCAGAGGGGAGAAGGGCAGCAGGGTTAAGGTTATTGCAGCAAGAAAGAGTTACATGGGGAGTGGTAAGAGGATCTCGTAAGAGGCGAGATGGGTGGCTGAAAGACATCATGTGTGGTGAGAATTTAGGAGGGCTTCCTCTGCATGGAGCCCAAAATGGTTAAAGGGGACCCCACAACTATTTCCTTGGTGGCCTTAACCAAACAGTGGAGGCAGGTCTGGCTCTAAGGCAAGGAGGGTCCTTGCACTAAAGGGTCCAGTTGCTGGCTATAACATCCTGTGGGTAATGGTGGTCCCTGTGTTTTTTCTTCAGTAGCCCAAGGGCACTCCCTTCCTTCTCATACACAAAAAGAAAAAAGGGAAGCTGGTAGTTTCGATGCCCAAGGGCAGGGGGGATTTATTAAGCTCTTCTTTGAAGTTTTAAAGGCTATGTTGTCCCGTTCTCCCCACAAGATCAGGTCAGGGCTATTGGTTTTCAGTAAGACATACAAGGATTTGGCCATAAGAGAAAAATCTGAAATCCAGTTTGGCAGTAGCCAGCCAGCCCGAGAAAACCTTGTGGCTGACACCTAGTTTTGGGTTTGGGGAGGCTCAGGACACCATGAAGCCTGTCTGGGTCTAGGTGTAGCCCTCGTTCTGAAATCAGGTGCCCCAAATACCAAACCTGGGTTTGGACAAACTGCAATTTCTCCGTGGTGACCTGGTGTCCCTTTAGGACTATAAATCTGAATAAGCGGATGCTGTCTCCATGTGAGGAGGCCTGAGATGGAGAACAAAGAAGCAAATGGGCTACACAATGCAACAAAGTAGGACCTCTGGGAAACTGCATAATCCACATCAACCTTCAGGACTTGTGAGAAGGAAGGACTTTCAGCAAAGCCCTGAGGCTTCTCTGCCCAGGTGGACTGTTTTCCTTCCCAATCGAAACGAAGAGGTACTGGGTGTCCTTATCAACTGGGACACTAAAGAACATGCTACACAGGTCAATCACAGGAAAGAATTCACTTTCTCGTGGGATAGATGCCAGCAGCACATGGGGGTCAGGAACAACTGGGTGCCTAGGGCATGAGGATGTTATTCATCGCTCAGAGCTCCTGGAGGAATCTTTGTCCTCAGTCACTGGGGTTTCTTATGGGTAAAGTAGGAGTATTACAGGAACTAGCACAGGGGATATTGAGGCCTTGGGATTTATAGTTTTCTATTATTTGCCAATGCCCTGGAGGGCTTCTTTATTTATAGGGCATTGATTAATCTGAGGGACAGGTTTTGAAGGATCTCCTTGAATCTTGATAGGAGGTGCACTGTGGATTCTGCCGATGTCGGTTGCAGACTTTGCCCATAAGGAGGGTGGCTGCTCATCTAACAGGGATAAGTGGCTGGTAGTGTCCTTAAACTTAGTTTTAATGTCACCAGCCACGGAGCAAATGAAAGATGTTGAAGGGTCATTTAATTCACCTAGTTGACCATTCTGATTTACTGCTATCAAATTCTGGAATTTTTTCCCCTTTCTCTAGAAAATCTTGGCCTAACAGATGAATGAGAGGGGAGGAACTAGGGAGAAGGGTGAGTGCCCCCCAGAGGGCCCAAAGAAAGAGGAATACATTTAGAGATGGGGTCTGTGGGGGTCTGTCTGAGAGCCCACTGTCTGAGCTATTTCAGTACTAATAACAGTGGGGCTGAGCACCGAGAGCATAGCACTGCTGTCAGTAAGTGCAGGGGAAGACTTGTGCCTAGTCTGGAGAGTGGTTTCCCCAAGTTGATTAAGGGAAAGTATTGGGAAAAGCCCCTGTGGTTCCTCGGAGCGCTGTCATTGGGGATGGGGAGGGCATTGAAAGGAAGGGTTGGGGGCTAAAACCCCTGGAGTTGTTGAGCTTGCAGAAGTCGCTTTTCCAATGCCCTGGCTTTTTACAGAAAGAGGAGAGACGGAGAAGTTTCTGGTTCCATCCAGAGGCCTGCATTTGTTGGAATTGGAAATTTAGGATTTTTGTGATCTTTTTCCTAGGTAAGTCCTCTAGGGAGTGTGTGAGCTAATTTGCCAAACTGACCAAATCTGGAGTGGTCATGGTCTCCTACTCCATCCAGGTCCTCTTCACTAAGAGGGAAAGATCCTGGTTCATCTCATTAACAAACCTAGAATTAAAAGCTACCTGAGTGGATGCAGCTTCCACGGGGAAGCCCGAGTTTTCTGAGAAAGCGATCTGAAGTCCATTCAAATAATGTTGAACAGGTTCATCAGGCTTTTGCGTGCAAGCCTGAGTTTTGTTCCAATTGACAGGCTTGGGAAAGTCTCCTGGGATGGCTTGGTGGAGCTTTCCAGCAAGTGTTCTAGCCTCTTGCCAAAAGTTAGCGTTTGCTTTTCTAAATCCTTTGGGCAAGTTTCATCTCATGTTGGGCGTGGCCTTCCCCAACAAGCATGTGAACCAACTGATATAAATCTGAAAACCTCAGCTGGTAGATATGAATATATTAAACTCATCAGCAAACCTATGGAGGCCCTTGGTTGCCTCTGGAAAATCCTTAACAATAGCTCACCATTCAGCTTTAGTCCAGGGAGCATAAGAGATCTGAGGTGTGTTTGGATCCTCAGAGGGCTTCACCTTCAAAGGGCAGGTTCTGACAGGTTCAGAAGATGAAGGGGTGAGGGTGGCTTCCGAGGAGAAAGGAAGTTTGACAAGAGGATTAGATTAGGGAAGGGGAGGGTACAGAGAAGGTGGGGGGTGCAGAAGGGAAAGAGGAAGATGGCCTCGGGGGTGGAGCCTGGGCACAAGACGGCTGCTGGGGTGGAGGCTGAGACAAAGGAGTCAGGGAAGACAACAAGATGGCGCCTGAGACAAGAAGAAGGGGGGAACATGAGGCTTCAGAAGCCATTTCATTGTTTCGGTTAATTTAGACAGGGTATCTTGTAGTGAGGCAATTTTAGAGTTTTGTGTGAGTTTAGAAGCCTCTGGGTACCAATTAGAATAAATATAGTGTTCTTTTCACTTAATTTTAGAGCTGCAGTGTTCCAATCTGGTTTTAAGAAAAGCTACTTTGGGGAGATTGAATGTTCACCATAATGGCCATAGCAACTCCAGACTGCTTTCGGTCTGTCTGGTCCACTTAGTTAAAAATGCGCAGGAAGAGGCCCAAAGTTGTTAACCATAAACCTGGCCAGGTCCCTGAAGGAGGGTTGCCCTCAGAATATTTAAATGACTGGGATCTGTTTCTGAAATTTTCTTTGAAAACCAAAGAAAGTTGCTAGAGTCTTAGGCCTGATCCCAGAAGGAATCTAAAAACAAAAGAAAGTTGCTGGATTCCCAGGAAAAAGATCTGTGGTGGGGGGTGGGGGGCCGGGAGGGGCAGCTGAACAGGCAGAGCACAAATGATTTTAGTGCAGTAAAAATTCTCTATATGATATTGCAATGCTGGGTACATGTCATCATACATTTGTTCAAACTCATAGAATGCACAACACCAAGAGAACCCTAAGATAAACTATGGGCTTTGGGTGATGATGATGTGTCAACGTAGGTTCATCATTTATAACAAATGTACTGTCTGTTAGAGGATGTTGATAATGGGGGAGGCTATGCATGTGTGGGAGAGAAGGATCTATGAATCTATGAGAACTCTCTGTACCTTCCTCTCAATTTTGCTGTCAATCTAAAATTACTCTAAAAAAGTTGTTTTTTTTTTTTTTAAAAAAGAACAAAATAAACCCACAAAAAAGTAATGAGGTCATGTAAAATACACACACCACCCCCCCACACACAGGAACTGGCTTGTAGGAGGTCCCACTGTCAAATTTGGGACAATTTGGGTGTCAAAAAGAATAATGACAGTAATAGATTATAATCTCCTCCCCCTAAAATATCCATGAGTCCACAGTGTTACAGAGGGAGAGAGAAAGAGAGAGAATGCTTCTTTTTTTTTTTTTTTTTTTATTAATGTTATGATAGATTACAAGCTTGTGAGATCTCAGCTGTACATCCTTGCTAGTCATGTTGTGGGTACACCACTTCCCCCCCCCGTACCCTCCCCCCACCCCCCCCTCTCCCTGGCAACCACCGATCAGATCTCCTTCTCAATATACTAATTTCCACCTATGAGTGGAGTCATATAGAGATCGTCTTTCTCTGACTGACTTATTTCGCTTAACATAATGCCCTCGAGGTCCATCCACGTTGTTGTGAATGGGCCAATTTCATCTTTTTTTATGGCTGAGTAGTATTCCATTGTGTATATATACCACATCTTCTTTGTCCAGTCATCAGTTTCTGGGCATGTAGGCTGGTTCCACGTCTTGGCTATTGTAAATAATGCTGCGATGAACATAGGGGTGCAACGGACTCTTGAGATATCTGTTATCAGGTTCTTAGGATAGATACCCAGTAATGGGATGGCTGGGTCATAGGGTATTTCTATTTTTAACTTTTTGAGAAATCTCCATACTGTTTTCCATAGTGGCTGTACCAGTTTGCATTCCCACCAACAGTGTATGAGGGTTCCTCTTTCTCCACAACCTCTCCAACATTTGTCGTTCTTGGTTTTGGATGTTTTTGCCAATCTAACGGGGGGTAAGGTGATATCTTAGTGTAGTTTTGATTTGCATTTCCCTGATGATTAGCGATGATGAACATCTTTTCATGTGTCTATTGGCCATATTCATATCTTCTTTTGAGAAATGTCTGTTCATGTCCTCTGCCCATTATTTGATCGGGTTGTTTGTTTTTTTGTTGTTAAGCAGTGTGAGTTCTTTGTATATTATGGAGATTAACCCTTTGTCGGATAAGTGGCTTGTAAATATTTTTTCCCAATTAGTGAGCTGTTTTTTGTTTCAATTCTGTTTTCCCTTGCCTTGAAGAAGCTCTTTAGTCTGATGAAGTCCCATTTGTTTATTCTTTCTATTGTTTCCCTCAACTGAGGAGTTACAGTGTCCGAAAAGATTCTTTTGAAACTGATGTCAAAGAGTGTACTGCCTATATTCTCTTCCAAAAGACTTATTGTCTCAGGCCTAATCTTTAGGTCTTTGATCCATTTTGAGTTTATTTTGGTGTGTGGTGAAAAAGAATGGTCAATTTTCAATCTTTTGCATGTGGCTGTCCAGTTTTCCCAGCACCATTTGTTGAAGAGACTTTCTTTTCTCCATTGTAGGCCCTCTGCTCCTTTGTCGAAGATTAGCTGTCCATAGATGTGTGGTTTTATCTCTGGGCTTTCAATTCTGTTCCATTGATCTGTGGACCTGTTTTTGTACCAGTACCATGCTGTTTTGATCACTGTAGCTTTGTCGTATGTTTTGAAATCGGGGATTGTGATTCCGCCGGCTTTGTTTTTCTTGCTCAGGATTGCTTTAGCAATTCGCGGTCTTTTGTTCCCCCATATGAATTTTAGGACTGTTTGTTCAATTTCTGTGAAGAATGTTCTTGGGATTCTGATTGGGATAGCATTGAATCTGTATATTGCTTTAGGTAGTATGGACATTTTAACTATGTTTATTCTTCCAATCCATGTACAAGGAATGTTTTTCCATCTCTTTATGTCATCGCCTATTTCTTTCAAGAAAGTCTTGTAGTTTTCATTGTATAGATCCTTCACTTCCTTGGTTAAGTTTATCCCAAGGTATTTTATTCTTTTCGTTGCGATTGTGAATGGGATAGAGTTCTTGAGTTCTTTTTCTGTTAGTTTATTGTTAGTGTATAGAAATGCTACTGATTTATGCACGTTAATTTTATACCCTGCTACTTTGCTGTAGTTGTTGATTATTTCTAATAGTTTTTCTGTGGATTCTTTGGGGTTTTCTATGTATAAGATCATGTCGTCTGCAAACAACGAGAGTTTTACTTCTTCGTTACCTATTTGGATTCCTTTTATTTCTTTTTCCTGCCGAACTGCTCTGGCCAGCACCTCCAGTACTATGTTGAATAGGAGTGGTGAAAGTGGGCACCCTTGTCTTGTTCCTGTCCTCAGAGGGATGGCTTTCAGCTTTTGTCCATTGAGTATGATGTTGGCTGTGGGTCTATCATATATGGCCTTTATTATGTTGAGGTACTTTCCTTCTATACCCATTTTACTGAGGGTTTTTATCATAAATGGGTGTTGGATCTTGTCGAATGCTTTCTCTGCATCTATTGAGATGATCACGTGGTTTTTGTTTTTCATTTTGTTGATGTAGTGTATCACGTTGATTGACTTGTGGATGTTGAACCATCCCTGTGTCCCTGGTATAAATCCCACTTGATCATGGTGTATAATCTTTTTGATGTATTGCTGTAATCGGTTTGCCAAAATTTTGTTGAGGATTTTTGCATCTATGTTCATCAGTGATATCGGCCTGTAGTTCTCCTTCTTTGTGTTGTCCTTGTCAGGTTTGGGGATCAGAGTGATGTTGGCTTCATAGAATGTGATAGGGAGTTCTCCATCTTTCTCAATTTTCTGGAACAGTTTGAGGAGAATAGGTATTAAGTCTTCTTTGAATGTTTGGTAGAATTCTCCAGAGAAGCCGTCTGGTCCTGGACTCTTGTTTTTGGGGAGGTTTTTGATTACCATTTCTATTTCCTTACTTGTGATTGGTCTATTCAGATTCTCCATTTCTTCCTGATTCAGTTTGGGGAGATTGTAGGAGTCTAGGAATTTGTCCATTTCTTCCAGGTTGTTCAATTTGTTGGCATATAGTTTTTCATAGTATTCTCTTATGATCTCTTGTATTTCATTGGTATCTGTTGTGATTTCTCCTCTGTCATTCCTGATTTTATTAATTTGCGATTTCTCTCTTCTTTTCTTGGTGAGTCTGGCTAGGGGTTTGTCAATTTTGTTAATTCTTTCAAAGAACCAACTCTTTGTTTCATTGATCCTTTCTATTGTCTTTTTTGTTTCAATATCATTTATTTCTGCTCTTATTTTTATTATTTCCCTCCTTCTACTGGCTCTGGGCTTTGTTTGTTCTTCTTTTTCTAGTTCTGTTAGGTGTCGTTTGAGGTTGCTTACATGGGCTTTTTCTTGTTTAGTGAGGTGAGCCTGTATTGCGATGAATTTCCCTCTTAGGACTGCTTTTGCTGCATCCCAAATGATTTGGTATGTCGTGTTCTCATTTTCATTTGTCTCCAGATAATATTTGATTTCTTCTTTAATTTCTTCAATGATCCATTGTTTGTTGAGAAGCGTGTTGTTTAGTCTCCACATTTTTGCACCTTTCTCTGCTTTTTTCTTGTAGTTGATTTCTAGTTTAATAGCGTTATGATCAGAAAAGATGCTTGATATTATTTCAACTCTCTTGTATTTATTGATGTTTGCTTTGGTTCCCAAAATATGGTCAATCCTTGAGAATGTTCCATGTGCACTTGAGAAGAATGTGTAACCTGCTGTTTTTGGATGAAGTGTTCTATATATATCTATTAAGTCCATCTGGTCTAATTTTTCATTTAATTCTATTATTTCCTTGTTGATTTTCTGTCTGGATGTTCTGTCCATTGGTGTTAATGGTGTGTTGAGGTCCCCTACTATTATTGTATTGTTGTTGATGTCTTCTTTTAGTTCTATTAAGAGTTGCTTTACAAATTTTGGTGCTCCTGTGTTGGGTGTGTATATATTTATAAGTGTTATGTCTTCTTGGTGGAGAGTCCCTTTTATCATTATATACTGTCCCTCTTTATCTTTCTTTATCTGTTTTGTTTTGAAATCTACCTTGTCTGATATTAGTATAGCGACACCTGCTTTCTTTTGTTCATTATTAGCTTGGAGTATTGTTCTCCATCCCTTCACTCTGAGTCTGTGTTTGTCTTTGGGGCTGAGGTGTGTTTCCTGGAGGCAGCATATTGTTGGATCTTGTTCTTTGATCCATCCTGCCACTCTGTGTCTTTTGATTGGGGAGTTCAATCCATTTACATTTAGAGTGATTATTGAGACGTGGGGGCCTACCACTACCATTTTGTGTCTTGTTTTCCGGTTTTCTTCAGTTTCCTTTGTTTCTCGTCCCATGGTTTAATCTGTTCTGATGTAGAGCTGCTACTCTCTGTTGTTGTCCTTCTACTTATCTCCTCTGCTCTTGGTTTTGTAGCCCCTTTCCTTCTTTTGATTTTTCAGGAATGAGGGTTTTCCTGAGGATTTCCTGAAGAGGAGGTTTTGTGGCAATGAACTCCCTTAATTTTTGTTTATCTGGGAAAGTTTTTATTTCTCCATCGTATTTGAAGGATATTTTCGCTGGGTAGAGAATTCTCGGCTGTAGGTTTTTGTCCTTCAGATTTTTGAATATATCATTCCACTCTCTTCTAGCCTGTAAAGTTTCTGCTGAGAAATCTGCTGATAGCCTGATGGGGGTTCCTTTGTAGGTTAGTTTCTTTTGCCTGGCTGTCCTTAATATTTTCTCCTTGTCGTTGACTTTTGCTAGCTTCACTACTATATGCCGTGGAGTTGGTCTTCTTGCATTGATAAAGTTTGGAGATCTATTGGCTTCTGTCACCTGAAGATCCATCTCCCTCACCAGATTTGGGAAGTTCTCAGCCATTATTTCTTTGAATAGGTTTTCTGCCCCTTTCTCCTTCTCTTCTCCCTCTGGTATACCTATAATCCTTACGTTGCATCTCCTAATTGTGTCTGATACTTCTCGGAGAGTTTCTTCATTTCTTTTAAGTCTTGCTTCTCTCTCCTCCTCTGCCTGCAACAATTCTATATTGCCATCTTCCAAATTGCTAATTCTTTCCTCCATGTTATCCGCCCTACTGTTCAGAGCATCTAGATTTTTCTTAATCTCCTCTATTGTGTTCTTCATTTCCAATATTTCTGTTTGGTTCTTCTTTATCGTATCAAACTCTTTTGTGACATAGCTCCTGAACTCGTTGAGTTGTCGGTCAGAATTCTCTCTTAACTCATTGAGAATCCTAATGATGGCTGTTTTGAAGTCATCATCATTTAGGTTATATATCTCATTTTCTTTGGGATTGTTTTCTGTGTATTTGTTACTTTCTTTCTGTTCTGGAGATTTAATGTATTTTTTCATATTGCTTGATGATGTTGATTTGTGCCTCCGCATGGAGATAGAGTTTAGTTGCTCCTTTCACTTGTTTCAGCTGCTGCGGTGTGGGGAGCAGCTGTTTATACTTCACCAACCAGGAACCCTGTCCGTAGTTGCTAACTGGGCCTGGGCCCCTCTTCGTAGCCACAGTGGCCCTTTGGATTCCCTCCTCTGCCGTGGGGGCCGTCACAGGGGGGCTTCAGGCTGCAGGTGCCTACTGTTGTTGCCCACCTAGATGCGCTCTCTCCTTGGGGTCTGCAACGGTGTTATGGGCTTTTCCAGCGGCCAGGGGTGGGATCACTTATATTTGTCGCTCCGTTGCTGTCGGCACCCACCAAATCTCACTTGTCCTCTATGGGTCGCAGGAGAGCTCTTGGCATCTTCTACAGTCTGTGGTTAGTACACCTAGCTATGCTGCTTTTGCCCTGGGGTCTTCCAGCCTTGTGGCTGGCGGCTGGGTGCCTTCTACTGGTGCTGTGCAGAGGCTTTCCCTAAGGCTGCTGTGAGCCTGTAGGGTTTCCCCCTAGGCTACTAAGCTGGGTCTCTGGAACTCTCTCCAGCCCCAGTCCTCTCCGAGATCTCCGGCAATCCCTAGCCTCACGGGGTGGGCAATGGCAGCTGGGGGTCGCCCCGCCCTCTGGGATTCTCTCCGGGCCTCTCCCGGAGCCGTGAATGCTCAGCGTGGCCCCTCTGCCAACAGCACACAAAGAGTTTTGTCTGCTGCCCAGGCGGAGCTCCAGCGCTTCCCCTCCGGGTCGCCGAACCGGCCTTTGAAAGTTCCCCCAGCCCCGGTCCTCTCCGAGATCTCCGGCAATCCCTAGTCCCACGGGGCAGGCATGGCAGCTGGGGGTCGCCCCGCCCTCTGGGCTTCTCTCCGGGCCTCTGCCGGGAGCCCTGAATGCTGGGCGTGGCCCCTCTGCTAATGGCAGACAGAGAGTTTTGTCTGCTGCCTGGCAGAGCTCCGGCACTTCCCCTCCGGGTCGCTGAACCGGCCTTTGAAAGTTCCCCCGCCCCGGTCCTCTCTGAGATCTCTGGCAATCCCTAGCCCCACGGGGCGGGCAACGGCAGCTGGGAGACCTCCGTGCCCTCCGTGTCTCTCTCTGGGACCCTCCGGGCGCCCCGAGCACCAGGCTGGGTCTCCCCGCCAATGGCGGAGAGAGACTCTCCCCGCGGGCTCAGGTGTGCAACTCCAAAGTTTCCCTCTGTGTTTAGGAGTAATTGCGGGGGGTTTAGGTAGGGTTCTGGTCACCTGTTTCCACCGTCGCTCCTCTGTTGTGTTCTCGCTCCTGCCCTAGATGTGTGTGGATCCTCTGGGGGCGTCCGTTGGAAGAAAGCCGCTTGCGGATACTAGGCTGCCCGTCGGGGTCGGAGAGTTTTCACCTATTTCCACATCCTCCAGGAGGAAAGTCCATCCGCCTTCCGATGTATAGTCGCGTGGGTGTCTCAGACGTCCTGAGATGCTGTCTGGATATCCTTTGTCAAGCGATAAGTGTCCAAATAATTGTAGACTCGAAGGGCGAGAGACAAAGAGGACTACTCACGGCGCCATCTTGGCTCTCTCCCCCGATAAGATTTGTTTTACCACTTTCCCAGGTGCACTGCTGAGCCCAGCTTTTCCCCAACTTGCTGTGTGACTCTGGTTAATTCTTTGCCCCTCTCTGGGCCTCAGCCTTCCCAGATGCTGAATAGGGAGCTGTGTCAGCGATCGCCGAAGTCTCTCTTGGGTCTGAGAGAATGCTTCTTTATGAGAGAATGCCAGCTGCTAAATACAGATGAACGACAGAATTTTAAAAGAACTATTTTTTCAAGGCCAATGTAATAGCTGGTTCAGGCAAGGATCAATAATGGGTGCTAACCTTCTAAGTGAGAGGTAATTGGGGAATAAGCTATTCACACAGTCTACGATTGAGAGACAAAAGATACGTAACTACCAAACGCAATGTGGGACACTCCATTAGATCCTAGATTGGGGAAAAAAGAAACAGCTGTAATAGATGCTTGGGGGACCGTTGGAGAAATGTAAATACAGACAGCATTTGGGCGATATTACTGAATTGATGTTAATTTTCATAGGTGTGATGACGATACCAGGAATATGCTAGGACATGAATGCTAAGGCGACAGGGCTGAAGTCCTTTAATGTCTGATGCTCTCAGATGTCTCCATCAATGACCAGTGAATCTAGCTGAGGATGTTTGGGTGCTCTTCACATTATTCTCACAATGTTTTTGTAGGTTTTAAATTTTTTCAAAAAAAAACGTGAGGCGATGAAGACCTTCTACTTCCTCAAATCGATGAACCCAGTAACCTGCTATTAACCTTTTATAACTGTGTGTGGGTTTTCTCCTTGACAAAGAGCCTCTGTCTCTGGGTTGCCAGCCATCAAGTGTAAACAAGAAAAGGAAGGTTACCACTGACCAGAGAACCCAGGAATCCTGACCGAGGATGGGGTCATCACCTGCACTTCACTCTCGAACCCTTTAGATCCAGGTCAAGCTTCCTTTGCAACAAAGCCTGCTTAAGTCAGCTCTCCTCTTCAATGAATCAGACACTGGATGTTATGAGCAGCACTTGTAAGTTATAATCTAGCCATAAAAATATTTAATGAGATAGAGTAACCTATTAAGGAAATATCAAAGTATGAATTAATGTTATTTTATTAGGGATATACACAGACTCTTTCTCTGAGAGAGCATTTTTTCAGGGATCCTTTGTAGAAACTCTGAATGTAAACCCAAGTGACTATTGTCATCTGACTTTTACTGAGTAGGAAACTGACATGAGCAAGATTCCTCAGTGACCCAGAGAGGCAAGCCACACAGCCGGGGACAGAGCTCCAGTCTGCAGAGTCCCAAGTCCAAGGTGCTCCCCAGTTTGTGCCTGTTGCCTTCATCAAGTCCTGTGCTTTGTGCGGCTGGGACTTATTAACCACAGGAACATCTTATCACCCCATATCTTGTGGAGAGTGTTGATTTTTATGGAGCTGGGAATTTCCCATTCCTAAGGTTATTCTAAGATTAGAATTGCATAATGCAATCTCTTTGGGAGATTGCATTGAGGTCCAAAGAGACTAGAGGACGTGTTCAAGTGACCTATAACAAGAACTCTCAGACCAGAATTGAAAGGGTAACTTCAATGAGTCACCTCACAAGTCACTTTTCAGATTATAACTCTTATCAACTACAGCCAAACATTTTGTCCTGTATTGTCAGACAAGAACACATCACTAAAAGCCTACCATCTACATTTTTGTTCTTTTGTTTAATCTCATACTCTTTTCTAATAGAAATTTATCCACACTCTATTTTATAGTGTTTTATTTCTTATCTGAGCATATTATAAAAGTAGATAAAGTGCGAAAGAGAAAAGGAGGGAGCTAAGATTATTTAAAAGAAAATGAAGCTGTATAGGCATCAGATCAGTGTTGAAAAGTCCAGATAATTTAGGCCACAATAATTCAGCTGTCAAAGAATTTAGTTAATTGTTCATTGGCTTGGAATGAATAAGTCAATGTCACTTTATTGCTGTCAACTCTTTGAAATATAACGACAGAATAATTAGGGTTGCTAACAGGCCTTCTGTCATCAGCACTTATAAGATTTATCTACCCTCTTCTGTCCTCTAGGAAAGGACAATCTGTTCTCTCAAGAGTAATACCCATATCCCCATCTCCCCACCAAGCAAGACTTGATATAGCCTCACTCTAGGAAATTCTCTACCATTTCACCACTGAGGGCTGGATGCGCTAGCCCTGCACACCAGCAAACCCTCCCACTCCCTCCAAACTCAGACCATCGTATCCTGTATAACCCACATCACCAACTCTACTCCGTCTTTATCATTGCCATCGGTATACCAACATGTTCTAGAATTTCCTTCTGTCAGAGGGAAAGTCCCTCCCTGAACATGTGTACAGCTCCCACTTGCTACCCACCCATCCTCCCCAGTACCCATGGGGTTCTTCTTTCTATATACAATTGTAATAGTAAGGTTTCTCCAGAGAAACAGAACCACACACTGTGTGTGTGTTTGTGTATTTATAAATTTAAATATATATTTATGTATTCTCTCTCTACATATATAAAAGAGATTTATTATAAGGATTTGGCTCCCATGATTATGGAAATTGACAGGTTCCAAGATCTGCAGGATGAGTTGGCAAGCTGGAGACTCCAGAGAGCCAATGGTGTAGTGCCAGTCTGAAGGCTGGCAGGCTCAAGATTCAGGAAGAGCCAATGTTTCAGTTTGAGTCTGATGGCAGGAAAAAGCTAATGTCCCAGTTCAAAGGCAGTCAGGCAGAAGGAGTTCTGTCTTACTCAGGAGAAGGTCAGCCTTTTTATTCTATTCAGGCCTTCAAGTGATTGAATGAGGCCCACCCACATTAAGGAGGGCATCGTGCTTCATTCAGTCTACTGATTTAAATGCTAATTTCACTCGAAAACACCCTTACGGAAACACCCAGGATAATGTTTGACCAGGTATCTGAGCATCCCATGGCCCAGTGAAGTTGACACATAAAATGAACCATCACACCAACCTTCAAATCTCAGGAGTTTGGGACTTTCTACTAGGTAATTCCATCAATTTCTATGGACATAATCTACCCAGCTTAGACATCTCTTCCAGCACTATCCAAGAGAAACCTAATGTGAGTCACAAATGCAAGCCATATATGTAACTTTAAATTTTCAACTAATTACCTTAAAAAAAAGTACAAAAAGAAAAGTGATACCCAAACAACTTAAAATCAACAATCCAAAGTAACATATGCACCCCTATGTTCATTGCAGCATTATTCACAACAGCCAAGACGTGGAAGCAACCCTAGTGCCCATCGACTGATGACTGGATAAAGAAGATGTGGTGTGTGTATATATAT
Organism: Equus przewalskii; assembly: GCF_037783145.1. Lineage (NCBI taxonomy): Eukaryota > Metazoa > Chordata > Mammalia > Perissodactyla > Equidae > Equus > Equus przewalskii. Next base: position 3,313,663 of record NC_091838.1, read on the forward strand.
GTGTATATATATATATATATATATATATATATATATATATACACACACAATGGAATACTACTCAGCCATAAAAAAGACAAAGTCATCCCATTTGCAACAACATGGATGGATCTGGAGGGAATTATGTTAAGAGAAATAAGCCCGACTGAGAAAGACAAACACCAGATGATTTCACTCACACGTGGAATATAAACAAACACATGGACGAAGACAACAGTTCAGTGGTTACCAGGGGAAGGGGTGAGGGGGTGGGCACAGGGGTGAAGGGGAGCACGTATATGGTGATGGACAAGAAATAATGTACAACTGAAATTTCACAACGATGGAAACTCTTATGAGCTCAATTTTAAAAAGTCTACAAAAAAAGTGAAATTTGTTTTAACAATACATCCTTTTTAACTCAATATATCCAAAATATCACTATTTCAATATAAATCAACAATAAAAATATTAAGGAGCATGCCAGTGATCAATTTGTTATCTCTCAGCTCTAAACTCACCATGCATTACCTGCTCCATGATAATGGAGCTTTGCGAATCTCTTCTGTGCAGCCAGCACAGTGCTAACCTTTATTCAGTCGACAGACACTGCAGGAGGGAGACTGGTTTCCCGGTTCTCATGTGGTGCATTTTTCATCTTCTTCTTGCTCCTGCTGGGCTGCTAGCGGGGACATGTGTGGGTGGACATGCCCAACCTCACCTCAAGAGTGTGCAGTCCCTCAGCCAGCTCACAGCCCCACCCCAGCCCAGTGGCCACCTCATTGCGCTTCCCGCGGCAGCCACTGCACGCCCCAGCTCTTATGCCATCCCGCCAGCAAGCGGATGCCCCACTCCCTCCACACAGCTGCCCAGCAGCCTCGGGCGGCCTGCACCATGGATAGTGTCTCCCATGGTGCTCCTGACACGGACACTGCACTCTAGGTTGTGCATCACCCCTCCAGAGAGTCGGTTCCTGATGCTGAGTCCCTCTGCACAGCTGCATGCCAGACTAGCCCACTGCACCCTGGAGGGGTGTCTCCTGCTTGTATGCAACTGTGGACCAGCTCTGACCTGGGCCACCCCCTGAACTTCTCTGCCATCCACTGGGCTGCAACCACACCTTCTCCAGCGGTCTGAATCCCAGCCTTGAAGAGGAGGCCAATTTCCACTTCTTCCCTCCTTGGAAACTCTCCCTTAGCCTAAGGGCATCCTTTAGAGCTTCTTTAACATCTTATTCCCTGTTATAATAATAATTCTTTACCGTAAATTTACCCTGTTCAAAATATTGTATGATTTCTGTCTCCTGGTTGAAACTTAACTGACACAATTATATCTTTTACAGTGTTTTTTTCTTACCAAGTCTTCTAAATCTGGTGTATATCATACTCTTACAGAATATCTCCATTCAGTCTGGCCCCATGACAAGTGACTGATGGCCATGTATGGCTGGTGGCTGCTGTATTGGGCAGCACAGCTCCAGATCCACCGAATTGTATCCCATTGCTGCAAGGTAAGGATCTAAAACGGAATTATTTTTTTCTCTTCATCCCAATTTCCCTTCCACCGTTTTCTCTATCTCATGAAGTGGCACCACCACCCACCCAGTTGCACAAATCAGAAATTTAATAATCATATTGATTCCTGTTCTCTTTCTCCTCTCACCTCTAAATTTTGTCTACTTTAACTCCTAAACAATCAGTTAATATGACAAAAAAACGAAAACTATACTATAAGCAAACAAAACTAAACACAAAAAACTGAACAAAAATACTAAAACTAAATTCTAAAGATGTACAGTTTTTGAAAGGTCTTTAGGCTATTTCTTCCTAATCAAAATTCCAGCTTCTTAAAAAATATCAACACTCCATATTAATAAAGATTTGATGAAATAAGCAGTCTCATAGACTGTTGGTAGCAATGTAAGATATCTTACATTTTCTGATCTTTCTGAAAACAATTTGGTAATTTAAATCAAGTATTTTAAGTGTTCATACCCTTACATCTTACTCCTAGGCATGCTCCCCAAGAAAATATTAGGAGATCCACTCAAAGATTCATGTGCAAGGATGTTCATCATGATGTATTTATAACAGGAAAAAATCTAAAAACAACAGAAATGCTAATGATAAGAGATTGAAATAACTTATTTTATATAAAAAAGATGTAACTTGGGGGGCCAGCCTGGTAGCGTGTTTCACGTGCTCCCCTTTGGCAGCCCAGGGTTTGCAGGTTTGGATCTTGGGTGTGGACCTAGCACCTCTCGTCAGCCATGCTGTGGAGGTGTCCCACATAAAATAGAGGAAGATGGGCACAGATGTTAGCTCAGCAACTATCTTCCTCAAGCAAAAAGAGGAGAATTGGCAACAGATGTTAGCTCAGGGCCAATCTTCCTCATACAAACACACACAAAAAGATGTAGTTTTAGAAAGATATCAAATATCATGTTTTTAAATATACTTTTTAACAAGTATTTTTGTTTATATTTATAGATTATAAATTTTTATCTAAACAGAAATTCCAATTTTTAATAAACAACACAGTATATTTACTTAGGAGAAAAAGGGTGCAAGAAATTTATTTTTAAAGATCTGAGTGGTGGAATTTATTCATTGTTCAGAAATATTTATTGGGTTCTCTTTATGCACCAGGCACTCTTTCAGGCACATGGGGCATCACAGCTGCACTAGCCAGCTTCTGAGATAGTCTTCAGTGCCCCTTGCCTGCTGGTATTCAACTCCGTCTGTAGTCTCTTTCCTCACTGAAAAGGACTAGCATGTGTGATTAATAAAATACAGTGGAAGCAATAGTGTGTGACTTCTTTTTTTTTTTTTTATAATACTCTTTTCTTAATGCTTTTTGGCGAGGAAGATTGGCCCTGAGCTAACATCTGTTGCCAATCTTCCTCTTTCTTTTCCTCCCCAAAGCCCCAGTACATAGTTGTATATCCTAGCTGTGGGTCCTTCTAGTTCTCCTATGTGGGATGTTGCCACAACATGGACTAATGAGCAGTACATAGGTCTGTGCCCAGGATCTGAACTGGTGAACCCTGGGCTGCCAAAGCAGAGTGCGTGAACTTAACCACTCAACCATGGGGCGGGCCCCAGTGTGTGACCTCTGAGTCTAGGTCATAAAAGACATTGCAGTTTCTCCCTTGCTCTCTTGGATCACTCAGTCTGGGAGTAGCCAGCTTCCACGTCACAAGGATGCTCAGTGGCCAGCACCAACCTGCAGGCATGCAAGGGAGATGCTTTGCAAGCAGATCCCCCAGCCCCAGTTGAGCCTTCAACTAACTGCAGCCCCAGCCAACATCTAACCGAAACCTCGTGAAAGACCCTGACCCAGGACCATCAGGCCAAGCCCCTCCTGAATTCCATACCCACTGAAATCATGAGATAATAAATGATGATTGCTGTTTTGAGTAACTAAACATTGGGGTGATTTATTATGTATTAGAAAACAAATATAGCAGCGAGCAAAACCAGATAAAAACCTCTGCCTTGATGGAACTTACATTCTAGCAGCAAAAGACAGGTAACACACAAAATAAGGAAACCATACGGTACGCTGCATGGGGACAATGGGATAGCAGAGATGGGGGGCAGGGATGTAGCAAGACACGTGGTTTACAGAGGCAGTTACGGAAGCCCTCACTGAGAAGACGACATTTGAGAGAAGACTAGAAACGGCTGAGGGAGGAGCATTGCACATGTTTAGGACCAGAGAGCTCCAGGCAGAAGGGTCGAGAAGCAAGAGCACACCTGGCATGATTACAGAGCAGTAAGAAAGCAGTAGGGGGTTGGAGGGTGCACATGGGGTTTCACAGTCACTGTCAGTACTTTGGCTTTTATTCCGGGTGACGTGGGGAAGACTGGAGCTTTTGAGCTGATGAACGTTTTAAAAGCAGGATCCCCCGGCTGCTGGGATAAGTAGAGCTCAAAGCGGGGGAACCAGTCAGAAAGCTGTGACGATTATCCAGATGAAAGAAAGATGATGTTGAGTTCGATCAGAATGCAACAACTGCTGGTTGTTCCTTTTCTTCTCCACTTTTCTGAATTTTCCAAATTTCTACAATGACTCTTCATGACTTTTCTAATCCAAAAAGAAAAAGAGTTTTTAAGGAGCCAAATGTTGGTGAAATACTCTAGCGTCTTCAGTATTTTTTGTTGTATTTATCATACTATATGTGCCCACATAATTCTTAGTTGGATCTCAACACAACAAAGAAAAGAATCCAAAACTGTTTACTTTAGCCTGTGTAGACTCTGAACATAATAATTTCAACTGGAAAACAAAATCATTGTTGAACTTTACACAGTTTGAGTGTTTACAGTATCAACCAAACTGGATAATTATAAAGCACAGCATCCTTTCTTTTTTTGCTTTTAAGCACTGGTGAAACGTGGACTGTCGAGCTGTAACTTAACAGCACACTGCCTTCCTTGCTTTTGCCAGTTTTCTCAGTTTTAACACCCACCTGCTAAATATTTCACAATTCCTGTAATTTTTAACCATTACTTGCATTTTAACCAAGCATCATAAAAAATGTGAAAGGACTTTGTGTGCCCTTTGAATATTTTTATTGCCCCTGTGATATGCATTTGACTGTCCTTCACCTTCAAATGTTTCTGTGCAAGCCCTCCTTTATGACCATCATTAGTGCAGGCTCGGGATTTCTAGGCATTTGGCCAAGAGATTCCTCTGGATAAAATCTGCTTAATCAAATTAAAAACATATTTGTCGACAACTCACTGCCAAGGAACAGTGCTACAAGAAGATTAATAAAAAGAAGTGTTCTTCTAGGGATTTTTTAGTCGTGCTAACGATTACAGAGCTCTGAAGTCATTTTTAGTAGATTGGCTACAATTCCTTCTCTGCTTTTGCACTTCAGGGAATTTTATTTCATTCAGCAAATGTTTATGCCACATCTCCCGTGCACTGGAATTATGGAATCCTGGATGGGGACACAAAGGTGATGGAGTGATGGACCCAGCCCCTAGAGAGTGCATTGACTAACTGAGACACAAACACACATACAGGTAATATGATATTTGAGTCATAGAAAGTACATAGTGAAACTCAAGCCTGTGACCTGCCTCCTGCGGCTTTATCCTAATCTGCAGAAGCGAGTCATTTCTCCTGCACTACAAAGGGTTAATCATCTCTTTTCTTTTACTAGTCCTTACCCTCCAGTATTTCCAGGAATTTGACCTAGATAGAAAGGTGGAGGGTCCTGTCTGTTCGGCTCTACTTTACTATATAGAACATGTTACAGATGTTTATTCTTAGTCTAAAAATTAATGCTTCTGTCCCTGAGGGGTTAAAGGAAAAAAGACCCCACATTTCCATAATCAATTATGAAAATTCTCATGATCTAATTGGCTCCTCACAAGAAATGCAGATTTCATTGGGAAGTAGCTTTACTATTTATTTGACCCACAAAGAAACTATACAGAAATGCAGAATGTATATCTTTTTTGTGACAGGAAGACTGGCCCTGAGCTAACATCTGTTGCCTGTTTTCCTCTTTTTGCTTGAAGAAGACTGGCCCTGAGCTAACATCTGTGCCAATCTTCCTCTATTATATGTGAGATGCCGCCACAGCATGGCTTGATGCATAGTGCTAGGTCAGCACCCGGGATGTGAACCTGTGTACCCCAGGCTGCTGAAGTGGAGCATGCAAGCTCAACCGCTACAGCACCAGGCTGGACCCTGCATATCACTTTTACTGACTGTCCTTCATGCACTGGGTACCCAGAGGAGGCACAGCAGATGCACTGTTATCCCAGGCTCTCCATCTCCTCATTAGGCCTTGTCATTTATGTCCTGGATCACTGCCTTCCTAACTGCAACCATCGTTTCTTCCAATCTGCTTTCATGCTGCCAAACTAAATGAGTGCCCTACAACAAGCCATACAACTCTGGGATGTGTGTGTGTGTGTGTGAGTGTGTGTGTATCAGGGGGTGTGAAAGGAAGGGGAGCCCTTCACTGCCTATAGAATAAGATCCCAAACTCTGCTATCTGCTTGTCTCCATCTTTTTTCTCCTCCTTCCTCCCTCCCTTCCTCCCTTCCTTCATAATTCAATCTAAAAGACAGTAGGTCTTAATAGGGGAGGGGACACGGCAGCATTCTAGGGAGGGTCAGAGCCTGAGCAGGGTGTGGAAACCATTTCTGCAGGTGGCAGCAGCCAGAATGGATGGTTTGAGCCGAGTGCGGGCGAGGAAGGAGCCTGCATGGGGTGGGGTGGGGTAGGTGGCCACAGTGAAGGAAGGTTGTTCACAAACAGATCGATCAAATGAGTACAATTAGTTAGAATCACAGGAGCCAGGTTTCTTACTGATGGGGAAGGAATTAATAAATATGGAAAGATAGAAAACTAAAATAAACCGTATCGTATTCAATTGGAATTGGAGATTCTGGCATGAACTCATGTTTTGTACATACTGGAATAAATACAGTTGGTAAGCTGTATGAATGTACATAAATAGGTAGAAAGACAATAAACAGTATGTACATACAGTCTTGCATCACTTAACGACGGGGATACATGCCAAGAAAAACCTCGTTAGGTGATTTCGTCCTTGTGCGAACATCATAGAGTGTACTCACACAAACCCAGATGACGTAGCCTACTACACACCCAGGCTTTATGGTACTAATTTTACGGGACCACTGTCATATATGAGAAGGCCTGGCAGCATCAACATCCCAGATCTTGTCTTCTGAATATCATTTTCCACTAAAGGGTGCCAGGGGTCCTTGGAGAAATGACTAATTCTAGAACTTGGGAAGCATAGGTCCAATGAGCCTGGAATGCTTTGTTGTGCCAGAAAGCAAGGAGGTGGTCAAAGAATGACAGGGACAGGTCAAAAGGATACCCTCATTGGCCAAATCTGGGACAATGTGAGCCTCAAAATAAGTTACGATAAAAGACTATAATCCACTGGACAAAATAGCAACCCATGAGCCCATACTGACATAAATAAATAAATGAGTAAATAAAAGAATAGAAGAGAAAGCTTTTACTTACAATGGAATGTCAACTGATGACTACGGAAGGAACAATGGAAATATAAAAATTACAATTTGACAATTATCATAGTAATAATTAATTCAGCCAGGAAACATCAATGTGTACCAAAACTAGCATATAAAAGTTTGATGAGGAATGGGATATTTACATAGTCCCAAATAGCTCCTCACAATACACTTACTGATTGAAAGGGGAAAAGGAGTACCTTTATAGTGAAGAAATCTGGCAGATAGCATATTAATCCAGTGATCAAAGTTGACGTCCCCCATAACGGGACAAATCAAAATCACATAGCACCTCATGGGATGCAGTGAGATCCCAGCATCACTTCTCTGGTATTTCCACCCCCCAAAAAGTATGTTTTGAATCTAATGATGAGGAAATAAGAGAAAAAAACACAACTAAGAACATTCTACGAAATAATTGGACCGTTATTTTCAAAAGAGTCAATCCAGGAAAGCCTGCACAAGATTGAGCTGCTCTTCCAGATAAGAGTTGACTAAAGAGACATGATAACAAAATGAAACACTTTATTCTGAATAGGATCTTTTTACTATAAAAGACATCATAGGGATAGTCGATGGAGTTTGAATGGCGACTGTGGATTAGACAGTAGTAATGTATCCATGTTAATTTCCTGATTTTTGATGGCTGTGTTATTATGTAGGAGAATATCCTTATTTGTAGGAAGTACACACTAAAGTATACGGGGTCAAGGGGGCCTCCTGTCAGTAACTTACTCTCAAATGGTTCAGAAAAAAAGCTTGTATTATTCTTGTAATTTTTCAGTAAGCTTAAAACTACTTCAAAATCAAAATCAAATAAACCATTCTTGGTTGTCAAGGCCCTTCATTAGCTCATCTTACCAGCCTCATTTGTAGGGCATCTCCACATCCCCACTCCTGCAGCCACATTGGACTGCTCCCCTCCTGCAAACATAGCATGTCCATTTCTGGGTCTGTGGCTTGCTTATGTCATACTCTATTTCTACAAGGCTTATAGCTCCATTTTTGCCCAACAAATGCTTGAGTGTAAGAAGCATATAACTCTTAAATGCTTGAGTGTAAGCATATCAGAAACATCATAAAACTTAAATATTTAAATTGATTTAAATCTGGCTCCAAACTTTCACTGTTTAATTTGGCATAAAAGTTTCATCTCAGTCTCAAGCACATGGGAAGCAGGTGGCTTACCCAGGACCCAGGAAATGCAAACTTTCTCTAGTCTTCAGTCCATCACAGCCGCTGCTGAGGTGCTCAATATCCGAGTCCAGGTTTCATTTGAAGGCGGAAAGCTCCATCCTTTCCAGGACACCTGTTGGTGAGGGAGGTTATGCTACTGCTCCTCAGGCCACGGTGCTGTGTGCCACAGGGTCCTACGTCTCAATCAAGCACGGGCAGAAAACCCCTAACCACCCTCTCCCCAGCCACTTCTTCAGTCTCCGGCAGCTCATCTTCTCCCCTAGAATTCTGCTATTTCCCTTTTCCATTCCCTAAGAAGATCCAGGTAGGAATGTCTCCTAGGTATCTGCAAACGTCCATTTTCAGTCCAGAAACATGAAAACCATTGATAACCATCACAGGCAAGGAAAGCCAAACTCATTATGTAAAGGTTTAGCAGTCTGAGAAAGCTGGAAGGAAAAGCGCCTTCCATTCTTTCAAGCCTATTGCTTTGAGGATAAAACAGTAAGTCGACCAATTACGCCACCATGCTGCTCTTCTCCTAAGATGGCTTACTCACGTTTTTCTAAAGTTGTACAACTGGTAAAGGGCCAGACAGGAAATATTTCAGGCTTTGCAGGCTACATGGTCCCTGTTGCAACTACTCGACTCTGCCATTGTAGCGTGAAAGCTGCCCCAGATAACACGGAAATGAGCGTGGCCATGTCCAGCAAAAGTGTGCTTATGGACGCTGAAATACGAATTCAGTAAAATGTTCATGCGTCATAGCATGTTGTTCTTATTTTGATTTTTTTGTCATTTTCAAATGTAAAACCATTCTTTGCTCATGGGCCCTACAAAAATAAGCAGTGGGCCGGATCCGGCCTTTGAGCTGCAGTTTCTCGATTTCTGCTCTAAGACAATCAGATGAGAACTTTAACATGAATGTTTCCAGAATTCAGAATTATTTCCTTCCATTACTAGCACATTTTGGTGCATTTATCATAGTGCTTAGTACTTTCTGTCAAGAATAATCATTTCGTGTGCATGCATCTGTCTGGCCAGGTGACCGTGCTCTCTTTAAGAAGAAATGGTTGCGTACTCCTTTGAGCTCCCACAGAGCCTGTGTTCAAACTGTTTCCACTGAGTGAAACTGAGTGGTGGGGAGAAAAGGCTGAATAGAGGAAGCAAGTTTATTATGAAGAATGTCTATACAAGGCTGGCTTTGTTCCAGCAGAGAGCTGTGAGTTTTGTTATAGATGGTTTGTAATTATCTATGTGTGCTCTCATTTTCTTCTTCTCCCTAATGATCTTTCTTGACTGGTTGAATTGCTTCCAAGACAGTTCTGTGAGGAGCAGGTCTGTATAAAGAACTCTCCATTGCTGAGTCTCGACAAGGAAACTAAGGTTTCCAAAAGATGTTTTTTCCATTAATGATTTATTCATCTTTAAGATTGTTAGAAAACCTGGACATATGATATTTGCATGCATTTTTAAAGATTAGTAAACTCAAAGCTATTTTTTATTTAGATATATATATAGTTCTTTGTATATATAGGATTAATTTAGTTCACAGGTAAACGGGTTTTAGAAAATTACCATGCTTCTTTCTTTTGTCTTAGTAATCCCTTATGCTTTCATGTTTTGTATTTTCTTAACTTTGCACGATAATCCTGTGAAGTCGGTTGGACAGGAGTAGACTTAAGACTCTTTCAGCTAGGAGTGGTTTTAAAAAGAAAAAGACCCAAGATAGTTTAAGCCAAAAAACTCCACACTGTTTTAGCTCAGGTAACTGAGAAGTCCAGGAATGGGTCTCTCTTGCGCCTACGGCTGAATCCAAAGACTCAAACGACAGCCTCAGGGTCCTGTATTCTATTGTTCAGCTCTGTTTTCTTTTGTGTCATGCTCCCCGCATTCTCCCACAGCAGACAAGCTTCCTGCAAGTTGCTGGAGAAGACAGCTGCTAGTAGTCTGGGTTTCACATCAGCCCAGCACAAAGACACTAAGTGCAAAAGACAGCACTCTCCACTAGCTCTAGGCAGAAAATCTTTAGAGAGGACGGTAATTAGCCACCCAACCAGGACCACTTAATGGGAGGACAGGGGTTCCCCAGAAAGCGGTGCTAAGGGACTGGCCTGTGGCCGAGTGGTCAAGTTCACGCACTCTGCTTCTGCGGCCCACGGTTTCACGGGTTCAGATCCTGGGCAGGGACATGGCACCGCTCATCAGGCCACCCAAGGCGGTGTCCCACATAGCAGAGCCAGAAGGACCTACAACTAGAATATACAACTACGTACTGGGGGACTTTGGGGAGGAGAAGAAGAAAAAAGAAAGAAAGAAGATCGGCAAGAGATGTTAGCTCAGGTGCCAATCTTTAAAAAAAAAAAACAAAGGGACGCTGCAAATAATGAATGTTCTCTGAAGTGGGTATATTCTCTGATGGCCATCTACCTATGGGAAAGGGAGGCCCAGTGAAACGAAGCAACTTTTCCAGGTCACACTGTGGTTGGGGACAGAGGTAAAATGGAAATCCTTGCCTCCTCACTCAGACATCATAAGAGCCTCTGCTCTTGCTGGTATAAACATACCGTTTCTTTGGTGCATGCATCTCTAGCTCACCATTTCAAAATAAACAGTAGGCCCATATATTTCATAAACACTATAATGTCACTCCAGCTATTTTTTTGACTTCGGCATATACATCAGTAACTTCACATTTGAGGAACCATAATTATACCTGACTCATTTGCCTCCGTATTCGTGGATAACCGGCCTTGGGGAAGAATCGAATGGTTTTCTGTAGCTTTGGTTTTGTTTTGGGATTGCCTGCACACATTACGGGCATTTTAAACTAGCATTCTCAGGTGTTTTCTAAAAGTCACTCTTTAGAAAAAATACAAAATTGAATAAAAATACATTGACAAGTAATCATTCCCGTTTCCTTAATATATCCCATAATTTTTTGTGGCGGACATAAACATAATAAGACGATTTCCTGTAAAAGCGGCCCATCCTTCCAGAAGCAGGCAAGGGGCTGACCTGGCGAAAGAGCGCGTGCCCGGGGGTCAGACCGACGATTCTAGTTTGGCTTTGTCAATTATCCGTTGTGTGGATACCCGCAGACGGCTTAAACTCTGAGGTTTAGCAGCATCCTCGCTTGCAAAAGGGGAGCGGTGTTATGGCCTTATTTTGATGCTCAGAGCGGAGTGTTACAAAATGATACAAAATGATGATAATAAATGTCAGTCCGTCTACATTTGTTTAAAATCTGACTTTTCCAATGACCTCAACAAAATAAGTAGAAAAACATGTGAACACTGTCACTTTAATGGAGACATCATCCCCCTGCACGAATTGAGTCAGTTTTCTAGAAAACTCAACCCAGAACGTCTTACTGGGAAACATGCACACAGACACACAACCGGAAGGCAAAAACGTTTCTTCCAAGTGTTTCTAAGCTCCCTGACACCTGTTCTACGACCTCTCTTATTTCTCGTGCCTCCGCCGCGCTGTGAGAAGCTCCCTCTCTGAAGCAAGGAAAGCACAGGGAGAAGAGCCGTGCCACCCCCGCTCCCGACAAATGTCCCTTCCGTCACGGCCCGGGATGCGGTCCAGCCGCGGGCTCGCGACCCTCTGCCGGAGCGGGTCGGAGGGCCGGGCACTCGCGCCACGGCCTCCACGGCCCCGACGGCTCCGACACCGCGGGGGCTCCGTGCCCGCGCCCGCCCCGGGAAACCGAGCCTCCAGTTCGCGGGAGCCTTGCGGACGCCCGCAACCCCGAGCCCAGCAAGCGATGCCAACGGGGCGGGGCTTTCCCGTGGTGGGCGGAGCTTAGCCCTGTGGGCGGGGCTTAGCCGTGTTCGGGAGACGGGCTCTGCGGTCGAGGGTTGGCCCCGTGGGCGGGACTACGCTCGGTGGATGGGAACCTCCTCGCGGAGGGACTACGTTTTGTGGGTGGGGCTACGGCCGGTGGGCGTGGCTTGCCTCCGCGTGGGACGCGCGCTCGTTGGAGGCGACGCCGCTCCGTGGGCGGGGCTACTGCCAGTGGGCGTGGCTTTTCTCTGTCTACCTCTCGAACTCAATGGCATCTCGGCTCGGTGGGCGTGGCTCTATCAGTGGGCGGGGCCTATCTCCCTGTAGGCCCGTGCTCAATGGAGCGACTCCCGACTGTGGGCGGGGCTTATCTCCGTGTAGACCTGAACTCAATGGAGGCGACTCACCTCGGTGGGCGTGGCTCGCTCGGTGGGCGTGGCTTCTCCGTCTGGAGCCTGCGCTCAATGGATGCGGCTCCGCCTGTGGGCGTGGCTCGCCCGGCGGGCGGGACTGCGGCCCGTGTGAGGACTCCTGACTGGCTCCCTCCTTCCGGAACTTCCTGGCCGGCTGCGTGCGGACGGCGTCCCCGGGAGCCGGAGGGGCGGCCGAGGGTCCGCGGGTCCCGTGAGGGGTACGTAAGGACGTCCTCCGGAGGGCCGGAGTGTAGCGCGCGGGGCGGGGCGGACGGCTTCGTGCCCGGGCCTGGTGCTCGGGTGGCTCCGGCGGCGGCGCGTGCAGGCCAGCCGGAGCCCGGTCCCTGCACGGCCTTCGGCCCTCGGCGGGTCCGTGGTCAGTCTGTGGTGTCTGGATCCCGTCCCCCTGGTCGGTCCCGCTCCCCGGGCCTCCCGCAGCGTCCCCGCCGTGCGCTGTCCGTCCCGGCGCCGTCACGTGCGTCTCGCGCCTGCGCGTTTCACGGGTGTGCGCATCCGCGCCGCACCGCAGCTGGTGCACCGTGGTTGACTCGTGCACAGAGGAGTGATAGCATTTGGGGTACTCTTGGAAGGACTTTGGATTACTGCGTTTGAGGGGATTTATTATGTGTATTTTCTACTTCTTTTGTAATCGTGGATTTTCTACTGTGTTCGTTTTTTTAAGTGGACGTGGTGTTGGGGTTCAAAAGCATTGCTGGCTCTGTTAAGTAGTTTCCTGAAGGCTAGACGTTGCAGGAGGATATAGGTTTCGGTCAGGAGATACAATGTGAGCGAAGGAAAGAAAGGCCGAATGTACAAAGTGTCTCCGAAAACAAATGGTAGACGAGGCTGGGGTGTATAGGGAGGGAGCAGATACATTGACAGGTTTATGCGGGATGCCGGGACAAAGCGTGTTGCTCCTTAGGCATTGAAGAGCCGCTGGAGGTCTTCACCCTCGGGAGGCTCTTCACACAGCGCTGTGCAGCACAGCCTGGAACGCGGGTGACTTTAAGTCAGGGGTTGGCGATCTTTCTGGGAAGGGCTAGATCGTAAATCTAGGCTTTGCGGGCCACAGTTGTAGCAGGAAAGCAGCCATAGAAAATAATTCAATATGTATAGGTAGCTGTGTCCTAATGAAACTTTATTTACAAAGACAAGTGCCTGACTTTATTTGGTCCATGTGCATATTTGGCCCCAACCCATGGTCTAACCAAATAGTCCTAGGGACTATCGCAGTGACCCGGACATCATGTTTTTGTATTGCATTTTTACTCATGAATGAGAGGCTGTATCATCACGTAATGTGAGCTCTGGGTCTAGTCTGCCTAGCTTTGAATCCTGGCATTCCCTGATTACTAACATTGTGACACTGGGCAAATTCACTTCTCTTTGCGGTCGTTTTTTTGATCTGTAAAGTGGAGATAAAATAATACCTCCCAGTAAATTAGTTAAAGCACGTAAAATCTTAGCACAGTGTTCACATAGTCAAAGCTCAATAAATCTTAACGGTTAATATTTTTTAAAATTGTTCCTCACATGTATTGTTAAATATAGATTTGAGAGATGTTTCTAAGGTAGAATTTACGAGCTTAGTGTGTGTTTAGCTATAGAATGAAGAGGACATCTGAAGTTTGAAGGCAAGAGCCATTCACATAGAGGTGATTATGGAAGTTGTGAAAGTAATTTAACAGAGAGGGGGAGGTAGGAAGTGCAGGACTAAGGACTGATTTAGAGGAGGTGCATGCACACGGGAGAGAAAGTGGGGCAAGTAAAAGGGAATGAAAAAGAAGGAAGGAGACAGAGTCCGTCCTGGAGTCTGCTCGGAACCAGAATGGTACAGTCGTATGTCATTAGCAGAGGGATAGTTGCTGACAGTTAACATGGTCGGATGCTGACAGAGCTGGAAAAGAAATTGTGTGGATTGATTAATTGATGAGCTCGAGCAGCAAAAGTGACTGGGTGCCCGCTGTGGGCTGAGTGCTGGAGATGCAGAGGAGGGTTAGATAGACACTACATCAAACAGCAGGAAATCTAGAAGAGGCAGAAGATGTGGAAATAATTCAATGCGTGCAGCAACCTTAGAAATAATTAGAAGTAAGATGGGATTTGTAGATTTAACTGGTACCTTTATTTTCAAAACTTAAGTTGATTTATAGTTCATAAAGGTGGGCAGCCTAATTGAGCTCCTTTTCTTTCTTTCCTAGACAATGGCCAAGAACAAACTAAGAGGGCAGAAGTCCAGGAATGTATTTCACATAGCCAGCCAAAAAAACTTCAAGGTTAAAAATAAAGCAAAACCCGTTACCACTAATCTTAAGAAGGTGAGTATTAAAGTACTCTAACTTTATTGTTTACAAGCAAAGCATGATAGTAAAGCTACTGAAAAGCTGATGCTATTCTTTAAAACAGGTTCTTAGCCTTTCCTACAAAGGGAAGATGATTTTATATGTTTGTTTAAAAAAAAAAAGACAAAAAGCCTCCCTTTCTTGAATCCAAATGTATGAAAAGTAAAAAGCATTTTAACTGCAAATATGTGAGACTCCAAATAACAGTTAAATAGTTATGTCAGAGCATAGGAATCATAAAAAAACATGCTATGGAAAACAGTTCTTAGCTCTGAACTCAAATATATTTAAGAACCTCTTAACACAGCCAAGACCTGGAATGTCAGTCAGCACCCATTCTTTTTCACCTCAGAATTCTTATTTCTCTGAAGATATGTAAAACTGAGACAGAAATCTGTGAAATGAAGATAAAATATTTTGTTTCTTAAAATGCAACATTTGAAAAGAGAGGAGTTTCTTTATCTCCTTTGTTTTTATTTCAAAACATTTAGGAAATGGGAAATTTCTTGATCACAATTAAGTAGATTCTTTAAGAAAATGTTTTCAAGTTTAAGTCATAGGTGGAGTCAGCTCTCCATGACTTAGTAATTATCATAGCAGTCCATAGAAATGTAACAGTTTATTGTTCAGTTTTCATGACCTATCTGAGTTCAGCTTTTATGACTTTGCAAATGCTATAAAGGAAATAAAGGGGTGACATGAGCCGAGTTTGGGAGTGACAGTTTTACATAGAATTGTCTTCAAAGTCAACAGTGAAGCCAAGATCTGAATGATAAGGAGCTGGAAATGCAAAGACCTGGGAAGTGCTGGGAGCAGCATGTTCTAGGCAGAGAGAATAGCAAGTGCGGAGGCCCCAGGCAAGGGAAGAGCTTGGCGTCTTCGGGGAAGATTGCTTCCATAGTAAGTACTAGAAGCTTTGTGGATGCTAATGAAAAAGCTCTAAGAGAGGGAGATCTGTGGGTAGGCAGCCTGGTTGGAGAAAGGATCAAATAATCTTCTCAGAAAGTAGCCTAACTTACTAGGGGGAGGTTGTAAGGTCACCAAGCACTACAGAAATGGTAAATTGAAGTTTGTGGTCATGAATTTCAAGTGAAGCCAGTGGGCCAGTTATGATTTTCTACAGCTTCAGTTTTAGGTTCAGAAAAGGCTGATGCAAATTGAGTTTGACTAGGTTGCCAGGCGAGTTCGATTAAGGGAGGGGAGAGAAGGAAGGTTAAGAGAGTGTAAAGAAGTGATTGATGAAATGATGGCCATGGAATCTGTGTGGCTTTTAAAGGAAAAAGTGAAGATGTGAAAAACAGTGAAATTGGTGGCAAAAGGTTTCAGTGAGATTTGAGAATTGTCAATAAACTAAGTGAACTAGAAAGACAGATGGAGCAGTTAGTTACAGGTAATGATGCAGCCTAACGTAACCCATGGGAGTGGATGGCTGAGGTGCGCGGTGGAAAGGATCTTTGGAGATGAGATGAGACCTGAAGGGTTAAGAGGCCGTAGGATTAGATTTCTGTTGAAACTGCTAAGCAGTGACGCCAGGCCTGAGGTCAGTGAGCCAAGGTTTGAGATCTCTCATGAGGAGCAAGTATGATGGTGTTGGCAGGGGACAGTATGAGGAAAGGGATGTCAGAATGTCCTGATGCCTGAGGTGCAAAGGAGCTGAGCGTTCTGAAGGAGAAATGGTTTAGGACCAGCAGGACAAACAGGAAACAGAACCTTGTGTGTGAAATTTCCCACTAGGAGTCTAAGAATTTTAGTGTGAATTATCCCCACAGATTGGTAGGGGGATAAAAGAGTTTTTACATCTTTTGGTTTATCAAGGTTGAATTAAGGTAGAATATGTTTTATCGCTAATGGTTATAAGATGATGAATTAATGTTCTTTTTCTTTTTTAAAAGATAAACATTGTGAATGATGAAAAAGTGAACAGAATGAATAAAGCTTTTGTAGATATACAAAAGGAACTTGCACATTTCTCGAGATGCCTTTCCCTTGAGCCTCTGCAGAAACAGCTGGTGAGTACAAATCATATCCTTTTGTTATAGCTAATAAATTAAACTCCAGATTTTCAAGGCCTGTAAGTTGCATGTAGTTTTTAGTGCCTGGCTCTCTAGGATACCTGGCTATGAAGGATGCAGAGCCTATTCAGTCATGTTCAGACTCTAAACCTTTGAGTCCAACTAGGAGAATTTATTGTTCTACTTCCAAATGTATGACTAGGAGAAATTAAATTGGATAATGGATTATATATGTCATTTTTGTATCTAAATTTTTTTGTGTGAGGAAGATTGGCCCTGAGCTAACATCTGTTGCCAGTCTTCCTCTTTTTGCTGGAGGAAGATTGTCGCTGAACTAACATCTGTGCCGGTCTTTCTCTATTTTACGTGGGATGCCTCCACAGTGTGGCTTGATGAGCGGTGCTAGGTCCGTACCTGGGATGCGAACCTGTGAACCCCGGGCCGCGAAAGCACGTGAACTTAACCACTACGCCACTGGGCTGGCCCCCTCTAAATTTTTAATGTAGATGTTGTTACCTATTTTTGTTAGATAGCCACTGTTATCTAAATTTTTAAATATAATGCTTTTCTCCCTCCAGATTCCTCCGCAGTGCCAGGAAAACGAACCAGTTAATGTTGACGAAGCTACAAGATTAATGGCTCAGTTGTAATACACTGATGATGCATCCAATTCCCCAAAAAGACCAATAAATTAAATGTTTTATACAATTTTATTTTTAAAAATCTTGTTAATGTACAGGCATTGGCACATTTTAAAAACAAACTACATAAACAGATCTTTCCTATAATCTAGGAAAGTGGAATGTCAGAAGTCAACAAAATGTGATAAACTTAAAGTGCTAAAACAGAAGGCACTTCACAAAATCTGTTCACTGAAACAGGAACATAGCCTGGTTTACATCCTTCACTTTAGAAGTGGCAGTGAATGTCTGGCGTGGAGGACACAGAAATGGGGACAGTTTCATGGCAGTAAAAATGTAAGACAGACAAGTGATGAGCCCTTGGCCAAACTTTCTGTTTTTGATGACCTAAAGTCTACTTTAACTCTCCTCTTCTAAGAGGAAAAAAACAGAAGGATTCAGAATTGGAAGAAAAGTTGAAATCCCAGAATGTGATTACTTAAGGGTGGTGGGGGGCTGGTGGCTATTTAATCACTTTTTATCATGAAGCAGAGCCCTTTGCTTGATGGTTGAAGTTTTGTGAAGTAAAAAAGAGAAAGTATTAGGGAAGAACACTTCAGAATCAGTGAACTAAAAAGGTGTTACATTCATTATTTTAAATACTTAGGTTATTAAGAAGTCTAAAAGGTTACACAGTTAGAGGTAGATAAGAGTCCCGAGTTGCTGTGGAATCTAATAATTTAGTATCTGGACATCAAACAGATCGCACACTCCTTCATTATCGTCTAGATTAAAGTTGTAGTCATCTGCCGGGGTGGGAGAGAGCCGGAGGAGCGGAAACACTGCAAGCAAAACACAAATTGCCTGTTAAAGATGGTTTCTGCAGACGCGTAATGGTGTTTAGCAGAAAACACTCTCAAATACATCAGTCCTCGTCAAGCTATGTTTCTATGGTACACAGGAATTTAGGAAAATAACGATGAAATTAATGAGTTGTATTTAGTGTATGTTTTGAAAGATTCATCATAGGTATTAGCTTGAGAAATAGAAGTTAAAATTTTTATTGGTTGAACGTGTTACTAAAATATATGATTCAAAAGCTGGTCAAAGTGTTTTCTCTGATCTGCTGAATTAGCTCCCACTTTGAGAACAGAAGCAGGAGCTAGAATTAAACTTCCTGATGTTCCTGCTTCTACAGAAACGTTGACTAAATTTCCAAGTGCTTACTGTACCATTTGCTAATTTAACAGCTGCCACTTCCTAGGTCTCAGCTGTATTTGTTAGGAGCCAGGACTTTGAATTTAAGAACTTAACAGAAAGGTGAAGCCCACAGAGTAATTATGAAAGTAATTAGAATACGGTAGCTAATTGATTTTTAAGAATTATTTCAGATTAGATGATGACATGGCGAATATTCGTAATAGTTCGGTGACTTCACATGGGCAGCCTGAAATTGGCCGTGGTGGAAGTATTTACACAACTGGTTTTCAGATGACCTGTTCACTTAAATTATTTTACTCCTGGCCAGATTCTTCAGGAGTGAAAAGGACTAGTGTGCCAACAGCTTAGCAGTTTATTCAGTGAAAGTGATAAGTATCCCCTTAAGGATTCTTTTCCCTTGAAATGAAGGCAAAAAAAAAAATTCTCAAGGATACCTATGATTTACTATAAAGCATTATCAAGGGAGAATTTTCATGAATTATTAAAGTATGTTAAGCAGGTAAAAAATAGAGGTTCTTCATTTCTTTTAAAGCATGTGCCACTTATAAATTCTAGAAAAGCATTAGTAATGTATAAGGTCGTTTATAACATTTTAAACTACTTACCATCAGAAGACATTAACTCATCAATGATATCTCCACTAATAGATCCTATTGGAAACAGAAACGGGATAAAGTCTTGTTACATTTCTGTTTATATATTTTAACAGTAAAAGGCACTTATATTTAAACACGCATATATTGAGCACAGCACATATTTAAACACAGTACATATTAAGCACAGTTATATTCCAACATCAGCGGTTTGATTAAACGTACAAAATTAAAGTACTAGAACTTTATGGACAGAGCATTTTCATGAGCGCCTACCCTCCCTGCATTACTTTTAAACTTCCAAACTCAAGATGTAGACCAAAGACTCATTATCGTTCTCTCAAAACTGACTCGGTTTTACAGAGTCAATGGTACCATGATTCTCTCAGTCCCCTGACCTTAAGACTTCCCCATCACTTTCCATTCCTCCTGTTGAATTTATCTCCAGGTCTCACACATCAAACGCTACTTATTCTGCCTAAAAGGTATTTCTCAAATCTGTTCTTTATTTCTCTTTCCAATCCCATTGTCATCACCCTATTTTAGCCTTAATGTTCTCTCACAGTGGCGTAACTGCACACATTTTCACCTTTGCCTCTAACCTCTGCATCCCAGGGCCGAAAGCATCTTCTCTCCTCATCATGCTACTCCTGTGCTCCCCAGCGTACGGTCCTAGTCGTGCCACTTCCCTGGTCAAAAATCTTTACTGGCTTATTGGCTGAGATCCTAACTCAGTCTGATAGTCAAGGTCCTCTCTAATCTGGCCCCAAATAACTTTCCCCACTGTTTCCAAATACAAAACCACATAGAGAAACTAAATGCTCAGAATTTTTTAATGCTTTATGGAAGCCAATGTACTGTGTCTAAGCTAAACCATCTAAAGCCTGCCTGCTTTATTCATCCCAAATAGATTACAATTAGATTATAAGCTTTTTAAGGCTGACGCTTTCCCTTGTGCATCCCCATGGCCTACAGTATAGAAATACTTACAGGAGAAGGAAAGGAGGGGAGGATATAAGTGACTGAAGCTGATAAATATTCTGTGTCCAGTTAGATTTTTTTAGCCCCACTCTTAACTACTGTGTACTCCCAGAGTAGTAGACTTATGCCACATCCCAATGAGACATATCCCAAAGGTAAAAATACACAAATTGGATTATGTACTATTACATGAGAGGTTTGAGTTATCTGCAATTCTACCTCCAGATGGGCCTGACTAAGCCTCATTCAGCACCACTGAGAATATCTGCCATGGCTCCTTTATTTGGAATCACTAAGGAGGTGCTAAATAGCTATCTATGAAACCAGGGGAAAGACTGAGAGCCCAGGGAAGTTTGTACGTTGAGGTGTGGTCCCTCTTCCTGAGGCCCAGTATTTAGAGTTTTAGCTATTTATCACTTCACAGATGAAACAATTTAGGAAGGCAAGAAAGATGTCCTAAATAATTGGAGTTGAGACCACTTATCAACTCTGTAAAACTAAGCTTTCCAAATAAAAAGTATAGCAACAGAGAATATGGAGAAACAGGAAGCATGAGTCACAATATTCAACACTAGTTTGGTTTTTCTTAAAGGCAGCTAGAGCACATTCAATAATATGTCCTAGAGTTACTAAGACATAACCTCACAATGTAAACCTCAGATAAAAAGCTGACATACATGAACAGTAAAAAGGAAGGGGGAGAGGAACAAATCTGGCTTACTTTCAAAAATGGAATCCTAAGGAAAACTGTAAACTTTGGCTCATTAAATATCTTTCCTTTGCTCAGTATTCATAGTTCTACACAGTCTTAACCACGTTACATTGTGCCTGATTGTATATTTCTGAATATACTTATTTATATACATACATATACACATATACACAAACAGCCTATGAAACAAATCTGTAGTATTATAACTAAAGACAAGATCTGCTTTTAAATTTTTCTCATAATACCTATTCCAGAGCTGGGCACACAGGAGACACCAAATTAATATTTCTGATTGAGCTAAGCTTGCTATTTTGCCTCCAGTATTAGATAATAACATCACAACTGACAAACTGAGAAAAGCTCTCCACGTTGTTTACAGCAGTATTCATATTTTCCCCTCTCTACTTTTTAAAACAAAGTCCTGAACCCACCCGAAGATAAGTCTGTGGCTGGTGTCTGCTGAAGATTCTGGCTTCTTTCGGACACGTGTTGCTCAGGCAGATTCTGAGTCGCCGTGCTGGATTTCTGTGGAGTCACCGGAGTCGAGGACTGAGAGGAAGGCTGTGTGAGGTCATCAGGTGGGGGGACCGGAAAAACCACGGGCTTAGACGAACTGGACTCTTTATTTATAAGCAGCACGTGGATAGGTCCTGAATGACTCTTTAAATTGATCTGGTATTTCTTTTGTCCATTCTGACCCTTTGAAGTTATGGGGTATAAACAAATGAATGAATATCAACATGTCTTGCTACCTTGAAACATTAAAAATAGGACAGGCAAAGATGTTTGGGAGTAACTAAAACCACACAAAACAAAGTCATTAGGTCAGAACGCAAGAGTAGAGACCAAGAGTAGAGTTGAGGGCTATAAACCACTTGCCCCTAAAAATAAGCTTTTCTCAAATACTGATAGTCAAAAACTCTCAGTTGTAGAATTCTGGCAGCCATCCACTTTTACTGTAATTGTACGAGTCAGTGCATTCTCCATATATATGGACTCCATCGCTGGCGTCGGCTGCCGTGGGTGTGGTCATCTCAACGTGCTGTCTTAAATGGCAACTATGTCACAAGTCAAAACTTTTTCCATTCAGTAGGCACAAAGACAACTGATTTTTCCTACAGAGATATAAGTGTAGAGTTCCTCCGTTTCAAAGGTAATTTGCATCCTGAGGGTTCAGAATCCAGTAATATAAACGCCTAAATACAAACTACTAGAACAGCTCTGGAGAGGGAGGCAGATGATAATAGTAATCTTTTTCTACTTCCTTTTTTGGTTGTTATAGCTTTCAAGTCAGTTTGTTTTAGGAACTTTGAATCCGAAAACTAAAATCATGATACTTACATTAGCCTATACTCAATAATTATCTTCGACTCAGTAAGTCAGAAAATGTTTTTAAAAAGACCTAATTTAAAGCAATGTATTATTGTTGATATTTAAATTGAACTTTTCCCTTCGTTAGGATTGTTATGTTAGTGATAGAGACTGATTTTGTAAAATTATTGACTGCATCATTACTCACTCTCTGATATCTCACAGCTCAAAGAAAAGCAAATCTTAAAAAAAGTAAAATGTTAAATGATTCATTCAGCCACTTCTATAATTTCACTAAAGTACTGAACACATCCAAATTCAGATGTCAATGTGTTCAAACAGACATGAAAGAGTTTACACACAATCACTCATATTCAGCTAAAGAAAATGCATTTGTCCCTCTTGAGACAGTAGATGCATTTTAACAGAAGTTATCCTACATACCATTTCTGGAATAGGTACCTCCAGCTGTGTACCAGAAGGTGCTTGAATGGCCAAAAGTGTATCACCTGGTCAAAAAAATAAAGATTTTAAGATTTTAGAAAATACCACTGCTCCTGGCATACAGTGGCGAGAGTGTGCGCTCTAGAGTCAGAATGCTTGGGTTTGAATTCCAGAATAGGGGACCCTGGGCTTCGGTTCTCAATTCTGTAAAAGGGGCAAAATATACTTACTGTATAAGTTCATTTTGAGGATTAAATGAAGTAAATAAATATATTAGTAGGTCTTAGAAGAGGGTGAATACTCAGTGTTAGCTCTTTTATTAACAAACTCAGCTCAAGTTAATTGTACTTTCATTCAATCTTGTGGAAAGGCTGAGATTCTTGAAAACTTTTAGCCTCAAATAACACTGTTTACTTGAAATATCTAAACTACTTAAATGAGTGGGGATTCTAGAGACTAGGTATGATACACTGAAATCTCGAGCTTAAGTGAGCTTACTTTTGAAGCCAAATTCTACAGTAGTCTCTGTAGAGCTGAAGATTAAGAATATTTCCCCAAACTTTCTTCAAAAGCTCAGGAGATATGGAGGCAAAGCAGAGCAATAAGGCCACACATATTGCCAACGCAGTCTTACATGGAAAATCAGATTCCACTCGGCAAGGTGGTTGGCAGATTGTGTGTGTGTGTGTGCATAATACACCAGGCTGTCCTTTTATTAGCCATGCATAATTAAATATAAATGCACATGCAAAATTTCATTTTACTTGTGTCATATGTAATTATGGGAAGACAGCCCCTCCCGTTTTAGTTAATACATTATAGCATCATTTCAAGGGGGGACATGGGGGTAGGGAATGGAATAGGGTTAGGATAATTTTCCTGGTTACAAAATGGATTCACCTCACCCTGTCCTCATGCTTTCTTTGGGTTCCATTTGTGACCAGCACACTTGCTGCATATGGTTTCATAAACAGTGCCAATGAGAACGGTGTTCTAGTTCAAGTTCAGTCAGTGACTGTGATTCCGTCACTTTGCGATTGTTGCTTTATCCCTCTCTGACTTAGCTGCCTCTCCCCACACACAGCTGATACCTACCAATGCGAGCAATGAAGTGAAAGCTGCAGAAAGCAGTTATTGTCAGGAGAAGAGAAAAGAAAGTAGCCTATCAAGACACAGCTCTGTAGAGTGAGACAAAATGTCAACACCGCCTGAAAGCAATGACTTAGGGTGAGCGCGTGGGGAGTTCTGAATCACTCTATCCTAAATAGGTCAGAGAAGAATGTCATAAAAAATGTGCTAACGGTACTTACCATTAAAGCAATTACAGATGTCTTCATGTGTTACATAGGAAAACGTTCTGTCATAAGAGTTAAGGAATGACATTTACATCAAGGTCTAGGCATTTAAATTAAGATAATAAGTCTGAAGGCCAAAATAAACACAAGACCAAATGCATGAAGGGGCCGTCACACATGGTCAGATACAAGAGAACAGAAGTCTTTAGTCTGAAAAGGCAAAGACAATCAAATAAAGGTCCATAAGAGGAGCTTCCATCCTTTCCTCTGAGAAGAAGCCACTTTTGATTTCTGTGACATCTGAGGACCCTTGGGAGAGAGACGGAAAACATTCCTCATGGAGACAGGGGTTTCTGGGGAAAGGATATTGATGGGAAAAAGAATGCAATCGGGGTGAGTACAGAAAGACCATATAAGCCTCCACATCAAGAATCTTCTGAGGTCATGGTTTGAGGAACTGGGAGAGGACAGGATCTTGGAAAGCAGCGCAGCAAAGTCCAAGATCTACTAGTTAATGGTTTTTGGATCCTGGGGCCCCACAGAGCACAGCTTGAAAACCCCCATTGGTATCAAACTCTTCAGGAGCTCTGATCCATAGGAAGGAAATAACAAATGAGGTCATGGACTTGCTCACCAAAGACACGGCAACAGGAAAAATTAATTGTATGCATTAGTCAAAAGTTCATGAGAGGTGGTACAAGATAAATGTAGTTAAGATGTTCCATAAGAGTACAGGTAAGTCTGCAAATTGAGAGAATAACAGATATCTAAGAGGACACAGTGATCGTGAGAAACACATGGAGTATATCACTAATGTTTTTCCTCCCAATATAACATGATAGATAGCCAAGCCTTGGAAACCCACCCTCCAGAAGGTACTATCTTTCAGTTAACATTAGGTAGAAAGTATCCTGGATTGATTGCAGGCCCATGATATTTCATTTTCAAACCAAAATTAATTTTTCAAAACTTTGAGAGTGGCTGACTATTTACCACTTCAGAACACTGAACATAAGGACTTAAATCCACCTGTGCACTTAACCATGACCTCTACTCTTCACAGACTCCCGAAGCACACTGTGGCTAGCAGGTTGCATCCTATCAATGGATAGACCAAAGGTAAATAAATGTGTTTTTCTCCATACAACACAGGAATGATGTTAATAGATGTATCATATAAGTTAAAAAGGTAAAATTTTAAAAATGTTAGTATAAATTATTAGAAGATTATTATAAAATTAAAATGTTATATTCACGTGCAAAGCTTCACTCTCTAAAAACACTAGAATAAAGTAACTGATCGTCACACTGGGAGAATAAGTTATATAAATACACATTCTATAGCCATACACATAACTTATTAAAAAGGATATCTATTATTAATGGAGTCGTCCATCACATTTTTGATGCTCTGCTGTAGCCACAACTTCTGCTGATCAAGTTCTCTTTCCTTCAGTTCTAGATCTTCAATTTCCGCTTTAAGATATCTTAATCTATCTATGACTTCTTTCGTATTACAGCCAGCACCTACACCTCTTAAAGACATAGGAGAATTAATAGCCCCACTATCAGACCCAGGTTAACGTCACTTCGTTTTGTAGTAACAAAACTGACTCAATTACTAATATATTCAAGACACAGATATTTACACTCTTCTAAAAATCAAGCATTAAAATCCTTAGAATATTTAAACACCATTCCTCCGAACATGTTTGCTTAGAAAATTTATTGGCAAGAAGAATCAAAGAGCAAAAATTCTCAATATGTTCGAGAGTGGTTTTTGTCATCTGGAGGGTCAGGCTGGTGACCGAGGCACCAAAAGGATGTCAAAACCACATGGTCACACCTGGAAGCTTCATCATGTAGACTGAGAGGCCAGCAAAATAAATTACAGTCTTTTAATATTTTGGTCAGATTTAGGCTAAAAACATTAACAAAACTAAGCCCAAAGGAGACAAATTTGCGGAAAAGAAAGTATTTATTTGTCACATTCAAACATACAACCATACAACAGTTAACAAACGACAACATGTATTTCAATCAACTATTATTTACAAGGTACATATTCCCAGAGATAAGACATAGTTCCTGCTCTCAGGGAGTTCACATTCGTTGGGCAGGTAAACAATTAGAGAAGGATGAATAATACAAAGCAGTATGCAGTGTGTGCCTAATGAGCAGTTTGAGGGAGGAAATAAGAGTGTAAATTAAACAGCAGGGAGAGCAAGGGAACATCGCAACACAGGAGTGCCAGACACAGGAGCCCAGAGAGGTGTGTCTGTGCAAAAGTGAGGGGCTGGTGTGACCAGAGTGGAGGGCTGAAGTAGAGGATTTAGAAAGGTCAGATTTCCCAGAACATTGGGAAGAAAAATAAAGGTCTTAGAATAGAATACTGGTTTGTAACTTACTTCCATTGGATACTATTTTTTGACTTTTTTTCAATCAGGTCGATTCCCTCCAAGACATTGGTGATGTCATAAATTCTTCTTTTTTGCCTCACAGCCAAAGTATCTGCAGCCTGTTTAAAAAAAAAAGGAAGGAAGAAAGAACAAAGAACAATGAAATAAATTACAATTCATATTTTAAAGCAAAAAAGGGTTGGTTATTAAGTTCACAGCGTGAGGGCCAAATCCCAATTTTGACCCAGTCAGTTGCTTGGGAACAATGGCTGGGTATGTTCAAAGCATCTCTCAAACATTGCAAATACCAAAGAAATTATTCCATTTAAAAGCCAGCAGCTGTTGGAATGGGGAAAAAAATGAAGAGGTCATGACACAAAGCCCATGAAAATAAAAGAACACAATAAGAATACTTCACGTCACCTTATGGACTAATCCTGAGGAGGAGTCTTAATTGCCCACCCATGTCACTTTCTATCTTATTTCTCTGTTCACAAGCAGTCTTGTCTAAAGAGAGCCTTAATTATTTTTTGAAACTTGGAAAAATTCTATCTCAGCAAATTTTTGAATAATGAAGTCAACATCCTTGGGGGGAAATTCTGAATTATACACACATTGCAATACCTTGAAATACACAATCTGCATTTTTCAAACTCACAACGAAAACAAAGGAATGAATCATGCCATCCCGACACAAAGCATAAAGTCAACAAGAAATCAAAATCTATGGCACAAGGTGGTGGTACTAGCAACTATTACACAAAAGCTTGGTAGTTTCATCCACATCAGATAAAATCAACAAAATATTTCATGCTATCATGTTATGAGTGAATTGAAGAACACTGTACAGTCCCTCTAATTAGTTCCAACTCACATTTCTGACATTAGTTTCCCAACAGAATAAATAGAACCTCTAAGAAGAGGTTAGCCTACAGTCGTTTTTCAGAGTGGATTAGACACCAAACTATCTTGAGTGTGGAGTCACATTTTAAGTTTCATGGTAGTAATGAAAAAACACATTTATGTCCTCAGTGACAATATTCAGCACAACATCTAAATTAATGAATAGGATTTAGCTTCATACAATTGGTTACCAGCTATCACTACTTTCTTAATTCTGTAAAAAAAAAAAAAAAACAGCTCCTACAAAAACCCAGGACAGCATACTGTTTGTAATCTGGACCTTCCATCCATGGGGAGCAAGTGTGATAACAGCTACTGCTCACTGCACAGGCATTCGGACACTTCAAGGGAAATGTCAATTCCATCAATTGTCGTGCTAACAAAAATACTAGGTTGCTATTGTCCAATCCTTCAGGTCTTCAGGAAGGGGATTCTGGCCTCAAACAGCGGACCAGGAGAGTCAGTAGGACATGGCAGAGAGAAGCAAGCACTGGAAAGTGGGGCTCTTTGAGTCCCCAACTCTAACTTGGCCCATCTCTTCTAGAGCACCAGAACAAAAGCAGGTCTAGGCATGGTTTCATCGATAGCCTCTTCCCTTGTTCTTAGAAATTCCCTCCTGGTTTTATCTGCCTTCACAGTTTCTGTTCTTGAGTCTGAGGCTGTTTCTCTGAACAGCAATAGTCTACTGCAAAGTTCACCATAAAAATCTGGAGTTGTGGATTCATTTCTCACTTTCCTCTGAAGAGGTCCTAGTAACAAGTAGCCCAGAACACCCCAAGCCGGCTCTGCGTGATTCGTATCCATGTGCTCAGACACAAAAGCGTTCGCCACCATAGCAACAGCTCACTGCCACGGGATGAGAACGTGTTTGTATGCACCCGAGCACAGCAGCTATCCTAGGTCATTAGGCAGAGAGCCATGCCATATCACTCGGCTCAAAATTTTTAAAAACTATCTTGTTTATAATTTATTACTGCTTAACAATTTCCAAGTTTAACATTTGATTTCCAAAACTAAATATTATTTTTTAAATGCTTTTCTAACTAGGTATATAAATGGCCCCCGTGTAGAGAGCACATCACTTAGAAAGGATGTCCAGAAGGCTTGTAGTCCGGCAGCCCACATGTTCTGGAGTCAGGCTCTGGGGTCTGGCACACCTCAAGCCAGCCCCTGGGCTGCCACTTCCTGTCACCAGTTGGCCTCAAACTCATTAGCCCTCATTTCTTTTTTTGTAAAATGGGATAATAACATATGCTGAATTGCGGGGATTACACTGGATAGTCTTAGCACAACGTCTGCTGCATAATTAACACTTAAATGTTGGTAAAGTAACAGCCTCATCATGAAATACAGGTTGAAACAGGGGACACCGGGTAAGATTTAGAGTTTGTGTGTATATGTATCTACCATGTTTGATGTAGCGTTTTAAAAAGTTGCACGTGAATTCTTAAAAACTTTTATTAAGTATCCCAAGACTTTCATACTTAATAGACTCATACAATGAATCAACACCCCCTTCATTCATTCATTCAGCACCTACAAGATGTGCCAGGCTCATTCTGGGTCTTAAGGACACAGCAGTGACAGAACAAAGTCCCTAATAACATACTAATAATTTTGTCAGGAGGCATGTATGTAGGAAGGGGCTACATTTAACGGGGTTTTCAGAGAAGAGCTCGCTGATAAGGTCACGTTTGAACAGAATGGAGGAAGTGACCCCTGTGAACAGGTGGCAGAAGCAGCTGGTGAAGGCCCTGAAGTCAGGGGACAGGCTTAGTTCCTTCAAGGAAAGACAGGCAGGCCAGGGTGGCCAGAACAGTGAGTGTGAGGGAGAATGCTGAGGATGGGAAGAGTAGGAGGAAGAGAGGCAGGAGGGAGGGGAAAAGAGAGACAGACAGACAGACAGGGAGATGAAGATGATGACAATGTCGGGGAGATAGCAAAGGGCCAGATCACCGGGGTCTTGCAGCCATTGTAAATAAAGACTTCAGCTTTTAGTCCCAGGGAGATAGACAGGCACGAGAGGGCTGTGAGCACACAGTGATTTGACTCCACATTTAAAAGGCTCTGTCCGGCTGCTCTGGGTGGAAGAAAGGAGGCTATGAGAAGGCAAGGGCAATCATCCATCCAAGAGACAGTAGCGGCTTGGATGAAGGGGGTAGCTGTGGAGGTTGTGAGAGACGGTGGGATTCTGGATCTATTAGGAAGGTATGGCAAGCCGCAGATCCTGAGTCAGAGAGGGGTCGAGGGTGACTCCACAGTTTTTGACAGGAGCACCTGGAGATGAGGAAGACGGCAGGAGGAACAGGTTTGGGGCACTGGGAATCAGGAGCTTGGCTGCGGACTTGGATTTCAGAATGTCATCCAAGGGGAGAAATCAAAAAAGACCACTGGACCTGAGAGTGCGTGGGTTAGGGGAGACAGCCAAGCTGGAGACGCGAATTTGCTAGTCATCAGTAAAAAGACATTCCAGGACACAGGATGGAACCCACTGGGTTCACCTAGGAGGTAAGCATGGAAAGAGATGTCCAAGGGCCCACCCACCCTGGGGTACTGCAGTGATTAAGGTCTGGGAAACAAGGAGCGACCCGCCACTGAAGAGAAGCAGGAAGAGTGCAGTCTTGGAAACGAAGGGAGGAGGGTAAGAAAGAGTGGCCATGTCAATGTACCGCTGTCAGGACGAGTCAGATGAGCACTGAGACCCATCAGTGGATGGGACTTTGCAAGGATCCTTGGTGACCTTGGTCAGAGCTGTTTTGGCAGAGTCAAATGGAGTCGGAAGCCTTAATGGAGAGATTTCAAGAAAGCGTAGAAGGAGGGAGTGGGCGGAGCAAAATGGCAGGGTGAGCTGACCCGGGATTCTCTCCCCTCCAAAATACAACAAAAGATTGGAAGAACTGAATTTCAGAGAATAAACATAATGCCAGCTCGTTAGAGACCTACAATACCAAGAAGGCGGAGATCATAAACCTAGCTTTATACCTTCGGAGGCGCCGGAACGGTAGGAGACAACATCGCTCCCTCCCCTAGAGTCTGCGATCCCTGCGGCGGGGGTCGGGAAGGAGCGGGGGAGGGGCCACGCGACCGGGGGATCATCCAGGACTCCTGTCGCTGATTCAGTGGAGACCTGCTGATGAGGGGAAAGCTTCCGTCTGCGGGGACCCTATAAATCAAGGGCCTTTGGAGACCAGAGAACAGAACTGATCTGAACCCAGACCGGTGCCTGTGAGTAACAGCCCCTCCCCCCAGCAAAGCCAGTGGGCGCAGCCATCTTGCCCGAAGGCGGAAAGCTCATAACACGCCGCTCTCGACCCCCATCTAGTGGCGACAGGCTGTAACTGCAACCGAATTCTACCACCATGAGAAAAAACCGCTCCTCTACCATCCAGCAATTTATAAACGATAAAAACACAGAATTAAGTCCTGAGGACTTGGAATTAGGTAAACTAAGTGATAATGAATTCAGAGCAGCTATAATCAAAAAACTCAATGAGGTAGAGAGAAAGAGAAACAAGCCGAGTTCTGGAGTTACTTCACAAAAGAGATTGAAATCATAAAGAAGAATCACACAGAATTACTTGAGATGAAAAACACAATGGACCAGATAAAACAGAATACGGATTCCCTGAATGCCCGTGTAGACAACCTAGAGGAGCAAATCAGCATAATCGAGGACAGACAGGCTGAATGGCACCAGACAGAGGAAGAAAGAGAACTAAGAATTAAAAAAAATGAGGAAAATCTCCGAGAGATAATGGATTCAATGAGGAGTAAGAACATAAGGATCATAGGAATTCCCGAGAATATGGAAAAGGAAAATGGAGCAGAAAGTGTGCTTAACGAAATTATTGAAGAGAACTTCCCAAATCTAAGGATCAATGGAGAAATGTGTGTAGAGGAGGGTTTTAGATCTCCTAGATTTGTCAATGTAAAAAGACCCACCGCAAGGCACATAATAGTAAAGTTGGCAAATAGGAATGATAAGGAAAGAATACTCAGGGAAGTAAGAAAAAAAAAGAGAATAACCTATAAAGGAGCCCCTATCAGACTGTCAGCGGATTTCTCTACAGAAACCCTACAAGCTAGGAGAGAATGGAGTGATATATTCAAGGCTTTAAAGGATAAAAACCTTCAGCCAAGAATACTCTATCCAGCAAGAATTTCCTTCAGATATGAGGGAGAAATTAAATCTTTTCCAGACAAACAAAAGTTAAGGGAATTTGTAACTAAAAGCCCTCCCTTACAAGAAATCCTCAAGAAGGCTCTCATACTTGAAAAAAGAAAAAAGGGAGAAAGGGGACACAATCCACAGACTAGGGAGACCAATGGATAGAACCAGAACAGGATAGCAAATATTCAACTATAGCATTAGGGTAAAAATAAGGAAACTACCAAAACAAGGACGATCTTAGCACTCTAACTACAAATTAATAAGACGAGTTGGAATAAAAAATGAAAATAATTATTTAGGAGGGGAAGAGCAAAGGGTCTAAATCAGTATTGGTCGAGTAAGTAAGAGACCACCAGAGAATAGACTATATTATACACGAGATTCTAAATACAAACTTCAAGGTAGACACTAAAATAAAGTACAGAACAGAGTCACAAATCATAGATAAGGAAAAATCTAAGAAACCCAGCATAAGAAATTGCAGTATTAAATGGGTAGGCTAAAGCACACAGGAAAAGAAACACAGGAAAACAAGATAATGAGCGACAGATTGACAGCATTAAGTCCACATGCATCAGTAATCACTCTCAATGTGAACGGATTGAACTCTCCAATAAAAAGACACAGAGTGGCAAAATGGATTAAAGAACAAGATCCAACAATTTGTTGCCTCCAGGAAACACACCTCAGCCCCAAGGACAAACACAGACTCAGGGTGAAGGGGTGGAGGACAATACTTCAAGCAAATAGCAAGGAAAAAAATGCAGGTGTTGCAATTCTCATATCAGACCAAGTGGATTTCAAAATAAGACAGGTAAAGAGAGACACAGAGGGACAATATATAATGATCAAAGGGACACTTCATCAAGAAGAAATAACACTTATAAATATCTATGCACCCAACACAGGAGCACCAAGATTCATAAAGCAACTATTAACTGACCTAAAGGAAGATGTTAAAAACAACACAATAATAGTAGGGGACCTCAACACCCCACTCACATCAATGGACAGATCATCCAGACAGAAAATCAACAAGGAAATAGTGGAGCTGAATGAAAAACTAAAACAATTGGACTTAATAGACATATATAGATCACTCCACCCTGAAGGAGCTGAATACACATTCTTCTCAAGTGCACATGGAACATTCTCTAGGATAGACCATATGTTGGGAAACAAGGCAAGCCTCTACAAATTTAAAAAAATTGAAATAATAACAAGCATCTTCTCAGATCATAGTGCTATAAGGCTAGAAATTAATTACAAGAAAAAAGCTAAGAAAGGCACAAAGATGTGGAGACTCAGCAACACACTACTGAACAAGCAATGGATCATTGAAGAAATTAAAGAAGAAATAAAAAAATACCTGGAAACAAATGAAAATGATAGCATGCCATACCAACTCATATGGATACAGCAAAAGCTGTATTAAGAGGAAAATTCATCGCAATACAGGCACATCTTAACAAACAAGAAAAATCCCAAATAAGCAACCTTAAAGCACACCTAACTGAACTAGAGAAAAAAGAACAAATGAAGCCCAAAGTCAGCAGAAGGAGAGAAATAATAAAAATCAGAGCAGAAGTAAATACTATTGAAATGAAAAAGGCAGTAGAAAGGATCAATAAGACAAAGAGCTGGTTTTTTGAGAAGATAAATAAAATTGACAAATCACTAGCCAGACTTACAAAGAAAAAAAGGGAGAAAGCTCAAATAAACAAAATCAGAAATGAGCGAGGAGAAATAACAACAGACTCTGCAGAAATACAACGGATTATAAGAGAATACTACAAAAAACCATATGCCAACAGAATGGATAACCTAGAGGAAATGGATAAATTCTTGAACTCCTACAATCTCCCAAAGCTCACTCAAGAAGAGGCAGACAATTTGAACAGAGCGATCACAAGGAAAGGGATTGAAACAGCAATCAAAAACATCCCAAAGAATAAAGCCCCAGGACCAGATGGCTTTCCTGGGGAATTCTACCAAACTTTCAGAGAGGATTTAATACCTATCCTTTTCAAGCTATTCCAAAAAATTAGGGAAGATGGAACACTTCCTAACACATTCTATGAGGCCAACATCACACTGATACCAAAACCTGACAAGGACACCACGAAAAAAGAGAACTACAGGCCAATATCACTGATGAACATAGATGCAAAAATTCTAAACAAAATTTTGGCAACCAGAATTCAGCAATTCATCAAAAGAATCATACATCAGGATCAGGTGGGATTCATACCAGGGACACAGGGATGGTTCAACATCCGCAAATCAATCAACGTGATACACCACATCAACAAACTGAGGAATAAAAACCACATGATCATCTCAATAGATGCAGAGAAGGCATTTGACAAGATCCAACAGCCATTTATGATAAAAACTCTGAACAAAATGGGCATAGAAGGAAACTACCTCAACATAATAAAGGTCATATATGACAAACCCATAGCCAACATCATACTCAATGGGCAAAAACTGAACCCCATCCCCCTGAAAACAGGAACGAGACAAGGATGCCTTCTATCACCACTCTTATTTAACATAGTACTGGAGGTCCTGGCCAGAGCAATCAGGCAAGAAAAAGGAATAAAAGGAATCCAAAAAGGGAGGGAAGAAGTGAAACTCTCACTGTTTGCAGACGACATGATCTTATATATAGAAAACCCCAAAGAATCCATTGGAAAACTGTTAGAAGTAATCAACAACTACAGCAAAGTTGCAGGGTATAAAATCAATTTGCATAAATCAGTAGCATTTCTATACTCCAGTAATGAACCAACAGAAAAAGAACTCAAGAATACAATACCATTCACAATCGCAACAAAAAGAATAAAATACCTTGGGGTAAATTTAGCTAAGGAAGTGAAGGACCTATATAATGAAAATTACAAGGCCTTTCTGAGAGAATTGGATGACGACATAAGGAGATGGAAAGACATTCCATGTACATGGATTGGAAGAATAAACATAGTTAAAATGTCCATTCTACCTAAAGCAATCTACAGATTCAATGCCATCCCAATCAGAATCCCAATGACATTCTTTACAGAATTAGAACAAAGAATCCTAAAATTCATATGGGGCAACAAAAGACCCCGAATTTCTAAAGCAATCCTGAGAAAAAAGAACAAAACGGGAGGCATCACAATCCCTGACTTCAAAACATACTACAAAGCTACAGTAATCAAAACAGCATGGTACTGGTACAAAAACAGGTGCACAGATCAATGGAACAGAATTGAAAGCCCAGAAATAAAACCACACATCTATGGACAGCTTATCTTTGACAAAGGAGCTGAGGGCATACAATGGAGAAAAGAAAGTCTTTTCAACAAATGGTGCTGGGAAAACTGGAAAGCCACATGTAAAAGAATGAAAATTGACCGTTCTTTTTCACCATTCACCAAAATAAACTCAAAATGGATTAAAGACCTAAAGGTGAGACCTGAAACCATAAGGCTTCTGGAAGAAAACGTAGGCAGTACACTCTTTGACATCAGTATTAAAAGGATCTTTTCGGACACCATGCCTTCTCAGAGAAGGGAAACAATAGAAAGAATAAACAAATGGGACTTCATCAGATTAAAGAGCTTCCTCAAGGCAAATGAAAACAGGATTGAAACAAAAAAAAACAACCCACTAACTGGGAAAAAATATTTGCAAGTCATATATCTGACAAAGGCTTAATATCCTTAATATATAAAGAACTCTCACAACTCAACCACAAAACATCAAACAACCCAATCAAAAAATGGGCTGGAGACATGAACAGACATTTCTCCAAAGAAGATATACTGATGGCCAATAGGCACATGAAAAGATGCTCATCATCGCTGATCATCAGGGAAATGCAAATCAAAACTACACTAAGATATCACCTTACACCCGTTAGAATGACAAAAATATCTAAAACTAATAGCAACAAATGTTGGAGAGGTTGCGGAGAAAAAGGAACACTCATACACTGCTGGTGGGAATGCAAACTGGTGCAGCCACTATGGAAAACAGTATGGAGATTCCTCAAAAAACTAAAAATAGAACTACCATACGATCCAGCCATCCCACTACTGGGTATTTATCCAAAGAGCCTGAAGTCAGCAATCCCAAAAGTCCTGTGCACCCCAATGTTTATTGCAGCACTGTTTACAATAGCCAAGACGTGGAAGCAACCTAAGTGCCCATTGACAGACGAATGGATAAAGAAGATGTGGTACATGTATACAATGGAATACTACTCAGCTGCAAAACAGAACAAAATCATTCCATTTGCAATAACATGGATGGACCTTGAGAGAACTATGTTAAGTGAAATAAGCCAGCGAGAGAAAGATAATCTGTGTATGACTCCACTCATATGAGGAATTTAAAACTATGGACCAAGAACAGTTTAGTGGATACCAGGGGAAAGGTGGGGTGGGGGGTGGGCAAAAGGGTGAAGAGGTGCACCTACAACATGACTGACAAACATTAACGTACAACTGAAATTTCACAAGATTGTAACCTATCAATAACTCAATAAAAAAATAACAAAAAAAAGAAAGTACTAAGAAAAAAGAAAGCGTAGAAGGAAAGCGAGAGGGGGCAACTCTTGGGAAGCGTCTTGCGGCAAAGAACAGAGAAATGGGCCAGTGGCTGTAGAGAGTGTTGGGGTCTCTCCAGGAAGCTTTATTTCTTCCTTTCTCTTTTCTTTCAAAGATGGGAGCCAATTCAACATGTGACTACGCTGATAGGAATGATCCAGTAACAGGGAAGAAGGGTAATTCAAGATGCAGGGGAGAAAGGGGGCAACCATTATAGAGATAGCTGTAGGTCGGCAAGGGAGGTGTGAACCAGACAAGCTGAGGGCTCAGCCTTAGGTAATAACAGGGCACATTAATGACTGAAGTCCAGCAGAGAGCCTGGGGAGATGGAGGTACCACAGTAGACAAGGCAGGGGGAGAGGTGAGACACCGTCTTCTGGTTGCCTTTTATTTTCTCATCAGTGGAGGGGGCTGGGAGAGTGAAGCAGGGAGGGGACAGTTAATGCTTGAGAAGAAAGTGTGAAATGTTCATCTAGGAGAGCAAGAGAGTGAGTAGTGTAGGAGTGCTGGAGCCCACTACTGGTCCTTTTGAAATTACGGGTCACGAATTTGTAGTGAGACCCATTAGCATCATTGTGCATTTCTCTCCAGCCCTGGAGAATGGCCTGGGGACTGACAAGGGGCAGGCAGAGAGCAAAATGGGGAGATGCTCCCTAAATGTACATGTGCATGAGTCAAATTTACCTACAACAGTTACACTTGCTATTAGAGGATTTGACCTATACAGCCATAAAGGAAGCACCCAATTGTACCACTCCAACTCAATTTTTCAGGAAAAGCAAACGAATAACATAACCCTCTGAAAGAAACAGCTCTCCCCTCCAAATATTAAATATTTTTCTAAAAGTATGTCACCGACGGGGAACAAATTGATGTCTATAGGTGGAACAAAATGAATGCTTGTGATGCTTTTAAGAGGCGGGAGGACAAATAAACCAGGAGAGCTGAGTGAGATCACACATAAGTGCTAAAAAGGGTTTAAGAATTTTGTGACCCCACCCCTTCACTTTAACACTGAGTCCACTGAGCCCAGTGTTACCTCTGGGAGGGAGAGATATTATGCGGTCTTTATTTGATTAGGATTAGTTGCGGCTCATTTGCTCAAGGATGTTCTCCTGATGGCACATGTCGCATTCAAAAGGGCTAACACAAAAACAATAACTACGGGAAACATCCTGTCTTTCAGGTTCTCCCTCTGCAAGACAGCTACTTCCCCCTCTTCCAGGACCAGGCTGCCAATACGTGTGCGCTCAATGGTTCAGCCACTGTACGTCAGAAACTACCATCACAGTGAGGAGGACCAGAATCCCACACCCAAAAATGGGCAATAGAAACACCACATAAAATCGATGACGTCTATACACATGCACACATGTTCACAAGTGATGAGATCCTGAAAATAAGGCGAGAGGAACCCAAGGGATGTACCAAGATTGCCTATTAAGTATTTTAATGAAACATTTTTTAAAACGGAGTGAACTCACTTTCAACTGTGCCACCTGTTATTTTCTGTTGATCTATCTCATGATAAGGCTTGGACTGGTTATTAGGTAATTTCAAACACCGGTAAAGAAAATTAATATGCAGAATGTTTGATTTTAGCCCACAGCTAAGAAGAGCCACGCCTAAGCCACTAATGGGATAACTGTGCAACAGTATCTCTCAGAGGTTATCTCGTTTAACACTCTTGACCGCTTTGCAAAGCAGGTATCACTCTCCCCTGTTTGAAAGGAAACGGACTCAGAGAGCTAATGAATAATCGGGTAGAATTGGCATTAGTTACATTTTCATGAAACAGATTTGTGACAAAACATTTTCAAATGGGATTCTGTAATTTTAAAAGACTTTAAAGAAACGTGGTGCACAGTTAAAAGTTCCCAAGCTATAAAACCCCAATGAACGAGCACGTCAAGGACCACTGGTCTACAGGTGGTTTCACCTGGAGTGTATAAAATGGCCTGAAAAAGCAGAAAGATCATCATTTCCACTTATTTCCTTATTTACTCAAAAATAATAAACAGTAACAAAATATTATATACATATCTAAGGCTTTGGCACTGTGGCTAACACCTCGCAGAATGTGGTTAAAAAATTGAAACAGTCTCATGAAGTGGAGATAAAGTGTTACAAGAGGTTGGGGAAAAAAGAGGTTATTTAGGATGGGGGCAAAAAGGAAACAGTACCCTCAGGGGCCTCTGCGTGTTTTCAGCCGGGTCTATTGGGGACGTTACATCAATAAGGAAATTAAATACCCAAAAATAAATAAGTGACTTTAAGGGCACATAGGACTCCTCCAGAAACAGGACTGAGCACGTAAGTGTTTTAATTCCCAGTCAGTATCCTGACCCCGAGGAATCTCTCCCAAGAAAATCTGCTGTTTCCACTCTGCTAAACTAAACTCTGCTACTGTACTGAATATTTTTGAAATGCATAAGCTTTAAATTTGTTCTAATTTTGTTTTATTTTTAACAAACTCTGCATAAACTTTTAAAATGGAACTTCATTTTTACCGTCTTACTCAAGTCACCAAAGATTACCCAAAAGGAAAAGAAGACATTTGATAAGTATCTATTTAAGCAGGAAAAGCCTGCTGGAACTCTGAGATCTATACAGCATAAGCTTGAGAGATTGTTTGCCTAAGTTCTCAACTCCATGCTTTGGAAATTCTCTTCTCATAAGTGTTAAGTTTTTCGAACAGGAGCAAAATTAAGTGGCTATTCTACCACTGGGATTTGTATCTGCACATTTCATATAATTCTGATGGTGGTATGGTGCAGAGGCTACGTACATGGGCTCTGGGATGGGCCCCACTTACCAGCTGTGTGGTCCTGGGTAAGTCACTTAGCCTCTCTGTGCCTCAATTTCCTCATCCGTAAGATAATTGCTAAGATGCTGTTGTTCTGAAGATTAAATGAGTACATCTGAAACCCTTAGGGGAGTGTCTGGCACATCATAAGCATTACATTCATGTTAGCTATTATTACTATTATTGATCCAATTTCTCACCCAAAGTAGCAAAGAAATATTGTTCTTTGACAGCTGTACCGTGGCATGTGAGGAGTCCCCACCTATCTGGTATAACTCACTAACTTTAACACTTCAGAACACAGCTGAGCACAATGAAGCAGGAAAAAGGGTTTCTGAAGAGCAAAAAAAAAGACATAAAAATGTGTATTTTATTACTCAAAGAGTTCACCCCATTTGGATCCTATTTACTCCTCCTTTTACATGATTCTTAACAGATGGGCTATTTAATTTCAAGGCCCACAGGAGTGGAAGTAGCATCTGGGACGCTGGGGAGGCACCTGGGCAGCAATCAGGGGATAAGAGAAAAAGTACAAAAAGGACCAAGAACTCACAAAGCAGACAAAGCTGCGGCTACTGGACACAGTGGTCGTCCAACATACTCAGAAAAGCTTGGAGGCTCCCACCTCCACGGAATACAAAGGATAATATTCATATGACTATCCTGAGTTACAAAAAAGCAAAATCATCCACAATATTTTCAGTTTAAGGAGACAAAGACATGAGTAATGCATTTTGGAAACTTTCCAGACCAAAATGGTTAAATGTTCCTTTATAAGAAACAATATTATTAATAGATATAAATCCTTAGCTAATTCAGAAAACTCAGCTATGGACAAACTCTCATTACCTAACGGATAAACAGTGGTTTCAGGATACTTGGACTTGTCACGCTCAAGAAGAAAATACTAGGCAGACGTGGATTTTAAAACAAATCTAAAAATCTCAGAGGGATTACGGTGACCGTGAACTATGACTAACTGAGTTAAACCCAACTGCATGTCAGCTTCCGTCACGACTGTGGCCAACAGCCTATTCCAAAAACGGACCAAAATTCCCCCAAATCAAGGCAGCATCTCTGTCTCTCTCTCTCTCTCACACACACACACACACACACTCATGCACACATATATTCATCAAAATGTCAAAAATGTCCTTTCCTGGGAACTTCTAAAGGTCAAATCTATAGAAGAAATAAAAATGAAGAGATAAAGAGGTGACTATCTCAATATGAGTTAAAACGCATATAAAAGAAAGCACAAAGACCACAAATTAAAACATGGACAACAGGTGGATTTCACATCAAAAAACTGTTAACATTCTTGAAAAAGCTCTCAAACTTATTTAATGAGTTACCAAAGGGATAATAAAAATGTGCAAATTAAAACAATGAAAATACATGTTGACACAAAGACTTGGACCCGAATATTCATAACAGCCCCCAATTGGAAGCAGCCGGTGAATGGTAAGCAAAAGGTAGGACAGGCATAAAACAAAACACCACCCAGGGACAGACAGAGGCAACTACTGGTACAGGTAACGACGAGGGGGGCACGGGGGGAAGGCACCTCAAAACAGCACACGGAGTAAACGATGCTAAACATCCGTGCTGTCTGAGTGAGTTAACACAAAGCTCCAGAAAAGATCACTTTAATTCATGGGAAAGAAAGCAGAGCAACGGTGGCTGAGGCTGAGGCTGAGGTTGGGGTTTGGTTAGAAGATGAAAGGGAACTACCTGGGGTGATGGGAATGCTCCACGTCCAGTTGTTGTGGTGGTTACCGCTATAGGCATTTGTCAAAACTCATTGAACTACACACTTAAAATGCGAGTGTTTAACGTATGCAAATTATACCTTTATAAACTTGATTAAAAAATAGATACTATTATTCATCACCTTTCATATTTGTAAAATATGAAACATCAGAATACCCAATATGGATTCATTCTATCTATCTATCTATTCACCCATCCATCTATCCATCCATCCACCGTTTGTCTAACACACACTTGGATACAGCACTTACTATGTGCCTGGCACAGTTTAAGTGATTTAAAAGTAAAAACTCACTTTAGCAATTCCTATAATAATGACCACATAAAGTAGATACTACTATTGTCCCCATTTTTGCAAAAGAGGAAAGTGAGGCATGATAACTTGCCCAAGGCCACCAAACATGGTCAAGTCCAGACCTAAATCCAGGGTGCACATTTTGAACCACTACGCCATGCTACGTGATGTGCTGAGCTGGCTGGTCACAACTGTATGCTGCTAGCGGAGTGTAAATTAATACCATCTTTTTGTAAAGCAATTTGGCAACATTCATCAAAGGCCTTAAAAATGTTTATTATCCTTTGATTTGTTGATTTAGTAATTCTTTAGCATGGATTATCAGATAGAGTTGAAAATGTTTAAATGCCAAAAATGTTTTCTGGACCTCTGTTGCTAAATCCAGCAGCTACCACAAACACTTGCGGTATCCCCCGCAGCACCTGACACTGGTGCCCTCCTTCCTAAGACTCTGAGCCCCGGCTTGGTGCCACCGCAATGCTTGGCTATTTCTCCTAGGTCTCTAGCTATTCCTTCTCAGTCTCCTTTTTCTCTGCTGCTCCTGAACTATTAATGTTTTCCAGAGTTCCATTCCTATTCCTCTTTCCACTCAAAATCTTCTCCCTTACATAGCTCATAAGCTAATCATTTCCAAACCTAGCTGGTAGCCTTTGTCTTTCTCTTGGGCTCCAGATTCACAATTTCCATAGGCTGCCACATACCGACTCAAGGATGGCCTACGGGCCTCTCATGCATGTCCAGAACCGAACTTACCTTTCCGCCAACATCTTTTCCTCTTTTTATAACTTCTAAGCGAAAATCACCACAATCTACGCCGTTGAATAACCAAAGACACGGCAGTCATCCATGAGTCTTCCTTTTCCTCCAGACTCAGCATCCACATTCTGTCACTTCGGCAGTGTAACATCATCTGAATCTCTCCACCTCCATTTCCTAGTTCTGGCCTGTAATCTTGCCTACATTACAACCATACTCTCTTAATCCAACAGTCTCTGATCCACAGCTCCTCAAATGTACTCATTTCTTTCTCTGGCCTCTTGGCTCTGGAACATGCTGCCTTGCTGGGAACGCCCTTTCACCTAACTCTGACCTAAAAGCATCCATTCACTCAACTATCTGATGAGAGCTTATGATGGCCTGGCTGGATCAGCACTGGTGACACATAAGACACAGTCCCTCACCTCACAGACCACTGGTGTAGAGGAAAAGAAGGGAAAGCAAATAAACAAAGAAATAAACAATCCTGTATTGTGATAAAGGATGTTACGGAAAAGCACAAGTTGCTGAGAAACAGAATAAAAGCGAACCAAATTTAGCCACTTTAGATTAAGGGGAAGAGTCAGGAAACGCATCTGTATTAGTTTTCTATTGCTGCTGTCACAAATTACCATAATGTTAGTGGCTTAAAAAAACACTTAAAAAAATTTACTGTCTTATCATTCTGTAGATCAGAAGTCCAAAATGGGTCTCACTGAGCTAAAATCAAGGGACCAGTAAGGCTGTGTTCCTTCCGGATGCTCTAGTGAAGAATCCATTTCTTCGTCTTTTCGAGCTTCTGGGGTCTGCGGTGTTCCTTGGCTCATGGCCCCCTTCCTCCAGAAAGGGTCAGGCAGAGGCCTTATCATGCTGGATCTCTCTGGTTCTCTCTCTTCTCTTGCCTCTTCCACTTTCCGGAACCCTTGTAGTTACAATGTGCTCAACTGCATAACCCAGAAAAATCTCCCCATTTTAACACTAGTTTACCAGCAACTTTAACCTTAGTTCCCCTTTATCGTGTAACTGAACATATTCATAGGTCCTGGGAATTAGGACACAGACATCTTTGGGAGTCCACTACTCCACCTACCACGGCATCTAACATTTAAATCGAGACCAGACGATTTAGAGAAATGGCCAAATGACTGTGTGTATAAAAGCGTGCTCCAGGCAGCAAGAAAGGCCTGTGCAGCAGCCCCAAGGTGGGGGGGAGAGGGCATGGCAGGGTGCCGGAAGGACAGCGGGACTGGGGCCAGGCAAGGGGGGAGTCCACCAGGAGAGGCAGCGGGGAAGGAGGGCCGGACAAGGCAGCATCCTGTAGGCGTTTGCATGCTGTTCTAAGTAGAGGAGCAACATGACAATAGAGTCTTACGTTTTATATCTATCACTGTCATCTGACTTTTTGAGTGCCTGCTCCCAGCTCAGCTCCCACGGGCTCCCTGAAGCCTTCAATGGCTCTCACAGCACCAATCCCTGGGCTCAGCAGGTGCATCCATACCCTCTTACAGGGTGAAAAGTGTGCCACTGCTCATTTCTGTGACTTCTTGCCACAACAGCAAGCTGTAAGCTACTAAAGGAAGGGACAATGGGACACACATTGTTTAACTCACATTTGTTGAATGAGAAGGAAAAAAACCCTGGAAACAACTTACGTAACTTAACTACCTATAAGAATGGTTAATTCTGCGTAACATGATAGACCTAAATTGTCCAGCCATCACAAATCATGTCTATAATTTGGGAAAATAAGCTTGATGTCAGCTATAAAAAGATGTAACAAATCAGAGCAATATTGAAAACTGAAAATCACGGCTCTCTTTGGGTGGTGGCATACTGGGTAATTTTTATTCTAGACTCAATCTTTTCCCACGTTTCTACTATTTGCACGTTACTTCAATAATTATATTTTAAGTTTAAAAAGGTAAATCAGCAATAATACCCTCCCTTTTATAAACATGTTAAGACATAAAGGGAGACCCATGGACCAATGATTGGAGAAAGTCAGCCTTAATTGTCAAAATCTAAAAAACCATTTATTTATAAGAAATATTTTTTACCATACCAAAACTTACCATAGTAAAGAAATGGTGTAATATAATACACCCATCCAGACCAGTAGACATGTGGTCCGCCATGACAG
The DNA here is from genome assembly GCF_037783145.1 of Equus przewalskii. Taxonomy (NCBI): domain Eukaryota; kingdom Metazoa; phylum Chordata; class Mammalia; order Perissodactyla; family Equidae; genus Equus; species Equus przewalskii. The sequence continues at coordinate 3,357,429 of NC_091838.1, forward strand.
GCACCCCATTCAAACACCGTCTTTTATCGTTCATCCTTGGAATATGACCTTATTCTTAAAAACACCAGTCTATGCCACTCAGTGCTCTTAATACAAGGTAGACCCTATCTGAAAATCAGTACTTTCACTCATTTCATTCCTCTTCCCTTTGCCTGGTACACTTTCACCTTTTCAAGTCTTTTTGTTTGTTGGTACACTTCTTGTAAACAACAGATGCTTGAACTTTTCCATCTAAACAACTTTATTAAAAAGAAAAAGGAAGGCAATACATTCACCTGCTGGAGAAACTAACAGGTTTCAAGCATTACTCATCCGATGTTTTCTGTGTATTATGCTTCCGTGCTGTTACCTTCTGTTCCCTTTTACGGTTTGTTAAGCTTTCTGTGTTACTTTTTCCCCTTTAAGTGAGAGAGCAATTCAAAGTGCATTTCTAGTCTGTTAAGCGTTACCTTTAAAGTTTTAATAACATATTTATAAAAAGAAAATGATGTATAAAAATCAGCAAAAGGTTTACTAACATACCTGGGCACTCTGCTAATCAGATCTTTCAGTTAACCAAGGGTCTGGACTGGAAACTCCTTATTCTTCCTCGTGTTGAGAACTCTCCTAAAATGTCTACATTCCTGCCTGCATACACTCTTCACTCAAGCAAAGAATCTTTCCCCAATGATTGAGGCCCTAGCAGCATTGTGAACATCAGTTCATTCATTGCCTGGTCCCCTGAGTGACAAATGATGAAGGAGATTCAGCTCCATTTGGGCCGATCTTGCTCTTTTTAAAAATTAAATCCAAAATTTCAAAATCTTGTAATTTTCCTATTCTCCCTAAAAGTGGAGTAAAATGGAACTTTCCTATAAAAGTGGATTTTAATTTATTCCATTATAGAAGTTAACTCTCAAAGCTGACTCATTTCCATTCAAAATTAGGTCCCTTAATTAGTAATGACAGTTTTAAAAACCTTAATATGCTGCAATTCAAAGACTCGAGCAGAGACCATTCCAGAGCATATAAAAGGGGAAATTCGTCAGTCCCTAACTCTAACATTTTCTCAAGAGTAGCTCTCTCATCCATCTCAATTAGCCGGTAAAGATGCAACTCTACTAGGCATTAACTCCTCTTACCTCCCACTGCCAGAGATTCCTGAATAACAACACTGGAAAAGAAAAGGCAGTAGAATTCATTCCATGGTTCCCAGATGTTGTAAGCACCAAAATCACCTGCGGTATCTGTTTAAAATGCAGACTCCTAGCCCCTTTCCCTAGGCCTGCACAATCTGATTTCTCAGGTCTGTCATTAAACTCTGTATTTTTAATAAGCGTCCAGGAGATTCTGATGCATTCGATCTTTGGTCTACACACTGAGAAACACTGTCATCCCTTTCAGGTGACCACCTTTCTTAAAACATGGGGGTGGAGGGACCATGCAGCTTAGCAGAAAAATAAACCTTGCTTGGCACTTTTCAGTTCACAAAGCACTACCACCAGTTATGGTGTTTCATCCCTTCTTCCTCCTTGGGGCTCCTGTATTCAATTTGCACATTCCACTTGAATGATACGTTAGACAGCAGAGCCCCTTAACCGCAGGGGTGCGTTCCAAGACCATCAGTGGATACCTGAAACCACAGATAGAACCAAATCCTAGATAGACTGTTCTTTCCTATACATATATATCTACCATAAAGTTTAACTGTTAAATTAGGCACAATAAAAGATTAATAATGTTAACTTCTCTTTGGTATATCCGATTTTCCAGCATCACTATTCTTGCACTTTGGGGCCATTTTTAAGTAAAGTAAGGATTACGTGAACACAGCACTGTGACACTGCAACAGTTGATCTGGTAACCAAGATGGCTACTAGGTGACTAATGGGCAGGTAGCGTACACGGCGTGGATGCGCTGGACGAGTGTGCGATTCACATCCCGGCCAGAAGAAGTGGGACGGTACAAGATTTCATCACACTACTCAGAATGAAGCGCAATTTAAAACTTACGAATTGTTTATTTCTAGAATTTTCCATTTAATATTTTCAGACGGCAGTTGACTGAGGATAACTGAAACTGTGGAATGTGAAACCGCGGATAAGAGGGGACAACTGTACAGGACGTGGGGCTTGCCCAAGGACACACTGCTGGGAAGTGGCAGAATCAGGACCAAGAACTCAGAACCACGGTCTGAGCTACAAGCCCATTTATCCTGTCCAGAAATGCAAAAACTTGGACAGCTGGCTTTCTTTTCCTCCAATAAAGTTTTTTGTCAAATTATACCAAAACCTGGGAGGTAGGTACACCTTTTGTTCCGCATAGTGGTTCAGGGCATCAATTCTGGCATCAGGCTGAGCTCCTCTCATTTACTGTGGATACTGCCTAAGTCGCTTAACCTCTTTAAGCCTCAATTTCCTAATCAGCTAAATGGAGCTATAACAGCTCCCATACGGTTTTGTCGGGAGGATTAACTGAGCTAACATAAGTGAGTCATTCCCCATAGTGCCAGTCACTTAGTCCTGGCTATTAGTAATCATTTTGTAGACCTTTAGGCTCCTGAGAATTTTCTTTTCCCATTTAGCCATGCATCTTCTATCTAAGAGATTTTTAATGGAATAGATGTATCCAGATCAGCTTTATATATGCATTTTTAATAAATTTTATTTTTTAGAGTAGTTTTAGGTTCACAGCAAAACTGAGAGGAAGTACAGAGATTTCCCACAAGCCCCCTGTCGTCACTATCAACGTCCCTCACCAGAGTGGTACATTTGTTACAATCGATGGACCTATATTGGCACATTAGCATCACTTAAAGTCTACAGTTTACATTAGGGTTCACTCGGGCTGTTGTATATTTTATGGGTTTGGACAAATGTATAATGATGCATCCATTTAATAATGTACGATCTAATAATGTATCCATCATTAAAGTAGCATTATCACATCACACAGAATAGTTTCATTACCCTAAAAACCCTCTGTGCTCCCTCTTTTCATCCCTCCCTCCCCCCAGCCTCTGGCACCCACTGATCCTTTTACTGTCTCCACAGTTTTGCCTTTTCCAGAATGCTATATAGTTGGAATAATAGAGTACCTTTCAGATTGACTTCTTTCACTTAGAAATATGCATTTAAGTTTCCTCCACGTCTTTTCATGGCTCGAGAGCTCATTTCTTTTTAGTAGGGAATGATATTCCATTGTCTGTATGTACTACAGTTTATCCATTCACCTACTGAAGGACATCTTGGTTGCTTCCAAGTTTTGGTGACTATGAATAAAACTACTGTAAATACTTGTGTGTAAGTTTTTGTGTCGACATAACTTTTCAGCTAATTTGGGTAAATACCATGGAGTATGATTACCAGATCATGTAGTAAGATCTTTTTTTTTAAATAAGAAACTGCCTAACCATCTTCCAAAGCAACGGTGCCATTTTACATTCCACCAGCAGCAAATGAGAGTTCCTGCTGCTCCACATCCTTGCCAGCATTCAGTGTTGTCAGTGTTCTGGATCTTTACCATTCTAATACGTGTGTAGTGGTATCTCGTTGTTTTGTATATATATTTTTATATATTATTATATAACATATTACATATAGCGGTAAAATACACATAACATGCAATTCACCATTTTACCCATTTTTAAGCATACGGTTCAGCAGTTTTAAGTCCATTCACATTCACATTGCTGTGCAACCATTCTCCAGAACTCTTTTCATCTTGCAAAACTGAAACTCTACACCCACAGTATTAGTTTGCTAGGCCTACCATAAAAAAATACCAGACTGGGGGGCTTAAACAACAGAAATTTATTTTCTCAAAGTTCTGCAGCCTACAAGGCCAAGATCAAGGTGTCAGCAAGTTTGGTTTCTTCTGAGGCCTCCCTCCTTGGCTTGCAGATGGCTGCACTCTCGCCGTGTCCTCACACGGCTTTCCTCTGCGGGCATGCATCCCTGGTGTCTGTGTGTCCATATTTGCTCTTCTTATAAGGCTAGATTGGGTTAATGCCCACCCAAATGACCTTATTTTAACTTAATCACCTCTCTAAAGGCCCTATCTCCCCAAACAGTCAGATTCTGACGTTACTCAGGGTTACAGCTTCAACATACGTATTTTGAGGCACCACAAATCAGCCCAAAGCACCCATTAAACAGCAACTTCCCATTCTCCCCTCCCTCTGGCTCCTCGCAACCACTCTCCTCCTTTCTGTCTCTATGAACTTGACTACTCTAGTTACTGCAGATAAGTGGAATCACACAGTATTTGTCTTTCTGTGCCTAGCATAATGTCTTCAAGGTTCATCTATGTGGTAGCATGAGTGAGAATTTCCTCCCTTTTTAAGGCTGAATAACCTTCCATTGTATGTACAGACCACACTTTGTTTATCCATTCATCTATCAATGGACACTTGTATTGCTTCTCTCTCTTGGCTATTGTGAATAATGCTGCTATGAACACAGATGTACAAATATCTGTTCAAGACCCTGTTTTCAATTCTTTGGGGTATATAACTCAGAAGTGAAATTGTCCTGAGAATTTTTAAGCATGCACTAAAGTTCTGGCTGTTCTACCCATATGCCTCTCCTTAGGCTAATTCTTCCTTCATTCTGTGACACCAAATCTTTGCTTGATGTCACAAACTAAGGACTTAGATTAAATGATTTACTTCTCCCAGGGTGTGTATTAATCAGCTAATCATACATGGGTATGAGTCAGGGACCTGTGGGATAAGAAACACCATAAATCATTTATCTTATTAATGCAGGTATCATTCAGGCAATTTGTAACTTAAACAATTATAATAAAAGAGATAAGCAATCTTGATCATACTTTAAAAAGCTCAGCAAAATTTTCAATGCGAAAGCTCAATCTCTCTCTCTTCTATCAGGGGTAGAGGAATAAAAATACTCACGCATTTTTCTTTATAAGAAGGAACCCACACCCTTATATAGATGAAAAACTTAAATACGAAGTTTATTTTTTTAGGAATACTGAAAGACAGTATAACATAGAAAAATAAGAAAAAATGGTCTAGTTTCAAATCTTAGCTCTGTCACTTTCTACTGTGTGACAGGGGGCAAGTTAACCTATCAGTTTTCTCCTCTGTGAAATGGGGATGTTAACCCTGAACTTCCACTGTTGTTAAGAGGATAAAATTAGTTAGTATATACAATACCTGGCACATCATAAGCTCTCAATAAATGTTAGCTATTAACAGCATAAATTGGCAAACCATGTAGCTTGAAAGGACCATGACTTACCTTCTCATCTCACTGGAACAAAGAGATAGTAACTATCCATCCCCAAATGACACTATATGGTGGGGGCGTAGGAGGGAGATATTGAATAAAATTTTCTGAAATCACTTCCCAGGTGTTTCTACTCCTTTTTACTTGTTAAATTATACTAGAACAGCTGTGTTAGAATTGATCAGCTTTGTTAAGCTACATCCTTAATTAGTTATATTACTAAGAAGAAATGCATCACTAAGATACACCACTATGTTCCTATTCTTCAGTAGAATGTGTCATAAGTCAGAAAATAAATAACATCTATGGGGTCTTGGATATTTTATGGATAACCAAGATATTTGGATGTGAAGGTTGATATAACATTTTATATTCATGATATTCACAAAAATGATGTTTCATTAACTGCTTCTTAAAAAATGTCAGGGGCCAGCCTGGTGGCACAGTGGTTAAGTTTGCCCATCCCATTTTGGCGGCTTGGGGTTCGCCGGTTCAGATCCCAGGTGCGGACATGGCACTGCTTGGCAAAAACCATGCTGTGGTAGGCATCCTATGTATAAAGTAGAGGAAGATGAGCACAGATGTTAGCTCAGGGCCAGTCTTCCTCAGCGAAAAACAGAGGAGGATTGACAGTAGTTAACTCAGGGCTAATGCTCCTCAAAAAAAAAAAAAAAAAAAAAAAGTCAAGGGTATAACTCAAAAGTATCCATAACTTATGCTGGAAAACACCCCCCCCCCCCCAATAAGAACATAAGAAAAAATATAGGGCTAGCCCCTGTGGCTGATTGGTTATGTTCTGCATGGTCCACTTCGGTGGCCCACGTTCAGTTCCCAGGGGCAGACCTACACCACTGTCTGTTAGTGGCCATGATGTGGTGGCAGCTCACATACAAAGAAAAGAGGAAGATTGACAGCAGATGTTAGCTCAGGGCAAATCTTCCTCAGCAAAAAAAAAAAAGATTTTATAATTTCCAATTAGAGGAAACTCATAATTGTCAGTCCATCTTCACCATGCTCCACTGTTAAAAATGTCTTACTGATCTTTTACTATGGTACACAATAAGAAACATCGTTGGAAAGATTTCAATATGAGAATTTTATATATAAGACTTTACATATCTATGTAAATAAATGAAAAATATATGCAAATAAATGAGATACATTTTTTTCATATATGTGAAAAGGAATGATACTCAAAGTGTTCTCTAGAAGTATCAAGTCAATATAATGAGACATAATGTTACTGCAGAAACCTCTGAACTTTTAGGAGAGTTCTAGGACAAATGAAACAATGTTGTTATGAAATACTAAACTCCACTCCACACGCGCTCCTTCTGCAGCTTCTGGAAAGCAATTATACCGCCACAGAGCGAACAGGAAGAAGCCAAAGAATTTGTAAAGTCAAGCAAAGGCGAAGTTCCACCATAGCGGGAAGCAAGTTGAAAGAGAAGCCCTCAGAGTCAGCCCTCAGAGTTCAGTTTTATCTGGAAAACCCCAAACTTCCCTGATTCCTCATTGAGGTCACAGGCTACAGTTGAATTTCTCGGTTCTGAATAGCAGTTACAAGCTATGTTTTGTAACATCCCTGGCTTTCTCCGATGACCTCATGACTTCCTGTGAAATTCTTTAAACAGCATCCCTTTGAGTTCATGGCAATTTAAATACTATACATGCCAGAAAGCACTTTCAGGGAGGGAGGAAGGGGCTGTGGAGAAAAAAAAGAGAACAAGGTATTTCCAAACGGGGGAGGGGGGGGAGCGGGGGGGGGGGGGCGGGGGAGGGGGGAAATTCCAGGAATAACACTTCAAAAAGAAGATAGTAGAAACTACTTTCCCAAATGCAAAATATGTGCATCGTGCCTCATTTGTATAAAGTAAAACAATTCAGACACTACCGCCAGAGAAAGCAGTGGGCATTCAAAGACATCCCTCAGCCCCTGGGCTACTCTCAGAGAAGGGCCCCTGGGAGTCTCAGGGCCCTGCATCCAGAGAGGACTAGAGGATGCTCTTCTGCTCAGACGCTGCTTCCGTTACTCTAGAGACGCCTTGATGACGGCAGACACTCTCTCAAGCCAGGTGAGGTGGCCCTGGCACTCCCCTGGGTGCTGGGACCAATCCTCAGTGTAGGACCCAATTTAGGGGTAACGCCTAGGAGGGTCTGCAGTGATTGCTGACTCTCGCTAATCATTTTTGTTTATTGTTTTGAAAGCTCTGGTTCTTACTTAAACTTGGTGCGCTGACTGACTTTTAATTCAAGTGACCCCATTCTCTTGTTCCTCAGCACCGTGGAATCCTTCCAAATCCTGCTGGCAACGGTTAAACCATTATCGTTTCCTCCAACAGCTTTTGATGCATGTTGTTGTTTGAAAAACCTGAACTTTAGTAAAAGACGAAACGCACGTTCTCATCAAACAGGGGGAGTTCCCTGAGCACCTCCACCCGTTCGGGCGAAAGCTATAAAACACCCCGTTTTCGTGTGATGGCAAAGCTCGCTTTTAGAAATCTATATCAGACGGCAAATTAAGTCGCAAATCCAACATCCCCCCGTAACCCTCAGGATGATGAAAAGAACTGTCTAAGGAAGAGCTCTTTTGATTACTGCTATGATTTTAACGGGGTGGGGTGTGGAGAAGGCACTTTCTTTCTTCTTTCATCCAGAAGAGGTGGCAAAATGTTGCTGTGGTTTTTTTTTTTTTTTTTCCCCAAACAACGGGAACAAGGTCTCAACTAGAACCGCCCATTAAAACCACCAATTTCCAACAGCAGAATGAGCCGGGAGGGGGTCTCGCGGCAGAGAGCCGGCCCCCCGCCGCGCCTCCGCCACAGGTGCACGCGGCGCGGCCAGGACCCTGGGGGCCGCGGGGCCCGCGCCCGGGACTCGAGCCACGCGGGCGCGCTCCCGGCCCCGCTCTTTGTCGAGCGCCCGGCGCGGCGCCGGCCCCAGGGGCTCCGCGGCCACTCGGGGCCACCCCGGGCCTCGGCCCTCCCCCATCCCCGCGTCCGGGGCCCGCGCGCCGGCCACATGGCCCCCGGGGGCGCGCCCCCAGCGCGCCGCCGACCCCCGCACCGGCGGGCGGGCTGCAACGGGCCGCGGGCTCCGCAGGCCGGCCGGCGCGCGCCGCGCTCACCGCTTTGAGATCCAGGACGCCGTCCTTGGCCTCCTGCAGCAGCGACACGAACTTGGTGGTGAGCAGCCCCAGGCTCTTCTCGTGCCGGCTGCTGCCGGGCGGCGGCGGCGGGGGCGGCGGCGGGGGCTGCGCGGGCGAGGGCGGCGGGGGCGGCCTCGGGCCCTGGCCCTGGCCCTGCCCCGCCGGCGCCTGCTGGCCCGAGCTCGCGGGCTCCGCCGCCGCCATCGCGTCCCCGCCGGCCGAGCGCGGGCTCCCGGGACGACAGGTGCGCGGCGCCCCGACCGCGGCCGCCGCCCCTCCCGAGCCGGGGGGCCGCGGGTGCCGAGCGCGGGGAGGGGGACGGGAGGCGAGCCGCGGGGGCCGCGAGGGTGGGACCCAGTTTAAATGGCAGGAAGTGACGCCGCGCCGCGGTTGCCTGGAAACGCGTTTTTCAGCGGGCAGCAGGAGCGCGCGGCGAGGGGGCGCCGGCGAGCGTGTCCCCGGCTCCGTCCCGGCGGCCCGGGCTGCGCGGGAGCAACGGGGGTCCGGGGGTGGGCGCTGCCGGGCGGAGACCACCGTGCGCCCGGGGTGCAGCCGCGCGAGCCGAGCCTGCGGGCGCTGGCCATCGGGCGGTGTCTGCCGTCCCTGCTCGTGTCCGGCTGCAGCATCCTTGGCACGCGTTTCCGTGACTTGGGGCAAGCGCAAGGCTTTCTCCCGCAGACCCTCTGTTGAGATTCGGAATGCAGGGAAGGCAGAATCGCGGAGCTGTAGGGTTTTGTCCTCGTCTGCCGTCGTTCCCAAGGCCTTTACTTTCTGGAGAAACAGGTGTAGACGCAGAGGTTGTGACTTGCCCAAAGGCGCGCCTCTAGACCCCAGATCTACATTCAGAGCACTGTTCATAATAGCCTATTGGAACCAAATTATACTGTATTATCCAGAATATTAGGCGCTCCCAGGTTCTCGCGCTTTGGTGACACCCCAAACCACTGGTGGTAAATGAGATGGCACAAAGATCCGTGTAGAAGTTTTTTCTCTTCCGATTACAAGCTCTTGAGAGTCTAAACTAAATTTTAAATGAGTTGGTGTCACACACCACACTTTGAGTAAAGTAGGTCCTCAACAAATATTAGGTGAATGAAAATTCCGTATGACAGTAATCAGTCAAGAAAGTTTCATGCAAGGAAGAGTTTTGCTTAATTTAGATCAACAAACTAGCAAAAAAAGGGTCACTGAAATGAAGTGAAATACTCAGCAGCATTAACTAGTAAAACTGGACACACTATTTATTACAAAAAATGTGTTTCCCGGTCACAGGCACAGAACTTTATTTCTAACCAGATAGCCTTTATTTTAATCCAAGAACTCTATAAACAAAACTTGGAATTAAAAATCTAAAGTAAAACATGAAAAAGTCTGTCAATGAAACCACTCTTGAACAATTGAACTTATCTGCAAATGGTTTATCCTATGTGATTTGGCATTAGCAAAATCAAGTTTTGCAAGTTAATTTTAATGATTAATAAATTAATGAAATTAATAAACACAATTGTTTCTGAAGGAGTTTTAGTTTTAAGTTGAAGAGGGAAGATTCTGCTATGCATGCATGGACAGGACTTGATAAAAATAAAATTATTTTAAAAACTTACGTTTAGGGGCTGGCCTGATGGCACAGCAGTTAAGTGTGCACGTTCTGCTTCCGCAGCCCAGGGTTGGCCATTTGGGATTCCGGGTGCAGACCTGGCACCACTTGACAAGCCATGCTGTGGTAGGCGTCCCACATATAAAGTAGACGAAGATGGGCATGGATGTGAACTCAGGGCCAGTCTTCCTCAGCAAAAAGAGGAGGATTGGCGGCAGTTAGCTCAGGGCTAATCTTCCTCAAAGAAACAAACAAACAAACAAACAAAACTTTACATTTATATTGTGTCTTAGCTGAGCTTGCCACCACAACAATACGGTAGGCTGGGTGACTTAAACAGCAGACATTTATTTTCTCACAGTTCTGGAGGCTGGAAGTCCAAGATCAGAGTGTCAGCGCGGTGGGATGCTGGTGAGAGCTCTCTGCTTGGCTCGCGGACAGCCGCCTTCTCTCTCTGTCCTCATGTGGAAGAGAGGGAGAGGGGGAGAGAGGGAGCTCAAGTACGCCCTCTGGTGTCTGTTCTATAAGGACACTAACCCCATCACGAGGTCCCTGCTCTCATGACCTCATCCAACCCTAATTACCTCCCAAAGGCTCCCTCTCCAAATATGATCACACTGGGGATTAGAGCTTCAACACATGAATTTGGAGGAGACACAACTCATTCCATAGCATGTAGTATTACTTTATTAAAACTATATTGGTAATTTTGAAAATAGTTGGTTTTTTAAAAATTTCAGGTTTTAATGGTTTTCTGCAAAGCAATGATCATACTATTGATGATGCTAATAGGTCACTTGACATTTATTTTGCACTGTTTTTGTGTTTTTCACAATGAATTTTTCATTTGCTTAAATTAGCTGTAGTTCAACCAGAGAATATTCACAAGTTAGCAGCCACTTCAATTAGACTTCAAAATCTTATATGTGTCTGAGAAACTAAAAATAACTTACACCAATGGTTCCCAGACTTCAATAAGGAAAATCATCTATGGTGTTTGTTCAAAATCCAGATTCTTGAATCCAAACCTCAGAGATTAAATCAACATGTGATAGGAGAAGTTGCCTTGGGAATCTGCATTTTTCACAAACACTTCCAGGTAATTCTCATGCACATGGTCACTGAGAAACACTGAATAACACAGTGAAAAAATATCCTTTTTCCTAAAAACAGCTAAAGATCAGAGGCTGATAACACAAAAGTCTTTTTAATACTGCTGAATCTTTTTTGAAATTTCTGCTAATGGTATTATTTAAGAAACATGATTTTAAGAAAACAGGATACAAATAACCTTTATGAAAATTATATTGGTTACTGTTTTGAAATGTATTAATCCAATGTTGATGTCTGTATCCTTTTGGCTATAAAGGAGACAACTCTCAAAAGGCTATCAGTTGCTACCTTAGTTCTTCGCCTAATTCTGAAAAAGGCCTGAGAATTCTTTCTATTAAAAGTTAGGGCTTATGCCGTAACAGCAAGATGTAGATAACATTTTATATATTGTAGTAATTCAGTGGAACTAAAACTGTATTGCATTGACCTATGGAGTAATAAATGCATGACAGTAATCCTATGTGAAATTCAGACTAATTACATTGGATTAATTGGGCAGATACTATGATCTATTATAATACTGTTTATATGCTCCGGATTATATTTTCTTTAGCGTTATGCATTTGGGAAGTTCAGCTGCTTAGCCAGTTCAGACGTAGGAAAGAGGACTTAAGTATTTTTAATTCTAAAGAATGATTCATTAGCCCATGGCTCATTAGACTAAGAGTGTCTAACACGTGTGGGATTTCACATACGCTATTTCCATAGAAGTCCAGGATCAATTTAAAATAATGCACAGTTGTGTCATAATATAAATATTATGGATAAATATTTAAGGAAACCCAACCAAATTTTATTTTGTTCACTGATGATGGCATACTGGTTTTAAATGCATTAGCCTATTCAGTGGTTATGAGCAGGGGATGGGGTACTTCCAACTTTCAGCTGTCCTTTGAGATAGCCAACTTCCATCAAAGGCTGCCTCCGTCAGTTTTATTACTCCCTTGTTTAATCTGTTCTAAGTTACTGAAAATAAAATTCGGCTTTCTATTTTTCTTTTCCAAACATTACAACACACAAACATCTATCTTCTGAACTTACTAGGTGAAAAAAAAAGAAAAGAAAAAAATTAGTTAAAAAGATATGTTTTAAATATTATAAATCCTCTCATTATGATGAACAACATTATTCTTTGCCGGCCGATAGGCTGCATGGTGCGGCAATATGACACATAAGGCAAAGATCTTGTCTTCGTAAGTTTGTACCCTATAAGTAGAAATGGGAAATGCAGATTACATTCAATCACATATAGAAATATAATTCCCGCACATTAGAGAGATTTTAAATTTTATTGAGTGTCTTCTACTCTACCTTATTGCCCTATCAAGGCAGCTTACAGAAAGATCACATATATCAAAAATAAGGCATGGCATTAAAAGAAGGAAAGAATTGCCTCTGAAGATTCCTGAAGACTGGTATTGAGAATTCTAATTCTCCTCTTTATGAAGTTAACACTTATGATCTGATATGTGGGGTCTGAATTTCAACCACACATATTCAAATATAAGAACAAGAGATCCAAATTTGTTATAACAAAAAATAATTCAACTAGTATACGCTGGAAGCTTCTATTTATTTATGTGTGAACAGTGGTCTGACTGCTCTTGTAGACAAACAGGGAAGGCAGATATGCTCAAACGTTTACGGACACTGCCCTTCCTGAAAACCCTAGTTGCTCAGCAGCTCTCCCACTGGAAACATGGTTGATAACACCGTTTCTTTGAAACTTTAGTGGATAAAAATGCTTATCACTAAACCACCAAAGCGTAAGATGGCAGCTTGTCCAAATAATGAGCCATCACATGAAAACCTCCTATTCATGAGACACTGCCCCAGTTGAGACCCAGACTTAAACCTAATACCCTCAGTCACAAACCCTTTGGCAGCTAAGACCCGGTGTCAACTGAGTGTTGAAAACTTTTGAATTGATTACCAAGAGGGAGTGATTCTAAGTCAAAAGTGTTGTTGTCAAAAGATAATTCCCCTCCAGTAAGTGATGCCCACTCACTCAATTCCTTGTGCAATGCCAGGAAATCTATTCCCTAGAAAGAAAAATAAAGCACTCGAAATAACTAAATACATAGATAAATAAATAAATCCCTCAAGGCGATGATAAGAGGTATCTGAGAATTATCAAACCTTAGCAAATGTACCATCCTATCTTTCTCTACTATAATAAACTATTTTATTTATAAAAATACATATTTATGTAATTATATGGATGCCGTTTACAAAAAATTAAAGAATTTACTGAGCAAAAATTAAATTCAGATTCATCAGTGGATATCTTCCAACTAAGTCATGTTAGCCATATACATTACCAGATCAAATAATCTGTGCTTTTAGAAAAAAATGCTTTGTAAAATGAAAAAAAATAGAAAAATAAAAATATTACCTTTGGGATATTTTCTCAGTCGGTAGACCATCCAATAATTTGTCCGTCTTTTCTAATACTGTGTGATACACATACTATGAGTGTTACACAGAATGATGTTAGCGGATACATGGTAAAGCATTTATTTTTTTTAGTGCTTGCATGATTAATTTAATGTGGATTAGGGAAAAATAAAAAATAAACAGATGAGGCCAGCCCTGTGGCGTGTGGTTAAGTTCAGCACACTCTGCTTCAGCAACCTGGGTTCTCGGTTCAGATCCTGGGTGTGGACCTACACCACACATCAGAGGTGGGGACCCATATACAAAATAGAGGAAGACTTGCAACAGATGTTAGCTCAGGGCAAATCTTCCTCACCAAAAAATAAAAATAAATAAATAAACATAACCAGACATTAAACTGGTGATTTCATTTATGTTATATACGTTGTGGCTAAAAAGGGTACTTAATTGTTAAAAGCAAGTCAATTTTGGGAAAACTGATAAGAAACTAATAGTTTGGGTGGTGTGAAGCTAAGGCAAAAATCGTGGAGGTGAAACTAATGATGCTATCCCGATTTTTACGTGCATCAGTTTATTCAATGATCATAATCAATTGAAGTTCGGTAAACATTTATTTATCTTTTAGCTGACGGAAAGAAAACCATGTACTCTTGTAGTCTTTAGCCAATTGTCCATCACAAAGAATTTGCTCTCCAAGTTCAGAATCTTCATGTGGGTTCTATCGGTAAAGAGAGCACGTACAAGGATTTCACAAGTTCAATAGTGTGTTTACAAAAGAATAGGCGATGCCTGCCAGCATCGTTCACACTGAGAGTAGGAAGGCCTTCTAGGACTGGAAAGTACACACCCATGTTCTCTTCATCACTGTTCAGAAGAAAATATCTGCCAATCAAGAAGGCCCTCCCCGCAAACGTTTAAAAATAGTGGGAAGAAGTGGTGTAGATAGATCTCAAAGTCTCCCGCCATGTCCTTACTCTCAATGAGCCATATCCTAAGAAAACAGAATCTAAAAGCAAGAGAGGTGCATTACCGACAATTACAGCAGTATGTAGTTGAAAGCGAAAGACTGGCTAAAAAAATAAGATAATATGCTGGAAGCTGTGGCTACAAGGGCAGCCTATGGCAAGGTGGGACTGGGGAGTGGGAGGAATCGTACAACCGTAGTCTGGGTCCGAAATAGGTATCTACTATGGGCAATATTGCCAGACGGTAATCGAAATCCTAGAAAGATTTCAAAGATTCTCATGATGTTGAACCTGAGCCCCAAATTTTCAAGGTGGTAAAAACAAGCATTTCTTCAGGTTTAAATGAAAGGATATTCCAAGAGTTTGATAAAATGAAAAAAAAAAACCACCCCAACTTCATTTATAAATCACACACCTACTTAGATCGATGTGTACATGAACAGACTACAGTTTGTATACTTGTTGAAGGAAGAATAAAGCACAGTTCAGTCAATTACAGATGTAACAACTATACTTCTAAATTTAGCCCTTCCCAATCCAGGTGGGAGTCACAGTGGAAAACTACACAGCAGCCCCTTGAAGAAGAATGTTTGGATTTGGTGAGCCTCAGAGAAGACCCCACAGACTGGTCCCCCTATAATTCACCATCAGTATGTGTATCACACCAAAGAGAGGGTGCTCACTGTGGGAAAGGCCTTACCATCTCTTCAAGGCCTGAACATATCCTCAACCAGCCCTGAGGTAAGGGCCGGCAGGGCGGGGCGGGAGAGATTGGTTCTAATAAATAGGTGTTTGTTTGTTGTGCTCTGTAGGTGGCTATCCATGTGCCTGATTCAACAGAGCTTTCAGAGGGGGGTGGCAGGGTGAGAGATTTGGTAGGGGGCTTGAGGAAGGATGAGGTATAAGCTATCTGATGGGAAGCAATTAGGTCAGACTGTTGAATTAGACCCCAAGCTGTGGCAATAAATCTTGAGAAAACCAGCTGAACCATAATGAAAGAACACAGTCAGACTCTAGGCACTCTGAAACAACTGTCTTCAATTTATGTATTCCAGAGCAGACTCTGGGACAAAAACGGGGGTTGCATCTACTTAATGGAATATATAATTGAGTCAGTTATATTATAAAATGTGTTCAGCTGCTCATGTCTGCTTTGATCACTGTGGTTCAAGCCATACCATATCTCCAAAGAAAGTAAAGAAATAGACGAGATGATTGGAGACCACCATTAATGTTCTCCATTCTGTCTCCTTTCAATCCCCTAGTATGGCAAGCCCATAAATTATAAATCAGATGGGATGTCAAGACTTCTTGTTGAAAATATTCCCATTGAAGTAAGTAGTCATATGTTTGGCAACCTTACTCTCCCACTCCTATAAAATGTGGGTTCATCTACTATTTGTCACAAATTTACTTACTGGGACTTGCAATGATGAGATCAACCTAGGATATTACTTTCATTCACTGAATTGATGATATTACATGTTACTAGGGCTTAATGAAGAAAGATAGCAATTGCTCTTTATTCCTTAACATCTCAAAAAAAAAAGAGAGAGGATAAACTGTTATATCTTCCCAGAAAACTTGGGGTCTGGCCACATGAGCGAATGTATTGGGATGCCAGTGGATGAGAGAAGGTAGAACGTCTTTTCTAATTATCCTCCAGAATACTAAACTGGAAGCTCTGTACCTGACATCCCAGCCTTGAAGTTGCTCAGCAGTCTTGGAGACAGCATATCTTGGCTTTGGGAATTTAGTGTGTTGTATGTACTAAGCTAACCTGAAAGACTAGTAAATTTGAGTTGAGGTCACACAATGACCTAAACTGCCTGTTGTGAACTGAGGGCTCTTAGCTCCTCTTTCTCAGATAGGTGAGCCCAGTACTCTGCCGGCTAGTAGAAATGGTATAATCAAGAATCAACAAAAGTGATCATTAAGCAAGCTTGGTGGAGCCTGTGTTCCTTCGTGCACACTGAGGAGTCCACAGAATTCCTCAAGTGTCCTCCACATTATATCACCTATATTGACAAGCTGAGGTCAACCTTGTGCTAAGCTCACCATCGGACAGAAAACTTGTCTGATTCATGAATGGGGCTGCCTGGTATTTGGCTGAACAATATCTATAAACCACAGCTGACTCGTATTCTCATTTGTACATATCCATGCAATATTAGAGAAATACTCTTTCCCCCAGCAGCCTGAAGTGACACAGATTAAGCATCAAGAGAGAGAAAGCCATTGAAACTGGTCACAAGGAATCCCAGATACATGTATGTTTATGGGCTGTGGCTAATTTCATGACTAAATGGTCAGGATTGAAAAATTGGGGGCGTGAGGTTTTGGTTCATATGAAAACTGGACTCTTTGTTAGCTCTCATTCAAATTCTTGTATAACATATAGATAGACATCAGAGGAGTAGAAGACAGGAAGCTTATAAATGATGTTTCCAATTTGGCATGGCCAAACACAGGTGAGCACATCTTAACCCGAAGCAGAAGTCACAGCGTTGTGTTAACAAGTGGAGATTTGGAATCTCTGCGAGAGGCCTAAAGGCCCTATTTAGGGTAGACGCTTAATAAGAACTTGAATCTGTTTGTTAAAGGAAAAGGGCCACAGCTGAAGTAAACTACGGAAAGCTCGAGGCCACAGTATTTCAAACTTCAATATACATCCATATCACTATTCAATAGGTCTGGGGTGGGACCTGAGAATATGCGTGTTTAAAAGCTCCCAATTTAAGAAAATGCTGTTGGTTCTTTGATCACACCTTGAGCAGCCAAGCTCTGGACTGTAATAACCCACCATGATGGTGTTTTCCAGAGTCCTGCTTCTGGTCTGAGCGCAAGATCTATTGCAAGAGCACTGTAGGAGGAACAGGCTCATCAGTGAAAAATAAAACCGCAATATCATATGTGCTTACTGCCGCTGGGATCAGGGGATGCTACACTAAAGACACATGAGTTAAATCCCAAAGAAATGAACATTTGAAAGGTGACGGTCCATATGATAAAAAATAGTACATGAATTAAATCAAGGACACTTATAGATCTTGACTTCTCCTTTTACAAGATTGCATACAGAACCAGAGAATGGAAAAGGGTCTGGGGTATAGAAAATTTGTAAAACTTCACAAGTATAACATTTCTAATTGGGACACTAGTGTCCTTTCTGCAAAGGGTAAAAATCTCTCTGGATACCACTGTTTTTGTTCTCCATTGGAGATTTACATGGGTACCTGAATATACTGAACTGTTAATACTGTGCCAAGGTGAGACTCACAACTTGGGAATGCAGTAAATACTGTGGAGGTCCAGGGAGGATGGGGAGGAAGTGGAATTGTCTGGTAAGACAGATAAGATTCTAGAGTGGAATGCAGGAGAAATTTGTGAGCAAGTATGCCCACAGCCCTCTGCAGTATCTGGAGGTATGTGTCAGGATGGTTGTCGTAGCAGGAGAATAACCTTCCCAAGAAAATTTTAAAAACTCTAAAATATATGCTAGGTGATATTCTTGGGTGAGAAGGGCAGTTACATCTTCAGCAAACAGTATTATTTATTTAATAAAGCAATGAGGGTTCCAGAGAGTCAGTTGGAACAAGTAGACATGAAATATAGAGCAGACTGACATATGAGAGAGCAACTGAAGTCAGAAAGTCACCTATTTGAGCATTTCTATCATCTTGAAGGGCCAAAGCAGTGGTTTTCTGACATGGAAGTACTTCCTACTTTCATCCTGAAGGTTCTTTGTTGGGTAGAGTACTTCTTCCTATGCCATGAAGGTTTCAGTGATTTAAATGTAGCTGGATGTAAATCATAAATTTAAAACACATTCCAGGTGGAGGGCAGTGAGTTATCCATAAATTCTGTAATGGTGGCTTGGGTAAAGCAGAAATGTTGCTGAAAAATGTATAGAAATATAGATACCAAGTTGATATTCTCTTTAGATCATCACTCTGGAGAAAGGGGGCAGTAGAAATGGACAAAGAATGGACAGACTCCCTGGGGTCCTAGATTGCCCTGAAATACCAGGTGTCCATCTAGAGGCTGGTGAAAAAAACACATGGCTAGACCAAATAGAGTTGGTCACCGAAGGATAAAGGGCTCAAAGATAACAACTTTGACACATTTAGCCGAAAGAGGCACATCACAGGTACAAGGTCTCCTTGAAAATGAGCTTGACAGTACCTATTGTGGACAGGGAACTGTGAAAGGGGAAAGACGTGGACCATGGCCATATACCACCAACAGTATGGTCAGAGGAGAAATCTCAACTATCTTAGTGGTTCAGAGGGCAAACCCAGGCTCGTCTGGCTACGAAAGCCAGCCCTTACCATTGACACAGACATCATCGCTGGAACAGATTGGGAGGTACTTACTATAAGGTGTTATTTTCATTTTATAACCACCAGAAATTATCAGTATATTAATACCGACGTAGAATGAGCTGGGAAATATTCCTTCTTCCTCTATTTTCTGAAAGAGTTTGACTAGGATTGGTTTTATTTCTTCTTTAAATATTTTATAGAATTCACTGGTGAAGCAGTGTGAACCTGAGCTTTTCTTTGTGGGAATTCAATTTCTGTTCTTATTATGGGTTAATTCAGATGCTGTATTTTTTTCTTGAGTCAGTTTTGGTAATTTGCATCTTTTTCGGAATTTGTTCAATTAGGTCATCTAATTTGTTGGCATGAAGTTGTCAGTCATATTTCTTAGAATCCTTTTAGCTTCTGTAGAGTCAGTAATGCTGTCCCCTCTTCATTCTTGATTTGAATAATTTTTGTTCTTTTTTATTGCCCAGAGCTGTTAAAAGTGCATCAATTTTGTTAACATTTTCAAAGAACCGACTTTTGTTTTGATTATTAGTTTCTCTATTGCTTGTTTTTTTTCCCCCCCCTATTTCTTTGATTTCTGCTGTGAGATTTAATATTTCCCTTCTTGGGGTTAAGTGGATCTTCTTTTTCTGATTTCTTAAGAAGGAAACTTAAAAATTTGAAACCTTTCTTCCTTTCTAACATAGGCATTTAAAGTTATGTTTCCCTCTAAACATTTCCTTGCTGCATCCCAGAAATTTTTCCATGTTCTATTTTCATTTTCTTTTGATTCATAATATTTTCTACTGTTCTTTGTGATTTACTTGACTCGTAGGTTGTTTAGAAGTTGCTGTTTGTTTGTAATTATTTGTGGACTTCTCAAATTTCTTTCTGTCGTAGATTTCTAACTTAATTACATTGTGGTTGAAGAACATACAATTTATGATTTGAATCCTTTTAAATTTATTGAAACTTGTTTTATAGTCTATCCAAATAATATTATGCTGGATAATATTTCATGTCAACTTGAAAAGACTGCATAATCTGTTGTTTTTGAGTAGAAAGCTCTGTAAAATGCCACTTCAGTCAAGTTAGTTTATAGGGTAGTGTAAATCTTCTATAGCTTTGCTGACTTTCTGCAAGTTGCTCTGTCAAATATTGAGAGTGAAATACTGACATTTGCAAATATAATGGTTGAATCGTCTATTTCTCCTTTCAATTTTTGCTCATGTATTTTATGGCTCTGTTGTTAGATACACAAACATTTGTAAATATTATATTTTCGTGATGTATTTACCTTTTGTCATGAAATATCCATCTTTGTCTCTGGTAATATTTCTTGCTTTGAAGTCTATTTTGTCTGATGTTAATACAGCTTTCTTATTTTACTGTTTTTGTAAGCAACTCATTGCAGTATAATTTACATACCTTAAAGTTCACCCACATTATAAGTGTACAATTCAATGATTTTTATAGAGCTGAAATCTACAGAGTTGTGCAAACACCACTCCAAAGCAATTTTAGAACATTTCCCTCACCCTTCTTGCCAGTTTGGGCTCATTCATGCCCATTTGCACCCTTGACCTCAGGCAGTTACTAATTTGCTTTCTGTCTCTGTAGGTTTGCCTTTTCCACATATTTTATGATAAGTGCAATCATACAATGTGTGGTCTTTTGTATCTGGCTTCTTCCACTGAGAATAATGGTTTGGAGGTTCATCCATGTTGTATGAGTATTTTGTTTCTTTTTTATCTCTAAGTAGTATTCCATTGTGGTGGTACACCACATGTTATATATCCGTTCACCACGTGATGGACATTTGAGTTGTTTCCACTTTTTGCCCATGATGAATAATGCTGCTGTGAATGCTCACATACAAGTCTTTGTGTAGACGTGTTTTATTTTTCTTGAGTAGATTTCTGGGAGTGGAATTGCTATTTTTGCTTATCATTTTAAGAAACTGCCAGATTGTTTTCCAAAGAAGCTCTACCACTTTACATTCCCGTCATGAGGGTCCCAGCTTCTTCACCTCCTGCTAACACTTATTATTGTTGGTCTTTTCAATTATAGCCATTCTGTTGGGTGAGAAGTAGCATTTGATTTTGATTTTAATTTGCATTTATCTAATGACTGAAGATGTTGAGCACCTCTTCATGTGCTTATTGGCAATGTGTATATCTTGTTTGGTGAATGCTATTCAAATGTTTAATCCATTTTTAAATTGGGTTGTCTTTCATTGAATTCTAAGAGTTCTTTACAAATTCTGGATACAAGGGCTTCGTTGCATATATAATTTGCAAATATTTTATCTCAATTTGTGCTTGTCTTTTTATTTTCTCAATGCTTTGCTTTGAGACACAAAAGTTTTTAGTTGTGATGATGTCTGATTTATCCATTTTATGTGTATTAATTTGCTAGGGCTGCTATAACAAAATACTGAAGACTGGAGGGCTTAAACAACAGAAATTTATTTTCTCATAGTTCTTGGAGGCTCGAAGTCCAAGATCAAGGTGTTGGAAGTTTTGGTTTCTTCGGAGGCCTCTCTTCTTGCCTTACAAATGGCTGCCTTCTCACATGTCCTCACGTGGCCTCTCCTTTGTGTATGTGCAGCCTTGGTGTCCTTCTTCTTATAAGGACACTAGTCATGTTGGATTATTCCCCCCCCCACCCCCATAGACCTCATTTAACCTTAATTACCTCTTTGAAGGCCCTGTCTCCAAATACAACCACATGTCTTTGTATGTGGGGTTGGGACTTCAACATACGACTTTGACAGGAACACAATTCAGTCCATAACAATATGGATCATACTTTTGTGTGTCTAAGAAATCTTTTCCTAACCTAAGTTCACAAAGACTTTCTTCCACATTTTCCTCTAAAAGTTTTGTGGTCTTGGCTCTTAAATGGATTCCTTTTGAATTACTATCATGACTGAATGTATAGCCTATCTTTTCCCATCTTTTTACTATTAACCTATTTGTGTCTTGAAACCTAAAGTGTGTCTCTTGTAGGCAGCATATAGTCAGATCTTGCCTTTTGATCCAGCCTGATGATTTCTGCCGTTGATTAGCATACTTAGAATAGTGGTCAGCAAGATTTTTATATAAGGGGCCGGATAGTGTGTATTTTAGGCTTTGTGGGCCACTCTCTGTTGCAACCATTTAACTTTGCTGTGGTAGCAGAAAATCAGCCAAAATAATATATAAATGGAAGGGTATGGGTGTATTCAATGAAACTTTATTTACCAAAACAGGTGACAGACAGCATTGGGCTCACAGGCTGCATTTGCCAACCCCTTGTTTAGACCGTTCACGTTTAGTGTAGTTCTTGATATTATTGGATATACACCTCATAGTTTGCAATTTGTTTTCTATATGTCTCAGATGATTTTATTCCTGTTCCTCCTTTACTTCCTCTTTCATCTGAAATCAATAGTTGAAAACAATAGTTATTGTACCACTTAATTCTCCTATTGATGTTTTACAACAGCATTATTGACATATAATTCACATACCACATAATTCACCCATTTACTGTGTGCACAGATCATTGGTTTTTAATATATTAACTGCCCCAAAAGAAACTCAATACCCATTTCCCCCTTAAAGCCCCACTGAATGGCAACCACTAATCAATCTACTTTTTCTCTCTATGGATTTTCCTATTCTGGACATTTCATATAAATGGAATCATACCATACGTGGTGATCTTTAATGACTGATTTCTTTCACTTAGCATAATGTTTGCAAGGTTCATCCATGTTGTAACCTGTATTAGTATTTCATTTCTTTTTATTGCCAACTAATATTCCATTGTGGGATTATACCTCATTTTATTTATCCATTTATCATTTGATGGACATTTGGGTTGTTTCTAACTTTTGGCTATTTTGAGTAATGCTGTAATGAACGTTGCATATAAGTTTTGGTGTGGACAAAATTTTCATTTCTTCTGAGTATATAGCTAGGAATGGACTTGTTAGATCATATGATAACTCTGTTCAACCTTTTGAGGAACTGCCAGACTGTTTTCCAAAGGGGCTGCACCATTTTACACTCACCTCAGCAGTGTGTGATGGTTTCAAGCGCTCCACATTATTGCCTAAACTTGCTGTTGCCTGCTTTTTGATTATGGCCATCCTAGTGAGTGAGAAGTCCTATCTCATTGTGGTTTTGATCTGCATTTTTCTAATGACCAATGATGATAAGCATCTTTTCAAGTACTTATTGGCCATTGGTACATCTTATGTGAATTGGATAAGTGTCTATTCATTCCTTTTGCCCAGGTTTTATTTTTTTTAGCTTTAATCTTCTTTAAAAATTATTTTTAATTGTGATAAAATACATGTAACAAAAAGTTTACCATCTTAATCGTTTTAAGCACACACTTCAGTGGCATTAAGTACATTCACAGCGTTGTGCAGCAGTGACCACCATGCAGCTCCACAACTCTTTCCATCTTGCAAAACTGAAATTCTGTACCCGTTAAACAATAACTCCATTCTGCCCTCCTTTGAGTGCCTGGCAACCATCATCCTATCTTCTGTCTCTAAATTTGACTGCTTTAAGTACCTCGTATGAGTGGACTCACACTATATTAGTCTTTTTGTGACTGGCTTATTTCATCTAGCATGATGTCCTCAAAGTTTATCTATGTTGTAATTTGTGTCAGAACTTCCATCCTTTCTAAAGCTGAACATTCAATCTTCTATTGTAGATATATATATATATATATACAACACGTGTGTATATATACACACACACACACACACACATTTTGTTTATCTGTTCATCTGTCAATGGACGGTTGGATTGCTTCCACCTGTGGCTAATAATCCTGCTGTGGACATGGGTGTTCAAATATCTGTTTGATACCCTGCTTCCGATTCTCTTGGGTATATACCCAGAAGTGGAATTGCTAGATCATATGATAATTCTGTTTTAATTTTCTGGAGGAACTGCCATACTGTTTTCCACAGCTCCTGCCTCATTTCATATTCCCACGAAGATGGCACAAATGTTCCAATTTTTCCGTAGCCTCACCAACACTTGTTATTTTCTGTTATTTAGAATTTTTTTTTATAGTAGCCATCCTAATGAGTATGAGGTGGTATCTTATTATGGTTTTGATTTGCATTTCTCTAATGATTAGTGATGTTGAACAAAATTCTTTTCATGTGCTTGTTGACCATTTGTATATCTTCTTTGGAGAAATGTCTATTCAAGTCCTTTGCCCAATTTTTGAATAGTGTTATTTGTTTTATTGTTGTTCTATTGTAAGAGTTCTTTACATATTCTGGATATTAACCCCTTGTCAGATATATGATTTGCCAAACAAATACAATATATATGATTTTTCTCCTACTCCATGGGTTGCCTTTTTACACCGTTGATAATATCCTTTGATGCACAAAGGTCTTTAATTTTGATGAAATTCAATTTGTCAATTTTTTCTTTGGTTGCTTGTGCTTTTAGAGTCATATCCGAAAAAATCTTTGCCAAGTCTCATGTCATGAAACTTTCCCCCAGTGTTTTCCTCTAAGAGTGTTGTAGTTTTAGCTCTCACATTTAGGTCTTTGCTCCATTTTGAGTTAAGGTTTGTATGAGGTAGGGTCCGACTTTGTTCTTTTGCATGTGCATATTCAGTTTTCTTAGCAGTGTTTGTTGAAGAGATGCCTCTCTCCGCCATTGAATGATTTTGGCACCCTTGTCAAAAATCATTTGACCATATATGTGAGGGTTTATTTGAAGTCTGTCTATTCACTTCCATTGATACATATGTCCATCTTCATGCCAGTCACAGACAGTCTTGGTTACTGTAGTTTTCTAATAAATTTTGAAATCAGGAAGTCTGAGTTTCCCAAATTTATTTTTCTTTTTCAAGATTGTTCTGGCTGGTCTTGGTCCCTTGAATGTCTATATGAATTTTAGGATCATCTCGTCAATTTCTGCAAATAAGCTAGCTGGGATTTTGATAGGAACATCTTTTAATCTGTAGATAAATTTGGCGAGAATTACCATCTTAACCACGCCTTCCAATCCATGAATATTAGGGCTTCTTTGTTTCTTTCAACAATGTTTTGCAGTTTTCAGTGTATAAGATTTGCACTTTTTTGTTAAATTTAAACCTAAGAATTTTGTTCTTTTTGATGCTATTGCCAATGAATTGTTTTTTCTTTTCTTTTTAAAACACTTTATTGAGGTATGATTGACATGTAAAAGCTATACATATTTAATCTATACAACTCAAGGTGTGGGAATAAGTGTACACTCATGAAACTGTCACCATCGTTAAGGCCACAAACACATTCATCAACTCCCAAAGTTTCCTCCTACCTTCATTATTATTATCATCATTATTCTCATGTCCCCACTTTCGTTCTTGATTTTAGTAATTTGAGTCTTTTCTTTTTCTTGATAATCTAGCTCAAAGTTTGTCAATTTTGTTGATTTTTTTCAAAGTCAAAATTTTAGTCGCATTGATTGTCTGTATTGTTTTTCTCTTCTCTCATTAGCCTCTGCTCTAACTTTCATTTCCTCCATTCTGTCTGCTTTGGCTTCAGTTTGCTCCTCTTTGCCCAGTATCTTAACATGGAGCGTTAGATGTCAATTTCAGATATTTCTTCTTTTCTAACATTGTTTGTAGATAGAAATTTCCCTCTAACTGCTTTAGCTGCATCCCATAAGTTTTGGTATACCTTGTTTTATTTTGCTTTGCACGTGTTGTGTTTTTTACAAGACCCTCCTTCCACCACCAAAAAGATCATGATTTGCCAAAGGCTTAAATGATGGTTAGCATTTCTTAGCAATAAAGTATTTTTTAATTAAGGTGTGTACATTTTTTTTTTCCAGACAAGCCTATTGCATGCTTAATAGACCACAGTATAAACATAACTTTTATGTGCACTGGGAGACCAAATAATTTGTATGACTCACTTTATTGTGAAATTTGCATTATTGTGGTGGCCTGGAACTGAACCTGCAATATCTCCAAGTTATGCCTGTGTATTCTTGGTGGATTAACATTTTATCATTATAAAACGTCTCTCTTTATCTCTAGTATACTTTTGGTTTTACAGTTTATTTTGTCTGATATTAGTATAGGCACTCCAGCTTTCGTATGGTTACTGTTTGCTTATATCTTTTATTTTCAACTTATTTGCATATTTGAAAGTGTACGCCCTGTTGGCAACATATAGTTAGATCTTGTTTTTCTATCTAATCTATTTCTGCCTTTTGATTGTACCATTTAATCCATTCACACAATGTAATTATTGATATAGTTGAATTATACATATATGACACAGTTGAATTTACTTCTGCCACTTTACTTTTTGTTTTCTATTTCTTGTCCTTTTTACTCTTTTTTATTGCTCTATTTCTCCTTTCTGCTTCTTTTGTATTACATGAATTTTTTTTAGTGCAACATTTTAATTCCTTTCATTTTTTCATTATATATTTGGAATTATTTTATTAGTGGTTGCACAAGGGCTTATCATATACACCTTATCAGAATATACAATAGATTTATACCAGCTTAATTTCAATGACATATAGAAATGTTTCTCCTGTAGAGCTCTACTCCCTCCCTCTTTTTGTGCTATTTGTTATATATATATGTTACATCTATGTTATAAACGCAACTAGACATTGTTATAGTCATTATTTTATTCAATTTAATGTTTAAAAAGCTGAAGAAAGGAAAGTATATATTTATAGTTTGTTATATTAATTTTTGCATTTGCCATTTCTTATTGTTTGTATGGTTTCAAGTTACCGTCTCCTGTTATTTCCTCCTTTAGTACAGTTTGGCTTCCACCCACCTCTGTGCTGACACTGACAAATGTTACACTGCTGTTTTACAATTATACAATTATAACACGTTGTGTTATACATTTGCTTTTTTAATCTGTGAAGGGAAGAAAGGAAGGTAAAAATGCATGTATACTTTTTAAATAATTACATAATTACCTTTACCAGTGCTCTCTGCCCACCCCCCCCCCCCCCCCCCCCCATCTCTAGGGTCATTTACTTCCTGAAACCATCCGGAACCTGAAGAACTCCCTCCAGCGTTTGTTGTAAGGTCGGCCTGGAGCATCCTCAGATGTTATCTGGAAATTACTGTATGTTGCCTTCATTTTTGAAAGACGGTTTTGCTGGATAGGATTCTTGGTTGATTTTCTTCTTTTGAGCACCTTGAATGTCAGCCCACTGGCTCTGGTCTCCTATTGTTTCTGATGATAACTAAGCCCTGACTTTTATTGGGTTTCCTTGTATATAAATCATTCTACTCTTGCTGCTTTCTAAATTTTCTCTTTCTCTTTGTTTTTAAGTGTGTTTAGTATGTTTCTGGATGTGGCTGTCTTTGTGTTTTTTTCCTACTTGAAGTTAGTTGAGCTTCTTGAATGTATAAATTAATGCTTTCATCCAATTTGGGAAGTTTAGAGCCATTATTTCTTCTAATACATATATATGTTATATATTATATATATTTTATATAAATTTATATATATTGCTCCTTTCTCTTTCCTCTCCTTTGGCACTCCTGTGTATATTGGTGTGCTTAATGCAAACCACATTTCTGAGGTTCTGTTCATTGTTCTTCAATCCTTTTCCTCTCTCTTCTTTGGATTGAATAATTTCCATCAATCTTCAAGTTTACTGATTCTTCTGCTAGTTCAAATGCACTGGAGAGCCCCTATAGTAAATTTTTCATTTCAGTTAATACACTTTTCAACTACGGAATTTCCACTTTTTAAAAAATGTAATTTCTCTCTAATGATATTCTCTATTTGATGAGCACTGTGAACGTGGCTTCCTTGCTTTTAAAGGACAGTTCCCTTTAATCCTCAGACATATTTATAATGGTTGAAGTCTTTATTTAATCTAACATTTGTGCCCTCTCGCAAATAGTTTTTGTTGCCTGCTTCTTTCCCCTGTGTAAGGGTCACACTCACACTTTTCTACTTCTTTGCGTGTTTCATACATATATATATAAAATAATTTTTTTTCCAGGTGAAAACTGGACATTTTAAGGACAATCTTGTGGCAACTCTGGATCTGGGTTCCTCTGTCTGTGAGGCTTGTTTGGGGTGGTTTGCTGGTCTGTCTGTTTGGTAACTTGGTGGCCTGTTCCCGTGACGTCTGCCCCTCTGCACTGTGGTTCTCTGATGCTCATCAGCAGGTGTAGTCTTGAGAATGCAGTCACCTTTGGACGAAGTTGCTTTAGGAGGGCTCTCTCCCCTTGATCTCTCTCTTAGGGTGTCTTTTCTGTCTGGCATCACACCTGTTAGGATCCACCAATTGCCTCAGAAGGGCTCTTCTTAGCTCTTGCCTTCACTGGTTCTGTCTGACAAACTGGCTGGCTAACAGTTTAGTTTGTTGCTCTCTCATAGAGCTACCAGCCTCCTCTTAGTCATTTACACCAGTTTCCTTTTTTTTTTTTTTGTTTGAGAACAAACTTCGGCTTGAATTTCCCCACATTTTGTTTCAAATAAAGCCATTTCCTTTGGGGAGAGCTTTGGGGCTCACTGTTCTGTCCCCCTGGTCAAACTTTCTGAACCACTGCTCCAGGGGCTGGGGACGGGGGTAGGTAGCTCCTGGTCTTCTGGGCCTGCGTCTCTTACTGTCAGATCTCTATTTCTTGAGCAAGCTGGGCTGAAGGCAATTGGGTTCCCAGTACTTTTGGCCGGCCCTGCCTGAGGAGGAGCTTCTGCCCTGTGGGCGGGTGCTGGGTTGAGGAAGAGAGCCCTGCCTCTTGACCACATTCACTGCGAATTTAGCCTCTGCAACTCACTGGAGGGGATAAGAAACGCTGTCAGCCTGCATGAGGTGCTTTATCCTTTGACCGGGAGCTGAGGAGGGAGAAAACCTTATTTTCTTGGCCACGGCTGTCCCCTGTGGAATCTGTATCAGGCTGAGCTGAAGGTGATGGCAGATGCCACGGCTCAGGGCCACAGGCTACAGACATTTAATGATTTTCTTGAGTAAAGATTTCTTCATTTGCTGTATGATCTCAGGACAATTTTCAGAGACTTTAAATGAGTATTTTTAAAATACTTTTCATCATTTATGGTTGTTTTACTGGGAAAAAGGTCTGCTGAGTTCCTTGTCCTGCCATTAAGTGTAATCTACTCTGTTGACTTTTCAACTATAATCTTTGGATTATTTCTTAGTGGCTGTTCTAGGGAGGGATTACAATATACATCTTATCAGTCATCTTTAGATTTGTATTAATCTGGTAAAATAAACTTTACTAGAACATAGCTGTATTTTTGCCATACATTATAAATTCAACAGTATAGTGTTACAATTATTGCTTTATGTAATGTCTTTTAATAGAAGGAAAAATATATTTATATAATCTCTTATATGAAAATTTGCCCACATTTACTATTTCCAGTATCCTTCCAGTGAATTTATATTAACTGGCTGGTATCATTTCCTTTCAGCCTTTAAGACTTTAACATTTCTTTTATGATAGGTTGGCTAGCAATGAATTTTGTTTTCATTTTCTAAAATGCCTTTATTTTGCAAGATAGTTTTGCTGGATGTAGAGTTCTTGATTGACAGTTCCTTTTCTTCCAGTCCCTCAACTATGTCACTCCCTACCTTCTGGCCTCCATTGTTTCTGCTAAGTCAGCCGTTAATTATACTGTTCCTCTATATGAGATAAAAATCATATTTTCTTGCTGCTTTCAAGATTTGCTCAACAGTTTGACTATAAAGTGTCTAAGTGTGGTTCTCTTTGTGTTTATCCTGGGTTTTATTGAAGATCTTGGATCTGTGGGTTAATCTTTTTCATCAAATTTAAGAAGTTTTCAGCTATTATTTTTATAAATATTTCTTAGGCCCTCTCCTCTCCTGAATCCCATTACACATGTTGGTATGCTTGATGTTGTCCCACCAATTTCAGTAGGAAGCTTGCCTACAATGAAATGGGGCCCTCTCTTTTAGAAGCATTTACATTTTTTCTGATTTCATTTAATTTTTAAAATTTAGTTCACTGGCTATTAGTTAAAAACGTGGTATTATATTCTCTTTCTTTTAGAAATAATAAGGAGAATAGTATTTAGATTTTTGTGCTGCATACATAGAATGTAAGAGATGATAAAACTGAAATAGAGGGGCTGGCCCCGTGGCCGAGTGGTTAAGTTCACACGCTCCGCTGCAGGTGGCCCAGTGTTTCGTTGGTTCGAATCCTGGGCGCGGACATGGCGCTGCTCATCAAACCACGCTGAGGCAGCATCCCACATGCCACAACTAGGTGGACCCACAACGAAGAATATACAACTATGTAATGGCAGGGGGCTTTGGGGAGAAAAAGGAAAAAAAAAAAAAAAAGGCAATTCAAAAAAAAAAAAAAGTGAAATAGAGTAATAAATAACCTGATCTACGATGAAAGAACTGTTCTCAGCTGTAAAATAAGAATTTCTTCATATACAGTAATTAAAAGGGAAAATGAGAGAATGAGAGTAGAACAGCAGTTTTCCTCTTGAGGAACAATGTTTAGAAAAATGTAATCTTTTTTTTTTTTTTTTGGTGTGGAAGACTAGCCCTGAGCCAATATCTCTTGCCAATCTGCCTCTTTTTGCTTGAGGAAGACTGTCGCTGAGCTAACATCTGTGCCCATCTTCCTCTAGCTTGCATGTGGGATGCCTGCCACAGGATGGCTTGACAAGCAGTGTGTAGGTCCACACCCAGGATCTGAACCTGTGAACCCCGGGCTGCTGAAGCAGAGCACGCAAACTTAAGCACTATGCTACCCAGCCAGCCCCTTAAAGGTAATCTTTAATGAAAAAGTCACATGCATTATAAAAGGGGGTCATTATGAGTGATGTGGAGATGGCTACATATGCTTTCTTAGGAATGCCACATCTCTGATACACATCTTAAATATTTTTTGGCAATACTTATGAGCATTTTAAAAGAATGGAGCTACATCAACTAAAGGACAACCAATAAATATAATTAGTTCTTCATCAAGACAATAAGGTAACAATGATTAAAAATACTTCCCCTCATATAGTCAGAATACGAATCTTAATTTTCATTTACATAGTTGTAGGCAAATGTGTAATCACCAAACAATGTATAGCACAGAAACAAGAAAAAGTGTATTAAGTTTAGTAATTTTGATAGGTTTTTCTAATACACATAATTACGAACAATTTATTATAAAAACCTACATACACAATTAATAAATACTTGATCACAAGTCTTTTAAAATATAATCAGAATGAAATGTGTAGAAAAAGACATTTCAAAGTCACAGCAGTTACTACCGTTACAATATTTAATCATTTTTACAATAAGTCTGCTGGTCCATTTCAATCAAACTTCTTCTCAGAGCCATTACATTTCTTGTTGAATTTCCTTTAGAGCAATAGCAAGTTGATTAATTTTTTCTTCCATTGCTTTTTTGTTCTTGCATGTTTCTTCCAGAAGTCCACGCATTTCCTCTTCAACTTGATGAACCTAAATCAACATATAAATTTTAATTTTAATTTCTTTAAAAAAATGTATTTTAAAAATATAGTCAGAAAGAAAAAATCAAAAGTTTATTTTTATGCATTTTGTAATGAGTGATATTCATTTAAAGCAGAGAGGTTAGTGAAATAGAACTCGTTTAAATACCAATCAGAAAACTATGTTTATGCTGTACACAAAGTACGTACACGTGTGAGATCTATTTTCCACAGGTCCTTGTGAGGAATGCCTCTACCTTATCTTAACCGTTTTGGAGCTCAGGAACCTTGGTCGCGGTTGTGCAGCTTCTCAGGAGCACCCTGGACAAACGCAGTCTTCTGCCTCCATCCTGCCCCGTCTGTCCTGTGCCGCTTCCCAATGCCGAGCCGTGGCTTCAACTCGAACAGCAGTCTTCTGCCTCCATCCTGCCCCGTCTGCCCTGTGCCGCTTCCCAATGCCGAGCCGTGGCTTCAACTCGAACAGCAGCTCCTCAGACTCTCAAAACTGAAACGACCTCCCTTCCCAAAGACACTTGCTAATCTAGTCCCTACTGCATATCTAAAATTGCTGGTGGTGGGTAAAAATTGCCATCTTTCTGAGAGCACATTTATTCCTAACCGAGGTTCTCCTGGGATTCTGTCTTCGACACGATTCATTTCTGCTCAGAATTCTCCCTCCTGTGATCCAGCCCTCCCGACAGCACTATCAACATGGCCAACCCTCTGTGTTTACTTCCCTCTTCCTGATCTCTAACAGAATTTCCTATCTTTTTCCCCTAGGAAACTAATATTGCTCCCAATTTAAATTATCATCTCTATGTGACGTCTCGCAATTTTTCGTGATTATCACATTTAAGCTCTGGTGCCATTTCTCTTAACAGATACATCCCTTTCAGAGTACATCATGTTGGGAGAGGTCCAAAATCAAACTCAGTATCTTCCTGTCAGCTAAGGGCCTAATTTTACACTTTATTTATTTAGCGTTATTACCTGATGTACCCTTGTTAAATACTCGGTAGATTTCAAATAGAACATCTGTTGACTTGAAATGAAATAACTAATTTTTGAACAAGTTATACTTCCTTATTCATTGTGATTATTTCCGAAGACCTTACTCCCTCTTTCTCTCCATACAGACTCCTGAAGGCAATGTCACTTCATCACACAACCTTAATTATAATTACAGGGAGTATTTCTTTCCCTCGCTGTTGCTGAACTCTTTTCCAGTTGCTGATTTCCAATTCTTCAGTCTTACTGCCACTTCAATATCAGGGAAAAATGGAAGTTCACAACTGTCCCTTCAGTCTGGTGGATCTCAACAGAGGGGTCATATTGGAATTACCTGCTGAGTTTTAAAAATACTGGGGTCTGGCCTCAGACTTAGCGAATGAAAGTCTCTGAAGGGGAAGCTCATGCACGTGTATTATTAAAAAGCACCACAGGTGATTCTGACATTTGCCCCTGATTTAGCATCACCTTAAACTCATTTCATTGTCAATGATATTAAGATGATAAACTTGATAGTTTTGAACCCTAATTAATAACACAATACTCCTTAGGAACTTTCTCCAAGGAGTGATGGATTGTATTCAATGCATTCACATGCTCATCCTGCCCATGTGTAACCAAAGGGCTTCGGCCTGAGGTTGGTTAGGGATCTGGCAATTTTTGTCAGAGATCACGGAGCAGGTGCACATCAGGATCAAACCTACACTTTTCGTTTCATTAGAACTATTATTCTACAACTAACGTAAGTATTACCAACATTTTGGCCTGGCTTCAAGATAGTTTTGGCAACATTCTTCATATCTCTGTAGTCATTAAATCACGCTTCCTCTTCTCTTTATAATTCTCAAAGATCCAATTTATTTAGCCGTAACAATTTAATACTGATTATCAAGGTGAATTTTACATACGGTACCTTCGAATTTGCACAATCAATATATTTCTGCTTTTCATTCGCCAGTTGTAATATTTCAGCTTGATGAGCTTCAACAATGGCTTGAATTTGCTTTTTAAAGGCATCATCCATACTATGAAGCTTTTCCATCGTATCCCTTAAAAAGAAAACAAAGACCAGAGATTTATCTGTGTGTATAACAATTAGGATGTTTTTCTTCTCAGACAGCAGCTCTTCTATTCACATTTTAATGGAAACATAGTTCCAGCCATGAGCAAAGGGCCGCCCTGGTAATAAAGACAGAGCAGTCCATCATCCAGCGGAACGTGTGAGTGACAGAACAGGGTGGGGCAACATGAGTGCGAGTTTGTTAGCTTTCACCCTCTGAAAGCTACAGGTCTCTGGCTCTCATTTATTTTGAGTCTAAGGATGTGCTCTGCAAGCACCTTCACGGATGACTACTGTCAATCTGTCTTCCTCCATGAACCTACAGTGTGACACTAATTCAAGAAGTGTACGCTACAGGCAGGTTTAAGTTTATCAACGTGTATGCCTGACTTGCTTATGCTAATAAACACATTAAACAGTATTCATAAAATTTTAGTGCTAAAAGGGCCTTAGAGGCAAAACACAGAAACCTTTATTTTTTTTTTTGAAGATTGGCACCTGAGCTAAAATCTGTTGCTCATCGTTTTTTTCCTCCTTCTTCTTCTCCCGAAAGCCCCCCATTGCAGAGTTGTATATTCTAGTTGTAGGTCCTTCTGGCTGTGCTATGTGGGCACCCCCTCATCGTGGCCTGTTGAGTGGGGCCATGTCCACAACCAGGATCTGAACCAGTGAAACCCTGGGCCATGGAAGTGGAGTGTGCAAACTTAACCACTTGGTCATGGGGCCGGCCCCGCCTTTATATTTAATATAAATAATTTAATTTAAAAAGTTAAGTCCATAATGAACATATTTTCTGGTTTTGGCATAGCCCATAGCAATAGTGGATTGAACTTTAGGACCACAAATCAAAAGCCTTTCTTTTCTTCTCAATTGCAACACTTAGTGGTCATGTGACTAAGGGCTAGTCACAAATTCTACATTAACGGTTTTCAACTATAAAACAGAATAATCCTGCTTGTTTTGCCAACCTCACAGAATTACTGCTGGGTTTAAAATAAGATATAAGAAAAAAATCACTTTATACGTTATAGAAAGCTATACAAATAAAATCTGTTTTTATTAACAATAATTTGCTTATTTTATTACAGTTCCATTACATTAAAAATCATATATAGCATTTTTGGTCATAAAGGCATTAATGCATAAAATCAAGTCTTTATTATTTTGCTATTAATGAAGTGATAAACAATATAAGAGATTCTAAAAACTGCCAGGCTTTATGATTTTTATTAAGTTTAGGAACTGCTATATGTAGGAAATGATTGTTTTTTAGGATCTAAAGGACTCCTAATTGCAAAGTTGTGACTGGCAGGAGAGAAAACCTCAAGTTTCCAGCCAAGGTCCCTGTATCAGCGCTGGGTTGAAAGCAAAGCAGAACAGCATCCATTAGCAGACAAACAACTAACTGTACCATTAACCAACACCTTCTGTGGAGTATAATAACTTGGTCTCCATCTACATTGAGTTAAAATAAAAGAAAGCAAACTCCAGGCTCTGTTAGATTTGATACAATGGAACCTACCTCTATATGAGGTTTTTGGGCCATCTATATGCCATGGCATCTCTCCCACTCTATATCTCGACACAAGAACTGATCATTAAACCATGCCACCTATTTTTCAAAGCAGTCAACTTTATAAATCACTTTAACAAGTCTAGTCACATAGTTTGCAAGGTAAAACCTTCATTTCCTCTAGGAAGTTCTAGAAAATCCACACAGCATAGCATCCAGGTAGATGTCCTTTTCCCCTCCTTGAACTCAGCTCTCACCCTCAGCCTGTGCAGGCAGCTGCTACCTGGACCTGCTCCAGGTTCTCCAGGAGTCAACCGCCCCTCAAACTCCGCACACAACAGCCAGAAACATCACTAGCTGCTTTCGTTCAGTGTGAACACAATAACCACAGTAATAAGAACAAAGTATTCACACGTTACTGTGAGTCAGGCACTGCTGAAGTACTGAACAACTCAGAGAAGCCACATAAGTACATAAACAACACATACACAACATTTAATCCTCACAACAAACATTTACGGCAAAAACTATCATCATCTTCATTTTACAGATGGAATAGAAATAAAGGACTTGGCAAACAACCACGTCTACCATGGTCTTAGCCCTTCTTTCGTGCTCCATCTCTCACCCATCCCAACTCAGTGTTTGTCTCAAGACATCCCATACACTTTCAAACTTAACACTTACTTTTGTAGTTCAAGACTTTTGTCTCTTTCCGTTCTAAGTTTCTTTTCTTTGTTTTCGAATTTTTCTTTCACTTCTTTTACTTGCATTTCAAGATGACTTAGAAGTTCTCCTTTATCGTGCCACTTCTGATTAAGAGTACTAATATGAGAAGAAATAATTTTAATGAAATTGGTTACATGAACTCATTAACTTACATTTTATTTTTCAACAGGAAGTACTGTCTAGTACCTGTAAGCTTTTCTAATTTCTTCAAGTTCTAATTCCTTTACTTTCAACTGCTGTTTTAATTTTTCTTTTCTTGCATTGTGTTTTTCTAGTTTCTCAACTATGTCATCCAGTTGTGAAGATTTTTCATCAAGTTGTTCTTGAGTACATTTTTCTATTTCATGGATCTTTCCTTCTAATATTTTGATTTGATCCTCTCTTTCCTGTAAACACTTCAAGAAAAAAATCAGTACTTTATTTTTATTAATCCTAAATGTCTCATTTCCTAACTAATTACGCATAGTTTAAAATTATTATAAAAGCTATAGGTTAAAAAATAAATTAAATGTTCAATGAGTGTTTTAGAAAAGTTTATAGAACACTTTTTATCACAATCAATATGAAACATCACTACTGCTTTAAGTGCTATTAAGAAAGATAAAATTTTTGTCCTAGTTACACTTTTTATTTCAGTGAAGTTAGTAATTATCAATCACAGAAGGAGTAGAAGAAAAGAGAAAGAAAGTGGCGCAATAAAAATGTCAACTAACATAAATTTGCCTAAGAAAAGATCTACCTTTTCGTGACAGAAACAGAAAGAAAACTCTTGGTGGCCGACAGCAGTACAGCACTGTGTATGTAGAGCACAAATTAAATTGCTATTTCTAACATGCTAAACAGAAGTGTTTCCTGCATTTGGATGAGCAAATACTTTAAAATAAAGTATGATTTCATCACTATTAAAATGTCACAGGAAAAGAGACTTTAGAGCCTCCAAAACTTTTTATTATATCTTCTGTACGATGAGTCAGACTTTATCCTCTATGTGCAAATCAGAGGATCATGAAAAATCAAAACCACCTTTGGCACTGCTAAATGTTTGCAGGTCTGAGGCTTCATGTGGTTATTCACTCCAGCGAAGACCTGCCTGCTTGGCGGGGGCAGGCCTGGGCTTGGGAACAGCCAGGCCATACGTCGACTACTGATGTCAGTCTCTGCAAGTGAGAAAATCGGCAGTTCTTATCTTTACCATGTCCCCTGCCCCACCTTGCTTTTTTCTCCTTTTGGCAGGAAGATGGAGACAAATAAACAAACACTAGACAAGTCTACTGTAAGCATGCATTCATACGTATTATAAGGAATGCGGTTCAATTCCTCAAGGTGTTATGTATCTACAAATTCTAAGCAAAGCTTTCAGGTCGTCTTCTAGTCTTGACCAACATCTGCATAGGAGTCAAGAATTGTTTATTTTCTCCCACGACCTTCTGAAGTACTTCAGAGTGGGGAGTCTTGACATGTATTATCAGGAATCCACAAAAGCTATAAAAGATCCCTATGAAATAACCCTGTTAATAAAGAGAATAACATGGCAGCATCAGTCTTGCGATCCATATATAAAAAAGTAGCAAAATAACACACAGGGAGGATACAGAACTTCAAAAAATTTCTGTTTCTGATTTCCATAGTCAGAAACTAACTATAGAATCTACTTAACTGTAAACATCAAACTCCAAATTCTACAGATTAGGTCATTATTAAGTTATTAACTATGATGAAATTTACTGCTGAAAGAAATTATGCCTGGCTATCTCTGCATGTTATGTGATTAACTGGAAAGCAGCATTAATGCTCATATCTTCCAGGCAGACATGGTTTTTTTTTTGAGGAAGATTAACCCTGAGCTAACATCTGCTGCCAATCCTCCTCTTTTTGCTGAGGAAGACTGGCCCTGAGCTAACATCCATGCCCATCTTCCTCCACTTTATATGTGGGACGCCTACCACAGCATGGCTTGCCAAGCAGTGCCATGTCTGCACCCGGGATCCGAACCGGCGAACTGTGGGGCGACCGAAGCAGAATGTACGAACTTAACCGCTGCGCCACCGGGCTAGCCCCCGATACAATGTTCTTTAAAGTAAATGAACTAAATTGTGGGAAAAAAAAAATGCTGAGTTGAAAATCTGAAAAGTTTTTTTTTTTGCCAAAAATCTAAAACTAAACTTCATCTATTTTTTGGCTCCACTATGCCATTGGTTACTAGTTGTTTCCTTCCAGAAGTCTGCTCCAAGCCTGATAAGAAGGCAGCAGCCTTAATGGAAGGAGTTCTGTCAGGCACAGTGAACTGTACTGAGAGTATGACCTGCTCTGCTTTGTGAGGTTTAAAAGCAAGTCACAAGTCTTTCTGTTTTATATTAAGCTTAACTCAAAAGAAAATACACTTGGCTAAACTTTTAAAACAAGAAGAAAGGCTTCCTGCTAAAGAAGTTCAATAATAATGTTCAGTGCAGCCTGGGAAGCCTGACAGACGTATTTGAAACCTAGGATCCACCGAAACCAAGACTTCAACTGAGTGAACGCCAAGATGGCTGTTTTTGGTAATACAGTTCAAGCTTTCATAGGCCAGGTCTAGCTATGGAAATAGCAACATGGTGATAAATATATTTTTTATTTTCTGTATTTGATGAATTTCCGAAGGAGTTTCTCAAAAATGACTAAGGAAAAAAACTCAAGTGTTAGGTAGTTATAATTACTCTAAAGGATGAGTTCCTAACTTTATGGATGATAATCCCATTTAGAAGTTTCTTAAAAACCCCTTTCTCAGTTATTTTTACACTTTAAGAGATAATTTCTAGAAGAAACTACTGGAGTTCAAATTTGATTCAGTGTTCACAATAACTTTCAGAAAATCTCTGAAGAATCTTCATGGAAGATACTTTGAAACAAGTGATCCTGTCAGTATTCTCTCTGAAGGCAGGCCATACTAAAGAAGAGGGTAAAAATGGTTTGCCCTGGGAATAAGCATGAATCTTTTACAGTCTATTCATATACTTTTTTTTTTTTTTAACAAATTCTTGTATTTTAAGATTTTTTTTTTTTTTTTCCTTTTTATCCCCAAAGCCCCCCAGTACATAGTTGTGTATTCTTCGTTGTGGGTTCTTCTAGTTGTGGCATGTGGGACGCTGCCTCAGCGTGGTCTGATGAGCAGTGCCATGTCCGCGCCCAGGATTCGAACTAACAAAACACTGGGCCGCCTGCAGCGGAGCGCGCAAACTTAACCACTCGGCCACGGGGCCAGCCCCCCTATTCATATACTTTTAAATGCAAGATAAGTTTTGTCCTAATTTTGAAAAGTGATTTAGCAATATTATATGATAGCGCTTTAAAAGGATATTTTAAACATATAAAGCATAATTTCCTTGTGATTTCTAACCCTTTATCAACACTATTTGCAGTTATTTCCAAGGGCCATAATAATTTCTCCATAAAATTGTGAAGTAAAAGTAATTTCACGTTAATAAATGTCATATATCACTTTTGAAAGCAAAGGAGCAAATATTATAAAAGAAAACACATGATAATCTGTCCTAAATTCCATAACAGTTGGGATTCATTGAGACAAATATTTATTGGATACTTTGATCCACAGATGTTCAAACCTGCCGTATGCTCTTTTCCCAAATAAAATGTCAAACTTACACATTTTAATTTTCCAATAGTTTCAGTTTGGTCATCTATGATTTTGCACTTAATTCTTAATGCATCATTATCACGTTGATTTGTCTTTCGCAGAGATTCATTCTCTCTACATAAACTTTCAATTTGAGCCTCTAGTTTGCCACGTCTTTTGGCTAGAGAAGATCCTAAGAAACAAGCATTATCAGTAAAAAACTTTAAAAGCCATTGGAGGATTTATATTTTATGAACAGCTAATTTAACAATGTATAACGCAGTAAGTAAAAAGGGAGACAATTAAAAAATATATATATAGACATATAACAGCACCATATGAAGAGGAAAGGGAAGAGAAAAAAGGCCTTCTAAACACCTGTGGCTATTTGAAAACCTAAAACCACAAATCAAGAACCAGTAACTTAGACGTGTAATATTTAACTGGTCATGTTACAGCATTCAAACAAACAAAATCGCATCAAAGATTCCCACATGGAATGAACAAATGAGCGATGCTCGAGGAAGACCAGCATGCATCTACTCATCATCTGTAAGGTACCCATGAAGGCCATGAGTCTCTCTCTCTTGTTTTACAGCGATTGGAAACAGAATGAGACTGAGGGTGAGTTTACCTAAATCTAAAGCGCTTTTCATTCCCATACTATTTCACATTTCTCCACACATCATAAGAGAAATGTTACCGTTTTTAGAAAAAAAGTGAATGCTGCATAACGTACAAATAATTTAAAGTCACCGCATGAGAAAGAATGATTTTTAACAACTTACTCAGTTGTAGCACTGTAAAGGTAAACCTGTTCAGAAAAGTAACCAAATCATATTGGGAAGAAAACCAAAACAAAACAACCAGAGTTATAACTTCATAATTGGTGTAATAAACTACTTCCCATTTCCTAACAGGCATTTCCTTCCTGTCTGGCTGGCAAACGCCTATTTATCTTTCCATATAAAGTGCCCCCTTCTTTCTTAGTGTGTCTAGGCAAGTGAAGCCTTTCCTCTTTCTCTCCAATACCCAGATTTGTTGGTTAAGAAGAATGGGCTATTTTCGTTTTGAAAATTTGAGAATTTTACCCTGTTGTGCCAGTTCACGTCCCCATACTTTTCTTTCTGTCCTTAAACCATAAATGAGTGATTCCTTGGCTGCTAGCTCGGAAATAAGCTGGATTTTTTCATGCTTGAGAAGTTCTATTTGAATACTCTTCTGCTTGTCATCTTCAATCAAAATTTCAAGGGTGTTGATTTGATTCTGTATAATGCCAAAACATTGAAAAACACAAAGTAATTATTAGATTTAAAAGGACTTATTTATTTTAGACTTTTTGCATTTTATAACAAGATAAAATATTATTTAACAAATACAAAGTAAATGTTCCTAAATTTTACATCAGAAAAAGTTTTAATTTTATTAAGTAAAGATAAATGTAGGTCATGAAATCAAAAGTCAAATTTTAAGAGGCTGCTCCTTTAAACACTCTGAATTTTGTTCTAATATCTTAAAGGAACAACTACACAGGTAATACTCAAAATTTTTCACCAAGCATTTATATCAATAGTCTCAAGGTCACTTCCAGGAAGTAAGTTCTCTTGTGCAAAATACCAATAACGTTTAAAATGGAGACAACAGCAATAAAGAGATTAATTTAAAAATTAACAGAGCTAGGTATATATAAAAACCACCACCACCAAAAAGTCACTATCAGCAATTTACATGATATTTCTCCCAAACTTCAACCTTTTGAATATCACCGCCACAATTTTTGCTGTATCACTGTAAAACTGGCACCTATTTACTTAGTACATTTCTTAAAATTAATTCACTTATTTTACTTAAATACTATTTTAGTTTAAGCAATAACAATCTGTGAGATCGTGGTTCAATCTCCTAGTTGTATTACTTTTCCTATACACATCAAACTTGATATTAGTATTATTTAAAAGTTTGTAATTGTGTACTGCCTAATCTCAATACACTTGAGAATGTGATGTAAAAAATTAAAGAGGAAACATAATGTTAGAATATCTTACCTGTAAATTTGCTGCTGTTTCCTGTTTCAGTTTGGAAACTTCTGCAAGTTTTGTTTTTTGTTCCTTCACCATACAAGTCAGATCTTTAATTAAAGAGGAAGACTCATTTTCTTTTCGTTGAGCCCAAACAAGAGCATGCTTGCTCTTTGCTAACTCAGTTGCAACATTTTCAAAACCATCTTTAACCTATATTTCAAAATTGCATTATAAATAGCAGTCCTCCAAATATTTAGAAAATATTTGTTTCTGGAAACAGCTTACTTCTTTCATTTTTAGAATCACAGTTTCAGCAAAAGAATAAAATTCAGATAATTGGTTTTACAGGCAAGGCCACATGGTCTGAGTTGGCAGTACTCAACTGCCGTTGTAACACAAAAGCAGCCACAGATAATATGTAAACAAAAGAGCATGGCTGAGTTTTAATAAAACTATTTACAGACAGGCAGTAGGCCAATATGGCCTGGCGGCGTTGGTCTGCCAGTCTTTGCTCGGTGCTAACAGGAGAGAATTCAGATTTCCCAACTCCTATTCCAGTGCTCTCTCTGCTTGACCATTGATAGCCTCTAGTTTTCGCAACAACACTGAAGAGTAGCTATTATTTATGTGAAGAAAGTAAGGCTCTAAGAATTTAAGTAATTTGCTTAAGATCACATAGACAACCTATAAATAGAACTAGAATTCTAACTTGCTGATGCTGTTTTCAATAAAAAGCTAGATGCTAATTCTTACATCTTTAAATCTTTTGGCTTCAACAGTTAAAGCGATACGGAATTCATTTTCTAAATCAACATACTGTTGGTTTAATACATTAATTTTTTCTTGGTATTCTTTTATTTCTTCCTCGTGCTTTCTCTCTTCTTTAGCTATTTCTTTAGCTAAGGCTTCCTGGAACTCAGCATCACTAAAGAACTCATTTGTTTCAAGTTCCTTCCTGGAATGAAAAACAAATAAAAGTCACAGGATGCTGTCCACTGGTAAAGAAAAATGTTCAAGGTCTTTAAATAGTTACTAGATACGCTATCGTTCCCATTGTTAATTTAAGATCTGTTCTTCACTTTCAAACCCAGAAACTGAGCATGGGATGGTAGAGAAAGAACGAGTCATCTCTGATTGTATCAGTGTATGGGATGAGAGGACGCGCCCAATCCTAGCTCAGGGAGACGGCTCAGCATCACTCTGGCGCCTCAAACGCTCCAGGGGCACGTGGAGACCCAAGTTCTGCCTCACTCTATCTTCTACTTCGGCTGTGTCTTTCACATACAATAAAGGCACTCTGACGTGTACTGGTGGTTGGTTAATAGAAAGAATCAGTTAAAATATGCAATTATTCACCAATCTTTTGATATAGGCCTAGTTTTTTATTTAAATGTGAGTTCATTCTTTAGAGTTCTCCAGAATTTTTCTTGAATAAATCAAACCCATAACACAAACTCTATTATTTACAGTTTTGGTTTCTTTAAACTAGAACAAGAAGTTAAAAGATATTTGTAAAGGAAACAAAGTGCAAAAATTTAGATTTTTGTGATTATTTTCCCCCAATATTTTATAGTTATCCTGCCCACATATGATGACAATTCTCCACAGAGCATCAACATTCAATTTATACATTCACAATTTAATTTATCTAAGGACAAAAACAAAACAGGTTTGGGAACAAACACAATTAACCCATGGCGATGATACGACTCAAGTGGCAGGGTTTGAGTAAGGAAACGACCAGCTGAGTGTTCCAAACACCGTGGGCTCCAGAGCAGGGCTGACAACGACAGCCCACGGCCAGATCTGGCCTGCTGCCCTTTTGTCGGGAACAAACTTTTACTGGAACACAGTCATGCCCACTCCTTTGTGCACTGTCTATGTACTTCTGAGACATAACGGCATAGTCAGGCATGGCCTGCAAAGCCTGAAGTGTTTCCTGCCTGCCCTTTGCTGGCCCTGCTTCAGAGGAATAAGGAATACTGATTAATTGAACAAGCAGGTGCTTGGAGGTCAATTAAAGCAGTTTTCCTCATATTACAATGATCGACTTTTGGTTGGATTTGGGGAAAGGTAAATCAAGCTTCACTGTTACAAGCCCATACCTCAATCAGGTCAGCTGTTTGCTTCTAAACCACTAGTTCTTACTGTAAGACTGATTCTAACGCATGACAAACTCGGTCAGACTTCACACTGCTCTGTCACTGTCTAGTTTTGGGGGCGGGAGGAAGCAGAGGACCAAGTAGCTTTCTTTCCCCCCCTTCTTTTTGGTGATGCAGATTGTCACTGAGCTAACATGTGTGCCAGTCTTCCTCTATTTTATGTGGGACGCTGCCACAGGGTGGCTTGACGAGTGGTGCTAGGTCCACGCCTGGGATCTGAACTTGCAAACCCGGGCAGCTGAAGCAGAGGGCATGAACTTAACCTCTACGCTACTGGGCCGGCCCCTCCCTCCCTATT
The DNA here is from genome assembly GCF_037783145.1 of Equus przewalskii. Lineage (NCBI taxonomy): Eukaryota > Metazoa > Chordata > Mammalia > Perissodactyla > Equidae > Equus > Equus przewalskii. The sequence continues at coordinate 3,401,058 of NC_091838.1, forward strand.
TTTAAATGTCTATAATTTTCACTTACCTGTGTTCTTGTTCTTTCAATGCAAGAAGTTCATGAAGTTGTTGCACTTGCTCCTTTTCTTGATGAAGGGAAGTTCTAAGTAAGTTTATTTCTCTGTCAGCAGCTGTAGCTTTGAGCTCCACCTCTTGGATCAGTTGCATCTGAGTAAAATACACACACTTACAGTATTTAGATAATAATCTCCCCTGCTTCTATTTTGATGTAGTTTCCCAAAGTGCCTTCTAAATAACAGGACCTGGGTGACTAAACTGATTTTAAAAACTTATTAAATTAACGACGCTATGGTCACATGAAGCCTAGCCTCGGAAGCAGCAAACCCACTGGCACAGCTGCCGCTCACTCGCATCACAGATGCTAATGAGGATGTCCACTCAGCAAGCATGAAAACGAAAGCTTTCCAGCCCTCCAGAGACGTTAAGACCAGCGCTCTCAGAGCACCAGCCTGACACCCTGCAGCATTTCCACCCACTCTTCTCATGACTGCTTCCTGAGTGCCAGGAGTCTTAACTCAGAAACGGTCCCACAAGCTAAACCGCTGCATTTAACTAAGTTTTGCACATGGCCTAACGTCCTTCCCATTTACTACATTAACACAATGCCTTGTCTCAGGACAGAAGCAGGAGTCTGTGCCACTTTGCGTGACTGACAGATTCAGACATACCTGTGCCGCCTGCTGCTGCCTTTTCTGCCTCTCCATTTTTTCTAACGCTTTCTCCAGGATTCTCAAGTGTCTAATGTGATCCTCTTGCTGATCTCTTGCTTTAATTAATTCAATAGTTAGTTTTTTTACTTCACTTTGAAGTCTGTGAACCATAACTTCGAGTTGTACTTTGGAATTTCTCTCTTTAAAAATAATTTCCTTTAGCCTAAAGCAGAAATCAAACGTTGCTTTAAGTATATCATGCACATAAACAGGATAAAAATTGTAGTTGACTTAAAGGTTACAGTAGAAGGGAAGATTTGAAGTGTGTTTCAAACTCTCATTAGATAAAACACGGCTAAAAACAGTACAATATGCCTCTCTCGCATCCCTGAAACGAGCATCGTGCCAGGAGGGAAAGCACTCTACACAAATTAGTGAAACTTCATCTTATGTGAACTTCACTATTCAACAGAAAACTGCATAAACAACTTGTTTCAGGCACTGTGCTAGGTGTGGGCTTAAAGCAAGCAAGACGATTAAGACCCAGCCTGTCCTGCGAGGAGCTCAGTATCTAGTAGAGGGAACAGACGTGGACACGTGTGAAGAGCTGTGTGAGTGAGAAGTGACGCGAGAGCAGACACCTCTGACCTGCTGCATCCTCCCTGACACCAAGCACTGATCCGGCTTCATCTTAGTGAGGGCCCTTGGATTACGCCCGACAACTCTTAACTACTTTAAGGAAAAGGGAGAATTGACTGACCCACATAACCAATTCAGAGGATGGGGTGGCCCTATTCTGAGGCACCGCTGAAACCAAGAACATGAACACCAGCAGGACTCCCTCTCTGAGTGCCGGCAGGCTGGTTTCTGTTTCTCCTATGGCAGGCTTCTCTAACACACACAGAGGGGGCAGCGGGAAGGCTGCAAACACATCTGGCTCACCTTCTAAGAGCTCTGAGGACCAAAGAGAAAAGATTACCTTTCTGTACCTCAACTTGGAAGAGTTCTAGGCAAGGCTCTGATTAGTCCAGTTTGGTTCTCATGCCCCCTCCATGCACCAATCACTGTGGCCATATGCCTAAGGCATTATGTTTACCCAGCTGGGTCAGATGCTCACCTCTCTACCAATGTTACAGGCAGAGAGGCAGTTGCTGACAGATAGAATATAAGTCTAGTGTTTGGAAAGGGGACAACGAATAGCAAAGACATGGCCTCATGAAGGAACTGCTGAGCTAGGCAACCACTCCTATATGCATCTACTATAATTTCCAAGCCACAACTGAAAAAAATCCACATACCCATCAACTTCTACACTAGTCATTCCACCAATCCTTGTTATTTCCATCTCTCCTCTCGCCTTTGAGAGCAGCCTCCAAACCGGGCTTCCTTCGGTCTTGCCTTCCACCCTGACTACTTTGGTACATTACATGAGAGAGAACTGGACTTTATTCCGTGGACTGTGTGATGGGTGCGGGCAGAGAAGCTACAGATCAGCAGAATTAGAGCAATCATCTGAGCAGCAGACAAGGGTCTAAACCAACCTACCAGTTTGGGGATGCAGACGCGATAGTTCAACATCTTTTAAGAAGTAGAATGAAGAAGATATCAATACCAACTGGCTGTGGGATATAAGAAAGAAAAAGGAAGCAGAAAAATGATTCCCAAATTTCTAGCTTTGGTGGCTGACTGGATGGGATACCATTTATTAGAACAAGGAATACAGAATAAGGAAGCAGGGTAAGTCTACCTAAGGCCATGCTGATCTTAAGACACTTATGTGCAACACAGGCAAGGCACTGTTAGCAGATAATCAGATGAACAGATGAGTTTAACAAGGAGGTCTGGGTAATAAGATTTGGGAGCTTATCGGTTAGGTATTAAAAGCACAGTAGAGAACATGATTTTTCAGATAATATATACCCACAGCACGGTACCCAGATGCCAGACCCTGTCTCAGAACTGAGGAATACAGAGATCCTAACAAGTCACCTCAGGGATACGAGAATTGGTGAGCATCTAATTCCAGAGAATCAGAAAAGACTGAGGCTGGATTTCAAGACAACAATGAGTATGTAACACGGCAAACGCGGCACAAGAGCACAGAGGCTCAGGAAGGAAAGACGACGTGCACCCGAGGCTCCCCAATGGGAATGGAGCGAGGCTAGCAGCCCCAGACACAGCTCTGTCTAATACCCCACTAAGTAATACCCACAACACAGAGCAAAGCAAAAATTCATACACATATCAGTAAAAAGAAGAGAAAACAGAATGCCAAACTGTGGGAGGAATTTCAATCATAAGGCAAATGAAACTAAAGTAAAATACAAACAACTCCTAGAACACTCAGGCTTTGCCTCATAAAACTGCACATTTCTGAAAAAAGGGAGGATACGGTAGTCCCTCTTTATCCCAGTGAGTGCCTGAAACCTCGAATAGTACTGAACCCCGTAGACACTACGTTTTTTCCTAGCTAACGGGCAGGCAGCATACGCAATATGGACACGCCAGACAAAGGGATGATTCACGTCCTGGGCAGGACAGAGCAAGACGGAGCAAAATTTCACGCTACTCAGAGTGGCATGCAATTTAACTTGTGAGTAGTTTATTTCTGGAGTTTTCCACTCAATATTTGGGACCATGGTTGACCCTGGGTAACTGAAACCGCGGATCAGAGGGGACTCCACATAGCCTCTCTCTTCCACTGTCTGTCCACGACTCAGGGCCACAGGCTCCGTGTAATCCATCATTACACTGTGTTGGCTTCTGAGGCACCCACTGCAAGCAAGAGTGCTGCTTTAGTGTGGTACTGGCTTAAAAACAGACGCAGAGATCCAAGAAACAGACTCTGGAGCCCAGAAATAAACCCACGCGTATGCAGCCAACTAACGTTTGATAAAGCAGCCAAAGATAGTCTATGGAGAAAAAAGTCTCTCCAATGAATGCTGCTGGGATAGCTGGATATTCACCTGGAAAAACTGAAACTAGACCCCTATCTTAAACCACTCACAAAAATTAACTAGAAATGGATTACAGACTTCAGCGTAAGACCTGAAGCCACGAAACTCCTAGAAGAAAACAGGAAAATAAGCTCCTTGACATGGGTCTTGGTAATGATTTTTTGGTATGACACCTAAAGCACAACAAACAAAATAAAAAAAAAACAAGTAGGACTACGTCACACTGAAAAGCTTCTGAACAACGAAGTGAAAAGACAAGCTATGGCATGGAAAAAATTATTTGCAAACCAGGTATCTGATAAGGGGTTAATATTCAAAATATGTAAAGAACTCACACAATTCAATAGCAAAAACCCAAATAATCCACTTAAAAAATGGGCAAAAGACTTGAACATTTTTCAAAAGAAGATATACGAAGGGCAAACAGGTACATGAAAAGGTGGTCAACATCACTAGTCATCAGGGAAACACAAATCAAAACCACAATGAGACACCACCTCACACCTGTTAGGATGGCTATCATTAAAACAACAAGAAACAACAAATGTGGGTGAGGATGTGGAGGAAAGGGAGCCCTTGTGCACCGTGGTGGGAAGGTAAACTGGTGCAGCCACTGTGGAAAATGATACGGAAGTACCCCCAAACTTAAAAACACCCTATGATCCTGCAATTCCACTTCTGGAATATATCCACAGGAAACAAAAACACTAACTCAGAAGGCTATCTGCACCCCACGTTCACAGCAGCATTATCTACAACAGTCAAGACATGGGGACAACCTAAGTGCCATGGATGGATGAACAAAGAAGTTGTGGTATATAAATACACAATGGAATATCATTCTACCATAAAAAGCAAGGAAACCCTGCCATTTGTGACATGGATGGACCTTGAGGGCACTAGGCTAAATGAAATGAATCAGTCAGAGAAAGACAAATACTGTATAATCTCACTTATATGTGAAATCTAAAAACAAAAAAACAACCACTCTCATAGAAAAAGGGATCAGATTTGTGGTTACCAGAGGAGGGGGAAACGGAGACATGAGTTCAAAAGGTACAAACTTCCAGTTATAAGATAAGTAAGTACTCGGGATGTAATGTACCTAATGCATGTATGATACAAATGAAAGTTGAGAGTAAATCCCAAGAGTTCTCATTACATGGAAAAACCACCTTTCTCCTTTTAGTGTATCTATGTAAGATGATGGATGCTAAGTAAACTTAATGCAGTGATCACTTCACAAAACATCCACCTCAGGCCATTATCCTGTAGACCTTAAACCTACAGTCATGTATGTCAATTATATCTCGGTAAAATAGGAAAGAAAGTGCTGTTTTTCTGAGGTAGTCAGAGGACTGTTAAATAACCCAGTCCAGCATCTTCTTGCATCAGAGACAGTAATCCAGAGACAGCAATTCCCGTAACAAATAAGGCAGGAAGTTGGGGAGCGGTGGCGGAAGAGCTAGCGAAGCACGGCGCACCACAGCGTGCACAATCGCAGGGCCCTCATGGAACACGCGGGGTACTGCAGTTCTCACTACGCTCCACAGGCACGGAGCACGAGACACTCAGGTTGTGGAGGGTAGAAAACATCACATCAGCACCACAGAACTCGACTACTTAAACGCGGAAAGAGCCTGGGAACCGGGCTGGAAGCTGTGTACGTCAATTTACTAATCCATTAAGATCCTAGAAGGAGAATTATCCACTGTATCATCAGACAGGACTTGGAACCAAGAGCAACTTCTAAAACCCTATTTCTTGGCAAATAGCAAGTCTAGAAGCCTAGTGCTCATTCAAGGATAAGAAGAGAGAAAAATCAACAAGAACTCTACGGAAAAGAAATCTTACAACCTTTGAGGAACAGCGTAACTTCACAAAGAATTACCTACAGAAACCAGAAGAAAAAAGTTAATGTAATTTCAGAAAACTGGTATTCTCACAGAATGGAATAAGACAGACCTGTGCGAAAGAATATGATACAGAAAAAACAGATGGGAAATGGGAAATGGAGTGGATAAGATGGAAAAACAGAAAAACAGAAGCATAAGAATTCAGAAACTTGGGCTATCTGGTACAAAGCCCATCGCAAAGAACAGGTGACGGAGACCGAATATGACCCGCAGAGCCCAAGGGAAAGGCATGCAGCCTCGGTCCTCTATAGAAACCGGCGCTTCATGGGAAAGCCCATCCTGCTCTCGCCTCCTGCTGTCCTTCATCGTAACAGCATTTGTCTGACACCTCCCTGGAGGGCGCAAATAAACGTACCCTGAATCCTCCCCTGAATCCTCCGTTTACGTGACAAGCTAACAAAGCACCAAATCTTTCAATAGAACCACACACGTCTGATCCTGTGACGGCCAGTTCAAATGCTTCGGCGCCACGTGCAGGTCTGTGTGCTGCGAGAACTCTGGGTTACGGGCTCCCCTCACCTATCCGTGGTGAGCAGAGCCAGGCTGTGAAGATCCTCTTTTTCACTGGCATGCTTATGCAGTTCGTCAATGTAATCCATAAGCTTCTTTTCAGCTTGTTCAGCTTTCCATCTCTTCTCTCTCTCTTGGTCCAGCTGTTCAATGAGCGCCTAAAAGAAAACAACAGTGTCATGTGAACTTGGAAAAGTTCCCTAACTTCTCACTGCCTCAATTTTCTCCCTTGTGATAAAGGAATACCAGTCTGTAATGCCAAGGGCTGTAGTGAGAACTAAACCAACAAGTGGAAGCAAAGCGTCCAGAGCAGGCAGAGCACGCTCAGCACAGAGCAGCCGCTCAGGAAAGGCGAGCGCTGCTGTTGTTGTCGTCATCGCCGGCACTGCTATTCTCAGTATGAAGGCCTCTAACATTGGAGGATAAGTGGAGAAAACCAATAGCATGAAAGGTGTGAAATATTTTAAAAAGCAATTATATTATTGGAAAGAGTGCACATTACAATCAAAAGTATAACCAGTACTTCACAAGTAAAATAAGGGCAAGGTAATGAAAAATATAAATCAATGGGTACTAAAAATTCTTAAAAACATGAGAATGCTTAAAGCAAACTGAAGAATTTTGAAATTCTTGAAAACCTCCTAATCTGGGATCCATGGGTCCAGAATTGGGTTTCAGGGGAGTCCGTGAAAACCCTGAGATTCCACACACTTTGTGAGCACGTATAAACGCAGACTTCTCTGAGATGGCCCATGGACCTCCTCAGAAATTGAAAAGGGTCTGAGACCCAAAAGTGAGGAACTACCACATGAAGACAGAAGAATTTGAAAACTTAGACCTCTTTTCTCCTTCATGAGAATGTTAACAAATGATTTTACCGAAATCTGATCTTCAAGAAATGCATAATTTCCATTCTTTTAAAAATTACAAAAATAATAACATTACACAAATCTGGAAATCAGGAAGGAAATCACGTGAACTAAAATTACATCTAATATTTTTTGCTCATAAAAACCTGCATTATTTCTCTGGGACTAACTTTGCTTTTAAAACTGAGATTACTCACATTCGTCTTTTTCTTAATCTCTTAAACCATACCCGGTAAGTGGTGTCTTCGGAGCTGCTGTTGTCCACTTTAACCAGCTCAGTCTTCTGCTCTCCTGATTCTTCTAATATGTTAGAGTTCACTATAGATGATCTTATATACAATTCTTTAAAAAAAGGTTGTTTCATCTTACGATTACAACTGCAAAGAATAAACATAGGAAATAACCTAAAGAAATGTACAGTATTTATACTACTTTTCACAACTTAGGAAATGACAATCTATCACAGAGAAATGGATCTTTTTACATAAATTTAGATGAATGTATTGACCAAACCTGAGCCAGTAGGGCTGAAAAGTCAAATGTTTGACATTAGAAAAGTAAAAGATATCACCATGAAATAGCTTTAAGGAAGAGGCCAGCAGGATTACCTTCTGTCTGCGTGCTTTACTTGAATTTCTGTAACTAAAACAAGTACCTGGTCAAAGGGCTGTTGTTTTTACTGTGGTGTTTAATAGTCTGAATAGTTCTGGAATAACACGGGATTTTTGATCTTCGAGGAATTTTTTTATTACATTCTTTCCTGTTTCCAAAGTCACTTTCAGAAGTTACATCTGTGTCTCTTTTTGGTCTGAGATCTTTCTCAGGAACATTATCTATTAAAGAATTAGAAGTCTAGAATAAAAAAGCCAAAGTTTGTTAACAAAAGTTCAAGTCAGTAAAAAGATTAAAATTTGAAATTTCCTAAAATATTATGACTTTACAAGATTCAGTGGTTATAAACTAGGCTATGATTGGGATTAAAGACAGGAGGTTCAGTTTCTGGTAGGCACAAGTAAGCTCCTATGACGCTGACTCTCTCAAGATAACAAGGATAAACTCTGGGAAAAACACAAACAAAACAACAACAAGCAAACACTATTTGGAGGCCCTGAAAAGTGAACAAAAGCAGGGTTATTCTAGTGGGGAGCTGACACTCGGACAAGTGACCAGAATGGAGTGTTTCTGTTTTCATGGGTTTTAGCCTGAGAGCATATCAGAATCAGCACTACATAAGGAGTCTTAAATCGCAGGTGGAAAAACTCCAGACCTTTGGGCCTAAAGGATCAGAGGACAGTATGGAGCAGCCTGCAAGAAGCCTAATAACAAAGGAGGAAAGGAATGAGCTGCTGCCTAAGAGACAAATTCACAGTTTAAGTCAAAAAGCAAGTTAAATGCCTGCTACAACAAAAGCATCAATGCCCTGGAGGCCTATAACGGCACAGTCCCAATGTCCAGGATAAAATCCACCATTACTCACCAGAGGAAGACCCAGACAAACATAACCTACTCTCAAGAGAAAAGGCAATCAAGGGAGACCCAACCTGAGAGGATGCGCTCTTTCAAGTCAGTAGACAAGAGCTTTAAAATAGTGAGCATGGAAAGGGGGTGGGGGAGGGCACAAAGGGTGAAGTGGTGCACCTACAACACGACTAACAATAATGCACAACTGAAATTTCACAGGGTTGCAAACTATCATAATCTTAATAAAAAGTTAAAAAAAAAGTGAGCATTAACTATCCTCAATGATAGAGAAGAAAATATGCTTGTCATGAATGAAAGGATACAAAAATTCAGCAGAGAAACAGACATCATAAAGAATGGAAATTTTACAGCTGAAAAACACAAAGCGTGAAGTAAAAATTGACTGGCTGGGCTTAGCAGCAGAATGACGTGATAAAAGAAAGACCAAGTGAATTTGAAGATAAACACTGAGTCCAAAGAGTTCTCCATTTACTTAAGGTTGAAATAAAAGGTGGGTGGGTAGAAACATCATGAAGTACGGCAGAACAACAAAAGAATTACATAGTGAAGATATGGAGAGGAACAACAAAGAAGAGTATGCCACCTTCCTCCACACTACGACTACAACACAATCCTATTTCCGTAAGTAAAAAATAGACACACACACACCAATGCACTAAATATACATTGTTTCTGGTTGGTCAGCTGGTACCCCATTTTTATTTTACATTTTCTTAACTACTTTTTCTTCAACAAACACATTGCTTAGAAGAATAGGAAAAATAGTTTACTTCATTGAGAAGCTGTAAAATCTGATCATCTAATTTCTGAAGTTTCATCTCATTCTGAAAATCGTTCTCAGGACTAACTTTCTCTGGTTCAGAAGACGGACACGCAGATATAAAGGACGTCAAACCGGCATCTGCTGGTGCACTCGCACACTGGTCCAAGGCGGTGATCTCGGTGATGGGTGGCGTCACCACTGGCACACCATCAGTGATCTACGACACAGAAACAAACCAGAACCCTTGAAGTTTACATTTATTTATTAATCAAAATTTGAAGGTATCTTTTATATTAGAGAAAAATAATAATACTATACCTCATCTTCACTTATATTTAGGGGAGAATCAGAAGAAACTAAATTATCCAGAAGACTTTCAAAGCACTGCAGCTGTGATGAATCCATTTCTGACACACCTACTGGCTCACCAAAGATGTTCTTGCAATCAAGGATTCTAAGCTGCGGCAAAGTCTGCAGCATGACTGCTCTGTACCCTGGGGAAACAAAGCATTCAAAATGAAAACTCAAGCATTACAAAGAAAAAAAGGTGAAATATTTTTAGAATAAACTGAATTTATCAGCTATCAGATATATCACCTGAATGATAAAATTAGTCCTAGAATGCAAATAGTAAATAAAAGTTGCTTTTTCAAAAATAAAAATAATAATATTAAAATAAAAAGCTATTTAGTCCTTCTCCACTAAGTAATCATTGAATACAAAACAAACAAAACACTCCTCCGCACCCCTCTGCAAAACCTCTCCTGATGAAGGTCAGAAAGTTAAAATCATCACTGCTGGATGTATAAATGCATGAAACCAGCAGCGATCCATTCTGGACAGGAAGCCAAAGAAGTCTGGTTTATTTGTAATATGGTAAGTATAAATACAAATCAGGATGATGCGGATAACCACCAGAGCCAGAATTTTGCTAGTGAGGCCTCAAGCATTAGTAAGATTAAACATCCCCACTTCCCTCGCTTAAATTACAAAAAAAGGGTTCAAACTGTAGGAACTAGTGGTTCTTGAGAAGAGGCTATTAGGAAAAAATCCAACTTGTGGGTTAGGAGAGAAAATAAAGTTTAAAAGTAAGATTTTCTTCCAAGAAGAGCATTTCCCCAGAAAAGTGAAATCTGGCTGATTTTCAGGACGACTCTCGCTGCACGGTCTGAGGGAAACAGCTCATCTCAAATCTACTACATTCTTCCGTGAAACACAGTTATCCCAACAGGTCTCATCCTGGGAAAAGCTTCGCATGGCTGCACATTAACGACAGAATGGAGCCCCTGCAGCCAACTTCTAGCCAAGCAGATGTCTACAATGTGCACTCAGAATCCACATTTGCCTCCTATTATTAGGTTCAGCAATTTGAGATAAATGAGTTCTAGAAATGGCAGTCTGGTCTGCTTTATCTTTGCCAATTTCAATGATTCTGAATTAGATCAACTGGCATTTCAGTAGCATCTTCTATATACCTTATTACATTTTCTTCTTTAAAAAATCATTTATCAAGTAGTAATTTAACACAGGGACAGGGTATAAAATTCAAAAGGTACACAGTAAAGTTTTCCTAATATTTCCTGATTCCCAGCAACTCTTTCCACCCTTTCTCCATTTCCTGATCCCTAGCTACTTAACACTGGAATTAGCCACTAATATCAGTTTTTTGTGTCTCCTTCTAGATATCTTTTACATAACTCAGAAAATATACACACCTTACCCTTTGAACAGAATGTTTTGCAACTTGCAAAACACTGTATCTTGGAGCCTATCCTGTATCTTAACCGTGTATCTTGGAGATAAGGGCATATCAGTAGCTAAAGAGATTCTATATTCTTTTTTATGGCTGCATAGTATAAGAATATATCATAATGACACAATTTAATTTTGAGGCATTCACTTATCAAATATAAAACTGTCTAAATAGAATTACTTATCTGTTCACCCCACGTTCTTCTTTTAACAGCAATTTATAAAATAATTTATCTGTAATTATGTTTTTCCAAATATATAGTAAAAAGGTGCAAAGCTTAAGACAAAGACAAGGAGGTCACAAACACAGCTGCCAGCAGCACAGGAGCTTTGAGCACCGGCTCTCACAGAAAGGACTGACCGCTCGTACCTGGTATGCGACACACAGGATTGTCCTCGCCATTCTTCTCCAAAATAAGATTAGTCAAGAAGTGCAATCCTACCAAACACTGAAGTAAGTGATGGATACTATCTATACAATTACTGTGCAGGTCCAGGTATCTAAGTTTATGTTTAATTCCATGAAGGGGCATCAAACCTGCAATAGGAAAAACACTCTTTTGATGTCACAGCAGTAATTTTTCCAACAGCGAAATAAAATTAATTTTATATAGGTTATATTTCGAGAGGCAAAGGGGCAGCATTAATAAGAACTCAGTGCGAACAGCTACATCTAAGGAACAGGGTATCAGTAAGGTCAACTGCTGTTTTGAAGAAACACAGGTTTGGCATCTTTTTGAGGCCTCAGACCAGAGCTTCCCGGACTCCAGTTTTCTTAAAACAAAACAAACGGCCGTCCCCAGGCCAATGCATATACTTACATGAGAACAAGCAAAAAGCAATGGCTGTAGGCTCTCTATCAACACACATTTTTGATTAGCAGACACAAGCAAACACTGGAATTTACTTCAGTTTTGCTTGAATTTGGTTTGAACACGTGGGTGCTCCACGTGATTTAGTTTCCTGGTGATATTTCCCACATGTGCTTATCTAGAGCATGGTACTGTCAGGAATTACGTTTGCAGCAGAGGTACTGGTATGTGGTACATCTCCTCTGCTAGCCTGACTGCAGCTGCAGCTCTGGTGGACAGGGGCAGGTGTGCCACCTTGAGCACTTGCTGTTTCTTTCCTGCCTCAGGACATTCTTCAAAGTGGAGCTTGTTGAGCAAAGGTGCACCCTGGAAGGGTGAGGGGGTTAACAGCTCGAGGGCTCCCCTCCACAAAAGGGGAACTGTCAGTGGACGCACGCCCCACCTCCCTTCTTCTGGAAGGACCATCCTGAGATGCACTCTACACGGCTCCTCACGTCTTATTTCACAATTTACTTAGTTTAGTGCTCTCCATATAAAAATTTGACCTTACTCACCTTTTTTCAATTTCTTCAACCTGACTGGAATGCTCTTCTCTCCTCAACTATTTTTATCTGGCTAACTCCCACTCGTCTTTCTTACAGGGTTGCCTTTATTTTCTTCATAGTCCTTATCACTAACTTCCACTCACCTGTCACATCCTCAGAGAAGTCCTCTGACCACCCCCCACAAGATCAGATTTCCTGTGGTGCATGCGTGCAAGTCCTCGGCACTCCTTCTTGACTGACCATCACATTTCTATGTCCTGCCTCCATGTTACTGGTTCTTCCTCTTATGTTTCAATTTTAGAGTGCCCCAGGGCTCGCTCCTGCTCCTCCTCCTGCATCCACGTGCTCTCCAGAATCTCCTGTAGTTTCATGGCTACAAATACCATTGATGTGCAAATCTACGTTTCCAACCGTGGTGCCCCACCACAAACTGCAGGTTATACACAGACATACACACACATGTCTAATAGGGTTCTCAAATTTAAGACAGAAACCTTAATTCTCATCCCCTGATCTCTAAACCTGTTCCTCCCCCAATCCTTCCCACGTCAGGAAACAGTCCCATCATCCACCTGTTACCACCGAGAACACTCATAATTATCTTCCTTTTCTCCTTCATTTCCTCATCCCAGTCCGTCAGCAAGTTCTACGAACTCTATCTGCAAACACCTCTGCTTACCCCTCCACACTAATTCCACCCTCCACCAAGTCTCCACCATCTCTCATCTAGACCACTGGAACAGCTTCCTCACTGGTCACCTGACTTCCACTACTGTCCTCCTGAAAGCCGTTCTTCACTCGCTCAGCAGCCAGAGCGATCCTTCAAAAACACATCTTATGTCCCTGACTTGTTTAAAGCCCTCCAGTGGCTTCCTATGGCACCCAGAATAGGAAACCTTTCACCTGCTCGTGAAGCTGTGTGTGGTCTGGCCTTTGCCTACTTTCTCACTTCTTTTCTCAGCACACTAACCCCTCGTCCGCTACGCTCCAGCCACTCTAGCCTTCTTTCTGTTCCTTTACCACAGCAAACTTGATCATGCCTTAGTGTCTTTGTATGTTCTTATCACATACACGGCTGTTATCTATTGAAGGATTTCTGAACATACAAAATATTATCATTCTAAGAATTATCTATTAGAACTTACAGGGTTTTCTATTATATTCCCTTCATATTCTTTATCACTATCTGATATTGTCACTAAAATTCACCTTTTTTAGCTGTCAAGACTAATGCACTTTAACAAACATACAGAATTGTGTAACCACTACTACACCTGAGGTATAGACCATTTCCATCACTCCAATCAATGCATTCCTATGTAATCAATTTTCTCTCCCATCTTCAACCTCTGGCAACTAATGATCTGATTTCTGCCCCTATAACTTTGCCTTTGTCAGAATGTCACATAAATGGAGTCATGCAGTATAGCCTTTTGTGTCTGGCTCCTTTCACTTAGCAAATTCTTTTCAGATTTATCCATGTTGCTAAATACAAGGGAAAGGAACAATGGAGGAATCAATAGTTCATTCCTTTTTACTGCCAAGCAGTATTCTACCATGTGGATGTATCACCATTTGTCTATCCATTTACCATGTGATAGACATACAAGTGGTTTCCAGTTTTTGGAGTCCATGAACAATCATATAAACATGATTCTATAAAAAGCTGCATAATCATATAAACATTCACATGCAGAACCTTCATTAGACATGCTTTCATTTCTCTCAGATAAATACCTAGGAGCAAGATTGCATGATTATTTGGTACGTGTATGTTTAACATTCTACGAAACCTTCAAACAGTTTTCCAAAGTAGTCGCACCATTTTGAATTCTACTAGCAACGTATGCAAGCTCTAGCCGCTCCACAATTTCACCAGCATTTTGTGTTGTAAGCTTTTAAAACTGCATCTCTTCTAGTGGGTGTGAAGTGGATCTCATTATGGTTTTAATTTGCATTTCCTCAACTACTAAGGATGCTAAACTTTTTTTTTTCATGTGCCTACTTGTCATTTGGATATCCTCTTGAGGAAACGTCTGCTCAAAGCTTTTGCTTATTTTGGGGGGGTGGACATGATCTTACCTATTTGTTTTTCTTCCTCACTACAACGAAAGCCCTGTGACAGAACCTTACCTGTCTGCTGCTGCTGTTTCATTACTAGAGAACTGTTTGATACAGTGATCCTCAATAAATACTTGAGTAAATAAATGAACTGTGTTATCCAAGATTCACAGTTTTCAGACAAGGAAACTACATCCAAAAGTAATATACAATGCTCAACATCACACAGCAGTGAGAGAACTAGAGTTCATACTCAATTATAATACTTTCATGTCTTCAGGGAAAACAGTTTCAAAAAATTAAAAAATTGCTGCTACTTCAGCTTAAGGGTAAGGACTGGATTTAATTAACTATTTTTGTACACTAAACACCTAGTAGAGGGTAATATTTTTCTAGTAGGGGAGAAAAACAAACAAATGAATAAGGTTCTTCCAAATATTGTTAAGGATTATGAAGATAGAGGAATTCTGCTAGTTCTAACAGATTATTCTAAGAATAATTATGACACTGTTCATTTTATCAGCTGTATCACTTTAACCTATTAAAAAATGGGTTGCAATTTTTAACTTTCTTAGATATGCTAAAGCCAAAAAGAAAAAAAACACTTATTTGATCCTCAATTTGCAATAGCATTTGGAATGGTATATACCTACACTGTCCAATGATGGTAGCACTAGCCACATGTGGCTTTTTAAATTTAAACTAAAACTTAATTAAAATCATAAATCAGTTCTTCAGTGCACTAGTCATATTTCAAGTGCTCAAAGGCCACACTTGGCTATTGGCTGCCATACCAGACAGGAGATGTAGAATATTTTCATCATCATAAAAAGTTCTAGTGGAACTATGCCTCTTCATATAATGGTATATTGGATAATTATCTAAGATTAAAACATTTTTCTCCCAAAGTAGGTCTTTCCCATCCAAGTTTTTCCTACTCCTGATCATCCTAGTTTTTAGTTACTATTTTTTATTCAGCTGTAGCTTTGGCACCAATGAAAAAGAATTATGACTGAAGCACATTGTCTAGGTAAGATTTTTGGTCAAAAGTTGGATTATTCAGTTTTTCAACATGCTGAGCTCAGTCTAACTCATCACATGTGGCAAACATTGAGCATTACAGAAAACATAAGCATAGCTACTTACCACTAAGATCATTTATGTGGTTATAGGATAAATTCAGTCTAGTCAGATTAATTAGTGCTTCAAGTCCTAAAATAAAATAAAAGCCTTTATAGGATTCAAATAATCAATTAATTAGAGCTATATAGTTATAATGCTATTTCAGACTGTTTCGAAGTAAATCTACAGACTGGTAACAGTGAAATCAATTTTATTGGTATTTTGAGAAACACACAAAAAAACTGATAACTTTTCTGGAAGAAAACTTTTTATATAATGAATTTTAGGGTCAGTTTTCAAAAGTTGGAAATTTATTCCATTCTTTTGGAAAGAATAAGAAAAATGTACTTAAAACCATCTTCCTTATGCAAAGTATTACAAGAAAATCACTTACAAACCTTCTATTTTTGTGATCAAATTGCAGGACAAATTTAAAGTGCATAGTTTTGTCAGTGTGTCGAGCCCTTCGATTTGAGTTATTTGATTAGATGACAGATCTAAATGTCGTAAATTCCAAACATGATCAATGGCTTCGATCTTTGAGATGTTATTGCAATGAAGATTGATAGCATGAAGAGTTGAATCTAAGGATAATTCTGATATGCTGAAAAAGAAAATATATATTATCAAAAACAAGTAAAAATGGATTTTAAAATCATGCCCAAATAATTAAAATTAACCAAACAGCACGCAGACAGTAAGTGTATGCTCTACTCTTTCTGTAATGAAACCTTCCCACGCACGGAGGCCTTGACCAACTGTCTCATAAAGCACAGTGGTCTTGACACCACTAAAGGGTGTTTTGGACCATTTATGTAAACAATAAACCCACTCAGGTGCGGCAAGTGACCCTGGGCATTTCTAGCTTCCAAGTGCAAACACAGTCATCAGCATACAGCGCAGGCAGGAACGGGAGAGGCCCTGGACGCATATCGCATATCGCCCCACTGCAAATCTGCACTCTACCACTGTTTTTGTTCTATCACTGGAGTAGATGAGTCAACCTCTCTAAGCCTCAGTTTCCTCATCTCATTTAATCCTCACCACAACTCTAAGCAGAAGGCATCATAAAGATACTCAAGTTTACAGAAATTACATAACTTGTCCCAGTTCTTGTAGTTATTCCCTAATTGAGCCGGTATAAAGCCAGATGTGGCACTGTAGTTTGTAACCTTACTTTCTTCACTGTCTTCAATGGCTGCTTAACCCAGAATGCAGTTCATTTCAAAAGAAACCACTAGTTATTGCTATTTCTAGTGAAAAACTCCACCCTCCCTTGTTGAAATCTGGAATGCACCTCCCCTCATCTCTTCATTGTCTCAGTTACTGCTATTTATCACTGGAATCTCTCCTGAAGATAGTCCCAGGCATACAAACTATAGTGCACGGGGTTCAGAGGCCCTGGATGGAGGCACCGTCAGGAGCCATGACACAATGTCACAGATATCCGTTCTATGTTCTGGAACAGCTATGGTAAAACTGCAGGAAACTTAATCCTAAAAGCAGGGAAATGAGAAGTTTAGCAGTCAGGGGGTAAAGGGAAAACAAGGAAATCCGGTTTGCTTCCAAATTAGCATTAAGAATCCCAAAGTTGGGGCTGGCCCCGTGGCCGAGTGGTTAAGTTCGCGCGCTCCGCTGCAGGCGGCCCAGTGTTTCGTCGGTTCGAATCCTGGGCGCGGACATGGCACTGCTCGTCAGACCACGCTGAGGCAGCGTCCCACATGCCACAACTAGAGGAACCCACAACGAAGAATACACAACTATGTACCGGGGGGGCTTTGGGGAGAAAAAGGAAAAAAATAAAATCTTTAAAAAAAAAAAAAAAAAAAAAAAAAAAAAAGAATCCCAAAGTCAAAATTAAAACAAAAAAACACTTTGAATATGCCATAAGGTCATTTAGCCCATCTCTTAGTCTTCAGAATGAAGCATAATAACCCCTGGGAGAAAAAGATCACCATTTCTAAATTTCAAACCAGCAATCTCTAAATGTAACTGTTTGAAATATTTTCCAACTATCTAGCCTCTGTCATTTACTGAACTATTATTTAGTGCCAGAGCTTATGTACTATTAACTCATGCTCTTAATGACAGCCATTTACCTTCCAAAACATTTCAGTTTCTGGAAATTAATACTGTGCAGATAATGTGGTATCGTAGAAAAAGCAGACAGGGAAATTAGACAGAAACGGGCTTGAATTCAAACTTAATCCCTCACCAGCTGCATGAAGTGGGGAAAGTTACCTAGATCCTCTGGGTCTCAGGTTTGCCGCTGGTAAAATTACTACCCTGCACAACTGTTGTGAGAATGAGTCATGATATATACAGCAAGCACACCTAGGTGACATTCAGCATATGGCAACTGCTAAATATAAATGTAAATATTCCCTTGAAAAACATCTTCCCGGGGTTTCCGGCAAATTTTAGATCAGGATCAGAACAGGATGCTTTAATTACAGGAGCAAGGAGCACACCACAAAGGAACAGCACGTGCAAAGGCACAGAGAAGCCCACTATGGAACTGCCTGTAGCTCGGCGTGGCTAATCACAGAGCGTAACCAAAGAGGAGGGAAGACTGAAAAGATTGGCGGGGACCAACCAGTAACGCAGAACCAAGCGCCCCGTAGCCCCGCATAAATCCGGGCTGCATGAAAGAGGGAAACGGCGAAGTAAATATGGGATGT
The DNA here is from genome assembly GCF_037783145.1 of Equus przewalskii. Lineage (NCBI taxonomy): Eukaryota > Metazoa > Chordata > Mammalia > Perissodactyla > Equidae > Equus > Equus przewalskii. The sequence goes on from NC_091838.1 coordinate 3,419,197, forward strand.
TTACTACTTTGAAAAAGCATGTGAACATCACAGCGCTCTGCAAACGAGAGATCAGCATGGGGGTACGGAGAAGCGAGGCACAGCCCATGAAGGGCAGTAAACCCTAGCTCCGCGGCTGCCCCTCTTCTCCCGGCGAGGAGGAGCAGATGAGACAAGACAGATCCCGAAGACCAAGCGATCCGGGGCAAGCAAGGGCATGATGACAACCAGTAAACGAAGGAGAAACCGCGAGGCAGGGGGGCGCTCAGAGGCTGGTGCAGAACCAGGCGTGGGGGAGTTCCAGGCTGCTCCGCAGGCCCGGGAGGAGGGGAACGGGGACTGTCCGGTCCTGCACTCAGCTGAGCCGCCCGGGGATGCTCGGGGCGCTGCCCGCTGAGCCCGCCGCCCCGCTCGGGGATGCACGGGCAGCTGCCCACTGAGCCCGCCGCCCCGCTCGGGGATGCACGGGCAGCTGCCCACCGAGCCCGCCGCCCCGCTCGGGGATGCACGGGCAGCTGCCCACTGAGTCCACCGCCCCGCCCAGGGATGCGCGGGCCTCTGCCCGCCAAGCCCGCCGCCTGCCCCGCCCGGGGATGCGCGGGAAGCTGCCCGCCGAGCCCGCCGCCCCGGGATGCGCGGGCCGCCCCGCCGCCCAGCGCCCTCACCCCCGCAGGCCTTTGTCCATGAAGCACACGTCCGCGCAGCTGCTGTCCCCGTCCTCAGGCTCCCCCTCGGCTTCCCCCGGCGCCTCCATGGCCCCGGCAGCGGGGCGCTGATCTTAACCGGCGTCGGCGTAGGTCCGAGCGCCGCACACACCCCCGCGGGGCGCGGAAGTCGGCCTGGGGGCGGGGCGAGGGCTCCAACCGACGGCCGGCGCCCTCCCGCCCCCGACGCCGCACGGCCGGAAGCCGGGAGCGGGCAGCCGGAAGCCGGGTCCCTCCACAGGCCTCCCCTGCCTTTTACGGCGTGGACGGCGCGACTCTGGGACTCGCCGTAAAGCAGACGTCTCCTGGCGTGTGGCTGGGGGCGGGAGGGGATCGCTCCTGTGTGGCTTCCGTGCTGGCGTCTGCGTTGTGGGGACCCCTCTTCCGAAGGCGGGTTCTCTGCAGGTTGCGTTTGCATCCCTGGAGGGCTGCAGACCCAGGAGTTGGCCCCGCGGCTCGGCAGCTCACGGTGCTTCGGGACACGTGTGCGGGATGCGCTTCCCTGGTGATGCGGGGCAGGAGGAGGTGCGCTCTGGGTGGGCGGTGCCCCCAGCGCTGCAGAGGATGGAGGACTCCCGGCGGTGGGGCATGGGGGCGGGGGTGGGGGTGTGAGGCTGACTGAAAGGAAGTTGCTGATGATGGAGCAGAGCCTTGCTAGGTCAAGGGGAACTCTGGGAATGGGGGCGACCCAGAGGGGAAAACGATGCCCAAGTAAAGTGAAAGATCCCTCCTGGTTAGTAGAACAGAGAAATGATGCGGGGTCGGTGAGCCGAGGAGTTGAAAGAAAGATTTCTTGGACTCTCAAGATCTGGCAGTAGTGCTCTTTTATTTAGAGAATAGTATAGAATAGCATGGGGACAGGACCCGTGGGCAGTCAGAGCTTCTGCTGCTGCCAGCATGGGGACAGGACCCACGGGCAGTCAGAGATGCTGCTGGCATGGGGAGCTGCTGCTGCCGCCGCTGGCATGGGGACAGGACCCATGGGCAGGCAGAGCTGCTGCTGGCATGTTGCTGTTGCTGCCGCTTCTGCTTCTGCTGCAAAGTTGGGTGGAGAGTAAGGCTAAATGTAAGTCATAGCTATGTGAGTTATCTCTTTACAAGACAAAGAATACATAAAAAAGTTAAAATGGTATCAGTGCCTGTAGGGTCCGGCCATTTGGCGGTCCCACAACTTTTAGATAAGAATCAAACCGGATTGTGTAAATGGCAGAAGTCACCGCTTGAATTTTATCCTCAGCTAAAGACAAAGGAGGATTTGGGGAGGGGGGGGGGAGTGTCAGTTACATGAGGTTGCCAGACAGTAACCAACTTAAGTTCCTGCCTCTGGCATTGATTAAGAGCTTCTAGAGATAAGCCATCTCCCTTCTTCCTGGCACAGAGGGGGAGGCATCTTCACAGATAGAGGTTTCCCTTAGAAATGTAAATGTTTCCCAACAAAGGAGCAAGCAAATTCCACTCTTCGGAGCCTGAATCTCATCTGTAGTTTTAAAAGTAACCAGCCTAAAAATCCTCATTTAAAATTAAGCAGCCTAAAAAATCCTCATCAGAAGGACCCACAACTAGAATGTACAACTATGTACCGGGGCTTTGGGGAGAAAGAAAAAAAAGATTGGCCACAGATGTTAGCTCAGGGCCAATTTTAAAGAAGAGAAAAGAACCCTCCTGGTTAGATCACTCTTTGAGTCATGGGATTATTTAAAAATGGAGACAAAAGGCATATCTCAACTTGGAACCCGTCATCGTCATCCTGAACTAAAATCTTCATGGTCCCTCATTAGCTGTCACATAAGGGTCTAACTTTGTATTCTAACGTGGAAGATACTTCCAGACGTAACTGTCACGTTTGGTTTAGCCATGTCTGTCGTATTCTGAAACTGTAGCCACAGTGCCCTGTTCCTATGAGCACTGCTTTGCAGTGTGTCTGCAGCTCCCTCCACCACCGGGCGGAGGCGGAAACTCCACTGGCTCCTGCTGCCCTGGCTGCCCTGTGAAGAGCCTGGGCTGGCCGCCTGGAGGCCGAGGGGGTCTGTGGAGCAGAAACTGGCCACCCAGCTAAGAATGCACAGATGCATGCCTCGGTCCTGAAGAGCTTAGCTGGAGCCAGCCCAAAGTGCCGAGTAACAGAAATGGGAGCCAAAGGAACAGTTTTGTTTTAAGCCAGTAAATGCTGGAGAAGATGTGTTATGTAGGATTAGATGACTGATAAGGCCACTAATACTATGCCTGAGTATCAATTAAAATAGAGATTTTCAATGGGAATAGGTCTTACAGTCTTACATAAAGCAAATAACTGATGTAAGAAACAAATTATATTAAACATGCTGGATCTTTCCTCCAAAATCATGGGCATTATAATTAATCAAAATACTGATTGTAGTTAGTGGCATTGAAAAACTGTAGGTTGTATCTGAGTTGCCTCAGCACTTGAGGACTGATTATCTTTTTAAAATGATGGTTTGATGAATTCATATTTCTTTTTTTTTTTCCTGTCCAGACCCCCAGTACATAGTTGTGTATCCTAGTTGTAAGTCCTTCCAGTTCTTCTATGTGAGCTGCTGCCACAGCATGGCTGCTGACAGACAGGTGGTGTGGTTCTGCACCAGGGGAGGGAACCGGGGCCACTGAAGCAGAGCATGCCAAACTGTAACCACTAGGCCATCAGGGCTGGCTCAAATTAATATTTCTACGGTTTGCCTGATTTTTTTTTATTACGTATCCTTAGAAACCTGCTGTTTAGCTTCTAATTCTTTATTTGCAAAACAAAATTTGGTAAATTAGTCTTGTTCCTGAAACAGGTTCATTTTTGTCTGTCATCGGGAAAGCCAAACACCGAGACAATGAGATTGCAGCAGAGAGTTTAATCACAAGGCAGCCACGTGAGGAAACAGGAGAAGGAGTCTCAAATCTGCCTCCCTGAAAACAGGGTCTCAAGGATAGTCATGGGGTGACGGGCAAGGTGGTCTGAAATGTGGAGATAGACGGTTGCAGGTGAGGACAGGTGAGTGAATGGATGGTCTGTGCAAGCGTAGTCAGACTCCACGCCTCTTCATAGGACCCATGCTCACAAAATGGTGGCATTAGCATGATCTGAAGGTGGAGTTTTCAGTCTCTTTATTTCAACAGATTGCTTATTGGACATCTGCGTGGGCCCAGTTGATGAGCTGGTGGTCTCCACCAGCCTGAAGTGGACAAAGGGTTCTAATTCCTGTAAAACAGCTCACACTTCCATTACACCCCTCACATGACCCAGGGAGATGTTATCTATAGGAGCCTAGTGGGAGTCAGAGAGCATATTGCCCAAGCAGCGCAGTTAACAATGGGTGGGTTAAACAGCTAAAAGCTATAATCAGTAATTGCAGAAAGGAAAAAACACTTCAGTTACTAGCTACTTAATCATCAGTGACTAACTGTTTACTGGTTTCAGTCTCTATAGGAGATCTCAATTCTAAAATTTAAAGAGTCTATTGTTAATATTCTAAATAATCTGTAATCAACAGTTTTCAGGTACTACACTCTGTAGTTTTGTGTTTTTAAACTGTGCTTCAGTCTGCCTTGGGCTTGCTTTATGTCATAGATATGAATATTCATGAGGTGCAAAATGGGCACTGTATCTGGACTCAATCTTACTAGTATGACATCAAGCATGAGACAGGCATCTAAGTCAGGCTGGGGGCGGTGAGGGGGCCTTCTTGGAAAGGCAGAGAGAGGAGTGTCTATTGTGGAAATGGTGAGTTGTTTAGAAAGGCTGGTGTGTGGTGAGGGCATGTGTGTGCACGAGGCGGCAAGAGGTGCGGACAGAAAGTCGTGCTCAAATCAGGTTTTGGAGAGCCTGCTGTGGTCAGCGGAGAAGTTGGTATTTGGTCTGAAGGAAGGTGGTGGTGGGGTGACGGTGTGGGGGGTCACAGCAGCTGTGAGAGCGAGATTGGGAGGAGATGCAAGAAAACAAGACCACAGAGTATTTAAGCGGAAGTGACAGGATTTGATGTGTGTTTATAGCATTATCTCTGGAAACTGAGTGGAGGCTGGATGGGAGGCAGGAGACCAGAGGTGAGCATGTAGATTAGGAGGTTGTTGCTGTAAACCAGGTGGGAAAGACCAGGGCCTGGTCCTGGGGGTGGGAATGAAGAGGGGGACATTCCTGTGGAGTAGCTTTTATAAGCTTTATTGACTGATTTGGAAGTGGAGTATAAGGCAGCTATGGTGTTTCTCCTTTCTCTTGATCTTGATAGTTTTTGAATATCTTTAGTGTCTTACTGTGCTAGCATGAGATCAAAATGCAATGGTTGTATGACATTCTGTAATTTGTGTTTGTCTTCTATTAGAATCAACATGGCACTTGTATGCTCATCTCTCAGATAAGATGCACAAAGCTATCATTTGACTCTTATTTTTCCTAAGGAAGATTCGCACTGAGCTAACATTTGTGCCAATCTTCCTCTATTTGTTAGGATGTGGGCCGCCAGCACAGCATGGCTGCTAACAGAGCAGTGTAGGTCTGCTCTGGGGAACCAAACCCTGGCTACTGAAGCAAACCATGCTGAACTTCACTACTGGGCCACTGGGGCTGGCCCCCATCATTGGACTTTTTAACCATCTAAAATATATGTAAGCTTTTTTTCAAATAAAACTGAAAGCCCATAAATGTTATGATGACTGTACATACAGATCTCAGTGTAGAACATTAGGTCAATGGTCTGGGCACAGAAGGTCAATCCCCTTTGTGACTTCTGGCCCTGACAATGTTTGCATTGCCCATGAATTCTACTCACTTAGTTGTATACACCACTCCCTGCCAAACACATGCTGTGTTTGTACCTCTCTCTCTCTCAACCTTTATAGACCATACTATTGTAGTTTGTGTTTTGTTGGTGTATTATTTTATTTATCCAGAATATTTGGAGAGGTAGTTCTTCTCAAAACATGAATTTCCCAGATCACTGGACTTATTTCAGAGACTAGTTCATAAAATTTAAATTTTAGTGGAATATTTTCTAATATATTCCTTATACTATCCTGCATTCTTAAATTATATCAAATATAATTTAACAGATTCTTAAAGTCTTATTGTTGTCATAAAAATTCATTACTATATTGTGTGGAAACATACTTTTTCGGATTAGAAAAATATTTTTTCTGATAAATAATAATGTATGCTAATTATGGAAAATGTTGAAAAGTATTAGAAAATGAAATAAAGATCACTTGTAATCTTACCACTTATAGAAAGACACTACTATTAGTTTTTTGTTATATCTCCATTTAGTCATATCTATGCATGTACACATATGTGAACATGAGTAGTAATAAAATTTGTTATAATAAAATTAAACATTCTCTGGATTAAAAGGGAATCTCAAAAAAGTTTGGTATCATATGAGACACGTTCACTGACGACAATAATAACATGTACTTGAACAAAATAAAGACTCTCTCACCCAAAGTAAAGCATATGCAACCTGACATTTAAGAACCGTACTCCAGGGGCTGGCCCCATGGCCGAGTGGTTAAGTTCATGCCCAGTGTTTCGTTGGTTTGAGTCCTGGGTGCGGACATGGCACTGCTCATCAAACCATACTGAGGCAGTGTCCCACATGCCACAACTAGAAGGACCCACAACGAAGAATATACAACTATGTACCGGGGGGCTTTGGGGAGAAAAAGGAAAAAGGAAAAAAGTTTAAAAAAGCCATACTCCTAAATAAATGTAAATTGCCGTTTTAAGCTATATGATAATTAAAGCAATCCATATCAAAACCTGTGGAATTTCGCCAAAATTTTTCAGGAGAAAACTAGAACTTTGAATGGGTCTATTAGATAACACAACAACAAAAGAATGAAAATTATTGAGCAAACTTTCAATTCAGTAAGCTGGAGAGAAGAGTGATGTGGGTAAGATAGTGGAAGAGGATGTCCCTGCCCTCATCCCCCTAGGAAACACCAATTTAACAGTGTCACATGCTCAGAACACCTCTACGAGGAGTCCAGAAGCCAGTTAAGAAGTCGCAGAACTTCAGATAGCACAAACGAGAAGGCTCCATTGAAAAGGCTAAGAGCAGTGTCACTTCCCCATTTCAGCCCGTCCCCGAGCCTGCACACCTTGGCCCCAAGAGAGCGTGTGGCCTGAGACCTTCCAGGGGGAGAGTGGAGCAGGCCAGCTAAGTCCTGGGCATTCCGAGCCCGGCCTCGGGATGGTTTCTGTCTACCTCCTCACACGGCTCGCTAGGGGAAGTGGCCTAGTTTGGTGGGGGCAGCTAAGAACACAGGAAGAGGGACAAGCCTTGCTGCGCACCCAGCACAGCTCTGCTGGACCGCGAGAAGACACAGGATGAGGCCTCTGCTGGAAAGGATGGAGGGCGCCTTCCGTCCTGGCCGCTGGTCCAGCAGGCAGACGCCAGAGGGAGCAAGAGACTGGGCTCCTGAAGAAAGGCTAGCAAAACAGAAGAAAAAGTCAACCAAAGAGCTGTGTTTTGAAAAGGTGAACGAGAGTGACAGACTGTTAGCTAAACTAACAGAAAATAAGAGGGAAGACTCATTAAGCTAGAAAAAGAGCAGAATATACCCTAAATTGGATGATTAAAGAAGAAAAACAGCGTTATCGCAAAAGAAGCAAAAGGTTATTTGGTAGATTCAATGTTCTGTCATAATTAAACAAAATGCTAGCAAGGTGAGGGTACATGCTGGTGCCTTAACTAAAAGGTCATCTTGCGAACGCCTACAGCAAACGTCATACTTGATAGGAAATGTTAGAAGTATCCTCTTTAGAGTCACCAGCAAGATGAGGATTCCTGCTCCTTGTTTAAAATGAACTAGAGCCAATGCTGCAAGAAAGAAAAATACATTCTAAGAATTTAAAAAGAAGAGATAAACTGCTTTTATTTGCAGAAGATATAATTTTCTCCACAGATTCTCATGGATTTTCGAAATCAACATGCCAATAGAAATTGTAAATGGCTATATAGTAAGTCTAACAGGAAATGTGCACAATTTTGTGGAGAAAAAAGTTTATACAAGGACCCCCACCCTCCCAAAAAAGCTTAGTCAAGAGAAAGCGATAATCTTTATTGTAAAGATGTCAATTCTCCCCAAATTTACTTTGAATGAAATTCCATCACAATAAGAATCCCAACTGAATCTTTTATGGAACTTGACACAATTATTCTAAAATGTCTATGACTTCAAAAATTAATTTTGAAAGTGAAAAAGATTATGTATTTGAAATGACTGTAAATTTTGAGTCTGGCTAAGGGTTTCTTAGTGATACAAATTTGGATTAAAAAGATTTTAGTGATGATCTTTTCAAGTTCTTGATGGTCACCATCAATGAGAAACTTCTCTCACACAAGTGAGCAATAAAATAAATATACAAGTTATTTTTTTCACAGTGTTCTGTTGCTGTACCTCCACCAGCTCCTGTCTAACCTCCCTACTCCCCGAGCTGTGCCCTGTGGAGCCCTAGAACCCGGCATAGAAAGGATGAGTTTTATAGCAGTGTAGTAACAAGGTTTGAGCAGCCATTCATAAAGAATAAAAAGAAAGTTTGATCCAAAGACTGAGGAAAGCAACAGCAGATCCAAGAGACCCTTTGGGGAAATAATAGGGCTCTCTACTTCTGGAAGGTCGTCCCCAGCCCTGCGTGACTGAAGTGGAGATGACAGTCACTATGGCACCAGCAGCCCAAATAGGAGACAGCTATGTTCAGTTTGGAGTCTCTTAATACTCCTCTAGGAGACTCAGATTCCTGCCCCTGTGTGGCACTAAATATTAAAATGTTTCCACAGAAGAATCCTATTGCTCTTTGAAGTTGCATGCTTTTGCCTTTTCCCATTTTTTTAAATCCTGAAAAGTAACTTTGAAACTTCACATGAATTGCTGGGGGTTTTTTTACGTTTTTCTTCCATATTTCTGGAAGGCTCTCCAAACAGTGATAGTTGCTTAATTTAGCCATCTCATTCTTTCACAAGCATTTTATTACTGAACCTTATTTGGCTTTATACATGACTAACTTACAAATTGGTCAATGATTTTGTGACCTCTTTTAAGGCCAGAGTGAAAGTGTTTTGTGTGTTAATTATTTTTTAAAAATCACCTATGCCACTGAACAAGTTAGTTACAGCTAATTAAGAAAGGGAGATTCCAAAAGTTCTGGACAGACAAGCCTCCTCTGGAGGCATAACAGTGATGTTATTTAACTCTGAAATAATGCTTCGTAGATGAGTATCAAAGAAAAAATTGTAGTTTAATGGAAAGAATGCACACTTGGTGTTCAAGTGAACAAAAGTTTGAATGCCACTCTGCCACTTACCAGCAGCATGGTTTTTAGCAAGTTGTGTGTTTTTTGTTTTTGGAATCCACATGTCCTCATCTATAAAATGAGGAGGATAATTTCATAGTGTAAGATCAGCTCCATCGTACTGAATGAGATAATAGACGTGAAACACCTGTTGATTGCCTCAAGTATTAGGGCTAACTAGTGTATCTATACCGGCCCTGAGAACATAGGCAAACCAGTCTAGTATTAAATGTATGGAAGCTACTCCTTTTCCCCTAATGGATCTTAATCTCTAGTAGTAATCCACTCAATATTTATTTATTCGTTAATTCAAACATTTATTCGTCCATTAATTTTGTAGCAGGATCAGCTATGGAGAAATTAACTTATGTCTTGTTTATTTGTTTGGATGTTTTGTTCATTTCATACACATTGTATGAAAAGACAGCCTCTGTACCCTGGACCATATCCTTGCTAACACTGCTTATTTTCAATTTTTTGATTATAGTCATTGTAGCAGGTATGAAGTGGTATCTCATTGTGGTTTTGATTTGATTTCCATAATGACTGATGATGTTGAACATTTTTTTATGTGTTTATTGGCCACTTGTATATCTTCTTTGGAGAAATGTCTATTCAAGTCCTTTGCTCATTTTTTTCTTTTCTTTTTTTTTCAGGGGAGGGTTTGGAGCAGTTCTCTATGTATCCTGGATATTAAATCCCTAACAGATATGATTTGCAAATACTTTTTCCCATTTTGTAGATTCTCTTTTCACTTTCTTGACAATCTAATTTTATGCCAAATATTTTTAATTTTTTTTTTTTTGAGGAAGATTAGCCCTGAGCTAACATCTGCTGCCAATCCTCCTCTTTTTGCTGAGAAACACTGGCCTTCAGCTAACATCCATGCCCATCCTCCCGTACTTTATATGTGGGACACCTCCCACAGCATGGCTTGCCAAGCAGTGCCATGTCCACACTGGGATCTGAACCAGTGCACTCTGGGCCACAGAAGCGGAACGTGCGAACTTAACGGCTGAGCCACCAGGCTGGCGCCCAATTGTTTTTAATTTTGATGAAGTCCGATTTATCTATGTTTTTCTTTTGTTGCTTATGCTTTTGGTGTCATATCTAAGAATTCATTGCAAGGTTGCAAAGATTTACCCGTGTTTGCTTCTAAGATTTTTATGGTTTTATCTCTTACAATCAGGTCATTTATCCCTTTTGAGTTAAATTCGGGATATAGTATGAGGTAGGCATCCAATCTCATTCTTTTACATGTGGAAATCCAATTGTCCCAGCACCAGTTATTGAAGAAACTATTGGTTTCCCATTGAATGGACTTGATACCCTTGTCAAAAATCAATTGGCCATAGATACGTGAGTTTATCTCTGGACTCTCAGTTATATTCCGTTGGTCTGTATGTCTACCCACATGCCCATACCACACTGTTTTGATTACAGTAGATTTGTGGTAAATTTTGAGAAATGTTAGGCCTCCATCTAGTTTTCCTTTTTTTTTTTTTTAAGATTTTCTTTTTTCTCCCCAAAGCCCCCCGGTACATAGTTGTATATTCTTCGTTGTGGGTCCTCCTAGTTATGGCATGTGGCACGCTGCCTCAGCGTGGTTTGATGAGCAGTGCCGTGTCCGCACCCAGGACTCGAACCAATGAAACACTGGGCTGCCTGCAGCGGAGCACGCGAACTTAACCACTCGACCACGGGGCCAGCCCCTAGTTTTTCTTTTTCAATATTGTTTTGGCTATTTGGGACCCCTTGTAATTCCATATGAATTTTTGGATTGACTTTTCCATTTCTGTGAAAAGGCTATTGGAATTTCAGTAGGGACTGCATTGAATCTGTATATTGCTTTGTGTAATATTGACATCTTAACAATATTAAATCTGCCACAAGATGCCTTTCCATTTATTTAGGGATTCTTTTAGCAATATTTTATAGTTTTCAACATACAAGTCACCTCCTTGGTTAAATTATTTTACTATTTTAGCTGCTATTTTAAATGGAATTGCTTTCTTGATTTCCTCTTTGGATAGTTCATGGCATGTCTAGAAACACAACTGATTTTTGTGTTTTGTCTTTGAATGCTGCAATTTTTCTGAATTCACATATAAGCTCTAGTAGCTTTGTTGTGGATCCTTTGGAATGCTCGGATCAAGCCGTCTGTGAATAGTGACAATTTTACTTCTTCATTTCCAATTTGGATGTCTTGTACTTACTTTTTCTCGTCTACTTGCTCTAGCTAGAAATTGCAGCACAGTGTTGAACAGCAGCAGTGAGAGCACACGTCCTCGTCTCACTCTTGAATGTTGGGGGGAAGTTTTCGGTCTTTCACCATTGAATACAATGTTAGTTATGAGTTTTCCACAAATGCCCTTTAAAGGAAGTTCCCTTCTATTCCTAGTTTTTTGAGAGTTTTTGTCATGAAACACTCTTGCATTTTGCCAAATGACTTCTCTGCCTTGATTGAGATCATCTTGTGGTTTTTCACCTTCTTTCTGTTAACATAATACGTTACGTTGACTGATTTCTTTATGTTGAACCTCCCTTATGTAAAACATTCTGGGGGTAAACATCACTTGGCCATGGAGTATAATCATTTTTTTATATGCTAGTATGGTTTGAATAGTATTTTGTTCAATAATTTGCTAGAATTTTGTTTAGGGCATTTGCATCTATATTTATAAGAGATATTGATCTATAATTTTCTTTTCTTTTGATGCCTTTATCTTAATTTGGTACCAGAGTAATGCTGGCTACACAGAATAAGTTAGGAAGTGTTCCCTATTCTTCTGTTAAATGTTTGGTATAATTCACAAGTGAAGCTGTATTGTTCCAGACTTTGGTGGTTGTTATCAGGAGGTTTTTCATTACTGATTCAGTCTCTTGCAATTGATCAGTTGAGATTTTCTATTTTTTCTTGAGTCAGTTTAGGAGATTTGTGTGTTTCTTGTAATTTGTCCATATCATCTAGGTTATGTGTCTCTGGGAGTTTGTCAACATCATCTAATTTGTTGGCGTACAATTGTCATAGTGTTCTCTTATAGTGCTTTTTAATTCTGTATATTTGATAGTAATGTTCCCACTTACAATTTTGATTTTTGTTATTTGGGCCTTCTCTCTTTTTCCTGTGTCAGGCTAGTGAAAGGTTTGCCAATTTTATAGATCTTCTTAAAGAAACAAATTTTGGTTTCACTGATTTTATTGTTTTTCTATTCTCTAGTTTAGTTATCTCTGCTCTAATCTTTATTAATTCTTTCCTTATGCTGGCCTTGGATGTAGTTGCTCCTCTTTTTCTTATTTCTCAAGGTGCAAAGTTAGGTTATTGATTTTTTTCTTCACTTTAAATGCAGGCATTTACAGCTATAAATTTCCCTCTGAGGACTGCCTTTGCTGCATCCCATAAGTTTTGTGTTATGAAGTCATTTTCACTTATCTCTAAGGTTTTTCTAATTTCTCTTGTGATTTCTTCTTTGGCCTATTGGTTATTTAAGAGTGTGTTGTTTAATTTCTACACATTTGTGAATTTTCCAGTCTTTCTTCTGTTATTTATAGCCTCATCCCATTGTAGTCTGAGAGAAGATACTTTTTGTGTGTGATACTGAAACCTCTGTTCCTGAGCTCACGTTCAGCTAATGTTTTGACAGAGCATTCTGTGAATGCCAAGAGATAAACAAACAAAAAACAAAACAAAACAGAAACACCGCTCCCAGTCTTTGCAGCTTGGGTCTGTGCTGGAGCCCTCCTTCATCACTTCCCCGGGCTGGCACCCAGCCTAGGGAGCAGCCCCAGGTGCCAGGTCAGGGTCTTCTTCAGTCTTGTCTGAACCTGATGTTGCCCTGGGCATGCACGTGGCCTTCTAAATGTCCCCATGTACGCAGGTGCTCTTGAATGTCCTAACTTCCCAAAGATGTCCCCTCTCCCTCAAACTCCCTCTTGGGTCTTAGGTGGCCTCGGAATGTGTAGACCCATAGCTTTTCTGCCTCAGGTGCCTGCAGTCTGTTAGTTTGTCTTATGGCAGTGTTGTGTAATGTCTGCTGCTTTTCCAGCCTGCGTTCTGAGTTAGTCAAAACACCCAAATGAGTTCCTGGCAACAGTGCTTCATTTGGCCCCAGATAGGTTAGAGCAGACGTACAATTATAGTGAATACGGTCTGCTCTGTTCTCTCCACAAGGGGCTAGATCCCCACACTGGGAACGTAGGCTCCGTTCACTTTAGGCGTGCGACCATGCTGGGGAGGAGTTGGGACAACCGCAAAGAAAAATATCACAACTTTCCTATCATTTTCAAGTTGCGTTTTTCTAGATTCAGCATCTGTTTGGCTGCTGTAAACCTTAACTGTATTCCAGAGCTCTGACAATGTTGGTTCTGATGGTTTCTGCCTGTTTAACATTTCTGTGGGAGAATTAGAGCTTGGAGCTGCCTACTTTGCCATTTTGCTGCCAACACTCAATCTTTTTTGGTTTTAATTGCAAATTTGCTAGCTTGTGGCTTGCACTTTTGCTATGTTTATAGTATGTATTCTGTTTGAAAATTTTTAAATTTAGATGTATAATGTATCATCACTTTTCTTTATGATTTGTCCTTTTTTGTGTTTTGATTAACTGATCTGTATTTTGATGTTTTAAATTCATTCTCTTAATTCTTTCTAAGTTTAAAATATATACTTTCCACATTTAGGCCTTGCACCTAACGTTTTTTCAATTTTATATGATGTGAGTTAGGAAACAACCAATAACCAATTGTCTAACACTTTGTATTCCAGTTTGGAAATAACATAATCTGTGATTCTTTTTGTACACATTTTCTTGTAGAAGAACTAGAGAGTTTGATTTAGACAAACCGGTTTCTAATTCAGGCTGTATCGCTTACTACCTCTGTGAGCTCACTTGAATGATCGACCTTTCCCTGATCCTGTTTTTTTCCCTTTGGTGGTTGATAATGCCTGTCTTTCAAAGTTGTTTTGACAATTAAAGACAGTAGATGTAAATTACCTGGGGGCACCAGGTGCTCAACTAAATGTTTTTAGTATTGCCTTTATTATCATGTTTTGTGTAACTCTCCTCTCGCCTCATATTTTCTATTCAATTCAGTTTATTGTGTCCTGCCTGTTTTCTATTCCTATTCTTGATGCTTTTCATGTTTCTGCTGCTAGACTTTACCCTTCAGTATACACTCAAAATTAAAAATTGCTTAGAACTTTTACATGTTTATCTTTAAACAACCTGTCATGCAGATAACCTAGGCATGAACCAATGCAGCATATTTCTCCTAAGGTATGAAAGAGACACACTGTACGTTAGAGACCCCCTTTCTTCAGGAGAATGGAGCAGAGAGTGTCTTCTCTCTGGTTTCATACAGACACACCTGAGGCCATGATTTCCTTTAGAGTTGGGACAGCTAGGTAGGAAATGTAACCAATAAGTAGATCAGTGGCACAGGGGTACGTGCAGTAGTCACACATTTGGGGATATTTTCACTAGGTATTTCAGGTTTCCTGTAAAAAAATAAAGGCCATTTACAAAAACTAACTTCTTATATAATCTTTGAAAGTGGCTTCACTGTAACATGCAATAAAAAAGAAAGCGACTTTGCAAACATCACGAGCTCACTCAGTCTTTTTTGTTGAAGGTTTACTGTGTCTCAGGTGAATTATTTATTCAAGGAGCAGTGGAATTACATTTGGTTCTGATGTCTCAGTGCTATATGCCCGATCCCAATAGGAACCTTTTGATTGAGAACAGAACCCCTCAGAAGCCCTGAACTCTAGGTCATCTGAGAGAATTTTGAGCTGGGACTGGAGCTAAATTCTGAGCTGTGGCTAATATGTTAGAAATGTAACTAACTTAAAGGAGAGTTTTATTCTCAAATTGACAGAATAGAAGTTTTCTGCCATCTTTCCCCCAAAGAACACTGAGGTACTAATCATTCACGGATGAGAGCACCTTTTTGGAAGTCCAGGAGTCCAGTGGAGAAGTTCTAGCACACTGCTGGAGCAGAAAATCTTCCAAGACTGGTCACGTTGGGGAGGGTAAGACGAAAAGCGTGACTTTACCCGTGTCCTCCCTCACCTGCGCAGCACAGCTCAGGGCACAGAGAGCCCTTCTTGGCTTGTGAATTCTCCTCAAGGAAAAGTCAGAGCATCTGAGTGAGTGTCTGGCTTCAAGATACTGTCAAAGAGGCCCGTTTCTCTCTTGCCACATCCAGGACACTGAGTTGTGGGCAGGACAGTGGGGAGTGGCTGGGAGTACAGAAGCCAAGGCCAAGAAAGGAACATATCAAAGGAAAGTAGATTCTATTACCTGCATCACAGACTCCATCAGGAGGCCTGTGTGTGAGCTGCTGGGGACACCATACCTGTGGATCCCCCAACTAGTTAACAGGCACTCCCAGGGCCTGAGAGAAACCACAAACTTGAGCATTTAGCACTGCAATAGGGAGAGCAAAAGGGAGGCTGTCAACACCCAGCCTGTATTCTCAGGATCAAGAAAAGGCGTACAAGCTTAAGGATTCTGCCACAAGAGGGAACAAGAAGTGTGCAGCAAGTGTAACCATAGAAAAAGGCTGAGAGAATGGGATGATATATTCAGAGTACTGAAAAAACCCTGCAAACCAAGAAAACTTTATCTGGAGAAGTTGTCCTTCAGAAATGAAGGTGAGATAAAGTCTTTCCTAAACAAACAGAAGCTAATGGAGCTCATCGCCACTAGACCTGCCTTACAAGAAATGCTAAAAGGAGTTCTTTAAGCTGAATTGAAAGGATGTTAATTAGTAGCACAAAAATATACAACACACTGGTAAACATAAGTGTACAGTCAAATTCAGAGGAGTCTAATACTGTAATATAATTATGTGTTAACTACTTAACTCTAGTATAAAGGTTAATGGACAGAAATATTAAAAGTAACTATAGCTACAATAATTTGTAAATGTATACACAATACAAAAAGAGTTAAATTGTGACATCAAAACAAAGGATCTTGGGGGGAAGTAAAAGCTTAGAGTTTTTGTATGCGATCCAAGTTAAGTTGTTAGTGTAAAATAGACTGTTATATCTATAAGATGTTTTATGTAAGCCTCAGGGTAACTACAAAGGAAAAACTTACAGTAGATACACAAAAGATAAAGAGAAAGGAATCAAAGTGTACCATTCTGGAAAATCATACTTCACAAAGAAACACAGCATAAGAGGAAAAGAAGAGCAAGAGACCTACAAAGCAGCCAAAAAATCCTTTCCTATCATGATTACTTTCAATATAAATGGATTAAATTCTTCAATCAGAAGGCATAGAGTGGCTGAATGGATTAAAAAAACAACAACACAAGACTCAACTATATGCTGCCTACGAGAGACTCACTGCAGCTTTAAGGACACACATAAACTGAAAGTAAAGAGATGAGAAAAGATATTCCATGTAGACAGAAACCAAAAGAAAACAGGGGTAGCTATATTTATATTATACAAAGTAGACTTTAACTCAAAAGCTATAACAAGAGACAGAGAAGATCAGTACATAGGGATGCAGGTGTCAGTTCAAGAGGTTATAACGCTTGTAAACATATGCACCCAACATCAGAGCATCTACATATATTAGGCAAATACTAACAAATCTAAAGGGAGAAAGAGACAATACAATAATACTAGGGTACTTCAATACCTCACTTTCAACAGTGGACAGATCATCCAGATAGAAAATCAATAGGGAATTATTGGAGTTGAACTATACTTTAGACCAAATGGACCTAACATATACAGAACATTCCATCTAGCAGCAACACAATACATATTCTTCTCAAACACACATGGAACATTCCCCATGATAGATTGTATGTTAGGTTACAAAACAAGTCTTAGCAAATTTAAGAAGATTGAAATTTTACCAAATATATTTTCCAACTGAAGTGGTCTGAAACTAGAAATCAATAGCAGGAGGAAAACTGGAAAATTCACAAATATGTGGAAGATCAGCAAAACACTCCTCAATAACCAATTCAAAAAGTATCTTGAAACAAAAAAGAATGGAAACACAGCATACCAAAACTTATGGGATGCAGCAAAAGCAGTTCTAAGAGGGAGGTTTATAGTGATAAACACCTACATATTAAGAAAAAAGAAAGATGTCAAATAAACAACCTTATTTTAGACCTCAAGGAGCCTGACGAAGAAGAACAAACTTAGCAGAAGAAAGGAAATTACAAAGATCAGAGCAGAAAATATGAAATGGAGACTACAAAGATAATACTAAAGATCAATGAAACTAAGAGCTGGATTTTTGAAAGCATAAAATTGAAAACCTTTAACTTGATTAAGAAAGAAAGAGAAGACTCAAATAGATAAAATCAGAAATGAAAGAGGTGACATTATAACTGATACTACAGAAATACAAAGGATCGTAAGACACTACTAGGAACAATTATGCAGCAATGAACTGGTTAACCTAGAAGAAATAAACTCCTAGATATGTAGAACCTACCAGGACTGAATCATGAAGAAACAGAAAGTCCGAAAAGACCTATAACTAGTATGGAGATTGGATCGGTAAAGAAAAATCTCCCAAAAAAGAAAAGCCCAGGACCAGATGACTTCACTAGTGCATTCTACCAAACATTTAAAGAATTAATGCCAATTCTCAAACTCTTCCAAAAAGTTGAAGAGGAGGGAACACTTCCAAACTCATTTTGTGAGGCCAGAATTAATCTGATACTGAAACCAGGTGAGAATCCACAATAAAAGAAGCCTACAGGCCAATATCCCTGATGAATTTGGATGCAAAAATTCTCAACAAAATAGTGGCAAACCAAACTCAACAGCACATTAAAAGGATCATCCACCTCAAGTAAGTCAGATTTATCCCTAGCATGAAAGATGGTTCAATATACTCAAATCAATTAAAGTGATATACCACGTAAACAGATGAAGGATAAAAATAACATGATCATCTCAACAGATGCAAAAAAAAATTGATAATATTCAACACTCTTTGTGCTAAACACTAGGAATAGGGGGAAATTACCTCAACATCATAAAGACCATAATATGACAAGCTCACAGTAAACATCATACTCAATGATTAAAAACTGAAATCTTTTCCACTAGGATCAGGAAGAAGACAAGGATGTCCAATCTCACGATTTCTATTCAACATTGTACTGGAAGTCCTAGCTAGAGCAATTAGCCAAGAAAAAAATAAAAATCATCCAAACTGGCAAGGAAGAAGTAAAATTGTCTCTGTTTGCACGTGACATGATCTTATGGGTAGAAAACCCTAAAGACTCCCCCAAAAAACTGTTCGAACTAATGATTGAATTCAGTAAAGCTGCAGGATACAAGATCAACATACAAAAATCAGTTGTGTTTCTATCCGCTAATAACCAATTAGTTGCAAAGGAAACAATCCCATTTACAATAGTATTAAAACAAATAAAATACTTAGGAATGAATTTAACCAAGGAAGTGAGGGACTTGCATGCTGAAAACTACAAAACACTGATGGAAGAAGTTAAAGAATACACAAATAAAGGGAGAGATATCTTGTGCTCATGGACTAGAAGACATAATATTTTTAAATGTCTATACTGCTCCAAAATATCTATAGATTCAATGCAGTCTCTATCAAAATCCCAATAGCATTTTTTTTACAGAAATAGAAAAAAGCAATTCTAGAATTCATATGGAACCAGAAAACACCTTGAATACCCAAAACAATCTTGAAAAAGAACAAAGCTGGAGGCATCATACTCCCTGATTTCAAAGTATATATCAAGCTACAGTAATTAAAACAGTATGGTACTGGCATAAAGACAGACACATAGACCAGTGAATAGAATAGAGAGCCTAGAAACAAATCCACACATATACGGTCTACTGATCTTTGACAAGAAGGCCAAGAGTACACAAAGGGGAAAGGATTGTCTCCCCAACAAATGGTGTTGGGAAAGTAGGATATGCACATGTAAAATAATGAAATTGGACCCTTATCTCACACCACATACAAAAATCAACTCAAAGTGGATTAACCCTTGTATGCTGTTGGTGGGAATGTAAAAGGTGCAGCCACATGGGAAATAGTACGGAGGTTCCTCAAAAGATTAGAAATAGAACTACCATATGATCTAGCAATCTCACTTTTGAGTATTTATCCAAAATAATTGAAATCAGGATCTTAAAGTGATATTAGCACTCCCATGTTTGTTTTAGAATATGTGGAAACAACCTTAGTGCCCACTGATGTATGAATGTATAAGAAACGTGATATGTATAGAGAATGGAATATTATTCAGTCTTAAAAAATAAGGAAATCTTGCCATATTCAACAAGATGAATGAACCTGGAGGACACTATGCTAAGTGAAATAAGGCAGTCATAGAAGGACCAGTACCACATGATTCCAATTATATGAGGTATTTAAAGTAGTCAAACTCATGAAAATAAAGAATAGAATTGTGGCTGTCAGGGGCTGGGGGTAGGAGAAATAGAAATTTGCTAATCAGTGGGAATTTCAGCAATGCAAGATGAGTACGTTCTAGAGACCTTTATACAACATAGTGCCTACATATAGTTATATATAGATAACCATTCTGTATTGACACTTGAAAATATGTTAACAGGGTAGATCTCATGTTAAGCTGAAAAACGAAAAAGGAGTTCAGGAGTATCTTGGTTGGGCAGTTCTGGCTTAGGGTCTCATGAAGCTGCAGTCAGGTCTTGGCTGGACTACAGTCATACGAAGCCTGGCCTGGTATCAGAGGATCCAGTTCCATGGAGCTTCCTACGATGGCTGTTATCATGTTGATACTGGCCAGTTGGTTTTTCTCCATTTCATCCTCTCTGTAGGACTGCTTGATTGTTCTTCCAACAAGGCCTTTGGCTTTGACTGGAGCAAGCAATCCAAGAGAACACGGCCTCAGCAGCAATGCTCTTTCTGAGCTGGCCTCAGAAGTCACACACCAGTGCTTCCTCCTTGCTTTGTTGTTCAGGAGCAGCCCTGATTCCATGTGGGAGGGGACTACCCAGGAGCATGAATGATGAGAGGCGAGAAGCTCTTGGGCTGTCCTGGGAGTTACATAAAGACCTCGATGTTTTGGCACGATTTTAAGGAGGAGTAACAGTAGGAATATTTTCTCTCAATTGGGAGCTTAGAATTTTACCTTTCTCTATATAGTATGCAATTTCAAGATAGTCACACATCAGTACACTTTGAAATGTAAAAGTAGTATATGAGTTTAAAAAAAACCTTTTATTTCATAGCGTTTCTCTTACTATCACTGAAATTGCATGAGTATTTTTGGCAAATACTTTATATATGTTTCCTAAGACTGCTGTAACAAATTACCACAAACTTGGTGGTTTGCAACCACATAAGTTTATTCTTTCACAATTCTGGAGGCCAGAAGTCCAAAATCAATTTCACTGGGCTGAAATCAGACTCGCTCCAGACCCTCTAGGGGAAAATGCGTTCCTCACTTCTTCCAGCCTCTGGGTGGCTGCTGGCACTCCTTGGCTTGTGGCCGCATTATTCCAATCTCTGACTCCAGGGTCACATTGCCTTCTGTCTGTTTAATCTCCCTCTGCCTCCCTTTTATGAAGACAGCCATTTAGGGCATGCAGTTAGGGCCTACCCAGATAATCAGTGAAATGCCCCTCATCTCAAGATCCTTAACGTAATCACATCTGTAACGACTGTTTTTTCCATAAAGTAAGATTCAGAGTTTCCAGGGATTAGGACCTGGATATATTCTTTAAAAAATTATTGTAACTAGGTCATAATAACTTATAACATTGTATAATTTCAGGGGTACATTATTATTTAGCAGTTTCTGTATAGACTGCATTGTGCTCACCACCCATAGTCTAATTTTTATCCATCACCATATATATGTGCCCCTTTATCCCTCTTGCCCAACCTCCTTCCCTTCTGGTAACCACTAATCTATTCTCTTTAACCGTGTGTTTGTTTATCTTCCACATATGAGTGAAATCATGCAGTGTTTATCTTTCTCTGCCTGGGTTATTTAGCTTAACATCATACCCTCAAGGTCCATCTATGTTGCTGCAAATGGGACAATTTTATCTTTTTTATCGCTGAGTAGTATTCCATTGCACGTATATACCACATCTTCTTTATCCATTCAACCATTGATGGGCACTTGGGTTGCTTCCATGTCTTGGCTCTTGTGAATAATGCTGCAATGAACATAGGGGTGCATAAGTCTCTTTGAATTGTTGAGTTCAAGTTCTTTGGATAAATAACCAGTAGTGGGATGGCTGGGTCATATGGTATTTCTAGTCTTAATTTTTAAAAAAATTTCCATATTGTTTTCATAGTGGCTGCATCAGTTCATGTTCCCACCAACCGTGTATGAGGGTTTCCTTTTCTCCACATCCTCTGCAGCATCTGTTATTTCTTGTCTTGTTAATTATAGCCATTCTGATGGGTGTGAGGTGATATCTCATTGTAGTTTTGATTTGCATTTCCCTAATGATTAGCGATGCTGAACATCTTTTCATGTGCCTGTTGTCCATCTGTATATCTTTTTTGAAAAAATGTCTGTTCATATCCTCTGCCCATTTTTTGATCAGGTTGTTTGTTTTTTTGTTGTTGAGCTGTATGAGTTTTTTAAAATATATTTTGGAGATTAATCCCTTGTCAGATATGTCATTTGCAAATACTTTCTCCCAGTTGGTGAGTTGTCTTTTTGTTTTGTTCTTGGTTTCCTTTGCCATGCAGAAGTTCTTTAGTCTAATGTAGTCCCATTTGTTTACTTCTTCTTTTGCTTCCCATGCCTGAGTAGACATGTTATTCAAAAAGATGCTGCTAAGACTGATGTCACAGAGTATACTGCCTATATTTTCCTCTAAAATTTTTATGGTTTCAGGTCTTATCTTCAAGTTATTAATCCACTTTGAGTTAATTTTGTGTATGCTGTAGGACAAGGGTCTACTTTCATTCTTTGGCATGTGGCTGTCCGTTTTCCCAACACCGTTTATTGAAGAGACTTTCCTATCTCCATTGTATGTTCTTGGCTCCTTTGTTGAAGATTAGTTGTCCATAAATGTGCAGTTTTATATCTGGGGTTTCAATTCTGTTCCATTGATCTGTGTGTCTGTTTTTGTGCCAGTACTGTGCTGTTTTGATTACAATAGCTTTGTAGTATATTTTGAAGTCAGGGGTTGTGATATCTCCAGCTTTGTTCTCTTTTCAGGGGATTGCTTTCACTATTCAGCGTCTTTTGTTGTTCCGTATAAATTTTGGGATTCTTTGTTCTGTTTCCATGAAGAATGTCATTGAGATTCTGACTGGGATTGTGTTTAATCTGTCAATTGCTTTAGATATATGAATATTTTAACTATGTTTATTCTTCCAATCCATGTGCATGGAATATCTATCCATTTCTTTATGTCCTCTTCAATTTATTTCCATGTCTTACAGTTTTCATTGTATAGGTCTTTCACTTCCTTGGTTAAACTTATTCCTGGATATTTTACTCTTTTTGTTGCAATTGTAAATGGGATTGTATTAGTGAGTTCTCTTTCTGCTAGTTCATTATTAAAGAATAATAATGCACCTGATTTTTGTAAGTTGATTTTGTACCCTGTGACTTTGCTGTAGTTGTTAATTATTTCTAATAGTTTTCTGATGGATTCTTAGGGTTTTCTATATATGGAATGATGTCATCTGAAAACAGTGAGCATTTCACTTCTTCCTTTCCAATTTGGATCCCTTTTATTTCTTTTTCTTGCCTAATTCCTCTGGCCAAAATCTCCAGTATTTTGTTGAGTAGGAGTGGAGAGAGTGGGCACCATTGTCTTGTTCCTGTTCTCAGAGGGATGGCTTTCAGTGTTTCACCATTGAGTATGATGTTGATTTAGGGTTTCTCATGTATGGCCTTGTTATGTTGAGGAACTTTCCTTCTATACTTATTTTATTCAGAGTTTTTATCATAAATGGATGTTGGATCTTGTCAAATGCTTTCTCTGCATCTATTCAGATGATCATGTGATTTTTATTCCTCATTTTGTTAATGTAGTGTATCACATTGATTGATTTGCAGATGTTGAACCATCCCTGCATCCCTGGTATGAGTCCCACTCAATCATGGTATATCATCTTTTTAATATATTGCTGTATTCAGTTTGCCAATATTTTGTTGAGGATTTTTGCATCTATGGTCATTAGTGATATTGGCCTGTAATGTTCCTTCTTTCTGTTGCCCTTGTCTGGTTTTGGGATCAGGGTGATGTTGGCATTATAGAACGAGTTAGAAAGTGTTCTTTCTTCTTCACTTTTTTGGAATAGTTTGAGAAGGATAGGTATTAAATTTTCTTTGAATATTTGGTAGAATTCTCCAGAGAAGCCATCTGGTCCAGCAGTTATGTTGTTTGGGAGGTTTTTGATTACTGTTGCAATCTCTTTACTTGTGATTGGTCTATTCAGATTCTTTATTTCTTCTTGTTTCAGTTTTGGAAGGTTGCATGAGTCTGAGAATTTATCCATTTCTTCTAGATTGTCCAATTTGTTGACCTATAGTTTTTCATAGTATTCTTTTATAATCCTTTGTTTTTCTTTGGTATCTGTTGTATTTCTCCTCTTTAATTTTAATTTTATTTATTTGAGCTTTCTCTCTTTTTCATTTAGTGAGTTTGGCTGAGTATATGTCGATTTTGTTTATCTTCTCAGAGAAACACCGATTAGTTTCGCTGATCTTTTCTACTTTTTTTTTTGTTTCTATTTCACTTATTTCTGCTCTAATTTTTATTATTTCC
Organism: Equus przewalskii; assembly: GCF_037783145.1. Taxonomy (NCBI): domain Eukaryota; kingdom Metazoa; phylum Chordata; class Mammalia; order Perissodactyla; family Equidae; genus Equus; species Equus przewalskii. The sequence goes on from NC_091838.1 coordinate 3,442,931, forward strand.
CTCCTTGCGCTGACTTTGAGCTTTGTTTGTTCTTCTTTTTCTAGTTCTGTTAGGTGTAGTTGAAGATTGTTTACCTGAGATTTTTCTTGTTTGTTAAGATGGGCCTGTATTGCTATGGATTTCCTTCTTGGGACTGCTGTTGCTGCATCCTGTGAGAGTTGGTATGATGTATGTTCATTTTCCTTTGTCTCCAGATAGTTTTTGATTTCTCCTTTGACTTGTTCATTGATCCAATGGTTGTTCAGTAGCCTGTTGTTTAGTCTCCACATATTTGTGTCTTTCCCAGATTTTTTCTTGTGGTTGATTTGTAGCTTCTTAGCATTGTGGTCAGAAGAGATGCTTGAAACTTGAAACTTGCCTTGTTTCCCAACATATGGTGAATGTTCCAAGTGCACTTGAGAAGAATGTGTATTCTGTATTTTTGGATGGAATGTTCTATGTATATCTGTTAAGTCCATCTGTTCTAGTTTTTCATTTAATTCCACTACTTCCTTGTTGACTTTCTGTCTGGATGATCTATCCATTGATGTAAGTGGAGTGCTGAGGTCCCATACTATTATTGTGCTGCTGTTAATTTCTCCCTTTAGGTCTGTTAATAGTTACTTTATGTACTTTGGTGCTCCTGTGTTATGTGCAGATGTATTCATAAGCGTTGTGTCCTATTGGTGGAATGTCACTTTTATCATTATATACTGCCCCTATTTGTCTCTCTTTGTCTTTTTACCTTGAAGTCTACTTTCTCTGATATAAGTGTGGCAACACCTGCTTTCTTTTGTTTGTCATTTGCTTGGAGTATCATCTTCCATCCCTTCACTCTGAGCCTGTGTTTGTCTTTAGAGCTGAGATGTGTCTCCTGGAGGCAGCATTTTGTTGGGTCTTGTTTTTTAATCCATCCTGGCACTCTGTGTCTTTTGATTGGAGAATTCAATCCATTTACATTTAGAGTGATTATTGATATCTGTGGGCTTAATAGTGCTATTCTATCTCTTGTTTTCCAGTTGTTCTGTATTTCCCTTGTTTCTCTTCCCATGTATTTCTGACTGTCATTTCAGTTTGGTGATTTTCCCAGTTTCCCCTTTATTTATCATTTGTGTCTCTGTTCTGATTTTTTGCATAGTAGTTACCATGAGGCTTGCATAAAAGATCTTGTAGATGAGATACTCCATTTTCTGATAGCCTCTTATCTTCATTAGCCTAAGCAGGTACCATCCCTTTCCTCTTCCCTGTCTAAATTATTTTTGTCACAAATTATTCCATTTTGTGTTGTGAGTTTGTGATTAAAATGAAGTGTTTATAGTTATTTTTGATGCTTTCCCTCACTTTATCTTTAATGTTATAATTAAATGTTTGCTAACCTGTTCTGATAGAAAGCTGCAATTTTCTGATTTTTTCTGTCTGTTTATCTCTTTGCTCAAGGCTTTGTAAACCTTTCCCTTTTGTTTCAGGTATAAGGGTATTCTTAATCATTTCTTGTAGGGGGTCCATGTGGCAATGAACTCCCTCAGCTTTTGTTTATCTAGGAGAGTTTTTATTTCTCCATTATATCCGAGGGATAGTTTTGCTGGATAGAGTATTCGTGGTTGAAAGTTTTTGACTTTCAGTATTTTGAATGTATCACTCCATTTTCTCCTAGCCTGAAAGGTTTCTGCTGAGAAGTCTGCTGAAAGCCTGATACGATTTCCTTTGTAAATTATTCTCTTCTGCCTTGCTGCCCTTAATATTTTTTCTTTTTCATTGACTTTTTCCAGTTTTACTAATATATGCCTTGGAGAAGGTGTTTTTACATTGATGTAATTAGGAGTTATAGTGGCTTCATGTACTTGTAATTCCATTCTCTTCCCCAGATTTGGGAAGTTCTCAGCTATTATGTCTTTGAACAAGCTCTCTGCTCCTTTCTTCCTCTCTTATCCCTCTGGAATACCTATAATCATTATGTTTCACATTGTAATTGAGTTGGATATTTCTCAGAGAACTTATTCATTTTTTTTAAGTCTTAGTTCTCTCTTTTCCTCCTCCTGAAGCATTTCTATATCTATGTTCTCTAAATTGCTAATTCTGTCCTCCATAATGTCAGCTCTGTTTTTTAAGGTTTCCAGAAGATTTTTTATCTCATTCTTTGCGTTCTTCATCACCAGCATTTCTGTTTGTTTATTTTTTTAGAGTTTCAATCTCTTCTGTGAAGTATTCCTTCTGCTCATTAATTTTATTCCTGAGTTCATTGAGCTATCTTTCTGAGTTTTCTTGTAACTCACTGAGTTTCTTTAGGAGAACGATTTTGAATCCTCTGTCACTTAGATTGTAAATTTCTGTGACCTCTGGATTGGTTTCTGGAGAATTGTCATTTTCCTTCTGATCGGAAGTGTTAATGTATTTCTTAATGGTATTTGATGAAATGAACCTTTTTTAGCTCATAGTGGTAGTATCTGGTTGGAGATTCCACCTGTCACCACTGGGGGGGCAGGAGCTGTGTTTTCTGAACCTGCTGCAGCTGCTGGAAATTATGCTGATAGCACTCGGCTGTGCCTGCCCACTAACCGCCACTGCCTGGTGGGTCACACACACTGGCACAGGCACTCTCGTGCAGATCCACTGTCCTGGCCAACCAGCCGAGTTGGTCCTCCAGCTGACCAGGCAGAAGGGGAGCAGAGGGGTGCTTTCTTTTGCACACGTGAGCCCACTCTGCACTCACTAGTGGCCCACCTGGGCTGCTGGGCTTGGTGGGGGCCGCATGTGGTGTCTGAGCTTCCTCAGGTTGGAGAGTTCCTGTGGGCTGGGTTGTATCTCCAAAAGTGAAAGTGTTCTCACAGAGGCCTGCCTCTTCCCCTGTCTCCTCTTAGAGTCAAGCGCCAGCCACTGCATGTGGACCTGTGATCTAGATTGCTGCTGCTGGGGAGGGGGAGGAGATCTCCTTGCCTCCTTCCGCTGCTTCCCAGGGACCCAGTGCCACCACCTTCAAACATATGGCTGTGTGGATCTCTCAGACATTCTATTGTGCTGTGTGGGTATGAATGTCCTTTTGGTTGTATCTTAGGAGGGAGAGACTAAGGGAACAGCTCTCTGCACCATGTTGCTGACGTCACTCCCTGGACATGGTTTTGAGGGCCATGATTTAGCCCATCACACTTTACAAAGGCTGAAAACAGAGGCTTGAAAGTAAAATATACTCTTTTAGTTGGTGTCACTGTGAAGAGTTTAGACCAGTGAGTAGAAAGCAATACATAGCATTTATTAATATAAATTTCAGATGTACAATTTTTCTTTTTCTTTTCCAGATGCATTTTATGTTCATTCAACAAATAATGATTAAGTATCTGCTATATACTAGGCACTGTTCACCCACAAACTTATCTCCCTGGTAATGACTCTTTGTTTTTTTTGTTTGCTTATTTATTTATTTATTCCTTTTGAGATATAATTAACACATGACATTATATTAGTGTCAAGTGTACAACATTACAATATTTTCTACACACAGAAGTAGGCAGTAATTAAGTGATTGAGGCATACTATGCCCTTTAAACTTGTGTGTGTGTGTGTGTGTGTGCGTGCATTTAAAATTTTTGACCTGGAGGGAAGTGGTGAGAAACATGCTGGGCACTAGGGAACTAAGGATTCAACTACAATGAGAAGAATTTGAATTGGAGAGAATCAGGATCTGTACCTGGTGGTGGATTTGACACATGTAGCTGGGGGCTGGGCAAGAGGTGGGAGGCAATGTGCTTATGAGTGTATGAATTCTAAAGCCAAGATTGCCTTCAAGAATGTGCTCATTTGTTAAGCATTTTACATTCTAAAGTTTCTTATTTACAAAAACATTTCTTTAAGGTCTTTTTTTTCCTTGAAATACCTTCATCGTGTAGTTCAGGTGGTGAAATATTCAATAATAATTGTAAATAGCAAGTGATTTTGTCAAAACAAACAGGATGTTGATCAAAGTGAACATGAGGTCAGTAACACAAAAGTCCACTGAAAATAAAAATAAACCACAGACAGACTCTATTTTAGGAGACTGAATCATTGGCGTCAAAATAAGAAACAAAGATATAACCATGGATCCAAATACAAATGGCAAACGCACCTGAAAGTAAAAGGAACATTACGATTAATGATGACTTTGTCCTCAAAATTTCTATAAACAACATAAGAACATTCTCTTTCTATTTGGAACAAATGTTTCTAGACACTAGGGAGAAAACTGCAAGTATGTTTTCAAATATATTTAGAGGGACAGTCTCAGTATTACATTATAGAAAATAAATTAGTGGCAGACTAAATGATTGTAAAAACGTGGAATTGTGTTTATTTATTTATACACCTTCTGTGTTTTTCATGAATGCCTACTCTATTCATGAGAAACTGTCACTTATTTACTAAAATCAGTGCTTTATTTTTAGGCATAGGAAAAAAATGCATTATTAGACATTATTGTCATAAATCAAAAATTACTATGTCCTTCCAGTATTAGTCTTTGAAGTATTTTTAGTTTTGGGAATTTGGGAACCCGGTCATATCATAGTTGTAACATTTGTTTATAATGCTCCTGTATCCGCCGTGTGCCAGTTTTTCCCAGAGCAGGACTATGAAGTAATAAAAAGAGGAGAAACGTTGGAATCAGAAAGTCTGGTTTGAAATGCAAGCTCTGCTGTTTTACTCATTCCTTCCTTCAAGAAACGTTCCCTGAATTCCTATGTGCCCCTTGCTATGCTGGGGACACAGAGGTATTTAGGACAGATAAGGGATGTTCCTCCAGGGATCTTAGCGCCACTGTTCAGCCCTATAACCTTGGGCTACTTAATTAATCTGGTCCTCAGACCCGTTTGCAGAGAGGAACAGGAAGACGGCCCCCCAAGTGCCCACCATGTGCCCGCCCCTCCCCTGACTCTGCACCAGTGCCCAGGGTCACCATCACTGCACAGTGAGAAGTCCGGGGCCCTGCATCCCGCCAGAACTGAAGGGAGGATGTGGCGGGCTGGTGGGTGCTACGGGATAAATATGTTCAGAAATTTTTAATCCAATATCTTCGAAATGAGTGCCTTGTGTGTGTTGTTATTGTTTAAATATAAAATCTGAAAGTCAGGGGAAAAAATGGGTCCTTGCAGATCCGTTTGCAAAATGAGGTTTTATCTGATGCTGGTCTTTTAAACTCTTTGTGAAAACTGCATACAGTGTACTTCAGTGGAATGACTTTTCTTAAGTAACTTTGTAACAGCGGTTTGTTTACATTTTTTACTCTTCTATGAAGCTAATAAGATTCTAAACAGAAAGATTCATCCTATTTCTCTGAGCTGTCTAGTGGAGTGCCTGGAACGTAGCAGGTAGTGACTGCATATTTGTTGAATAAATGGATGACTCAAATCCAAGATATTACCCTTCACTTTTTTCAACGTGGGGCATAGCCAAAGAGGGAGCCATTTGGGGGGAAGAAAGTCAAGATTCTCTAGGTTAGTGTTTCTTAATGGGCTTTTCTGCATAAGAATCCCCAAGATAACTGATAAATATACAGATTCCTAGGGCTCAACTGAGACCTACTGAATTAGAACCCCCAGGCGTGAGTCTGGGAATTTGGGTTTTAACAAACACTCAAGTGATTATTATGGTCCCTGGCATGAAATATGGGACTCTCATTTTACTTTCTACACAGTTCCTACAACCAGGAAGTATCTTAAATGGGTCACTTTATATTTATGACATGATTAAAGAATAAAACAAAAACTATTTGGAACCTCCTAGGATTCACATTATAGCAAGGATTGGCTTACATTATACCAAGACAAAATAAATGAAAATAAGAAAGAGAAATGATGGAAATAAAAACAGGGATAAAGAATAAATTAGGTTCACAAAATGCATGCCACAAAGCCCTGTACAGATTCTAAAAGCAGGCCGCCATGAGGTGTAAGCAAGTCAGTTCTTGAGGAGAAGCCCAAGAATTCCTGATGTTAAGATCAGAGAAACTTTCCTCAGTGGGTCCTTTGTGGTAAAAATATTCATCACTATCCTTTTAGTAAATGTAACAAAAATTTGAGCTCTGGAATCAGAACGTCTGGTTGAATTCCAGCCCTGCTCCTTTTAGCTAGGGTAGCTTACTTAATCTCAGAGGTCTGGAATTCTCTTGAGTTAAATGGGGTGACTAAGAGATGCTATGCCAGCTGTCTGACCTGAATCTACCCGGGCCTCCTTCTAATTCACTTCCTGCACTATGGTCTTTTCAAATGAGAGTCTGGTTTTTCTTCTTATGCATGTGATTGCTTAGGTAGTTCACCACGTACACAAGTGAGCCCATCTGAGGGGGCCGAAGGGAGCTGATAGCTGGCTCGTGCCCTGCTCACCAGGCTCTGTGCCTGGGCATGGGGTTGGGTCTGCCTAGAGGAAGGGGTGCTGTTTTATATTTTGCACAAAAATATTGTAGGAGCCTACAGTAGCCCTGCTGACGTTACCCAGAGGATAGTCTGCATTACTAGTTAAGTTCAGATTCAAAATTTTTATAATCACCCAAACTCAGGCTTAGATTAACATCTTATTGTAGAAAACGAAGACCTTATCAAAGGCATACGCAAGAACAGAACGCCACATCGCCTATGTCGGGCTGTCAACTGAGAGGATGATTTTGAGCAGGGACAATATCCTCCCCCCAAATTATTATTGTATAGCTCCTGAAAGATGACAAAAATGATAGCATTCATCTTCCTTGTAGAGTTTTGACCTTTGACTCTAAAAGTCAAGGCAGAAGTAGCCCATGCAGCTAATTGCACAGCAATAAACTGGGAAATGGAGGTCCAGACCAGATATTTCACAAAGTGAACTCAGAATTGGTTAGAAGCATCCCATATAGAATTAAAAAATTCTATTCCTCAAAAGAGTAGAAATTCAATAAAATTTTTATCCTTATTTACCTGATAAGGTCTAGGTGGATTGGGGTCCTGGCACCTTTAAGTAAACCTATCATATGTAGCCCTCTTATAACCCAGGTTGCTAATCCTGAATATTTCATTAAATTGACTAATTATGAGGTTATAATAATAATAGAAGTTAAGATGATTATCTGGGTGACAGCTACAGTTGGACAGAGTGGTTATTAAGCATAGAGAAGATCAAAGGCAGTTGTCCTTCTTGCCTTGCTGTGTAGACCATCCTTGATACTGAAAGCAGTGGACCACACATGCTGCTAAACATTGAAGTTGAGATCCCAAAAGAAATGGCTCTGCATGGGAAGGATTGCTCTGTCCATCCAGGTGACAGGAACAGCATCCACAAAAATTTAAAGATATTTTCAAAAAAGTCAGTCACTTTTGGGGCCGGCCTGGTGGTGCAGTGGTTAAGTTTGCACGTTCTGCTTCAGTGGCCCGGGGTTCGCTGGTTCGGATCCTGGGTTTGGACATGGTACCACTTGTCAAGCCATGCTGTGGAAGGTGTCCCAGATATAAACAAGAGGAAGATGGGCGCGGATGTTAGCTCAGGGCCAGTCTTCCTCAGCAAAAAGAAGAGGATTGGTGGCAGATGTTAGCTCAGGACTGATCTTCCCCAAAACAAAACAAAAAAGTCAGTCACTTTTGCTTGATTGCAAATATGGCAATAATTCTCTACTTCTTTCTGCTTCCATACCCTTTGTAATATGACTTTGCAGCTCCTTCCAAGAGAGGGAGTCTCTTTACTCACTTCTTGAATCTGATCTGGCCTTGCGGTCTGTTTTGGCCAGTAGAATGCATTGGAGGTGATTGTTCACCAGCTCTGAGCTTACACCTTGAGAGGCATCACAAACTTCTGTTGCTCTCTTGGAACACTGCCTAGCTACCATATGAACAAGCTCAACCTAGTTTGTCAGAGAACAAAGTGAAAACCAGCCATCCTGGCTCTGGAACTGTGAAAATGCACCTCACAGACCTCCAAATACAGGGAGCATAACTGACCCAGGGTCCCAGCTACTGCGTTATGAAATCCATGTGGCATTTCTGCTAAAGCCGTGCCTCCTTCAGGCTCTTCCCAGCCAACGACTTTGTGAGGCAGAGATACTAAGTAATACTCGTGTACCTGATGGCCAGCTTTGGCTAAGGGGCTCCCCTGCAGAGTGCCAAGACTTTCTTGTACTGCATGGCAGCCTAGGATGTTTTTCTCATCCGCCCCTCCTTGACTCCTTTATTTTGGGTCAAACTTGCATTGTGGTCCCGTAACTCTCCCAGCCTAACCTGGCTTCCTTCTCGGTTTCTCTAACACAAGCGTTAATAAAATCCTTGCACCTTTAATCCTGTCCTGGCGTTTGCTTCTAAAAGAACCCAAATTAGCCTACCAGTTGCAGGCTCAAAGATATGGGAGAGCATGGCCACCCTCAGTAAAGCAGCATACCCAAAGCTACACACCCTGTGTGCAGACACAGGAATGAGTCCAGCAGAGAGCAGAAGAACTGCCCCGCTGAACCCAGCCTAAACTGGCAACCTGCAGATTGAGAGCTAGAGTGGTTGTTTTAAGCCAGTGGGTTTGGGGAAGGCTTGCTTGCTAGGCAACAACAGTTGAATGATACAGTCACGAATACTATGATTGAGTGAAAATAGAAAAGATTTTCAGTGGGGGATGAGTATTATACGCTTAACTAAGACAAATAACTGACATTAGAAATGTAAGAAACCATGTCACAAGGGTATGAAGTGTGCTGCAAAATTTCTCCAAAATGATTATCATTAAAGTGGAGTTCAAAATTATATGATAGAATTGCACTATCTTACTACTTATGATGTGATGGTCTTTTTCAGTGATAATCTGATTGTAGAGATAATCAAATTGAATTAATAGTTCAATTCTTTTCTTTCTTTTTTCAATCACAAGTGCTTAGACACCTACAGTTTTGCCTCTAATTATTTATTTACAAGATCAAAAGTATTAAGCTTTGTTTCTCTAGATGATCTCTGTTCTAAAATACAGAGAGCTTCTTAGTAATAATGTTGACAATGTTAAAATTCACAGAGCAATGATTGCAATCAAAGTCCACTTATTCGCTGTCCTCCATTTCATGATTTTAAAGTGCATTTTGAACTTTCTAGGACTAGCTTTTGTGTAGGACTTAGAAGGCACTTGTGAGGACTCCAAGGATATTAAACTTGGAATCAGTCTTACTAGTGTGACATCAAGTCAGGCATCTAAGTCAGGCTGGGGACGGTGAGGGGGCATTGTTGGGGAGGCAGAGAGAGGAGTGTCTATTCTGGAAACGGTGAGTTGTTTAGAAAGGCTGGTGTGTGGTGAGGGCGTGTGTGTGCACGAGGCGGCAAGAGGTGAGGACAGAAAGTCAGGCTCGAATCAGGTCTTGGAGAGCCTGCTGTGGTCAGCGGAGAAGTTGGTATTTGGTCTGAAGGAAGGTGGTGGTGGGGTGACGGTGTGGGTGTCGCAGCAGCTGTGAGAGTGAGATTGGGAGGAGATGCAAGAAAACAAGACCACAGAGTATTTAAGCAGAAGTGACAGGATTTGATGTGTGTTTATAGCGTTATCTCTGGAAACTGAGTGGAGGCTGGATCGGAGGGAGGAGACCAGAGGTGAGCATGTAGATTAGGAGGTTGTTGCTGTAAACCAGGTGGGAAAGACCAGGGCCTGGGTCCTGCGGGTGGGAATGAAGAGGGGGAGTACCTGAGGAGATGTTAGTGAGGCAGATTTTTACAGAACTGCTGACTGGTTTGAAGTAGAGTGTAAACAGGTTACAGTTCTCTCCCTCACTTTGTTTCAAAAATCTCCTTGCGTGTGTTTCTGTATTCCTGAGACCAAATTGTGGGAGGAGTAATGGTAACGTGCTTTTGTTTACTTTGCAAAATTTATGTTTTTCTTTTAGATTCAGCATAACATTTTTATACTCGTTTCAGAGAAGGTGCGTGAAGCCACCTTTTGACTTTTTGAGGCATGTTAAATGGAGGTTTTTCAAAATAAATTTCAAACCTTCTTATTTTTGTAAAGGCTCCGAACACAGATGGTAGAGCAGAATTTCAGTTCAGTGTGCAGCCGCTGGGCTGATCCTCGTTGTGGCCTCCGGCCTTGAAGACACATCCATTATGCGGGATGTCTGGTCGCTGAAGTGCCACGGCATCTTGGCTGTAGTCACAGCCTCTCCCAAACCACACACGCTCTGCTCCTACAGGCTCATATACCTCTGTGTCTGTCTGTATAGACAATATGTTTGTAGTTTATGTTTTTACCGGTGTATCATTTGGTCTTTATCCAGAATATTTGAAGAGTTAAGTTGTTCTCGGTAAATGAATTTTCTAGGTAACTGAACAACTCTTCTTTCAGGGGTAACTGTTTTAAAAAAATTAAAATTTGGTGGAATTTTTCTAATGCATTTCAAATACTGCTCTGCCTTGTTAAAGTAAACTGAACATAATTTAATATTTTCTTAAAGACTCAATGTTGTCATAAAAATTCATCACTTGATTCTGTGGCAATATAATTATTTGGTATTAGAAAAATGGTATTTCTTTGATCATAAGTACAACGTGCTAATTATGGAAAATATGAACAGTATAAAAAAAGGAAATAAAAATTACTTATAATCTGGGGCTGGCCCAGGGGCGCAGCGGTTAAGTTCGCACGTTCTGCTTTGGCGGCCTGGGGCTCACTGGTTGGGAAGTACAAGCAACCACTAAGTCCGGATCTTCCACCTGACACTTCAGTCCCCTTAGATAGTGACTCTGGCCCCAGGTGAGAGCAAACGACCTCATGACTTAGGAAAGCATAGGAGTCTCACCCAGACCCATGGACTGTGGGTTCTCCCCTGCTCAGCTTCCGTGAGTAACGGCTGCTAGTGCCCCACAGCCAAACCCTTCTCCTGAGAATCACTCTCCGTCCTTGGGAGGATGGGCAGGGAGGAGGGTAAGCGGCCTTGCTTGGAAAAGTCTGGAAGTTTATATCCTTTCCTCAGAAGCAGCCCACAGCCATTGACTGACTAACAGAGGGTACAGAAGCCCAACCCTATTGCCTCGGGTTGGGAAGAGTTTGTGTTATTCCTACTCTAGCAGTGCTGTCCAATGGAAACATAATATGAGCTGTTTGTGTAGTTTTTAATTTTCTGGTAGCTACATAAAAAACCAAACAGGTGAGATGTATTGAATAATATATTTTGTTTACCCACAAATATCCAAAATGTTATCATTGCAATAGGTAACGTTTGTAAAATTATTAATGAGCTAGTTGACATGGTTTCGTTCATTCAAGATCTTGATTTCTCGTCTTACTCCTGTAGAACATTGCAGTTTGACGAGCTGCATTTCAAGTGCTCACTAGCCCCATGTGGCCAGTGGTGACCAGGTTGGACAGTGCAGCCCTAGGGTGCTCTGTAGAATCTGGCTGAGGCTGGACTTCAACCGAAACCACATCTTTGCTCAGCTCCTTCCCCTGCCCCATCCCGAATCCTTGCCTTCTCACCAGTGTCTCCGGAGAGCACTCCCTCTGTAACACGCTGGCACGAGGATCCCCATCTCAGACTCTGCTTCTAGGAAACCCAGTATAAGATGAGAATGTTTAAAATCAAAGGCAACAACGATCAGGCAAATGAAAATCCTTGATACTGTTTATTTTCTGCTAAGTTATACAATTTGTGCCAGTTACTTAGAGGGTCTGTAATTTTTTAAAATTTTATTTATTTATTTTGTGAGGAAGATTGGCCCTGAGCTAACATCTGTTGCCAATCTTCCTCTTTTTGTTTGAGGAAGATTGTTACTGAGCTAACATCTGTGTCCATCTTCCTCTGTTTTGTATGGGATGGTGCCACAATGTGGCCTGACCAGTGGTGCTAGGTCTGCGCCTGGGTTCTGAACCTGTGGACCCTGGGCCTCCCAAGCGGAGCCCGAGAACTTAACCACTACACCACCAAGCCTGCCCCAAGGGTCTGTAATTTTTATGAGACACTAGCATTTTAGATAATCTGAGAGATCAGCTTTGAAATATACAATGAATTTTCAGAAGTATGATTTTAAGTTGCAAGTGTAGGAAACATTGATTAAAAACTGCATTTAAATTGTTTAAGAGAATTTGAAATTCATCATATTTAAGACTTAAAATTTTTAGAGTTACAAGACACAAGTGATAAGAAAAGTTATGCAAGACAGACATTTCAAGTCTTAAAAATTCAATGCATTTTAACATGCATTTAAGATTTAAGGGAATTAATTGTTTATAAACCGTGGGTGAGGTTTTATTTTCTGGTGGAATTGAATATGTTCAATTTGTTAATCAACCATTTATCAAAGAATAAGAAAAAGAAATTTTTATGTAAAATTTTTAGTTCTCTCTATATTATCATTTATAAGTTAAACTTAATGGTTTGTGGAAAATTATAATTTTGAATTTATACCGTAAATTGGCTAATAATTTTAACTCCAACTTTGGGACATTATAAAACTCACATTAACCTCTAATCCAGATTGTTTTTCTCTTAGAAAGGGAAGAGTAAAAGATAAAAAAGTTTTATCTGGTGTCAGCTCAACGCTTTCTTCCCCATCCCACATTTTTCCCACCACTGTTAAATGAACAGTATCCTTTATAAAGATTTCTTTGGGAATATTGTCCCTTACTTTAATTTGGTTGCTTTTAATGTGGAAAATTCCTTGTCCTCCCTAACAGGTCCCAGCTTCGGTCAAACCCTTAGGACTTGGGAGTATCACCAAGTTTTAAGTGTGTCTGGGAAAGCTGTGGATGCTTAGCTTGTGTTTCCTGCCACATTCCTGTCTTCAGTGCAGACTAAGACCAGGGCCTCTGGTCTCCACACGCAGGAGAGGAGCAGCCTGGGGCAGGTGCCCTGCCCTCTTAGATTCTCCTACTTGGGTCTCCCATAAACGGAGGGGAACGTTTTCTCTGATGAGCCTTTTTTCTCCCATAGGCGCACAGCTTTAGTTTCTGGAGGACTAGGGCGGATTTCTTAAGGGTAGAGTCTTTCATAGATTTACATCTTGCAGCAACTTACACAAGAGAGTGGGAGCTTCAGGCTCACCAGACCCCAAGAAGTCCCCCTTCCCCGCTGAAACTGACATATATTGCAACCTCCCAGGTGTCAGGAGGAGGGTTTCCAAGTGGTCCCGTGTATGCTGCCTCTGAAGAGTCCCTCTAATGGGAAGCAAATCACAGTGTTGCTCAGGCCAGACAGAGGTCACCGCTTTTCTGGGCAGCCTTGTGCACAGAGCTGGGGAACTGGCCTTTCAAGTTCCCCCAGACCTTGTTTTTTAGATCTTTGGCTCAGGAGCGGATGTAAATCTCAGCTGGTGGCGCCATGATTAATGCACCTCTAAGGGTCAGCCAGTATTGCACCTATCTATTTCTACTCCTAAATTTCCTTCACTAACAATGAGAATTCTGGGCAGATTATGAAATCTGAGGGTCTCTTTAACTTACTCCCCATATTAATGTGCTTCAAGTAATCCTGATTTTCTAAACTGCATGCATGCATGGTGTCTTGTCTGATGGGCCCTTGCAAGAGTCCCCCAAGTCATGTTATGGAAGCAGAGATCTTTTGTCCCTTTGCTGTTGAGTGGCTAGAACTCCAGTCCTGACAGTTGTCCACATCGCTAGAGACTCCTTTGACTGTTGTCAGGCCTGCTACTAAGACATCCCTGAAGGCTTTGCAACCCAATGTAATTCCTTATTTCAGAGGTAAAGATAAAGGATGTATAGTGGTGCTTGGGATTCAATGTTGTCCCTTCAGGTGGCCCTGGAATAAGAATCTAGACATAAGCGGGCTACACTGTTTACGCTTGGTCAGGAATATGACAGCTCAGAAACTGTAAGGACCAAACTTGAGGGTGATAGTTCTTTCTAGCCAGGGTCCCTCCGTTTTGACATGCCGGAAGCCAGATCTCCAAATCTGGTGTTGTAGATTTGTCAGCTCTTGATTAGGAGAGTCAGCCCCATTCAATTGGCCACACAGTCTGACAGCATTGCTGCACTCATCTCACTCGACCTTCTGCTCTAATAGTCTGCAGATCCAGAAAAATCTCACTGGACCTTTCAAACACAGCCATCTCGATCTGCAGTCATTCACATTTTGCTATCAGTGCCCTTTATGGCTTGCTCATCCCTAATTCAAGGTTTGACTTGTTTGATAATGAAGCAAACCAGGGAGTAGGAGGAGAATGAGAATGAGAATGAGACTCAAGCAAAATTGGGTCTGAAGGTTTTTTGTGCCGTGTCTTCAGGTGATGATCATGGTGAGGAACACCGGTGCTTGCTCTAGTGAGCTGCTTTATGTTAGCTAAGAGGTGCGCCAACCTCTGGGCATTGACTTTTGCAGAACCCACCTGTGCTCACTACAGGAAAGGGCCCTGGGAAGCTGCTGGAGGAAATCTGATTCAGGTGTCCCAGGACCATGGCTCCTAACGCAACGTGGCTGGGAGTGTGAGGAGACAAGGTAGTGCCTGGAGGATGCAGTTCCAGGCAGTGACCCTGAAACTCTGCCTTCATGTGTCTTCAATGTTTTCATTTTTGACTTATGTGCCTTTTTTTTTTTTAAAGATTTTATTTTTTTCTTTTTCCTTCCCAAAGCCCCCCGGTACATAGTTGTATATTCTTTGTTGTGGGTCCTTCTTGTTGTGGCATGTGGGATGCTGCCTCGCCGTGGTTTGATGAGCAGTGCCATGTCCGCTCCCAGGATTCGAACCAACGAAACACTGGGCCGCCTGCAGCGGAGCGCGCAAACTTAACCACTCGGCCACGGGGCCAGCCCCAACTCATGTGCCTTTTTAATGTCCAAGCTAGCTTCCAGGTGACTGCTGTAACAATTCATGTGTGCTAGGTAAATTAAAGCATTATTATTTGGGAAACCTTGATATTGGATTAAAAATTCATTAATTTTATTGCAAGAAATTTTAATATTACATTTGTCAATTGAAAAACGTCATTATCGGTTAAAAGTCCTGTCAGTTGTGGATTTTTAATAATTGGCATGAGTGAGCAAAGTGTCTTATTGACCAGGAACATAAAAAATTTCAATAATTCAAGAATCAAGGATTTCAAGAAATTATTATTAAAAGTTTTGATAAAATATTATAGTGTTTCAAGCGTAAAATCTATAGTAGTGTTACATCTAGGGGAGTAAGCTCAGGTTTCTCATGAAAATTTTGCAAAGATTTGTTTGGAAGTTTTATAGAACTTCAATGTTAAATATATTCCTTAATATTTTATATTTTTATAATTTTATAATGCAAATGAAATATAGTGAAGTGTTTTCTATGTAATTCTTTTGTTTACTCGAGCGTGCTGTGCAGCTATTACCAAATTCTCTTGGTGCCGTGACATGGGAGGGGAAGCATTGCCCTACAGGAACAGCAGTACGTGTGCCCCAGGAAGCTAAGACATTATACCACTACTTGTGATTGCGAAGAATGGGAAGCCCTTTAAATACCCACTAATGTGGAAACAGAGTGAAGCCATACTAAAGAATATTATGCAGCAGGTGAAAGAATGTGTTAGATCACTAAGTTCTAACAGAAAGATCTCTAAGAAGTATTATGAAATCAAAATGAGGACATGGCATTTTACTAATGCTGATAGGAGACATATATTTATAATAAATAATATAATCTGTGATAGCTTTGCTTTTTACAAATAGGTTGTATTAATGCATTTCTTATGTAATTGAAATTCAATTTATCTTGAAAAAGTGTTATGATACAATATAGTAAAATAGGAGAGTGGTCTTAATTTTCTTTTGAAAATTTCATAAAATTACCAAGTTTTGTATAAGAGACATGACCTGAACAACACTAAATTCTGCACATTCTATATAAATGATTATATGTTGAGGCTCAGTGATGACTAGACAGCCCTCCCTCTACGTGGTGCAGAGCAGATTAAATTAATTAAATCCGCCCTCCCAAATAAACTAATCAGAGATATCTTTCCCTATAGAGCTGTAGAAAAAACTTGAGGCCTGCTGTAAAGTATTTCAGAAATGGATTTACCTGCTATGTTGGTCAGGACTGACGTGCCAGAATGTGAAAACAATCCTTGGCGTAAGTAAGGCTTCTGCAGTCTGCGAGGCACCAGCAAGTTCAGCGTCAAAGGCATTCTCAAACCTGGCCGCATTCTCCTTTTTCCCAGTCCCAACAGCTCGATCCCAGTTAGGGAAATTAGGCAGAGGACAGTCATCCTCGCCAAAGTACTGAGAGTTTGAAACCAAGCCATGGTTAGCACCCCTCGAGTATTCAGAAGTCCAAACAACCAGAAAGTAGCTGAAGCTGGACGTCTTTTTGGTAGCTGTGGATCTGGGCACCTGGCATAGAAAGGCTGAATTATATAGGTAGACAGTAACAAGGTCTGAGTAGCTATTCCTAAGGGATAAACAGAAAGTTTGATCCAAAGACTGAAGAAAGAAACAGAGACCTTTTGAGGAAATAACAGGGCTCTCCACTCCTGGAAGGTCGTCCCCAGCCCTGCATGACTGAGAGTGGCGATGACAGTCACTATGGCACCAGCAGCCCAAATGCTCAGGGAGACAGCTACATTCAATGAGGAGTATTTTAATACCCCTTTAGGAGACTCAAAGATTCCTGCCCCTATATGGCACTAAATAACATATTTCCAGGGAAGAATCCTATTACCCTCAGGAGTTGCATGCTTTTTCCTTTTTCCTTCTGTTTTAGTCCTGAAAAAATAATTTGATATTTGTGTATGGATTGCTAATTTTTATACATTCCCCCCATGATTCTTCTGTAACGTGCTTTCTTGATTTAGCCATCATCTTTAAGGCAATAATAAGCATTATATTATTGCACTTAACTTTGTTCTAAAAATGATTAACTTGTGAATTGTTCTAAGATTTTGTGAACTCTTTTTAAGGCCACAGTTAAAATGTTTCATGTGTTAATTATTTAGAAATTCAAATATGCCTGGTGATGGTTGCACGACATTGCAAGTGTAATTAATGCCACTGAGTTGGTCAAAATGGCAAATTTTATACTATATCTATTTTACCACAAGCTAAAAAAATTAATAATGTAATATATACAAAAAGCCATCCAGTCATACACTTTAATTGGGTGAGTTGTAGGATATGTGAATTATATCTCAATAAATCCGCCTTTGAAAAATCGCATATACCACTGAACAAGTTAGTCACAGCTGATTGAGAAAGGAAGACTTAAGTTTTGGGCAGAGAACTCTCCTTTGGAGGTATGGCATTGATACTATGTAACTCTAAGCTAATATTTTAAAAACTGTATTTCAAAGGAACTGTAGTTTAATGTAAAAAATGTAAATTTTGTATTTAAGTGGGCCAAGGTTTGAATCCCACATCTGCCACTTAGTAGCTGCATGATTTTTAGTAAGTTGTCTTATTTCTTAGAATCCGTATTTCCTGATTCATATGTAAAATGAGGATAATAATTTCATTTGATCATAGAGTCATTTCCATAGAACTGATTAAGTAACCTGTGGGAAACACCCATTGGAGTACCTGACCTGTCAGGGCTTAATAATTGCCCTTGTGTGTACTGCTACCTAACAAATTGCCCCAAAAGTCAGTGACTTAAAACAACAGTATTCTCTCATAGTTTCTGTGGGCTGGAATGTGGGTGCTGCGTCCTTTGGCTCTGGGTCTCTCATGAGGCTGCAATCAGCTATCAGCTGGAGCCGCAGTCATCTCAAGGCTCCTCTGGGGAAGGATCCACTTCCAAGCTCACTCACATGGTTGTTGGCTAGATTCAGTTTCTTACAGGCTCTTGGACTAAGGGCCTCAGTCCATCACGAGCTATTAGCTAGAGGCCTTCCTTGGTTCTTTCTATGTGGGCCTCCTCATAAGGCAGGTGACAATGTGGCATCTTTCTTGATCCACCAGAGAGAGAAAGTGCTAACGGGACAGAAGTCACAGTCTCTTGTAATATAACCTTGGAAGTGACATCCTTTCCCCTTTGCTGTATTCTGTTCTCTAGAAACAAGTCACAAGTTCCACCCACAATCAAGGGGAGGGGATTACCTTAGAACATGAATACCAGGAGGCAGAGATCATTGGGGGACATTATCAGTATCAGTTAGGTTGTATATAATGAAATTTCGTTGGGGAAGCACTCATTCTTTTATTATAATTAGGTATCAATATTGCTCCTGTGGATAGATATAAACCAATCTATTAATAGATATATTTAGGAGCTTCCAGTTCCAGGATAAAATCTTGAGTCTAATAACACAATATCCAAATGTCCAGGACACAACAGAAAATCCTTCACCATACCAAGGACCTGGGAAATCTCACCTTGAACAAAAAAGACAATCAGCAGACAACAATACTGAGATGGCACAGATATTGGAATTATCTGGCAAATATTTTAAAGTAGCCATCGTAAAAATTCTTCAAAAAGCAAGTGCAAACATACTTAAAAGAAATGAAAAAATAGAAAGACCCAGCAGAGAAATAAAATATATAAAGAGAAACGAAATGGAAATTTTAGAACTGAAAAAATATAATAAATTAAAAACTCAATGGATGGGTTCAACAGCAGAGTGGAGAACACAGGGAAAGAATCAGTGAACTTGAAAATAGAACAATAGAAATTACCCAGTGTGGAATGTAGAGAGAAAATGAACTGGAAAAAAAAAAGTATAGAGACTCAGTGATTTTTGTGGGCCTATAACAAAAAGTCTAATATTTGTGTCATTAGAGTTCCAGAGAAGAGGACAAAAAGAGTGTTCTCAAAAAATATTCAAAGAAACAATGGTTGAAAATTTCCCGACTTTGGTAAAAGATATAAATCTACAGATGTAAGAAGGTGAATGAGTTCTAAACATGATAAATCCAAAGAAATCCATGCCAAGAAACATCATAACCAAACTTCTAAACACCAAAGGAGCCAAAGATAAAGAAAAAAATATAGGAATTCTACAGGAAAAATGACTCCTCACCTTTAAAGCAAAACCAATTTGAATAAATGTATTTAGGCCTCTCCTGTCTCTAAATCACATGTGCAGCTTGTGCCACTATGTAGGTGTCAATACATCCAACATATTTTTTTTACTAATTCATATATTCATTCATTTATTATTTGTTTGTAGCAGGATAAAGTATAAAGAAATTAACTTATGATTTGTTTTTGTTTTGGTGTGTTCATTTTATTCAGGAAATATTTGTTGAGCACCTACTGTGTGCAAAACTCAAAGTTGACAAAGACCTTTTATATTCTAGTCAGGGCAGACAGAATCACTTTGGCATCCTAGTCAAGGGGAAGAGAAGTAAACACACAAGAAAGAAAAATATATAATATGTCAGACAGGGATGACTGATGAATGGTGGTAGTGGTGGTGGTAATGACAGTGTTTGTGTGCAATGAAAGGGTTAACAGTTAATAGGTAATATTTTCTCCAAACACAGGGACACTTGCAGAAAGTTTTACCCTTAGTTGGACTTGCTGCAATTAGAGATAAATGAGTGTCTTCCTGGTGTTTCTGTTTACTGACTCCTGATCCTAGGATGTTCCTAGCATGCTGTAGCTGGCTGTCTGGATTATTTCTTGTACAATTTGTAGTTTTTAGATTAAAGCTTCACTCAAGAAAGGGATCTGGGTATGGACCACTCCAAGTACAGAGGACTAGCAAGTATCTAAGCTTGGGGACAAGAATATTGGCATTGGAGATTTGAAGTGATTGGATTCTTGATATATTTTGAAAGTGGACCCTACAGAATTTGCTGATGCATTAGATGTGGGCTTGTGAGAGGTTGACAGGAATGAGAATGACCAAGGTATGTGAGCCTGGCAGCAAGAAGAATGGAGGCGCCTTTATAGTGCTCTATTGTTTGATGTATCTATTTGCCTTTGATGAGCATTTTTTTGCTATTAAATTCAATGCAGCAGTGACATTGTTCACAATTTCTTCTTAGACACATTTGAGTTCCTCTAGGATGTTCATAAGAGTGGGATTGCTGGTTCACACAGTACTGCTGCTTCATTAGTTCCCAGTTTCACATCTTTGCCAACACTTAGTATTGTCAGGCTTAAAGTTCTTGCTGATCTGATGGATGTGAAATTATATCTCAGAAACATATTAGACCTTTGCCCATATTGTACTTGTTTGTTCTATTTTCTGTATTTCCATCTTTTGTTTCTCTCTCCGTGTTTCTGTCCAGATATTTTATTTTGGTGTATCTTGATGTGTTAATGTGGAACTCTTGTTACCATTCCAAGTGGTTTCTTCATCTCAAGCCTTAGTAAATTTCATTATTACCCGCCCAATGGATCAAAACTACATCCAAATGTCTTTAACACTTTTCTTCACTCCCTACATCCAGTCCATCACCAAGCTCTCCCGCTTCTACTTCCAAACATCCATATCCGATCACGTCTCCCATTCTACTACAAATATCTTGTCTGAGCCACTCTCATTTATCTTTAGATAATGAGAAAAAGCTTTTCACTCATTTTCCTGCTTTAGCTACTGTCTTTCCCCAATTAATTCTCTGAAACTATTTAGTATTTATAGTAAAATCTTAATGTCATTTTATTTACTTATTTTTGGTTAAATTTAGGCCTAGGTATGCTATGTTTATTTTCACTTGTAAATTCTGTCTTTTAAACATTTTCTTACTGTTTGATACCGGTTTATAATTGATCTTAGACTCAACTTTATTGCTTAATAATTATTTTCTTAATAATTCTAAAATATTGATAATCATTTAGTTTGTAGATAATGACAGTTTTGGAGTCACTTTTCCTTTTCCTTTCTATTTTTTTTAAATCATTTTATGTCTATGACCTACCTCATGGAGAAAAATGTACAAGAATGATCATAGATGTATTATTTGTCATCACAAAAATTTTAAAGCCATGTATATGTTATCAATAGGGGAATGAAAATATAAATTTTACTAAATTCACACAGTGCAAAATCACAAAGTAGTCAATTATGAATGAACTAGAGATCTCAGTGTTAATATGTGTATAGTTAAAAAACGTAAAATTGAACAAAATTGTAAGTTGCACTGTGTATAGTCTATATATAGTGTGAAACTGTATAATGTTAAAATATTAAAAATGAGTGCCATATATTATTTATGAATACATACATATGTAAAAAATATAGTGATATTCAAGATAGGGGTTCCCTCTGGGGGTAAGTGAGGGAAATGAGAAGGGAGGTACGCACTGGCTCTTCAACAATATTGCTAGTGTTTAATTTCTTAAGTTGAGTGTTTATGATGTTTTTCATATTATTCTTCCTATTTAAAAAAGAGTTTGAATATTACTTTAATCCTCAGATCATACTCCCTGCTTACAATTCTCCAGTGGTTTCCTGTTGCCCTTAGAATAAAGTATCAACATAACACGGTCTATGAGGGTCCACATGACCCGTTTCCTGACTGACTCTTCAGTCTCCTCCACTCCTCTCTCCTCTCCTTCAGGAAACTTCGGTTACTCTATGCTTCAAATCCTCCACCAATTCCTAGCTTTCTTGCCTTAAGCAAGTTACTTCTTCATGTCTGTTTGCTCATGTGTAAAATGTAGATAATAAAAGTACCTGTCTCATTGGGTTGTTGTGAGGATTAAGTGTATTAGGACATAAAAAGTTCTTGGAGCTGTACCTGGCATACAGTAAACGCTTGGTAAATATTAAGAAGATCATTGTTACTATAAACATCACTGATGACATAATTTGATCATGAATGACGTTTCAGAGGAAGTGATAGTTAAACTGAGAACTTAAGAGGCGGAGACTGGCAGGGAGGAGGATTCCAGGCAGAAGAAAGAGCATCTGCAAAGCCTCTTAGGTGAAAACAACCTGGTGTCCTCAAGAATCGAAAGGTAGGCATCGTGGCTGTGAATGAAGGGGCAAGCAACAGGGGTGGGGTCAAGTAGGGTCTTTTAGTTTATACCTTACAAAGTTGTGTAATGATGGGTGCTTTATTCTACTGTGGCTCAGGTGGGTCTTGAGCGGTGTAGTGAACCCTGGATGGTGCATAACGATCCTTATCTCCCGGTATTCACACTCTTGTGTAGCTGCCTCCCATATTGTGCTACTACTAGTGTTGGTCTGTGTGACGATAGAATACAGATGAAGAGATAATATGTCAATTATAAGATTATGTTATAAAAGGCAGCAAAGCTCCTATCCACCCTCCCTTCCCATTCTCTCAGTCTCTCTCTCTCTTTCTCTCTTTTTCAGATTACTTGCTCTGGGGCAGCCATTGGCCATGTCATGAGGAAGCTTTATGGGGAGACCCACCTGGTGAGGAAGTAAAGCCTCTTGTTGAAAGCATGTGAGTAGGCCATCTTGGAAGAGGACCTTCTAGCCTCAGTTGAGCCTTCAGATGGCTGTAGTCCTGGCCCACAGATTGACTGCAATCATGATGTTCTCAGATTTAGACCCTCCCAGCTAATGCTTTCTCAAATTCATAGCCAACAGAAAATATGAGATAATAAATACTCCCTGTTTTAAATCACTAAATTTTGAGGGTAGTTTGTTACACAGTAATAAATAGCGAATATACCTAGCATTGCTACACTAGGAATCTCAATAAAGCCAGGGCAAAGGGGATGGGGTCTGCTGAAGGCAATGAACTAATGGCTATGGGAAGGCATAAATTAGAGGTCCCATCAGGTGCCAGGAAGTATCTCTGGACTTAAGTAACAGCAGGATGTATTTGGATCTTCCTCGCTGGTGAATTGAAGATAGAGAATACATTCCTGTTTTTGCTACTATTGCCTCAGGAACTGGGCAGGCGGGAACGCTGTCATTCTTAGCAGTTAGTGACACCTTGTTAAGCCTCTTCCTACTTCAGATGTCAAGGCTTGGAAACTGACCAGGGAAATGATTGTTCATGCTGTGTTATGGTCCAGGTAAATTAGTTTTGTCCAACTGTGGTGTTCCTGTCTACTTGAAGTTATGGTATCAATAGAGTACTAATCTTTAAAAGTCAAATGTTTGCATTTTTCTTATTCTGTGGACTCTCCAAAAAAAGATAAAGGCGTATATTAATACTTTATGCCTATCTATGCTAAGGTGTTTCCAGGAATTACTTCATTTAATCTTTATTCCAATTGTTCTTATTATTATTCTCATTTTAGGGACGGGTAAATAGGCTCAGAGAACTTCCATAACTTGTCAAATGTCCACGTACCATGTCAGGCCCAAGATTCAAAGCTAGGTCTTTTGATTCTAAACTTCATGCTTTAAACCGTTGCTCTATCCTGCATCCTCATAGTAGCTAAAAACCCTTTCCCAGTAAGTGGCAAGATGGAAAGTTAATATGCATCATTTGACCTGCTTTTCTTTCAGACTTTAAAGTTATTTGTCTAAAAGTGAACTTTTGCAAAATTACTTCCATCCTGTTCCAATCATTATACTTTTAGATCTTTCAGATGCCTGGTTTCATCTCGATGGTCTCCAGTCAATACGTAGCACAGTAATTACACAGATCGTAATTTCAGGTGGTTGAACGCTAAAAGCGGCAGTGGGACCTATTCTTTTCATTCAGTTGTGTCTTGATTGTTGGTTGGTGGTAGAAACAAAAGGACTGGCTCTAAGTTTCTGCTGAGCAAATGTCATATTTGCTTCAATGAGGATGAATTTAAGGGGAATACCAGAATCTTCATTGCCAACTCAGAGGCTTTGGGCTTGTTTAGATGGTTCCCGCTTTCACCTCTTTGTCTATAAATGCATAAATCTTTACAGTATTAGGGTCTCCTTCTCTGGAGTAGAACCCCGGTACCACGCCAGGCTTAAGAACATCTATTCACGGGATGTTAAGAGTCTGCAAGCTAGGGCAGTAATTAGAAGAACGAGGATAAATGGAAGACTGAGAGAAGGTCCTTGGGCAGGACTTGCCTTTAAGCGTTGGAGCCATTTGTTCTTGCTCCGTCTGTCTACTTGAATTCTTGGCTCCTAAATCCCTTGTCGCTGTTTCTCAATGTGGATCCTACTCCAAGAGTGAGAATACCCCATACCTTGATTTGAGATCTTTCTCTTTGGACCTGGGCCTTATCCATTAATCCCCTAGAAGGATCATCAGACATATGCCCCGGTATGTATATTGAAAAGGTGGAGAATCCCACGTAATATTAACCTTACCAACATGGGGTACTTAGTGACTGTTATCCCTGAATTCTAGAAGGACCACAGTAAATGAATTCCTCCTTTGTGCTATGGGACTGTGGACATCACCTATGAATGAGAGATTCAGGTCGTGATGATTATCTTGGCTTTGTTTTCTTGCCTACTCTTTGGCTGGGGGCTTTCACTTGTCCTGAGTGAGGATGGTTGTGTGGACACTTCTCCATGGAAAGGATGGGCCAGCTTCTTGTGGATGGGATGAAAGACTTTGATCAGGGAAGGACATATCACACACCTGGGCCATGCCCCTTTCAAGATACTTTAAAGGCACATCTCCTTTTTTAAATCAGCGATGAGATCTGGGGGTGACGGGCAGGGGGAAGCATGGATATTAAACTAGCATTTGTATTGGGACTAGTTTGGGTTTGCTCACGCCTACTGGATTGACACCTTAACTGCCCAGCTCAGTCTTTCTTCACAGTCCAGCGATCCCTACTCTTTCCTATCTTCTCTATAAAAACGTGAGGTGCAGGCTATTATGTCCCCCTCCTAGAGTGGCACTCTCGGCGCATCCAGCCCCACCTGTCCCGTGCACAGCCAAACATGTCTTCCTGGGCTGTCCAGAATCTGCAAGGCCATCTGTAATCTGCCAGCCTTGTGCCTGGAAGTTATTCTGAGCCTGCAACAAGTGTCATAAGAAGTGTTTTCCTTTGACTTGTGGTCTACAAACCAGACTCCTTAGTTATCATTGTAAAATATCAAAATTTTAACTCAGAGGCCTGGATGCTAGAACATTTCAATCAACTTTCAAACAGAATGTAGACTATTTACCCTTCAGATACCTGCTATTTGTGAATTTCTTTGCCAGACTCATTTTCCAAAAACCTCACTGAGACAACATTTGAAAGGAAGACATGGGCTCTGATTTATTAATCATTCCCTAGGTAATCACAAGACTCTCCATGTATTATTCCTGAAGCAAGCCAGTCCAAGCATATGTGCCAGATCCAATTTTGTCCTCAATTGTCCATAGGTTTTTCGCAGGCTAGGTTTTCTTCTTTTTTTTTTAAAGATCGGCACCTGAGCTAACAACTGTTGCCAATCTATTTTTTTTAATTTCTGCTTTTTCTCCCTAAATCCCCTCAGTACATAGTTGTATATTTTAATGGTGGGTCCTTCTAGTTGTGTCCCGTGGGACACAGCCTCAACGTGGCCTGATGAGTGGTGTCATGTCCTCGCCCAGGATCCGAACCAGTGAAACCCTGAGCCGCCACAGCAGAGCTCGCAAACTTAACCACTCAGCCATGGGGCCAGCCCCTCTCAGCCTAGGTTTGCTGATACCTATTTGCTTTCTCTAGGATTAACTTTCATCTTGTATTGATTCTTTCAATGCTCTCACTGAAAGTGGGTTGAAATTATGTTTAGAATAGTGACGTCATGTCAGTAGTGACCAGTGTGATAAATACAAATGGGTCCATTTATGTTGACAGTAGTGGAGTCATATTGATAAGGGCAATTTCAGAGAAGTCAGCTGAGGTGTGAAAGGGAATAAGTAATTGGTAAGAACTAGTGTAGACTCTTCTTTGGTGTTATCTTTATATAGCATTCTAGCCTCAGTCATGCCAAAACAGAGCTTCAGTCAACAACAGGATATTTCTGAGGTGCTGCCAGGAACCCAAGCTGAGGCAGGGTATCAAGGGAGATGTCACCTAAAGGGCTGTGTACCTACTGTTCACTCACTTGTTCACTCATCCATTTATGCATTTAGACATTATTTTATAAGATGTCTATTCTTATCCACACACTGTCTTGGGAGGGTGAGTATACAAATTTAAATAAATGAATGAAATAAAAAATGAAAAAAGAAAAAATAAGGAATAATCCCTCCCCAAGAGGAACTCACCGTCTCTTAGGAAAAAAACTGCTAGTAAGTAGATAATTTAAAAAGAATGTGGACTATGACATAATAAGCCTAGAAGTGTCAGTGCACAAAAGAGGGACCAGTATTGGGGGATTGGGTTCAGTGTGCTTTATTTGGGAAATAAGGCTTCAGTTACAAACAAAAAGAGTTACAATGTGAAAGTTTGGACATTAGATATCTTGCGCTGGCTGCATTTTACAAATGTAGCAGGTATACATATATGCATAAAGAGTATTACTCTGGCTGGAAAATAAAGATACTTTTAATAAATCAAAATAAATCAATCATTTGCCAAACATGCATAACTTATTCTGTTTTTGCTGCAATTTCAGGTTGATTTTTCTGTAATGTCCCTTCTGCTGAAATATATTCATCAATGTCATCGCCAGGTGAAACATTCAACAGTAATTATAGAAAGCAAGTTATCTTGTTGAAATACGGACAATTCAAGTTAAAGTGAATAAAAGGAAAATACAACAAAAGTCCACTGAAGAGAAAAAGAAGAACATAGGTGTAGTGCATATTAGGAGACTTGAGGATTGGTGTCAAAACTAAGAACAGAGACATGGCGATGGTTCCAAATACAAATGGCAAACGTACCTGAAAACAAAAATAAATTAGTATTAGAGAGAACTTGGAGGTTATTACAAATAATAATGTAAAACATTTTTATCTAGAAATATTTGTTTAATACCGAGGAGGTTGGTTTAAAGGATAAAAAATATTTATCAGTTTTATATAAGAGACGGTAATTTGCTGGGAATCTCGATAGGGGTGTGGAATAGCAGAACTGAAGGCTTTCGCTTAATAATTTCCTCATTTTGCTGAGCCCCTGATCCTTTTGTCAGTCCATGCCACTTGCTCACTCAGATCTCTTGGATGAAGACATTCTGAAACATTCCATACTCTTAGCGTAAAGCATTTTTTCATTATAAGTTTTCTAACTTTTCTATCTTTAAACAGACAATGTCAAAATTAGTATTTTCTGCACCTTAAACTAATATATTATCTATACACAACCTAATGTATTACCTATATATAATTTCTTTTTGGCACATTTTTAGCATAAAAGGACCACTGGGTTTGGATTCACTTTCTCTATCTTCATTTTTCCCTTAAAATGGGTCTTAATGTCTGTCTGTCTTTCAAAGTAGTTTGGACAATTAAAGAACATATACATATATATGTGTGTATGTGTGTGTGTGTGTGTGTGTGTGTGTGTATATAATCATGTATGTAATTAAAGAACGTGTACACAGCATCTGCCAGCCATAAATGCTCAATTAAATATTATTGATTATTGCCTGTATTACTCTATTTTGTGTAACTCTCTTCTCTTGCCTGTTAGACTATAAAGTTGTTGATGGCATTATTAATGGCCAATTCATCTACATATCTTTAAAATGTTTAGACTAATATCTTCCACACAGTAGTCACTTAGTGCATATTTATTGAATCATTGAATGACTCAGATGCAAGATTATCACTATCTTTCACTTTTTTCAATTTTGAAATGTGTATTTCTGGTCCTCACCCTAAGAATTAGAATTCTTAAGGGTGAATTCCAGGAATCTGAATTCATGAAAGGAATCCCAAAGTTGTTCTTGTCTCAGTGAAGTTTGAAGATCTCAGCCGTAGAGCGTGTTGCTCTCCTTTCAGCCTGCTAGTTCACGCCTGCACCTTTGCGCGCTGAGGTCTTCATGAGGTCGTTCTGCCACCTCCTTTTGTCTGACACAAGGGACATCATAAAAGGGGCCCCTTGATTGCTGGTAGAATATGCTTTATTGACAAAATCAGGTTTGTCTGACACAAGGGACATCATAAAAGGGGCCCCTGGATTGCTGTTAGAATATGCTTTATTGACAAAATCAGGTTTGTCTGAAACCTACCTCATTAAAAAAAACTCATCGACCTAACAATAATGACTGGTATATAGCAAGGTGTGCTTCCTAAGCCTATTTACAAGCTAGTGGCTAACAACTAATTTAGCTTTAAGCGTTCTAGCAGCCTCTATGAAAAGGGAGGCAGGCACTTACTAAGGTCAGTTATCTGTAAACAAAACTAAATAAACTGCCTAGAAACACAAGCATTCCTGATACAAATATTAGAAAGAATTTTCTTCAGTGGATCTACATATAGAGAAACTGTTGCATAATGTAGAAATGTATCTCTTAACAATCTCCCTGCAAGAAGTACAAGAATGAGCTGCCAGAGGTTCTTTGGTTAAACATAATATTTTGGTTAAATCCATAGTATAGGTGGATGGGGTAGAGTAGACAATCAGAAGAAAAAAAATATATTCCACGGGCTTACATGAAGCATTTCAGATAGCTAATGAAGAGAGAGATTTTAGTGGTTTGAGGAATCAACAGAATCTTAGCTCTCAGGAAACCCTCCACAGATATTCTGCCTCTGATGTAAGCTTTTGAAAGATGAGCAGGTTGAAATTACACTCCTTCACAACTATCTAGAATGTAGCCCTTCTATACTGACCATCAATGGTGGAAGCTTATACCTTGATGGCATTTGAGTTGAGGAGCCTGAGGAATCCTAGGCAAGCCTAGTGCCTCTAGAAGATAATCTGAGGATGCACCAGTAAGAGGACACTCAAATAATCATTGGTCCTGGACACTGGCAGTCTGTTCTACTGGGATCTAGTGCAAACCTTATGTACCCCACATATGGTCCCTTTTGGCTCAAATTTCACTGGTTGTATTTGCCGTAATGTAAAAAGATCTTAAAGGTCTTCTCCTTTTTCTAATAAGGACCAGTCTCGCACTTTCTCTTCTGAGATTTCAAGTTGAAAATGGCCCAAGAAGCTTATGGACCAAGAAATAGAAAATTCATATTCTAGATCAAATGTTCCTAAAATGGTCTCATAATGGGCTGGAGATTTTACGTCTAGATATAATAACAAGGTATTAAGAGTAGAAAATGCTCTTTAGAAAGATAAAGGGGATATTTTCTTTTGGTGGTTCAAATTACCTTATAAGGTCTGGGTAGGTCGGGCTCCTGGAATCTCAGTTTAAGTAAACCCGTCATCATTAGCCCAAGTTGGAGCCAGTCTATGAATCCCACATAGTTTACTAAAAGGATTAAGTCTGAGGGAATAATTATAAAGGAGGCAAGAATGGTCATCTGAAGCACAGCGACCACTGGACAGGAGTGGACGTTAAGAGTTGAGAGGATCAATGGTAGCTGACCCTCCTGACTTGCAACGTACAGTACCCTTGATGATGAAAATACAGTACAATTAAGGGAGCTAAATATTGAGGAAGAAACACCAATGGAAATAGCCCATTGCATAGAAGGGATTACTTTATCCATCCAGGTGACAGCAACAGCATCTGTAAAAAAAAAAAAAAAAAATTAGAAAAGCCACTAATGGTATAACTAATGTAAAATTTATACTCCATTGAACTTTTTAATTAATTAATTAAAAAAATTTTAAATTATAGTTGTAGCAAAGACAAAGGCTGGTAACGAGGTTTTTGCAGCTGCGCCTTATCAAAATGAGGAAACTTTCTTACACCCCTGTATTTTTCGAGAGTGTTTTTTAAAATTATGAATGAGTGTTGGATTTTGTCAAATGCTTTTTATGAGTCTTTTAGCATTATAATGTGATTTTTGTCCTTTATTATATTAATATAGTAAAACATTAATTGATTCTTGGATGTTGAGCCAATTGCAAATTCAATATGTTTCCTTAATTTGGATCTGTTTAGATATTCTGTTTCTTCTGGAGGCAGTTTTGTTAACCCGAGAGAAAAAAAGCTATCTTACTTGATGGCACAAAGATATTGTCTCTTTCTCCATGGCCCCTATCCCCCTCTTCCTTAACCTCAGCTATCTTGAGGAGAAAAATGGTTAGGGATGTGACTGAGGTCTCCCTGCCCTGAAGCCTATACCCACCTGAGTATGCTGGGAAACTTTGTGGAGGCTCGTTAGATACAACTTCCCAAGTCATCAACAAACACAGTCCTGTCGGTGAGGGCTAGAGTCAGCTAATGGGGTTTAGGTAGAATTCACAGTGGGGAAAGGAAGTCTCTATCCACAGAAGTTCCATGGTGGATAAAGCCCTTTGGGCCTTTCAATGTACTATATTTTTGTGGTTTCTACTGTTGAACGTACTATTAGTATTGATGTTTTACACGCTTGTACTACAAGTGATCAAAAAGTCCAGAGACGATTCTCCTGTTCAGGGAGAGATGCATGTAGAGTTCTAGTGGGACGTGTAAGTTCCTCCCCAAACCATCTCGTTCTCCCTCCTACGAAATAATGTAGGATCTCAGTAGAAGAAAGATCACAAACTTGCCGAAGGACTTAAAGGCAACAGGGGTAGCAAACGTTGCAATTTCTCAATACAACTGTTACTGTAGGGCCAGTGACAAAAGCTGCTGGGAGCTGGAGGTTTATGGGGATTATTGCCAACTGGATTCAATTGTTGGTCCTATAGCCCTAGTTGTTCCACACATTGTGACTATAACTAGAATCATTGTATAGTTTAATGCCACTTGGTAAACTGTCTTGGATACCGCTAACACTTTTCTATCCCACTGGCACCTGAAGACCAAGACTCATTCACATTCATGTGGCAAGGCCTTTGATAAACTTTCCAGTATTCCCTTAGGGATTCTGAAGCTCCCCTGCTATTTGCCTCCTGTTGGTGGTCAGGATTTTACAAGAGTGTCTCTGCCCTCTGATACTCTGTATAGTTCATGTCCTGTTGGTTGGCACGTCAGAAGCCTCATTGTCAACAGACCTGAGTTGGTAATATCACACCTCCACTAATAGGCTGATGAATCTCAACAAGACTCAGGGCACTGTTTGCCAAGTAAAGTTTCTTGGGAGTATGTAGGTGGATTCAAGACACTCAATCCCTCTGGCAGTCAAGAAAAAATCTACCATCTCTGATTGCCTACTACTAAAAGGGGACCTGGCATCTTATGGATTCTTTGTGTATTGTAGATAGTATGTGTCTCACTTGGGCATTCTGCTTAGTCTTCTGTATCCACTAACTCACAGATCACTGTCCTTTGAGTGGAGAACAAATCAACAGGGTATATTGGAAGCCGTCCAGCAAGCTGGGGCACACTGCCTACCTTTGGGGATCCACAACCATAATTACTCCTTTGACCTAGAAGTCTCTGGGATTGATGATTTTTTTTTTTTTTTTTTTGTATTGTAACCTCTGGCGACCGTTTGAAAAACAATGATTAGTTTGCTACTGAATGTTGTCAAACTGAACACCTGATTCCTGGAGGCCTTGTGACTCACTGGCCTAGTATTCTCATTTTGAGGTGAATGAACTCAGACTCAACTATTAACAAATGTGAAGAGCCCAATTCTCTCTTTTCAAATGGAAATGGAATATTCAAGAATGTAGCTGGTTTGGCCCAGTGGCATCTTGGCTTTGCGTGAAAAAGTGTCAGCTACATACTTATTTGCCAACTGAAGCATAAGTGCTGGTTCAATGGGGGCTCTCTATTCACAAGAGTTCCCTCAGATGTCTGGACATGGTCCACTGATGGTCTGACTAAACTGAAACCCTATAGTGTCCACTAGGTTGTTACAGCTGTTCAGTCTAAGCACCAGCTATGCAGAACTGAACACAGACGAGAATATTCTACTTAGTGGACATGAGTCACCAACCAGCAAATGGTTTAATCAGCAGCCACGATATTTTTCCATAGCATGGCCCCAAAGAAGGGTGTCTTTAATCTTCCAGTCTATATTTTACAAATGACAGACCAAACATCCAGGCTATTGACAACAACCCATCAGTAGAATTATAGCAAGGTTCATCAAGAGAATTGGCCAGGGCTATGAGAATAACCTTAAGTTCTGTCTACAGAGCCCCTTCACTGATAAGAATCAATGAAATCAAGCTGTTGATTGATATAGCACTATCCAGATCATCATGATTGATACCTGAATTCATCGTCTTACCAGACATGGCAACATAATTACCATCATATAGTGGACATAAAAAAAAAAAAAGACTGTATTTTTGAGATAGAGGCTAACACCAAATGCCAGACTATGACTTCTGCCAAAATTTGACCATTTGTCTCACTGTGAGGAAGGCTACTTGCTCAGGATGTTACCCCTGCTCACTCCTGGCAGATTGACTGTATTGTGCTTTTGACCCTCTCTTGGGAGTGACATCTCATAGCCGTTGGCAAATTTTTCAGGTTACAGTGTTACTGTTCCAGTTCAATTAGCTCATCTGGCCACATCACTGTGGCCCCTGAAGCTGATCTGTGTTATGCGTTTGACCATTCAAAATCTAACAACTGTGCACGTTTTTATCATGACAACTACTCAACAAAGTGCTGAAGGCAAGGATATTCAATGGATTCTCCGTATTTCCTACCATTTGAAGACATCTGATATTGTTTAGTATTTTGTTGGCTTCCTCAAAAATCAACACAGAAATATTTCTGACTCGACCTCCTTTAAGTTTTCTGGTCCACACACCTTAGTCAAGTAGTTTGGTCACTGAATATAACCATCCCTAGAAAATGATCATTCACTTTTGGCTGCTTCCTGGGCAATGATCAGGAAGAGTGGGATAAGGAGTTATATAGACCTGTTCCGAAAACTCAGGAATCTTTTCTGATTGTTACTGGTTATCATGCTTCTTCCTTTCTTCACACAGAAACCCCAAGCCCGCCTGGTCAGTGTAGCCTTTGGATGGCAGCTTGGACAAGGGGGATTCAAAATTAATTCTAGTTCTTGCACTTGGATTCTCTTGTTGGACTGACATGTTTTAGATTGTAAGAATAAGGACCCCTTGGTTGAGTACACTGTTTGCTGAGTCCTCATATAGTGGTCATTGTGGGTTCCCAGGAGAGAACATCTTAGACTCTGGAAAATACGAGGATAGGAGGACAGTAATAATCTTTTATCTTTCAGAGCCATTCCCAGGACCTTCTTCTTGAAGGAATACTTACTGCTCATTATAAGAGATTTGAATTCCCTAAGCCTGAGATTCCTCTACTGTCATGTGCAAGTATCCCCTGGCCTTCTTTCCTTCATCTTAGGGGCATTGAGGTTTGGGGAACCAGAATAAAAATGATATTTTAGCACTGCCACTGCTATGAATAATAAATTTTCTTTGTCTCCATTGCCAGCATCCCTGAAACTATGCCAGCCTAACTTATAAGTTTACAGTTAGGGTTAAATCTCAGACTCTTCATGGTTCTTAAGAGTCTTGTGATTCCTTCTTTGGTCCATGGTTTATTTAGAAGCATGTTGTTTAATTTTCAAATATGTGGGACTTCCCAAATTATATTCTGTTGTTGATTTCTATTGTGATTCCATTGTGGTTAGAGAAATTTTGTGTTTTTTTGGTGAGAAAGATTGGCCCTGCACTAACATTGATTGCCAATCTCCTCTTTTTTTTATTTTTTTGCTTGAGGAAGACTTGCCCTGAGCTAACATCTGTGCCAATCTTCCACTATTTTGTATGTGGGTTGACACCACAGCATAGCTTGATGAGTGGTGTAGGTCCGCGCCCAGGATCTGAACCCATGAGCCTGGGCCACCAAAGTGGAATGCGCCGAACTTAACCACTATGCCACAAGGCCGGCCCTGAAAAATATTTTGAATGATATAAATCTTAAATTTTTTGAGACTTGTCTTATATCCTACTATTTTGTCTATCCTAGAGAATGTTCCATATGTGCTTGAAATGAATGTGTATTTTCCTTCTGTTTGGTGGTATGTTCTATAAATGTTGATTAGATCAATATGATTGATAGTGCTATTCAGAACTTCTATATTCTTACTGATTTTCTATCTAGTTATTGAGTGATGGACTGACATCTTTAACTATAATTATTGAATTGCCTATTTCTCATTTCAGTTATCTTAGTTTGGCTTCATGTCTTTTCTGGCTGTGTTATTAGGTGTGTATATATTTGTAATAGTTACATTTTCTTCATACATTGACCCTTTTATCATTATGAAAAGCCTTTCTTTGTCTCTAGTCATTTTTTTGTCTTAGAGTTATTTCGTCTTGTTAATATCACTGTTCTAGCTTTCTTACAATTAATGTTTGCTTGTATATCTTTTTCCATTCTTTTACTTTAAACTTAATTATGGTTTTGAATCTAAAGTGTGTCTCATTTAGATAGCATATAATTCGATTGATGATTTTATCTAGCCTGACAATCTGTATTGTTGTATTTACATCTGTCCTTTGCTATTTTTAATGTCATATCTTCTTTGTTCCTCTATTCTTCCTTGACTGCCTTCTTTAGACATTTTTAACAAGTCATTTTAATTCCTCTGTTGTTTTTTTAATCTGTATTTTTTGAGTTATTGTCTTAGTGATTGTTCTAATAATTACAATATGCACCTTTCAATTCATCAAAATCAATTTCAAGCTATTTTTTCCTTAATTCTAGTACAATATAGCAACTTTGTTCCAATATAGCTCGTTTTCCCCTCTCTTTTGTATCATTATTGTCGTATATACTACATCTGTATATTTTATAAAGCCTACACTTCAGTTTCAGAATTACTGCCTTAAATAATGTTAAGTATTTTTTTTTAAATTTAACAGAAAAAGAAATGTGTATGCACACATACAGAGTCTTTTATATCTACGCACATATTTACTGTTTCTGGCACTCTTTCTTCCTCTTGATTCAGGTTACTTTCTTTCAGCCTAAAGAATTCCCTTTAATATTTTTTACAGAGCCTGTCTGCTAGCAACGAGTTCTCTGTTTTTGTTTATCTGGTAGTGTGTTTTTTTGCCTTCGTTTCTGAAGGATAGTTTCACTGGATATCAAATTCTTGTTTGACAAGTTTTTTTTCCTTTCAGCACTTTCTGTTATTCCACTGCTTTTTGGGCTCCATCTTTTTTCATAAGTCAATTGTTAATTATATTGCCTGTTCCCTATATGTAGTGAGTGTTTTTTCTCTTACTGCTTTCTCTTTCTCTTTTCTTTGGCTTTCACAGTTTGGCTTTGCTATGCCTAGATTTCATTCTCTTTGTGTTTATTGTGGGGTCATAGAGTTTTTTGGATCTGTTTATTAATGTTTTCCAACAATTTTTGGAGTTTTCAAGCCATTATTTCTTCATGTATTTTTTGAGGGCTTTGGGGTGTTTTTTTTTTTAAGTTGCCTGCACTTCAACTGAAAAATGTTGTCTCCCTCATGATGTGAAGCTACTGATATATCCGCTCAGATTTTGATTCTTAGTTTTAATTTTTCATTTGTATCCCTAGGGGTTGCTACCATGGCCGTGCAGCTTAGTGGTTAGTCAATTATTTGAACAGAAGTTGTGTCAAAACACCTCAG
Organism: Equus przewalskii; assembly: GCF_037783145.1. NCBI lineage: Eukaryota > Metazoa > Chordata > Mammalia > Perissodactyla > Equidae > Equus > Equus przewalskii. The sequence continues at coordinate 3,478,158 of NC_091838.1, forward strand.
GTCCATAACGCTTCTATCCTCTCGCAATTGATGTGTGTGTGTGTGTGTTGAGAAACACATTCAAATTTCAGCCAGTTTTCAAGTCATCTTGGTTTTTACTTACTGCCTGACTCTCCTAGTCTTCTCTGCAATTGTGTGCTGTTCCCCAGTCAGCCAGGGATGTGAAGAGTTGATCTAGCTCCTCTCTAATACTCTAATTTCAAGGGCATCCTCATTGAAAATGGGCTGGTTTGATGATAGCTCCAAAGTGGACTGCAAACTCAAGCTAGCAAAGATGTGGGCTTCCTCTGTCTGTTTCTTACTGAATTTACTGTATTACACAGACAGTTCTGTGGAGTTTTCACTCTTTGCCTCTGATTGAGTCTACTAATATAAGCATGTCTTATCTAAAATTTTTATGAATGTGGCTGTTTGCTATTTTTCTCCTCTGTCAAGTCTGTGAAGTCACGGGTCTTATTTCCTCACCTCAAAGGGCTAATTTAGGTGAAAAATGTTGCTCCCTTTTGGATATTTAGGACCACTGCAGAGCATTTTTGTCTCTTGCATTTCAGTACTATCAGTCCCATAACTTGATTGTAAATTCTCTAAAGTGATTTTTCTTACTCTTATTTAGTTATCCTATGCAAATGAAGGGTAACAATTTTTCTCCCCATTTTACTGACATGACACTTGAAACTAAGAGCCTTGAATCTTTACCGAATGCACAAAGCTGCCAAATCTGAAAGGCAATATTTGCAATTAGGTGACTTCATTCCAAATATATGGCTGTTTTCATCAGGCCATGCACTTTTCATAGCAGAATATTTGTTTGCTTTAGGAGTTCCAGAGTGCCTTCATGCATATTTTCACATTTGATTATCATTGCTAATGTGTGAGACGAGTGAATAATATGTTCTTATCTCATTTTAGAGTTGAGATAACCAAGGAGTAGCAAGCTTGGATGTGGTATAAAACCTTATTTTCTTTTTATTCTTTTTCTTTATAATGAGAGCCTATTACTGATTTTCTTTACCTTTAAGGCCCAGTGACAACTAGAAATGTAGAATTTAAAACATATATACTTTATTTATTTATTTGTCTAGATTTGCTAAGTTCAATTGAGAATTGAGGATTTTCCAATTTGCCTATTTTTAGGGGAAAAACGCGGTCTCTTTACCTATAAGTAGAATTAATTTTGAAAATCTGAATAAATCTTTTTTTTGAGGAGGATTAGCCCTGAGCTAACATCTGCCACCAATCCTCCTCTTTTTTTGCCAAGGAAGACTGGCCCTGAGCTAACATCTTCCTCTACTTTATATGTGGGACGCCCATCACAGCATGGCTTGAGTGGTGTGTAGGTCCTCACCTGGGATCCGAACCAGCGATCCCTGGGCTGCTGAAGTGGAGCATGCGAACTTAACCACTGCGCCACCAGGCCAGACCCTGAATAATTTTTATGGTATATTAAAATTGTATACTTATAGAAATATATTGCAGAAGGATTTATACATCCAGTAATAGGAAAAGATAAGCACTCCAGCCCTATATCTCCTATAGATTTGGGGGATATGCCTAGAGACAAGGTGTATGCCATATATTTATGGGGGCAGATATTAACCCAAAGCACTCACGATGTCCTTAAGGAGTACATCCTAAGGGTTAGATAAATATTCTCGTATTTTTGATTCTATTTTATTCAATTTAAAATATCATGTTCTGCCTTTTTTCCTTTTCCAGTTCTTGGTGCTTTCCATATTTCTACTGCTAGACTTTAATATATGCTCAAAATTAAAGATTGCTTGACCTTTCAAACTTCTAACTTTAAACAAATAAATAAATAATCTAGACATGAACCAATTTAGCATAATCTCTTAAGGTATGCGAAATATCCACCTTATATTAGAGACCCCCTTTCTCCACAAGAATGGGACAGAGAGTGTCTTCCCTCTGGTTCTGGGTAGCCGTACCTGAGGACATGATTTCCTTTGGAGTCAAGACTGCTAGGTAGGAAATGTTAACCAATAAGTAGATCAGAGCCACCAGGGTGAGTGCAGTAATCACACATTTGGGGATATTCTCACCAGGGTTTTTCAGCTCTCCTGCCAAAAAACACCACAAAAAAACCATAACATAAAAAATGACTAAGTATATAACATTTGAAAGTGGTTTCAATATAATATATAATAAGAAAAGGAAATGACTCTGCAGACAGAAAGAGCTCATTTTTGTTGAATGTTATTACCACATGCTGGGTGAATTACTGATTCTATTAGCAACAGATTTGCGTTAAATTCTGGGGTTTCGATGTTGTATCTCTGAGATACGCAACACAAGCCTCTTGGATGAGACGAGAACAGCTCAGAAACCCTGAACCACAGGCCAGGAGAACTGGAGGGAGCCTGCCCCTGTCTCGTGGCCAACACTGTAGAATTGTAATTACGTGTTAGCGAAGGATCAGAACAACTGGCCTGTTAACCTGGCCACAGTATTCTATGACGTTAGCGTAGAGTCCCTGCTCCCTTCACTCTTTGGGTTAAGTCTCTAGATTAGATAAAACCTGGATTAAATTTGAGTGTGTATTACCAACCCCAAAGCTGACACAGGTGTTTAACTATTTGGAAAATACAAAGTTAGATTATTATCTCACACTATACGACTCCCTCAAAATAATTCATGTGTATTAAAGAGTAAAATGTAAAAAGTAAGACCATAAAGATTTAGAGAAAGAAGCATACTTGTATATTTATCTAAATCTTGCAATGGGGAAAGACTTTTCAAGTAAGAAAATTGATAGTTTGATACTACAGGTATTAAAATTATAGTCTTAAAAATCTTCTGAACAAAGCCAACTGGGAAAAATATTTGCCTGTATTCTTACAAGAAAGAACTATAAATGGTCATAAACAATTGCAAAACTTGTTTTTCCCATTAGTAATCAAAGAAAAAGTGAGTTATAACACTGAGGTTTGATTCCCACAAGTCTAATGACAAAAGAATGATAAAAGTATAATAATGCCAAGTGTAGTCATTTTAATTCACACTATTAGATATATTTGTAGAGCCTTTCTGGAAGGCAATTTCTCAACACATTTCTAAATATTTATATGCTGCACTTAGTAATTTTATTTCAAGATTTTTTCTAATAAAGCAATGAGAAATCCACAAAGATTTAACAGAAGGATGCTGATTGCAACAATAAGTATAAAACTTAAAAGTGAAAAACTAGAGACCACTCTGGATCTAACAATGGGAAAATGTTTAAGTAACAGTCAAGTTTCATATGATACAATACTGTGTGCTGATTAAAAACCATTCAGATTCAATAATATTTGTGAATTCTCACTCCGCACTTTAAGTAAAATAAAGTTATTAGAGTGTATGTGCCGTGTGATCCCCACATGTATGAACATGCGAATAATCTTTATTTTAATTTATGTTTTCTGTATTTAAAATTTTCTCTGATAAGACTCAGTTATAATTAGGAAAAATAGACTATTAAAATGTTTGCTCAATAAAAAAAAGTGGAATTACTATGGAATCTTTAAGCTGCACCATTTTTGTATTCACTTGTTTTAATTGTGAACGTCTAGAAAATATTTCACTTTCCAAAGTTGGAAAGCCACATTTGTATAGGGTTTACTGTGTTTCCACCTATCCGATAAACTAAGACAGAAACACATCATCTCAAAACAATGTAGTACTTTTTTTCTTAGAATTAAGATGCTTGAATGTTATGTGTTTATAGCCTAGTGGTGGTTTTTATAATTTACAAATTAATTTTACCTGCTATCCGAACAAGGACTCCCCAGCCTGAATATGCATATAATCCTTGTAAGAAGGCTTCTGCAATCTGCGAGGCATCTGGAACTTCAGCAACGAACGCTTTCTCAAATCTAGCTAGGTTCTCCTTTCTACCCCTCACCAACAGCACGATTCCAGTTAGAGAGATGAAGCAGAGCACTGCCATCTTCACAACGGTACTGAGAGTCTGAAACCAGGTCACTTCTTTTACTCCTCGAGCATTCAGAATTCCCAAACACCATACAATGGCCAACGCTAAACATTTCTTTGGCATCTCAGGAACAGAACATCCAGGATAGAAAGGGTGTATGATATAGCCTGCTAGTAGCAAGCTCCGTGCAGCAGTTCCTGCCGGGGAAGCAAATAGATTGACCCAGATATAGGAGAAAGAAATAAAGGGTCCAAGAGATCTCTTGAGGAAATAATACTGTGCTCCACTTCTAGGGAAAGTGGTCCCCAGTTCTGCATGACTCAGAGCAGCCACCATAGACACGACAGCACAGGCAGCCCAAATACTTAGGGAGACCCCCACATTGAGCGAGGAGTATTTTAATACCCCTTTAGGAGCCAGAAATATACCTGCACCTATTATGATACTGAATAAAATAATTGTTCCATGGAAATATCCTATCACCCTTTGAAGCTGAAAATTTCCCCTCGTCTTCATTTTCTTAAATCTGAAACTTAGTTTTAAAAGCTGACGATAATTCACACCTATTTACTCTGTTAAAAGTACTACTTCTGAAAGGCTTCAGCTGGTCTTCTTAGAGGTAACTAAACGTTCTGCTTTCCTCCTCTCTTACTCAAATGTATTTTGTTCCAGCACTCAACATCATAAAAAAAAATTAACCTGTGAGTTAATTGAACTAAAGTTTCTGAGATCTTCAAATTAGAGTTAAAATGTTTTACATGTTAAGCATTTAAAAAGTGATGAACAATTAATCGTTAGACACAGCTCATTGGGAAGGACAGATAAAAAATTGCAAGTCAGGTTTTTTCTACGGATATGTAATCTCATTGATTTTGACCCTTAAACAAGTAATTCTTTAAGTTTGTACCCTAAGGAAGTTTGTGTAGAATGACAAAAAGTGCAAGGTTTTAACCACCTGTGCGCCATTTCTGAGCAGATCTTGGTTTGAATCACACACACCTCTGCCACCTACTGGCAGATCTGTCACTTAACTTACTGATTTTCAATTTTATTCTTTTAAAAATAGTACTGATAATCCCCGTCTTATTCCCTATCTTATTTTTTCTTCAATAGGATTAAATGAGGTCATTTATCTATAAAGCAAATACTAGTGAAAAGCTCTCAGTAGTGTGCCTCATGTATATTAGGGATCCATAAATGTCAGTTTCATAGTCTTGTTATTTTAATTCTCACTATCCGCATTATACACAGAGTGCTTCAGCTTCTCAAAGGTGCTTTAAAGACATTTTGTAGTTAGTTGCAAACCAGACTTACTTTTCGACAAGCAGATCCCTTGGTATACATATTTAAGGTTTTACATTTCCCCTGTCAACATTCTTATAGGGGCATAAATCATCTTTTCAATATAATTTGTTTTTCTATATTTTCAGCTACTTAATGATGAGGTCGCACTCTTTTGAGCTTCTGCTGTTTGCCAGAGACCATGCTAATCAACACGTGTACAGGATCACGAAGACGTGATCTGCGTCTTGTTCATCATTGTCACCCTGCTGTCTGGTCCAGCTCAGGGTACAAGGTATGTCTCAGGAAATCTGTTGAATGAATGAGTCTTATCCTCCAGAAGCTCCTATCTGGAGAAGATGTATATAAACAAAGATTTTTTATGTACTACCTGTGATATTCAACAGAGTAATAATTGTAATGATAGCTGACATTTACATGGCACCTATTATGTGCTGGGAACTGTGTTTAAGACTTACATTAACTCATTAAATCAAATCAGCCACGTGGCGATATAGTACAGATAGATGAAGATATTAAGGGATAAGAAATTAAATAATATGCCAAAGTTACCCAGCTATTTACTTAAATTAATTAATTAAATAATAAATTAATTGAAGTTGAATTTTATATATTTTTGGGGCTGACCCAGTGGCACAGCGGTTAAGTTTGCACATTCTGCTTCTGCAGCCCGGGTTCGCCAGTTTGGATCCTGGGTGTGGACGTGGCATTACTTGGCAAGCCATGCTGTGGTAGGCGTCCCACATATAAAGTAGAGGAAGATGGGCATGGATATTAGTTCAGGGCAAGTCTTCCTCAGCAAAAAGAGGAGGCTTGGCAGCAGTTAGCTCAGGTCTAATCTTCCTCAAAAAAAAAGAAAAATTGTATATATTTTTATTTGTTTTTTCCAAACATTGGCACCTGAGCTAACATCTGTTGCCAATCTTTTTTTTTTTCTTCTTCTCCCCAAAGTCCCCCAGTACATAGCTGTATTCTAGTTATAGGTCCTTCTGGCTCTGCTATGTAGGATGCCACCTCAGTACGGCTTGATGAGCTGTGCTCGGTCTGCGCCCAGGATCCAAACTGGCGAAACCCTGGGCCACTGAAGTGGAACACGCAAACTTAACCACTCGGCCACAGGGCTGGCCCTGTATACATTTTTACATACATGTTCATATATATTCATGATGTTAGTTATAAATAAATAAATCTGTAAAGCCACAAAAAGCCAAGAACCAATTCCGTGACAACATAAACCGTGAAAGTTGGTCTTTTTCTTGGTGACTTCTCCATAGGTCCTATATTATGCAATCTCATCGGGGCCTCCCCTGTGCAGGGACTGGATTAGGGGTGACGGAGTACTGACGTCTGACTCATGGCCACGAGTGCAGAGTTAGCCTCGCTCTTCTCTCACCAGTGGCCAAATTACAATGGTCTGTCATTGCATCTTATTTCAACCAAGCCAGTAGACTTTAATTCAAGTCTGGGCTGTAAGAAGAGTATTCTGAAGATCTCTAGACATATTACTGCAGTTACAAGAAAAACTCCTTGGGAATAGTCTATAGTTCTTTTTCTGGCGTAAAAACACATATAGACCAATGGAACAGGACAGAGCGCCCAGAAATAAACCCGTGCATATATCGTCAACTAATATTTGACAAAGGAGCCGAGAATACTCAATGGGAAAAAATAGTCTTTTCAATAAATGGTGTTGGGAAAACTGTATATTCACAAGCAAAAGAAAGGCGTTGGACCCCTATCTTACACCATTCACAAAAAGTAACTCAAAATGGATCAAAGACTTAAATAGAAGATCTGATACTGTAAAATTCCTACAAGAAAATATGGGAGAGAAACTCCTTGACGTTGGTCTCACCAATGATTTTTTGGATATCACACCAAAAGAGCAAGCAACAAAAGCAAAAAATAAGCAAGTGGGACTACGTCGAACTAAAAAGCTTCTGTACAGCAAAAGAAGCAGTCACAAAATGAAAATGCAACCTATGGGATGGGAGAAAATATTTGCTAACCATCTATCTGATAAGGGATTAATATGCAGAATATATAAGGAACTCATATAACTCAAGAGCAAAAGACCAAACAATTCAATTAAAAAATGGTCAGAGGGCTTGAATAGACATTTTCCCAGGCAACACATACAAATGGCCAACAGGTAGGCAAAAAAGATGCTCGCTGCTTTTTGTAGCTGTTTGCTCGACAGTCTCCCTTTGTCTCTATATTTTTAATTCCTAAGATAGCAATTTGTATACATAGACACAGAAAGCAAAATGGTGGTCGCCAGTGTCTGGGGAAAGAAGGAAATAGGGAGTTAGTGTTTGATGAGTACGGAGTCTTAGTTTGGGAAAATGCAAACGTTCTGGAGATGGATGATGGTGATAGTTGCCAGACAATGTGAATATGCTTAATGCCGAGTGTACAGAAATGTACACTTAAAAATAGTTAAAAGAGTACATTTTATGTCATATAAGTTTAACCACAATAAAAAGATGAAGCAGCCCCCAAAACCCAAAAGATAGCAATTTGTAATTGCTGTTTATGTTTGATTATGCTTCTGAATAACTTATAGAAACTCCTTGATTGCAGTAGATGTTGTGTTAGATATATGAAAATAAAATAATAAACTAGATTTTGGGAGTATTTGACATTTTGGAATCATACGAGCTCTATTCTGGCTGACTGTGTAACCTTAAAAATTTCCCTTTGTTTTCTCTGCATCAATTTCCTTCATTTCTAACTTAATGGAATGGGACTGAATCTATATCTCTGAACCAAAACACTCATTGCTCAAACAACTGTATGTCAGGAATAGGTGAAGCCATGGCGTAAATGTTATTCATCTTCCTGAGGTGTCAATTTCAGTAAAAGTACTTTTGGAAAATTTTTGAAGCAATTATTTAAGCACTCAAAATTTATTTTGAAGGATTTACTTTAAACATGCATATATTACGGAATTAACATTCTTTTTTTAGGATAAAAAAACTAATCACCAAAGATGTAGACACTCCACTGACATGGGGGGCATCCCCACTCCCACCATTCAAAATTGGGTTCAGCTGTGAAGACTATGCACTAAGAGGGTATGGAAGGGCTGTTATTCTCATAATGAGACTTCTTCTGGGGGACAGGGCAGGGTCCTGAGCAGGTGCAAGAACACGGCAGGCAGGAATTACCAGCTTGGGGTTCTTTGGTGGTTAGGGGGCGGGGCTGCGATGAGAGTTCCCATTTGAATGAGATGCAGCTTGTGTGATTGTAAGTTCCTGTTGTTGCCGATGGAGGGAGCACCAGCCTTTCTTATCAGATTGCCCAGATGTTGAGCAGAAAGAGAAAGGGAGTCAAAACTGTCAACCGTCAAACATCAAATGAACATTAAAATGGATTTTTCAACTTTGCATTGTTAGAGTGCTTCTTTGAGCTGTATCTCCAGAACACTGCCTCCAAGTTTTGGTATGTTAAACCAAGGTCCTCTCTGCCCTTCACTCAGTCATTCTATGAATATTTATAAAAGCACTCAAATGTACATTGTTTTAGGTCCTCTAGATACATCAGTGAACAAACTAGACAAAGATCCTCAACACGGTGGCCCTTAAATTCTTTTGGCATTGTTTAAAATCCATAGCTTGAGGGTGGGGAAGCTGGTCAGGAAATTTTTATCCTCACTCAGAATCAGTTTACGTAGAAAGAATGTCCACCGTTCTACAGAGTGGCCTTGCCTGTGATCTTTGTGCCGGTGCCTTTGTCCTATCTGTGAGAAAGAAGATGGCACAGCTGGTGACACAAAAGATAAAGTAAATTCTTTTATTATTGTCGTTCCATAATTCAGATGAGGAATTTATACTGAATTTTAGGAGAGCACGTGTTTTGAGTAAAGTAAAGCCCTTACTTTAGTCTACGTTACTCCTTACAGTACGGAATGGTAGAAATAGAACAAATTTTAGAATTGCACAGAACCTGCCCTTCTCCTTTCTCTAACCGATCTTGTCTTCACAATAAAAGTTGCACATGGAAGCACCTATGGTGGAAATGGGGGTAGGGATGAAGTGTGGTCCCTTTTTCTATTTTCTCTGAATTGTTGATACCAAAGCCAGATATGGTGATGAAAAAAAAAATTAGAGAGAGTAGAGGAGCCAGGACAAGGATACGTGTGGATTGGAAGGAGAACCAGGAGGCATCCTATCCACTTTATTTGGATCCAGATGATATACGTGCTGGTCTCAGGGATTGGAAGCTGTTGAGGGGAAGAGCGAGCAGTGAGCTTGGGCTAGAGGTTTCTATGTGTCCTCAGCCTGTCAGGGAATGATTTGTACAGAAAATCTACGTAAAACAATACCTCTAGTGAGAGGGAGAGGATGCTGATCATTGAACCGTCTGAACAGCTCAATGGAGCAGAAAGAGACTCTGGACTCTAAATTAACACCCAGACTAAACAACTGGGGGAGGTAATTAATATATTACATCAAGACTTCTGGATTCTGGTAAATAGCTCAGAAGTGTTCACTTTGTCCTAACAATGGCTTTTTAAGGCTGAACAAACAGAAAAAATCAACAACTTGTGGATCTGTCAGAAAGCTGAGGCCACAGGGAAAACTGTTGCCCTCCAAATAGCAGAGACAAACAGGCAGATACAGAGAATCACAACTTCCCTGAGCAGAATTTCACAAGCGGTCCTCTGCAAGGCCCAGTACCAGGACAGGAAAACCAAAATGTGGTTGACGAATTGCCAGAGGCTCTACGTGGACGAGTCTGGGAGATAAAACCCCAAGGGGAACTGGTTATATGAGGCCCCACACTCTTTTGGGAGTTTTATCTCAAGGAGCTATACCAGGTCCTCATAGTGAGTATCAGAGAACAGTCCCCTTATGTTTTCAGTAGGAGGAAGAGGAGAGGAACCATTTCGAAATATGCCAGAGCATTCTGTTTTTTTTTTTTAAATTGAGGTGTAGTTGACATATAACATTATACTAGTTTCAGGTGTACAACATAATGATTTGATATTTGTATATATTGTGAAATGATCACGACAAGAAAGACATCTAGGTAACATCCATCACTACGCGTAGATACAATCTTTTTTTCTTATGATGAGAACTTCTAAGATTTACTCTCAGCAACTTTCAAATATACAATACAGTATTATTAACTGTAGTCACCATGCTGTACATTACATCCACAGGACATTTATTTTATAGCTGGAAGTTTGTGCCTTTTGACTACCTTCACCCGTTTTGCTGTCCCCCAACCTTGCCTCTGACAACCACTAATCTGTTTTCTGAATTTATGAATTGATTTTTTTAAAGATTCTATGTGTAAGTAAGATCATATGGCCTTTGTCTTTCTCTTTCTGACATTTCACTTAGCATAGTGCCCTGAAGTTCCATCCATGTTGTCACAAGTGGCAAAATTCCCCTTTTTTATGGCTGAATAATATTCCATTGTATAAATATATATATATATATATATATATATATATATATATATGTATGTACTACCTTTTCTTTATCCATTCATCCATCATTGGGCACAAAGCTTCCTTCCATGTGTGGCTATTGTAAATAGTGTTGCAACGAACATGGAGGTGTAGAAATCTTTTCAAGTTAGTGTTTTCATTTTCTGCAGATAAATACCCAGAAGTGGAATTGCTGGATCATACGGTAGTCATATTTTTAATTTTTTGAGGAACTTCCATTCTCTTTTCCATAGTGGCTGCATCAATTTATAGTCATACCAACAGTGCACAAGGGTTCCCTTCTCTCCACATCCTTGTCAAAATCTGTTATTTCTTGTTTCTTTGATAATAACCACCCTAACAGGTGAGAGGGAAGAGCTCATTGTCGTCTTGATTTGCATTTCTCTGATTAATGATGTTGAGCAAATTTTCATACGTCTGTTGGCCAGTTGCATGTCTTCTTTGGAAAAGTGTCTATTCACATCCTCTGTCCGTTTTTTAATGAAATTGTTTTCTTGCTATTGAGTTGTAGGGGTTCTTTATATATTTTGGATATTAATGCATTGTCAGATACATGATTTGCAAATATTTTCTCCCATTCAGTGGGTTGCCTCTTCATTTTCTTGAAGGTTTCCTTTGCTATACAGAAGCTTTTAGTTTGATGTGCTTCCACTTATTTATGTTTGCTTTTGGTGTCAAATCCAAGAAGTCATCACGAAGACCAATGTCAAGGAGCTTACCACCTATATTTTCTTCTAGGAATTATATGGTTTCAGGTCTTACAGTTAAGTATTTAATCTATTTTAAGTTAATTTTTGTGTATAATGTAAGACAATGGTATAGTTTCATTCTTTTGCATGTGGCGGTCCAATTTTCCCAGGAGCATTATTGAAGAGACTGTCATTTCCCCATGGTATATTCTTGGCTCCTTTGACATAAATTAATTGACCATATACATGTGGGTTTATTTCTGGGCTTCCTATTCTATTCCATTGATCTGTGTGTCTGTTTTTATGCCAATACCATACCGTTTTGATTACTATAGCTTTGTAATATAGTTTGAAATCAGGAATCATGATGCCTCCAGCTTTGTTCTTTTTCAAGATTGCTTTGGCTCTTCAGGGTCTTTTGTAGTTTCATACAAATTTTAGGGTTGTTTGTTCTATTTCTGTGGAAAATGCCATTAGAATTTTGATAGGGATAACACTGAATCTGTAGATTGCTTTGGGTAGTATGGCCATTTTAACAATATTAAATCTTTCAATCCAAGAGCACAGAATATCTTTCCATTTATTTGTGTCGTCTTCAATTTCTTTCATCAGTGTTTTACAGTTTTCAGTGCACAGGTCTTTCACCTCCTTGGTAAATTTGTTTCCACGTGTTTTATTCTCTTTGATGCAATTGTAAATGGGGCTGTTTTCTTAATTTCTCTTTCTGCTAGTTTGTTATTAGTATATAGAATATTCTCTCTTATATCCACTCTCCTAAGGCTTTTATCTCCACTACTCAGCTGAAACTTCTGTCAGGTTCTCCCATGATCTCTACATCACTAAATCCAATGGCCCAATTTCAGACCTCCTTTTACTTGACCGATTAGCAGCATTTGTCTTGGTTGAACACTCTCTCCTCCTTGATACATTTTCTTCACTTGACAAAGGACACCACGTTCTCTGGGTTTTCCTCTCACTGCACTCATTGCTCCTTCTCCATCTCCTTTGCTGGCTCCTTTCCTATCCCAGCTCACATATCTCTAAAATGTACCAGAGCTTAGATTTTGGAGCTCTTCTCTACTCTTTTTACTTCTTGCCTGCTGATGTCCTCCATTTTCACAGATTTAATCACTATCTGTACACGCTCTCCTTGCAAATTTTATTTCTTGAACTTGGACCTCTTCCTTGAAATTCTGATTCATTTATCCAACTGTTTATTTTACGTCTCTAAAATTGGATATTTGATAGGCATTTCACATTTAACATGTTCAAACTGAACTCTTGATCTTCACCTCCCACACCTCATCACTTGTCTTCCCATCTTGATTAATGAAACTCATTCCTTTCTACTGTGTTGAAATCATCCATGGTGACTCTTTGATATCATATGTCACATTGACTCTGTCAGGATATCATCTTGACTCTACTTACAAAATATAAATGAGTTCCTATCCTGTCTCACTACCCCAACAGCTACTATCCTACTCAATGCAACACTGATTATTACTAAAGTGGCTCCTAGTTGGTCTCTTCTCTTCCATTCTTGATTCTCTGCAGTCTCTTTAACACAACCGCTGGAGAAATTCTTTTGATACTTAAGTTGGGTCATATAGCTTCAAAAGTCATCCCATCTCACTCAATGTAATAGCCAAAGTCTTTGCCATGGCCTGTAAACTGCATGATTCAGCTTCCACCTCTTCCTTGCTCCCTCTCTGACCTCATGTCCTACCTGTCTTCTCTCTTGCCTTCCTTCCTACCTCTCTTGCTTTCCTCAAGCCACAAAGGCCTTCTTATTGATCTCTGATTCATGAGGCATATTCCCAACTTAGGGCCATGCTGTTCCTCTTCCAAAAGGGCATTTCCCCTAATAGCTGATGGTTTCATCCCTCACTTCAGATCTCTGTTCAAGTGTTGTCTAACCAGAGCGCTCTCTCTGAGCACCTTGTGTCAGCAGCCTTCCTAAGTCACTCTATTTCCTTAACTTGCTCAATGTATGGCTATAGCAAGTATCTTCCCCTGACACATTATTTGTTTTTTGATTATTTATTGCCTATCTCCCTCTATGATTCTATTAGAATATAAGCTTTGTGAAAGTGGAACATTTTCCAATTGTTTACTTCTGTATCTCTAACCCTAGAAGAGTGCCTGCATACAGTAGGCATTTGGTATACATTTTTGAGCAAATGAAGGAATGAAGAAAGGAAACTATATATTTCAGAGAAATGTATTTCCCTGCTGTATGAACCAGGACCTCCAGGTGTGAATATGAAGGAACTTGTCCAAAGTCTTCTTTACCCTCGGAGGCTTCAGAAAGCTCATCACTCAGAGTGTTCACAAGTCTGATCCAAAGCCCCTTCATCCTGTAACTGAGCACAATTCCAGTTAAAGTAATAATGCAGGTGACTGTTATCCCCATATGGACTGAAACCATGTCCTCAAGCTTCAAACAACAAAATTTCTGAAGACTGCAAAATTGCTAAACAAAATCCTTTTTCAGGAGGTCTACTTTAGAATACAGGGCATAGAAAGGCTGGGAACCAAACTCGGCTGGCAACAATGTTCTGCAGGCACCTCATGCTGAGACAGTAGGAGGATCAGAAGATGGAGAACCTTGGGATCTACTGGTCACCGACCGAGTACTGTGCCCCCACTTCTAGGATAGCTGCCCTTATCTCTGCATCTCTGAGAGCAGGCAGCACGGGTGCCGCTGAACATGCAGCCCTGACAGCTGGGTGACTCTCGCTGGGCAAGGAGTATTTCAATAACACTTTGGGAGACAGAAAGGTCCTCGCACCTATTATGTGACTGAATAAAGCCCTGCTTCTCAGAAAAAACCCTATGGCTTTTGGAAGCTTGGTGCTCTCCAATTTTGTAATTTTAATAATTTTTGAAAGGTCATTAGTCATGATCCTTTTTTCCTACTTAGCTCTCAAAATACCTAACTATCTGAGGCGAAATATGAAAGCTTGTTTTTTTAACCATTTTGTGTTAGGAGATTTTATTTTTCTTAATTAGCATGCTTTATAGATAATTTAGCATGTAGGAGATGGGATCTCTGCTCCAGAGTCTGTTTTGTTCCTAATTATTGATGTGACCTTGGATAGTTAATTTGCCCCTTTGAGGACTTTGTTTCCTCATCTGCAAAATGTGGGAATTAGGTAGCTCAATCCCCCATTGTATGAAAACCCCTCATCTTATGAAATATATTATTTCACTTAGGTTTTTCTGTTTTGCAGAAATACTGTAGTTAATATGTTTTAAAAGTTGCAAGACATGTTAATTGGTGAACACAAAAAAAGACAACAAAGTTAAAAAGCAAGAGTGCTGGCATTTGATGTTTAACATTAAGTAAATATTGGGTTTGTACATTACCAATGTTAGGCTTGGTAGACTTCACCTTTATCTAGGAAGAACTTTTTAAATTTTTAAGAGAAAAGAAAATACTATAAAATCAGATTTAAACCCAAGTAGTGCTATATACTTTTGTTTTCTTTCAGAGAGAGGTTGATTACAAGGATCCAGAGATTTAAAAACTCTGCACAATAGACTAGAATTAATAAAATTAGAAGAAATAATGAAGTTAAAAATCTTTTTGCCACAATCCTAGTAGTAATTGATTGAGACAAGAATGTTCGATGGCTGCTAAAATTTGGGTGAAAGTTTGATGACAGAATATTTAACACTTCTAAAGTTTTTCCCTAGATATTATTTACTCATTTCAAAGGGAAAAATAGCAACTACATTGGAGAAAGCAGAAGGATCCTATCTTAGCCAAGTTTCCAAATCTAGGCTAACGAGTAATAGAACAACTGACAGCTAGTGGTTGTTCCTACCGAAATGCATGACTACAGAGAAACTTATGAGCAACCCACATTAAGGGACATTTTACAAAAGTGACCATACTTTTCAAAAATGTCAATGTCATGAAAAGCAAAAAGGTTGAGGTATTTCTAGATTTAAGGAGATTAAAGACAAATAACAAATAAATGCAAGGTGTGATCCCGGATTGGATCCTGAATTGGGAAAAAAATGATAGAAGAACATTGTTTAGACAGTTGGTGTAATTTGAATGTGGGCTGCACATTTGATAATGGCATTATATTGATGTCAAATTTCCTGATTTTGTTAAGTTGTTGTACCTGTTTATAAGAATGTCCTTTTTCTTTGGAATTATATCTGAAGAATTTAGAGGTAAAGGGACGAGATGCCTATAGCAGACTCTCAAATGATTATATATTTGAGAGAGAATGATAAAGCAAAGGTGATACAATGTTAACAATTGGTGAATGTGGTTGCCAGCTATATGGGAATCCCTTTTACCTTCTGTGCAACATTTTTGTTAGTGTAAACTTATTTAAAACATACACATACCTCATCCAAATAGACATTTATTAATTTATTTATAAAGATATTTATTCTACTTTTGACATGTACCTTTACATTGTACAGCGTGATATTTAGTTAGTTGTTAAGTTACATTGCCCAAATATCCAATTTTCTCTAAATTCTACTTAATTGAAATTTTACAATGGACACAATCTAAAATTTCTATCTTTTGATAAATATTGGAATAAATTAATTCAGTAACTTATTTTGGAAAGATTAGAGAGAAAATGTTTGGATGATTATCGTATTGAAAGAGATACAAGCATATAATAAATTTTTGTTTGAAATGAAATTTACTAAGCTATTTGTGCCTTGTCTCAGTGAATTCTCTATGAAAAGAAATGATGGAAGGTTGAGAGCTCCACAGTCTCTCTGTTTCTCTCTCACATCTATTTTTTTTATTATTCCCACAAGTTTACTGAGTACATTTGACATGCTAAAAACTAGTATTTAACAATTTGCTACTAATATCAGGATGTCTCTCTATTAAATTGATCCAGGAGCTTAATATGAGAGTAACAGGACATTTGTTTCAAAATTAACTTATGAACAAGTGTCACATCTGCATATCTTCCTTAAAATACATGTAAAGGCAGAAAAGCAAAATATTCAAGAAGAAGGAAAATTCTAAAACTGCAAGCTATTATTTTGGGTGGCGTGTTGCACACTTATTTGTTATTCCATCATTTACTGACCATCGGGGAATGACAAGAACATACGTCCAGTGTGGGTACCAGAGCCTGCACGTGGCACTTCATTTAGCGTTGAAAGTGTGCAATGAAGTTGTCCTGTCTTGTACAATTTTATGTGACCAGATATGTACAGGCCTGAATTCACACAAAGACTGCTTTTTCCTAATCAATGACAATTTAAAAAGAGATTCAAATAGATGATCAGAGCACTTTCTCCCAAGGTATATATTTTTTTTTTCTAAAAAAGAGAGAGATGCTATTATCCGAAATTAGCAAATTGGAGATCTTCAAAGCATACCACTTTTTTCTGCATATTCTAAAAAAATTGGAGTGAAATTTTACCTTCCTGCAGTGCATTCTAATAAATTAACTTTGGTTGATTAAGCTTTGGTAGTATTTTTGGGAACTCAGCGATGTGGAAGTGCTACCAAGATCCATGTAAGAAACCCTCATTGCCGCAGCCAGAGACCCTCCACTCTAAATCAGTGTGCTCCATGGAGCATCCCAAAGTCTGCTGCGTGGGGTCATCTCTGATTGCAATAGTGGGCTAGGGGTTACCTTGGGTCTGACCTCTGATTACACAAAATGCTAAATTAATTTTGTCTCCTAGGAAATTAGATCGCTTTTAAGTATCGTTTGATTATGTGATCAGATTTGAAAAATCTTTTCCTTGGTGGAAAATTCCCTTTTTAGTGACAATAAGACTATTTTCTCTGTCTCTCCTTGTCACTATTTGTTGTGATTCTATTAGAGGGAGTCCATAGAGAATAAGATGGGCACAGCTGCCGTGGAGTGTATTCTTGGAGTCAGTCCTGGGACCTGAGGAATTCAGGTTTCTCCTCAGAATGGCGTCCTTTGACACACGTTGCCTGTGGTCACTTGTCAAAAACCTTATGAAAACCTGACCTATGCTTGCCTTTTTTTTTTTTTCTTATCCCATGGGAGTCTGGTTCTGGAAAAGATCTCTGCAAACCTGTCATCTGCTGGGAAATGCATCTTTTTCAGGTTACAGTGGTAGGCGGCCCACCATTTAGATTAAGGAGCCCCAAGACATGAGATGCATAAGCAACATGTTCAACTGTTTGTTGCCCAGAATACGACCCATTTTTAGAGGTACAATCAGCCCAGATGGCAGAATTTATCACACTCACCAGAGCTTGACAACTAGCAAGTGCTAATCATGGAGTTAATACATGCCCTGAGAACAGGTCTGCGTCTGGAGCAGTCCATGACTTGGGAATGATGGAAAAATTAGAGGTTTTTCCTTTTACCTCTGGCCGAATCTCAATTTAGAATGATCAACCCATTTAAGAACTTTTAAGTGCCTTAATGCTTTCTACAAAGGCGACTATTATACAAATACAAGTCCATACCTTGAGGCTAAAAGAAACACCCTGGCTGATTGATCACATCTGAGAGGCAGCCCGCAGTAAAGTACTGGTCCACTTAATACCTCAAGAAGCCGATTATTTAGACAGATTCAAAGTCACTGCTATAAAATACCAGCAGTTGACTCCAACTTCAAAAAAAAAAGAGTTAATCTGGTTAAAAATCTGGTAGGAAATTGCACGAGGATAACTTGTGGCTCTTTCAGGACAAGTTCTTTCTCATGCCAGACATCACAAAAATGTCCCCACCGAGAGAACAAATTGGCCAGTCTACTAAAGCAACCATTGCTGTGGAACTTTTACAGAAGTGGCAAGGGGTCTTTTGTGCATGCGTCAAACATTAAGAGCTCAGGTTTTCAATATCATGTGATCCGAGTTCCAAATGAAGTGTAATGAGGCCATCAACACTGGGACCTTTTAGATGGAACCTGAAAATGTGTTGCTTCACACAGTGGCTCAGTATGGGAATGCACAATGGGAAAGCAAGGAAAGAAAGAAAAATATACAAGATACACATTTTTATTAAACATATATACGCACATAATTTATAAGTCAAGACGTAATAAAAAAAATTTGTCTGCTTCCATCCACCCCTAATTCCTTCTCCCAGAGGAAACCACTTTCTGTTCTTTTCTAAGTTTGTCTCCATATTTCTAAATGATGTAATTTTACTGTTATATTTTAATTTTTCAGTTTAGGTATTAAAATATTTAGCTAAAGAAACTTAGCTCTTTTACATGCATCCACCACCCCCACTATTTTCTCTCTTCCCATCTTCTCATTGTACTTATATCACAATTGATTCAATAAGTATTTAGTTTTGACAGTATTATTACTTTTTAAATATGTCTCAGCTGAGCGATTTGTTGTGTACATATTTTTTTCTTGTCTCTTACAAAAATGTTCTACATTTTCTACGTACCTATGACTAATTCATTTCCAAATATTCTGCCACAACTGTGGTATCCTCTCCTCGTATCCGAAGAGGAGGTGTGTTCTGTTGTGTTTTGAGACATTTCTGAGGGACGCCCGTCCTTCTGCTCCAGTTTGCACCGCTTGCTTTCCATGCTTACTTCCCAGCTGGGGTCCTGAGACTTTGTGCTTCACTTGATCTTCCTGAGAGTTCCTTTTACCTCTTTCCTTTGTTGGATATTCTGTGTCCTGGATACAATGTTTATTTTTTTCTTGGTTTATACTCTGCTGGAGTGTATATCCTACAGGAGCTTCTTGAGAAGGATTGTAACTTTACTAGTGCCTTCAATTTTTGAGATGTTCTGAGGTTCGTCTTCTTACTGGCTTCCGCCATGGTCTTTCTTAGCTCTCAGCTTTCTCTAACAGCAATGCCAATTACTGCTCGTTCTCTTTCTTTCTAAGATCCAAAATGTTGTCACATCTCTTACCTGCTGTTGTTTCCTATCCTGTTCTTTTTATCTTTATACGTTTATGCATATTTTGTTCCCTTGCTGTCCTCTTAGTGGGGATTCAGGAGGGAGCTGGTAGCTGCACACTTGTTCAATATCTGCATCGGCCAGACATCTCTCATCCAATTTTAGGTACCAGAATTCTGGAATGACTAATACAAAGGTGAAGGGCAGAGATAGCTTAGGAAAAAAAAGTCATTCAAGTGGCCAGTTGATGCATTAAATTGCTACCGCCAGATGGAGATTATGCATGCCTCACTATTATGCATATTATGGTTTTTCTGACCTTATTTCATTGTTTAGCTTCACTAAACAAAATGGACACTAGATGGCTCTATAAAAGCATATATATTCAGAATATTCCATTTAATTCAAAAATTTGAAGGCATCATAAAATCTTTTAGAATAAAAGAAAATTTAAATATTTTTTTAGTTATAAGAAAGTGAGTTTAAAACCACTACTTGCCATTAAGGAATGAATTCAGAAACTTGTAAATTTTCTACGTGTTCTTTGATGTCAGTAAATATTTATGAATATCTGCCAGCTGCCAGGTATATGAGAGTGCTGGGGCTGTAGGGATAAACAAGATGGGCACGGCTCTGTCCACGTGAAATTTACTGGCAACAAGAATTCAGAAAGGAAACAAATAATTTTATCAAATATGCAAAGTTTTGTGAAAATGTATAAGATGCTATTTGGCATATATATCAAGATTCCTGAGGTAGACAGATCAAGGAGGGTTTCTCTGAGCAGGTGAGCCCAAACTGAAGTCTGCG
Source organism: Equus przewalskii (assembly GCF_037783145.1). Lineage (NCBI taxonomy): Eukaryota > Metazoa > Chordata > Mammalia > Perissodactyla > Equidae > Equus > Equus przewalskii. The sequence goes on from NC_091838.1 coordinate 3,498,208, forward strand.
GGATGAATAGACTGTGAGAGCAGCAGCCTGAAAAGATGAGTCTTCCAGGCTGAGGGATGGTGCAGTTAAGGTCCCAATGACATGAGAGACAGCATGAAACTGAGAGAAGGCCAAGCTGCCACATCAGGAGCAGAAGTGCACAGGGGGAGAATGGGACAAGACGAGGCTGATGAGGTCCACAGGAGCCAAGTCATGAAAGGTCTTGGATTTCATGTTGAGTCCAGGAGAGGTGGGAAGCTCTGCCGTGTTTTAAGGCCACGAATCATGTGATTGAATTTAGTTTGTGTGTCTGTGTGTGTGTGAAGAAGATTGGCCCTGAGCTAACATCTGTTGCCAATCTTCCTCTTTTTGCTTGAGGAAGATTGTCACTGAGCTAACATCTGTGCCCATCTTCTTCTATTTTATGTGAGATGCCACCACAGCATGGCTTGACAAGTGGTGCTAGGTCTGCACCTGGGATCTGAACCTGTGAAACCTGGGCTGCTGAAGTGGAGAATGTGAACTTAACCACTACACCACCAGGCCGGACCCCCAATTTACATTTTTAACAGGTAACTTGTCATCCTGTCTGGTATGGATTAGATTTGTAAAGTTTCCAACTTTTCTCGAGTTGTTCAAATCATTGGATTAGTGCCGGTCACCAAGGAGTAGTTGAAATCAGCATATAGAAGCACTGGCTTTGGGGTCTAACTTAGAATCTGGTTAGGGTTGTAGATGTCCCCAAAATGAAACAATCAAGGGAAACTGGAAGAGGAACATGCATGAATGTACGAGTATATATTGTATGTGTGAGTAGGCATGAATGTAGGAATGTACATTTATATATATATATTAAGCACCACAACTAAATGCTCACAATCACTATAATCTATGTTGTGATTGTTTTATTTATTCCTAATATTACTTTATCTTCAACTGACATTTACTTTGGGTTATATCATGAGATGTGAATGGATTGAGAATGAGTTACGCTGGCATCACTTTGCCTCCTTTCGGTCACTTCTCTTACAAGATGGATGACGTCATGTCGTCCTCTGCTGTGCGTTTGTGGCTTAGCCTTCATATCTGAGCCTCCATTTCGTCTAAGTGAATGACTCAAGCAGTAGGAACACATTATAGAATTTTCTTGGAAATTTTACAGTTGGAAAGGACTTCAGTGATCATCTTTTTCATGGGTTTCGCACTGTGTTTTGTGGAATCTTAGGTAGCTCCTTTAGGGTGTCTCAGAGCTGCCTGCCTGGGACGCAGACGTGGGTTGAGGCTGGCAATGCTCTGCCTGCCTCCCGCGTTCACTGGAGAAGCCTGCTCACCTGTCGAGCTTTTGTGCAACATTTTGTTTGGAGAAAGCTTAATGCTGCTACAAAGTTGGAAAATCTCTCATCTTGTCCATACACTAATTTTCATGGGATGACTCTGAGGACAGGATTGTAAAAGCATTTTCCCAGGTCTTAATGAAAGAAGCAGGATTTTCCCCTAACATGTGGTGTAAGTAACCCACTAATGCCATTTCCCACACAGATAGGCTGGTGTGTAAATGAATTGGCATGAGTTGTTTACTGAGAAGCCCAACCATTTCAATAAGAAACATAGAGTTTGTAGAGAAAACTGGAATTAAGAGTTACACAATAGGGCCATGAAAGAAAAATATTATGCCAGTGTGTGATAAAATAATCTTCTTGCTTAAATTATACTGCTTTGTTTAGGTCTATGTTTAAATATAACAGCATTTACCATAATCCCTTACAGATAAATAGATGTCCAATAAACTTTTTCTAACTATTTTCAGAAACATTTAGAAGGAAGCTACACAGGAATTAGCAGAAAAGAAGGAGCAAAATATTTTTCAGTAAGAATTAGCAAAAGAATTAATTAACCCCCATTTAGCACACTATCTCATTTTGAAGTCACCGTGCAAATGTAAGGACGTGCCTACCATTTTCAGGTTAGTAAGACGTGAAGATTCAAATGCTGGAATATCAGCAGAAATTCTCATTTTTCTAGGAGGAAATGGATTTATTTTTGGTAGTTTCAAAGGTCTGGTTAAGAGCACCATGAAAGATTGGTGGAGGCATCCTGTGGGCAGGAATAGTAATCAGAGAATTTAACCACCAGTAGGATGTGAGCCTAAAGCAATCAGAGTGGTTGTTGGCAGTAGGGCTGGAGCGGGCGTTTGGGGGTCCTCTGCTGTATCAGATATTACCTTTGCAGTTGCTGGATGCTGGCTGGAGGAAGGGATGCAGGACTCAGGATGGTAACCATTTGCCAAGTATTATAAAAATATTTCAGTGTACTGGTGTGTGCTGGCTGAGATTTAGCCCTTGTTATGGGAATAAAGAGTCTCTCTTTGAAGAGTGCTGTGCTGGAAATTTATCTGGATCCACCATATTTGTTTCTTAAATCTCTCCTCCTACCCATTTGTGCACTTGTGCAAAATCTGTTCTTGAGTTTGCTCTTCGAATGCAGACATCACTTCTCAGGACCTCTGCTTTGCCTCTCCCTCTCATCTACTAATATCTTAGGCTTTGCTAAATCAGCTGCCTCTGCTATTCCTAGTGACTGACCTCAGGTCATTGTGCTTGATCACTTTAGGATAATTTTGGTCGCTCAAAGAATGCTATCACACTATCCAATGTAAGGTGAGGAAAATACAGAGACAGTGCAGGGACCTTTGAAAGTTAAAAGGGAGGTGCTTCAGATGCAATTAATATTTATGCTCTGGTAAAATACTTAAATGATCTGGGAGACAATAAGTGGTATTGAATTTAGACCCTCTTTTCAAAATAAAAAAAAAGACGACAAGCCTCTGGGGTTGAATAAAATTTAAGATTATTTAATTAACTTAAGGATACTTAAAAGTATATTTCGTTATTAGATTATTTTCAGCCTTGCTTTCATTAAACACTTCCCAACCTACCTGATCATAAAAATCATCATGTATGGTGCTTATTAAAAATACCTATTTCCATGTCTACTGAATAAGAATTTCCAGGGAAGGACCTGGAAATGTGAATATTAAGACACACCCCGATTAAATCTTATGAACAAATAATTTGGGAGACTCTGTTCTATCTTATAGATCATGTTGTCATAAGGCAGTGTTGAGGAACCATCAGAATATTCAGTAGGATACTCAGAAAAAACCTTGCTGCTAAATTTATAGAAGTAATACTTTTGTAGAAAATGCATTAGTGCTTTAATGTATCAATGTGTTAGAATGATGTAAGAAAAAAATTGTGAAAGGCTTAGAAATGGACAGAAAAGATTGTTGGATGTGCTCAATGGAAAATTAGGCATGGTCTACCATGCAATTCCAGGTTATGTATTGTAGATCTAAAACTATTTTACAATTCTATAAGTAGGAGAATACTGATAATGATGTGAAGGATTCTTTTCCATAGAAAGGCAAATTGTATCCCATGGAGATGCAGTTGATTATTATTATAATTATAATGCTATAATAGGACATTATTATAGGACAGTAGGACAATAGGATATTATAATAGGACAATGATTATTGTCCTATTGATATTGGCCAATTTTTCATGGTTTAATCATGTTTATTTCAACATTTCTCTTTCTCTCTCTTTTTTGGATTATCTTTCAAAAAGTTTGTAACATCTTACTCTTTTTCTCAAGAACTAATGAGTCAAATATCTTTGAGACGCGTTCGTTTACTATTTATATGACATTCATAACTATGTTCTCTTCTAAAAATTATCAGTGAACAGTATGCTACCCACATCTTTTTTATCCACCCTGAGAAGAACAAGAACCAAGCCAACAGTCCCTCTAATATTGGTTTTCCACAGGTATCATGTACCCAAAGAGTATGCATAGTGCCTAGTTGAAATTAATCAACCACCCTGGAACTTTCCTTTTAAAAAGGACATAGAGTATTACAAGTTTTCAGGAACAGAGAAAACAGTTCTGGAGGCAAGGCTAGTCTAGAGATTTTCTGCACTATATTAGACAACATCACACATGACAGTTTTCAGAGCAAGAGGATTACTGTTAAGTTACTGCATGGAAACCTAAACTGGGTCTTCTCACTTTTGTCTCTTTTTCCTGCCCTGGAAGAGAAAAACTCCAATATGTGCCCTCGTCTGGGTTGCCCAAGAGTAAGTAATGCATCCTCGATTTCATATTATTTAGTCTTTCATAGGTACATTTTGTGCACTCTCTATGGGTCTAGTTCTTGAGCTTGGTGATGAGGGAGATAATAAGACATGTTGCCTACTTTTGACACATAACCCATTATAATATTAATAATAGAGGAAGGTATAAACTATATGGTTACCATAGAAACACCATTAAATGGGCAAGGGGTGTCAGGAAATTGTAACAGAAAAAGTGACATTTAAATATGGTCATAAATTTCTCTCTGAAATAGAATATTTACTTGGTCTTTTAATTACAGAAGTAGTACATGAATACATTCTAGTTGTAAAAAATGTCAAATGTTGAAGCAAGGTCTTTAAGGATGAATTAGGGAGGTAGACAAATCCATGAGTGGGAGGTGGATCTGGAGGGAGAGGATATAACAGGGAGTGGAAACACATGAGCAAAAAGAGATGTAGGACAGCCTGGCGTATTTAGGGAATGTGAATAAGTCATTCGATGGCAGCGGGACACAGAATATTGTGGGGAGTGCCTGGAGATGAGATTGCAATGAAGGCTGAGTCAAGGTTGTAAAGGGCTTTGTATACTGTGATTAGATGTTTAGTTTTTCCCCTTTTAGGCAGAAGAATAACTTGATTGCATCTGTCTTAGAAAGATCCCTTTGGGAATGGACTGACGTAGGGAAGGTCTGAAGGCAAGGAATCTAAAGAAGTTTCATCTGCATAGTTTATTTGAAATCTCACAAAAGTGCGGGCATTGATATTTCCATTTTCTCAACGAGGAAATCAGGATCTAGAGGAATCAGGTCATTTCTTTCCAAGGTGATGAGCTAGTAAGTGGTAGAATAGGGATCTGCCCTCACGCCTCTAAGCCCAGGTGTCTTGTTCTAATCTTCCTGCCATTCCAGGGAGACGTTATTAGTCATTAGGTGAGAATCATGGAAGGCATGGAAGGCAGGGCAGTGAGCACAAAACAACCACAGACCAGGTAAGGCCAACAGTGTGTTCACAACTGACTAATTGTGGGCCAGCAGTTCAGAGAGTTTTGAGGCTAGAAATGAGAAGACCTGGATTCTCATTCCATCTCTGATCTTAACCAGGTGGGTGACCGTGGGAAGTCACTGAAGCATTTTTGTAATTCCACCTCTTTCTCTGTGGAGTTGGGATGTTGGACTCGTTAATTTCTAGGGTCCCTTCCAACTGTAAACGTCTATGTTTCTTCACAAATATCATGATGGGCTGGCATGTTTGGAAAGAGGGTCACAGAGCGTGTGAGGCTTTTTGTCATTGCCATTTCAATTTGAGATGTGATAACTGTCTTTTCTCTCTTTCTTTGGCATCATCTATGTGCTTTTAATATAGGATATACCACATACATACTATACATTACACTGTAATTGCCTACAGGGGTGATATTAAAAATATTTAATACCTACTTTGGCATAGGCACTAAGGTAATAGAAGGCATACAGCTGTACATAAGTGGAAAGATCATCTGGTGCACACTAGCTGAGTGTCAGTTCTGATGGCTTGCACGTCTGTCTCTCCTCCGGACTGTGAGTGACTCAAGCACAGGAACTCTGTCTTTCTAATTTGGGATCCCAAGTCCTAAGGCAGTGCTCGCCTCACAGTCGGTGCCCAATCAATGTTGTTAGATGAACAAGCCATTTCCAAAGTCTCCTCCGTGTTTGACGGGCTCACGTGCTCAGTGCATGCAGCTGTGTTGCACGAGCTTGAAATGAGAGAAAAAGATGCCCAAATAGCCCAGCTTTTAGGAAAAAGCTGCCAATCCCAGGGGCAAACAGTAGCAGAAATTCCTAAAATACTGGGCACTCACTAATTTCCAATGATCTTTTCTTCCTCCCTTATAAAGTCAATAATTTCATAAAACTTGAACTACTTAAATTTCATCCAAAAAAAAGTATTTCAAGGGCAAAAAACTTATTACTTCTTCAAACTCACTTTATAGGCTGTGGCATTTTCCAGTTAATAGTAAAAAAAAAATTGCCAATGTAGGTTTAGTTCTTATCAGCATCTCTGGGCTCCCCTTTCTTAATCTCTTCTTGACGGTTTGTCCCTTCTCTGATTATCTGATCATGTTACTCTGTGATTGTGAGTCTTGCAGAAGCCCAGGATGGCTGAGCCAGCATTTTGAATCTATCTTGGGAGCAGCTATAACAGGAATAAAAAAAGAAAAAAACCTTGCCCAAGACATGTTGGTTAAAACTCCTCTTATTTATACCATGAATTGTACAATCTTTAGTTCCTTTATCGCCCAACCACCCCAGCTACAGCATCAGTGCCTGGATTAGACTGATAAAACAGCTCTATTGTAGACATGGAGCTCCAAACCAGTGTTTAGAAAATGTTTGTCTTTAAAGCTTAATGACTCCGTGGTTTTTTTTCTTTTAAGTATACTTTTTTGTTGAGGAAGATTGGCCCTGAGCTGACATCTGTTGCCAATCTTCCTCTTTTTTCTTTTCTCCCCAAAGCCCCAGTACATAGTTGTATATCCTTGTTGCACGTCATTCTAATTCTTCTTTGTGGGATACCTCCACGGTATGGCTTGATGAGCAGTGTGTAGGTCCACGCCCAGGATCTGAATTGGTGAACCCCAGGCCCCCGAAGCAGAGTGTGTGAACTTAACCACTCAGCCATGGGGCCACCCGCTTCTTTGCTTGTTTTTAATTTTATGATATGAGGTCACTTTGTCCATTTCTATTTTGTATTACAATATTTAGATTTCCTGTAATATAAACACTTGTTAATTTTTTTTAACAGGATTTAAATATGCTCCAATTGTACATTTTAGTATCTATTAGGACTTTTTCCCAAATACACTTGGTTTGTCCATGTTTTGAATTAGTTGCATGTTTGTGAGCTGAAGCATGATGACGGATGTGTGACATGTGACAGAGAAGTATATAGGGGCGTCATTAAAAGCATGGGCTCTGGAATCCACAACCCAAATTCAAATCCTGGCTTTGCTCTCCCTCCTCCCCCGCCCCCAGCCCCCAGGTTGTACATCCTTGAGCAAGTGACTTTATCTAAGACTCTGTGTACTGGTATTTAAAGTGGGTAGTAATGATACCTAAATCATAGAATTCTTCTAAAGCACTTAGCACAGGATTGGGAACACAGTAAGCTCAAAATAAATGTTAGCTTGAAAAGTAAAAACATAATGATGGTAAAGCTCAGATATATACATATTAGATGTGATATTATCACTACTCAGCAAAAAGTTGTGCTTAGTGATTTCAAAATTCATTTAATAAGTGAATTCTATTCCTTAACGTTGGTCGATTCCTTCCTTCCCCACTTTATTATTATGTACAGGACACTGTGGATACAGACGTAACCCCAGTGGGTATTGCCTGCCTCCACCCAGTCCAGTGCTGGAGTTCCGCTTCCTTTACTATTGAAATAGCAATGCCTTGAATCCTTCCTACCATGATGAGATACCCGGTATCTCTCTCATGAAAGTTTTTCTATGGTTCTTTCTTCCTCCTACTTGTAATTCTTGAGTTGTTGGCTGTACTCATATCTTGTCCTCTATTCCCGATCTTTTCTCTATACTCAAGTCAACCCCAAAGGGTCAGAGCCCTCCCTTTTCCTTCATTTCCTCAAAACACTACTCACAGAAGGCATTTGCGTGTGTCAGATTTTATTTTCTGAAGGATTTTCTGTATCTTGGAATAGTGCGTTGGATGATCCAAAATGGAATACTTCATATTTTCTTCCTTCTTTCTTTCCTCCTCTTTTCACTGCAGGAAGCTGACTTTGTTCCTGAATCTCCTGTCCTCTTGCCTGGGAGCTGCTCCACTCCCTCCAAAGGCTCCCGGCCCATCAGTCTCCTTCTCACCCCCGCCCCAGAGCTCCAAGTTTCTCCATCTCCATTATGCAGAATGATTTAGTTCTCTCCACATTTGTCTTCGCCATTTTGGCCATTGTCTTGGGTGCTTTATTTTCCTAAACAAATGTTTTCTTCTTAAGAGGGAATCTGCTGACAGCTTTTAAATAATATTCCCTCACCACCCTTAACTCAAAGATAAATAAGCTATAATTCTTTCTCTTGTAGCCACAGTTTATTCTCAACAGAGTGATACTTTAAAATTGGGAGTCAGTTCACTTCAGCCCTCTGCTGGAAACTCTGTCTGGCTTCCCAGCTCACTCAGAGCAAGAGTCAAGTCTTTGCAGTGCCTACACAGCCCCAGGAACCTGCCTGGTCATCTCTCTGACTCCATGTCATCCTCCTCTCCTCCTCTCTCATTCTTCTTCAACAGCACTGGTGTCTCTGCTGTTTCTTGAACCTGAAACTTACCCGCCACATATTCACCAAACACATTTTTACCTCGGGGGCTCTGTGCTTCTGTTCCTTCTACCTGGAAAGCTGTTCACTGGAAAGCTCTCCAGAGACAGAGGCAGCAGCAGGTATTAAGGCATAAAAGAGTCAGGTGCTTTTAGGAGCCATAAGGCTTTTAATATGGCCGAGCTTAAGTTCTGTATGTATATTCAGGGCACCATGGTTCCAAGTACTGGCCACAAACCTGGGGCACCAGGGCAGATGTGCGGATAAACTAAGGAAGCTTCAGCACCCGTCTTCCTTCCAAGGACCAGAGAGAGGGCTTATCAATGTGTTTAGAAGGTTGTATATTTTTGTAAAATTTGCAAAAGTAAGATATTTTAACTGCAATTGGTTAAAGCGGTGGTCTCTTTTCATTCTGACTCTCTTTTGTCACACTTCTCGTGTTGAGTAGTGCTGAATGGTCACAGGCAATTTGGGGATCTGCCATCAAGGGAGATAAGCTGGGGACTCTTTTATTTGACTTTAGTGGAATAATATTACATGGTTCCTGGTCGCTTCTGTGTACAGCTAAGTTTTTGCTAGCTATCTCTGAATGACTTCCAGGAATGATGCTGCTGCCAGCTCACGGAGCATCAAGGCACGAAGATGCAGGGCCAGGAGTCAGGCTGAGATATGAATGTGTCCTTTCGTGCCAAACACAAGAAGAAGGAAGGTAGTGAGGGGGAACAAGTGAGAAATGATCAGACTAGAAATTAGTCTGAGGAAAATTCTTCCAGCTCATCTGTAAAAGAAACTGACATTTTCCCAAATTTGAAAACAAACAACAATCTAGGTGCATTGCCTACAGCAAACCGAAACAGACTCCCTAAACTGTCCTGCAAGATCCCTTCCTTTATTTGCTCAGTTACTGCTCCCGTGCTGCTGAGCAGGACCCTGTGCAGATGAGACTCTGCAGAATGCCATCACAAATTCCCATCCCCTGATCAGATATAAGGTAGCCCAGCAACGTTGCACAGCAGTCTGTGCATCCATCTCTGATTGACTCCTGTCAAGTTTCCCCATAGGATTATTCTAAAATTTCTTCCTTTATCTCAAGAAAATACTACCCCACACCACACGACACCTGCCAAACTCAATTGACACTCATTTATGGTTACCAGCCATCCCTGCTTACCTTGGACCGAGGGATTTCCCAGGAAGTGGGACTTTCCATGCTAAAATTGGAAAAGTCGTGGGTAAACTGCGATGAGCTGGTCACCCTGTGTACTTCCATCTCATTTATCAAGAACAAGAATTTAAGAGACAGCTTACAGGAATTTATCCTCTCTCTGCCATAAAATTATTCCTTTTTCTCCCCATCTGCTGATAATTTATTCCCAACCAAGGGAGAATTATTTTTCTTCTTTCCCAATGTGATCCCTACAGCTGTGTCCTGATGTATGGGCCCTTGCCTTTGGAATCTTGCCTTTTCAACTGACTCTCCTTTTCGTCATTTTAAATGTTTCCCTTTCACCACTTTTCTCCCCTCCATCTATAAAGACATGGCTTTCCTTGACTATTTTCCTCTAAAGCTATCATCCTATTGCTCTTCTTTCCTCTTACGACAAATTTCTTGAGAGTAGGCCATGAACTCTGCCTGGACGCCCTCAGTAGCCGTGCTCTTGCTTTTGTCCTCAGCGTCTCACGGAGACAGTTCTCTTAAGATCGGTGATGACTGTCAAGTGGTCCAACCAATGGTCTTTGCTATTTTCCATCCTTTCACCCCTTTGGATTCTCTGATGCATTTTCCCTGTTGATTTTTATTCCTGAAACGCTTTCTTGTCATGGATTCTCTACACTGCCCCTTTACTCTATACTGCCTGATACTCCCTTTAGCTCCCTGATTCTTTCTCTTTGTTTCCTCAGCTTGACTTCTTTTTTCTTTGCATGCTCTAAAAGTGGGTGTTCTTCAGGGTTTTACACCTAATCTTCTCTCTATACATTCTACTAGTTGGTTATTTTATCTATTTTTATGAGTTTGACAATGATTTCAAAGATGGCTCCAAACCCTGTATCTTTATATCTAGACCCTCCCTTGAGACTGAAAATTTTGTCCCTAGCTATACCTTGGATATCTTTAACCAGAATTCCTTCTGAACTCTAACCTTGGTATGTCTAAATATAAGTTTCGGAGGATATTCTCTCCCCACCCTCCAAGAAAGCTCATCTTCCTGAGTCCTCTCTTTCTTCATGAGTACACCTGTTTTGTTTTTCCAGTAGTTCTGACGATGATTTTTTTCATTTAGAAATATTAACATATACAATTATATAAGTGCCTTAAATATCTTAAAAATTTAGTTAACGTACATAAAAACGTAGGTCGTGAAACTTTTGTAGTGTTAACACATGTATGTCAGCGTAAATAACTATGACAATGACTGTCCTTGTTTTATGTTGAGAGAGACAGAGACGCAATAAAGTTTCTCTTTCTGCAAAAGGTTTTTCGTGGAAAGATGATGGAAAGCGAGGTTCTGGGCCAGAGAGCCCGAACCACACCTGTGCAGTGATGGGTCCCGAACCGTCCGAGTCGGAACGGAACGGACAGCTTTCCTCCTTTGGGCCCCTGACTTGGGACCCAGAGAGGAAGAGAAACAGGCCTCTCTCCCTCACACCCTGGCCCCTTCCCCCAGGACGCCCTCCTTCTAGTCAGCCCGCCTCTGGCTTTTCCGCACGCCGACGACCGCTCGTCGGCATGGACCCACCTTCCTTGGGGGACACCACCACACGACTCTCCCACTCGTCTGCCTGCCTTTCGTTGGCGTCGCTGCCAAAGGCAAGGGGTAGGGGTGGCGGTGGCAGGGACGGCAGGGGCCCAGCGGCTCTCTGGAGGGTGAGGAAGTCTTGCTGGTTCTCCTACGTCGGTGATCTTTCTCGATCTCCACACACATTCTTCGTTTGGGGAGCCAAGAGACGCCCTCTGAGGAATCCCTATGGCCAGGGTCGATCACTTACTCGCTCACTGCCTCGGCCTCTGTCCACCTTGTCTCTCTCCCTCCCTCCCTCGTCGGTCTCTGTGTGTGGACGTCTAGGTGGAGGCGAGGCAGGGAGGTAGACTGACCTACCGACTGGCCGTCTGTCCACCCACCCACCTACCTCGTTGTTTACCACACTCTCTACATGGAGATAGAATTCTCATCCCACCGAATCCATCCTTTCCACGGGGCACAAGCCAGTGGCCTTCGGGAGTCTCTCCCCAAGGTGGCGCATCCGTCACCTCTATCTATTTCCAGAAGGTTTCTGTTTCCATCCCCTCCCTCCGAAAGAAAAAACAGCCCCACTCCCGGATCTGTCCCACCACCACCACCGCCGCCGCCGCCGCCGCCGCCGCCGCCATCTGCTGTCGCCCTCTAGGGTCGGACCGTTCTAGCTCTCTCCTCTGCGTGGAATCGCAACGTAGGTCGCCTTGGATGTCTGGCACCTCTCACTTAGCAGAAGGTTTTGGAGGCTCAGGCTCGGCCACGCTTTGGCCCGGGTCAGTGTTCCGTTCCTCCGGACGGCTTCCTCGTTTTCCACGAGAAGGAGCCGTGAAGACGGAAAGGAAGGGCGGATGGATGGCTTTTCCCGTGCTACCGAGTCCCTCTCCCCTTTGTCAAAAAGCGTGAGGGGCGGTCGAGAGGATCGTCTCTGATGACAAAAGTCAGAGGCACCCCGGTCAAACACCGTGCGAGGCGTTGGTGTGTTCTCACAACAAGAACACGTCCCTGTCAGCGTTTCTTCTTGTTATCATTCCAAGAGAATTCACGTGTCACCTTGTCTCCCTAAAGGTCTTACGCTCTCATGCTCCGCAGTGGTCACATGCTGTGGATGGTGTGCACCACCCCTCGCCCCCAGTACACCTGTTTTTATGGTCATCTGTGCTCGGAAACTCAAGGTGACAGTTCTCTACCCTAAGGAGCTCCTTTCTCCTAATACAAATTTAATCAGTTGTCACGCATCGTGAGGTCTAACTCAGAAATGTCTCTTGCATCTGTTTTTCCTAGTCCAGTCGTCCTGCTGCCATCCCCCTAAGTCGGGTCCTCATGGGATCACATTGACCTCATGTCCTCACCAGTCTTCCCGTTTCTGACCTTCCGCCACCAATCCGTCCACACTCTGCTTGTCTACACTGACTTCCAAGCTCCTCTAGACATGACCTACAACTTTGCTCCTAACCCTTACTGCTCGTGATCCCCTGAACACATCTGTGCTCCTCTCCAGGTGGCCTTCCAGCTATCCTTACATATCTTCCATGAGAAATCACTGCATCACCCTTTGCCCACGCTTTTCTCCCCATCTAGAGTGACCCTATCCCATCACAGATTTTAAAGTTTATGTTGCTCACACTTCCTCTGACATCTTCGGAATCTCTCATGCGTTTGTGGCCTTCTGGTCGTTTACCTCTTTTACTTTCTCTTTTCGTCTTCTTGTAGTATGAACCATATGGTATCCTCATGAGGTTAAAATTCTGAGATGATGGGGTCTACATGACACTTTCATATGCTCATTATAGTGACTTGTGCCTTGCTGATGCTGAGTCAATGTGTGTTGAAATGCATTTACTTGTTTTAATTTTATATGTTCCAGACCTGAAACACTATTTCTGAAGTTTATGGAGTTGCACTTGTTCCTATTTGTTGATTAGAAAGACGAAAACATGGCTGAAGCCAATAATCACCAGGTCGCAGTGCTACAGAGCTGGTCCCAGCCTACCACATTCTGTGTGGTCATCCAGATAGAAAGAATTTATGAGAACATTTTCTGCCCTGATTGTACAAAATCAGAGAATCATAGCTATTAGCTTTGGAAAGCATCTGAAGACTCTTCAGTCCTATATTCTAGTTGTAAAGACAAGGAAACTGAGGCCCAGGATATAGAAATATAGAGAGACCTCGAAAGGATTTTCAAGATAAGGAAAGTGATAAGGAAAGGATACAGATAAGGAAAATGAAGTCCTGACCAAGGAGATGTATTAGTTGGAGCACTTTTGATTGTATCATAAGTTCAGCACAAATTGGTTTATAAAATGAAAAAGAAAAGAGGGTGGTTATTAGCACAAGTATCCAAGAGTCTAGGTATAGGTCTAGCTTCAGGCAAGGCTGGATCCAGGAGTCCAGTCTCTCTTCTCTATCTCTTTATTCTGCTTTCCTCTGTGGTGACTGTATTTCAGATTTTGAAATAAAGAGTGTCCCCCAGCCACTCTTGTCTTATGCTATCCTTATTGCTAGGAGTATCTGCAAAAAGAATAATTTCCTTTTCTAGCAGTTTCAACAAGAATCCTGGAATTGAGTCTCCTTAGGCAGACCTGGGTCATGTTCCATCTGGAGCAAAGGGAAGAGGTGAGCCCATTCCCATCTCTGAGGAATGGGGTGGTTTGGGGTGAAGTCAACATGTATAGGTTTTCATTTCAGGGTAGTACTCAGCTGAGGTGGTGACTGAGGACTGAAATCCTGGGCTCAACTCACCGAGGCATGACAAATGGGGGCTGCATCTGCTTGGATGGGGAACTTTTTCTAATTTGCCTCGGGGCACTGTGTATCATCACCAGCTTGGCTTACTATCAGAAGAATGAATGAATGCTGGGTAGACCTAAACAAAAATGTCCACTTCTGGTGGCACTTTTAAAAAATATCATTCTTAAGTTTTACTTTCTTTTTCTTTATTTCCTCTCTCTATTTTTAAATGGGAAGCAGAATTGTGTTATATAAAGCATATGGAGATTTAGACTCAGAACGCCTCGGCTGGAACCTTGGCTCTGCCCCGTGCAAGCTGTGTAAATTTGGGAAGAGCTTTCATATTTCTCATCCTCAGTTTATTTACATGTAATAACCACGTTTCAGGAAGGTTGGAGGATTAAATGACACATATAAAAAACCATCACAGAGCCTGGGACATAGTAGCAGCTCAATTCATGTGAACTAATAGTGGCAGTTTTTAAGCACGGGCCCCAAGTTTTTTGACGATCCTCTCAGAGAAAGACAGGTCTACAACCCCGTCAGGGGACGTTTGTGACCACATCAATTCATAGGTTCTGGGGAAGTAACATGACGTGACCTCTGAGCTGAGGTCAAACAATGTCACGTGGCTTCCTTCTGCAATGCAGCTTGAACAGCTGCTCAGAAGCTCTTGGGACGCTCTCTCTTTGAATGAGCCATCACGTGGCGAGAAGCTTAACCCGCAGGAAGAGACAGACTTGCCTGCAGCCTCTCCAAGGGAGGAAAGTCAGAGAATTTCAGGGCCATGCTTTAAAATGCCCTGTGTTGTGGAAAACATTACGATGAACAAGATTTTTTTGCAGGTACTTATTTCCTTGATTATTATGAGGATGTCTATAATTGTAATGGTTAATGAAATTCATGCGTCAACTTGGCTAGGCTATTGCACCCAGTTGTTTGGTTAAACACCAGTCTAGGTGTTGCTGTGAAGGTGCTTTTTAGATGGGATTAACATTTAAACTGGTAGACTTTGAGTAAAGCAGATCCCTCCCTGATGTGTGTGGGCTTCATACAATCAGTTGGTCTTAAGATCACAGAGTGAGCGAAGACTCATATGTATATAATTATATCTATCGTTCCTTTTCTCTGGAGAACCCCGAATAGCACAATGACTAAATAGTAATAAGAAAGACACAGAAATCTTCCTGACATAGAGTAATCTGATTTCCATTATTAGATGATTTGGGTACTTGACATCCACACTTCGGAATTTAGAATGTGCCTTCACAGTTCTTAAATCATCCTACCTATGTTAAACTTTGCAGCCCCGATAAGAACGTACGCCCCAGGTCTCATAACGCTAACCTTTCATCTCCCGTAACTCCCCTTGGATAGATCTCAGCTCCGC
Organism: Equus przewalskii; assembly: GCF_037783145.1. NCBI lineage: Eukaryota > Metazoa > Chordata > Mammalia > Perissodactyla > Equidae > Equus > Equus przewalskii. The sequence goes on from NC_091838.1 coordinate 3,513,490, forward strand.
AAACCTCTGGTGGTGAGTCTCCGGCAGTGTGTGAGCAGGTCTGCAGAGGGGAGAGTCAGACCATTGCTGAGACGCCTGTGCGCCTGCTTCATCACACTCTTAACTGACATTTTTTGTTTCACTCACTGTCTCATCGACTCATTATGTAAATGTCATTATGGTGCAATTACTATTTGCAAGTAGGTGTGAGATGATCGTCTCCTCTGTTGACACAGAGATTTGTGATCTGGTGATTGGAGATGTTAGGTGGCTCATTTACAAGGGCTCCCTTGGGGGGAGTGTGTCAAGGATGCAGCTTCATGATTGAATAAATTGACTCAAATCATCTATCCTTTTCCCATCCTCACTAACCTTTATAAATCCTGTGTCTAGCTGTCTTCATTTGTCTCATTTGAGCCTAGCTGATGGAATCAGCATTAGTTTTTTTCCAAATTCCCATGTAATCCTATTAAAAACGTTCTGCATTTTGTTAAATTATACTGAACTTTTACGAGGAGAGGCATGTGGTATCATGCAAATAACCAAGAATCATAAGATCTAGGCTCAGGTGCCGGGTCTTGGCTCTTTGACTAAATTGAGAGGGATTCCCAGACACACATCCTCACAGCCTCAGTTTTTATCCCAAAATGACAAGTTTGAAGATTTGGATCCTCTTACTTGGTAACTACTAAATTCTTTCTTGGAACTGTTTCTGAAGAAATCTTTTTGCCAAGCTCCTGCAGAGAATCATTGCTAAGATGTTGCTGATGGGAAGCAGCTGAGATGTGTCTAATTTATAACTTATAATTTATTAATTATAACCAGCTGCAGGGAGAGGAAAGTAGCTGTTAGATGGTGGGGTGGGATGGAGCAATGAACTTTTAGAAAGTGAAAAAAGGATAATATTTATCTTCTGGATTGAGAGATCATTGCACAATTGACCCTGAGCTGGGAGAGAGGGTATATAACAAAAGCAGAAACTGTTGCTGGAAACGTAGATCAAAGTTCTCTTTTTGGAGTTTTAGTCAACAAAACAATCAGTTGATGCCTCAGTAAGACTGCCATCTGATGAAGAGGCTAAGAGATTTGGTGGCGTTGTGTTTATCAACTAAAGGCAGGCAGTTCTAGAGACAGTGTGGATCCACGTGAATCTGCCTGGGATCTTTGGAATAAAGGTCTCAGAACCGCTTCAGAGAAAGATGGAACAACTTCTCTTCCTCCATCACCCCTGTTCTGAGCCACTGCCCGTTTTCTTTCTGTTATTTCTGATCCAGTGGCCATGAGCCCTTTCTGAGGACCTGGCCCGTTGCCTCCTCCAAGCCTCGCCCTTTGGTTTCAGCTCTCGTTGGCAGGACCACATGCCATGGGCATCTGCGGGATCCTAGCTGATCTGAAGTCCTGCATGGGAAGTCCAGTTTCCTGACAGAGACAGCCCACACTATTAAAAATTCAGCTATGTTCACCTGCGTCTGTCCGGAAGCAGGAAATTCCCTGAGCCTAGTTCCTGGGAAGACACCTGTGGCAGTCTACAATCAAAATTTCCAAAGCTTGTTCAAAGCAGCAAATCCTCATCGGAAATATGGGATGTCTTTGTAGATCTGATGATGAATAGTGCCTATGAAGTACTGGGCCCTTCACACGCATTTGTATGTTCATTCATGGCAGATTTGCGAGTAGTTATTGTCATACTCATTCGACGAAGAAGACACTGAAGTTCAGAGAGCTTCAGATGTCAGAGGATAGAGGCAGCGAGAGGTGTTGGTATCCAAACCCAGCACAGCTAGCTCGCCCTACTCTGCTCAGCCTGTGTGGCTCTGAATGAGTCACTTAGTTTTCTGTGTCATTTTACTTTGACTAAATTAAAGATTGTAATTCTTGGCCTCTAAGATTGTTACTTCTGTAATGAAATGTATTGACTATGGGCCAGAGCTTGTAAGGCTAAAGTTTTGATAGAATCTAAAAGGTGGAACCAGAAGATCAAGTAGTTGGCCTAAAGAATGACTTTTTAATAAGAATCCCTTCATCCCTCTGAGACATTTATTTATAAGACATTTTGCAAAGTTCTTAAGTTTCCATGTGCCTAACGAACAACCCACACCTCTCTTCCTCAATTCCTCCTTGTCAACTGTGAAGGGAGCTCATTTATTTTATTCTCTCGTTTTCTGGAAGAATCGCTTAACTTCTGATTCTGACAAACAGCATGAAACTTCAAATAACTGTCTCTACAATGGTGACTTTTTATATTCCTAAGACTTTTTGAATATTACTGACATATTCTCATGTGATGACTTGGATTGACAACACAGAACGACAATTTTCCCTCTTGATTTGCTCTTTATGATAGACTAGGTTCCAAATGGCTATGTTTACTTGAGTGTTGAAAGGTACTGTTGAAACGATGTGAGAAAAATCCCATTTTAAGAACAGTGTTACCAGATTACTTTAAATTTCTCCCAATGTGTTAATAAAATGCAGAGCTGGGACTCAGCGTTTTTGTGCTGGAGGCAAGTTTTCTTTGGAGGTTTCCTTTCCCTCTGTTTTCCTTTATGGACTGTCAGATGGTGGAGTCTCCTTTGGAGTCCTCAGGGTCAAGCTCTTTTGAAGTGGAAATTATTTCTTGTTCATCTTTGAATAAGCAAATAAAGTGGTTATCTTTCTTGCTCAAGAGATCTTAACTTTGATCATCTTAGCAGCAACAGTTGCTGTGGACAGGTACTCTGCCAAGCATTTATCACGCATTATCGTAAGCCTAGGAGGCAGGGACTATTGTCATTCTCATTTTATAGGAAAGGAATCTAAGATCAGAGATGTTGAAGACTTGCCCGATTTCATGCAACTAGAAATTGAATTTGACCCAGGCCTTTCCAAATCCACGTTCAGGCTCTTTTAACCTCTGTAATCTGCTGTCACTACCAGGGCTGTGGAGCTCCCTGTCTTTCTTCACAGACGTGTTTACCCAAGTTTGTCTTCCTGAGACTTGCAAGAATAATTTTTAATTTTCTTTAATGCTTCTTACATTTTTGCTTGGAAGTAATAATGCTCTTAGTTTCTCTTAGTTTCTTTCTCTCTCTGGACAATCTGAGATTTTAGAATTCAGAATTGGTTTTAGGATTTTTACAGATATTTCTTGAGCTTTTACCCACTGTGTTTTTCACCTGAGTACTTTGTCTTCCATGAATATTTCTTACACTTTGGGCCATGACTCATTGAACAGGAAAATACAGTCACTGAATTGAAAAACAATACTAATGGCATAAAACTTAATAAGTCAACTTAGATCTTTTTTTGGTTTCAATCAAAGGCTTAGAATATTTTAGCTATTTCTGTAAGAAATGTTCATATTACAAGAAGAGTGAATGAGCTATTAAATAAAATATGAAGTCGTAAGTCATTAGCCTTGGGTTATCATCTGAATTTTCCTTTTGATTTATTATGTGGGAGAGAATAAATTTTCTTCTGTCCCTTTTACTCCTATGTGTCTCCTCCTCCTCCTCCTCTTTATTACTATCATTTCAGTGTCTGGAAATTAGCCATGATATCATTTCTTTCCAGCTTTATTGAGATATAATTAACATATAACATTGTATTAGTTTCAGGTGTACAACATAATGATTTGATATTTGTCCATATTGTGAAATGCTCACCACCGTAAATTTAGTTGACATCCATCTCCTTATGTAGTTACAAATTTTTTTCCTTGTAATGAGAACTTTTAAGATCTACTCTCTTAGCAACTTTCAAATATATGGTATAGTATTATTACCTATAGTCACCATGCTGTACTTTACATCCCCAGGACTTACTTATCTTATAGCTGGGAGTTTGTACCTTTTGACCACCCTTACCCATTTCTTCCACCCCCAACAGCAAACTCCAATCTGTTCTCTGTTTCTATGAGTTCAATTTTTTTTTAATTCCACATGTAAGTAAGATCACATGGAATTTGTCTTTTCCTGTTTGACTTATTTCATTTAGCGTAATGTCTCAAGGTCTCCCCGTGTTGTCACAAATGGATAATATTCCATTGTGTATATATATATACCTACATACCACCTTTTCTTTATCCATTCATCTGCTGATGAACACTTAGGTTGCTTCCACGTCTTGGCTATTGTAAATAATGCTGCAGTGAACGTGGGAGTGCAGATATGTTTCAAATTAGTGTTTTCATTTTCTTCAGATAAATACCTAGAAGTGGGATTGCTGGATCATATGGTAGTTCTGTTTTCAACTTTTATTTTTTTTGATGAGGAAGATTTGCCCTGAGCTAACATCTGTTGTCAATCTCCCTCTTTTTTTTTTTCTGGAGGAAGATTAACTCTGAGCTAACATCTGTGCCAATCCTCCTCTGTTTACTATGTGGGATGCCTCCAGGGCACGGCTGTTGAGTGGAGTAAGTCTGAGCCCGGGATCTGAAGCCACCAAAGTGGAGCATGCAGAACTTTAACCACTTGGCCACAGGGCTGGCCCTTGTTTTCAATTTTTTGAAGAACCTCTGTACCATTTTTGATGGTGGCTGCACCAATTTACATTCCCACCAACAGTGCACAAGGATTCCCTTTCCTCCACATCCTCGCCAACACTTGTTATTGCTTGTCTTTTTGATAACAGTCATCCTAAGGTGTAAGACGATATCTCATTGTGATTTTGATTTGCATTTCCCTGATGATTAGTGAAGCTGAACAACCTTTCATTTACATGTTGGCCATCTGTATGTCTTCTTTGGAAAAATGTTCATGTCCTCTGCACATTTTTAAATCAGATTTTTTTTTTTTTTTTTGCTGTTGAACTGGATTAATTCTTAATACATTTTGGATATTAACCCCTTACCAGATAAATGATTTGCAAATATTTTCTCCCATTCTACAGGTTGCCTTTGCATTCTCTTGATGGTTTCCTTTGCTGTGCAAAAATTTTTAGTTTGATGTAGTCCCACTTATTTACTTTTGCTTTGCTTTTGTTGTCAAATCCAAAAAATAATCTCTAAGACTGATGTCAAAAAGCTTACCACCTGTGTTTTCTTCTAGGAGTTTTAAGGTTTCGTGTCTGATGTTCAAGTCTTTAATCCATTTTGAGTTGATTTTCGTTTATGGTGTAAGATGGTGGTCTAGTTTCTTTTTTTGTGTGTGTGCGGGTGTCCAGTTTTAGCAACATCATTGATTGAAGATTGTCCTTTCCCTATTGTATATTCTTGGCTTGTTTGTCGTAAATTAATTGACTGTATATGTGTGGCTTTATTTCTGGGCTCTCTATTCTGTTTCATTGGTCTATGTGTCTCTTTTTCTGCCAATATTATACAGTTTTGATTACTATAGCTTTGTAACATAGTTGGAAATCAGGAAGTGTGATTCCTCTGGCTTTGTTCTTCTTTCTCAAGATTGCTTTGGTTGGGGCCAGCCCTGTGGCTGAGTGGTTAAGTTCACGCACTCTGCTTCAGCAGCCCAGCGTTTTGCTGGTTCAGATCCTGGGCATGGACATGGCACAGCTTGTCAGGCCATGTTGAGGTGGCGTCCTACATGCCACAACTAGAAGGACCCACAACTAATATATGTACACACAACTATGTACTGGGGGGATTTGAGGAGAAAAAGCAGAAAAAAAAAAGATTGGCAACAGTTGTTACCTCAAGTCCCAATCTTTAAAAAAAAAAATATTGCTTTGGTTATTTGGGGGTCTTTGAGCTTCCATACAAATTTTAGGATTGTTTTTTCTGTTTCTATAAAATATAGCGTTGGAATTGCAGGATACAAAATCAATATACAAAAATCAGTTGAATTTCTCTACACTAATAAGGAACCATCAGAAAGAGAAAAAGAAAACAATCCCATTTAAAATGGCATCAAAAGAATAAAACAACTAGGAATGAATTTAACCATGGAAGTGATAGATCTCTACGCTGAAAACTATAAGACATTGATGAAAGAAACTGAAGAAGACACAAATAAATGGAAAGATATTTCATATTCATGGACAGGAAGAGTTAGTATTGTTAAAATATCCATACTACCCAAAGCAATCTACAGATTCAATGCAGCCCCTAGCCATGATATTATTTACTCTGCCTATTTACAATAATATTATAAGGATTTGCAAATTAATTAATTTGTTGGAAGAGGGTATTTTCACCCTAATGAAATGAAACATCTCCTCTCCTCTTCTTCTATCCCCACCATTTTAGAAGGAAGATTTGCTCATAAAATATATTAAATTTTGGGGGGAAAGCTGCTACACATATGCTCTCAAAATGAGCCCTTCTAGAGGGCAGGTGAATCAAGCTGAAGCAAATTTTTTATACTGTACCAGGACGGAGAGGGAAGGAGGGACGCTGAAAGTGTAAACGCTAAACTATTGATAGAAGTTGCCGCTGGTCTATGGGACTAATTAGTATGCTGATGGAAGATATATATATATATATAAAAGTATAAAATATATATAAAATGTGATCTTATATCAATATAGAATTTTAATACGTTCAATTGTGGCAAATTGTTAATTCTTGAAAATTTTCACAATTCTTTGAAAAATATTTCTGCTAAAATGAGAGAGAATATATTCATTTCAAGCTTTTTCTATTCGACTTCTGCACATACCTTCATTAATATAAGTGTGTGGCTATGCATACTTTTTTTTTAGAAACCAAGCAATTTCACTTCTATTCAAATGTACTGTGCAGAAAATTTGGGCAAATGTTTTTAGCTTAATAAAATAATTGCTTTTTGAATAAAATAGAACATTACTAATGTTTGTTAATTACATTGATATTCATGATATATGGCAATTATACTTTGACAAATAATGCAAATGATGTGTAACAACATATTTTGAGGGCAAGCTTAACTTGTAGGTCACACATGGTTGCTAAGCATAATGTGCTACTTCAAATTTATTGTGATGATCTGTAAATCTAGCTATGATATCAATTTTGGAAATTTTTCATGTTGAAAATTTGCCTCTTTATTACATTGACCCAAAATTTTTTATAAAATTGAAAATAAAGATGAAGCAAAAGACAAAAATTTTCAAATTTGTGAGAGCTGCTACCTAGGTGAGTACTGAAATATCAGGGAACTACTGGATATAACACTTCTGGAGCTTTTGTACAATGCAAAAACTTATTTCATGTTCTTTGGTTCACCTTCAACAACGACAGAAGCAGCAACGATAACAGCTAATGTTTATTGAACAATTGCTATACATCAGACAGTATGATAGGCGCTTTGTGTGTATCATCTTATTTAATTGACAATAATAATACGCAATAAGCAATGACATGTATGTTTTACAGATGAAGAAAGAGGCTCAGCCAGGAAGGTTGGTTGGCAGAAGTTCACGTAGCTAAGTCAGTGGAACAGCCGGGATGAGAACCTGTGTCTGTTCAGTGTTGAAGATGATGCTCTTAACCATCCTGCTCTTCATCAATATGGTAATAGTGGCCCGAAAGAACACTGGCACACCCTAAAATTAACCCTTTTCCTCCCTTGGCATTAAATATACACTCAGGAGTTCATACGTATGAAATCTGTTAGGGCTGTATACCAGAAGATGGAAACGTTTTCAGCTGTTAGAAATACACTTTACTGAAGAGATCATTAATATGGGGGAAAAATAAGCATTTGACTATTTTACATTAAAATGTTTTTGAAGTTTTACAAAGAAAAATTAAACAAAACCTACATTTAAGGAGTTACAGCAACATCTTTACTGTTTGGAGAACACTAACATTTACAGAAGACTGACGTTTCCTCACTGTCATTGTAAAGAAGCCCACGGCCAGTCCTGTTTGCAGTAGGAAGCCCTGTTTACTAACTCGGAAGGGATGAAAGAATCAGAGACTCTTATAACTGGAAGAGACCTTAGAAGTCATTCAGACAAATAGCTTGACGTTTTCCAGACAGATGCTCGTGTCATTTTCCCTTAAACACCTCCAGTGATGGAGTGCGCCCTGCCTCCTGGGGCCTCGCATTCCACTTCAGCAGCTCGTCTAAAGGCCTTTCTTTCAGCTGAGTCCAAGTCTATGTCTGTCATTTCCACCCCATTGTTCCCTTTCCTTTCCTTTTCCCAATGACAGCCCAAATCTTCTTTTTCTGGCTCCTATTCCCTTTTTTTTTTCCAGTTCTTCCTTATGTAAAATGATTTGGGATCCTTTTGTCACCCTGATGGATTTTCAGTTTATCCTCCATGTTTTTAAAATGTTCATCCTTAAGTGTGTGGCTCCAAACCAAAGACAATGCTCAAAGAATTGTTAGCAAATTGCAGAATAAAAAAGTACTGCCATCTTTCTTCACCCATAGAGCATGTTTTATGTGAATAATATATATATGTGTGTGTGTATATGTATATACATATATACACACACACAAACACTAAATGTGATAATTTCATGTACAATCCAAAGGACTATTTTAAAACTCTGGGTATTAAAAATATATATTAGGGATTTGAGACTGCAAAAAGAGAAGATTAGTGGAGTCAAGAAATAAACTGTTGAGGGGCTGGCCCCGTGGCCGAGTGGTTAAGTTTGCGCGCTCCGCTGCAGGCGGCCCAGTGTTTCGTTAGTTCGAATCCTGGGCGCGGACATGGCACTGCTCATCAGACCACGCTGAGGCAGCGTCCCACATGCCACAACTAGAAGAACCCACAACGAAGAATACACAACTATGTACTGGGGGGCTTTGGGGAGAAAAAGGGAAAAATAAAATCTTTAAAAAAAAAAAAGAAATAAACTGTTGAGAAGTTTGAGGAGGAGGCAGCTGAGATGGGGAAGGTCTCCCTCATGCGCCTCCAGAGTTTTGGGAAGACCCCTGGGAATGCGATATCACCATTAACAGCTCCCAGTGGGAGACTGGAGACCTACAAACACTATGTGAGCCATACCGATGGCCTGGGACGTAAAGAATTAATATTCATAAACTGATCACAGATACTGCACTTTTGTTGCATTTATAGCTGATACTTCAAGGAATATTGTTCTAATGTCTTTGATTGTTGCTGTTAGCAAGTATGTTCCACAAAGTCACCCTAGAGCCTGGCAAGATATGAGGAAATTGTCAACTGAGTCAATCACTTCAAGAAAGCTGACTACAATGCATACAGGTAACAATCATCCCGATTTTCTTTTCAAATTGTGACAAAATGCTGGAGTCAAATTCTGATATCCTTTCACTCTTGGGGTAAATTTTGGGGATATCATATCACCAAATTAGCCAACTTACAAGATCTATTGTCTATTCATCCAGAACGTCTTTAAACTTGAAATAAGCCATTTCTATGGGCTTTCTGCAGAGTAGTGTTCTAAGGCCAAGCACAGTGCTTACCTTTGGTCCAGTCAAATGGTCAACTGAAGTGGACTCTGCTAAATAACACCAGGACAGTTTAGCATAGTTAGTTCACCAGGAGACGATATGGGCTTCACCACTGAGAATGTGTCTGCAAAGTGGTTGGTGACAGCAAGAAAGCCCACTGACAAGTAAATGGCAAAGAGTAGGATATATTGGAGTACCTGAGGAAGCCACTTGGTGTAAACCTAATTTGGCCTGGCTTTGTTTTTCCAACAGGGCCTGACATGGCTGTTGAGCATGCAGTGTATATCTGATTTAAGCATATGCTATGTCCCAAAGGCAGAAGAATTGGCCTTAAAATAAAGATACAACTTCTCCCACATTGGCATTTCCTTAAGGATAAGCATCTTTCCTTAGGCTAGGAACTGACTGCTGTGCGCACCTGTGACCACCCAGCTCACTTGTGACCACCCCGCTCACCTGTGACCACCCAGCTCAAGACAATAGACCTGCCAGCCTGCTGTGTCCACTGAGACAGCAGACCTACCTGCTGTGTCCATCAATCGCTGTGCCGTCAGAGCGGTCTCGTGACCATTGTAAAAGGATGCTTTGTGAAACATCCTCTTTGAGGGTATACAACCACTCTGTGCACCCCACTTCTTTGGTGCCCTTCCTTCCTTGGGGAAAGAAGGCCTGGGCTATATGGTCCTCATCTGGCTCAGAATAAACTCACCTCAATTTTCATTTATGTATTTGTTGTGGATTATTTACACCGACATCACCAACGGCAGTGACTTGCTCCACCGCACCAGTCATCGCCTGAACCACCCAGGCCAGCTGGCTCTATATTCATGTTTGATTTTGTATTCTTCACACCGCTTACAAGTTTACTTGGTTTAAGGGGAAGATGGCCATCTTGGTAAGAAGCTAGAAGAAGGACTCAAATTCTTGAAAGCAGATGATGGTTCTGATGTTGAGACATTTTCATGTAATGTGTGTGCTGTGTTTATCTTCAAGGCATGTCAGGAAAGCTGCTGGAAACGGCAAGAGACAGTCTTCCCAGATCTCCAGCCAACCCAATCTCAATCAGAACAGTCTCAGAAATGTTCATCTCAAATGACCATTCAAGCTTAATAGTTTAAAACAGAGGAATGACGACAGCATCCTGTAAAAATTAGAGGGGAAAAATGTTTGTGGATCATTTGTTCTGTGGTTATTGTCAGCTTTTGAAATCTGTATCTTTAAATGGAAAAAACTTAATAAAAAATCTGTACCAGGTTGAAAAAATTATTTTGAAGATTTTCAAGCACACAAAAGCAGAGGGAGTCACATAAGGGACCCCCACATACTCATCACCCAGCTTCAATAATTATCAACATTTTGTCATTCTTGTTTCATTTATTCATTTCCTTGGTTTTTATTTTCTAGATTATTATAAAACATACACATCATAGGCATCTCTGATAGCTAATTTCTCAAAAGTTTGAGAATATTAAAACAAAATTTAATGGAATGAAAAAAGAAATATTATAGGTAAATATTGCTACATATTTGCGTGCATCATTTCATTTGGTAAGAAAAAATTTCAGATGCTGCATTTTTTACCATCCAAAATATCTAATAGCAAAAAAATAACACCTCACTTTAAAAAACCAAACTAATCAGATTGCTCCCATGCCTCATGACACATGCGATGTTTCGAGCTCTAGATATGTCTTAAATCATGTGGTAAATTCTTCTAAACATAAACGTAATTCTTTATCTCTATAAGTGATAATTCTATAGTAAAGTTATTTCAAAGACTCTACTATTAGTCTTTTTCTTTGATTATTGTTTTTTGTTGGAAAATTGGTACACTTAATACAGTTCCTCAGCTTATCTCAAAATGCTATCCAAGGAGAAGAATATTTGTAGATTTAATAAGTCCATTTTCTATTTTAGGAACAATAAAAGTGTGTGCATATAGACATACATACTTATATAGGTGTGTACTATGTATATAAATATATTAACATGTACATATGTATACATTTATACATAATTAAGATATACACATCTTCTCAAGAAGATATACATATATACTATCGTATATGTATATATATTAAGAAGATACACATACAGACATACACACACTCAGTGTCTTCTTGAACAAGTACCCACATGTAAGCACTTCCGTTATCTCTTGTTGACATGCTGCATGGTTAAGATGTCCAACAAATCAGCCACCTGGGGACACCCTTGGGCAGCACACTTCTCTCCCTCCAGCCCGGATGCCACCCTGTGCTGTCCCTGTCACTGTGCTACCCTGAGTATCCTTGCCAGGACACCTGTGCCTTCACCTGCAGGCCTCCCGTCTGGTGAAGTGACAGCCTCTTCTGGTTTGCGCACCTGCTGGACTCACACTGCCCGCGTCCACACACCCTTTGCCTATGGGTGGCGTGTGGAGCTTGGAGAAAGTCAGACACCGGCCTAGGCGTGGAGGGCAACGGCGAGAATTCAGAAGGAAGAGAAGCAGACTTTCAATTGTGTGCTGTATGTGTTCGTGAAGATTTGCTGAACAGAACTGTGGTTTACATTATATATAAAAGGAAATCTAAAAAACATAACCCCTTTAATTCTGAAATTCAATTAATCAATGACAATGAAGTTTCCAAAGGTCCCAAAGAAATTTTTAAAATTGGGGCACACATAAAAGAGGCGTTTCTTTAAAACGGTGTGATTTCACACTTATTCTGAACTTCCCTGCGGCTTCTTGTGGTACAGAAATTAACCTGCAACACCTTTCCTATTTCTCTCCTGTGCTGTTTTTCCAATGATTAATGGCTTTAAAAAGGGAAAAAAAATCTGTTTCGCTTGAAACTACTTTCTCCAACTAGAAAAAATATAAAATTCTACTTTGCAAACCATTCTCTGCCCACTCATCTATTTTTTTTTTTGCAAAATTATCTACTGTAGTAAAAAAATAGTTAAAAAAATCAGGTTAAAAAACACAATTACAGCTACTTAACCATGTATTTAGTTTTATAAAGAATCTAGAAATGACAGGTATTTAAAAATATTTTTCCTTGTATCTCCTCAAAAAACAATCACTTTTGGATTTTATACGCAAAGTTCCAAAATTATCTAAAGACCTGGAGACTTTAGGGTAAGACGTAGTAATAGCAAACACGTAGTAAGAATAATCAGACGCTCCTTACTCCCACGGAATGTAACGTAAAACTCAGTCACACAAAAGTGCCATTGCTTTTCCCCACCAGTGCAGTTTGAAAGCAAAATTTTTGAAAGCTTAGGGAAAATGCTTAGTCATAAAATAGATCAATACTTTTAGGTTGCACCTACATACAGAAACCACTTTGATGTTTTTCCGTTATGATTTTCTTACCTGGGCTCCCTCCACTTCTCACACATGCTCGTTTACTGACCGCCCACTGTGCTCATGACGCTCAGCGTCTGCTACCCATCCTTCTCTAGATAGTTCAGCTTTGAATAATCTTCCTCTTTCAAGTTCTTATTCAAAATTAAACTTTTGTCCAAAGAAGCAGCAGTTAATGATCTACCATTTAAAAATTATTAATTAATTGCTTTATGTTTATTATACGTGTCATTTATACATAAACCTCAATATTACCATTTCTGGAAAAAAATCTCAACATTCATTGTAAGAGAACTCAACCCAATACTGCTCAAAGTGGTTTTACAGTACAACCTATGATTTAATATCACTAATAACTTGGATTGATTTTTAAGACTTGATCAATGAAGATTTAATCTCATAATCTAACCTTAACCACAAGAAGTGGACTCTTTTTTTTTTTTTTTCTGTTGAGGAAGATTGGCCCTGAGCTAACATCTGTTGCCAATCTTCCTCTTTTTTACTTGAGGAAGATTGTTGCTGAGCTAACATCTGTGCCAGTCTTCCTCTATTTTATGTGGGATGCTGCCACAGCATGGATTGATGAACTGTCTGTAGGTCCACACCCAGGACCTGAACCAGTGAACCCCAGGTTGCTGAAGCAGAGTGTGTGAACTTAACTAGTATATCACGGGGCCAACCCCTTGATTGTTCTTAATATTAGGAATTCAGTAATCGTTGAATGTTACAAAGTAATGAGTTACATGCAATCAATTAGAATCATTGAACAATTCTCCCAACAAATGAGCATAATCAAGGCCCACAAAAATTTGCTTTTGAGTTGTAAGTAATTAAAAGGCTGGAGTGCTCCCTTTATTCTTTTCAACAAATGTATTTATTCAGCTCCTGCCATTAGAAATTATTCTTTCCCCAATATTCTAATTAAAATTCCATTTAAGTACTTAATCCTTTTAACCTCTAAACAATATATTTCCTTAATGTGTATTTCTACATTCAAATTCATTCAAATTATTATTCAGTGTAATGTGGTTATATAGTCTCCTAGAGTAAGGTGAAATTTGTTTACTTAGAAATAATATATTGCTTTTGTCTATGGCAAGATTTCAGATGAGCCTGGAGCCTGTAGCCCAATTAATCTGGGGGAACATTTATCTTGAGTATCTCTGTCTTTTTTTCTCAAAGACAAAAATGAACTATGTTCAAAAATGAACACACATACTTCATTCTTCTCTTTTGTCTGACAGATTATCTTCCTTATGAACGTTTTTGGTTTTTTGATAAATATAATTTCTCTCTGTTGTTACTTAACCACTCTGGACCTTAATTTTCTCATCTGTAAAATGAAAGTAACAGTGGTTCCTTCCTCATGGGGTGCTGTGAGCTTTAAAAGTGTTAATACATATAAAACACTTTGAACAGGGCCTGGCACGTGGTGAATAAGTGTAACGATTACTACTGTTAGTTGTGGTGGCAGGTGGACGTGTTGCCACAAAGCAACACTGGTTGAAATAATGCTAAATAATCAGTATGTCTGACTTTTTCCCCTACAGAGTCTGTAGAAATGAGTGGTCGTTTTGCTGACATAGAGTAACAACAATTTGGTGATTTTTTCCCCCTCTATGTTCCATGAGGAATCGTGGGCAAAATGAAAATTCAACCTAGGTGTATAAAGGTGTTTTCTTTTGTTCTCTTCATTATTATTTTTTATTGAGATAACGTTGGTTTATAACATTATATAAATTTCAGGTGCCTGTCATTTTATTTCAGTTTGTATGTGGACTACATCATGTTCACCACAAAAAATCTGGTTTCCATCCATCACTGTAAAAATGTGTCCCTTTACCCTTTTTGCTCTCCCCCAACCCCCTTCCCCTCTGGTAGCCACCAATCTATTCTCTGTATCTGTGTGTTGGTTTGTTGTCATTGTTATTTTATCTTCCACATGTGACTGAGATCATACAGTATTTGTCTTTCTCCATCTGACTTATTTCACTTAATATCATACCCTCAGGGTCCAGCCATGTTGTCACAAATGGCAAGATTTCATCTTCTTTTATGGCTGAGTAGTATTCCATTGTATACAGATGCCACATCCTCTTTGTCCACTCATTCCTTGATGGACACTGGGTTGCTTTCACATCTTGGCTATTGTGAATAATGCTGCAATGAACATAGAGGTGCATATGTCTTTTTAAATTAGCATTTTCATGTTCTTTGCATAAATACCCAGACGTAGAATTTCTGGATTATATGGTAGTTCTATTTTTAATGTTTTGAGGAATCTCCATACTGTTTTCCATAGTGGATGCACCAGTTTGCATTCCCACCAGCAGTGTTTGAAGGTTCCCTTTTCTTCACATCCTGTCCAAAACTTGTTATTTCTTGTCTTTATTGTAGCCATTCTGACATTGTAAGGTGATATCTCATTGTGGTTTTGCTTTGCATTTCGCTGATAATTAATGATACTGAACATCCTTTTATGTGACTGCTGGTCATCTGTATATCTTCTCCAGAAAAATTTCTGTTCAGATCCTCTGCCCAGTTTTTGATTGGGGTTGTTTGTTATTTTGTTGTTGAGTTGTGTGAGTTCTTTATATATTTTGGATATAAACCCCTTATCAGATATAAGATTTGCAAATATCTTCTCCCAATTGGTAGGTTGTCTTTTTGTTCCGTTGATGGTTTCTTTTGCCTTGCAGAAGCTTTTTAGTTTGATGTAGTCCCATTTGTTTATTTTTTGTTTTGCTTCCCTTGCATGGGTAGACATATTCAAAAAGATATTGCTATGTCAAAAAGATACTGCTATGTCAAAGAGTGTACTCTCCATGTTTTCTTCTAGGAGTTTTATGGTTCAGGTCTTACACTTAAGTCTTTAATCCATTTTGAGTTAATTTTTGTGTATGATGTAAAATAATGGTCTAGTTTCATTCTTTCACATGTGACTGTCCAGTTTTCCCAACACTGTTTATTGAAGAAACTTTCCTTTCTCCATTGTATGTTCTTGGTTCCTTTGTTAAAATATTAGCTATCCAGGGACCAGCCCAGTGGCACAGTGGTTAAGTGCAAATGTTCTGCTTCAGTGGCCCGGGGTTCCTGGTTGGGATCCTGGATGCAGACCTACACACCACTTGTGAAGCCATGCTGTGACAGACGTCCCACATATAAAGTAGAGGAAGATGGGCACAGATGTTAGCTCAGGGCCAGTCTTCCACAGCAAAAAGAGGAAGATTGGTGGCAGATGTTAGCTCAGGGCTAATCTTCCTCAAAAAAAAAAAAAAAATAGCTATCCATAAATGTAATACCCTTCTTTGTTACTTTGTCAAATGCTCCAGGGGTGTCCTCTGTGTGGGCTGCGTGTGCTCTTCTGTCGTGGCAGAGCTGCTATTGCTCTGGGTGCTTGGGTAGGCTGGGCTGGCCCCCAGGCTGGTTGGTTGTGAGGCCTGGCCACATGCAGCTGCTGTGGGCATGTTATTGGGCAGGACATGTCCCTTGCATGGCTGTCTGCAAGGTCTGGTTTCACACAACTACTGAGGGCTTGCTAGTGAGTGAGTCAGGCCCCCAGTGTGGCTGGTTGCTAAGCCTGGGTATGCACAACTGCTCAGGCCCCCAGTGTGGCTGGCTCCACGGCCATTGGTTTTCAAATCCAGGTGTTTTTGGATCTCATCTCTCTTGTGCTGGATAAAAGGGCTGGGGTAGCTAATGTGGAGATTGAGTCCTCTGCTCCTCTAGGAAAAGCTTTGTACCTTTGAGATTGCTCCTGACTGTGGAGCACTGTGGCTAGGGTGTGTTGTTTCCTCAAGTGGGCTGTATGTGTGCTCCTTCCACCTCTCTCCTTGTTCTCCCTTGTTGTGGAGACTCTTTTCATCCAGTTTCCAGATCTCTCTCAAAGGAAATTTGTTGTAGGATTGTTGCATCTGCTGGAGGAGGCGAGACCAGGATCCCCCTATGCCACCATCTTTCAAACTCTCAATCTAAAAATATTTGCATTAAATCCATATTAAGCAGGACAAATTTGTTCAGCAGGTGGAAGTATATTAAAAGCAGAGAAGTTATTGTATTAAAATATTTCTCTTTTCGTATATTTATTTTTATCACTTGTCATTAAAATTTTAATTTTTCTCAAATCTCTGTGGAATTATACCTCACGTTATTCAACGTCTTGGTCCGTTGGCTGATGCTGTTGAGTGAAAAGAACATTTCCTAGAGCTATTGTACCTTGAGTGGGTTGCAGGGAGGCTGAGCAGTCATACTCTGGGCTGAGAGTGAGAAATGCAATGTTTATCTTTAAAGGAAAGAAGATTGTTACATTAACAAAGAATCATATATTGGGCCTTAGAAACTTTCCAAATAGAAAGAAGTGCCAAGATAATATCATATGTTTTAGAAAAACAGAAATGTCCATATTCATTAAGACTATTTCACATGGGCAGCTTTTGTTTACTGTATTAAGGATATAATATACATTATAATCCAAATACTACTAATCATAATGAATGGATGACAATTCCAAATGAAATTAAATTTTAAACAGAGATGCTATTTTCCTTTTCTCATCTTGGGCTATCACATTCTTCATAATTACTCTAAAATATTACAGGTGTTATCTTAGGGAAGATTCACCAGAAAACTGTGGTATTGTTGTATTGTTTTTAGGTGCAAGAATTTAGGAAATGTTAATTGAGAAACTCCTTAACTGGTCCCAGAAAATTCATTCGGTGCCTGTCTTCCAGAGTTTATTATTGTGGATGGGAACGATATCTGTGCTTTAACCAACAATCCTGACGATGGAAATCAAGATGTGAAATGTCTATGTGTTTAAATAGTTCTTGCTATTTGGATAAAGACCATGGAAAGAATGTACTGCCAATGCACCCTCTCCTCCATATTCCACCACTCTTACCCCACAAAAACAACCTACAAAAAGAAACAGAGAGAGAGAGAGAGAGAGCAACAGCAACAATAAAACCCCTTGACTGGTGAAAACCCACACCTGTGAGGACTGGAGTGGCATTCTGTTTAAGACTTACTTTTCTTAACTCTAAAGTTAAGATTTATTTGATTGTGAGGAATAGACTTCTAAACATAACTGCACAGATTCCCAATACTTACTTGGAAGCAAATGACTTCTTTATTGTTCCAAAAATAAAAGACTGCCAAAAGGATGAACACTTACCATCATTACATTCATTTAAATAATGTGCCACAGACTTTGACAGTAATTCTAAAAAGGGAATAGAAACAGCTTGAACAATGGAAGTGCTATAGGATTGTGTGTGGTGAGCTGACAAAATCATTTACTTCTCATTTGTGCTTTTTTATTCCACCTTACTGCCAAAAGGTTTGAGAAAGGCTAGCCCTTATTTGGAAATACAAGTTCTGATATTTTTAAAAAGACAGTCACGTTAACCATATTACGGTATTATCACACCTACACTATAAGAATTTTTACCACTCTACATTAATAAGACAAATGCAACAAATTCTTTCAATATATTGTTCTTCCTTTTTTTGTTTTGTATATGGATTTATGGAGAAGCATTTATTGGAACTTTAAATGATGGCATTTTAAATGATTCTTTTAGGAGATAATTAGATGAACTCATTTATGTTTTAATTTACTTGCTTTCATCTAAGCCAAAATTATACATTCTCAGAGACACCACTTGTGAAAATCAGAGTACAGTCTTTTTGTTAAAATATTGTTTACATAGTTTTACTAATAAAATTACTTAAAAGAAGACCCTAGGAAAGAATCATGCTTGACTTCAAATACGACTCAAAGATGTTTCTTCTGGAAAGTCAGGGATTGTGTGTTGCTCTGAAAGGAATTCTGCAGCCCCATTTCCGCAGCCCTGAGCTTCTGGTTCTTCTGTGATCAGCAAGAGGACAGCAGTGATTAATGAGCTTCTTGGCCTGCGCTGTCTCATCTGTGACACTGAAATAGTACATTTTGCCAAGTGCTCCAGACTTCCCAAACTCAATTATTAACAAATTAGATTTCTGTGGATGCTTCAAAGCAATTGAGGTAGAACAGAGTCGTAATTCTCTGCCATTTTCCAAAAAACAAATGTATACTCATTGACCAGCATTAATATGACACTACTCTCTACATATGAACACACTCCTCGAATTTTTGAGGAATTATATACCTCAGAAACTTGGGTGTATAGTCAGAAAACTAATTTTTAAGTTCCTATAGCTTTTCTACTTACCTTTGTGACTGTGAAGGACGTTTGTCACAATCTTTTTTAGAGTCTCAGTTTCCTATTTTAAAAATGGAAATGATAACAATAGCAACAACCTCACAGGCAGTTGAGCTCAAGATTATGAAAATGCTTTGTAACTAGTGGGCACAGTGAGTTGTTATTCAGATGATTGTGATCTGAGTCGAGTAACTCTGGTTTAACGCCGTCTTTATCATAGTGTCAACAGAAGAGAGAAAGGGAGTTCCAAATAGTCCGTTCTATTGTTCTGCTTTGTCTAAGCCTATTTTTAAATGAACTCAGAGTTAGCAAATGGCCAGCACATGCACCATACATATCATAGGGGCTGTAAAGGTACGCAGAATATGAGAGGCAGCCTGGTGTGGTGGAAAGAACTCAGACTTTGAACCCTGGCTCTGCCACTCACACGCACTGTGACCTCAGAAAAATCACTTAGCTGATCTGAGCCTCTGTTGCCTCACCTGTAAATGGGATTAATAAATACTCATCCTACATTATTGATGCGAGGATTAAAAACTGTAAACTGAGTCAAGTGCCTGGCACATTGCACATACTCATCAAACACTGATAGTCACCAATTAGCTATTTCTATTCCTTTTCCTTTCTTCTACCTTGCAGTCCAGTCCCAAGCTACGTGATCAAGCATCTATCACTTAAATTTTGGGCCTCATCTTGTTCATCTGTAAAATGAGGGATTGGCGTAGGTGACTTCCAGGACCCTTTACATTTCTTACAGCTGACGATTTCAGGAATGAGTGGTGTTCTGATGCAGCAAGACTTCCCCAGATCTGTCGTGAGATGCCGGTAATGATTGGGTCTGCTGTGGATGTGAACAGATGAAGCCGCAATGGGTGCCCCAGGAATTTAAAGGTCACCAAGGAAGAAAGCCAGAACGTGATGACACAGAGAAGCACAAGCATTAGAGACACGTGGTCCTTACAGTACTTTACAGTGAGATTTAATGCTGCTTCTCTGCCAAACCTTCCTAAATTAAGGACATAACAGCCACAAGGCAGTCTGCTAAACCGGAGATGCCTGAGCAACGCCCCTTCTCCTCTGCCTGCAGGGTGGGGGGTCAGAGTTCTACCTGCCCAGTTCACCCCAGGCTTTCCTATACAGGCTATTCCCTTTTCAACCTTTGAAACTTTTTATCTGCTATCACTGTCCAGACCAACAAACGTTCCTTCCTCTGAATTAGTTTGAGTTCCTAGTGCTGAGTACTGGTTAGTGCTGGAGAATGGTTATTTTCTCCAATGTGATAGATTGCATTCCGAAAGAGGGCTAAGCTATGGAAAATTGTGCTGTGAAGACCACCGGGCTTATAAGAAACTGAGGTTAGGAGAGCACTTAAAAAGCAGATGAGAATCTAATAAAAATGATAGCACAGTTTTATACATTGAACAGTTAAGAAATGAATAAATTCTGCAGCAAAGACAGCACTTCACCTTAAAAAAGATCTGAAGTTTGTTTGTGGAACCGGGCGCTGGCACTCCGCCGGGCCCACTCACCCAGCACCAGGCCAACCATCCTCGGGGGAGGGGAGGAGAGCCAAACAGAGAAAAATGAAATGAACCTGGAAGGCATTATGCTAAGTAAGATAAATCAGACAGACAAATGCTGTGCCAAGCAGTGCCATGTCTGCACCCGGAATCCGAACCGGCGAACCCTGGGCTGCCAAATTGTAAGGTGCGAACTCAACTGCTGCTCCACTGGGCTGGCCCCTTGTTGTGCATTTTAAATAGCTTACCATTTTATTTGTAATTGTACCTTAATAAAGCTGAAAAGATTTTAAAAAAGGAATAGCAAAATAACAAGAACATGCATGCCCCTTTAATGCAGGAAAATAAAGCATTTTTCAAATATTGAGGAAAGAGACGAAAAAGAATCAGGGAAGAGAGATGCAGAGAGGACAGGGAACAAAGGACACAGAAGGAAAATACAAGATAGGCTGGGGGGGGGAGTTAAAGAGAGGGGAGGGTGGGGCCCTGTGTCCTTGGCCGCTGGGCGGGTTGCACCTCCAGAGATTTTGTGCAGAGGTGGCTGGAGGGGGACGAGAAATCGAAAGGCACATTGTAGCACTGAGGTGGACGATGTGGCTCAGGGTCCTGGCGAGCCGTGTGTAGTTGTGTGTCCTGGGTTCCGACACACCTTGCTTCAGCTGGGTGCAGCTTTCTGCATTTACCTAGTGGGTATTGCCAGAATAAATTCAGACTTTCACAACGAGCATTAAAATAGAACTGACTGTATTTTTATAGCCTTCTCAGATCATTGTGGATATTTTTTGATATTGCATCAAAATTCAACAAGTGTTGGGTTCTGAAAGGTTAGTTGCAATGTGGAATCTAAAACTATATTAATGAGCTTTTTGTACTCTTTCATTAAAATCCACAGCCCAGGTTGTACTTTGAATGGATTTTTTTCCCTCCACACTTGATATTGTAACATCGTCTTGTGGCCATTTGGAAAATAACGGTCACTGAGCTTTGCAGATATTCCAAATGGTGACACACTTCATTGTACAGTCTTAAAAAATAATGTTTTTTAATGTCACCACCAAGCTCATCAGAAAAGTCCTTATGGGAGAGTCGTATAGTGGCAGATCAAGTTTCCCCAAATTCTCAATTTTTAAAAAATGTATTTTAGCACGTAATCAAAGACGTTCTTAAGTGAAACTGCCTTTCCTTTTTTTTTAACTGAGAGGGTGTGGTGATGAAGAAAACAAACAGCACAGTTCAGTGCCACTGCCTGGCTTCAGGCTGAGGTACCGGCATTTTCACCCACCGTGGCTTTTTGCATCATCGAAGTGCAAATGTCAACACAGTGATAGAGATCAGTAAGGTCTTAGTAGTTTCATGAAAATATTTTTGACTTTACAGTTTCCTTGAAAGTGTCTCTGGGTTTGCAGACCATAATTTGGATTGAGCTGCTGTTCTGTACCAAAGGCTCTGCTACACCCATCCTCTACCGTTCACTGCGTAGACAGTTGGAAGAAGCTCTGAAATTATAGCGTTTCTTACATAGCTTTCAATACCCACAAAAAGTTCTTAGGGTGAGTTCTAGGGCAATTATTGCTAATAAACTCTCTTGAAAAGTGGAAAGGAGATAACGGAATATTTTTTCTTCCAATTAAAAAAATAGAGGCCGGCCCGTGGGGTAGCAGTTAAGTTCGCACATTCAGCTTTGGCGGCCTGGGGTTCGCCGGTTGAGATCCTAGGTACATGGACCTACCCACCGCTTGGCATGCCATGCTGTGGCAGACATCCCACATATAAAGTAGAGGAAGATGGGCACGGAGGTTAGCTCAGGGCCACTCTTCCTCAAAAAAAAAAAAAATAGTTCCAAGATTTTAAAAAGTTATGTAGAAAAAATGTTACATGTGCATATTTTTTATTGGCTCTGAGCATTGAATTTTAATGCCTTATAGAAAGTATTTTATTACACTGATAACTTATACCTGTTAAAGTTGATGTTTCTGAATGTCAATTGGCTTACGGTCTGAGAAAAAGGTTCTTGAATGATGTTTTGAAATACCACTGTCTCCCCCCACCTTTTCCGGGAAATAGTGTTTTGAAGCTGGAAAAAGTAGGAGAAAGTGCCCCTTTCTCTTCGGAATAAGAAAGACATACAAGAAAGAAAACTTTTTAGTAACTTTCACTCTCTGTTAACTGATACGTAATTAAAATTTAGATGGGAGACCCATTAACCCCACCCGAACAATTTATGTCTGACACTGGGGAAAACAGGATTGTGTCAGTTTCCATGGTTAGTCGTACAGATTTTTGTGGATGTTTGTCAAGAAGCTAGAACCTGAAAAAAAAATATGTGACATGTTTATCACAATGTAATCTATGTATTTGTCCCACATTTACACGATCCTTGTTTTGTTTCCTGTGTAGTCTCAATTCACTGATTAATTTCTGTCTCTTCTTCACATTGGCTACTAAAGAATTGGGAAAGAGGAATGGGGAATAAGGACTTGAAGCATATAATGTTGTCTACTACCACATAGAACTGTTGGTGTATTATTAGAAAAGGAAATGTCTAGTTAGAAGTTATAAAATTGGTATATTTGATTAGGTTCAGCTGCAACTGCAAACAGAAAAATAATCCCACAAATAATAGTGACTTAAACAAGATAGAAGTTTATTTCCTTCTCTCCTAAAACAAGCCTGGAAGTTGGCAGTTCAGGAAGGGTACAGAGTGTCCAATATGTCCTCAGGCATTCTGGTTTCTACATTTCTTCTCTGCAGCTCAGTATGTGGTTTTTATCTTCAAGTTCACCTGATAATCCAAGAAGAGTGCTGGAGCTTCAGATATCATATCTATATTCCAGGCAAGCAACACAATAAATGAGAGACTACCTCCTCCCTTTAGGCACACCCACATGACATTTTTGGTAACATCTCATCGGCCCAAATTTAGTTGCATGGTTTGGTTATGTAGCTGCAAGGGAATAATAAAATATTTGTTTTTTAGCTCAACACATGGATGCCTGGAATAAAATGAAGTGACCGTTTCTCTGCCACACAAATAGTCTTTGCTTTGTAAACAGTCTGGTAATTTTCATCCCAAATATTCAACTTGGTCATATTTTAAGTGTTGGGACAAAATACTCTCACGTTCCTACTGAAAAGCATAACTCCAACCCCCAGAATTTGAATTTAGAATTGAATGATTGAACAGTTTTACAATCTGAGAGCCACCTACTAGTAAACATTTGAGTTTTAACCCTTGGAGAGAGTGACTGTGTACTATCCTCCCCTTAAGCCATGCAGGCCAAAAAAATCTGTGGCCTTAGGATGGCAAATTGTATTTAAAGTTCTATTAAATACTCCTTGATTGTTAAAGAGAAAATCTGAGAGATGCACTAAAGTTCTGATAAAACAATGTACGAGCTGCATGAATGCCGATTATTCCTGGAAAGCACAGGAACGAAAGCTGTTCTTCACCTGTGGAAATGTCTGTTTTGTTGTTTTGGTTGCACAGCCTTGGTATTAGAGAATGGATTTTTGGTAATGGTAATAAATATTATTTATCAGGCACAAGATATGAGATTAATTCCCTCCTTCCCTTTGGAAAGCGAAGTCTAATATCAAGATAAATGCTAACCCTAGCTGCGGATGTCAATTACACAGAGAGCTTTAGGTAGTGAGTATGTTTATCAGAGTAGACTCAACTAAACTTTCTGGATGCTCTTTTGGGACAACAGAGTGACACCCACAAAGTCAAGTTTATTTAAAAGTTTGAAGTAAGAGGAAGAGCAATTACTGAAAACTCAGAGACAGGTGATGACCATTTTTTAGCAGGGACCATAGTCGGAAATGCTGTTTTGGTCTCAACGGAAATCCTGAGACCAATAATTTGACCATAATAAGGAATTAGGACTTTATTAATTGCTATCTGTATTTTTAAAAAGAATTCATTAAGAATGCTAAGTATACAAAGATTATCAGGGTTCCATGTATGATGTGATTACAAGTACTTAAACAATGCTTATAGAGTTCAGTTTCTCTCTACCTCTATCTCTATTTCTGTGTTGGCTTCATTTTCAGAAAGACTCTCTGTGAGGTTGGGAAATGGCCAGCAAAGGCTTTGGCCTCACAAGATCCTCAAAGCTTAAGATCATGAAGAAAGTAAACGTTTTTTTCCTAAGGGTTTGGGGAAATACCAGGGAGAATTCTGACCAGACATATCTGACGAAAGTCAAGCCCATCTCGACAAATGATATGAACGAGGGGTCACTTCCCAAAGGAAGGGTTGTTGGGCATCTCCCTCTCTGTCTCCCTCTCTCTTTCACACACACAAAACGCACCAGGTCTACTATAAGCATACTTTACTTTAGTTTGTGACACATAATGATAGGAAGCCCAATTTTGGAATTACTTTATAGCCATCAAGACTGAGTGGAATATCGTTCATCTTAACTTTCGAATATTCCCATAACTTTCTATACTCACTCAGAAATGAATTGGAAATGAAGATAATAGTATTTTAGTTTATTTGAGAAAATTACTCACCTTTAGGTTATTTTCTTTAATCTACCTTGTAATAAAAGCTTTACTTCAGGCTTTCAGAAATGCTGGATGAAGGCAAAATTTGCTTTGAATACCTCTGAAACTATAAAAATACTGCTTTGGATGTTCTCTATCGATGATACATGTAGATTACCTTTTTAAACTGCCTCTTTTATGAAGTATTAATTTGTGCTTGGAATATTTTATGTCCTTGATAACTTGATTGATTTTGAGCAAAGTGAGTAAAACATAGATTCTTTACTTAAGTAAAATTCAATAGAAAGGCTTTCACCTGACATCAATCTGATTTTATTGAAGGCTTGATACAATTCTCATTGAGATAATATCTCATTTCATTAATAATGGAAATAGGAGTGTGTGCCAGGTCTTGAATTACAATCAGAGCTATAGATTCAGACCACAGGCAAGTGTAAATTCACTTCAATTTCAGCTCACTTGATAAATAATCATACCTTAAATGTACACAGTTCCATATCCATTGCCATATTTTTTCCTCCTAACAACCTCAAGAAGTAGGTAAAACCAAATTAGCGTAAGTCTTGATGTGACAAAGTTATCTGCAGTGGTATGGGGCAGTTGGAAGGGGCCAAGAGCTTCCTAGAGGCGTGGCACACAAGCAGTAGGGGTGGGAGGGGTGTGTGCATGGAGGATAGAAGTGGGAACACAGAACTCAGGTTCGTAGTCCGGAAAAACTCAGGTCAGATAGACAGGTCATGGTATACAAAGTGCATGGCTGCTGCTGACTGTCCAACACGTTCAGCTCCCATGTGTGGGAAGGGAGTTTGCCTGGCAGGAAGCTGAGCTACAGGCACCTATGTTACAGAAGAATACCGGGGACAGAAAGGACTAGACTCCAGTGGCCAGAAGAAGGAGGAGGACCTGTCATTACTGGGAGGACACCTAGCAATCACTTGCAGGGCTGGGTAAGTATATGACGTATTATTGTGTAGGTCTGGGGTGGGGCTCCGCACATTTGTTTTAAAAGCCACCGAAATGATACACCTGGTCCATGGTGAGAAGCACCAGGTGAGTCAGAGCTCAGTTCGGGGTAGCAGCATTCGTGGTGTATCTGGGAAGCCAGTGTCAGACTGGGGAAGTAAAGGCCGCTGTCTACAGTCCAGGAGGTGAGGGAAGACATAAAGTTTAACAAAGAAAACAATGATAAGTTCCTTGGTTCTTTTTGGGTGCTGGCCATATATCACAGCCATGAGACTACCAGCTGTAGGCACAGGGCTGGGGGAGGCGAGAGGACACAGTTGCTATCAGGGAGGTGAAATACCGTCTGTGGGTCTTGCAGAAATGCAGTGGTCAGCAATGGGCAATTTATGCCCGGTGGCGCTCCGAAACTCCAACAAGCAGTTAGCTTTGGGGACATCTATCGTGAGTAATAGGGCCCCACCCACTCAAAGGATTCAGAGTCAAAAATCTTTTTTTTGAGAAAGAAGTGGGAAGAATAAGTAAATATATTTAAGGTATTGCTTAAATACCTAACACCAAAAAAGGCAAGGGATATGAAGAGAGAGTTTGTAGAAACAACACTAGTGGCAAAAAAAGAAAAAGAAAAAAAAAATCTTAAGAAAGTCTGCCCAACTTTTCTGATAATAGCAAAAAAATTAAAGTAACAAGACAATTTTTTTAAACTATCAAGTTGGCAAAAATTGAAACAATAGGATCTTTGTTAGTTTCCTATGGCTGCTGTAACAAATTACCACGAACTGGGGGGCTTAAAACAACATGAGTTTATTTTCCTAAACAATTCTGGAGGCCGGAAGTCTGAATCAGTTTCTCTGGATGAAAGAAATACCTTGGTATTTGGAGGCTGGTTCCTTCTGGATGCTCTAGACAAGAGTTCACTTCTAGCCTTCTCCAGTTTCTGGAGGCCATTTGCATTCCTTGGCTCCTGAATTCTTCCTCACATCACTCCAATGACTTGCTTCCATCATCGCATTTTCACGTAATGGATGCACATTTGGAAACACACGCTCCTCATAGAAATTTTGGAAAGTACAGAGAATGTGAAGAAGAAAATAAAAACCACCCATTATCTCATCTCCGGAAATAGCAAAAGACGTTGTTAACAGTTTCGAGTTTAGAGAACAGTTTAGAGAAAACCCTTCCAGTGTTTTAGATGTGTCTATGTATGTACATAAAATGGTTAGCATTGTCAGCTTCCGCAGCTCAGAAGCCCCCTCCAGCGTCCTCTCCAGCACAGCCCCTCCCACCCGAAGGCAGCCACTAATCTGAGTTTTATGATGATGAGTTCTTTGATTTTCTTTTCAGTTGTATTGCCTAAGTATAGCCGCTAACACCATAATCTAGTTTTGCCTGGTTTTAGACTTTATAGATATGGAATAATTAGGTTTACGTTCTTCGTGTCTGGCTTCTTTCTCTTAACACGAACGTTTTGAGCTTTGTTCCCGTCGCTGCATGAGATTACAGTTGACTTACTTTCATTGCTGTGTAGTGTTAAATTGTATCAATACATCACAATTTAGTTAATTTTACTATGGAGGCAAATGTGGGTCATTTCCATTTTTTTGGCTATTTTGAAAATAATGCTGCTACTCTTCTCTTCTAATGTTAATTGCTATCTTTACCCCCTCTCAAGCAAGAAACTTAGAGCATTTTAGGTTCTAGTTTACCCCTCTGTTGTCTTCTGTCCTATTCTTGCCATGTTATTTTAATTCTCTTTATATTTTAAACCTCTCAAGACATTAAAAAATTTTATAGTCATAATTAATTTGAGTATACCCACATATTTACTATTTTCATTTCATTTATTCCTTCTTGTATCTCTTTCTTTCTTGGATCCTTATCTTTTTGCCTAAAGAATATCCTTTAATGTTTCATTTATTGTGGATCTGCTGGTGCCAGATCATCTCAGTTTCTATTTATCTGAAAATGTCTTCATTATCTTAATTCTTAAAAATGAAATTTCTTTCTTCATTCATAGATTCCTAGCTAGGTAGTAATCTTTCAACACATTAAAATTTTGATTCCATTGTTATTTGACTCCCACTAAATTTGTTGAGAAATTAGAAGTCGGTTTTACTGTTGCTGCCTTGAAGGAAATCTGTCTTTCTTTTCTTTTAATGCTTTCTCTTTCTTTGTTTTCATCAGTTTTACTATGTTGGACTAGATAAGTGAGTAGACACTAAACCCTGTCGAATCCATTTGGGCTACTAGGACAAAAATATCACAGACCGGGTGGCTTAACAGGCATTGATGTCTCACTGTTCCGGAGGCTGAGAAGTCCAAGGTCAAGGCGCTGGCAGGTTTGGTGTCTTCCAGATTGGTAGACTGCCATTTTCTCACTTGTCCCCACGTGACGGAAGGGGGAGAGAACTGGGGTCTAATCCTATTTGAGGCTCAGCCCTCCTGCCACCTCCCAAAAACGCTGTGCCCTTATACCATCACATTGAGGGGTAGGATTTCAGTGTGTGATCTTTGGGGGGACACAAACATTCAGTCCATGACAAACCCATTCACTGAGTTCTTATTTTTGCATGTTTTTTCATTCTAGATTTTCCATATGGTGCTTTTTCAAATAAGCTATGCCATGCCAATTGTTCATATTTCCCAGTTATTTGCTATATTTACAATCTTTTTTTATCTCCTTGAACATATTATTTTATCTTCTCAAATATAAGCACAATTATTTAAAAGTCTGTGTTTGATAACTCCAATACCTGGTGCCCTTTGTTCCTTTTCCATTGTCTGTTTTTCCTGTGGGTTCCTCTCCATGAACTCTTAACTCCTGGGTGTATTATCTTTGATCATGTGCCAGACATTGTATTTGAAAACCTGTTTGTAGACAGAATTGGAGACTGAGGATGCTATCTTTTCTTAAAGGGGGTTTTCACTGGCTTCTGTTTAGCATGCAGAGAACGTGGTACAGTCGATTCTCGTTAGTCAATGGAGTTATACTCTAGGAAGTCTCCACAAACACTGAATCAGCAAATACGGAACAATTGCTCCCAGGAGAAACAGAGAAATACATTCCCGTGAGCCTCCCGTCACAACATGTTCATCAACCCATCAATACATCGCCTTGTTTCATGTTTGCTTTTGCTTAAAGCCACCTTATTTTACACACACACACACACACACTTATTTTTTACAAATAATTAATTGCACAGTATTTGAATGACTTAAAGCCAGGGGGTTTGGAGGCTGTTTGTATTATGTAGGTTTATTTGCCAACATCATTGTAAAGCTAAACATTCTCGTCAGCCTTGAAATACACTTCTTCCACACGACCCTTTTCCTACAATACTTAGTTTTCAAAAAATTCTCTTGTAGCCTCTTGTTCTGCAGAACCTGCCCTGCAAGCAATTTTAACATTTTTTACCCACACCAACTTTTGAAATGTGGAGGGCAGCCAGCACTAGGCAAGAAGCGTTTAACATTTTCCTGACCCTGGATAACGTAACTGCAAATTTCTGACTTTCACCTTCACGACGATGCTGCCCGCTATACTTTCTTGTTGGTTGTCATCTTACGAGTCCACAAATGTAGCCACTTTTCCACAGCTTCATCACACACTGCAGATGCTATGTTAGCACTTTCCTGAGCAGCCTCATGTCCAGATTGGCAGGTTTCCACTTTCATTTTCCTGAACATACTGTATTGTTGATTCATTAACGTTGAGCTCACAGCCCACACCACTGGAACGCGTGTCTAAAGGGAGCGTATCTTGCACATGTATTTTCTACCTAAGGCACATCATGGCCTTCTCGTGCTTGGGAACACGAGACAGCACTTCAGCACTACACATGGAGGCTGTGTTACACAATAAAATTACCCACAAGTAGCAAAAAATGTGAAAAACATGCAACTAAGTAGACCACAAAAAGTACCCCAGTTTACCATATGAAATAGCAGAGCATTAGGGTGGAGCATCACCTCGCTCTACCCCAGTTGGGAACACGCATGTTGAGTGACTCAAATTTTCGCCTCTCTGTGCCTGTCCTCAAACGACCATGAAAGTGGCATGAGTATTGATTTTGGAATTACAAATAAATCTCAGTGAATAGATGAATAATCAGGCTTGACTGTGTCTGGCATTTCCTAAAACTAGAGTCAGGAAGTGAAATTTTTGTGTCACTCAGAGAGCCTGAAGCTGGCATGCAATCTTTGTGAGGGCAGTTACTTCCAGCGCACTCTTATTCCTATGGTGTCATGTTTTAGGGTCCCAAGCCAAAACATAGAGGGCCCCACAGCCCAACTTTGTTTTTCCCCAGTCCTGAAGCTGTCAAGAACACCACGCAGTCACTCAGTCACTTTTTCTGGAATTGGTCCCCAGGCTAAGGGTAAAAATTACAGGTTTTCTTCTCTGAATTTCTGTCACGTCGTGGACCTTTGCTCAGTCTTTCTTCAGTAATAATATAGTTTTAAAGTTTATCATATCCTGATCATTTTTATATCATCACAAGATAACAATCTGTGAGATTAGACTCCAAGATTTTTTTAACATAGACTTTGTAAAAGGTACTATTACGTTTTGATGAGTTTATTTTGCACAGGGATAGAGCACACGCTTGGGACCGATGAGAGTGTAGTTCCTTCTGAGGAGCATAGACATCTCAACTTTCAGTCATTCTCAGATGAGGTCAAGGTGAGGTTCAGCAGACGAGTTTTAGACTGAGGTGAAGTGAGGGGTCATTTTGCTCCAATTCCTCATGCCCCCACCCTCTGCCTCTGGTAACCACGAGTCTGATCTCTTTTTCTGTGAGTTTGGATTATTATTTTTAGACCAGGCAGGATATTTTCAGCAAGGAAGGATCCACATAAAGATGACAAGTGGCACTCTGGTTTCTAAAGGTCACTTTGCCTCCAATGCTTGGCTGACTCCCTTTCCAAGCTGGTTGACCAGGCTTTCATTCATTTGCTCACTGTGAAGACCCACAGATATGCCAGCCTTGAGTAGGAGATGCTCTTCTGCTTTAGAGGATGGGATCCACTCACATCCATCGGCAGGTAGCTGGAGCACGTATGTGTAATTTTTCAGCAGGGACGGTCCATCATCTTTCACGTGTACTCAGATATCACACATGTTCTAGTGAGCTCGTCTAGAGCTCTTTGTATTCTCCAGATGATTTCAGGGGCGCGGTATTAGGACAACGGTCACTTCAGAGGGCTGAATGCTCTTCCTGGTGGTGCTCCTTGGGGCAAGTGTCAGAGGAGGGTGTTCTGTAGGAATGCTGTCACACTTCCCTTCCACACTCCATTTCACCATCCCCTCCACTGTCACACACATGCACACACACTGAGAGTCATGCTTACATTGTGAATGTCTAGTTTAGTAACAAGAACAGAAAGTGAGAACTAAGTTTGTATGGGAAAAAGTTATCCTTTATAGAATAATAAGATGTTTAAAACATTTATATTTGGGGAATGCAAATCAGCTACTCTTTGTAATGCAAGAAACTAGCTCATTAGGAAAGCTGGCCAATTTACTTTGTGTGGCACGACCATCCTTTTTCTTGTCAATTTGGGGGTTCTAATGGCCTAATCTGATAAATTGGAGAGACATCAAGGTTATCATCTAAGTATTCTATTTATGCTAATAAAGGATTTCTATCTTACATTTCATCTAAAATTTAAAGGTTTTGTACTTGTGTTTTGATAGAATAGTGTCATTTATTTCAGACTTCTTATTTATGGAAATGGCTGTTCTGTAGAATTCTATTCTTGGAATTGGAAATACAGACAGGTAAGTCATAAAAATAGCAAAGCATTTATTTCAGAAAATACCCTGAATATAGTAATTGGTCCCTAAAAAGATAAGGTTATAATTACGGCTTTTCCAAGAAATGAGAACCTAAGGACTTTATAATGAGATCATTTCTTCTAATATCTGGCAGGCTTCATTTTTATAGATTCTATTTTAATATACATATAGGTTATTTCATTCTAAGTTATTTTATTTCCACTATCTAGGGGACTATAGTCTTTCTTTCACTTATGAAAGTGACGGTATAATTTCCTGATAAACTTAATATACTCTTTATATTATGGTGTTAGTCACGCAGAAAGCACATAAATAATTGAAATATCTTCTCTCTAAAAGGAGATATTGTATTATAATTAAATCATTAACTGTAGTGAATTGGTTATATTTATAGGAGGAAAAAATAATAACCTATTTTTTCTTGGCCATGAGCCCCTGGTTTATATCTAGACTGAAGAAATTGGACTTCATAAAATCTTCTGACCATCTTGGTGAGAAATTTGGTTCTTCTCTGTTTTCTTGTACTCCTATTTAATTCCAATGAATAAATAGTTGTCTCTAGGTCACCTTTATGTGAGACCATGCACTTTAAGATACATTTTTCCCCGTGAATTACTTCACATTTTGGGGCTGAGTTGATGTAGAAGGCATTCGTGTAACATTTTTTCCCCTTAACATTATTTTCTTCTTCTGTTGGCATAGTACTTTTTAGTGACAAGATCCAATTGGTGAAAGTAACTTGAAGAAAAAGATCACTCTTGGATCCTTAAACAAACCATGTACAGACACTTCTCAACAGCTTCAGCTCCTTGGGAGCCCTCTGCTCTTGCAGATATGTACTATTATCATTGCTGGAAGTCGGAGCATCTTTGGTGACTTTTCCTCAAAATGCCATCATTTCTTTAAATGAGGGAAAGCCTACTTTCCTACTTTCGAGTTTGAAATGTCCTGGCTTGGCTGTCAACCAGTTCTGCATTTGGCAGATGATACATTATATGGCTTTGATTGACAGGCGAATAAGAAATTATTACTAGCCAACTGGCACCTGTTTCAACTGTAATGTACTGGAGCGTTCTTTTACAAAAATCTCTACAATATTTAAAAGATAAGCTTTCCCTTTAAGGGATGTTTGATGTGTATTAGCATTTACTGTTGAAATAAGGGAGGACCCAGTTGGTGCTTTGAGTTGTGATATTCGAAGGTTTTCTAACAAGATTCAATACGAGGGGCCAGAATCACTTCGTTCTTAATATTTGTTATATTTTAATATATGCAGTCAGGCTTATACATCACCCTCTAAGTACTAATTTAGCTGCATTTTACCAGTAGTTCTAATTATTTAATAGCATTTATTGTGATTTGTTTAACCTGTGAATTATTGACGTGTGTTTTGTTATTTTTTTAATGTATAAGCTTTGGGGGCCAGTTTTCTTATGGCTTTCTAATGGTACTACGTTGTGTGATGGGAAAATAATTTTTTTGTATTTTTTTTGAGCTTTGTTTTGTGGCCTAAGTCCCGATCAGCTTCAGAAATGTTTCATGATTGTTTCCAAAGCATGAATGTATCCCGATTTTTTGGCATAGACTTATGTTTCCTAAGCCAGCCTTGTAAATCATAGTATTAATCTTAATTTTTGTCTACGTGCTATATCAATTACTTGTTTGTAGTATAGGTTTGTTTAAATATCTCATTTTTTATTTTAGATCTCCTAAATCCTCCCGTCATTTTGAAATATTTTGAGTTTATGTTAGGTTATTCTGAATTATTATCTCTTTTTGGTGCATTATTTCTTTGATCATATGTAATGACCTTATTTATCACTAATATTGCTTTTTTTGCCTTAAGAACAATTTTTCCTGATATTAATATAGCTATCTAGCTTTACTTTGCTTAGTACATTTTTAATCTATCTTTCGCATCTCACTGCCGGTAGTTTTTCTGTGCAATTATATTTTAGCAGTGTTTCCTGTAAAAAGGATTTAGCTGAATATTTTCTCTTCTTCAGTTCTTCTTTGTATGTTTGCTTTTCTTTTTAATTTATCCTACTAAGAACACACGAAGTCCTAGATCATAAAGTCACCTGAAATTATTCTGCCTGTTAGATGGAAATCTTATCAATCTCGCATGCAGTTAGGTTGATTTTGTTTGTTTTAGTTCATCTTCAATTTTAGTTATTAATAGTTTCACTGGATTACAACTTTATATCTCCTCTCATTCAATTTGAACTGATGCCATTAAGTTTCTAAGTGTTTGTCTTTTACTCATATTATGATTCAGATTTTATTACTTGATTTATCAGCTATTATAGTGTTTGATGCCCACCTTTGAGATAATCAATGAGCTATTTCTCCTTTTTCTCTCTCTACTCTATTTCCCCCTTTCTTGTTATTTGCACGTTGTCAGACCATACAGCCTTTATTTATCCTCTATGTTATTTACGGTTTTATAAATACTTTTCCTGTGTAACAAATTACCCTCAAAACTTAATTTAAGATAAGAAATATTTATTATCTCACACAGTTTCTGAGGGTCAGTAGTCCATGGTAACTGGTGGCATTATAAGCAGACGGCCACGTGAAGACAAAGACACACAGGAAAAATGCCACGTGACAATGAAGATAGAGATTGGAGTTAAGCAGCTACAAGCTGAGGCACAGCGAAGATCTCATGCAAACCGCTGGAAGGTAGGAAGAGGTGAGGAAGGATCCCCTGAAGGTTGGGGGTCCTGCTGACAGGTTGACTTTGACCTCTGGCCTCCAGAGCTGAGAGACAATAATTTTCGGTGGTTTGAAAACACCCATTTTTGGTACAGCCACCCTAGGAGACTAACACAACAATCTGCTTTGCCCGACTTTTATTTATACCATTTTCTCTCTCTTCTTTTTATCTTTATTCCTGTTTCATCCTCTCTTCTCCAGGATTCTTTCTGTTGCTCTGTGCAGAGCAGTTGCTTTAGTACATGATGTCTTTGGTGGTCAGCCTCCCTCTGATCTTTAGACTCTGTCTTGACTCAGGAGGACCATGCCATCATCTCCTTCCTTTCTTCTCTTTCATTTATTAACAGGTGCTACTGTAAACAACACTGCCCCCACTTCCCAGGTGCGTCCCTCTCTCTCCCCAAGATGCACCTTCTGGAGCCCTTCATTATAATTCCTCTTTGCCAGGGTTGTGACCCATCAGGCACCAGACCTGCTTTCAGAAGTTTCTTCTCCGTGTGGAGCTCTCTTCTTTGGGGGACTCACCCTGAACGGTCCTGCATCCAGCTTCTGCAGAGACTCCCCTATACAATTTTATGCATCTCCTACTCAGCTACACAAACTGCTCTGGTCTGGTGCCAGGATATTGTCCCCCCCTTTACATTTGTTCATCAAATGTAATATTAATATTATATTATTTTGAATAATGTCTACCAATTTTTGAACGCCTGGACTAGGCTCTATGCTAAAAATATTATACTCAAATAAATTATCAAATATAGAACTAACAGCAATAATGCAAAATGGCTATACTAGAACAAGTTTATAAAT
Organism: Equus przewalskii; assembly: GCF_037783145.1. Classification (NCBI taxonomy): domain Eukaryota; kingdom Metazoa; phylum Chordata; class Mammalia; order Perissodactyla; family Equidae; genus Equus; species Equus przewalskii. Next base: position 3,548,640 of record NC_091838.1, read on the forward strand.
AAGGGAAATGGGGCTTGGGGAAGTTGAGCATCTTGGCTTCTGTCAAATATGAGCCCTTATCTTGACCCATACCTACCTGCATCTTATGGAGGTAACATAAATTCCACTATGACTTTCAAAACCTGTGAACCGATAAAACAGAAGTGGAGGCCACATTGACTTCACAAAATTAAAGAACTGCTATAGCATCAATGATCCCTATCTTCAAGAAACCAAGACAGTCATTTCATATGCTCCAAACAAATGAGGATACAGATCCTCTAAGTGAGAAGACCTGGTGTTTTAGCTTCACTTCAACTTTCTACATCACATAGATCCCCAATTACAGCCTTCCATATAAACAGTCTTCCAAACAAAACTGTTCATAACCTGACCGGCCTTTAGAACCACCTGAGGAACTGTTTAGACACGTCCCTGAGCATCTTCCACACCTGCTGAAACATCGTCTATCTGTTGTAAAGCTCCTCAAGTGGTTGGTGAAATCGTAATGTTTCAGAGTAGTCTGTATTTTCTTGGATTTGGGTTTTAATGCCAAAAAGTAGGTTAGATACTTAGGGGTATCAGAAGAACAACACAGACTCTTGCTTTTCAAAGCGCCATCCATGAACCAGTTGTACCAACCTCACCAGGAGCTTGTGAGAAGTGCAGAACTTGCACCCTTCCTCAGTTATGCTGTATAAAACACGCATTTTAACACAATCCCTAAGTGATTTGTATGCGTATCAAAGTTTTAAAAGCACTGTCATAGACCTTTCCTATAAAAGGTTTTGACCTTCTTATTCAAAAATTTAACATAAAAATTTCACGTATCACCAAAGAGTGAAGATGCAAGATCAAAAGGGAAAGTATTTCTGGTTGCTCTGTATACAAGAACATAAAAAGTTTTTCTTGCAATTGCAATTATAAAAACCTAGTTCATTGTTTAGTCTGAAGCTAGAAATGAGTTTCCCCACTACCACTCATTATTTCTATGTTGCTTAATTTTTTGGAAGTTGGAGGTCTAAGTTTGAATCCTAGGTTATTCTTATCTCACTGACGTGAGACCTTTTTTTGTCATTCTTCAGATTGCTATTCTTTGGGGGCAACTTGTCTTCGCTGCTTTCTGTAGCTTCCAACGTCCTCATGTGCCGCAATCCCCAGTTCCCAGCATGGTTCTTAATAGGGCGATGAGTCATGAGGGTGATCGCATATCCTGATTTAAGTGGGGCGATCCTGGAACACATCCGCTGTCCCAGTGTAATTACAAATAGCTCCCCCTTTCACTTTCAAAGATGTCCTAGGTAGAACTAGAAATTATACGGTCTCCCTCTCAGTAATGAAGGTGAAGCTGAGTTGTGATTAATTCTGTCTAAGGAGACCCTTTTCTTCAGGGGACCCTCAACAGCTGCTGCTGGGGAGACCACCACCTGCCTTGATTTCTCCAGCCCAGCCCTCTCCCTATTCTTTCCTCCTCTCTTTATGACAGTCTTTGAAAAGCATGAAAAAGCAAATATTCAAAGGACCAGAAAGAACTTGGGAAACTCCTTTGGCAATATGGCATACTAGAAATCATTCATTACTCTATCATAGGCATTTTACTTGAGTTTTTATAATACTTCAGTATTTTAAAAATTGATTATATTATACCTCCTATATGGTTTTTTTTCGGCTCTATTGAGGCATAATTGGCAAATAAGATTGAAGATATTTAAAGCGTACAAGGTGATGATTTGATATATGTCTACAGTGTGAAAAGATTCCCCCCATTGGGTTAATTTACACATCCATCACCTCACATATTTACTTTGTGTGGTTGTGTGTGTGTGTGAGAACATTTAAGCTCTACTCTCTTAGCAAACTTCAGTTATGCAATACAGTATACGGTGTTGCCAACTATAGTCACCATGTTATACATCAGATCCTCAGAACTTATTTATCTTATAACTGAAAGTCTGTACATTTTTACCAACTTCGCCCTATTTCCCTCACCTCCCAGCCCCGGGCAACCACTTTTTTACTTTCTGTTTCTATAAGTTTGACATTATTATTATTATTTTTTAGGTTCCACATATAAGTGATACCTGCAGTGTTTTTCTCTCTGGTTTATTTCACTTAACATAATGCCCTCAAGTTTCATCCATGTTGTCAGAAATGACGGGATTTCCTTCTTTTTGAAGATCAAGTAATATTCCATTACATACATGCATATATATGAGTGTGGTAATATGTATATATACATACCACAATTTCTTTATCCATTCCTCTGCTGATGGACACTTAGATTGTTTCCATACCTTGGCTACTGTGAATAATGCTGCTATGAACATGAGAGTACAGACATTACAGATAAATCTTTGAGACAATAGTTTTGTTTCTTTTGGATATATACCCAGAAGTAGAATGGCTCATCATATGGTAGTTCTAGTTTTAATTTCTTGAGGAACCTCCATATTGTTTTCCTTAGTGGCTGTACCAGTTTACATTCCCACCAACACTGTACAAGGGTTCCCTTTTCCCCACATCCTCACTAGTATTTGTTATCTCTTGCTTTTTGATAATAACTATCCTAAAAGGTGTGAGGTTATATCTCATTGTGGTTTTGATTTGCGTTTCTCTGATGATTAGTGATGTTGAGCACCTTTGTGTGTCTTTGGAAAAATGTTTTTTCATATTCTTTGCCCATTTTTTAACTGGGTTACTTGTTTTTTGCTATTGAGTTGTATGAATTCTTTATATGTTTTGGATATGAACCCTTTATTGGATGTGTGGTTTGCAAATATTTTCTCCCATTCCATAAGTTGCCTTTTCATTTTGCTGAGTAGAAGCTTTTTAGTTTGATGTGGTCCCACTTGTTTACTTTAGTTTTTGTTCCCTGTGCTTTTTGGAGTCTGATCCAAGAAATCATTGCCAAGACCAATGTCAATGATATTTTTCCTCATGTTTTCCTCTAGGAGTTTTATGGTTTCAGGTCTTACATTCAAGTCTTTAACTCATTCTGAGTTGATTTTTGTGTATGGTGTAAGATAGTGATCCGGTCTCATTCTTTTGCATGTGGCTGTCCAATGTTCCCAACACCATTTATTGAAGAGACTGTCCTTTCCTCAGTGTGTACTCTTGGTTCTTTTGTTGGAAGGTAATTGATGCATGGGTTTACTTCTGGATTCTCTATTCAGTTCCATTGATCTATGTTTCTGTTTTTGTGCCAATACCATACTTTTTTGGTTACTATAACCTTGTAATATACATGTTATTTGTTTTTTAGGAAAATGTTTTACCCCATTCTTTTTGGTGGTTCCTCCCTCACCTTTTCCTTCATGTCCCCTCCATTCGTAATCCATCCCCTTCAAACTAACTGGCATTAATAACATAATATGTATCCTTGTGTATTTTTCTCCATGATCCTATATCAAATATATATGTATACACGCATATGCATATGTTAGATTGTTTTTGTCGTTGCTTTTTTCTCTTACCAAAACCTTGTGGAAATTCATTTAAATAGTTATTTCAATAGCTGCTATTCCAGGATTTGGATTACTATAATTTGCTTAGCCATTCCTCTGAGATTGTGTTCAAGTTGTTCCTAGTTTTTCTTATTATTTGTCATTACATAGAGTAGTTTAGCAAATGTTCTTTGACGTATTTCCTTATATACTAGTGGCTTTATTTTTATGTGGAGTAGGTTTGCTGGGTCAAAGTAATGTGGGTGTGTGTGTTTAATTTTAATAGAAGTTCCCATGTTACTTTCCAAAATGATTGCAACAATTGTGTTGTCCTTAAGTCATTTGCTGCCCTCTGACTCCAAGGCCAAGGTTGGGTTTTGAATGGTGAAGAGGCCCTATGAGTCAAGGCTGCTACATTCTACTATATATCTGTTAGTATGAATAAGAAGGCTTTTCAATATTAAAAGGATAGTAATGCAATTTGAGTTTTACATTAAATGAGTTGCTTTGCAAAAAGAACAGAATTACTTGAAATCTGAACTGCTGAAGCAAACTTGGGACACATGATTGCTGTATAATTTTGACACATAAATTATGAAAGCTGTGCATTGTGAATTGTTTGCTAAACAGGGACAAAATTAAGAAGTTAGAATTATGATGAAAACACTCCTGATATTTATAATTTATATTTACTAGTTAGTTCAGGATCAAATAAAGATAAGTTCTAAGGATAGTCTGTGTGACAGAAGTAAATTTACATGCTTTGCTGGCTTTTTCTTGAAGAGAAGTTTTACTTCCTTCAGATTCCATCCCCAACCTTCCACTGCTGCGGTGACATTGCTGACGCTCTACCTGGGCCCAATAGCATGGATTACCATTTGCAAAGGCTGATCTAGGAATTACTGCCTCTAAAACCTGTGAGAAACAGAACAGTCAGACTCCCCCCAAATGGCAATATTCTTCGAGAAGACCAGCCATTACTTGGTAGCAAGTTGACTACATTGGGTCCTTTCTCTCCAGTTCTGAGTGTGATGTGCCTTTCTTGCCTGTAGAGCCTCAGCCAGCCCCACTGTCTAGGGCTTATGGAAGGCTTGGTCCACAGGCGTGGAATCTCACCCAGTGTAACATCTGGCCAGGGAACCCCCTTCACAGGGAAGAAGGCAAGAGAGCAGGCCTATGACTATGGGATCCCTTGCTTGTATTAGGGCATACCATTCAGAAGCAGCTGGCCTCATAGAATACTGGCATGGCCTTCAAAAGGCAAAGCTGAAGGGCCAGCTCAGAGGAAACACTCTGAAAGGATGGGATACTATCCTTTGGGATGTAGTATATACATAAAATCAGAGACCCTTCTACGGTGCTCTGTCCTCAATAGGAAAGATGCAAAGGTCAGGGAGACAAGAGGTGGAAGCAGGAGGACCCCACTTACAGTCACTCCCACTGAGAACTAGGGAATTTACATTTCCTATCCCCATGAGTCTTCACTCTGCAGGATTTGAAGTCCTGTTTCCCCAGGGGGGCCACACTTTTGCCAGGGAACACAGCAAGGGCTCTAATAAACATCAAGCTATGGTTGCTGCCAGGGCACTTTAGGCTCCTGGTCCAGGGACCAGAAGACGAGATGAGGAGTCACCATTCTGGAAGGGGTGATTGACCTTGATCAGGAGGAGGAGGTATGCTGGTTTAAATATGGAATAATACTGTGGAATCCAGGTGATTCGTGAGGATTCCTCCTAGTACTCTCTTGTCCCATCACAACTGTGAACACACGCAGAACCCCGGACTGAAAAGGGCACATTTATCAAGGATTCAGACCTCTCAGGGGTGTAAGTTTGGGTCGTACCATCAGGAAAGCCACCAAGAGCTCCCGAGGTGACAACTGTGGGTGAGGCAAATTTACAATGAATGGCGGAGAAGAGAAGGGATAAGTACCAGTTGTGGCTGTGAGATCAGCTACAGCAATGGTGGCTGTAGTTTGTCTCACTAAATTACCTTCCAAAATTTTCCTCTCAGGAAGGGAGATACAGGGGGGCCATGGAAGAGCTGTGCAGTGCAGGGTGGACTGTGGTGTCCATGAACATGCAGCACCCAGATTTTCTCTGACTCCACCACTTCATTTGCCTGAAGGCTCCACTTCTCACAGACTACTCTCCCCCAGTGACTGAACTGGCAGGGATGGCAAGGCAGGTTCTTTCTGTGGGATTCCTCTAATGCATAACTTTGGCTCTAGACTCCTCCTTGGCCTGGCCAAAACTTTCTTAGATCTATAGCTTGAGACTCTTCATTTCAACCTCTCCTTCCTTCTCTCTCCATCACAGGGCTCAGACCTGCATCTCAGTCTCACGTCTCTGCCCTCCTCCTCTGGCTCCTCCCCGCTTTTCCCTCACAGGCAATTCCCTTGATGCATCTCTTGCGTGTCTAACCCTGTCTTGGTGTCTGCTTCTCCAAGGAACCTAGTTAATATAAGAGTTAATTAAATATATTACGTTGAGTTTGTTTCAACCCACAGAGGAAAACCTTTATTTGGAAATTGGTGCAGGAAGAAGTTTTTCTCTGGACCTTTGTTATGGCAGATAATGGGATCTCCATTACGGAATTAGGAAGCATATACTGTAGTGTAACTTTTCTCAAACTGTCGGCTATAGACCAGTGGATGCCACAAGAGAAATAAAGAATTCCCGAGATCAAATACACTTGGTAAATACTGCATATTCCATTTTTTTTTTGTTAGGGATATTCATGATGCACATTAGTGTGTGAACGATTTTCTAAAGTTCTTTAGTAAAGAATATTTATTTCACCTAGCAATTCCCCAAATCATTTGACCATTAGCCATTCCCCCCTTTTTAGTGGGGTAGCTCTAATCCACTTTGGAAAGAGCACGGCTTGGAATTCTGGTTCTAATGAAATCCCTTAAATCTGGAGATCACAGTGAGGTACAAATTCAAAGCTAATCTTTAACCTTATGTCCTGAACCTAGTTCACCCATCTTTGTAAAGACCTTACTTCTTTGACGGTCTGTGTTCTGCAACTTTAACTTCTCCCTTTCTATTGTTTCTTTCCCATCGACATGGTCAAGTCCCTCTAATTTTGGAAAAAAAGTTCCCTATCCCTAGGATCTCCTTTCACTGAAACCCATGACTTAAGGCTTTTGAAGATGAAGTTAGTGTGCACTGGATTTACTTCCTCATTTCCATAGTTCTGGCCACTCCACTGATTCTACTCTATCACATGCGAAGTACGTCTTCCTCTCTTTCTTGGCATAACGCTATTGGTAGCAGTTGTGTGTCCTGGGGACAGGTGGACCTCAGTCCAAATCCTGATTCTGCAACTTGTGAACTATTGAGGCTGGGCACATTAGATGACTTGATCCACCTGTAACATGGGAAACATTTGCTTTAGAGTTGTGTTTTGAGAATTAAATAAAATAATATAGAAAAAAGCATGTAACATATTGCTTAATAGATTTTACTACTTCTTATCTCTTCCTTTTTCTCTAGCCTTTAATCCTTGGCTTTTAAGGCACAACACTGCTGAGTCTCCTCCTACCCACTGACTACTTATTCCTCTGTCTGCTTTGTAATACTATCCTTCTCTTCCAATCCTTTCTTAGTGCTCCTTCCTTCTTATCTTTATATGATTTCTGGGTCAATTCATCTATTTCATGGTTTCCTTTACCACATATATCTTCATTACTCATATATTCATATCGCTAGGCTAGATCAGTCTGTTGAGGTCCATCTCAACTGGAAAATTCCACAGACACGTAGAGCTCAGCATCAAATCTACCCTCTCCACATATAAGACCCACTTTTGTATTCCTTTATCTAGTTAATAGTACCACTATCAACCCAATCACACAAGCTAGGAAACTGAGAGTGATCCTACATTCCATCTCCAGGTCACTAACTCTCATCAATTCTACCTTCTAAGTAATTCTCAATTCATTCCTCACTCTGCAGCACTTTAGCTCTCACTTGTATCTTAACTGATCTTTCCTCCATCCTCATACTTCTATAATTGTTCTCAATATTATGACCAGAAATTTGTTTTAAAATGCAAATCCTATTGTGCTACCCTCTTACATGTAGGGTTAGTTCCAAACTTCTTTGCGTGATATACAAGACCTTCAGTACCCTTTCCTTCACTTACTTTGAGTCTCATCTCCTTCAGCCTTACACCCCTACTCTCACACAGTCACGCCAAACTACTGATATTCATGGAGGCCAAATCCTTCTCTCTATAATTCTTTTTTGCATTTGCCATTCATGTGCATGAGAAAACATCTACTTATCCTTTGAGACCATGCATAATGCCAACCCTCTCTGAAGTCTTTCTCAAAAACCCAGGTAACATTGATCACTCCTTCCCTTTGCTATCAGCCCAACATAAACTTTTCTCTATCACTGCCATGATAACCGTTTGGGGGAATAGCAAAATTCTCGTAATGAACTAAAAATCTCTCAAGATGACTGCTTTGAGTGGTGACGAGCATTTTAGATACACACGTTCTGATATGCTTGTTAAAAAAAATCCATTTCATTACTTTATATTCACAGTGTAAACACAGAAAGTTTGTTATGGGATATAAATTTGGAAAATTAATGATTGTAGCTCAGAGATTAATGTTATTTGTGGGAATATGTTTTCTATCATTAAATCAAGGATCTGAAATCTGCAGTGTCGCTGTGTTTAGACTGTAAACTTGATAACGTAGTGGGTGGCTGCCCATTCTCAAAAAGTAGCATTCTCAGAAGAGTATGATAACGCCCTGCTAATTCTAGTTTATGACTTTTGAATACGTTATTTGGTAAAATGATTAAAGACTTGTTAAATATTTTCTACAATTGCCTAGTCAGAAGATCTGGGAGTTTTATGTTTTAAAAGTCTGTCTCTTAAACAAATTATTTGCTAGATTTCAGTGAAGCAAATACACACACAAAAAACGCAACATGTATTTTACCTGTCAGAAATGCAAATCTCATCAGCTCAGTTAGAACTATAAAATGCACTTTATCCTTCTCAGGCAGAAACACATAAGAAAATGACTTGTATAGCTGAAAAATGATGGGCACCTGGCTTTCAATCTGGATATCTTTGATATTCAATGACATCTGGTAAGAATAAATGAATGAATGAGTGAATGAATAAATAAATAAAGAGAACAAACAACTTTGCATTTCTTCTATGTGTTTAAATAAGATTTATTCTGAATTTTTGAACACTATATTAATTTCTAATAAAGTATTGAAATGCCATGGCACTTTAGCACCAACTACTTATTTTTTTGGTCAATTAGCTTTTTTTAAAAATGTGCCTGTGTTACGCTGGATGCTGAGGATACATAAAGGAAGAAACAAAACAAGGTCCCTGTTATCCAGAAATTCACAATCTAGTGCGGGAAACAGAAGCATATACAAATAATTGAGACATGTTGAGATAAAAACATTGAAAGAAATCTGTACAAGGAATGGCAAGAAGCCAGTGGGCTGATGCTCAGGGCTAAGTGGGTGGAGGAAGGGCGTGAGACTCGGAGAAGATTCCTTGGCTGGCCATCGACAAAAATTCCTTATGTTCAAAATGAGATCCTCTGTATGTTTGGATTCATGCGAAGTTAATTCTTAAATTCAATTCTCAATGCTAAGAAGTTTTGGCTAAAGAGATATTTTCCCCAATTTGCAAAAATAAATAAATCAATAAAACAGAAAAACATCTGCACAATTTCATGTGCCTAAACGATGTCCAGTAGCTCTCTGATTGGCCCGGGAGCCTCCGTGCAGCTGTGTCATTCTTCTCTCTCTGCCCCACTTCTCAGTTCTCCTGGAATATCGTTTAGAAGAAAGGGAACCTGGAATGTCTGCAACAGGCTCCAAACGACCCTTCACACATACTTTGTGGAATGCCTCCCGTCCTAAACCTTTTTGTTAATAATGGATTTTGTGTCTCATCACTAATTTCTCCCTCTACTTAGAATATATTCAGGGGGCTGGCCCAGTGGCGTAGCAGTTAAGGTCATGTGCTCTGCTTCAGCGGCCTGGGCTTCGCTGGTTTGGATCCCCCAGGTGTGGACCTATGCACCACTTGTGAAGCCATGCTGTGGCAGGAGTCCCACATATAAAGTAGAGGAAGATGAGCATGATGTCAGCTCAGGGCCAGTCTTCCTCAGCAAAAAGAGGAGGATTGGCAGTGGATGTTAGCTCAGGGATAATCTTTCTCAAAAAAGAAAAATGTATATACATATATATATTCAAGTATCATTTACTTTGAAACTAGGCATATTTCACCGATGAATTTCCCCATTGCCTTTCTACATACCATGCATTATTATGGCTGTATAGTATAAGCAACATATTGTTAGACTCTTTTTCTTTATTTATATCTAAGATTATATCTATGATAATAGCAAGAAGGGCTGTCTTTCCAAAGAACAAAAAAAGAGGTTAAAAAATATATGTTAGTACCATGAGGAGTACACAGATTATTATAAACACATGAATAGCAAACCGAGGGGTAGAAACTGAAATAGAAGTAGTAGGAAAATGCTCTGGGGACATAGATAAGCGAACACATGCTTTTTACTGTGTGGAGAAGTGGCAGGAAAGGCACAGAGAGTAAATGATATTTAGTATATACGTATATAAGGACTCTAAAAATATGATTTGGGGTCTTTCCACTTGCCTTGAAAAAATTTACCAATATCAGGCAATCTACTAGAAAATTGACAAAGAGGAAACTCAGACTTTTAAACATCATCTGAGCCCTCACCTCTGTTTGCGGTCCATTTCTTCCTGGAGATGCTGTTTGCAGACTTTGTTGCCTCTTGAGGTTTTGCTTTTTATTTTGCTTAGCTAAATCGTAAGACTTACATGCTTGTCAGTTTTGTGATTTATGCAAAATAATAATTCAGTGAGTGCAGTGAGGGGAGAGGATCACTTGGGATCAGGAGCTCCAGGAAGGCTGGGGGCGCTTCTGAAATCCATGGTGTTTCTGACGATGTGCCATTAACCAGTTGGCCAGATTTAGAGAATTCCTATGAAGGCCTGTGGCTAATACACTGATAAAGTTACAGCAGAAAATCATGAATAGCAGGCTAAGGAGTTTGAACATTGATTCCAGCCCTACAGAGTCAATGAAAACTTTTGCACAGGGTAGAAAATATGCAGGGTATAAATGATATTTTGAGAAACTCTTCTGACAGTAGTGTACTGTGTGAATTGTAAAGAGAGTTCCTAAAGTGATTAGCAATCAGATTTAGGAAGCCCGTGTTCAGAAAGCAACAAGAGGAGGCAGATACTCATTAGATTGAAGGGGCAAAGAACAGGAGAGCCTTGGTGGGAGGTCAGGTCATCCGTGCATCCACCTGAGAGCAGGCCACGTTACCCTATTTCCTGGAGGTTGCAATGGCCATATTCTGAGGGACTGGTAGCCATTGGGGGCAAGGACAAATGGGTTTACCACTGTGACAAGTCACAAAGGGCAATACAGGATGAGTCTCAGAGCAGTGTCAGCAGCACTAGAGTGAGACCAGCAGTCCATTTGCTCCCGCTTGCCTTGGATGCCGTTGATGGCCCCTTTCTGTGATAAGGAGAATCTCAAAGAAGAGGCTAAACTGTACTGATACAAGAGTCGTGAGCAGTGAAGTGACACTGCTGAATTGCATGTCCCCGAGAGGCCAAGCAGTGGCCATATTCCTCCATGGGACAAATGCAGTGACTGCTGTACCATAGGGAACATGCATCGAGTATGCACCAATGTTTGAGAAAGGCTATCCAGGTCAGCAAAAGAGGAAAAAGGATGGAAAGTGTGCCACTGTCCCCGAATGGTGACCTGCCCAATCTTCCCACTACCTAGCCTTGTCGTGCTCTCCCAAGCAACCACAGACTGTGAAAAGTTTGTAGGACACAATGGTCCACCAGGGAAAAAGGCATGAGAGAGCTGACAATGTCACTTCCTTTAAAGTATGTGAAACTTTCCAGCCACAACCAAGGTAAAGGGCGGTTAATGCCTGAAGTAATCTATCATCTTACCTGCAGCTGTGTCTCCTCCAGACAGAAAGAAAGTTATCTTTACCTGTTGGAAAATCATGATTTATATGATGAGATCACCAATGGAGGGTTACAGTGGGTTATAGGCCATCCTGGGGAATAATGGAAGTGCCTGTATTTGTGGTGGAGGACGACAGAGTCCAGCAGTAAATTTCTGCAGAGACTGGGGACAGTGGGGAGGGTGCTTTGGGATGGCATCTGAGAGTGGTCCTAGAGAGCAGCTGGTGCTTTCAGAGAATTCCCTTTGTGTTTGGAAGGGCTCAGGGCCAATCGAGTCACACTGGGGGATTTGCCACATTGGAGAACTTCCTGGTGTTCCTCCACTGGGTACCATGAGGTTGATTTTCAGGTTAGATATTAGACATTAGGTGCTCTATAATCTCACGCTTAAGGTTGCATTTTACACTTTGTTCTATGATCCATTTTGACCAGATTCTCTTTTTTTGGCAAACGGATGTCCAATTGTTCCAGCACCATTTGCTGAAAAGACTGCCTTTGCTCCATTGAATTACCTTTGCATCTTTCTCAAAGATCACTTGACTATATTTGTGTGATTCTATCTCTGGGCTTTCCAGTTTGTTTCATTGGTCAGTTTGTTGATTCTCTCACCAATACCACATTGTCTTGATCACTGTAGCTTTGTAGTAAGTTTAAAGTTAGATATTTTCTGCCCTCCAACTTTGTTCTTCTTCTTCAGTATTTGTGTTGACTCTTCTGGGGGTTTAGCCTTTCCATATAAATTTTAAAATCAGTTTGTCAATATCCACCAAGTAACGTCCTGAAATATTAATGAGACTATGTTGAATCTACAGATCAAGTCAGGAAGAATTGAAATCTTGCCAATATTGAGTCTTCCAATTCATGAATACGGAAGATTCTCTGTTTTTTAGATTTTATTGGATTTCTTTCATCATTCAAAAAATCTGATTTCTTTCATTGTAGTTTTCCACACATAGACCCTATGCATATTTTGTTAGATTTATACCTAAATATTTAATTTTTGATGCTACTATAGATGGTCTTGTGTTTTTAATTTTAAATTCCAATTGTTCATTGTTGGCATAAAGAAAACAATTGGCTTTTGTATGTTAACTTTGTATCTTGTGACTTTGCTATGATTACTTTAGTTCCAATTCTTTTGATCAATTCATTAGGATTTTCCACATAAATAATTATGCCGTCTGTGCACAAAGAATGTTTTATTTATTCCTTCCCAATATGTCCACCTTTTGTTTTATTTTCTTATCTCATTACACAAGCTAGGAGTTCTAGGATGATATTGCATACGAATGTGAGAAGTGACATTCTTGACTTGTTCCCAATTTTAGGGAGAAAGCATTTAGCTTCTCACCATTAAGTATGATGTTAGCTATAGTTTTTTTGTAGGTGTTCTTTATCAAGTTGAGGAAGTTCCCCCCATCCCTAGTTTGATGTGAGTTTTTATCATGATTGGTTTTTGGATTTTGTCAAATGCTTTTTCTGCTTCTATTGATATGATCATATCATTTTTCTTCTTTAGCCAGTTGATGTGATGGATTATATTAATTTATTTTCAAATGTTGAACCAGTCTTGCACATCTGGCATAAATCCCCATTGGTTATGGTATAATTCCTTTCATACATTGTTGGATTCAATTTGCTAGTATTTCATTGAGGATTTTTGTATCTATGTTCATAAATGATGTTTTCCTTTCTTGAAATGGCTGTACCTGATTTTGTTACTAGGACAATGCTGGTTGCACACGATTAATTAGGAAGTTTGTTTCCTATTTTCTGGAAGAGAATGTGGCAAATTGTCTTAGTTGTTCCTTAAAATTTGGTGATATTCACCAATGAAAACATCTGAGCCTGGAGGGTTTTTTGGTTAAGATTACTAATTATTGATTCAATTTCTTTAACATTTATAAGTCTATCTAGAGGACCTATTTCTTTTTGTGTGAATTTTGGTAATTGATGTCTATCAGGGAATTGGTCCATTTCACCTAAGCTATCAAATTTTGGCTTAAAGTTGATCATAATATTCATTTTTTCATCCCTAAATGTCCATGAGGTCAGTAGTGACTGTGACCCCTCATTCCTTGCTGACGTTAGTAATTTGTGTCTTCTCTCTTATTTTCTTGTTTATCCTGTCTAGTGGTTTATCAGTTTTGTTAAACTTTTAGAGAACCAGTTTTTGGTTCGACTTCCTCTGTTAATTTCTTGTTTTCAATTTCATTGATTTCTGTTCTAATTTTTATTATTTCTTTTCTTCTGCTGCTCTTCTTTCTCCAGTTGCCTAAAGTGGAAGCTTAGATTGTTTAGTTTGAAGTCTTTCTTCTTTCCTAATTTATACATTTGGTGCTATGTTTCCCTCTTAGCACTGCTGTCATGGCATCCCACTAATTTTCATAAAATGTACTTTCATTTTCATTTAGTTCAAAATATTTTTAAATTTCTTTTCAGACTTCTTCTTTGATCCATTTTTTCGTGAGAAGTGTGTGTGTGGGGAGGGGGTTCAAAATATTTTTGGATTTTGCAGCTTTCTGTTGATTATTTCTAGTTGAATTCCATTCTTCTGACCACATATGATTTCCATTCTTTTAAATTTGTTAAGCTGTGTTTTATGACCCAAAATATCCTCTATTTTGGTGAATGTTCCACGTGAGCTCTAGAAGAATGTGTATTCTGCTATTGTTGGATGAAATAGTCTGTAAATGTCAACGCCCAATTAACCAATGGTGCTGTTCAGTTCAACTATATATTTTCTGCCTGCTGAGTCTAAATGAATTACCGGAAAGGATTGTTGAATTCTTCAACTATAATACTGGATTTATCTAATCTTGTTGGTGTTCTTTCAGTTTTTTTACCTCAAGTACTTTGACATTTTGTCATTATGTACATACATACTAAGGAATGTTAGGTTTTCTTGCAGAACTGAGCTCTTTATCATTGTGGAACACCCTTCTTTATCTCTGACAATTTTCCTTGTTCTGAAGTCTACTCTGTCTGAAATTAATAAATCTACTCCTGGTTTCTTTGCTTAGTGTTAGCTTGGTATCTTTTTCTTCATTCTATAACTTTTAACCTATGTCTTTACATTTAAAGTGAGTTTCTTGTAGATAACATGTAGTTGGATCTATTTATTCACTCTAATCATCTCTGATTTTAATTGGAATGCTTAGAACATTCATATTTAAACTGATTATTGTTATAGTTACATTAATATTTACCTTGTTTGTAACTGTTTTATATTCATTGCGTTTGCTATTTATTTCTTTTTTAAATCTTCACCTTGTTTTCTGCATTCTTTGGTTTTAATTGAGCATCGTTTGTTATGTTATTTTATCTTCTTTTAGTATAATCAATTACTCTACTTTTAAATATTTCTTTAGTGATTGCCTTAACATTTTCAATATAGTTACAACTAATCTAAGTCATTTTAAATAACACTGTGCCACTTCATCGATAGTTATACCTTATAACAGAGTGTTCCCAACTCTCTCCTCTCAGCCCTTATAACATTGTTGTCATTTGTTTAACTTATCCATGTGCTATAAACACCCCATACATTGTTACCATTATTACTCTGAACAAACGGTTGTCTGTTTGATCAATTAAGAAAAAGATAGAAAATTTTTTCTTTATTTATCTGTTCCCTAATGCTCTTCCTTTCTTTATGTAGATTGGGGTTTCTGACATTATTATTTTTCTTTCTGAAGAAATTTTAACATTTCTTGCTTGTCAGGTCTACTGGTGACAAATTTCTTCAATTTTTATTTGTCTGTGAAAGTCTACTTCTCCTCTTTTGAAGGATAATTTCACTGGACATAGAATTTTAGGTTGATGGGTATTTTTTCTTTCAATGCTTTAAAATGTTTCACTCGACAATCTTCTTGCTTGTATGGTTTCTGACGAGAAGTCCCATGTAATTCTTATTCTTGTTCCTCTATAGATAAGGTGCTATTTTTCTCTGGTTCTTTCAATACTTTCTCTTCATTTCAGTTTTCTGCAGTTTGAATATGATATATTTACATGTAGATTTTTTGATATTTATCCTTCTTGGTAGTTTCTAAAATACCTGGATTTGTGGTTTGATATTACAGTGGGTTTTTAATTGTCTCCTTATTTATCATCTGGAAGTTACATGAAGGCTGATAATGTGTCCATTATCTTGCTCAGCCACCATTTCTTCAGATATTGCCATCTGGCTTCCATTGCCTTGGCTGCCATCTTGGCAGTACTAGCTGCAGTCCCTGCCCATCAGCTCCTCTACAGATGCCACCATTATTTCCCTGACCTTTACTACCTTTTGCTGCTGCCCTGACCACAACTGCAGTTGAAAGAAGACTGAAGCATCCAGAGTTTTGACAATGTGTCAAAACTAATGCTAATTGTGGAAATGCTAATTGTGACTGAAGAACTAACCAGATGTGGTGCATAGAGGCAAGGAAGAGGAAGCATGCTGGTGTCAGAGCAAGGAGATGGGTCAGGTTCTGCTTTTGTTTCCCACTTTGAATTTGTCATCTTCATTTGAGATGCAACCAATATACTTAATTAATTGCGCAAAATGGAAGGAAGACAATTAGAATGATATTAAATATCCTAGAGGATTGTTGGGAGACAGTGTTCCATGGGTCCCTTTTGTTTATGGATGTCGTGTAAGCAGAGGCACTGACAGCCTGTGATTTTTCCAGGGATGTTTGTGTAGTGAACAGCTTTGTAAGACAGATATATTGTCTCTCTCCAGAGCAAAGGGTGGGCTTTCTTATTGTCCAGTATAATAAAGATGGCTCCCTCCAGGGGAAAGGGCAAGTTTTCTTGCACTCTCGATAAAAAATTTGAGTTCTCTAAGCTTGGGGTTCCTCAGCTGTGACACAAGCTGACGGTATGTGAGCACCTACCTGGGCCCCTACTCATTGTCTCAACTTGGAGGTAGAGGGAATTGACCAACATGACAAACACAAAGCTCACACTGCTTGTTGTGCCGTAAGTAATAAAGTCCTTTGTCTCTGACCCAGGGGTCTTTGTCTTCTCTCAATATCAGTAAAATAGTAAGAGGCTAACCTGTTAGAGTAAAACTTGAGGACTTTCACACTTCTTGACAAAGATGACTCATTCTGTCATTCCCTCCAAATCAACTCTCTAATAAATTATGTTTTTATTAATTATAATTAGCACTTTTCACTTTCAAAGTGTGCTTTGAAGTCAGAATGTTTTAAAATTCTATTGACTTCCTTCCTGTTGAAATTAAGAAATAGTATTAAATTTACTGTGGGTTTATTAACAACTTGATATACATAGATAAGCACTTGAGCTAGTGAGCAGTTAGTGACATATTAATATTCAAAAACTCTGGGCAGATATAGTGATATAAATTAATCTATCTTTTTCCTTTCCTTCTGGAGTCACCCAAAATATAGTAGATGATTCTAAGTCTATTTAGTGATTTAAAAGGAGAGATTTATTTCACCCTTCTATGGCATTGTCCCGTCCCCATGAATTGTTCAATTTTTTTTCTTTATTCATTCTAGAATATCTTCTTTAACTCTACTCTAAATACATTTGATTTTATATTATTTAAGATAAAAGATAAGTATTTAATTTATTGAGGCATATATCAATTCTATGCAGGCCTGCTGACAAAAATTGCCTTTTAAAAATTGATGTTTACTGGTAAGAAAATACCTGTATGAGAGTCAAGGATTTGGAGGGAAAAGATATTTTATTCACTATGACATGCAGTCTTCCTTGTTATCATTTTCTTGTTTTGATTTGGTTTCTAGAATAAATACCTAATCCAAATCTTAAGGATAATATGATTAATTAGTGAAGTTAATAAAATAGGGATTTTTTTCAGACCTCAGTGAGACTATGGATAGAAATGCATCAAATTAATAACACATTCCTATAGTGTTTACTACTTGCCAGATTTGCCAGACACTGATGAAGAAATTAAGGTAGAGAAAAGATGAACAATTTGCTCAAGGTCACACAGCTAGGAAATAGACAGAGGAGTTCTGACCCTAGAGTTGGTATCCTTATCTACCTCTCTATCTTGCTTTTCTTAAGTGTCATTCTATTCCTGTACAAGAAACACAGAAATCCAATCCATTTCTGTCTTCTCTTCACCCACCTTCAATTATCATGTTATTATTGACCACAATCTACTTCCTCAAAAAACATGTATATTTTCCTGCAATTACACAGTGTCATGTAATTGAACACCAAACCACACGGGGTATATTCATGCAAGAATTTAATAAAAATAAAGGATATGGCATAGCATGTGAAAGACAAAGATATCTCTGGATAATTATCAGAGAAGTGTGAAACTTCCAGGTACAGCCCACAGGGCTCCTTCCACAGATTAACTTCATCTTCAGGTTGTGAACTGCCAAGAGAGTATAAAATACGTTGCTCTCAGAGGTGCCAATGGACAAGTTTATTGTGGGTTTGTTTTATAAGCCACTGGTCACAGAGGCAGAGCCACTGGTCATGGAACTAAAACCAGACTGCATAACTTGTTAAACCAGGTGAAAACTATTAATGTATCCTTTTTATAACATATGAAAATGTTGAATAGTTCCCACTGATGTGTATTCAAATTCACTAATCTTTTCTCCTGCCATGCCTAATCTGCTGTTAACCCCGTCTGTCATATTTTTCATCTCAGGCATTGTATTTTTTTACTTCTAGAAGATTAATTTGGGTATTTAAAAATATCTCCCATGTCTCTACTTAGCACATTCAAATTTCTTCGAGATTCTTGAACATAAGGAATACAATATAATAACTTTTATGATGTCCCTGCTTAATAATTCTCTCATCTGTATCATTTTGGTTCAGCTTCAATTGATTCATTTTTCTCCTCATTATAGGTCATATAGTCTATATTTTGTATGCCTAATGATTTTTGATGCAGTGCCAGAAGACAGTTTGATCTTTTGGATTTTGTCTTAAGATTTGTTAGGTAGCACCAGAGTAGCCTTTAGTCTTGGGCTAATTTTTCCCCACTCTGGAGGTAAGATCCTTTTTAATACTGTCACCAATATCCAGTGAATCATGATGTTTCCCGCAGTTACTGTTGGGTACTGGCACTGTGAGATTTCCAGGCCTATTCCCTTTTTGGGTGGTTCTTCTTCAAACTAAGGTAGTTCCCTCATATGCCAATGTTGATCAAGACTCAACTCAGACTCAAGGCAACCCTCTGATGATCTCCGTGGTTCTCTCTCCGTGCAGCTCTTGCCTCTCCTGTGCACTGCTCGGTAAACAATAGCCGTCTTGGCTTTCCTGAACTCCTAGCTCCATGTCTTCAACTCAGGTAGACTCACTCAGGGTTTTTCCTGGATTTCCTTTCACTCCCACCACCTAGAAACTATCTCCACACAGTAAGACGGAGCAATTATAGGACTCACCTAATCTGTTTCCTTTATCTCAGAGATCACTGTCCTTTATTTAGCTACATCAAATGTCTTGAAAGCTATTGTTTCATATATTTTGTCAGATTTTTAATTCCAGTCCCTGGTGCTCCATCTTGGCTGGAAGCAGAAGTCTATTACTTTCAATAAACAATGTAGACAAGCTAATACAGAGTGCCTCAAGGAGGACAGCATGTTTTAATCACTGGCTCGTACAATTTATCCCTTTCTCAACTGAGGGTGGGTACCATGGTTCCAGGCTTCCATGGAGACAAGCATAGATATGCTACAGAGACCAAATGCAATAGTCTCTGTGTAGTTCCCCGGAAACGGTGTCGTTGCAGACCTCCATGTTTTTCTACTGCTTGCCAGTTGTCTCCTTTCCTGCCTGGCTAGTCTTCTCTAACTGTTCTAAGACAAACTGAGCTTGCACTGCAGCTATAGCTTGTCAATTATTGCAATTGCATTTATCACACTGTATTATAATTATGTGTGTACATGTCTGTCTCCCCATCAGACCACAGGACCCCTGCAGGCAAAGACTGTGTCTCTACAGCCTCTATATACTCTTGGTCTTCATAAAAATACACTGAATGAATTAATGAATAAAATGAATGAATATTTGAACACAAGTTATTTTAGCCAGTAATTTAGCATAGGGATATTTGCAAATTGATATTAGAACTGTTATACAGTATTTTTAAATTGCTACATACAATTATGTTTAAAACGGACATATTGTACGGAAGAATAATTTTCATTCCATTTAATTTTTTACTCTCTCACCAAATCATTTTATAGTTTCAAGAAATCTGGCCTAACATAACCCTTCCAGTTACTTTCTAGTTCAGAGACTGGACTGATTGTGTCTTCTCTGATTACTTCGTTTAAGATTCCTGTATACAAAGTGGACAAATTAGATATTACTATCATAGCATTTGTGGTTTTGCCAAACCATAAAACTCAGAGGTGGAAAAGTAGGATTTTATTTTATAATTAAACATATTTTTTATTGTCCTTGAGTCCCTGTTTCTCCCTAGTAGTAGAAAATTGTTTTTCAATTCTCAGTATTTAGTCTAACCCAAAGGTTCTTCCTCCATATTTAAATATTATTATTTAAGTCAGTTTCACAAAAGCCAGCTGGGATTCCTCTCCCATTATCTTCCTCTGAGTTGCTTATAAGCCAGGAAGAACATATTCAGGTAAGCCTTAGATAAATTAGGGTGGGACAGGAAATGGAGGAGGCCTTCCTATGCCCTTGGACTTGCTTGTTGCTTCTCTGTGTGGCTTCAAATGTTCATACAATCTATACCCTTGGCATGGGCAACATGTGATGCTGGCTATATTTGGTGGCTTCTCGATAGTTTACTGATTGTCTGTGCAGCTTTCTAACATGGAAGATTCTATGAAGCTTCAGATATGAAAGGAGCCCTTCCTTTTGCTTAGGAAGCTTGTCTTTCGGTTGTAATTTGACTCATGCCCCCAGCTAACATTTACAGCTTTCTCTGAACCAGAAGAAAGCCATGTTGATGTCAGTCTCAATAGGAAGACGTTTCAAAAAGCTTGGAGAATGAGATAACTTTCTCCTGATCACAGGATCTAAGGAGAGCTCATTGAGGACTATCCCAAGAAAGGGTGGGAGTTGGATGGGAAAAGAAAGAACCAAACTGCTTTGCTCTCACATTTCCTCAGCTTCCCATTCTCACATCTACCCTCCTCTTCAGACTTCATACATCTCCCAGCACAGGTTCTATGAGGATACCGTCTCAAGTCTTTTGATTTTCATTTCGCACACTGCCTATCAAATGTGTGTTCATATATGTGGACGGGAGAAGCTGCTTCTTGGAACTAACAGTCAAAAAAAGTAGTTGGAGCCTAATCACTCCTTCCAAAACATATACTGATCCAGGGCTCGTAGCTCGTATGGTGGTGTCACAATGAAGGAAAACAGAATATTTTACATGATGATTCCTGTTATTAATCCACCAAAAATAAGCACTTCATCTATCATTTTGCTTCATAATTAGACCTGCTCCACAGTCAGGGCCTCACAGACCACCTGTGATGTTTGAATCACATGCCTCAATGTGGAACCTTCCAGGGAGTTACAAGGCATTATACCTCAGTGTTCCCTAACACTTGCTAAAACCGTCATTCCAGAATTCTGGGAGGCCACCAAACTGAGTGGAAGATGGTTTAACTGAGCCATCCTAAGGCCTTCCCCGTTGGGAGGTCTTCTGTAATAGATTTAGGGTTTTCAGGAGTGACGGTTCAGACAGTTTCCTATCCTTCTTGACTACTCCTTTGCTTGGAGGGAGCAGCTGCATTTCTTTCCTGACGGATTTATTTCAGGTTATCAAGCATTTATATCCTCAGCTTTCCTACTGCTCAGGCATTGAAAGGGAAGCCCTTTTTCTAGAAGGCAAATTGGAAAAAGTCTTTCGTATTTATTTTGTTTTTGCTTGAGGCTATAGCTTGAATTCTGCTTTGAACTGCTTTCCAGTATTCTTCCATCAGGAAGGGATTTACATGCAATGGGTGTTCAACAAATTCTCATTGAAAAAAGCTTAGTTGCTCTAGTGAAATTACATATAAAAATAAAAACAATTTAACATGTGGGAAATAGGAAAATTTAGTATTTCTTAGCTATCCAAACTTTTGTAAAAAGTCAACTTTTATTGATTATGTAATGAGTGCTTAATCTAGTTCATTGTATATAATCAACCAGCTTTACTAATGACATTAATAAGACAATAAAGTATAGTTCGACACAATTTAGTGTTAGAAAAAATTTTCATAATAACACTATTGAAATTATTGATAATCCATGTTTTATTCCTTGGGTCTGCATCTCTATAAGTGGTTTGAATCAGGCGTGTAAAGCGACTTTCATCAGCATCTAAAGTAAAGTTAAATACAAAGGTTGTGGTTAAACTGGATATAAAGGAAGAGAATGAGAATGGGGTCCTAATAGGAGAGTTGAAACAGCATCTGTGGACTTGTTACAAATCAGCGAGAATACAAATGAGGACGTGACTATTGATCTCTGGGAGCCGGGCTGGGTGCAGTTTTCCCTCCTGGTGATTCACGTCTGCATTGTGTGGGTTCCTCATCTCCCTCCAAGTGATGGAAGGCTCTGTGGGCGCAACTATCTGGGTAAGCACAAAAGTGCCACCTGGTATTTTACTCACTAGTTTATGTTTCTGTCATCTCCTTAGATTGTGAATTCTCAAAAACATAGATTTTATCTTACTAGCCTGTGTGTCTGCAGGATGCACTCGATAAACGTGTATTAAATGAATGAGCGAATGAATAAACAATTATAGACAGTGCCACCTAAGTCCTAATGAAATGGAGTACATATAAATGCCTATGCACACACATAATTTTATTAAATGTAAATGAGAGAGAGGGGGGATAAGAGCATTGGCAGCTCCCAGAGCAGGGAGAAGTTTCCTGGCCAGAACAGTGTATGAGTTATAATGGATATTATATAAATATTTTAAATATTTGTTTCATTCTACTGCAAGAGAGACTAAAGGTGTTTGTTTTGCCAACAACATTTTGCCTACATGGAGGGAAGTAGGAAAAGAGAAGGCCAGATGTGTATGTCGATTCCACATCATTCTGGACCTTAAATGCTGGATTGAGTATTTAGGTAATGGCAAGCCATCCAGATTTCAAAATGTAAAGTAAACTATTTTTTTAAAAAAGAAGTAAAGTGATGTGATCGTATCTGTGCAGTAGAGAGATTTGCATGGCGAGAATCTATATTCCATTTAATGGAGAAGGTTGCAGACTAATAAACTGAAAATGTACTGAAATGACAAAAGGACCTTTTGTAATGCCAGGCTGAGTAGCTTGCGCTGCATTGCCAGTTGTTAAGTAGAGCAAGGTAAGAGAAAGTATCAAAATGGATAAAGGTCAGTAAAAATGCATTTCATTTCTGTGAGTTTTTGATAGTAGTTTGACACTTTTTAGATGACAAAGCTTTTTGTATTAGCCACAATGAACCAATCTCACTTGAATTGCTTTGAATCCTACGGTTGTCAAGAAGGAACTTAATGCATTAGCAAAAATAATTCAGGAAAGCTAAAGAGAAAGTCAATCTTCCACATAGGCTTAGGATAAATTGTCAAAAGACGACGACAATGGCCACATATTTTTTCTATTTGTCTATAAGGAACAGGTGCCTTCAGCCTTAGCACCTAACAAACAAAAATCATTAAAAAGTTAATAATACTTTCTCCCAAGCGTAAGACTGAAACTAGAATTTTTAAGATATCCAAAAATAACATAAACAGCACACAATGCATAAAGGAAAATTACGATTCCAGAGAGGATTTTTACATCAGAGCTTCTTTCGCTGAAACAGAAAATTGACAGCAAAGCTAGTCTTCGATGCTCTTTTTGTTTGTTTGGAGGCGATCAGAGAGAGAAGGGCTTCAGAGGGATGAGTGGCTCTGAATGGGACTATTCTTTCTAAACTTTTAAATTAGTCTGGCTCAAAAGATAGCAAAGCTAGACAATAAGTGAAAGCCAAGAGTGGCTGTCCTCTGAAGGCGTTCAGCCCCAGCTGGAAAAGGAGCCTTGCATTAGATCACTGGGGCGTGGGACAGAGTTGTGGGCATGATCATACTTAGAAGACATCGTTTGAGCAGATTTCAGGTTATCTGGTATTTCATTCGTGACTAAAATAGGCAGGGAGAGGATATCTTTCACAGGGCTAGTTTTACCCAGAGAGTAGATCCTCTGGGTGGTAGAGGGTTATAGCCTGGGGCAGGATGATAATTTTGGAACTTTTAAAATTGGTGGTCATTAAAGATTTCTTTGACACAATTATGTGCGTGTCTTTATATGAAGGTGAACAAAAGAAGAATGGAGAAGGATGTCTGGTGTTTGAACCCTCATTTGCATACTCCTTGAACAGAACCCAAGATCTGAATTGAGCACATTTTATGGATTTTTGTTGCCTTGACCTCTTCTTCCACCCCTTAAAACAGCCCTGATCCCCAGTGAATAAGGTCTCCTCCTACTCAACATCAACCCTGACCGTTGATTGGCTTCCAAAGGGGAATTAGGAAGTAGGAAATGAGTGATGAGATTTGAGAGTCAAAGATGGATTATCCAAGAAAGGATGGGAGCCGATGGGTAAGTGGTCTCTGCTATCTATACTAATTAAGAAACACTGTTTGCTACGCCCCCACATCTCTCTCCATTTCGATCGCCAATTTCTCTGCCTTTGCCATTCCTGCCGGTAAGATTTCAAGAGGTTAGCTGCTTGCCCTCTCTGTTCTCAATTCATTGACAGTTTTGTTCCTTCCTTCAGTTTTCCATGATGTCTCTGTGGATGACTTCTGAAACAACACCCGAAGTCCTGGTAATTTTCATGATATTTAGTCCACTCCATGCTAAGAAATTTCACATTGGATGTGTTGACAGTTGCGAAAACCCAACATGTCTAAAATCAAATACGTTATCTTTCTCCCAGTCTCTTCTTGATTCACTCATTTCTGTAAATGATAACACCGTCTTCCAGTTACCAAGACTTGAACAATAAACTGCAGAAAAGTGTAAAGATGAAGAAAAAAATAATTTATAATCCCATAATTTTTCTCTCAATGCATACTTTCTTTTATAAGTGTGAAGTAATCTTGTATATGTAATTTTCTTCTTCTTTAATCCTAAATTTTCCACGAGGTCATTAGAAATTGTTCATAATTATAATTTTAATGGCTATATAATTTGTTAATGCTCTCAAAACATACTGGGATATATTGTCAAATTCATTTCCAGAAGGTTTGGCAATTAATACTCCCACCAGCATTTTATGGGAGCACTTAAATATAAGAATTTCAGAGTTTAACCCCCACTGCCTCCTAACAACAACTGAATATTATCATCCTTTAACATTTGGTATTTTTGTAGTTGTTAAACAGAACTTCAATGTTACTTTAATTTGCGGTCTTACGTTTATTAGCTAAGTAGTCATTGCAGTATTGAAGTTGTGTTACGGATTAGCTAGAAGAGATCACCCCAATACATCACTATAACGTCCCAGTCCAGCCAAGGGTGCAGAATTTATCAGACAAGAGATGTCTACCCTGAGCAGAAGCAGATACAATGTATCTCCATGCAGCTTTCTCATCAATCCTCATCCCCTGTGGGGGTAATGATTGTAGGGTTTTTCACTCTCTCGTGGATAATTGCAAAGTTTGTCCAGAAGTGACAAAGAAGCAAAATTATCATTTCACCATTTTCTGTTATACTCAAGATTACATCACCACTGCTAAAGAATCATACTAACAACTTTCCTATAAGATTATATGGGCAAATATCGAGGTGTCCTGGCTCCTGAGCCATGCACATCATTAGCAAGGCCATATCCTCTTGCAGAAGCCATCACTGACCAGGTGACCTTAAACAACATCCCTGCCTCTGGCTAGGTGGTGTTCAAGGAAAGACTGATTGTCAAGTTTTGAAAATTATCTATTTTTGCCATTTGCCAAGATATCTTTTGACATGCTTGAAGTTTCTTATCATTTTCATCTTTTTCCAAATTAAGTATATTAATCTTAAATGTTCAAAAGTTCTTGTCTTTTGTTTGATATTTTTGACTTACAGATGTTCAATTCTTTTTGTAATAAAATAATTTCCCTTGCATGTTATTTCTTTTATGCGTAAAGAGTTCTTCTCCATTCAGAGAAGGGAGAGTGTTAGTAAAGATCTTAAACAAGATTTTTTAAAATTTGATTAAAAATATTAACTCTAAAAGTAAATACTTTAATTTGTTAAATTTTAGGTATTTTTTAAAGTGCCTACATAAAAGCCCCAGATATATTTATTAAATATTGTACCATTTTCATTGATATAATAAACTCATTAAATATTCTTATATGTAAGGGGGTCTTTCCAGATGATCTATTCTACTCAAAGAACTTTCTACCATTTGTTTTTCTTTCCTTCTCTTTTCTTCGATTTCTTTTTTTTTTTTTTAAAGATTGGCCCTGAACTAACAACTGTTGCCAATCTTCCTCTTTTTTTTCCCTCCCCAAAGCCCCAGTAAGTAGTTGTACATCCTCCTTGTAAGTCATTCTAGTTCTTCCATGTAGGATGCCTCCACAGCACGGCTTGTATAGGTCTGTGCCCAGGATCCAAACCTGTGAATCCCAGGCTGCTGAAGCGGAGTGCCTGAACTTAACCACTACACTCCCAGGTCAGCCCTGACAAAGGTCTTTTTACTCAGGTGAAAAGTTTTCTTCGATTATGTCTGATTTTCACAACTTTTCATTTGTTTTGTTTCCTTGAGGATCACCTGTGATGCTTATGTGGGATCTTCTTTCTCTGTCCTCAGTGTTTAACATTATCTTTGTTATATGTTCACTTTACTTTTACTCTATATTATATGAAAGTCTCTTAAATTTGTTCTCCATTACAGTTATTTGATGTTCTGAAGGATAAAGTTCACTTTTGATTATTTTGTTTTTGGATTTCTTTGATTTTATCGATTTTTTTTTAAAGTATTTGCCTTTACATCAGATCTTTCTAAAATGTCTTCGTGCTCACGTTTTATTAAGCTCTCAATATCTTGTACTTTTCTTTCCAAAACACAGAACAACTGTCTTAAAAATATTCTCCTGTTTTGTGAAAAAGGTATTTTTAGAGATCTGATCATTTTCTTAATTTGGACTGAAACATTCTCTCTTCTTTACAACATGGTTTACTTTTGGTATATTCTGTGCAGAGTTGGCTCATACACTTGGCTCATATGCTTGTCTCTAAGTGCAGAGAGTCCTGTCTTCCACTTGCCATCAGAAGGGTAGGTGGGATTTCATGATTGACTCTCACTGCTTGATTCTGGTTGCTTCCCCATCCAAGATTCAGGCCTCAATGGCAGGTTAATGGCCACAGTTTCTGGTACAATTTCCAGTACACAGAAAGAATTTTTCTAGTTTGGTTTTTCTGGAATTAATGGAAATATTTCTTACTTATTTTGCTCTCTGCCAGGGTAGAGTGTGAACAAGAGTTTGCAGCTCTTTATTGAAGTATATTAATTAAAAACCAAAAACAAACAACAAAAAAATCTATCTCCTCCAGCATGCACCACTTCTAATCAACTTCTGATTTTTTTCTTAGGTAACTGAGAATTATTTAGGATGCTTTTTTTCAACTGCATTTAACAGAAAATACAAATTTAGGTTACTTGAACAAGAAGCATATTTATTAACTCCTATAATAAGAAGTCTAAACGTAGAGTAGCTCTAAGGCTCATTCATTTAGTGGCTAAAAGACATTGTAAAGACCTAGATATTTTCCATCTTCTTTTCTCTGCTATCTTCAATATGTTGGTTACTCTCCTCATTGTTAGAAGTTGGCTGCAGGAGCTCCAGCCCTCACATCCTCACACAGCTTCATCTGCAGGCAGAAAAGGACCCAACCCTCAACTCTATCTCCTGAGGAGCAGGCATACTTTCCTGAGGGGCGCCCCGGAAGGTTCCCTCATATCTTGTTGGAAAGAATTGTGTTACACACTTACTCCTAAATTAACCACTTTTAGAGGACTGAATTTCCACAATTGGCTTAGGTCAGTGGTTCTCAACCCTGTCTGCCCATAAGTCACTTGGGCAACTTAAAAAAATAACAAACCAATTAAATCAGAATATCTGAAGATGGTGTGTGATTATCTGTGTTTTTCAAAGTTCCCTTTTATCTCGTAGGTGGATGTGGAGACTTATTGCTTCGATTTACCAAAATTTAAAACCCAGGCCCTGAGGCTAAGGAGGGACCCAGCCTTCTCAGACTGACCCCTGAACAAAACCAGGATCTCAGTCAGGAGAAGGGCTGGCTGGCGGGCAGTCATTTTTGATCTGTCCAACTGGCTGCCATTTTGTGTTCTGGGTATCTAAGCGTCTCCAAGGCTGTAGACAGGAAGGAGCTGATGAGCATGGGGATGTCTGTCACCACTGTGACTGACTTGGGAGAGAATTCCCTTCCAAATGGAATTCCCCAAGTGGAAGGGAATAGCCTCGTTTTCTTCAATGTACAGCTAGTTTTTGGAGTCAGGGTAAAAAGCTGTGGCTCGTACCAGCTTTGCCCTTTGTACTTTGGGATACCTTTGCTGCTCCATTTCAGCTGGTTGAGCAAATGGAATTTTAAAAATGCTTCTCAGTCCATTTCCACCAGAGCCATAAGGAACAGGACTTTGGTTTGCAATGCTCTTTTTAATTTGCAATACCATTTTAAACTTTTTTATTCTTTCCATCTTTATTCAGCTATTTCCCCATATTGCTCACTTGACTAAGTGCCTTGAGAAAAATGTGTCTGTGTTCACCACTGCAGGCCCAGTGTCAACACCCAGATGGAGCACAGTGAGGGCTCAACAAATATTTGATGGACAAATGAGAAGGCTTCTCTGCTCTGATCAGACCAGTCTCGTCACAGGCCAAACTCACATAGTCATTTTCTCAACCTAGAACACAGAGATTTCTGGGTTCTCTTCTTCTCTATAGTGAAGTCTGGACCCAAATGATTCTTTTAACCTTTCAGTTAGATCGTATTATTCCTGTGCCCAAAACCTTCTGCTGTTTTCCCATCTAATGCAGCATAAAACCAGCGAACTCCAAATCACCTCTGAGGCTCTGTGATCTGGAATCCTGGCTTTTCTTTGGCCTCATCTACGTTTCTTTCCCTCATTTATTCTAATCCAGCTACACTGCCCTCCTTGCTGTTCCAGAATACACCATTTACTTGCTGTCTCCTCTCCTCGGGACATGTTTCCCCATAAATGGCCCCACGGCTCACCCCCTCACCTACTCACATCTTTGCTGGAATGCCACCTTATCCAGGGGCCTGCCCCGATCAGCCTGTTTAAAGCACCCTTGTAAAACCTCCCCAGTCCTCTTTCCTTCCCTGCTTTGCTTTCTCCTCTGTGTTTATTGTCAGTATCATCTGCAAGACTATACATTTGCTTGTCAACTGGCCTATTGTGTGTCGTTCTCCAGAAGAGTATAAGCCTTTCAAGGGCAGGAATTTCAATCTTCATTATTTATAGCTAGACCCCTATTGCCAGGAACGGCCCTTGGCACAGTGTTGGTACTCATTAAAGAATGGATGAATGAATAAATGATCCACTTTCTCTACTTTGAAACTGGAGCTGACAATACCTCTCCCGTGGTGTTCCTGTGAGCATTGGTGATAATGCATTTCAAGTTATTAGCACGGGGGCAGCACATAGTAGTTGCTTAACAAATTATAGCTTTTAAAATTTTTTATGATAAAGTAAAAACCCAGA
Organism: Equus przewalskii; assembly: GCF_037783145.1. Lineage (NCBI taxonomy): Eukaryota > Metazoa > Chordata > Mammalia > Perissodactyla > Equidae > Equus > Equus przewalskii. Next base: position 3,577,795 of record NC_091838.1, read on the forward strand.
ACACATCTTGTTTCTTTTAGTTTCTCACACATATATGGAGAAATAACCTGCCATGTACAAGACACCATTTGTACAGGATTTAAGAATAGAGAAGGCATAGTCCTTATTCTTACAGATGCAGCAGACAAACATGGGGACCCCTTTGCGTGCTCAGGCACCTCAAATTCTTGCATGAACCATATTTAGATTCCTAGAGTGGTTCTATATATCTCAAGGGCTGACAGGAAGCCTTTCAATAACAATTAAGAAATTCACTTGTAAATTCCTCCTCTGCAAGGATAGCTTTGAACATTAGAGGAGTGTATCTCTCTTTCTCTGAGTCATATACTTTTCTCAGAATCTGAACATCTCTAGAAAAGGGAGATTCACAAGCTTGCAGACTTCTGATGGGTCCAAAGATCCAAATCTTTACCTTTATATATACTACTCATTTGACCCACATCTCCGTATCATCAATATGTACACCTCCCTATGTATAAACGTTAAGATATGCTACATATTTTTATTATTATGAAGTATTTTAAGCCTACAAAAACAACATAGAGAAAATATAACAAACACCAGTGTAACCGACACTTAGTTTTATTAAACATTAACATTTGATATTTGTTTGATTCAAAATATTTGATTTAAATAGTTTTCCTAACTCTTTAAATATTACAGATGCTATTGAATACACCTATTGCATTCTACCTTCTTTTTTTCACTAGAGATAATCCTGAATTTGTTGTTTCTTATTATTGTGAGTTTAATTTTTAAGTTTCAAGACTATTAGATCCTACATATAAATCACAGATGTGGCTTCCTTCATCTTCAGATTCATACTACAACAAAACAAAACAAAATAGGATATCTCATCTAAAACTCTACCTTCTCTTGAAGAGCTGGGAGGCCTGGCCAATCCAGGCATGCATTTCTGAGTCAGGCTGCCAGTTGGAACCAAGACGTGGCTGCCTCTTCTTCGGCATAGTTGCCTTTAATGTCCACTAACTTACTTCATGCCTGCTTCTTTCATTTATATTTCTTTTTTTTTTTTTTTTTTTTTTAAAGATTTTATTTTTTCCTTTTTCTCCTCAAAGCCCCTCTAGTACATAGTTGTATATTCTTCGTTGTGGGTCCTTCCAGTTGCGGCACGTGGGACGCTGCCTCAGCGTGGCTCGATGAGCAGTGTCATGTCCGCGCCCAGGATTCGAACCAACGAAACACTGGACCGCCTGCAGCGGAGCGCGCGAACTTAACCACTCGGCCACGGGGCCAGCCCCTCATTTATATTTCTTATCAGGCTTCCATAGGCTTTTGCATTTGTAACACCTGTTCTCTGAGCTTTAATCCATTTAAAATAGTTTCCTCTCAATTTATCCTCTGCTTCATTTCTATCTTCCCTTGTGTATTTCTGCTTTGAAAACTGTTCTTTTGTTGAAGGAGATGGAAGCAAAATTGGTATTTTCCCATTCACATTGTCACCAGTGACTAGTTTACCTAACCTCCCAAGCAGTGGGCTTATTTTTCCATGTTTTTCATGAATTGAATGCAGCAGGTAATGCCCCTTGTCTTTCCCTTAGCATTTTTTTTTTTTTTAATGAGACTGACGTTATTTGGAGCCAGAAGAAGTCCATACTCCTCCTCCTTCTCTCTTAAAAGCTTCCTTTTAAGTTACTAAACTAAACCTCCAGGGATTATAATCCCATACAATCTCTACTTTGTTGATCTGGTATATATTTTATTCCATCTTTGTCGTCAAAAGAAATTCTTAAGCCAGAAATGATTAAAGAATAAAGAGAAAGGCTCATGGTTTCATACTTCAAGGGCTGGGTGGAGAAAATCAAGTTCAACAATAAAGAGTCATTTTATATATTTTAATTATTCATTTTACTTTGAGACTAGTTAATGAACATCTGGGAAAGCATGATACTCTTAATTTATGATAATGCCAGATTATAAATGCTACACTGTTTATGGAATTCTACAAGGCGGACAAATGTTGTCAGAAAAAATATCCACAAGTGTATTTTCCTAATATTCAGTACGGCAACACTTTATTTCTGAAACATCGGATTATCCCATGCAAATGTATCTGCGTGCCAGCAAACCAAGAAATCACTCTGCTGATTTTATGCCCTTATAGAACCCTATACAGGTTTCTGAGCTTCAGGATCCAATCATGGCAGTCACAAATTCTCCAAAACTCACTGCAGCCATCCAAAATAGTGTACCACATTATGGTTTCCATATTTCCTTCAAAGGGAAGTACATTCTTGATCTGGACCCTAGGTTCTAATGTGAAAACTTTAAATTTTTTTTCCGGAATTTTGGGTTTTGGTAACCTTTGTTGGATGAAATTGTATGTTTCATCACCTTATATTTGAAAGATGCAGAGAAAGAGGATAAATTACCTTAAAGAAATTAAAATAGAAAAATAAGAAAAGATATCAAGGTAATTTTAGACTTTCCTCAGTTTCTTGGAAAAAAGGAGGCCTTAATCCCACTAAGTTTTCTTGTGATGTCACAGGTTGTCTCTCTGCTGTTTAAGGAGGAGCTTGCAGTCATCTGGCAGCAAGCTTTTGGTCTGGCGGAGACTACATGCTTCTGTTGAGGTAGTTTTGCTTTCTATTCTGAAATATTTTCTTAAAATCCTGTATTTTGGTAAAAAATATCCTTCTAGAAATGTAAGCCAGAGTATGACTTCTGTCAGGGATTGAGTGCCATCTGACTTTCTATTATGTGGTGGTTGGCGGGGGGGGGGGGGGGGGGGGTCAGAATTCACTACCTCAAAATGTATCTCTTTGGCTTGGTTATTTTTGAGAACCAAAGACTCAGTAAAAACTTTGACCTTCCCCCTAAGTGACTAAAAGAATTTAAGATGGAAGGCCTGTTCCAGGAAGGAGCAAATACACACAGATAACTGTGGTATAATATGAACTAGGTGTGGTAGACAGGGAGGAACCTAGCAAGGCCCATTTGCTCAAAGTACTCCCCATGTCCCATTTTCTTTACAAGGCATGGCCAACATTATTGACCATTTGTTTTTCCATCTTCATGTGAATTGCCTTCTTCCTCTTTGAAGGCCCAAACCACTACCCCCAACATCCTCTTTTGTCTTTAGCTGAAGATGGCATTTAAGGTGGTGGCTTTGGCCATTTTGTCAAGTCACTCAGTTTTCCTGAGTTTCTCCCATGTATACATGTTATTAAACTGTTTGATTTTCTGCTGTTATTCTGTCTCATGTCAATTTAATTCTTAGACCAGCCAGAAGGACCTAGAGGGAAGAGGAATGTTTCTTCCTCCCTTAAAATGGCAACTTAATGTGTTCCAGAATAGAGGTCACCCTAAACAGTATGGGCGTATAGAACAGATAATATGCATTTTAGTACACCTATGCTACTTTCATTATTGCACTGATTTTGTGGCATTACAGTGACATAAGTTCAAACTGAGTCTTAAAACTAAGTGCACCCCAAAGGAAAGATACACACCAACTTTGTTTTAAAAGAAACAGTATTTATTAAGAAATTATATACTGAATTCTCCTACAGTCTGTGAAAATGGTTTCTTCCATTTCCACAGCACAAGACAACAGCTAAGAGCATCTGGAAAATACTTGCAATGCTTGGGAATGGAGAGTTTCTGCTAATAGGAGATGAAATGAAGTGATGTATGCATGAATTTAAACTTTTGGATCCAAAGACGAGACAATCTTTTCCTTGCCAATGTAGTTCTCACCTATTTTGGCACTAAAACCTGGCCATGGGATCTCCCACCCTGACTGAAGTGTTGGGTAATAATTGGGTCGTTTCAGTTCAGTTGAGCAGAGAATGCTCAGTTTAATTACAGGTCAAACCAACAGTCATGTAACTATGAAGTCACGTCTGAAATATCGGCATTCTTTATTAATAAAAATGGTGCTTATAGAGGGCAGAAATATAACCTTTTCAAGTATTTCATCCTTAAGATCTGAAGTACTTTAAACTATAAATTAAAAATAAATTATAAAAACTAGCATACGATGTATCTTTTCTTACATGACATTGTTGGAAATAAGCTTTAAAGGTAGAATTGCAATATCACCTGACTTTATATATGATCAACAGTAAAACATGCTAATCATAAAAATAGCTTTTACAAATATACATTTGTATATAGTGTCTCCCTTACCATCCATAAATGTCCTTCACTTTTTAAGACTTAAAAAAACAAACCAACATAATTAGCAAAGGGAAAAACACATTTACAATCTAAACCATAAAAACCTGACAATTATAGAGCTTAGAACATAGAAGAAGGAATTTCTAAAATTGAACAATATTGTCCATTTTATTTATTTGGGTTTTTATATAAATTGAACCAAAGATGCGCTCTCCAGTAAGAAACCTCCTTTCACATTTCTGGGGGTTGTCACAGTTTCTCTTTTCTGCTTTTGTGGTATCATTCAGTACTTCAAATCACTTTATCTGTAGAAACTGAGAAAAGAAAAAGAGTATTTTAAAATACAGAGATTCATGTTTCATTGTTGATAGCATGCATATATGTAAGTTAGATTTTAAGGCTAAATCAGGAGACAGAAAAAAAGAACTAGATCTTTAGGAAAAATACTTTTGGGAACTTCAGGTTCTTAGATCCTTTTTTCTAGGCAATACTAAAATTATTTACACTTATAGCATGCTATGGTTTTTTTAAATCCAGCTAATTTACTGCTTGAGATCAGCAATTATTTTTCACTCTGAGCTCTTGTCCAAATTAGAGGAGAACCACTTGAAGTTCTAGGCTAGGGAAAGAGATGTGGGTTGCTCATAAATCTTTGCTTCCTCTAAAGAGTGACCATAGGATGTCTTTCCCCTATAAGATGGTTTGAACAGTGCAGCCCTAAGCCTTTTGCACCTGGGATAGAAGAAAAATCCAATACAGCTCTTTGATCTGTACCAATCTTGGTTGCAAAAGAAGAAAGCTAGAAGCAGAAGGAGCGGTGGAAGACTCATGGTGCAACGTGAGCCAGAAACACCATGAAGAAGCCCAAATTCAACTGGTTGAAGAACTGACTTGAGAAATTGAATATGAAGATGAAGATAAAACATTGCAAGCTTTCAGTGGTCGGGAAAGGCACTTATTTATCTTTGAATTCTATCAAGTTCAAGGCCTTTCTCTGTAGGTAAAAAATTATAATTACACCTGCTATCTTATCAATTTCCAAGGTTTTTTGGAATTAGATGGGAAACCTATGTATGTGTCTTAAGAGTCAAAGAAATGCAAATCAAGGTATCAATTTGAATGGGAGCTGCTGTTGAGCATATCATCTTGTATCAGTTAACCTGAGGAAGTGGAATATTGTGCACCAATTAGCAATCCCAGGGGAGGACTCCACACATTCAATCCATTGTATTTTAGCATTAGAGTTGTCAAGGAAAACATTACATAATCAAGCATTGGCTGAGTTCCCCTGGAAGCCTATGCAGGGCAATTAGCCTATGGGCCTCTCTCTCTCTCTCTCTCTCTCTCTCTCTCTCTCTCTCTCTCTCTCTCTCTCTCTCCGACTGCAGTAGAAGGACCCCTTGACATACACCTTTAAGCCGAACAAAGGAACACTCATTTATCTTGAAACAGGGGAAGATATTTCCATACAGGGCGATAAGACATTAAGATGTACAGGCTACGTGGGCTCTTTATTTTGTGGTAAGGAAGTATTCCAGGCCCATTCTTGAGTGGCTGAGTAGGGGTTGAAAGACCGCACTCACAGACTGCTGTTCACAACAGTTGTTGACTCCTATGAGTCATCAGAGAATTAGGTAACTTGACATTTTACCAAAGTTTTGAAGCCCATGATACAGAGATTATGAAGAAGACAGTATGGCAGTTGGGGTGATGAGAATTGCTCTGGATGTCTGCAGCTCCAGATTTCATGCCTCACCAAGATCACTGGTTGAAAGGAACTCAATGAGCCTGGGTGGCACTTTCGCTTTCTTCATGGGTATGCAACTTTCACACTCAAGAATAAAAACATCTCAATAATTTCAGTTAGCTGGGATTCATCTTCCTCAGTGAGTATATAACTTTTAATTCTAGGAAGATTTAGACTTAAATACAAAATGTTTACAAGAATGAAAACCATAGTACTAATATTTTTCTGTTAAGAAAAAAATCTGTGAAGATTTAATAACATGAATGCTTGTGTTACTTAAGAGAATTTAGCCTATTAAAATGACAGTCTTGTGACTTTAGGTTAGAATATGCAATTAAAAAATTAAGACATAAGATTTCCATTTTATGGTTTGAAATTTTTATGTCCAAATCTTATGATGTGCATAATATTGAAAAGTAAGGAAACTTTAGGTTGTCATATTGATATTCAATTTATTCGATTTTTAAGAATTATTTCATTTTCAGAAAGACTTTGTTAAGCTAGACAAATGAAGTGAATTTACCCTATGTAATGATGCTGACATGTAAACAAGAGGCATGGTGATTTTAGGTTTCAATTGATAACACGTGTGCAGGAAGGCAGGCAGGCCCTAGGTATGGTTGCACTTGCACCTTCCTTCCAAGGCCTCCACTGATGGCCTTGTTCTGACAGATGGAAGATGTTTAAATGCTGCAGCAGCTGTGGATGTAAAGTTGAATAATCACTGTGTTTCTTCAGGTTAAGTCATGTCAGATGACATTAATTTAGCACATTCTTACACCATCCTTCTCCTTTCAAAAGAGGTAATGAGTGGTTGTTTAGCAACTATCCATTTTGTTAAGAAGGACAGCCTGTAGACATTTTGTGCATATTTCATTACCCCTAGTATGATTTCTCCTTTCCCCTTCCTTTGCTCCTTGATTGTAAATGATTACATAAAAATAATTATCCTGGGAAGAAGAAAGGTGGGTTTGGAAATAATTTGTTTAAGTCTTACTTCTTCGCCTTACAGTTCCAGAGCATTTGCCCATCTCTAGTACAAAACAAGAGCTTCATTAACTTTGCCTTGTGAAGTAGGTATTATTAACCATATGAATACAAGGCGTGAATATACTTCTCCTTACCTAAAAACAATAGCAAAATATATTCACCAAGGTTTCCACAGAATGTCTAATCTGAGAAAAGGCTTGCTGTTTTCTTCTAAAGGCCTGGGAGAAAGGCAAAAATGATGACATTCTTGCTGCTTTTTTCTCAAGAATGATAGTCACTTAAGGAGCTGATTGGTTTAGTATAATGTGAAACTAATTGTGCTTTCCTTCTCTTGAATAGCGGGTAATTTATCTACTGGCTGCATGAGAGCTTGGATGCTTTCAAAACAAATTCTCCTGATGATGAATGCTTTTCCAACTCTCAATCTCTCCCATTTCTGAAAATCAACAAAAAGAGCCACTCAGATGGGCCTGGATTGTATTCAGCCAAACAATTTACTTCTATTTGACAAAGATGAAAAGGATAGTATTAATCTACAGGGAAAGTGCACTTAATTTTGAACCTCATGCATTAATATATTTGAAATAAAATAGGTACAATAATATCTGGCATAAACCCACTTTATTTATAGGTCCACCAAAAAAATCATACTTTTGAGGAAGTCTTGTGCCTTTAATATCAGAAGTCCTTCTGTTATCTTTTTTCTAATTGAGATTTATAACTAGTAAGTAATTAGAGAAATATAGATAATCTATATTTTTAGATAGCATCTATAAAAGCAGAAAAAATGAAAGAAATAGAGGCTATATAACATTTTATATGAAAACAGAGTCTTGTGAGCAGAAATTTTCTATATTTGTTGTTACATTGATCACACTTATTGAATAATTGTTCACCCATTCACTTTTTATAGACAATATGAATACATTGGGGCTTTACAAATCCCTGTTACAAATGATATACAATTCAATTCAATTCAAATTTCTAAATAATGTAAACAGATTCCTGGTGGCAACTGTTCATTGTAAGTTAAAACTTGCCTTCTATTAATAAGCTCTTGGGCCAAAATTGCATTATACTTTTAGGCTAAATGAATAACATCAGGAAAAACATAATGGAATGAAAACAAAGATGGTAGTAACTCACTAGAATGGCTACCAATGAAGGCAAGAATTCCATTATGTAATTCTTGGAGGCTGATACTATCCATTCCTGAATTGATGACCATTTAGGATACTGGGGTCAGGTAGGGGTGGGCAGGAAACAGAGGAGAAAACAAAAGTGTAATAATTTGTCAGAAACTTGGATACAAGACAATCAGATTGTCTTCTAAGATTTTAACTCTAAAATCAAAACTTAAATGATCATGGAGTGACGTCAGCATCATGGTGGAGTGAGCTCTCCCCTTAGACTCTCCACCCTAAGATACAATGAAAAGGACATTCCTAAACCAACAGAGGACATTCACACAAGAAAAAAGACACCCGAAATACCCACACAGCCATACATCTGGAAGTAGAGGTGCTAGACCCCTGGAGAAAGTGGAAGGAGGTAAGGTGATTTCCTCTACATCCCCAGTGGCAGTGACCCAGGGAGCAGGACCCCATGAAGCTCTGAGAGGAGGGGGGAGGGGCAGCTATCTCCAGGAAAACCTTCCTCTCTGAGTTCCCTCATAGCCCATGGGAAAGGCCCCATACAGAGACGGCTAAGCTATTGTGGGGGTGTATCCATCAAGTCAGCACTATCACCACAGTACTGGAGGTTTTGGCCAGAGAAATTAGGCAAGGAATAGAAATAAAAGGAATCCAAAAAGGCAACGAAGAAGTGAAACTCTTCTTGTTTGCAGACAACATGAATTTATATATAGAAAACTCTACAGAATCCACTGGAAAACTATTAGAAATAATCAACAACTACAGCAAAGTCTCAGGGTACAAAATCAACTTACAAAAATCAGTTGCATTTCTATACTCTAATAACAAACGAATAGAAAGAGAAGCCAAGAATACAATCCCATTTACAATCACAACAGAAAGAATAAAATATCTAGGAATAAATTTAACCTGGGAGGTGAATGACCTATACAATTAAAACTAAAAGACGTTATTGAAAGAAACTGAGGAGGACATACAGAAATGGAAAGATATTCCATGAACATGGATTAGAAGAATAAACATAGTTAAAATGTCCATACTACCTAGAGCAATCTACAGATTTGATGCAATCCTAATCAGAATCCCAATGGTATTCTTCAAGGACATAGAACAAAGTATCTTAAAATTAATATGGGGCAACAAAAGACCCCAAATAGCTACAGCAATCCTGAGAAAAAGGAAAAGCTGGACGCATCACAATCCTTGACTTCAAAATATACCACAAAGCTATAGTAATCAAAACAGCACGGTACTGGTACAAAAACAGATAAATGGATTAATGGAACAGAATTGAAAGCCCAAAAATAAAAATACACATCTACGGATAGCTAATCTTCAGCAAAGGAGCTAAGAACATACAACGGAGAAAGGAGAGTCTCTTCAAAAAATTGTGTTGCAAAAACTGGACAGCCACATGTAAGAGAATGAAAGCAGACCATTATCTTTGGCCATACACAAAAATTAACTAAAAATGTATCAAAGACTTAAAGAAAAGACCTGAAACCATAAAACTCCTAGGAGAAAATATAGCCAGTAGACTCTTTGACATTGGTCTTAGATAGATCTTTTTGAATACCATGTCTACTCAGACAAGGGAGACAAAAGAAAAAATGAACAAGTGGGACTTCATCAGACAAAAGAGCTTCTGTGAGGCAAAGGAAACCAGGATGGAAATGCAAAGAAAACCCACCAACTGGGAGAAAATATTTGAAAATCATATATCCAACAAGGGATTAATTTCTAAAATATATAAAGAACTCACACAACTGAACAACAACACAAAAACAAACCGATCAAAAAATAGGCAGAGGATATGAACAGACATTTTTCCAAAGAAGATATATAGAAGGCCACTAGGCACATGAAAAGATATTCAACATCACTAATCATCAGGGAAATGCAAATCAAAACTACAGTGAGATATCACCTTACACCCGTTAGAATGGCTATAATCACCAAAACAACAAATAACAAATGTTAGAAAGGATGTGGAGTAAAGGGAACCCTCATACACTGCTAATAGAAATGCAAACTGGTGCAGCCACTGTGGAAAACAGTATGGAGATTTCTCAAAAAATTAAAAATTGAAATACAATATGACCCAGCTATCCTACTACTGGGTATGTACCCAAAGAACTTGAAATCAACAATTCAGAGACTTATGCACCCCTATGTTCATTGCAGCACTATTCACAACAGCCAAGATGTGCAAGCAACCCAAGTGCCCATCAACTGAAAACTGGATAAAGAAGATGTGGTGTATATATACAATGGAATACTATTCTGCCATAAAAAAGACAAAATTGTCCCATTCAAAACAACATGGATGGACCTTGAGGGTATTATGTTAAGTGAATAAGCCCGACTGAGAAAGACAAACATGGTATGATTTCACTCATATGTGGAAGTTAAACCAACACACAGACAAAGAGACTAGTTCAGTGATTACCATGGGTAACAGGGCTGGAGGGTGGGCACAAGGCGTGAAGGGGAGCATCTTTATGGTGACTGACAAATAATATGTACAACTGAAATTCACAATGTTATAAACTATTATAACCTCAATAAAACTTAAAAAAATTTAGAGAAAACAAAACAAATGATCTCTTAAGATGTCACTTAAGAGAGGCAGAAGGTTTCAGGGTCTTTGACTTGACTAGAACATAACTGAAGCTTATTACATTAGCCAAAGAAAAAAAATATGTTGATCTGAAAGAGACTTTTTTGGCACTGCAAGTACAGAAAAACAAGAGTGTCTTAGAGGGCAACTTGGTTGTGCCCATTCAGGGACCATCCACAGGAAAAGGTGCCCACGCCCTACAAGTGAACCTGGCCCGTGATGACAGGTATATTCCTATGATAGGAATGGACACATTAGGCAATCTCACAACATTCAATCAACTCTTTGTTCTAAATCCATGCTCCCCAAGCAAAACTTCTGATTATAATTCCTAGCAGTTAGCCTCTTGGAAGAGAACGCTCAGGCCAGAAGACACGAGGCTAGCCTCTCAGTTATAGGTCTTGCTATAAATTCATAAACAGATCTTCTGGATTTGTAGGCGATCATTCCAGATTGGTTCCTTCACCTTCGTTTGAGATATAGTTCTACTCCCAGGATGCTGATAAACGAGTTCTGTGAGCCTGTGAGGCTAGCCCCAAACTCTGGACTATGGAGGATGATAATGAAACCTGTAGACCGTCCTTGGACTAGCCGATCTCCCCTGGCTTTCCCAATACTCACCATGTGCATTTCAAGGTCTTTCATACATGCAACATTTATAATGCTACATGTCAAGGAATATAGACTTCATCGAATATGAGCAATAAGGAATCAGAAATTACGTAACCCTCTCCTGTTATAGGTGAAGATTCTGAGGCCCAGACAATCTAAGAGATGTGCTCAGGTAGTTGGTGGAAGACTTGACTAGACCTGGAATCCAGACTGCTACCCCGAATTCTTTCCATTACACTCTCGGCTCTCAAGCTTTTGTGGGCCTCGGAATTACTGAGTAGGTTTGTTACACTCAGACTGCTGAATTTCTGAGTCACTGGTGCTGTGGTCTGAATGTTTGTGTCTTCTCAAAACTTGTGTGTTGAAATGCCAACCCCCAAGGTGATGGTATTAGGAAGTAGGGCTTTGGGGAAGAGATCAGGCCATGGGATTAGTGCCCTTATAAAAGAGGCCCCACGAGCTCCCTTGCCCCTTCTGCCATGAGGACACAGCCAAAAGACGTCAGCCTATGGACTAGGAAGTGCTCTCTCACCAGACACCGAATCTGCTGGTGCCTTGATCTTGGACTTCCCAGCCTCCAGAACTGTCAGAAACAAATGTTTGTTGTTAATCAGCCACCCAGTCTGTAGTATATTGTTATAGTAGCCCAAATGGACTGAGACAACTAGGTCTGGAATGGGCCCAAGAAATGACATTTCTGCTCAGTTCCTGAGCGTTGCTGACCTGGGCACCCCACTCTGAGAACCACTTCGCTGCACTGTCGAGACACAGTCCTCTGTGGGCCTCTTGCATTCCTACACGTCTTGCGGAGCATGCTGACATCACAAAACTCTCACTATTCTCTCCCCGAGGCCACTTCTCAGGAGAATTTATTTGGTTGGCAATCCTGAGAAGTGAGGTAACTTAGCTCAGGAATGTACCATGTGAATCTGCGATGAACCTTGTCTCCCTCTGGACAAAGAGCAGGCCTGCTTACTGCTGGCTAGGAAACTGGATTTCCTAAACTTGATGTCTCTCTTCTGTGGTGCGCTTTACTGTGCACACAGTTTCCACTGGCCTTCCATCCTGGACTTGGGTCTTGAGCTCAGGAAACCAGTGCAAGTATCCTGATACTCCAACTACTTTTGCTGTGAGCAGCAGTCTTTCATCTCAGGAGTCGCCTGTCTTCTACCAGCATCCATGGAATTATGGATGTTTAACATATTAGCTTTCATGGTTATTTTGGTGAGAGTTCTCCTAAATACCATCCAACTTAAGTTGGGTCAATTCTTGACATTAACTACAGCATGCACTGCACAATGACATTTTGGTGAATGATGGACCACATATACGATGGTGGTCCCATAAGATTAGTACCATATGGCCTAGGTGTGTAGTAGGCTATACCATCTAGGTTTATGGAAGTACACTCTACAACATTCACACAATGATGAAATTGCCCTACGACACATTTCTCAGAACGCATCCCCATCGTTAAGCGATGCATGACTGGATAGTGATCTTTGGCAAGTCATGACTCCACTAGCAAACTTTCTTCTGGACATGCTACCTGGTCATCCTTGCTGCTTCTTTCCTGTCTTCGTCTCGCTTTCTCTCTATTTGTGTTTCTTTCTGATTCTTAACAGTTCAGTTTTATAATCCACACCCAATATTCTGCCCAATAGTTCCCAGGTATTTATCCTATTCTCCCTCTGTCTCTCAACATTCATGAAATAAGTATAACCAAGAGACAAAAGGTCTGTTTATATGACAGTGGATCACAAATATCCAAATCAGTGGGCTTTTTTATTCCATAACCAATGGAAAGATGAAAAGACTGGGAAAATCAGTCATTTTCTATAGTATCATAGGATTAATTTACATAATGCTAAGATGTTTTATTTCCTCTTCTAAACTGAAGGAAAATATAAAACAATATCATAAAACCAGCATAGAAGTAAAAGGGAAAATAAAGCAAAATTAATGTTAAAATAATTTAACTTTATTTACCAAATCCAAATAAACTGTGTTCCTTCAAGTATTATAAAGTGACAGCCAAGTTTTTGCATCATTCATGTTTTAGTTTAGTTTATGAGACTGACTTACAGATACAATATAAAGAGTTTTTGATATTGAACTGAAAATAGTGTGCTAACTAATGTAACATTACAATTAGAAACACCATATTCTTTACAGATATTTGGTTTGAGACATGGCTTACCATGGGTGATTTTTAAAAAGCTCTTTTCAGAGTTAATCATTTTCCTATAACTATTACTGCTACCTCTAACAAGGACATTAGTGCAGTCATAGTTTTTACATCTAGACACACAGATCATTTGTATTTCTGGAGTACATTTCATTTAATTGAAATCACAAAGAATATTCAAATAAGGGGCAAATAGTATCTTTTCTTTTGGACTCACTGTAGGAGTAATTTGTTTAGTGTGGTAAGACACAACATTGTCAGGAGCCATATATCGTCCCCTCTATTGTCACTCCAGAAGCATTAGAGACACACAGGAGGAGAGCGGTTAAGCAGGTGGCCTAGGATTGCAGAGTGATCTTGTCTGACCTCTCACCCAGAGCAGCAGCGCCTTCCCCGGTGACCATGGTGATGGGTATGCAGCTTTGGCTCGACTGGCTCAAGGGATACAGAACTCTTTACTTCACAAGGAATCTTGCTCCATTTGTAGATAATTGTGGTTAGAAAAGAATTTGCTACCTTGAATCTAAATATGAACCATATATTGAGCCAAACCTAGAGAGTGTGGTGACAAACCTGGCCGCCAGGCAGAATTTGAGAGGTATAGAAGGAGGGCCCCACCTATGGGACATGGATTCAGGGCAGATCTCCTAAGGCGGTCAAAGAGAGGAAGGCAGAGAGCAACTCCAGGGCGAGGGGCAGGGGTATTAGACAGAACATCAAAGCAGGAATCTGAAGAATAAGACTTCCTTGCTTTGACTCATTTATTCATTTATTTTTTGGGACCCCATTTTGTTCCCAGGAGTAACATAGGATCCCATTGTTAGAATAAGCCTAGAACAACGGTAATAAGCTTACAGCAAGAGAAACAGCAAAAACGTCTTACAGTCTGAGGCATCTGAATCACTTAGCTAAGGCCCTTTAAGTAGAGACTGGGCTTGGGGCCACAGTCATCATAATAACTTATTTCTACAGTATGTGGAAGGTTATAAAACCAAAAATATGTATATTCTCATTTGATTTTCATTACAAACCAGTGAGATGGCTTGCCGGGCAAGAGTCATCCTCACCTTCTTCCTTAATCCTTGGCTCAGGGAGTGAGTGTCTTGCCTACATCAAACCCGGGCTGCGTTACTTGAGACCAGTGCTGTCCCTAGCGTTCAGCTCTTCCCGATCGTGGGAAGGAGGACTGTAGGGAGGCAGACTGGGTACATCATGAGCTTTAGCGCAGGTGATCTCAACTGGGATGTGAAAATACACCGGCGCCCTGATGATGAGCGAGAGTAGGGAGATGGAATTACCGGGGATGCGCTGGGATGTGCACATAACCTACCACCTGCCTCTCTCTAGTTTGAGCAGATCTGCTTGGATTTCTTTTTCTTTTAAGGTTCTGTCTTGAACGAATTCAAAACCATTTTAATTAAAAACCTGCTTTAGGCATCTGTCTAGAGGAGAACTTTTGTGTTGTAGAACTATATTCGATTAAGAAAAAAGAACATTTAGCTTTAGAGGAAAATTATATAATGAGGGTTACATAATTTTCTTTAAAGTCTGAGTAAAAATTTAATTAACTTAATACTGAAAAAGACTTAATCACACTGCTAAATTATATGATTTACCAGAACTTGGATGTTCTGTTACACATACACAAAAGCATTAGCATTTCTCTTGTTTTTTCCCGAATTGCTCCCTGATATTTTCTGAAGATAATTATGATTGTGTTTTGAGTGTTTTGGGCTCACTGACAATCATCCTTGACTAGCTGAATTGATAAATTATAATAATTTTATTTGGCACATAACTTGTGTTTGATCATGCAACGATTTCTGATTTCTCATGCTAATTACATAGTGTCAAACAACCATTAGTTACTCCCAGTGCTGGTAATGGTAATGATAATTTTAGGGTAAGACTCCAGATTGCTTAAGTTAACTCCAGTGCTAGAAGCCAAATGATGATTAATGCTGAGATTATTATGAACTTTGAAATTTCACACATTTTACTGCTTTCTACAGTTCTTTGGGTAATTAGTTTCGGCACCACAAGAAGAAATATTTTAAAAATCATTTCATACCTAACAGCAAATGATTTAGAATTGATAGATTTAGAGGTTTAATTTTAAAAGCCCTTGGAAATTGTACAGTTCATTCATGATCGTTCAGAGTAGCTGGGGAAAGGTTGTCATGGTTATTTGACAATTCTCATTTAATTTAATTAAACTGACTATATACACCAGTCAAAGAATTAGAATATAATAAAAAAGCTTCAACTTGAAAACTGAGTGAAACTAATCCGAGAGACCAAGTGAAATAGTAAAATGAAGAAATAGTTATGCTGTTATTCTATTAATAAACCCTTGTTTTTTATGGTATATTTGAGAAATACAGTTAATTTTGTTAAAATCTTAAGGCATAAAGCTTTGGAATATTATCAAAATACTCTTAGTGCTCAAAGTATGCTGGATATAATAGAAACTTGGATGAATCAGAAGGGATTTTAGAGGCTTGTAACCTTGGATTATCGTGATTATAAAAAAATCCCAGAATTGTAACAGATGTAGCAGGAAGTGGAAACTGAACTTTATCTGTCTTATATATGACTGATTATGTCATATCCTCTGCTGTTACTTTGTAGACGAAACAGTTTGAAATATGTTTTGGATATCAGCTCACTTCCCTGTGTTTTCCTTGTTTTATATTGAGAGAATACAGAATTCAGAAGAGGAATCAGCT
Source organism: Equus przewalskii (assembly GCF_037783145.1). Taxonomy (NCBI): domain Eukaryota; kingdom Metazoa; phylum Chordata; class Mammalia; order Perissodactyla; family Equidae; genus Equus; species Equus przewalskii. Next base: position 3,593,978 of record NC_091838.1, read on the forward strand.
ATATGATCATTCTTCTATGGATCAAGAAAATCAGAGCTTGGAGCATTTTGATTCAATAAATTTATGAAATAATTTAGCATAAACTGAGTTCTCTCCTAGAAGATTTCTGTGAACAAATCTGTCCCCAAATCAGAAAACAACACTTTTTATTTGAAGAGACTTTTCCTTTATCATCAGATTCCTCTAGCAAGTCGCACTTTATGGACCTGAACAGAATGCTGCGTCGTCATCTGTTCATCGGATCTGACATTGGAAATCCACAAAAGGCTCATGACAACTAGACGTGTTGTGCGCTGCCAAGGATGGGCTCCGCGTCTGCCTGGCTTTCTGTTGTGTTACCACCTGGTGCTTTTTGTTGAGTAAACATTGTGTGGTACAACTTGGCAATTAAATATACTACATCCTATATCTGCATTGTGCCTCTGCAACTGTAAATTATTTCCACGGCATTTTACAAATACTCCTCTGAGTGAAGAAAAGTCTGCGGCACAAAGGAAGAAAGGCACTTGCCCAGAGTCTTCTTGAAAATGGTAAAATAAATCCAGTCCTGAATCACATTATTCTACTCTTACTTGAAGGCCACATTAAAATAAATACTTGATTTGAAATAGGCATCATAGAAGAGATGCCCCACGTCTGAATGGAGGCAACAACATACCCTCCCAACAAATGTCCTCTAAAAAACGTGTCTCCTTGGTGGGAGGTACTGGAGAAATAATGGTTTAGGTGACGTTTTAGACAGAATGTTTCCACTTTGAGCCTCAGGAGCTGCATTTTATCTCATGGGGTTTTGTAGATGAGCGTTGGGCAGCTGATAATGAAGGCAGCTCTGACACTGTTTTGGAGATTCTATTTTGTTGCCAAGAATACAGGCAAATGAAAGAGCACAGGGAATTCGCTTCTGGGTCACAAAGAAGAACTGCAAATATTTGCTTATCTACGTGCACAAGGTCTTAATAAATTATAAATAAACTTCATTAGCTTATTTTTAGGGGGCGATGGACAATGGGATTTTGTAACTGGATTTCTCTCTCATTTTTTTTCTCCTTATAGCTCTATCAATGCCTACGTATCTATAAAGCAGTAATAATAGCTAACAATCACTGAATATTTTAGTACGATCATCTCATTGGCTGAACCCATTTGGACTATGAAAAGGAATAACCATTTTTACCAGCTTATATGCCTTAAAAAAATACCACACCTCACATTGGAAAAAAATCAATTATATGGTTGAACTTTTTCAACTTAATTTACAGCCAGACATAGTTACTCAATTATGTTTATGGAGAGAGTTCAAAGAAAAATGTTCCTGTTTAGCATCAATATTCATGGAGATTAGACATGGCCCCAAAGCCCAGACAATGAAATATATCTTAAATTTTGAAACCATTTAAAGTTCTGGCTAAAATGTAAGAATAATTGGACCTGGTTTCACAGATATTACTTTTCATATAAGTGTTATGAAATTTCAAGCTCTTTAAATTTATATTAATAATATTTTTATAGTAAAGGTTAAGAACAATTTTTAAAAACTGATGACATAAGTATTTTTCACAGGAACAAAAATTGCTTCTCTTTAGCACACAGATAAATTTTAGAGGAATGAGATGCATCAAGGTACTTAAGTGAGAAGCTATGCCCTTGATTAAAAAAGAGTATTTTTAAATAATTATTAGACAAGTCATGTCTGTATAGAATTCATAGTTATTTCATATATAGATATTCTTTTACTTCATAACCTTTCAAACCTTTAACATTTCAAATCATGGAAAGTAACATATTTTTTGCCTTGAGCTCTGAAAGCTATATTTACATATAATAACACATGGCACCTGTCACTGCATTTAATTATGAAATGTTTGTGTGACCAATTGTGTTTTAGCTGCCTTGGTCGATATTAGATCATTTCTTTTAAGCTGTTAACTTCCTCCAGCCCATGGGTTTTATGGCATCAGTAAGTGAAAAAGGCCTTTCTTTCTCTGATAGCTATGTTTTTATTTCCAGTTTCTATTTGATAAAAAAAATCTGTATTATTTTCTCCGGCTGCAGTACAAATACAACTGCGCCATGCTCAGAATTTACATATCTGACCTCCTGTACCATCCTGCTTCACGACTGACTGTAATTTCAAGTGTTACCAAAAGTGTTTCCCTCTTCCTCCAGAGCATTCTGTTAGTGGGTAGTGTGGGTTTATATGACTCAGGCGGCCTGGACTCCTTCCTTCCTGGACATTGGCACATGCTTTTGTGCCCCTCCCTCTTGTTCTGTTATTGAAGTCTAGCTAGCTATTGGCTGAAAAAAAAACTATGAGTGTCTGATTCTCTTGGTTGAAATGGGAGATTAGTGCTCGTTAACTGTTAAAAAGAACACCACACTGAAATTTTCTCCTTATTATATCTGGCTGCTGCTTCTTTTTTTTTTTTTTTTTGAGGAAGATTAGCCCTGAGCTAACATCTGCCGCCAATCTTCCTCTTTTTGCTGAGGAAGACTGGCCCTGAGCTAACATCCATGCCCATCTTCCTCTACTTTATATGTGGGACGCCTGCCACAGCATGGCTTTTTGCCAAGCAGTGACATGTCTGCACCTGGGATCTGAATGGGCTAACCTGGGCCACCAAAGCAGAATGTGCAATCTTAACCACTGTGTCACTGGGCTGGCCCCTATATCTGGTTTCTTTAAATAGTTTTGTCATTGTTTTTTTCTCAACAGTAAGATGTTTGGGCTTGATTTATTTGGTTAAAAATTAACATGTAGGGTCTGGCCCGGTGGCGTAGTGAAGTTCACGCACTCCACTTTGGTGGCCTGGGGCTTGTGGGTTTGGATCCTGGGCTTGGACCTGCACAGTGTTCACCAAACCATGTTGTGGTGGTGTCCCACATACAAAACAGAGGAGGATTGGCACAGATGTTAGCTCAGGAACAATCTTGCTCACCAAAATAAATAAATAAATAAAATTAACATGTATGGAGGGCTTACTATGTGCCAAGCACCTTTTAAGTACTGTGAATGTTTTATTCCATTTATTATTCACACCAACACCATAAGGAAAGTGCCACTATTATCCCCATTTTACAGAAAGAAAACTGAGGCACAGAGAGGCAAGTCACTTGCTCAAGCCACGTGGTTCTTCATTTGTGGCCGATACTAACCCAGAGCTTTGCGTTTTTAGTCTTTACTCCTTAACACTGGGCCACACACACTCTCTCCTACTTTGTTTAAAGTAATGTAGATCATGTCTAAGATCTCAACATCATTTTTGCCTGAATAGTAAGACTATTATATTTCAGCAGCTAATGTTCAAGTACTTCTGTGCTATACACAGAGTGTTTATGCAAAATTAGTCTTATATATTTCAGTCTTTCTGAGGTAATTTTTTTCCCATTCCCTTTGGACATAGTCTATGACATCAGCTAGGAATGCCGAAACCTCGCATCCCTCAAAAGGCAGTAACAGGTCTCTACAGAAGATATTTCTCAAACTGCCCAGGAGCATCTGGGCACCAGGCTGCCAGCATCTTCGTGGACAATTTACCTGTTCTACAGAAACAAGTGTGTATACAATATTTATATCTGTAACCTCTTTGAGTGTCCTTTTCATTGTATCATAAACTTCTGTGAAAACTGAGGAGGTCTGAGAAGCTAATGTCCTATTTTGATGGAAATCATTTGGCATTTTTTAAAACGTCCTAGATGGAGGCAAGGTGAGGGCACCTCAGTGGCCAGCAGTAGATGGTGACCCAGAGCTCTATCTGCCTCCTGAGATTGTTGGGGCTTTGGGAATACACTGCATGAAAATGCTCTTTCCTTTTTATCAGTTTTGAGGTACCAAATTCTGTAAAATTCGGGGTACTTTTCTAATGCAATCTAACAGGTGAATTTGCATGCAGAGTTTCTTCCAACTTCAAGGAGAAAATTGTGCAAGGCAAATGACCGTGGGAGGGAGCCGTCCAATCAGAGCATCATTCAGAGCCATCGTCTCATCAAGCGTGAAGTGTGGGTCAGCACGATCCAGCTCTGAGTTCCTGGAGTGGGGCCCCCACTGCCAGAGGCGCCCAAAATAGGGTAGGGTGGGAAGACGCATTAAAAACATTGACTCACACGGTGATAAAATGACCCTCTCAGTGTTCTTCCAGTCTCCTGACTGCATTAAAGATAAGGTTTCTGCTCGTGCTGGTTCTGACATTTCTCTAATACTACTTTTTTAATGAGAGAGAGACAGAGAAGGAAAGTGAGAGAGATTGAAAGAGCAGGAACTCAAGGTTTTTTTGTCATATGAAAATAACCAAGCTAAATTAAAAAGAAATGTTTTATCTTTTCGTTTTATTTATTTTAAATATACCTCTTATTTATGAAAAAGGATACTTTGTCTTTTCATTTATTGGAAGGAACTAAGCTTTAGTTTGAAAGATGCATTTATTTAAGTTAAAAAAAGATGTCAATTTAATTTTAAAAATTAAGTTAAAAATACTACCAGTGATGTGTACATATGGCAAAAATCATAAGGGTTCAGCACAAATTAAAATTAATAAAATTTGTACATACTAATATGTGAAAATATCTAAGGGCATTGGAATCTTATAAAACCTGGTTAAATCTTGACTCTGCCCTTTATTATCAGTATGACCTTGGAGAAGTTAGTTAACTTTTCTAAAATCAGTTATTTGTAGAATACCTAACTCTCCAGAGTTATTTTAGGCAATAAATGAAATGATGTATATAAAAAACCCATCGTTATTCCTGGAAGGTAGTGAAAATGAAAAAGGTATTGTTTCTTTCCTGTTTTATTTTTTGACTTGGAACGAAATCAAGATTTTCTCTGTCTCTCCCTACGTGTGTGTGTGTGTGTTTACATTACATCCGACTTTCTCAGCTTTCTGCCTTTTCAAAGATAATCGATTTTTGCCACATTTTTGAGACAACTAAAACCCAAAGGGATTGCACAACTTGTCCAATTCACACAGCTTTAAATGGCCCAGGTAGGTGTTACTCCCAGTAGACCAAGAGACCACAGGCTAGGGAAGTTTGCTTTTAGGAAATGTTACTGAACATTATTAAAATGTATTCCTAAAAATGCAGCAAGATAGAAAATATCAAATATACATAAGGTATCCAGAATACTTATCAGGTTCCAGTTAATAAGAATTCTTATCAGGTTTCCCAAGGCCTGAACTTTCATTTCATCTCAGGCTACCCTGGAGCGTGTGATTTTTCCATCTTCAGAGCCGTTCTAAAGACAGCGAAGGTTTATGGGGGAAGACTCTTAGGTAGAGTGTGGCTGATGGTGCCGCCTGGTTTGCATGCACCTGTGGGAGTTTTAACGCACCGGGAAACAGCTGGCCACAGTCCCTGCCGGCTTTGTGACAAAAGCCCACAGCCCACGTGCGCGCACTGGAAGATGCCCCTTTGCAACTGCAACGCTGCCTGGATGAAAACTTTGTGCTAATGCATGAAAATGCACTTAGGAATTAACTTTCAGAATATGGGGCAAGAACTGTAAAAGGTCGGTGCCATTGAGACAATAAATCTCTTTTCCATTGTGATCCTGTCTGTTGGGCTATGAATAAAATTGAAGAAAAGAAAGCCATTTTTTCTTTTCTTTCAATTTCTGATTTAATGAAATGCTTTCATACCTTTTCCCATTTCTTCTGTCACAGGTTATTAGACTCAGTGTAGCTCCAGCAGGTATAACATTAGTTCCATCAGAAACACTGCTGTTAATGACTTTCTTAGCTTGCTCAAGTACAAATGACTTGAACTGATACTTATCAAGTGAGCATAGTCTTTTATCTATTTTTTAATTTTTATTCTGAAGAGTTTTTAAAGTTCATCACACTCAATACTTTTAAAACTAGCTGAAAAAAAGATCAGCAAAGTCCTATGCATATATTGTACTTGGTGATGGCTCAACTATAATTGGACTGTTAAAAAAATCCAAAAATTGAGAAAAATTACCAGTCATTTGGCAGATAAAATGCTTAGGCCACTAAGTTCAAACACCTCTGGAAAAGGCAATGGGAGGTCAGTATCTATAATTAACTAATTCTTCCCTGAAAAGTCCATTAATCTATCCAGTAAACACAATATTGGAAAATCATCTTGCGTGATTTGAATAGACTTGAACACTTTAGAGGCCTGAATTGCCTGATATGTCTAAGAAATAGCTTCTGATATTTCCACATAGAATGCTATCTGCACTTAACATTTCAGATTTAGAATAAAGAAAACATACAACAAAAGTTCCAGTCTTTTGATAGGTTCAATATTTAGAAAATAGGAGGTATTACTAACATGCAGATCTGGAAGATTAAAATGATAACACCTTTTAAAAACATTTAGTACTCATATAATGTCAGTGCCAGAAAAGTCAAGGAATACATCCGTATTATGTCAGGGATGCAAAATTCATTACTTAATAGGATGAAGGGAATTATGTCTATGTGCATTCTTTGAAGATAAAGACAGCAAAGAGCTTTAAGACACTCATTTTCACCGAGTGAACCAAATTGCAACAGCACGCGCCCCTGAACTCTGTGCGTGTCTGGAGTCTTCACCGACACACAGCTGTCCATTTAAAACCAGTGCACAGTGATGAGGCACCGGTTTCACAGACTGTGCGCCTAAGACGCCACGGTGCACACAGGCGGCATGAGACACCGGGAAGGGAAGATAAACAAAATGCGGTTAACATTTTATGACTCCGAATGATATTTCCATGGTTACAGTGCCAGTTTTTAAAATACGCTTTTAACCAATGCATTTGTAGTCTTTCCATTTCCCCCTAAACTGGAGGTAATTCTAGTTAAAATGATGCTTTAAAAGTCAAATGAAGCAAATTTACACCTACTAGGCAATCAGTGAATAATTTTTTCTCATGAGTGGCTGACAGAAAAATGGAAACGTTTTCAAAAATATGCAGTGAGTTTTGCTAAGCAAACTCATAAGCACATGTGTTCACACATTTGGGAATTATTTTCTTATAGAAATAAAATTCTGTTAATTCTCTTACGCTTTACATTATTTGCTCAAATTATTTTTATTTCTTTAAAACACTGTGCAAATTTTAGCATTTTTAAACATACTTATTGTTTTAATACTAGTTCATTAAAGCTAGAAATTTAGAAAGCACTGGTCAACTCTTGGTGGTGAACAAAATTCACCTTATACTTATATTCCTGTCTACTCTTAACAGCCCTTGATTTAAATTATTTATCATATCTATTTCCTTCAGTGATTTCCAAATAGGCCTTTTAATTGGCAAGTTCAAATTTAAGTAACAATTTGAAGGGGTGTTACTTCTTCAAAATAGGTGTGCTTAACAATGAACAATCAAGTGACAATGACTTAAATACTCCAGCCATTGTATTAGTTTTACGGCATGTGTTCAGATGGAAGAATATTTTTTAGAATGTAAGCCTCTAACTAGAAGGTAAGCTTCTGTCTGAGAATGAAGCACCCTCCACCCCCAAAAGAGCCTTTTTATTTCTTATTCACTGACTTTTACTAGTGCTTACGATGGCATCTGAGCACAATGATCATTTAATAAGCATTTGCCAGCTGCCCGGATAATAATGGCATGAATGGGAAAACACATATCTAGGCTAAACTGTTTCTGTAACAGAAAACTCTTAACCTCACGAGGACCCTCTTTCCAACAGTTTTCGCTCTTTGTGATTTGGGACTAATTTACAGGAAGAGAAAAGTTTGTCTTCCTCTCAGAATCTTAGAAGAGTTTATTGATTCAACGTTGCTTGGCTGGACAATATCAGGACTATGGGCTTTGTCCATCTGGCACAAAAATAAGCATCCTGAGCAAAGCATATGAGTGGGCGATTTTAAGAACCCTGTGTTACTGGGACCAGTAGGCAGCACCTACTCATCCTTCTGGGAACAAGGGGAGTTACCTCCCAGGCAGCAGAATGTGCCCCTTCTGCTCCATAGAAGTGTGTGCATGTGCGTGTGCGTGTGTTTGAGCACTGCGTTGGGAATCCCTGCCCATGAACGATCTAGTCTCTGCCTACAGATCAGTGTAAGGAGACCCCCGTTCCAATGACGAGGCTTGGGCATGGAGATAGAGTAAGATTCAAAGACTAAAATACAAAAATCTAGAATTTGTCAAGGCTGATCACGTACGGCTAAGTAAATGACGGACAGATCCTGCTCCTTGAATAGGATAATGATATGCCCTCTTTTATCTCCTGACCGGTTCACTTCTTCTTAGGATCGCCATAGAAACGAAAATACCTTTCTCACACTTGAAATCACTGGAACTTTTCTCAGAGATTTCAAAGCATTTTGTGCTAGCCTGCAAATTCCTATACCTCAGCTCAATGGAGGTGATCTGAAAAGAGTGTCTTGATGTGTGATGTAAGATTGCTGATAAAATATGCTGGGATTTTAAGACAGCAAAACTTACAAGGGACATTGTGACAAAATCATTTCAGTTTTTTCCTTTCAAAGTTATTAAAATTTTCTACAAGTGGCACTTTCATTAAATTTTGCTACTTAAGGGAAGAGATTAAGTTTGCCATACACCCATAGTTACAGCAGAGATCTTTATAAACATGGTCTTATTTAATCCTCTCAATAACCTGCAAAGCCGCCTTTAACAGAGGTGGAAGGGAACCTCGGAGTCAGTGATTTGCCTAAGGTCCTACCGCTATTAAAAGGCTTGTCTATCTGAATCTAAAACCTAAATAACGCCTCTTTGAACTGAATTGCTAAATTTCTATCTGCACTTTGTAAGAGTAGATGAAAATGCTTTTCTCCATGTAAAAAAAGGCAAAAAGACCAATTTTCCCTTGCCCCTTTTCTAAGAGTCTCTTTGGAGGTCAAGCGAAGGTGAGTCCTTCTTCCAGCTTTTGACATAGAGATAAACCCCATTAGGGAGTACAGGTCTGCATTGTTTAATAACAGGGATACGTTCTGAGAAACGCATCAGCAGGCGATTTCGTCACTGTGCGAACATCAAAGTGACTTACAGAAACCCAGATAGGATGGCCTACTCCACACCTGCCTGTAGGCTGTAGCCTCTTGCTCCTAGGTTACAGACCTGTACAGCGTGTTACTGTACGGAATGCTGTAGGTAACTGTAACACGATGGTATTTCTGTATCTAAACATATCTAAACACAGGAAAGGTACAGTAATAATACAGTATAAAGATAAAAAATGGCACACCTGTATAGGGCACTCACCACGAATGGACTTTAGGGACTGGAAGTCGCTCTGGGTGGGTCGGAGAGTGAGTGGTGAGTGATGTGAAGGCTAGGACATCACTGCAAACTGCTGTAGACTTATAAACACCGACCCTTAGCCTGCACTAAATTAAAAAATATTTTTCTTTCTTCAATAATGAATTAACCTTAGCTTACTGTAACTTTTTTACTTTATAAACATACTTTTTTTTAACTTTTTGACTCTTCTTAATAACGCTTAGCTTACAACACAAACACATTGTACAGCTCTACAAAAATATTTTTTTCCTTTCTATCCTTATTCTAGAAGCTTTTTTCTATTAAATTTTTTTTTTTTACTTTTTAGACTTTTTTGTTAAAAACTTAGACACAAATCCATACATTAGCCTGGGCCTACACAAGGTCAGGATCATCGCTATCACTGTCTTCCGCCTCCACATCTTGTCCCACTGGAAAGTTTTGAGGAGCGATAACACACATGGAGCTGCCATGTCCTATGACTATAACGCCTTCGTCTGGGAATATCTTCTGAAGGACCTGCCTGAGGTCCTTCTTAAGGAGGTGTCACTCTTTTCAGAAATATGCCCATGGTGGTTTGCTTGGTTTGTTTCTCTTTTTTTTTTTCTCACAGATTTGCTTGCAAGCAGACAATGCACCATGAACATTCCTCTCTACTAATGAAAACCTTTTGATGTTGGCTCCATGTTTTCAAACTTTGTAAGGAGCTTGTTGAGGTGTGCAGAAGCTTCTGCTAAACCCTTCTCTGTGAATTTTCTTGGGGGGTTCTTCTTTTTCTTCTCCTGCAGTTTCCTGTTTTCCTGCCTCTTCTTCAGCTATGTGTTCCCGTTCCAGTTCCAAAAGCTCCTCATTAGTCAACTCCTCAGGAACCACCTCTAGGAGCTTCTCGATGCCATCCTCATCCACACCCGGGTTAAGGTTGTCTGCTGTCTCAGCCACAGCCTTGTCGATTTTTGCAACCTCCTCATCCTTGGCAAATCCTCTGAAGTCATGGACGGACTTCTGGAGTGTCTTCTTCTAGATGCCATTCGTACACTCCTTCATGACATCATCCCAAGCCCAAGCAAGGTTCTTGAAGCAGTCATGGATGTTGTAGTCCTTCCGGAATTGCACCAGTGTCTTCCCAGTGCCTTCCTCAGTTGGAGCAATAGCCTGGGCAATGGTCTTCCTCAGGTGGTAGGCCTTAAAAGCTGCTATAACTCCTTGATCCATTGGTTGGATCAAAGTGGTGGTGCAAAGAGGAAATACTGCTTTGATATTGGGATGAAGATCACCAATAAAAGGAGGATGTCTGGGAGCATTATCAACAATAAGCAAAATCTTGAAAGGTGTGTTATTCTCCAAAGAGTACTTCTCCATTTTGCTGGCACAGCAATTCAGGAGGGCATCTTGGAAGAGCAGCTGGGTCATCCATCGTTTCTCATTGCTCCTGTAGTGCACTGGCAGTGTGTGCTTATTGATATGCTTGAAGGTCCTGGGGTTCTCACTGTGCCAGACCACAAAAGGTTTCAATTTTCAGCCTGCAACACTGCCCTCAAGCAAGACTATCCTGTCCTTAAAAGCGTTGAAACTTGGCCTTGACCTGGCCTCGTTACGGATGAAAGTCCCTCCATTTCCACAATAGGGAGGTTTCATCCACATTGAATATTTGCTTTGGCAAGTAACTCTCCTCCACAATCAGCTCATCTAGAGTTTGCAAAAATTCTTCAGCTGCCTTCACATCAGCACTCACAGACTCACCAGTCACCTTCACATTATGTGCTGAATAATGCTTCTTCAATCATTTAAACCACCCAGAGCTAGCAGTAAATTCAACACTGTTGAATCTGGGTCTAGACTTTTCTTTCAATGTCGCAAACCAACTTTTGTTTTCCCATGATCGTCACGGTGCTGAGAGGAGAACATTTCTGTGTCTGGTCTTCAGCCCAGGTCATTAGAAGTTTCTGCATGTCTGACGGAGGCTCTTCTCGAATTTTTGTTAGGTTCGTTGCCTTCAATGAAGCAGATCCTTTAACAGCTACCGTCACTTTGTTCTTGTTTTTCAAGATCATAGCTTTGGTGCAATGGGACACGCCTGACTGGCGAGCAATAACCATCACTGATTTTCCACCTTTGTAGTCCTTAATCACTTTTAATTTATTTTCCAGGTCAATCACTTGATGTAGCCTCTTACTGGAGACATTAGCAGCGAATTTTGAATGCATCAGGGCCACGATGAACAAAACAACATGAGATTAAATCAAGCACAAGAGAAAATGATGCAATCAAGAGATGCAGTGAACGCGGGATGTATGAGGCTGCTGCTGACATAACACAGCACACTGCTTTAGGGTAAATTTTTTTTTTGATAAGTAGAAAGAGTATGCTCTAAAATAATGATAAAAATTATAGTATAGTAAATACATAAACCAGTAACGTAGTCATTTATTATCATTATCAAGTATTGTGTACCGTACATAATTGTGGGTGCTATACTTTCATAGGACTGGCAACGCAGTAGATTTCTTTACATCAGCATCACCACAAACAAGTGACAAATGCATTGTGCTACAACGCTACAATTGCTACAACATCACTAGGTGGTAGGAATTTTTCAGCTCCATTATAATCTTTTGACCACGGTTGTATATGCGGTCCCTCGTTGCTGACTGAAATGTCACTATGCGGTGCGTGACTGTAATCCCGTTCTCCAATGTTTACAGTGTAAAGATATATCCAAGATCGTGGCCAAATAACATCTAGATATGTGATAGGGTTGAATTTTACTAGAGCCCTGTGATCCCAAAAAACAGTGAAGGTAAAGAACTCCCCCCCCATCCCACCCTTTCTATTCTGGGCAATGGCTTACTGCAAAGAGCCATCCTTCCTCCATAAGACTTACATAAGACTCACTGATGCCTGCTTGTTCACCTAGGACACAGCTAGAAACAGACCCTCCAAATGCCTATTCTTGGTCTCATAAATATTAGCTGAACTGTCTTATCCCTGCTGATCAATGGGAATAAAATGCATGTGACCCAAACTTTGGTTAAGCTTCTCTCCTTCTGCCAGGACGCTGAACTTTGGCATAGCCACCAGCCCGAGCCAGCATACAGCCCCTTCGGGAGGTCCCCTCCTAGAAAACAGGCTGGCCCCAGGATAGAGCATTACCTGATCTACTCTTCAATACGCCACCTTTCACCCCACTTCCCCACAGCCAGTTCCTTCTAGCCTTGTTTACTCCTCTCTGTACAGGGGAAAACCCTTTCAGCCTAACTCTTGAGATGCTTACAGATCTTACGTCAAAGCACTCTATTCCAATAGTCCCGTCCCCCCTTCCAATAATCCTTTTGAATTAGCATCTCCTTACGAAGTCTGTATTTGTTTTCAATTTGACATATGTAAAAGTACAGCTCCGGAATTATCTTGAGATCTCTTTGGAGCTGTGCAGGAGATTGTTGTGAGGTCCAGTTTTTTGTCTCTTGGGGAGATAACTGTTCTTCTGCTTTTCTGTTTAAAATACATGGAATTTTGTCCAAATGACCAAGACGGCCTTAATATTCTCCTCAGTTGACTAAAGAGCTCAGACAGGTTTCTTCCTGACTATCGGCCCTTGACCTCCATTTTCTTAGAGCATTTGCTTTGGAGAACTTGTATTTGTAAATTTTCTCTGCCCCTTTGAGATGTAAACATTGCAGCCTCTTGTCAGTTTCACAATTTAGGTATTTCTTTCTCAAGCCATCCCTTTGAAATGTAATAATCAAGGAAGTTAGTGTCCCCTATCTCCCAGCCTCTTTGGGGGAGAAGGGGCCTAACTGAGATAAGTTACAATTAGCAAACACAGATGGCCTAATCACCTTGATCAACCCGCCCTGTTACGTCTTCCAGCTCCCCCCAGTGCTTAAAAACTGCTACCTTTCGTTCCATCAAAGTTGAGTTCAGTCTTTCTCCTCCGTTGCAATGGCCTTGACCCCTGTCGCCGCAGTCTTGAATAAAGTCTTTTGCCTGCTTAACTCCGTCTGGTGCAATTTTTCTTTGACGTTAACACTGTGGTCAGCTTGATGCTACCTTCCATGCATGTAAATCTGTTCATGTTTACTCAAAAAAATTCTATTTTCTGTTCTATACTGGTAGGGAAGGGTCTTGTTAGCGGCAAGATTGTTTTACTTCTCTAATGACTTTCATAACTAGCCTTTCGAAATCTGACAGCGGTAAGACTTCAGATTGCTCTATCTTCCTCTAGCACATTATAGCATTTCTAGAAAAGTAGCTCTTTCCTCCTGTTTTTGTATATTTAAGTCTTCTTTTTGGACTACCTCTCATTTCTAAAGGATTTCAGCACCTTTCTATCCTCTTCCTCTTGTGTTCCTCTGTCTAGAAACTCTGGGATGGTGAAAATATTTTATTTTGTTTGGATCCACACTCTAGATTTATGATTCTCTCTTTTGACACCGTGGGAGGCAGCCTGGAAATCCTATGTCTGCCACAATACTTTTAACATCTCAAAACCCCTGTGCTCGAGAACCCATTTCTAACGCCCACATGACCCTCCCAGCTGCAGCCGGAATCACAGCATCTATCATACTTATCTGGGCAGACTTTAGTTCTGAATTCTCTGAAGTTTATTTTCTTATGAACTTGTGACTTTCAGCTTTCTGTGTACTAGTTGGGCTTAAAAATGGCAGATCGAGAGTGTGAGAGTGAGGCTTATTTTCCAGTTTGTTTTATAACACAGCGTTCTAGCTTTGCTAAATAAATTCAGATTGCTTCGAATTTGCATTTTGATCACTCACGGGAGGTAATAACACAGAATCACTGAAAACCAACACAACAGAGTCAGTACTGCTGTGCTGACTTTGAAGCGTTGACTGTAAGTCTCTTTCTGTCGCTCCTCCTCGGTGCCTGTAAGATGCAGGCTGTGGCCTGAACGGCCTAGAGAATAAGTGATAATAAAAACTATTTGCTTCTCTGCTTCGTATAATAATCCTCGAAATCACAGAGGGCATACATACAAAAGCAATATTTAGAACACAATCTGATTACAGTAGACAATAAAACGTGCTTAAAAATGATGAGGGGGCTCATAGTTTGACGTATTTTGAGGACATTTTCCTTTCTTTCTTTAAAAAAATATTCATTAACATTAACATGTGCTAAGTGCCACACTAAAGAAAAATACCAAATTAAATAAGCCCTGAGAAATTCACAAATCAGCGATCCGGAAAAAAGGGAAATCACTAATTACAATACAGCAGGTTAAAGATGACAAGATATGTACAGAGCATGGTCTGAAGAAAGAAGCAAACCCAAGCGTGTCCAGGAGAGGTTTGGGACCTTGTTCAGGGATGGAGTCATGACATGTGACAGTGGGCTTGAAGACACGGGGTATGTTGACCAGTCAGACAAAATAGAGTAGGGAAGGGAATTCAAGGTAGGAGGAGCAGCATGTACACAGAGGCATGGCACAGTGAGTCAACGACCATCTAGTAATCCAGCATCCCTTTATCACCCACCTCATCCATCCCCTTAGGTTCTACCGTATGCTAGATACGGTGCGAAGTATGAGGGATCCCAAACCAAGAGACCATCCAGCCTGCAAGTGGTTTTTTAGTCTAGCTGCAGAAATAGACATTTTTAAAAAGTAGTAGCAGTGATGAACTGAGTGTCCTAATAGGGTTTTATGTGAGTTGTGGAGGATGCACTTACTGTCACAGGGAATATCAGGGAGGTTTCTAGAAGGTGTGGTATTGGAGCTGAGTGTTGAAATCAAAGTGGATGTTCACGACGATGAAGAACAGAATAACATCCCGGGAAAGTCAATCCCTGCCCCTAACCCTTGCCCTTCAGGCAACCTCTGTTCATTTAAATGCAATTATACAATATCCTACTCTTGTGTACAAGCCTTCTCTCATTAAGCATAATGTTTTTGAGGTTTGTCCACATTGCTGCATGCATCAGTAGTCTGTTCGCTTTTAGTTCTGAGTAGTACCTATTGTATGAAGATACCTCACTTTGTATATCAATTTTCCAGTTGATCGATTGTTGCTAGTTTTTGGCTATCTGAATAAAGCTGCTATAAACGTTCTTACCCAGCTACTTTGTAGACATATATTTTCATTTCTCTTGAATACTTAAGAGTTGACTCGTTGGCTCATTATATCTTGGAAATTCAGATATTTCTAAATGGCTGTAGCATTGTATCTACCTACCAAGCATGTCTGAGAGTGTCAGTGCTCCACATCTTTGCCAACATTTGATTATATAGGTCAATTTTGGCCATTCTGGGTGATGTGCAGTATTGCCTTATGGTACTTTTAATTTGTATTCTTTCCAAAGACTAATGATTTTGAGCGAGTTTTCCTGTGCTAATTTCTTTTTTGATGAAGTATCTGTTTGCCTTTCCTTCTTCATGTACCATGTGCTCTGTCTCAAGACTTCTCAACTCTGGCTACACGTTAACACAGCTTCAGACTTTTGCTAGAGGCCTCACCCCCAAAGACTCTGATTTAATTGTTATGGCTCGAGGCCCCCGTCATTGGTATCTATGAAAAAGCACCCTTGCTGAATCTATGTGCTCCCAGGTTTGGAAACCCTACAGCTGTAGTCCAGAGGTTCTCAAACTTCAGTAGGTATCAGAATCACCTGGAAGGCTCGGTAAAACACAGATCACTGGGATCAACCCCCGCAGTGAGTCTCGGTTAGAGACTGAGAATTTGCATTTCTAACAAGTTTCCACATGATATGATGCTCTAGTCCTGGGACCATCCTCTGAGAACCACGGCTTTAGCCAAACTAACGAACCAACTTCTCAGTAGACACCAAATTCTTTCAAGTCTTTCTTCTTCCTCTATTTTATTCTCTCTGTTGGGAACGCCATCTCAATCTTTGTTTTCCTTGCACACGCGTTTTTATTCTTAAAGAATTAGCTCACATGTCACAATCTTTGTGAAGTCTGTTCAGATTCGTTTGCTCTGTCACGTTACTTCCCACACTCTACTGTCATGATTCATGTGATAATTGCACCTATCACATTGTTTTGTTCATCTCTGTTCATTTGTTCTGGCTCCAGAACTCCCCTCTTCTACCCAGTGAGAGCTCTATAAAACCAGAAACCACTATGTCGCGTTCTTTGAATCATCAGCAACTAACAGTATCAGACACATTACTGAGCTTCCACTATTTTATTAAAAAATTTGGGGGGCTATTGTTTTAATGAACGAGTGTCTGGATGACTAAAGAAAATGGGATATAGAAGGCTTCTCACATGCTCAGATTCTTTAAAATCACAATTGATTATTTGTTATTAAATTGGCAACCAGACCATATGGACCAGAGAGCAAATCTACAGCAAAAACTAAAGTAAAAGTCATGTATCATCACAGGCTATAGTTAGTGTTATCTTAAAAAAATTCATAAGAAGAGAACTTGAAAAGGAATTCTTTTGAATTGAATAAGCCAGCAAGTATAAAATCAAAGAAAAATTTAACAGGATGAAAGCGAAGTATGATTCTTCTCAGAATATTACATTTCTTTCCCGAAGGCTTTCTTATCAAATAAGAAGTGCTTTTTAACAAATCTGAATCTCTAGAGACTTTGAAGACACAAAGTTCCATATGAAGATTGTGTTGCTAGAAAAGTTGTAATGTTTGACTGAATGCTTGACTTGTGCCATGAGCTGATAATGATGACCGCAATACTGAAAACAATAGCTTCAATTCACCTGTTTACGGTGGGCCAGAGACTGTGTTAAGAGCAGATCACGAATTATCTCACCTAATCCTTATAGGAGCCCTACAAGGTGGGTATTATTATTCCAGTCTCACAGTTGATAATACAGAGGCTGAAAGAAGTTAAATAATTTGTTTAAGGCCTGTATTCAACCCCATTTCTATTTCTATAAAATACAGGCAGCCCAGCTGAATTTGAATTTCAGATAAATAACAATCTTTTTTGTTACAAGTATGTCCTAAGTAATATCTGGGACATGATTATATTAGAAAACTAGTCATTGGTTATCTGAAATTCAAATTTAACTGGGTGTCCTGGATTTTTATTTGCTAAATCTGAAAAGCCTACTTCTATCATATTCCAGAAACATTTACATCAGACCATTAGGTGGTATTGCATCTTATCTTAATTCTCTTGTATGTACAGGCAATTCCTAATTGACTTACATGAAATTTATGGGATAAACTTCAAACATTCAGCACAGCATCACGGCCTTTTATGATCTGGACTCCACCTTCCTGTTCTCCACATTCGGGGATGCAGCAAATGCCAAGAGCTTGAGGTGGGAGCTGAGCAGGGTGTGCCTGGAGACCAGTGGAGCTGCTGTGGGGTTAGTGGGAGGGAAGCTGGAGCCAGATCACAGAGGGAACAGGGGCCAGATCATGAGGGGCTCTGCAGAGCTCTGTGAGGACACAGGTTCCCCTTCTGCGTGAGGCAGGCAGCTATTGGAGAGTTTAAAACAGAATGACATGGGCTGGCGTGAGTCTTAACAGGACCAAATTGGCTGCTGTTTGGAGAACAGTGTGCAGAGGAACAAAGGCAGAAGCAAGGAGATCTTACAGATGTTCAGGCAGCAGCTCAGGTGGCTGCTTTTTTTGATGGTGGACCTCATGGGTTCAGGCTTCAAGCTGTGTGACTCTGGGCTCTGGGTGACAACTTCCAACTTGGAGCTGGGGAGAGGGCATCATTCTCCCAGCTTCAATGTGGAACCTGGCGTGGCTTCACACTGAGACTCAAAGGGACCCTGCTCTGTCAGCATCTTTGGCTGTGCATCTTTGGGAGTGGAAGAGGCAGCCCTGTTGGCAGAGAGCAATGTTCTCGCACAAGAGGCAGCAGCAAAACCTGGGGCAAGACTGCCCTGTCAGGGGAGAGCAGGGGGTGGGTGGGCAGCGGAGCACATCATCTGACCTGTTCCTGAGCATGGCGGGGACACTGCCTGGGAGCTCCAGACACAACTGGGAGAGACTGGGGACGGTGCCAAGGTACTGCAGCTGGCAGGGGTTCATGCGAAGCTGGTAGGCTTTTACTATGACTATAACTATGACCTAATTTATACCATACCTGGATAGGCATGGAAGCATTAAGGTTAACAAAATTCAATGAATGAAGTTCAAGGGGACAATAAGACCAAAAACACCTAAAAGGATACAAATGCCTTACAACAAAACAACAAACACTTAGCAAATTTTTAACTGAATGTCTGCTCTGTGCCAGGCCTGTGCTTTTTAGAGGTTACTCATGTGCTCCTCACAGCAATCTTTGATCAAGCATAGATTATTATCAACCCCTTTTACAGATGAAAAAATTGAGGCCAGTGAGGACACAGGTAAGTAGCGTGCACAAAGTCACGGAGACATGAACAGCTTCCGTCAGACTGCAGACAGAGTTCATGTTTTTAGCTACAACTATCAAGACTTTCCCATCAAGACTTCTGGGAAAAAAGTTTACCCTGTCGGGCTAGGCAGAGTTCTTCAGCTAAAATAAAAATGATGGAAACCAAGAGAGATGCCAAGAAGAGCAAGTCTGAAATTTGCCACGAGGAACACTTATTACAGAGAAATCAGGGCTCCAGAAGAGGAGGGTCCAGGGTGGAAAGCCAGAACAGAGGTGTCTGTCTGTCACGCTGTTTGTCTCACATCAGAGGATTGGGCATATCCCACTGCTGTTGAGAAGAAGTGCCCAATGAGCTGTCATGGTCCTGGCCATTTGTGTCTCAGCAGCAGGGCACCCAGGCCAGGTCACTTGCAGGACACACGCACCGTGACTGTTCATCCTATTTCTATCTCCATCCAGATCATGGATGGAGGGTTCCTTTATGCCCTTCATATCTGTTCTCAGGAGGGTAGCATATGATGGGTTGACAGAGTTCAAGACAAGGGCTTTGAACGCAGCACTGAAATATAGGCCTGAATCCAACAGGTTAAGGAAGTACTTTCTTGCTTCCTTGTGATTTACACCTCTAATCCAGTCGGCACTACCTTAGGGAATGTGTCTCCCAAGTTCTTCTTTGTCCTCTAGCTAGCATTCAGTCCAAATGATGATAATAAAAAGAGATAGAAGCATAGTTAAGGGAAGCATGGTAAAGGATTTCACTAAGAAAGGAACAAAAACGTTCAAAAAGAAGTAGACGTTTCAGTCTTGCTCATAGAGAAAGACTGAGAATACTGATCAGAATTTTTTATGCATGCCAGTTTTTCAATAGTGATTCAGAATACTTGCTTTGAGTTCTCTTCATCTACCGAGTGTATTTGTGGTCCAGCCCTTCCCCAATGAGCACAGAAGTTCATAGCTTGTAAGCTCAGGCGACTTACTGCTTAGTTGAAGGTTTTGTTAAATGCTGAAAGATGTATTACAACGTAGTACTCAGCTAATATGCCTAAGTACCCCATAGTCCAGCTAGGAAATTCTACTGTTGGTTCTTATGAGATTTGCCTGATTGGATTGCACATAGTCAGCAAAAGCCAAAGTAATTACAAGTAGAATTCAGAAATGCTCAAATTCTCCTTAATCCATTTACATGTTTGGCTTGTCAATAGTTTCCTTTGGGAAGTGAGGGTTTAACTCTGTAGTTTCAGACCTCAGCCTAATAGAAGTATAGGTTCCTGGGGTCTTCTGTATCAGAATCCACATCAGCATTTTTAGCAAGCACCTGAGGTGTGTGGATGTAGGGCAAGCAAGAACTTTGCTTTGGAAAACACTGACTAGCCTCTCTACGGCTCCATGACACATCTGACAGTGGTGCAATGTCCTGGAGTGTACACGAGGCCTCTTCCCCTTTGTCTTCTCACATACGTCTGTGAGAGTTCATTTGCCCTTTTCAGTTAGCAGGGTGCTAAGCACTTACTTTCATAAACTATTTCCATTACGGCACAGACTACTTTTATTTTGATTATGTTATTTTATATATTAACATAGATTAATGTTAGATTACAACTTTGGTGGATATGAAACAAGAGAAGAAAAGAGCTCGAAAGGTAAGTGTCTTATTTTTGGAGTTTCTAGCAGTTTTATCAAAAAACCTATCTATCCATCTATCTACTTACCTGTCTTTCTCTCTCTCTCTCTCTGTCTACCTATCTTCCATCCGTCCACCCAGCCAACAACCCACCTACCTACCTATCTACCTATCATATGAAATATCTAATACATTTTGGATATTAAATGTATTTTCCATAAAATGATCTGAGAACAATGAAGGATGAGTTGAATCTCCCTTCCTGGACTTTAGCACATGCTGCTTCTTACTTTGGGATCCTTTGAGGTAAAGTTCTAACCCCACTTCACCAGGAGCCTTGTTGACCATCCCAGCTATCACTTATCGACTGTATCTTTCATGTGGTTCTTACTATAACATACTGCTTTGTATTTTTTGTCTGTAGTCTTTATCCTCAGTTAACATACAGCCTTCTTGAGTGAAGAAATATGATTTTACTTCGTTATTCTCACAGCAAAAATCTCAGTGCCATTCATCAGTGGTCAACCAACAAATATTTGCTAATTGTTTTATTTAGAAAGAGGAGTATGGCAGTGGTTTAACAGTGTATGCATACTGCATCAATATAGAGTTCACTTTTAAATAAATTCAAATATGAATTTCTACACACTAATGAAACATTCAGGCATAGGTTAATGTAGAATCATAGATTTTATCCTTGTCTGGCTTCTTATAAATGATCAAGTCCAAGTCTGTTATTTTTTACATGAAGAAAACAGTCTTCTATCTAAAAGACACTAAGCTACTTGAGAAAAGGAACAGTTAATCTAAATATTTCATTTCACATAAAAGCAATAGTTTTAACTATCTTTGCATTTTTTGGTAGCACCTGGTCACACATAATAGGCACTCAAATGCTAGTTGAACGAATTGCTTCATGGAAATCAATTTCACTAACTGGATATTAGAACTAGATGACATATGGACAGTCTGTGCTCATGCCTTTAGCTTCTTACATGATCCACAAAGGGTTCCACCATTTACAGCTGGCCCACCAGCTCGTTTTGCTGGTTTTCACCTGCTTCAGATCTAATTCTTGTTTCCCATTCATTGTTTTGGAATGGCATTCCAGATTTTCTTTGAGCAGTCAACTGGGCATACGGATACCAGCTCTTCTTTTTGACTCTAACTGGATGTACTAAAAACCTAACTAGATTGTATCCTTGCTGAATCTGTAATCTTTAATTATGACAAAAAGAGAGGATTTATGCTTTTACTTTACTTTGTAGGAACCAAGGATGATTTGGTTCATGTGGTCCAGAAAGGAGAAGACAGTGGACACCAGACAAGGGAATTTTCTGTAGGCCAGTCACTAAGACAGACTCTTCAGTCTCCATTTAGATTTCGAGGACTCAGTATTAAATTCGTCTCTCATTCATTGTTTTCTAATTTGTAGAGACAAAATGAGATAGACAGAGGATTTAATTCTTTAGCTCCCTAAGCCCCCAATTATTATGCAAGGATTGAGGGAAAAAATCTGAGCCCCTCTAAGCAGCAACAGTTCTAATCAGTTACTTTCTGTGTGTTTAGAACATAAACACCACGGTTTGGATTTATCCCCTTGGCTTCAGGATCAGCCCTTGCTCCTGTAGCTATTGTGTTCCTGGAACACAGATTCACTCAGAGAGAATATCAAAAGAATGGATTTTATAAACTTTTTGCAGATAAGAAAGTTGAGACTCAGAGAAGTTACTTGTTCCAGGTGATTTGATTGGATTGGATAGTGACGGAGCTGGGACTAAAACTGGCCATGTTCTCTCTTTCATGGAGGCTTAACTGTAACTTTCTTACTCTTTCTCTTCCTATCTGATACTTGGAGTGATTTCATGCCCATGAAGATGACCCATCTTGCATGTGAGCATCTCGGTTCCTTGAATTCTTCATATGCAGTGACTTTTGCTCTGTTCCTTCTTCCATCACCCCCTCCAGTGGGTCTTCTCATCATCTAATGGTCACACCTCTGAAATAGCTCAATCTCTAAGTACAAGCCTCAACTTTTTCCCATTCATTTCATTTCTCTGCTTCTGGTCCTTAACAGCATAGGAACTTTTACTCCCTTTGTGTTTCTATTTTTCCCTTCTCCGCGCGCTCCTTTGCTCCCTTCCTTCCCTGATTAAGTTTAATTCCATGATCCATCTAGTCAGCCAGTCTTTTCACTAATGTCCTCAACTCCCTTTATTTATTGCTTTTCTCTGCTTTTCTGACAAAAATCCAACTCTGAACCTGTTAGATTTCTCCATGCTTCCATTAGGGCTGAGAAAAGCCAATGGAGAAAATCCCAGAGCTGAGCTGACTGATGGATCCATAGACTGGTTCTCAAAAGTGTGGTCCCCAGACCAGCAGCATCAGCATGACCTGAGAATTTGTTAGAAATGCAAATTCCTAGATCCCACTCATGACACTGAATCAGAAACTCTCAGAATGGGACATAACAATCTGTTTTAATATGTTCTCCAGGTAATTCTGGTACACTTCAAATTTTGCAAAATACTACTTTATTAATTCTTGGTCTCTAACCTCAACTAGCTATTAACATGAACTGTCAATCTTGATATGTTTTCCAAATTAGTGATCTATGTTTTCCATACTAGCATCTTCCAGTCATCTCCATTCTCCTCTGTGATCCTGTTCATCTTTCCTCACTTTGCAGAGGTTATTATCCTGACTTACAGTTTGTGCTTGAACTCCCCCAGATGCTTGCCACCACGTCCTCAGCCTTACTGCAGTCAGCGGCCGTGGAAGAGTGTTCCTCCTCAGGCTGCAGGCCAGCCCTCACACCTGTGCTCTGATTCCTTCAGCATCAGGGACTTCCACCCTTTCTCTTCACTAAGTTCTCTCCACTGGCATCTTCACCCAACCTCATCACAGTTTACATTTACACACTTGGGGATTTTGATTCTAAGTGTGATAAAAAGCATTGTAGCATTTTAAGCAAGGGAGGAGCATTATCTGATTAATTTATAAAAATTTATAAATTTTTATAATTTAATTCATAAAAATTTTTATCCTTTTTATGTGGAGAGTGGATTGCATGGGCTGAAGCAAGAAAATCAGTTTAGCAGTAGTGGAGATGTAGCTAGTTTTGGGCCATGGTTCGGAGGTGGAATTAATGAGGAAGGGTTGAGAGAATCAAAGTTAATCCTAGTCTTTTTGGATTTCCCAACTGTGTGGATGGTGATGCTATTTATCAGAATGAGGGGGACTGGGAAGGAATAAGACGGCTGGAAAAAAAAATCAAGAGTGTTTCTGGCATGTCAAGTATCGGCTGTTCATTGGAGATCTGTGAGGACATAGGCAGCTGAATACTCAAGTCTGTAATTCTAGGAAGAGATCAGAAAGAGAAATATAGATTTAGAAGTCTTTGGCCTGTAGATAATATTTAAAGCTCTGGTATTTCATGAAGTCACCTTGGAAAAGTGTGTAGGAAGAGAAGGCGGCCTATGACAAAGCCCTGGGCTACTCTAATATTTAAAGGGGGAGTATGGAGGGAAAGTTTCCAGCACAGGAAACTGAGAATAAGCAATTGGAAAGTTAGGAGAATTCCTCAGAATTCTGCTAACCAATTCTCAGCCAAATTCTGCTGAGAAGTAAATTAAAATAAGAACAGAGAGGTAACCATTGGACATGGCAACATGGAGGCCCCCTGAGACCTCGACAAGGGCAGTCTCAATGGAATGGTGACAATAAAAGTCTGACTAGAATGAGCTGAGGAAATCATGTGGTTGAGTTAAAGTCCTGCCGATGGAGAAGCTCAGAAACTTGTTATTCCTTCCTTCTAGTCCCCGTTCAAGATTCCTGAAGTCAAAACAACTCTAAAAACAGGCATTTAAGTCCTTCAAACTGATGCAGGCTTTTGTAGAAATAAGGCGGGTAATAAAGGCTTGTATTTGAAAGTTTAAATGCAGGTGCCACGCACTATCAACAGAGCTGGCTTTTTAACATCAAGACCAAGTTCTGTAAATGAAACTACTAATGCGGTTGTTACCACACCAAAAACACTACCACATGACAAAATTAGTGAAGTGACAGTAGGTATTATAACAAATTGGAGTCTGCTGTTACCTGGGATAAGTCAGGTTTAATGTGATCCGTCCACAGCTATTTGAGAGTTGCCAAAACACACACACACATGCCCTTTCATCATTTTTATTAGTCAATCCCTTTAAGATAGTATATTTAATTTCATGGTTGATAAAATATGAGAAATAGCATCCTCATCAGTATATATTTACCAGGTCCCTGGTGTGGTTATGAAAGAAAGGACATATGGAAATGAGCAGTATAATGATTACAATATTGGGAAATAAAACACGGAAAGAATCAAGTCTCAGCTAAATTCCCAACTCATAATAACCGGTTATCGAGTAGCACAGGCACTGAAGATGGTGAACTGGCCATACATCAAAGGGTCACTTTAGTGAGAAGACTGTAGAAAGGACTGATGGCCATACAACTAGTAGAGACATTTATCAGCAGTGAATGACATTATTAAATAAGAGGGGGAACCAAGCGTTTTCCAGTAAATGGCCATTTGTTACCAGGATATTATATCCATGTACAAGTCACGTGTAATTGCAGAAATGCAAGATCCCTTTCATGACGGAGCATTTGGGAAAGAGAACCTTTCATTCGGAACTTTAAATGTAACTAATCTCATATATAATATTCCTGTTGTCCACTCATTTACTCCCTCACATTTTAAGCTAGCAAAAATCGAGCACTTATTATATGCAAAGCACTGCACTCATGTTACCTTAAATATATACATAAAAGAAAGAAATAAGCTCCAAAAATTTAATCTTTATTTTAGAATGAATGAGTTGCTGACATGCTGGTGCTGTTACCAAAGGGTGTGGACACCAAATGTTTAGTTCCTACCAGCTCATGACCCCCATCTTCATCGAAGTCCTCCTCTATCCCATCAGTCATCTCTTCTCCATCCGCATCTTGCCCTCCTTCAGCAGGCTCCTCGGTAGAGTGATCTGCATTCTCTGACACACATTCATCTTGGATCAGCTCTATACTCTCTTCCAATTGCTTCTTCTGAGCTTCTGGGGGGGAAAAAGCAAATGACTACTACCTTGGGTTGCTCATGAGCCATTTGGATAAACCATGAAAAAACAGTCTATGAAAGAGTCAACTCTATGTACTATTAACAGTATGGGAAAGATAAGGTAATATTATGTTTCAGTCGAATCTATTGAGTCTGTCAATTATGTACATAGATCTATGTGCATTTACATGCAAGCATATTTATTTCTTAATGGAATTAGCAAAAATGAGGGAATTCGGATGGTACGAGTGTATAAAAAAGATTTACACTAACATATTGATCTTTCTGACTAAATATAGTCCTTTCTAATAAGGACGTTCTCTCTGAGGAGAAAATACAGCAAAGACAAAGGGCAAAAATCAGATAAAATATACAACTTGTGCACTCAGGGGAGGAGGATGAAGGAAGCTCATTGACAAGTTCAAACCTAAGTGAAAAAGACAAAAACTCACTGAGAAAAGAAGTAAAAAGCAGATACATTGTCTTTCAGACGATATGTCTATGTGAACAATCCTTTGAAATTTTGGAGTCTAAATTTTATTGGCAGATATGGTTAACTGCAACCGTTAAGGACAAAATTCTGGTGCTAGGTAGCCTGGGTTCAATGCCGAGCTTCATCATTTACTGGCTTTGTGATGCTGCGCATCCCTACAACTAGGAAACTACCTCTTAACTTTCAGGGTGTGGAGTAGTAAACCAAAGTGTTTATTATAGCGATTTGCAAATAATAAGTGCTCAAAAATGAAGCCACATTCTACATTAATAGAATTCCCTCTAATTACCAAGGTGTATGCATTTACGGAAATTCACCCAAACGGGAATTATGCTGACAACGTAGTAATTATTTTCCCTAGTGGTTGGTTTTCATCCCCTGCGAAAATAGCAAGAAGCATTGAGTACTGAATAAACAAGACCATCTTATGCACCTCCTGCTTTAACTCATCCCCATGTGTACATGATTATCTCTAAAGCTGGGTGGTTTTCACTCATCTTGATTATTGCCGTTTTATCAGGTGATTATCCTTTTATTTGATTTGAGTTTTAAAAGATGCTACATTTTGAGCTTATTTATTTATATTTCATGGCAATAAAGATAGCTTATAGAGCCAAGATTTTGGGGTTTTCACTTCTAATCTTTTTCATAACTTGTGTTAAAAGGAAAATAAGCATTGATACATACATTTTGACTCAGTACAAATCTTTTCAAACATAACTAATTTGTAAACAATAAACTGATAAAAAATGATGTATAAATAAGCAGATATCTTCTCCTATAAACTTTTAAAAATTGCAATCATAGTCACATATAAATAAATGTCCTTACATTTTAATTCTCCAAATAATAAAGCTTAAGAATTGAAAATAAGACAGGGCTGTACCTTGACTCTGCTGTCAGAGGACAAGATTCCAGTTCCAGCTTAGTTACTTCCTGGTGGAATTACATGCACTGGGGTTGAATCTAAATTTTGTCTACTTGGTCATTTAGAGGTATTTAGTCAACCTCTCCTCATCCACATGAGAGCTTTCATAATAACACCTACCTCTGGGGTTTGCTGTGAGGATTAACAGAGCTCATATTTGGGAAATGCTTTGCAAACTATGAAGGACTACATACATGCATATTCTTAATACAAAAAGGAGATAGTATGCTCCGCATCGTGAATATGGAAAATAACAATGACATGGAACAAGGGGCCTAGTAAGATCAGGGAACAACAACGAGCAAACTTGGGGGCTGAGGCTCTGTCTCGGAGGAGGAGAAGAGCTGGTAGATCCAACCAAGACTAAAAATAATTCCTATGGGCATCTTAAAATGACAAAACCTAGGCTCTCTTTCTTCACATTTAGTTCATATATATAGACACAGACTACACATTCCTTGATGTTTTTCTATCAACTTATTAGCTTCAGTTTTCTCCATATAACAACATAACTAACATAGTGATGATGTAAATTCTGCTTTTAAAGCTATACTTCTTATCTTCATATGCATATATAAGAGTATGAAGGAAGCAAGTAGCATAAATTCTCCCCTTTTCTCTGATGTCTACATAACTTTTAGCATAGAATGTCCTAGGAAGACTATAAAGTGATTATCATAAAACTTAGTCAAGATTTCTCTAAATCTAGAAAATTATCCAAATTAAGGAAGGAAGTAGCAAGTTAAAAAAAAAAAAAAAAGGGTTTAATCTAGAGACGATGACCCAAGTATGTAGACTAAAAGGAAGGCAAATTAGGCAAGAAATACAAACCAAAGATGCTCTGAACTTAACTGTTACTGATCCTGAGCACATTAAGTCAGACAGAGAAAGCCAAGTGCCAGATGATATCACTTATATGTGGAATCTAAAAAAGTCAAACTTGTAAAAGCAGAGAGTAAAATAGTGGTCAGCAGACGATGGGCGCTGGATAAGAAAGATGCTTTTTAAGGGGTACAAACTTGCAATGAGTAGTAAATAAGCCCCAGAGATCTAATGCACAGTATAGTGAATACAGAAAACAAGGTTGTACTATAATCATCAAACTAGCTAAGAGACTAGAACTTAATTATTCCAGCCACTAAAAAGAAAGGACAATTAAGTAATGTGATAGCTAACTAATGCTTCAAGGGCAATCATATTACACTGTATAATGTATCAAATTAACACCTTGTACACCTTAATCATATACAATTTTATATGTCAAATATATATCAAGAAGAAAACCAACCAAACGAAAAACCCCAAACAAACAAGAAAAGTTGCTAGCTTTTATTCGTCTCATCTTTCTTGCATATATCACTGCCCTCTACAACCCTAGACGTTTAGCCGAGGCCGACCAACCTCAGGCCTCTGACCAGCACCCACCGAGAAAAAGCCGTGATGGGCACACTAGTTTGAGCACTGAAAAGTTTTGACTCCCCTGACGTTGATCCCTTCTCCTGCTTCACCCTATCCCTCTACTACCGCTGATCCTTGGGACCGCACAGTGGATGTGGCTACTCTGGTTTTAACTCTCCGTCCGCTCTTTCTCCTCAGGGTGGTTTTTGTACTCATCAGCCGACGCTCTCGCTTCTAGCCGCTCTAGGTCATCAGGCTGCTTGTTCAAATGCCCTGGCTCTCAAGACCAGGTGTGGGGATTTCAAGATAGAGAGAGGAATGCAGTTTGGGGATTGGACAATTACCATTCTATACCGTGAAAAATGTCCCCAAACTTACTTTTCCTAAAGACAAACTTTCTCAATGTTAAGTCATTGTGTTTATTCTTTTGTTATAACACATAAATGGACTTTTGCTTAAAATTGATATTATATTGGAAATTCACTTGGTCTGGCATATCCATTTCTTTCTCTAATAGTTTCAGAAATATTTGCTCTCTGAGAACCATCACTTTTTGATGTTGAAAGTAACATTCTTTTTTTTTTCCCTGTAGAAAATTTCTGGCCAAAGAAGCATAGTGGATTTTCAGAGAACCCATCCATGGAGGACCAGACCTTAGAGATGTGCAGTCCTCATTTGGCAGGGAGGATCAATTTGTTTCAGTTATCTTTGGAATCCAAGCTGTCTTTCCTTATCTTCCTGGCTGAACGTGATCCCACCTCCTTTGATCAAGCAAAGCCCAGATCAAATGCCATCTTATAGTTAGTTCTACTGTTGTCTTATTCTTTTCTCATTAGTGTTTAACTTTCCTTGAAACTTGAGCTATCGACACAAAGGTCGTTGTCACATTCAAAGGGAATAATATAGATGTCAGTCTTTTGTAAAGTGAAAAATGCAATAAGTCAGTTATCAAGAAACGTTTTGATGTGCTCTGTACCTCTCACTGAACGCCTTGTAAACAGAAGAGAGAATGTAAGGTTTTAGAGAGGATATAGGATCTGAGATCCACACTGCTGCTAATTACCAGTCCTATTAACTGTAATTTTCTTCTCTAAGAGATGAGCACAAAATTAACATCTTTCAGAGAGTTGCTGTGTGCTCAAATGAGGAAAAAGCGGTGAATGCATTTTTTAAACTACAAAGGCCACACAAACATATTATCATAAAAGGCTCAAAATAGTTCCTGAGTTGAATCTATAATAATTACTTGATTGCTGTAGACAAATTTTCCGTGGGGAAATAATTCATCACTATTCATCATTAAGAATCATATGTTCCAAGGACAATTTTGGCTTTGACATGGCCCCTTCATTTCTATGTTTAGAAAGACATAGTGTTTTAAATTACTCTCCGCTTTTTATATTAACATACATCATACACGTAAATCCTCTGACGGTTATTTCAAAGGAGATGATGTATCAATATAGTTACTGCAAAAAACCCTGTAACTTATCCTCATTCATTCATTCATTCACTTGAAAGCTAAATGCATGGAAGACATTATCTGGTTGAGAGAAAAAGCTTTAGTTACAAAGGCAATCGAGTCATAGGAGTTTAACAGAAATACAATCAGCCCATGCTTTAGCACTATCCGATCATCACAGATTTTTGTCATCACTTCAATGGGAAATGTTAGAATCAGTAAAAAGACAGGTTCCATGAATAAAATTACATAATAAAATAAAATCATGAAAGCGCAGCTTGTTTATTAAACTGTTGTTTCACAGTTTAACAAACAGGTTTGGTCTAGTAGTTATCTTGTTGAAATAGAAAGAAATAAAGCACCTTTTCTGTTTTTTCCGACTAATTATCTAATTTTACTTCTACTAAAAATGAGTGATATTTTTTAGGTTATTCTTAACTTCATAATATTCTCTTTATCTGCATAAGTATTTTTCTACTTATCACATACTTTTTATTGTGAGTGTGTGCATGTGGGTGTGTGTGTGTGTGCATGAACACGTGCACACACATTTATGTCTCTACTTTGGGACAGAAACATTTTTATTCATCTTTGTATATCCCTGGTGGCTAACTCAGAGCTTTACATGCAAATGAAATATTTGATGAATATATTCATGAATTGCCTTGGAACTAAAAAATGAAAATAAAAGGCTAGATGTCAAATTCTTTTCATAGAGTCGAAGCCACTGTTGAATTTGGCACCACGGCAGCAAAAATACAGATCTAAGAAGAAGTTAAAAGAAACCTTGCCACATTCTATATGACAGCCCCACAGCATTAAGTCAAAGAGAAATGTGCAGTCTGAGAGATTCTTAGCAGAAAATTGTTCGTGTTTACACTGACACCTCTCCAGGAGAAGAAAATAGTGAAGTCTTCACGAGATATGGGAGGAGGGCCGCCTCTGAACACTGGAATCCTTCGGAGCCTCTGCTGACTTCTTTAAGTCAGAGTGATGAGTGACCATAGCATTTCTTTTGTGAGCAAAGTGAGTTAGTTTGAGATTTTTTTAAAAAGAGTGCATTAGGAATCAACGAGCCAGGAGATTACGCCTAAAAGATTTGTCGAATACTACGTAAATGATGGATTTCAACAGAAAAAATAGTTGCTTATGGCTTCAAGTTAGTGAGTGCTTACAAAGTGCTGACCAGGCAGCATGCATTAACTTGAGGCCTTGAAACACCCTGCATGGTAGGCCTGTGTATCATTCTACACATGGGGAAACTGAGGCGTACATACCTTCAGTAAGGTGCCCATGGTCACACGGCTCATAAGGGCAAAAGTGCAAGAGTCAGAACTCCCACTTAAGGATTTCTGACTCCACAGCCTGGGCTGTTGTGAGAAAGGCCTAATTGGACACACCAGGACAATTTTCAATTCAAGAATGAAGTCTGCCTAGTTAGGGGCACATGTTCAAGGTAAGCAGCGGCTACCAAAGGAAAAGAAGTGTGAGTGATAGGTAGGTGTTTCTTTGAGGGAAAATGCCTCAGGTTTTCAAAAGCCGTGAAAGGAAAGAACTTGATATTACATTTCAATCCTCATATTCAAACATTTTTTTCTTTCCATCTCATTTATGCTTCAAAAGCTCTATATGATTCAGAAAACGAGTTAGAATTGTTAGGATTTATGTTCAAAGCATTTTTATTAAATTCAGTTTGCTTCATAGCTATTATCATTAATATAACTCTGAAAATTGGTTGAGTTGGCAATTAAGTTTTTTGACATGCTGGCTTAATTGCTAGCTAATTGCTAGCTGAATTGTACTTAGCAGATGGTTGGAAAGAATGTTGATACAAAAACAGTCATATATTTCATCAGAGCCAAGCTAGTATCCAGGAACGTTTTTGCAGACCATATAAACTGTATTTTAAAAAAATTCTACATTACAAC
This sequence comes from Equus przewalskii, assembly GCF_037783145.1. Lineage (NCBI taxonomy): Eukaryota > Metazoa > Chordata > Mammalia > Perissodactyla > Equidae > Equus > Equus przewalskii. Next base: position 3,625,435 of record NC_091838.1, read on the forward strand.
ACCTGCATATAATGTGAATTCGACTCAATGATTCCCATACATGCCATGTAGAAAGATGCGACTTATTATGGCTGGTATTACTAACAATGACATAAATGAGCATCAGGAAAGTTACATAGAAGGAATGCTTTTAGATGAAAATATCAGTTACATAAGTACGTTCCTGGAGAGAGTGACCTCACAGTTGTTCATATGAAGTACCCTGGATTGTTAAGCTGACCACAAATTCAGTATAAGTCATTTAAAAACTTACTGAGATATCGTGTTTATTTAAATATCAATAATTTTAAGGGACAGATATTATTTTCCCCATTTTATAAATTCTATAAGGACTTGTCCAAAGTTCATTCAGCTAGTAAGTTTTGGGACCGGGTCTCCAGTAGGATGTGAGCCTCGTTCTGTCTGACTCCTACGTCTGGGGCCTTAGCTGTTTTAGGCGTGTCAATCTATGTGCCACAACGAAGACGATGTAGAGAGGAAACAAACTAGAAGGGGAGAGACCAGCTAAAAGGTGATGTTCTAGGGACTGAAAATGTCCTGACTGATTTGTGGTGATGGTTGCATCACTAGGTAAAATTATTAAGAACTCATTGAATTGCTCTCTTGAAATGGGTAAATTTTATGCTTTATAAACTAGACCTCAATAAAGTTGTTAAAAAAAAATAAGGTGAGTGCAATAGCAAGTGAGAGATGATGAGGGTTTGGATATTGGCAGTTGCATTGGGAAAATGGAGAGAAGGGGTGGAAGAAAAAGATACCAAAGGTAAGATTTTGCAACACTGGCTATAGAAGGAATGGAGGATGATGTTGAGGTTGGACATTTGATTGACAGGATTATGCAATGGTGATATGACAGAGACAAGATTCAGAGGCAAGAGTATATTTAGATGAGGACATGAGGAGAAAGAGTTCAATTTTGAAAGACTGTGATTGAGTTATTACCCTCAGCTTGACTAAACTTCAGACAGGCTTCTTCCTGATAATAGGCCCCTGACCTCCTTTTACTTAGAGCATTTACTTTAGAAAACTTGCAATTGTAAATTCTTTCTATGCCCCTTTGAGTTGTAAATCCCTTACAACCCAGGCATATCTTTTTCAAGACCTAGAAGCCATCCCTTCACTATGTGGTCATCATGAAAGATAAGACCTCTGTCCCCCAGACTCTGTGGGATAATAGGAGCCTAACTTTCATATGAGTGAATTCACAGACACAGATGCTCTAATCATATTGATCAATCTCCCTACTAATGTCCTACAATACTGCTCCGTTAGCTCACTCCAACATTTAAAAATCCTCCTATCTTTGGTTTTAGCAGAGTTGAGCTCAATTTCTATCCCCTGTTGCAACAGTCTTGACCTCTATTGCAATAGTCTTGAATAAAGTGTTTCCCTGCCATTTTTAACAAGAGTCCAGTGCAATTTTCCTTTTACAGTTCTCTGAAGGATAGCCATAGGAAGCTCCCCAGTAAGAGTTGGAAAAGTTTTGATCTAGTTGCTAAAGACAACTTAGTCTCATTTTTATGTCTTAAATTTACTTCTTTAAAATATTTACTTTTTGTAGTCAAATATTTCTACAAGACTTGTTATGAAAAATAGCAGTCTTCTATTCCTACCTGGTCACCATTTCCAGCTTCTTAAAGGCTTTCCACTTACTTGGCTGATTCTTTTAAATATATGACCGCATATTTCTAAATAATATTCTTATATTGCTACCTTTTGATCAGTTTTATGCACTATTTGTTGACACCATACTTAGGAAGCTGAAGAGTCAGTTCTCTGTCACACAATTCCTATTAATTCCTATCCCCCTGAGAGCAATATTGCAAATTGGATTTGATCAATTTTTAGTTTTTACATAAATTTAGCTATATAAATTCCTTGCGCAGCTAAGCTGTTAGTATACAATGAATAATTTTTCTTTCCTGAACAATATTTCATTTTCTTTGGAATTAAATTTGCCTTAGGTTGTCTGCTTGTTTTAAATTTAGTTCTCTATGTATGTCTCTCTACGTACTTCTGCAAACTTACCTCCCTCAGCCAGTGGTGTAAATCTCATCTCAACCAATTCACTTTCCTACTCATTAGCCATTCTACCAATTTCATCTTGAAAGAGTCTCTCCCAGAGCTTTTGAGCAGTTCTTATGTGCACTCATTTCTTTCCAGGTCTCTCGAACAGCTCATATACTAGGATGTCCTTTACCACCATCATGAGGATTCCTGTCGCTCTTGCCTTTGGATTTCCTGCTTTGGGAAAGCCAAGTTTTCCCCTTTCTCGGTTTAATTCCTTGCTTCGGTGAAGTACATCCTCCAGTACTTTTCAGAGAAAGGGTGAATTGGAGATAAATTTTTCGATGCCTTGTGTATCTGTAAATATCTTTCATCTACCCTCACATTTAATAGTTTGGGTATTAGGTATATAATCATAGGTTGTAAATAATTTTTAGGGCATGTTTTCATTGCCTTCTAGCTTTCAGCCTGGCTGCTGAGTGACCTGTTGGCATTCTGTTCCTGTTTCTTTATATGAAAACTGTTCTCTCACTTTTCCTCTCTCTGGAAGCTCGTAGGATCTTCCCTTTGCCCCCATGTTCTGAAATATCTCAATGATATGTTTTGATGTGTATCTATTTTTGTGTATTGTTCCAGGAACTCACTGGATCCTTTCAATCTGATTAATGATGTCGAGTTTTAGTTATTTTTTTTACCTAAATTTTTTTTTGGATGATTCCTCCCCTTTTCTTTCTGAAACCCTGTTATTCAGATATTCATCCAGTAATTTTCATATCATTCCCCTCCTATTTTCCATCTCTGTTTTCTTCTATATTTTCTGGAAGAGTTTCTCCAATTTTCTCTTCCAATCCTGTATTGTTATTGGTCTGTGCTATCATGAGTTAATTTCTAAAAGGTCTTTTATCTGCCCTGTGAATACTCAGTTTTAATTTCATGGGATATTTTCCCCCCTGGGGAAGATTTACCCTGAGCTAACATCTGTTGCCAATCTTCCTCTCTTCTTTTTTTTCTTCCCTCTCCAAAGCCCCAGTGCCTAGTTGTATATCCTAGTTGTAAGTCCTTCTAATTCTTCTACATGAGCCACCACCAGAGCATGGCTACTGACAGACGAGTGTTGTGGTTCCACGACCAGGAAGCAAACTTGGGCTGCCAAAGTGGTGAGCATGCTGAACTTTAACCACTAGACCAGCAGGGCTGGCCTTAATTTTGTGTTCTTATTTCATGAAAGCAATATCTTCTCTTTCTCTCTGAGGATATTAGTCAGTGGTTTTTAGTTTTTTTCTTTTTTGAAGTTTTATTCTTCCTGCACATTCTCTGTTTCCTCCACTTTCCTTTTCTTTTCTTTTTTGCTGTTTGCTTTTCATGTTAAATATTTTCTACTATCTGGTCATTGTTGTCTGCTCATATTAACAGTGGGGTGTTAAAATATTGATGGGCAGCTTTGTAAGCATGGGGCGATAGTGTTTCTGCAGAGTGATCTGGTTGACCATATCCTTGGGGGAACCCATGCTAACATCTTTAAATCTTTCCTATTGGGCTGCTCATCTTCCCAATGAAAACCTCTTCTAGCACTCTGCCAGTAGTCTGGCAGCCAAGGGAGAGGAGAATGCTTGAAACTTCTACAGCAATTGTGTAAATTTTCACTTCTCTCCTTGTTTTCCAGTGCTTTCACATTTGCTTGTTGTCTACCAGCCCTGAGATCTCTGATGTTAGCTTTTCTAGAGGAAACTTCTCCAGTCTTCTAAAAAGGCAGGGACATTTGAAAATGGTGATACGGGAATCTGTTTCCTCAAAAGACTTTCAGCCATTTATATCCTCTTTTCCAGAGAAATATGATCCCTTGACCTCTGAGCCTTTTGGGAGTTCTGTGGTTAAAACTGGACTCAGAGTTCCAGGAAGTGCTAAGTCAAGTACACTTCTGCATCTGATGTCCAGCTTCTAAAATTTTGTTCCCATTCTCTCTGTGCCTAGGGGTTTTCATATTTTAAATCCCATCATTATTATTATCCTTACAAAGTTTCAGGAGGGAGCAGAGCCAAAATCATGTGTCTAATCGAACACCTGTAACCAGAAGCATCACCAATTTAATCCAAAGTATAAATGATACCAGTAAGGTGTTCAGAACAGAAACAGTAGTCACATTATAGGCGGTGGCAGTCAGATCACGTCTGAACAACATCTTGCATTCTGAGAACCACAATCTGTGGTTGACAACCTATAGACTGCCCAGAGAAGAGAGATGACAGTGGGTCAAGATGCAAAACCCAATTCCATGAGAAGCAGCTGAAGAAATTATTGATATTTATCTAGAGAAAAGAAGGCTTCAGAGATGCCATGACCGAAATTTGAATGCAGCTAAGTTGAACACTGATGGGGTAATTATACCAACTCTCTGTTCAAAAGTTTTGAAAGGATAAGAACATCATAGCTCTTTTTAAATATTTAGTTGGCTGTTACATTCAAAATGGCTTAGACAGTAAGCTTGGTTTCAGGGGACATAAAAAGGAGAACTGAACCAAGTGAAAGCCAAACACGTTGGCTCAGTATCAGGAGAACCTACCACAGGAGTCTAGAGCACGGGTATGAACAGGGACCACGTGAGTAACACAAATGTGTGAACTGGCTGGATTATCATATTAGCAACTGAAAAGAGCATGGCACGCATTCAGTGAGCAGCAGTATGGGAAGATTCTAATTTTTCAAAAGAAGTCATACTTCTTGATACTTATTTGTAACATTCTAATTCTTGGACAGTAAATTATTTAAGAAAATTCTGTATCTTTTACCAAACATAAGGGTGGGATGAATTCATCCTATGGGACTCTGGGTTGGGACCTCTCTAATGCTTAGATCTAATACTGGCTATTTTCATTGGAATTGTCCAAGCAAGACTGGCTGGTTACGTATCAGGCACATCACTGAGAATAAAGTTGAATTAAGTAATGTCTAATTGCCTTTTCACATCAGAGATTCTGTGTCTGAAACTTGATTTTTTTTAAAAAAATGTAGTTGTCCGTGAAGTAAATGTGGCCTTTGAATCATACCTATTCTCTTGTTTTCGTTCCCCCTTCTTTTACCCTTTTCAGTCATTTAACGTCACTGTGCAAACCCTGCACAGAAACTGTGCTATTCTTAAGTGGCAATTTACATGTGTTTTTTTTTTTTTTAAAAAGCATCATCTAGGAATGAGGTATAATTGTAGGTTTCACTGATGTTAAGTGTTATTTGTGTTTTTCAATAATCTGCATAGTCACAATACCCCAAAGTAGTGTTATTTGAATTATTTAATGGAAAAAAATAGCACATGCATGGTGGATTCATACTAATCATAATTTAAAAGCTGGGATATGTATTTGAGGCCATGATCCATTCCTCTAGCGTGCAGTTGAGGGGCTTGAGACCCAGAGAAATTAAATGACTTGCTAACTCGTGCCTGGTATATGGTACATGGTGTTGGGAAGAGTAAGAAAAGGAAGAGAAGACAGGACTTCGTTCCTAGGAAGTTTACAATCTCAAAGGAAGAGTCAGGACACCACACAAATATCTATTAGAAGCAATTAAAGTACAGAGGATCCAAAATGATGTAATTATGCTTCGTTACAATTACTCCTGATGGCTTAGGAATTTCCTTCAACCAAACAAGAAGTGATACTTTGAACCTTGAACTCAGGACAAGCTCCATGCTGTGTGGCTTTCCCCATCTTTTTCTATGATCCTCCATCTCCTTCCTGCCACTGCTTCTATGCTGGAAACTTTCATCATCAAACGACTAAGTAAATTGGGAATGAGAGATGTATAAAAGAGTAATAATGAAGAGTAAATGTTAGCTACCAAATAATTAGCTTGCAACAAAATCAACATTAAAATGAGTGCCCCCTTACATTTGATAAGGAGGTACTGAGAATTTGCTAAGAACGTTAGTATATTTCTCTCCACTTTCCATAATGTAGTGTTGACTCTTTCCATACAATCCTGATTTCTTCTCATAAAGAAAATATAGAAAGTGATCATCTTAGCTCCATAAATATGAATACTGTTCAGGAGACAATTACTAAGAGAATGAAGTTACAAATTAAATAATTCCATTTTCTTCCTGACACATTAAAGTAAGAAAGACATAAATATCAAAGTCCTAAGCTTATCATTTAAAAAATAACTGTCTCCTGACTAAGACAGTTTAAACACATACAAAGATAAGGTGACAGCCTTTCATGAAAAGAGAACGCGAGCTTTGAAATTTAGTGTGATGTTTATAGGTGATCTTCCAAGAAGATACGTGGAAGGTATTATTCATTGCAGGAAACTGGAAGGTATAATGTGATGGAATAAGGATCACATTTTTCTCTTTGAGGTGATTTATATTTAAATTAGTTCTCTGTAATCCTTTAAACTAGAGCGCAAATTGGTTATCAAAGTCCTTTGCTGTAAGGGTTGTTTTACATAATAATGAATTTCACAGAAGCTCCTCAAAGGGAAATATTGATTTAGGCAACATCACAAGGTATTTCAGTTACAGCAACACTTCAGTGCCACAGACAGCATATAAGAAACTTTCTGAAATCTAAATTTCTCTATTAAGACGTGTAGGCAGCATACCTTTATATCAATATCATTGTCATAGGAATTTTTAATAAAAAGATTCAGCTTTGTCTATCATTTCTTATCCACTTTAACTAAATGAATGCTGATGAGAGTCCACCACATGCTAGATATATGGCTGGTGTTTTTAAAAAATGGGCTGTATAAAAGGAGCAGTCAGTGTTCATTTGTGTACATATGTTTGTGCTACTGCCAAGCCCCCAAAAGTTCCAATTATTAGGCCTTTACTCCGCGTGAGGTACGACGCCATGTAACTTACATATGCCACTTCATTCATTTCTCACAGTGTGAGGAACCATTATTACCTCATTTTATAAATGAGAAAACTGAGGCTAAGTCACTGGTATGTGAATTTCGAATCAGAACTTATTTCTCTCACCCATGATGCTATCCTACCACCTCACATCTGGCTTCTTTTCATCCTGGAGCCCCCTACGTCTCATGGCCGGAAGTAAGCTCTAGTCCTCCCCCCACGGATACAGTCAACAAACAGGCAGTCTCCTCTTTGTTATAGCTCGGGGCCCCAGATCCCAGACCATTCTCATGGAGTAGGAATTTCCCAGGTAGCCTCATCTCAGTGAAATCCTGGGATTAGGCCCTGGGTGGAACCTGAGACTGAGACTATAAATTGGAAAGGGCACTGAATTCACTCATAAGACCTGGTTTGAGACCTAAGTCTATCACTAGCTAGTTATGTGGTTGCGGAAAAAGCAATTTACCTCGTTGGACCTGTTTTCTCATCTGTGAAGCGGCGAGTTTGAATTTGATTATAATGGCTTCACAACCGTATTATTTATTTTTTAAAAAGTAAAGCTCTTTTAGTAAATTAAATCTTATATTGAATCCCAATATATAAGACAGATACAGGTAGAGCTCTACCGATTGGAGCAAGGAGGAGGAGTTCATGGATGAGTTCATCTCCTTCCTGGGGCTCCTTCTAACCCTTATCTCATCTTCAAGGAGACTCTGACACATCCAAGACCTTGCAGAATACAATTTTCAAACTATGCACAAGCTCATCTCTAAGTTAATCCCAGTTCTCACATACTATGATTTTAAAAATATCTGTAGCCACGTGAAAAGGGCATTAGAATTGTATTAGAATCGAACTAGGGTCAAGGCTGATAATTCAAAGGAGAGAGGATGTTAAGTCATAAAGGATGTAATCAAACAACTTGGCTGTGGGTGACCAGGGACATTCTAGATGCTAAGGATCCTGAAACTGGGTACTGAAGTCTTTGAAGTGTTGCAGCAATGCAGGAGCTGAGCTTTGTAATCATGGCTTTTGAAATCTGTTAAATTTTGCTGTAGTTAATTTAACAAAATGTGAATACTATTACAGCCTGACAGTATTATTCCATTAATCCATTTTATTTTCTTAAAGTTTTCTTGATACTGAGATATAAACTTTTAATGATGATCCAACTATTACTTATTATTACCATCAAAATACTTTTCCCTTTGTTAAAAATATGGATTTTAGACAAATTGGTTCATGTTGTCTAAAAAATAAAAACTCAAGCCCCATTGTTGCAACTCGAGGCTTGAAGACTTTATTCGAGCATCTGTATTAAACTCTGTTAAACTCAGCCTGGGTCCCCCCGGACCTGCTCTGTCTCCGTGATTGACAGTGTTTCACTGACTTAATTCCGACATGTCTGTGGCCACAGATCCTTTTCACTTACCTGCCTCAGCCTTCTGCTGCTTCTCAATCTTCTCCAGGCGCCCTAGCAAGGAGTCTATTTTAGTTTTGATCTGGGTTAATTCTTTCTTGATTGTCTGTAACTCATCTGATTTCACTAGAAAGGGGAAAAGGGAAAGAAAGCAACAGAACGTCAAATGCACCATGACTCACTCAGAACCCAACTCACAGACACCCATGTGTTCTCAAGACTGTGTCAAGGCACACAGGATCCTTTTCAATCTTGTCAGTTTCTCATTACTTCCAGTGACCCTGGAGTACTGGATGACTTTGACAACTACAAACAGTGAGTCTCAGTGACGTGAGCATTCAATGCTAAATCTTTTCACTGAAGGTTATGCCAAGGGATAGAGGATTCTAGAAATATTTTATAAAACAACTAAATGATGCTAAATTTACTTCTGGCAAATAATAGAGTAAATCCACAGTGTAAAATGGATTTGGATTAAGGAATGATTAAATCATGACAGGTATGTTAATACGACTTTGAGGACTATGTTGTAATATCTATTTCAGCAGTCAATGATATTTTTAATCCAGTTCCTTGATGATTTAAAGCACAGTATACATTTATCCTCTAAAGAAATGCATTAGATGTGAAAGAACTCTCTCCAACTTACTGAACTCTTCCTACTTCCTCTGCTCTTTGTTTTGGAATGAGGGAGTGAGTTGTGCTTGCCTCTCTCTAAGCCCTGGGGCTGGAGGAAAGGAAATTCACTGAAGTTCCCACAGATATTTTCTAACAGTAGTGGTTCCCAGTCCAGGGTTTCAGTGCTTAGTATGGTTTCAAAGAAAAAAGAATGGGGACTAATATAAGATGGACAACTTTCCATTTTGCCAAGTAAGGATGTTAATAATAACAACAACACAGCAACCATCCTATTACCAACTATAATATGTATTTTATAAAGAAAGGGGCTTAAGAAAAGGAAAATCTCCTATTTAAAGGACAATCCTTGAAATGAAATATGTTTATATTTATTAAAAACTCACTACCCTGTTCTTATTTTCTCACTTTTCTGAGAGCCATTGAATACTTTGCTATGAACCCACAATAATCAGATCAAAGATTTTAAAACTATAGAACAGCAACACCTGCCCAGGAGTTTTCACTAGGTGAGATTTGGGGTCTCCACTCCTCAGTAGAGAGCTGCGCTTCAGGATCTGGGGCATACATCGCAATTTCAGCATTTTACTCTTCTCTGTCACTTTTCCTTTCAAGTTTATAATGATTTCAGCTTGTATATTCCCCAGAAATTTCTGAAGAAATTAAGAATTTAGTTTGATTCTTGAGTCTTCAGGAAATTTTTTATAAGTAATAAAAACTAAATGCAATCTATGTTTGTTTGAAATAGAGCTATTTGTCAACTAAAATATATGATACAGGGCCCAGGCCAGTGGCCAAGTGGTTAAAGTCCTATGTGCTCTGCTTCGGTGGCCTGGGTTTGTGGGTTCGGATCCCAGGCTTGGACCTACTCCACTCACCAGCCAAGTTGTGGAGGCGTCCAACATACAAAAAAATAGAGGAAGATTGGCACAGATGTTAGCTCAGGGTTAATTCTCCTCAAGCAAAAAAAGAGGAGGATTAGCAATGAATGTTAGCTCATGGCGAATCTTCCTTAGCAAAAAAAAAAAAAAAAATACATACGCTAAATTATGCATCAATGTACATTAATTGCTCAAAGGAAGAACAGATTTTTTTCCAATATAAAAATGAGGAATCATTTTCCTTATGCAATCAGAAATTTTTATGAAAGGCAGATTTTTATTTATGATGCAAAGTAGTTTGCAAAATAAAAACTGCAAGAATCAGGGACCCTGTGGAGTGTTCCTATTATGAAGAACCAAACTGAAAGAAGAACACAGTTTAAAATAGAGAATTGCTCCTTATGTCAATTATTTCAAAGACATCTAAGCGGCATTGTTAAATTGCAGCTAAATTTGAAAAATTGTCATCTGTCACAATTGCAAATTGATTCTGCTTTGAAGAATGATTTTCATTCCCTTTGATGGAAGCATGTCATGTAGTTTTACTTAAACCTATCAAATTTAATGGAAAACATTTTATTGTATAACATTAGATTTCAGTGCAGGGGAAATGGGACTGTGGCTGGAAACTAATGGAATATATCTCTTAGTAAATGGAGCCACTTCTCATCCCAGGAATGCAGTCGACTAATTTTAATTTATTTATCTCCTTAATAAAACATAAACAAACCACCAGTGCCCCATTTTATAGAAATACATCACAAACCAACTAAAACTCCGGACTCACCAAGTAGGAACTTATAAGAATTGAGGGAGCCAAGATTTCCTTTAAGTTTAGACTCACGTCTAGCACTGTAGGAACAGCTTTAAAGATCAAAGCAAGATCATTATAAAATTTGGGTCTAATTCGTTGATGCTATTCAAGCTTAGGGACAACAAGGATGTAATCCAGACAGGTTCTGTCTGCTCTTTCCTGGCCTCTTCCAGGAAATGCCGAATCTCTCCAGCCCTGGGCAAATTGCCTGGCTCCAATCTTGGAACGGCTAGCGGCACATGCTCATCAAGGTTCTGCAAAGCAGGGGTTAGAAATTGTCTTGGCTGCTTCTTGAGCAATTGTGGAAGCTGCTTCCTCACTGTACTTCAGTGCTGTCCTTGGGAGGAGGCCTGCCACTTGCCTGCCTGGTTGGCTGTGGTCCTGTTTCTCCCTTTCCTCAGTAGGACTCACTCTCTACTGATTGGGGATGCTTCTGTGCTGCGCTGCCCGGTTTTCAGATGGAATTCCTGAGATGCGCCACCTCCGTGTCTGAAGTGCTTCTCTCTAACTCTTCTCTACTTTTCATCTACACTTCGCTCCTGTAAACAATTTCTTTACTGCACCATGGATTACATTAATCCTCTGTCTATTTTTACTTACTTCATTAAAATAGATGTATACTTTCCAACTATAGGTTTCTAAGCTTAGAATTTTAAAAATCTTTGCATCTTTGATTTCTGAAAGTTTTCCAAAACAGAAGTGAGTTCAGAATTAAGGAGAGTCTTAGATACAAAGCATCCTAGTCCATTTTCTTGTTTTTTATCTTCCCATCTTTTTTTTTTCCTGTCTGTTTTCATTGCTCTCTTAATCGGGCTTCTGCCTTCAGCCAGCCCAACCTATTGCACAGTGACCTCCAGGTAATATTTATGTCATAAGCCTTTCCTACTGAAAACTCCCAGAAAGTCCCCATTTCTATAGGAAAAAGGCCAGAAGACAAACAAAGACACATGCAAAAAACCAAACTCTTTAAACTGGTCTTCAGGTTCTGCTCCCAAGTTTCCAAACATTCCCGCTGTATATTCCATTTCCTCTCAAAGCACACTCTTCACTTGAACAGAAAAGCTTAGTGCTCAATCAAATAGTGCATGGAACCAGGCGGATGCTGGTTCACATCTGTGTCCCGTGGGGAGTCACTTGCAATCATTAAGATTCAGGTTTGACATCTCTATAGCTTCCATCCTCTACCTTAGAGGCTTGTTATAAGAATTTAATGAGATCACACACATAAAGCGCTTAGCACCATGCCCAGAACATCATCAGGACCAATAAACAGCAGAAGCAGAGATGCTATTATTTCTATTATTATTTATATATGATATACAATTATAATTATATTTTTCATCTTAAATTATAAGCTTCTTGAGAGTGAAGACCGGAGCAGGCGTTGAAAAATTTCAGAAGTCAAGCTTTTGAATGTTTTCTGTGTTTTAATAAGTTCCTTCTCCTCTTATCGACTGATGGAGCTCATGATGTTTACCATGAGTTCCTGGGCTTGGAAGTCTGTCCTCCTCAATTAAAAATACTAACAGGTTTACAAAGAGATCTTAAATCAGATTAGTATCTAATGAAAACTTTCTCTCTTCTGATCATAAACCAGATCCATGAAAAATTGTTCAGATTCCTGATTAAGAAATTATTCTGACCTCTGATGACGCAACATTTTAAAAAGAAGGAATTTTAGACAGTAGTCTGAAGCAAGATACATTCATGGGTTTACCCCTTCAAAGACTCTACAACCAAACTCTCTTGAATAGAGAGAGGGCATCCAATTCCTTCTTTTCTTTATTTCCTTCCTCCCTTCTTCCCTTCCTTCCTTCCTTTTCCCCTTCATCCCTCCCTCCCTCTCTTCTTCCTTTCCTTACTCCCTCCCTCTTCCTCTTTCTCCTTTCCTCTCTCCCTCCTTCCTTCCTTTCCCCTTTTCTTTCTCTCTCTCTCTTCTTGCATTCTTAATAAAACTTAGCTCAATGTCTTGAGCACAGTAAGAAATTAGCAAATACCGTAAAATTTGTGGTGTGTGGATATGTAAGTATTGTCACTGCAGGCCAATTTAAACCAGACCAACGAATCTTACTGAAAGCTTTGTGTATGTGCCAGGCACTAAATTGGAGCTGACTGTCCAAAGGGGAAATAGATAAGCAAACAGGAGGTGCAAAGAGAAAATCAGCATGGAAATACGCTTTTTATCAGAAGCACAATGATGAAAGAATAAGAAAAGAACACCTGCCTTTGGCAACCACCCTTTTGCATTTTTTCCCAATTCCACTTCAATTCTCCAAATCCATAATCCTCATCTTTGCAGACACATCGCATGGAATATAATGCCTTTATTTTGATGTAGAGTATTAGGTAGTAAGAGTCAGGAGTATTTTTTTTTTTACTAAGAATAATACTGAATACTTTTAGCCAGCTCACTGTTATATAATTGTTATGTAAAAGTTCCCTAATGTAGACAAGCTGGGGATTTGGGAAAATTATATCTAATTACTGAAGATTATGCATTTTGCAATTTAAAAATTATGAATGTTAGAATTTGAGAAAACTGCCTTACTTCCCAGGACACTCCAAATTACCTTCCCTTGCTTACTCTTCTGCTTGTGTTTCTAATTATCTTGGGCTCTAGTCACAATTTTCATCATCTCTTGAAAGTGTCTTTTCTTTTGAGACATCCATACCTTTGTTCCCGTTGTTTTTATGGTCTGCCACGCATGCTCATTTCCTGCACTTGGTAAATGCCATCTAATTCTTAAATATCCAGCTCAAATGCTGCCTACACAGGAAAGTCATCCTCAACCCTCGATCCTCTTCTTTAACAAACTCATCCTCCTTCCACCCATACTTCTTTCAGATGAGACTTTGAATGATCATTTCTTTAAATGTCTCTCTCCCTGACAAAAGCAGGAACTGCTCTCATTTTTTAACTCAAGCATCTAACATATTTGCCCAACAATATTTATGGAGACCCATCATTGCCCAGGCTCCTCCCCAGGAGCTGGGGATACGTTAGTAAATAAGAGAGGCAAAAATGTCTGAAATCATGGAACTGCCATCTAGGCGTGGAGTAATACAATAAACAAATATATTTTATATATGTGTGTGTACTTGTGTATGCGTGTGTGTGTCTGTCTGTGTAATGCAGACAAAAAGTTAGGGAAGTTCTGGTTATGGAGTGAGACTTGTCAATTTATATAGGGTGGAGAAGGCAAGCTCTACTGATAAAGTGACATTTGAGCAAAAGTCTCAGTGGGAGGAAGTAAGTCATGGGTCTATCTAGGGGTGGTGGGATGGGCGAAGGTGTGTGGCACAGGAATGGTAAATGCAAAGGTCTGAGACAGGACTGTACTTGATGTGTTTTAGTGACAGCAAAGAGGCCACTGTGGCTGGAGTGGAAGGAGCATATGAGAGAAGAGAACAAGAAGTTAGATGGCAAGGTGGAGAGTGGAGAAGGGGGAAAAGGATTATGGCGGAGATTGTATAGAGTCTTGTTGGCCAAAGTAAGTACTGAGGCTTTTACTGTGAGTGATATAGGGGCCGGCTGCTACATCTGAAGAGAATTCTTCTGACTCTGTGTTGTGAAAAACTGTAGGGGGGCAAAGGCACAATCAGTGAGATTGCTAAGGAGACTGTGGAAATAATTCAAGGTGGGAATGATGGTAGAATGGATTGGACCAAAGTATTAGCAGTTGGGTGGTGAGAAGGAGACAGATTCTGCCTATGTTTTAAAGATTGAGGGGAAAGCATTTGTGGATGATTGGAAATAAAGTGTAAGTGAAATAGAGGAGTCAAAGAGAACTCCAAGATTTTTGGCCTGAGTAACCGAGAAAATGGAATTGCCATTTGCTAGGATAGGAAAGACTTCTAGAGGCTCAGGTTGTAGGGGGAAGCTCAGAAGTTTTGTGATGAGTCTGCCCTAGTAGATGAGTATACAAACATAACGGTAGTTTAGAAGACATCCGTAACACTACCTTCAAAGGAAAAACGTCTCCCACTCTTTTCCTCTAGATAAATTCTACAACAAAAAGCTTTACAATAAATTATAGACAAAAGAAAACATATTGTCACAATAAAAATCTCTGGTTTTCCAGTTGAGTATAATACTTTGTTTTTCTGTGGGCAGTTATAGGGCTTGAATTTAGAATTATTCTTCAAGATCAGCAAAATGATAAATGAAAAAAAAATAACAAAGTTCCTAGGATAAATTACTTTAGCTTGCTTTTAGGCAAGAGCGACACTAGAGAAACTAGGAGTCAGGTTACATTGTACAGATAATCTTAAATATTTTCCTAAACTATCATAGTAGTATTTAGTTCGAAAAAAAGAAGCCATATTAAACCATTTCAGATCTTCTCTCTCTCTTAAGAGTTCATTGATTTGATGATAAATGTTATTACATTCTGATACAGTCAACAAAATGATGTTTGTGCCTTTTGCTGTAACATGAGATATAATCCAAAAAGGAAATGAAGCACATGGGATGATACCATCTGCCTATATCAAAAAATGTGTGCATTTGTGATTTATGTGGTGAAAAACATTTCAATTTATTTTAGTCACCTGTGGGGCAAGTCTATTCAGGGACAAATAAAGAATCTTCAGTGAACTGTCTAGAACAGTGGTCCTTAACAGAGGGTAATATTGCCCTGCAAGGACATTTTGCAATGTCTGGAGACATTTTTGATTGTCAAGACTCAGAGAGGGTGGTGTTACTGGCATCTGGTCTGCTAAACATCCTACAACCTAAAGCATAGCCCCCCACACCACACCAAAGAATTATCTGAGCAAAATGTCAACAGTGCTAACCGGTAGAAACCCTGGTCTAAATAATTACATACCATCCTTCACCAACATCATGCTTCCTATAAACTATTTAGAAAATTTTAAAATGTTTGTAACCATATGGACTTTAACAATAATTCACATTAATTTATATTTCTCTTTTTATTTATTTCCCCCAGCCTTTGATAAATTATGTATTGAAAAAAATTAGATAATTTGCGTAGAACTTAATTTATCAATCACTTGTACAAACACTATTTCATCAATAAGGAACTTGAAAATCTGAATATTTACCTGACATTCTCAACATCACATCATGACTTTGCATAATGTAATAATCTGAACACGCAGAGTTGAGGTTCAAACCTAAGTCTTCTCACTATATGCTGTACGCTCTTCGTCGTGCCATGCAGCTTCATTTGATACGAAAAATATGATTATCAGGTTTAGTTCTTTCCTTTGCTATGAATTAAGGAACCACAGATTTCTGAATTAGTCACGTCTGGACAAAATGAGGCCCACTGTTTTTCTTACAGTGGATTTTAAGAAGTCTTTATCATTATCCCTTCAATTTGTCTGCTTCTGCTTCTGTCTGCTCCTTTCCTCTTATTCAGATATATTAAGGTAGTTTAATATGCAGAAGCTAATCTGCCAGTCTTGTAAATAGTTTTCACAAGTTAGACTTTCAAAGATTTTGATAAAATGAACTGAACAAATTGGTGTAATTCTCCCCTTATATATGTAAACGTAGTTTGGCATTTACCACCCCTGTGGATAGAATTTCCTAGAAAAAGGAGTTACACATATGTGTGTAATCATAATATCTATGCCTATATACATCTATACCAATTCTTTCTATATATTTTTAGAAAGAGAAAATGAAATGGAGAGTGAGTACATTATTTTAGTCGATAACTATACATTAAATGCCTATTGTATGCATCCATACATCCAGCATTTCATAGCAGCTGCACATATACCATCTCATTTAATCCTTACGATGAACACACGAAGCATGTAATAGTAAAATTGTTCTATGCATTAGAACTGTGAATGCTAGAGAAGTTAAGTAATGTGTTTAAGCTGGCCTAGCAAAGAGGCAACAAATTCAAGTTCGAGTGGGTTGCCTGACTCAAAAGCCATGGTTTATGTTTGTTTGTTTGATTCTTTTTTTCCCCCCCAAGCCACGAACTTATCATCATGATGGACTGCCACCTTGGTCTCATGGAGTTTATAATTAGTGGAATAAATAAATACGTAAACAACTTAGTATAACAAATAGGAAATAAAATGTGTAAAATAATGGAAGAATGCACCTATCGCTTGATATTGAAGTTATTCCCTTCATTTTGATCTCCCCCACCAGACTGTAAGAGCCTGAAAATGAGGGTCCTATCATTATGTCTATGGAATATTAGTTCCTTGGGGGTCATGTCTATTTCATCTATGGAATATTAGTTCAGCCATTCTGTAGTCATGTAGTATGTGCTGATGAACTGAAGTTATGTCAACCACGTGGGCAAAGACAAGAGAAATAAGTTTTCATGGGACTAGTTGACTGATTGTGAAAATATTCATGAAGGAATGGGTCCTTGAACTGCAACTGGAAGGATACTTTGCATTTTAGCAAGCAAAAAAGGTCTTCCAAGTAAAGGAAGTAGCAAATCTTAAATTACAGAGCTTGAAAATGTGCATCCACACCTTTGCTTTTAGACCCCAGATTGCAGGCTAGAATTGGTCTCCTTGTTTCACTAACTCAAGATATTCTATGACCAATTCTCTTTGAGTTGCAGCATTTCTAAAGCTACAGCTCATAGTCAACTATGAAATGTACAAAAACCAAAAAGTAAAGTGCAAACATCAAAAATAATATTGGTGACACATATTCCACAAATATTTAAGAGTATACTCTGTGCAATGCAAAAGTAACTTAAGAATGGATTTGTAATCTAAAATGGAGAGATTAGATGTGCACACAAATAACCATATTAAGAAGCAGAAGGGCTTAAGTCCCAAAATAGGAAGCTGAACAACTGAACTGGTTTGGGTTTAGAGGACCAATGATGCCCTTGCAGCACAGAAAGGTCCAAACTTGTTTCATGAGAGTGGTATTGCCTGAGCTTGAAAGACAGGTAAGATGATTAATTATGCTTATTTGTACATAAGATAGACAATACAGTTGATAACATATTTCTTACAATAAAGAAAAGGGCTTTCAGGTGGAAGTACATGAACACAAATTTGGAAACATTTAAGTAAGTGCTCAATTAAGCTAGAAGGAAAGTGGGTGGGGGTGGAATTGGGAATGGAAGGACCAGGTCAGATGTATCTTGAGAAGTACATTGATGAGTTTGGATTCCTATTTGGAAAATGGTAGTAATTTTGAATTTTGAGTGAGGAATCGACAAAACATTTGGTTTATAATAATTCCACAGTTGGGCACGGAATTAGTGAATTAGGGGAGACCCTAGAGGCAAGAAAATTAGTCAAGAGATGATCAGAGTAGTCAAGACTCTGCTTATTAGGACTTGATCTAGGAAAAGGGCAGAAGAGGAAGAAGGAGAGGTAAGAAATGTTATTAAGGTTTATTGATAGGATTCATGCCCACATGCTTTCATAATCCCACAGAAGAACGATCAGACCCTTTGTGGAACTGTTAGTGGAGAAAAAACATAAGTTCTACAGTAGAACTGAGAACCATCTCAAATACTCATAAGCTATATTGATAAAAAGAAGTTTGTTGAACGTTTTGCTATTTGCCTTTTTTTCTGTCTATATTTCTAAATCTGGTTACATTAATGAGCCACATTAAAGCTTAGTGAAAAAACCGAAGCAGAGATGCTCACAAATGCATTTATTTATTATAAATACATTATAATTGTTTTGGTTGGGCTGCTGTGTATCTAAATATTAGGTTGTGATTTTAGTGGGGATTTATTATTCTCTTTATACAAAGTGCTAGTCCGTGTTCAGACCGTGAAGCCATGTGCATCTGAGAAATTCAGTGTGTTTACTAAGATGAGCTAAATGGGCCTGAATCTCATTCTCTGCAATTAATTACTTAACTAAATAACATCCAAGAATTTGGCTCTCAAAATAAAAAGAGCTAGAGGAAAGACCAAGATTTCCACATATAACCCCCATGTGACTGGCTGAATTTCGTCTCCCCCTAATCCCACCCCTGCCCCAAATCCATATGTTGAAGTCCTAGCCCCCAGTAGCTCCGAATGTTGACTGTATTTGGAGATAGGGCCTTACAGAGGTAATCAAGTTCAAATGAGGTCATTAGGATGGGCTCTAATCCAGTATGACTGAGGTTCTTATAAGAAGAGGAAATCTGGACACAGACACAGAGAAGGAAGACACAGGGAGAAGCCAAGACACCTCTACAGGCCAAGCAGAGCGGGCTGACACAGACCCTTCCCCTACGGCCCTCTGAAGGAACCAACACGGCTAATGCTTTGATCTCCAACTTCTGGCCTCTAGAACTATGAGAAAATAAACTTCTGTTGTTTAAGCACCAAGTCTGTGGCACTTCGTTATGGCTTTCCTAGCAAATGAACACACCTGTATAAATTTCTTAAACTATCCTTTTGATCAGGTAGCATTTTGCTGAGTCTTTTCGCTCAGTCCTAGATGAAATTCAAACTTTTCAATATTCTTCACAATTTTTCATTATTCTTTTACCCAACTTTTTCTTTTATTTTGCTTAATCATAATATCCTCAGTTTCTTAATTGACATTCCTGGCAATAAATCTTTGCCTTAGATAATAATAATAACTATTATTATTATTACTATTATCATTTATTATCTATTAAGACTTTCATAATAGAAGATACTGTTTTAAGAGCTTTCCATGTGTTAGCTCATTTAGTCCTTACAACAGCTCTATGGAGAAAGCAGTAAGATTATCATTGTCATGTCATAGATGAGAAAACTAAGGTACAGCAAGCAAAGTATCTTGCCCCAAAATACACAGAGCCACTACTGGATTCCAGTTACTGTAATTGCCTGTCCCATGATATTGACTACTATACCCTGTAGTAGCAGTAGTAATAATAATAATGGTAATAATAATAATTAACCCCAATGAACATTGACTATGTGCCAATATCTACCTAAGCTCTTCATGTGCATAAGCAGTTTAATTCCCACAACAACCTATTGGATACTCAGAATCATTATTTCCATTTTGCAGATAGGAAACAGAAGCATAGAGGGGTTGAAGGATTCCCCAAGGCCACCGTGGTGGTATGTGGGGGAACACGGATCTCCCCCGCAGGCAACCTGACAGCAAAGCCTCTGTTCTTTTCCACCTATAGACTGCCTCCTGGAAAGTGAGAGCCTCTCAGGCTCTATCTTTCCAAATCCACCTACCCTTCTAAACTCACTTCAACATCCTTATGAAGCCTTCTCTAACCCCCCTCTGGCCAACATTAATTTCTTTCCTTAAAAACCTAACAGCAGAATATATACTTGGCCCAAGATAATGGAAGGATGGGGATGTTTAATGACTCTCGGCTGGATATTAACATTGTTTCTCTGACTGATGCTTTATCCCCATATTTAAATCACATGCTTTAGGGGGAAAAATCCAACACAACACTTCCCTAATGATGGGGATAAGTTCTCAACAACTATTGTTTAAATTTAATTGAACTGTCTTTAATTTTCTGTTAGCTGATTCCGGGCTTTTATACTAGTCTGTCACCTATTCTGTCATCAAAAGTGGATTGACAGCACCCCAAAGGCATCCAAACTTATTAGGATTTTTCTTGTTAGACGTTAGAATCTAAATTAATGATTTAAAGAAACTGATTTAACAGAATTTTTTTCAGAGGGTACTGGTTTTTTCACTGAGAAATGGCAGCTAACGCTCACAGGTATTCACGTCTTCTCTTCTGTACAGTGCTTATTAGCAACAACACACCCTCTGTCTTATGATTCCAGGATGTGGGACGAGACAAATGGATTATAGTTTTAGTTCAAGTTGCTTTGAAAAGGAGAGAAAAACCTAGTAGTAGTCTATTTCTTTTTAAAGAGCAATCCACTTTAAACACTTATCAGTACTCAGCTTTGGCAAACTGTCACATTAATATATTTTTTCTTTATATGGTTTTCTCCGCAGTGGAATTTAGTCATTTTAAAAATTCTGAAATAAGAAATGACAAATTGTCCAGACTATAACATTAATTTCCTCTTCTGAACTTGCCAAGTCATTAAATACTGGGAAACAGCTATTAATAAAAGAGCTAGATATATACCTCAGTAAATATTCATTCACATAAGTCAATATTAACACAGTACATTTTACACTTTACCCAAACTTGTCATTTGTGATTTGAATTTGAAAATTACTGTTATTTCCAGACACCAGGCTAACTATAGAAGTACTATCAAATAATGAATATTTATATACATATATATATATATTTATATACATAGATGTATATATGTGTGTGTATATATAACACAGTCTGCCAATATGCTTTTAGAGAGAATGTGCAATCATGATTCTGCTATGCTTGCCAGTGAATTATCTATAAATCTTCTTTAGATCTATTTTTCACTAATAATACTAACCTACAGTTAACTTTTTTGCAATTGAGCTGCTAAATGTATGAACTATATGAAACATACATAGTATTGATCAGTCTGTTGTCTTTCTATACTAATAATTTTATTAAAATTAACACAACTTGAGAGTTAATATATCTACAATAATTATTATTTAAATAATATTGAATAAATTTTATATATTATTCAAATATTTATTTGAATAGTTATTTTACCAGATGGCCCTTATAAAAGATTTTCATCCCATAATTTATCTAATATTTCTGCCTATTACTTATTTCTACCCATTACTTTCCAGAGTCATAAAGGTACTCTGGGATGCACAATTCCAAAGGAGTGCTGCAGAAAAATAAAATACACCAAATTTATTTCAAAGCATCTCTGGTTTATATTAAGAAGTCCAGTTTCAGACTTAGCCTTCCCTCAAGACCATCTCATCTGTCACACAAAACCAGAAAGAGAAGATCAAATTAAACCAATGGTTCCACCGCTGGATTGAAGAATAGATTCTCATCTTATGTGTAATTCAGTGACAAACTGCAATGCAAGTTTGTATTTTTTCTCCAAGTAGGTGACTTTGGCAATTTGCTTTTCTATAAATATCCTTTCATTATTTACTTATTCCAATGTAAGAAAAAAGTCAGAGTTTTTCAATATTTTGAGATTTCTGAGGGATAGAAACATGAGTACACTCTATGGTTGGGTGATTCAACCTACAAAAAATAATATTAAATTAAATTATAAAATAAAATCAGATAAATTATGGCTGACATGGAAACTGGAAGAGCATCCACATATACCTAAGATGCCATGTCCTCTGAAAGAACGAGGCATGGGATTACAACATTTTTACATGCTGAGGTTGGAGCAAGTACTAAATATACAGGTGCTGGAAAAAGACTAGTCTCTACTAGAAGCCAGGGAAGAATCTTAATGATCCCCAGGTTGGTGTGGAAGGGAGGGAAAGATCTAGTAAATTCTCTTAGAGTGAGGACTATACCTAGCCCCTTGCAATATATAACCCTTGGAGAGTCTGAGGGTCCCATTGACTCCAGAAGCATTGCCTGAGGGGAGATGCACTGTTGGGTGGACAGCCTTTCTCCATTTAACCTGAAAACATAAAGGCCTTCCCACATGTCAAAGAGAGGTCCAAGATAACTACTACTCAATTGTGTAAGAAATCCCATCGGCTCTTAGTCCCTCACTGCCCAAGAGAAAAAAAACAGCACGATGTGCACAGATATGAGGGAGTTCTATAAGAAAGCAAGCAATTAATGAAACAGCTTTTTGTAGGAGGGAGATGAGGCAAATAACTAGAACAGGTGGATACTATGGATGCAAACCCACGTCAGAAAATGTTAATAAAAGTGCCATGGAAAAGGAGTCAAGAACATAAATGGGGAAAAGCCAGTCTCTTCAATAAACAGTGTTGGGAGAACTGGACAGCCACATGCAAAAGAATGAAACTGGACCACTGCCTTACGCCATACACAAAAATCAACTCAAAACGGATGAAAGACTTGAACACAAGACCTGAAACCATAAAACTCCTAGAAGAAAACATAGTTGGTAAGCTCCTTGGCATTGGTCTTGGTGATGATTTTTTGGATCTGACACCAAAAGCAAAGGCAAAAAAAGCAAAAATAAACAAATGGGACTACACCAAACTAAAAAGCTTCTGTACAGCAAAGGAAATTATCAACAAAATGAAAAAGGCAACCTACTGAATGGGAGAAATTATTTGTAAATTATAAATCTTAAAAAGGGTTAATATCCAAAACATATAAAGAACTCATACAACTCAACAACAAAACAAAACAAACAATCCAATTAAAAAATGGGCAGAAATGTGAATAGGCATTTTTACAAAGAAGACATACAGACGGTCAACAGGGACATGAAAAGATCCTCAACATCCTTAATCAACAGGGAAATGAAAACCAAAACCACAAGTGATTTCACCTTTCACCTGTTAGAATGGCTATTATCAAAGAGACAAGAAGTAACAAGTGCTGGCAAGGATGTGGAAAAAAGGGAACCCTTGTGTACTGTTGGTGGAGCCACTAAGGAAAACAGTATGAAGGTTCCTCAAAAAATTAAAAATAGAATTACCATATGATACAGCAATTGCACTTCTTGGTATTTATCTGAAGAAAATGAAAATACTAATTCAAAAAGATATATGCACCCACATTTTTTTTGCAGTATTATGTACACTAGCCAAGATATGGACACAATCTAAGCGTCCATCAACAAACGAACAGATGAACAAATTGTGGTATATATACCCATACAATGCATTATTATACAGCTATAAAAAAGTAGGAAATCTTGCCATGTCTGACAACATGGATGGACCTTGAGGACATTATGCTAAGTGAAATAAGTCAGACAGAGAAAGGCAAATGCTGTATGATCTCACTTAAATGTGGAATCTAAAAACAAAAAACACAAGCTCTTAGATACAGATAACAGATTGGCGGTAGCCAGAGGTGGAGGATGAAAGGTGGGCAAAACGCATGAAGAGGATCAAAAGGTACAAACTTCCAGTTATAAAATAAACAAGTCATGGGGATATAATGTACAACATGGCAACTAGTTAATAATACTGTATTACATATTTGAAAGGTGCTAAGAGAGTAGATATTAAAAGTTCTCATCACAAGAAAAAAAATTTTAACTATGTATGGTGACAGATGTTAACTAGACTTGTCACGGTGATTATTTCACAAATATACAAATATCAAATCATTATCTTGTACACCTGAAAATAATATAATGTTATATGTCAGTTATACCTCAACAAAAAAAAATGCCATGGCAACTCTTAGACAGAGGTAATGACAAACAAGAATTTCTAGGACTAAAAACTTGACTTCTGAATAAAAAATTGTTAGTAGTGAAATTTCTAAAAAAAATTGCTTTAGGAGAACAAATGTAGAAAGAAACTATCTCACAATAAAGAACAGAAAGAGAAAAAGAGAAAAAGAAAGGGAGAAGACAAAGAAGACAGAAGTTGGAGCCCTAATATGCAAATATGTGTCAAAAAGAAAAAAAGTGAGGGATGGAGAAAATTTTCCACTAATTACACATAAGAAAGACTAGAATCTTCATTTCAAAAGGCTCATAAAATCCAAACAAAATTAATAAAAAGATACACTTCTAGACATATCTTGCTGAGATTTCTGAGCTCTTAAAAATAAAAGTTAAAATTCTATGTTTCTGAGAGAAAGAAGAGAATACTAACTGAGAATAAAGAATGGTACTAACATCAGTCCTTATCTGGAATACTAGAAGTGACAAGATGTTGGAATAATGTTCTTAAGGTATTAAGGGGAAAAGACATATAATTAAATAATTCTAGATCAAGTCAAAATATGTATATGTGAGGACTTTTTCAGACATGCATAGATTGAGAAATTATGTTATTAATTTACCTAAGGAAATTATTTTAGAATCTGCCTAAAACTAAGACTTAAAGGAGAACAGGTGTAAATAATAAATCTCATACAATTTTAAATTAAGTCCTAATGTGTAATAATAATGACAGATACTGGGAGTTGGCACATAAGGAGAGGTACAGAATATTTGAAAAAGAAAAGATATATAATATATAAATATGTAACAAAAGTTGGGAGGTAAAACTCTAATCTACACTAAAAGCAGAAAATACATTCTGCTTATATGTCCACTTAGAAAATGTGATCAGTACAGAAGTGAGAGAAATTCTTAATAAGACACTCAAAAAAATTTTTATAACCCCATTCTGTCTCCACGATCCAAGAAAATTAGAAATCCAAATATAAAAGGGCCAAAAACAACTTGGCCATTTGAATATTAAGATATTTACTTCAAAATAACCTCTGGAAGCTACTATGCTCCTCTGCAGCCCTGGGGTGCACTGCAATTAAGCAGAATGACAACAATGCTTCCGCTGAGAACTATTGTTTTAAAAGTGACCACGGGGTGAAGAATCCACAGATCTTAAGATATTTCTATTTGAAACTAACTTAACAGCACCATTGTAGAAGAAGTCTTCCATAAACCTAGCAGACAAGCCAACGTTCAGTTTTCTAAAGCAAGAACCAACTTAGAGAATTTTCCTTGCTTTTGACAATAATCTGACAGCATTTAACACTCTGTTTAGAGGTTGCTGCAGAAACTCACTTTCTTCTGTTACTAAGGCTCAAAAAGGGAATTCACATTTATCTATCCGCCAAACAGAAAGATGAAGTGGGTAACTAAGTACACAGAGAACTGTAAATCTATGTAATTTGCTATTTAGGTTATATCAGCTGAGTCAAATTCTAATTCAAATTCTGAACACACCAAACTTTAGTTAGTTTCCAGAAGCATCGGTGCCTTCCTGCTTCCTGAACTAATAACGACAAAGCACATTCTCATGTAAAAATAGAGTATTTCGACAGTGACTCTTTCTTTGTACTTCTGATGGTGCTAAGGTAAAAGGCAGCGTTGTATAGTAGATAGCATATGGGTATGAGAGTTAAAAGATCTGGGTTCCAGTCTTGGCTCTACCATTTACTAGCCATGTGAACTTCTCTGGGTTCACTCATCGACAAAAGTGGGATAACAGTATTTGACTTACTTGTCTTAAAGGGTTGGGATGCAGAGTAACTACAGAGTCCCTACAATGGCCTACCAAGCTGCCCTGGAGCTCGCCTTCCCTCAGCTTCTCTGACCTTATTTCCAGCCATATTTCCCCTCCCTTCCTCTGCTGCATCCACACTGGCTTCCTTGCTGCTCCTTGACTATTCCAACGCAAGGTCTCTGCCTTGACCATTCCCTCTGCCTAGAACGCTCTGCCCCTGACAGCTTCAGACTCACTCTCTCACTCCCTTACTTCCTTCAGGTCTCTGCTCAAATGTCACCTGAATCTCTACTTTTTATGAACTAATGTGAAATTATGTAAATGTTATTTTTTATGACATTAAATATACTTTCAGACACATAACATAATAATTTAGAATAGTATGGTCAGTTACCCCTTTAACATCTCTGCTATATTGTTTGCCTGTCTTAATTATCCTAATGTTCAAATATTCAAAAGGTACTAACTTTGCACAATGTTTCTTTGAAAAAATTGTGTACGTACTTCCTTTTGAAATGGAATTGTTTCTCCACTAGAAGCAACGTGTACAATTTCAGGACTTTAATATGTTGCGAGCTAAGTGGGTCAAGAGCACAGTTACTGGCTTTGATAAAACAGTTTTCAAATTGGTCCTGGGTTTTTGTAGTTGTGATTGTGTCTGTGTCCCCTACTGAAATAGAGTGTGGTAGAAAACAGACATCAGCTCTCATCCATTTCCTTTTTCTCTAATACTCTGTACATAGCAGACACTCCGAAATTATCTGATTAATTTATTGAATACAGGCATTCATGCAATGATAATTATCCCCACCTTTTTAAAAAGGCAATAAAACAAGGAAGATTACTTACACTTAGAGCCTGACGAAGAAGACCCGCTGACAGTAGATCTTGATCCCCCTTTCATGGAAAAGACCCCTTTGCCCCTGCGAGTCGTGGTTACAGCCACTCTGGGACGCTTCAGCGGAATGACGGCGCGGGGAGGTGGAGGCACGCGCCCGTGGTAGTCAAATAACCTTCGCAAAACACAAATGCGGCTGAGAGTTGGTTTGTGCCCAAGTGCTCTACCAAATTCGTGAAATGATTAAAACAGTGGCCTTGTAAACAATGTCAATAAACGTTTTTATTTTCATTGTTATTCTCACACAGGTATTTATTAGAAGATTCATTTTTCACTAAAGAAATAGGATGCTAATATAGTCTATGCTTTCCAGACATTAGGATCTGACTCTCCAGTGTGAACTAATTTTTAAACTATGAAAGGACAAGGAGCTTTGCTCCAATAGTACCATGCAATTTGTTGAAATTATTCTGACCTTTGTTCCCAAGTATATTTCTTTGCTTGGTTTGACAGATTTACCCTTCTTAGGAACAGAAATCTTCCTCTTACACATCAGACACTTATTGGCTCGCTAGTTTGAAGAGGAAAATTTCATGCAGAATAACGAACAAAGCAAAGAAAATTATTGTCCAACCAGAAAACAGCTCAGAAGGAAAAAACAGCTACAAGAGAGAAATCACTATGGTGCTATATCTCTCTCTAAGGGCTTTTTAAGTACTGAAAGTTTCCTCTGACTGTAGAAAAGAGCAGACTGAGTTTGAATGAAATGGTGCTGGCATGAGGACAATGTTTGTTGCCTGAAGTGCTGGTGGGAAATATTTATCAAGATATTTTTCTATTGTTAAGACAATTTGCTAGATGTGCAAATTGAGAGTAGAAATATTTGTAGAGTCAGCTATTGAAAATTTCTGTAACAAAAAAGAAGACCAATAAAACTCAGAAGTTTTTGCTAAAATGTAAAAAATGATATTTACCACAATCATGCATTTCCATTAAACAAAGAAAGGAATAAAAGCATAAGAGTATTTACTCATTTATATAAACATGTAATTCATAGATTCAAAAGCTTCATATTATTTATACTGCATATATAAAGACAACAAGTATTTGTGTGACTTAGCACATTTGAGCAGCACAAAAGGTCAAAGAAAAAATATGAAGATATATTTACTCATCTATTTTTAAGTCTATTTGCCATCAGATGTATTATTATACTATCTACTATAAAGAAAATAGCATTATTGACTTAGAAGAATGATTCTTACATATTTTACTGTGGCATCATTATATGGATTACATTCTCATAATTGCTTTAAAACAGTCAATAAAAATAATCTAATATGAAAGTCAGAAGTGAGAAAACTAGAACAGGAAGAAAATTAAAAAAAAACTTTTATAATAGGTTATTTCATAAAATTACACCCTATTTACACACACAGATGAAAATGCGACAATCTCTTTTTGGAAAATAATATATAAAACATAATAACAAGATAGACTGGTTTTCAAATATTCATTTAGAGACATTTAAAACTATGACACTATGGGGAAAAAAGTAGTATACAAACCACACTGCGAGCAGAATCTAGTACTGTGAATGTCTCCTACACTATAGAGCTAAACTGTTCACAAACGTTTCGGAAACATGCTGGGAAAAACTACGAGATGTCTGGAAAGGAGAAGAAATGAAATGAGACAGAGTTCAAGACAGGTGCCATCCTCTGTGAACGAGCAAAGTCCATTAGAGCTGGAGAACGGCCAGCAAAGAGCAGGTCATGGATGTCAACACATTACAGTTTACTGCAAAGCGTACAGGCAGGACAAGGCTGAAAGGGTTATGAATATTATCCATACCACTAGGGGCTGGAAAATCAAAAGGGTCAACTAAGCCTGCCCCTCATTTCAATCACAAAACAAGGTCTACATTCCTTATTTATAAGTTGAATTCACAGGGCGCCTTAAGTCAGTGAAGCAAAACACAAAGGCACTTTTATGAGCTACAACACCCAAAGCTATTGAGGGAAAAGAAAAGACAGCAATTCACTCATCTTTCAGGGTGTAAGAGGCAAGCTCTTTTGGAGGGACCGTTTCCCAAGGCCACAAAATCACAACTTAGGAGGTTCATTAAAGCCACATTTCCTGCTGATTCAATTATAAGGCAATTTGATAATATTTTACTGGGAGCTGAAATATTTATCAATATTTCTATTGCTTCCCCCAGCCAAGGATTATAAAGCCTTCAGTGTTGGCCAGCCCTGATCTTGAGTTGAGAAAAGACAGCTGCATTTGCTCATTATATTTGTGACATACTTTTAGCACATTTTAGGAGCACTGTCAGTATGTGCTGTGTCCTTTGTCGTCAATTCCTACAGAGCGTAGCCTTTGTTCTCTGAGTATTTTGATGAGTTGCTTCAAACAGAGATTTCTCTTTTCTCACCAAGGAATTAAGCAAGTCTTTACCCATTCTTTCTGCCCCTTAATGGGAAGATATTCAGTATCAGTATTTAAATTTTTTTTGAAGAAGATTTGAGGTTAGCTAACGTCTGTCACCGGTCCTCCTCTTTTTTTTGCTGAGGAAGATTGGCTGTGAGCTAACATCCGTGCCCATCTTCCTCTACTTTATATGTGGGACACCTGCCACAGCATGGCTTGATAAGCCGTGTGTAGGGCCATACCTGGGATCTGAACCGAATCCTGGGCTGCCAAAGTGGAACATGAGAACATTACTGATGCACCACCAGGTCGGCCCCCAGAATTTAAACTTTTAAAAGTAATATGCAATTTACAAAAGAAACCTAAAGAAAGGTACAGTAGGCCCTCTGTATCCACCGGTTTCACATCTGGGATTCAACCCACTGTGGGTCGAAAGGCCTATGATGGTTGTGTCTGTACTGAACATGTACAGTTTTTTTCCTGTCATTTATTCCCTAAACAATACAGTATAGCAGCTATTTACATAGTATTTAAGTTAAATTAGGTATTATAAGTAATCTAGGGATCATTTAAAGTATATGGGAGAATGGGTGTAGGTTGTACGCTAATACTGTGCCATTTTATGTAAGAGACTCCAGCATCCGGGGATTTTGGTATGTACGAGGAGTCCTAGAACCAGCCCCCTGGGGATACTGAGAGACAACTATAAGGGCATTACACATGAGAGCGTAATTTTTAATTTTGCAAAATTTAATGGAGTTGGGGAGTTTCTTAATTTTGATTGTGCACACTTGAGTTTACCAGAGATAAAACGAAGGAAGACTGAATATTATCTGACTGCATAAAAACCTCAAGATGATGACGGGAAGGGGGCAGACTTCCTGGGCCTGGGAGGCGGGATGTAGGCGGATCCCATGCAGAGGGAGTAGGTGAGAGGCAGCACATGCAGGGGACACCGCACTGGCTTTCTCATCAGAATTCTCTTTAGAGCAAATCAAAGAAATTTTGCCTTTACAAAATATTAAACCGGCAAATACTGTTGAGACAAAGGAAACAGTCCATTAAAGATTATAGACTGACAACAAAGATTGTAATCCAACAGAATTAAATGGAATCCAAATCTGAAAGGTCAGTTAAAAGCTTGAAATTTCTTCCTTCCTCCTATTTTTTCATTCCTTCCATTCTCAGAATTATACTCCCCCTCCTGTTCTTTAACGGTTCTTCTTTTTCCCTAATATTGCTTAGTCAGAATATCATTTTTCCTCTAATACCTTGCTGGTCAAATAGATAATGATTTATAATGAAGCCAAACACATAGTTTTTCCTTCCCCAAGGTCTGCATTAAAATAAAAACTCTCAAAGATCTAAGAATACTGGTTTCCCCCTAGTATTTGCTGGTCAAATGGATAGTGGTTTATAATGAAGCCGAACCTAATTCTCTCTTCTCCAAGGTCTATTTTAAAATAAGAACTCTAAAAGACCCACTCTCAAGCAGTAAATAAAATAAATGTAGTCAGCTTTGAATAAAAGAAACCCAATGAGGAAATTTGAGGATTTAATTTGCTTTATCTAATAAATATTTCTATTTTCATGTGTTCCTTTCTTGCTTGGAATTTTGTTTGCTTGAATAATACCTGGGATATGTAATTTTATTACCTAGGAAAAGCTAAGAACTGTTAAATAATTTTAGTATTAATTTACTTGATAAAAATAAATACAACTTGTCTCTAGGAAGAATAAGGATATTAGCTATTAAAAAATAGCTCCGTTTTGGACAAAGGCAATATAATGGCATATTGACATAAAAATATGAATATAATTTTGAATGCTTATTTTTATTAAAAGCGTGTTATTATTAAGCTTTAACAATAGTAAAGCAATAGTTTAGAAAAAAACACACTCCCAATCTCAGACTCTGAAACAACTACCATCATTCTCTAATCTTTTTTCCCCAGGTACGCATATTTTTTCACATCGTGAAAACATAATATATGCACAGTCATGTATTCTGGCTAATTCTTTTCGGTTTATATTAAAAACATTTCTCAAGCCTGCTAAAGGGTCTTCCTAATGTTTATTTTAATTATTGTTCTTCATTTTCTCAAATAGATATACTACATTCTAATAAATCATTACCTTGTGGCCTTTTGACTCACTGGCTATTTTTCATTGTCAACTAATGTGATTTTAAAGTTCAAGAAAAAATTTTGAAAATGTAATATTTGCATAGTTTTTTGTCCCCAAACACTAAATTTCCATTTTAGATAAACAGTGATTTCAAGAATTGGTAATTATCTGTTTTCTGTTAAATTTCCTTCAAGAATAGAATTGCTCATTTTCCCTACTTATGAATCAAAACTACATAGTCACTACATGGTTAATCTAACAGAAATACGTGGTCTGGACTGGGGGCTGAACCCAAGGGCCGCCCAGAGCCAAAACCTGGCAACGAGCTCAGGGCCATGTTCTCACTGGGCCCTTAGCACATAAACAAAGATCAATGACCGAAGGACCAGAGAAGATCTCTCCCTGGGTCTTGATTCAACCTTGAATCCTCCTCTTCAGCATGCTCCACTTCTGACAGACGTATAGTCTATAAAACCAAATTAAATGCCTATCATTTTTAAGAAAGAATATATTTGAAATCCAGATGAATGATTCTTATATCCTGCTAGCATATCTGTTTTCTATACTGTTTGAACTACTCAAAATTCATAAAATCTGTCTCTAATTTCCACCCTGACTTCAAATAAGCTTTTGGTTAAAAGTGAATCAGAAAGTAATTTTTAAAGGCACACTTCACTTGAGACCAGTAAATAAATAATTTCTATTTCTATTGTTTGTGATTAAACTTTTCTGAGACTTTCAGTGGAGATCCCCTCCCTGGATCTCGTGCAAATTCTTCTTGGACATGCTTTTAAAGGCAAGCTGATTGAAATCCTGAGTGATCTTTTTAGCAATATTTTGACCTTAATATATAGTCTTTATATTTTGCACTACTTTGCTATCTGTTATATTTTGTGTACAGCTTTTAGTAATTAAAAAGTTAATTCATTCAATAGCATTGTAAGGCTATAAATCAATAAAATGATTCTCTTATTCAATTCTTATAATTCTATAATGTGGGTATTCAGCCATTTTGCCCGTGAAGGAAACTTACGAGAAAGAGAAGTGACTTACTCAAGTTTAATCAGCCAGCACACACACATCTAGGCCTGAAACGCATGTCTTCTGACTCCAAATCATGTCCTTTGTCAACTGCACCAGGCTGGTATTTCCAAATGTTTTAAGTGGAATGTGATTCTACCAGATGGTAATTTAAATTTGTGTAATGAAACAGCCACTACCTCTTGCTAATATGTTTTTGCAATATTCATGAACATATACTGTGCTCTACTAATCAATAATCTGAAACAACTGCAACTTGACTTAGAGTCTTTTTCATGAGCACCACAAAACTAGTAACTTCTCTTGTGTTAATATATACAGGGCCAAAACGGTTCCAGAGTTGAACAGCGCCCATTTTGAATCATTTAATATGTGTACCGTGTATGTTTTCCATATGGTAAAGCACCTCTGGCATTTCTTTTTCTCTTAGCAGAAGTTCACTCATTACTGGAGGTTATGAACTGCTCAGTGCTCTTCCTGATACTACTGAAAAAAAGTTGGATTAAACTGCTAATAATATCTCAGAAATTGAAAACATACCTTGGGGGATTTAATATAATTTTAGGTATACATCTCCTTGTACTTTACTTGGAAGAGTATAAATATTTATGCTCAGCTTTAATAACGTGTAATGTCCTTCATTTAGAGTCATACTTGACCTTTTAGAAGAAAATGCTATTAAATGCTGTAAATTATTGGACAATGCTTCGTGTAATATAAAAATGTGAAAGCTTAGAGTAACCATACCCTTCATGATCCCTGAAACCATGGATAGACACGAAATCAGTGTTTGGAAAAGTTACTGCTGGGCCAATGCATCAAAATGATAAGATGGAACTTTGTGTAAAGAACTTTTTCTAAGCTAAAACTATGTAAGGTTGAAAATCCCCAATTACATTAGAATCGCCAAACCTGGCAGAAATCGGATAACACCATGTGGATGTATGTCAATTACTAAACTCTAATCTCTCAGCCTCAGACCCAGCTTTAGCCGCAGCTGGGGTTGGGACTCCGTAAACTGCATTCCCGTGGGGCCAGGAGCTCCTCACTAGACTCAGCCAACAGAGGACCTGAGAGGGAGACTGCCAAGCTGGGGCAGGAAGAGAGGATCCATCCTTCCTAATGTTCTGCTTCCTGCTTTTGTTTTGGCTTCCTGTTCTTGTCAGCATTACTCTAGCCTTATTTCTTCGCCCTGGCAGCAGCAATGCATTCTAGTAGCAGCAGCTGACTCCAGTTTGAGTAATTTTGCAACACTTGCGGAACACTGTCTTTGCCCTCCCTGGGAGGTCTGGGCTCCAGCCGCACAGGGCCCCCTCTGGGCTCCATACACCAGCACCAGCTGAGCAGGACCGCCTGCTCCCAGCTTCAGCACTGCACGTCCCTTGTTCTACATTAAATTTTGATAATCCCAACCTCTTCCTCTGTTTCCCCAGCCTTACATGTGGCTGCTGCTTCTCGTGGTTGCTCATTCCATTATTCCATGCTGCTTTCTTTTTGCTTTTTCTGTTCCTTAACACCCAATCAGAACATTTTTACATATAATTATCCCTGTTAAATATATCTATGTGATTTCTGTTTTCTTGACCAAAACCAAAGCGGTGTGGGGTTAAAGGAAAGAGCTGAGCACTCTCTCTCTGCAGTGAAGTGTGTTCGGCTGCGACTGGAACACTCTGGGAGCAGGAGAAGGGAAAACAAAAAGAGAATAATCCAGAGGTGCCATAATGGACTGTTGTGGAAGGACGACTGACCAACCAGCTTATTCTCAGTCATAGGGCCATTGCTACATGAATATCAGTGTAAGAAATACATTCACCATCATTGTCAATGTTTACCGTTAGCTGTCATTAACAGCTAGCACTGATCAAGCACTAAAAATATACTAGGCATAATGTAGATCATTATAGATACATCCTTTCATTTAATCCTCAGAACAATCTCATGAGGCAGGAATTAATTTCATGCTCACTTCATGGAAGAGACAACAAGTCCTGTGGTATTAAATGACTTGCCCAAGTTGGCATTGATGTGGATTAAGGCTGCCCCAGCTAGAGAAGCCCAAGGTGACCTGGCCTACATGCCAAACTATATGACCCAGTGGACTTTTTTTATGGTATGAATTAGGACTGCCCCAGGGAGAGAAGCCCGGGGCATCCTCACCTGCATGCCGATCTATATGGCCAGATTCGTATCTAAAGTTATATGACCGCACAATAACCAGACCCCATCTGCACTGAAATCATTTAATGACTTTTTACATCATCTTTTCTTTTTTTCCAGTAAAAATAAGTCACGTACCCATGCCTTATAAAATTAGCCCTAACCCTCAACTCAGGGCAGCAGCAGGAGCTCTGACTGCCCGTGGGTCTTGTCCCCATGCCAGCAGGGGCAGCAGCAGGAGCTCTGACTGCCCGTGGGTCCTGTCCCCATGCACCAGCTCTGCTTGCCCATGGGTCCTGTCCCCATGCCAGCGGGGGCAACAGAAGCAGCAGCAGCAGGAGCTCTGACTGCCCGTGGGTCCTGTCCCCACGCACCAGCTCTGCCTGCCCATGAGTCCTGTCCCCATGCCAGCGGGGGCAGCAGCAGTGGCAGCAGCAGAAGCTCTGCCTGCCCATGGGTCCTGTCCCCATGCTATTCCACACTATTCTCTAAATAAAAGAGCACTACTGCCAGATCTTGAGAGTCTAAGAAATCTTTCTTTCGACTCCTCGGCTCACCGATCCCGCATCAGGCATCACTAGTAAAAAGAGAAAAAAATTAACCATAAATATGAGCAGAGTGTAATTTATGAGGAATTACTGTGGATAAAACTGTTAGCACTGACTTTGTAAGCTTTTCTTCTTGTCCAGCCTCTCCAATCTGTTTTCCTTTCCAGGGGATCTATGTTCACAGGGAACTCCCAACCACATCCACTGGTAGCAGATGCTTATGTCTTTCTTAACCAAGTGCAATAAATGGAAAAATTAACTAACGAGAGCACAGACTGCTTAGACAGTCTGTTAGCAATACAACCATACTGATTTTTTGCACACTTAGAAGCCAAACAGATTTTATATACGACAAATAAACAATTTTGGAAATTGTTCAGAGTGAAGTTTTTTGTTTAGCAGAGAGTGATCTGAAAGCTTCAGGCTCTATAATTATTTGGCTGATTAAAACTCTTGCTCTTTGGCAGGTAGGATCTATCGATTGATCCATCAATCCATCCATCCATCCATCCTTCCATCCATCCATCCATCCATCCATCCATCCTTCCTTCCATCCATCCAGCCAACCATCCAACCATCCATCCATCCATCCATCCATCCTTCCTTCCATCCATCCATCCAACCATCCAACCATCCATCCATCCATCCATCCATCCATCCATCCTTCCTTCCATCCATCCATCCATCCATCCAACCATCCATCCATCCATCCAACCATCCATCCATCCATCCAACCATCCATCCATCCATCCATCCATCCATCCACACCATCCATCCATCCATCCAACCATCCATCCATCCATCCATCCATCCATCCATCCTTCCTTCCATCCATCCATCCAACCATCCAACCATCCATCCATCCATCCAACCATCCATCCATCCATCCAACCATCCATCCATCCAACCATCCATCCATCCATCCATCCATCCAACCATCCATCCATCCATCCAACCATCCATCCATCCATCCATCCATCCTTCCTTCCATCCATCCATCCATCCATCCATCCATCCATCCATCCATCCAACCATCCATCCATCCATCCAACCATCCATCCATCTATCCATCCATCCATCCATCCATCCATCCATCCATCCATCCAACCATCCATCCATCCATCCAACCATCCATCCATCCATCCATCCATCCATCCATCCATCCTTCCTTCCATCCATCCATCCATCCAACCATCCAACCATCCATCCATCCATCCATCCATCCATCCATCCATCCATCCTTCCATCCATCCATCCTTCCATCCATCCATCCATCCATCCATCCATCCATCTATCTATCAATCTATCTACTTACCTATCTGTCTGTCTCTCTAATGATTCTAGAGAGCCATAATTTATACACAGTAAAATGCAGATCTTGGTTTCTTTTTAAAGATCAGAAAGCTGAGAACCTGATTACCTGCCCAAATTACAACTTTAGTTACCAGAACTTGGGTCTCCTGCATTTACACAAAACTCTATTTTAGGTGGAAATTCTTTAAATGTGGGAGAAAGTCACATTATAGAACATGTAAGAGATTACAATGCTAAAATAGTTTCATATTGACAAACTAAAAGACAATATATATTAACTGAAAACTTTATTCATAACAATTAGGACAGTGTTCTGCTCCCTGGAAAAAAAGCTGTATTAGAAAACGTCTTTAAAATTGTCAAAAACTAGGGGCTGGTCCAGTGGCGTAGTGGTTAAGTTTGCTTGCTCCACTTCTGTGTCCCAGGGTTCACAGGTTTGGTCCCGGGCCCAGACCTAGCACCGCTCATGAAGCCACACTGTGGTGGCATCCCACGTAAAATAGAGGAAGATTGGCACAGATGTTAACTCAGGGCCAATCTTCCTCACACACACAAAAAAAGAAAAATAATTGTCAAAAACTAAAATTCTCAAACTGTAAAGGCTATCTAAATGTTATCTTAATAGCAAATTGGATTATTTTAATGGGCCAGCTCTTCACATCATTTTTAGAACAAGTTATTACATGCTATTTAATATTTAAAATAAAATACCATATTTTGTAGAAAGTATAAAAATAATTTGAGAAAATTATCTTTTAAAAATTCATATTTGGTCACAAAGGGACAACTAGTGAAATAACTTGCTTAACTCAGTAGTTTGAACATAATGGTAATGAAGGCATGGTTGTAGGTCTGATTTCTATTTAGGTAAGGCTGTTTCCTTTTATTTAACTCCATAGAATGATATTGCTCCCCCTCTGTTTTGCATATTCATACAGTTGATTGTTGAATCTAAATGGATAGGTTATAGTTGTAGTTTTGTCACTAATTGTGTGACCTTTGGAAAATCAAAATCTCTCTAAATCTGAGGAAATGAATTAACAACACAAATTGCAAAATTGAGCACCTTTCCTGCCCTTGTGGAGGAAGGAAGGCAGACGTGAATCAAATACTGCCATCACAGAAAGAAATACAGCAATAAAAACCAGAAGCGCTGTGAAAGAATAGCACTGGGTGCCGAGAGAAGGGAACAGAGAAGCTCAGTTAGGCTGAGAGTGGTGTCACGCTGGCTTGTGAAGGCTGAAGTCAAGTACAGTAGGTGTTGGAAGGAAGCATAAAGAGGGAACAACACAGAGGAAAGTCCTGGGCCGGAAGGACCACGGTGTCCTTGTGGAACCAAAAAAACACCCGTAGGGCTGGAGCAAGGGGGACAAGACCCTTACAAGGGGTCCCGAAGTCTCTTCCCTATTTAGAATGTCTATTACAAGCTGTTTTTCCAAGTTTGCATTTTATGCTTTTGGATTTTTGTTGTTGTTGTTTGAATAGAACTTATAATTAAGGACTTAAAACATATTTACCTAATTTCTTTTAGTCCAATGATCTATCTATGTACAGGCGGTCCTCACTCTGCTTCTCTCTGAATTTTAATTACCGATGTTTAGCTAAATAATCAAATTTCAATTACCATAATATATTACCTAGGAGGAATTTCATAAAGTCCACACTTTGCTGCTAGTTTTTCAGTCCACAAATCACCATGCAAACAGCACATGTGCATCACGATCGGTCACATCACTTCTGTCAAAGTCTGTCAGTGATTGGTCACTGTGTGTCTGTTATGCACTTCACACACAGAGAGCACATGTGTAGTTGCATTGTCTCCCAGTGATAAACCCGTGTGGTGTTTTACAAAAATGGATAATCAAAAGAGGTAAGTGGTTAAAAAAGATGAAAGTGCAGCAAAGAATTGAAGAGTGATAACACTGGAAGTGAAATTAAAATGAAAGGTATTGGAATTATAGGAGAAAGAGCTGACTGCAGGGCTGCTGACACTCTTCCAATTGAGAGACTCTAGATATGGCGCCAGAGTATGGAGCTAGAGGAACTTAGCAGAAGCAAACATATTGACATAAATCAGGAAAGTGGTTGTGATGTGATGAAAACGGATGGAGCTGTCCCAGCAGAAATGACACTGCCAAAGAACTAGACACTGAAGAACTCTCGGAGATAGTTCACAACGCTGATGAACTCTCGAAACTGATCCGACCTTAGAAGGAGTAGGACAACTCACCAAGGCGTAAAAGACACGCTCGCTCCATGTCAGAAGTTACACGAGAAGAAGGCAAGCACGTTTCAAACTACTTTAGGTAAGTCTTTTTTACGAAGAAATAAAACACAATTCTCAATATTTTTACTGTTTTAAATTACAGTGTACTAAATAAGTATTAGGTGTATTGCATTTCCCTATATATTTATAACTGACAGTAAGAGAGTTTTTTATATTTTGATGAATTTTTTTTTTTTGAGGAAGATTACCCCTGAGCTAACTACTGCCAGTCCTCCTCTTTTTTGCTGAGGAAGACTGGCCCTGAGCTAACATCCATGCCCATCTTCCTCTACTTTATATGTGGGATGCCTACCACAGCATGGCGTGCCAGGCGGTGCCATGTCCGCACCCGGGATCTGAACTGGCGAACCCCAGGCCGCCGAGAAGCAGAACGTGAGAACTTAACTGCTGCGCCACAGGGCCAGCCCCTTGGTGAATATTTTTAAAGGTCATAGAGAATCCAGTTTTTTCCCCACTGATTATTAATATCACTTTGCATGGTTTCCTTTTATTGTCCTATACTACCATGCAAAGTAAGAACCATTTGTAATTTTTACTGAATCTAACCAATACAGCATTTTCAATGTGTCGTATGAAAACAGACATATGTTAGAAGGTTGGAGTCATTTTTCTGAGTTTACAAAACTTTCAGTGTTAAAGATTTCTAAGTCAACTAGATACCTGGAAAATAATATTGGTTAATTAAATCTTGAGAATATTATCCAAGTATCAGAAACCAAATCTTAGGCTTAAGCACCTCCAAAGCCCTAAAAGTCCCAAGACGTAACTATACTTCAGTAAGTCCAATGAAAAGAGGAAAATGTGTCTATATTCTATTTTGGGGGGCTTAGTAAAGTACTTTTTAAATTTTTACTATAAAATATTATTTTAAACATATCAATCAAGAATATGTGTGAATAAGATATACAAAATAGTTAAAAGATAATTTTACTCAAAGGGAAACAAGGATGAAAACTTTACGTACCGATTGTAGAAATCATCTCTGTAGTAATCATAGTCAAAGACGTAGCCACTAGGGAGGGAAACAAAAATTTAGTTGACATTTGTTTCAGCCACATTAATTTTGGTATTTATCTATGATATTATAGCAAGAAATTTGTTACTTTTTAAACATTTATTTTTCAATGCAATTATGTATCCAAAGCGTTTTTACAAGATAATGTCCAATTGGATACAGTGCTATGTCAAACGACTATGGTACGTCTAACAATGCAGAGGCTGATAATGGTTTGTGTGGTTTGGAATGGAAGATGAGAGCAGGTGGCAAAATACATTTTTTAATACTTTCAAAAGAAGTAATTAAATATGAATTAAGACCATTTTTTCCAGACAAGATATAATATAGTTATCTCTTCTTCCGAAGGTATATACAATGAGGCTAAACAATGAGCAAGAGGTATAGAAATAACACCAATGGGAAGCTTCAATGACCCCTCACTATCAGAATGGTAAATAGAAATGTGGCTTGCTCAGAAATTCAGCATTTCTTTTTCATTCTAAAAACTTATGATTCAGTACTCCACATAGAGAAAAAAAATACTTTGGCTGAATCTTACCAACAATAATTTAATATTTTAGGGTGTTTAAAAAGGAATTAATAAGTGCTTTTCAGTGATGAGATTATTATGACTAAGCTTCTTAAAGGAATACACAATAAAAGTTGACTCCCCCATTTGTATAATTGTTGGAGTTTACACAGCATTTTATATGCATTATTTCCTTTTAATTTTTGTTCTCAAAACAACTCTGTTGGATACTGTACCTGGAAGAAACTAAGGCGCAAAGGACCTAAGTGACTTGCTCAGATTTTTATCGCTACTAAGTGACAGAGCTGAGACTGGAGAAAACCTGAATCAACGTCTGGAGCTGTTTTCACGACACTGTGCAACCCTCCCCAACCGGGAAGAAACTTAATCTCATGATGCATGGGGTAACCATACTACAAGGGAGTAATTATTTTTAATGTTTATGC
This sequence comes from Equus przewalskii, assembly GCF_037783145.1. Taxonomy (NCBI): domain Eukaryota; kingdom Metazoa; phylum Chordata; class Mammalia; order Perissodactyla; family Equidae; genus Equus; species Equus przewalskii. Next base: position 3,665,723 of record NC_091838.1, read on the forward strand.
ATTTATTTTTTTATTGTCATAAAATATACATAACGTAAATTTTCCCATTATAACCATTTTTATGTATACAATTCAGTGGCATTAAGTACACTCACAGTGTTGTGCAAATATCACCACTAGCCATTTCCAAAATTTTTCATCATCCCAAATAGAAATTCTGTACCCATTAAACAGGGTAACTCCCCATTCCCCCTGTCCCCAGCCCCAGTAACCTTCATTCTACTTTCTGTCTTTATGAATTTTCTTATTCTAGACACTTCATATAAGTGGAATCATACAATATTTGTCCTTTTTAATCTGGCCTATTTAAGTTATAATGTTTTCAAGGTTTATCCTTGTAGCACATATCAGAATTTCATTCCTTTTTATGACAGAATAATGTAATATTGTGTGTATATGTATATTCTTCTGTTTATCTCTCCATCTGCTGATAGACATTTGAGTTGTTGCCACCGCTTGGCTGTTGTGAATAATGCCACTATGAACATTGGTGTGCAAGCATTTGTTAGAGTCTCAGCTTTCATTTCTTTGGGGTATATACCTAAAAGTGGAATCGCTAGATCATATGGTAATTCTATGTTTAACTTTTTGAGGAACCACCATGCAACAGACAAGTAATCTCATATTCCCCAAATGATCAATGTAACAGTCCTTTAGTTTGTAAGTATTCTTATGTTAGGAAATTGAAAAACACATTCAGAAGGACTTGTTATTCCTTCTGAGAATTCAGGGATTAATGCGTTTATATCTCCTCCCACTTGTTACCCACCTAAGGGAAAAGCTTGCTGTAGCATACCCAGCCCATCAGACACGGTTAGTTCTGCCTCCAACACTGTCTAGTGGGACACACTGAGCTTAAACTCAAGTTGTGAAATGCAAAGAGGAGACCTAGTCCATGTGAATGTCTGGATGGAAGAACGAGCCTGGTCTGGCCAGAGCAATGCTGCTGTACCCACCCGTGCAGACCAAGGAGGACGATGAGACCATTGCCTGAAGAGTGAGAGCAAAAATAGCCAGTTTTGCCTGATAGTCATGGACTGTTAGAGAAGTACTGTTTTATGCTCTAGTTTATATTGCTGATGTAGACACAACTATGATGTTGCATTGAGGGATTTTAAAGACAACCTATTGGCTACCACCGAACCTGAAGGTATAAATTTCACTTCCAAACCTTCCTGATACAGAAGTGCATGTACCTCTTTCCTTGTGAGTCCCTTAGTTCTGCTGAGGATGATGGATATGATGACACCTGATCCAAACCCTTTTGTTTGGAAGTCTTGAGTTTAAAGTTACGCTACTTTTACTCACATTTGTCATGGGTGATCATCATTCTATCTTATGTTTGATTATTAATTTTTTAAGAATATGTTGGTAGATCCTCAGACTTATTCATTTTCTAAGTGAAAGTTTGTATGGTTTGACCAATATTTCCCCCATTTCCTCCACCCCCCAGCCACCAGCAGCCACCAGTCTACTCTCTGTCTCTATAACTTTGGCTTTTTCATAATCTACAGATAAGTGATATCACACAGTACTTGTCTTTCTCTGTCTGACTTATTTCACTTAGCACAATCCTTCAAGGTCCATCCAGGTTATCACAAATGGCAGGATTTCCTTCTTTCTTATGACTGAATAATATTCTGTTGTACACACACACACACACATATAAACACCACATCTTCTTTATGCATTCATCTGTTGATGGACGGTTAAGCAAGGATAGTTATGTGATGTGAGTGAGACATTAGCTAATGCTAAGGTGATAGTCATTTTGCAATATTTAAATGTATTAAATTAACATCTCGTACACCTTAAATTTGCACAATGAGTTGTGAGCATGCTGACGGTGATAAAGCCATCAAAAAGAGTGAGATCTTCTTTAGGCATGAGTGTAGAGTGAGAGTATGGAGGCTGGTCTTGTGGACTCTGGAATTTAGAGGTCCAGAGAGGAGGAAGAGATGGCAAAACAGGTAGGTAGATGTGGACAGGAGATAGAGCTCGCAACCAGATAGCTCAGGGAGTGGGCCCCAGCTTGCCACCGACTTAACAAGATATTTGTACTGGTTTGCTACAGCTGCCATAACAAAACCACAGCAGACTGGTTGGCTTAAACAACAGCAATTTATTTCCTCCCAATTCTGGAGGCCAGAAGTCCAAGATCAAGGTGTCAATAGGTTTGGTTTCTTCTGAGGCCACTTTCTCACCTGGCAGGTGACTGCTTTCTTGGTTCTCTGTCTGTGTTGTCTGTGTCCTAATCTCGTCTTCTCACAAGGACACCAGTCATATTGGATATACTGGATAAAGGCCCACCCTAATGACTTCATTTTAACTTAATTACTTCTTTAAAGCCCCTGTCTCCAAATGCAGTCACATTCTCTAGCGTTTAGGGCTCCAACAGATGAATTTCAGGCACACAAGCAGCCTGACAGCATTGGACGATCCATTTAATCTTTCCAAACCTCATCTGCCAAATGGGATGGTACAGTTTCTAGCACACTGTATTCACTCAGTGAATGTTTTTTATCAGCTTTCACACAGCTGAAATTTAAACACGGATTGATCTCATTTTTGCTCTGTGTCGTGTTTCTTCAGACATTTGTTAATTTAAACAAGCTTAATAATCTCAACACTTTAGTATATATGATTTTATTTTTCCTCAGTGTTAAAGAGAGCATTTTAAAGGTTTAAGAACAAGATGACGAGAACATTTAAAGATGTATAAATGCATCTTAATTTTTATGTATGTCTTCTCTCCCTTTGTAAACTTTCTGAATGCCAAGCATCCTGTAGATATTTGTTTCCCAGTTTCATTCTCCTGGCAGTGTCTAGCAATCAGAAATTTAATAACAACAATAATAATGGTAATAATAAAATAATATTGAGAAGTTACTGATTCTAACAGATAAAACTGAGCATTTACTAAGTGTCAGACATGGTGTTAGACATTTTAAGTGCATTAAATAGCTATTGTTTGATGGGACAATAACTTTCATACAATGAAAATTCTCAGTATTTTCAGATGTAACTAAATAAACAGAGAGAGGATGTGTGGCTAAACTGTTTTATAATCTTTTTTATGAGTCTTTTCTTTATATTATGACCTCAGACAGCGAAGTTTAATTACAAGAAGAAAATATGACACACGGACCAATGAATAAATGTGTTATTAATGTGGATGACAGTGATGTGTCATACTTTTAGGAAATACTTTAATAATTTAACAGCCTTCTAGAAATTTAAATATGCGTGAGAAAAAAGAAAAGAATTCATTTTTACTTTCCTCAGTTGCTACTTAAATTATCTTGTCCAATCTGCTTATTTTTTTGTTCAATCTTGATGCTAAGACATATTTACAAGAACAAGTTATAGCTAAAAATCCTGAATGGTTTGATCTGCAAGGCCCACTGTCTGCCATCACGACCTCAATTTTACCTGTCCAGTTAAGGATGAAATGAAATGCACAACCAGACCTGTCCTGGTAATCACAACAAGTCTGCTTTTGTCTTAACGGTTTGGGCTTTTAGCAGAAATGTCGTGGATGTAGTGGGGTAGGGAAAATCAAGCTGGATTTTCAAGGAAGAGGAAGAGATTCTAAGAGATGAAAAGAGAGCACCACGGGGCAAGTCTGACCCGTGTCGGCTATGCTTTCCTCAGTGTTCCCACTGCCTCCTCAATTCTTTATTTTTCTCTACCAGATTCTCTCTCCATCATAAAAATCCTTCTTTTTCTTTCTGTGTGAGCCTCTATTTGAAATTAGCTGCCAAAAATGGCATTTCCAGGAGTCATAGTCAGGTTTATTAGGTATTCTGTGTATCCTAGAATTTTATTGCCAGCAAAAACTTATCTTTTAAGTTACAAAGGATTTCCTTTCCCCTCGTAAACTAAGTGTGGTGCCGTTATGCTCACGGGCTAATCTGTTTTGCCTTTTAAGGGAGGAACCTTTGCAACTTTCATTGCATATGACATTCTGGTTCTTAGGCCATTGAAAACAAAATGGTAATAAATTAGAGGTTAAGGGCATTGTCCAGGAGGAAATTAAGTCCAGTAAATGTTAACGTTTTTGTCATTTGGGGCCACGGTCAGTGGCAAGGGGCAGGTACTCAATTTTCTACAAAAGTGAAACAATAGCTTTGAATATTCAACACAAATAAATACGTTCTATTCTAATTTTCAAACCTGCCACACTTTTACAACTTTTATTCTACTTTTCAATGTACCTTTATTTTACTGGCTCAGATCCCTTCAAAATTTTTTTGGAAATCAGAATTGGTAAAGTAATTGTTTAGAGTTGCACACTCACTCTCTTTCTTTATTACTGAGGATTAAATGGGACAAAATAACTTCCCTGGAATTTCATTTAAATTTTTTCATTTATAGCAGAAGAAATCACAACTCACTGGGTTTTGCAATCTATGTGATCAATTTTATCTAATCCCTTTGAATTCATAAAACCAGTTTCACATGTGTAGACTGATACACAATAGTATTTCTTTTTATTTTCCATCACAGAATTTCATTAAAGTACAGTCCAAAGAATACTAATAAACTCTGTAGCACAAAGAGGGAATATCTTAATTTCTGAACAGACGTCCTGCCTATAATAACTACTACTAGAGCCTTCTCAATTACTATATCTGGCCCCCTAAATTAAATTGAATAATCAATTATTGAGCACTTTTTGTAAGTCAGCTACAATACTGGGAGTTGTGGAATGTAATATCAGCAGAACATGGCTTCTAACTTTAAGGAATGTCAATCTAAATACAAGGGATTAAATGGGGCCAGCCCGGGGGCCCAGTGGGTAAGTTCAACGTGTTCTACTTCAGCGGCCCAGGTTCATTTCCCAGGTGCGGACCTACACCACTCATTGGTGGCCATGCTGTGGTGGTGACCCACATACAAAATAGAGGAAGATTGGCACAGGTGTTAGCTCAGGGTGAATCTTCCTCAGCAAAAGAAAAGAAAAGAAAATTACAAAGGATTAGACAAATATATATATGGCTATAATTCAAGGCAGAATTCAAAAAGTGCTAAACTAGAAATAAAAACTGCCATGAGAGCTTATGGGCAGAAGAAATAGGACGTGGTTTGTGGGACCCAGGGATCAAACACGGTTTCATGAAGAGATGGCATTTGAGCTGGTCCTTGTAAAAGGATAGGGATTTGACAAGAGAATGTCCCAAAGGGGGCCTTCTAGGTGGTAAAGCATTGCAGGTAGGTAGAAAATCGCGGGACAAGGATGGAGAACAGGCCTCATGAAGTTCATTCTCTCCCTTCAGCACAGCTATTATTCAGAATACTCAGGGAGGTTACAATGTAGGCTAACTGACTGAATTTCCAGAGCATACTTCTCCACAGTTAAGGCTGCCAGCAAAATCAGAAGTGTCCTCAGAGGTACCTACAGGATCCTGTTTCTAACTTGTCATAAAATTTGGTGTAGATTCCCAACTGGAAGCATTTATACAGCTGAACAGATTCATAAACTTTGCCAAGAGAGTATGTGGACCAAAATCTGTCCAGAATACACACAAATCTGTAAATCTACTTTGGACTGTGTGTGTGTATGTATGTATGTATATGTGCCTCTGTGTGTGTGTGTGTGTGTGTAGTGGATACACATACACACATACATTCAAAATTCAAAAACAGTGAAATAAACTATTTAGTCTAAATTTCACTAAAAAAAATACTCAGTTTACTAACAAGGACCTGTGGGATGGGGGAAGAGGCTAGCAGGAACCTAAAGGATTATGGCACATTCATAGAGTTCCTGGCTAATTGTGGATCAGGAACTGGCAGCTCAGGAAGATAACATGATGACAAAGTTCAAAAGATGAAAATAAGCCAGCCAGCCATTTAAGAGTTCTGGTCTCTTACTTGCTGTGAGTCAAGCTTCCTGTCTCACACATTTAAAAGATGATTACTTTAATTCAAGGATGTGTGAAGAGTGAATTCTGGGAACAAGAGAGAGAGGAAAAGAAAAAAGACAACTGTTTTTCTCTTTTATGGCTGACAAGAAGATTCTGATTTTGGAAGTATCACCTTGAATGGGGGACGCTTGTTATCCTCTGTGTGCTATGCTCTGTTAGGAAGGATATTTACACACGGAATTCTAAAATTGTGTTTAGTTTTCACTTCTGTCTTCTGGTCTAGAATGAATGAAAAAAAAATATGATTCTCTTCAATTCATGATCAGTGGATAAAGCTACAATGAGAATGAAAGTTTATTTTTCACAAACAGCATGACACCCCTGGTAAGAGAACTATAGGTATGAATGCAGGAGAAACAAATATCTGGCCACTTCAAAGACTTGCCTAGAGATCTATGGCCTTGCCTGGACCAGCGAAATGGTCTCCATGCTCGTATTCCTGGTGGCAAGTATTTCCATACTTCCTACTCATTATGTATGCTGCTAGTGACCTGAAAGCATTCTTTTTACAAAAGAGCAAAAATAAAAACAAGGATAAACTCTTCAATTACTCCTCAGAGCCTACAAGGTAATGTTCAGACTCTTCGATATTCAGGACTCTCCAAAATGCAGCTCCTTTTTCCAACATTCTTTAACAACTAGTTCAAATACTCTTTTCATTATTCACCATCTCCCAGCGCCTACTCTCCTTGAGGCACAGAAAAGTTCCTTGCTCTCAGAGAGAGACATTCTTACATTTATAAACAGTCTTTCGCAGGAGCCCAGCCGGTTGCTCAACAGAAAGTTTCCTGTCACGAGGCTTTGCTCCAGCTCTCCTTCTGTCAACATATATTGTATATTCTCTCTGTTGAACATGCCTCCATTCTTTAAGGCCTAACTCAAGCCCCATATCTTCCTCATTATAAAGTTTCCTGAGTTAGACTAAATTCCATTTATTGTTCTATTCTTTCATTACAGGCTTTTTGTATTGACATTTGACTGATACTTGTCAGCTCTCTGCTTTTCCTGTCACTTAGCTAATCTAGATAGATTTATCTCTGTTAGCTTTTCTCTTCACAAACCAATCTCTCTATTCCATTAATCATCCCCGTCTTCCTTCTCTGAACTTAATGTAATTTATCTGAGTTTCTTGACACTGAGGTTTTCAGAGTAAAATATTCCAGGAGGACTCATGTCAAAACCTTGCAGTGTAACATCTGTCTCTTTGTTTTAACTAAATTTAGTCATAAATGGCGGGTCTCACTCATTCTTATAGCTTCTTGCGCAGACAGAATTCTGTCTGAACACATTATTTCCTAATCGGCCTTTCACGAACCTATCTGTATAGACTGTGAGCTCTGAAACGGAAGGTGTTTGTAGTCATCCAGTAGATAGTTTTGGAATTGAACGTTACATGTCTGTAGAACTTTATAATATATATTATTATTACTTTTTGTAGGAAAAGTCTGTATCAGAATTTTTCAGACATTTATAGACATTTTTATATAGACAGAGGGTCTATATTAGAATTTCCAACCACCCGAATATCAATATTACAACGTTTACACCATTACAATTGCTATGTTGGGTTACACTTTTCTGCCAATAAATATCAACTTATTGCCATTACAATTGCTATGTTGGGTTACACTTTTCTGCCAATAAATATCAACTTATTGCCTCTCGGCTCTAAATCCACCTGTTTTTGCTCTTGCTTTGCGCTGATGGAGTTGGATCCTATAAGTGTTGCCCCTTGGCCAGCTGGCGCCGTGTGGGGGTTTGTCAGGAGAGGGTGCTGGAGGAAACGGCAAGGCACAGAAGGGGAAGGGACTGCCTTTTCCAGGTTCCCATGCACTTCTTGTTCCTCGGGCACCACTGTCAGCAGCATATGAGAGACCTAGCGAGGCTCACTGGCACCCCAGTAGGAGGGTGCCTACTCGCTATCCCTGGTCCACCAACACCCCAAGAAACTCCTCTGCCATGCAGTAGGTGGCAGCCACAGCCTCTCCAGTGGAAAGTGAGTCTCGGCCTCGGAGGAGAGGCTCTTCCAGGTTTGTTCCTTCCTTGATGCTCTCCCTCAGCCACAGAGAGTAGCTGGCCCCTACATTTTCTATTCTGACATTCTTTTCCAGTCTCTTTTACCCTTCTTCAGTAGTTAACTATATTTTACTAGTTAATTGCTCATATTAAATTTTCCCTGTTAAAATGACTGGTGTGGTTTCCACCTCCTGTCTCTTGACTGGACCTTGCCTGATACAACCCAGTTTAGGCATTCTTCTATTCTACATGTTTGAGAATGACCATATGTGATGTATGAAAGGGAATAGGTTGTCTATTTATAAATAAACCTTTTCTAAATCTTGTGCAGTTGATATTATTATTATTATTGTTTAACTTATTGGATTATACTGATTTTTCTAAAGCTTTCCTTCAAGGGTAAATATATCAACTTCTCACATTCTTCATTGTAGAGACTAGTTTATAGAAATGTTTGAGGGTGATGTCAAAAGGAATAATAATAATGTTAACAGTTGACATTTATTGAATGCTTAGCATTTATCAGTCACTGTTCTATATGTTTATATATATCAGATTATTAAACTGTCTTAAAAATCCTATGAGATATACCTGATTTTATAAATGAGAGAACCAAGGCATCAATATGACCAATTAAAGTCCAGAGCATAAACCACAACATCTATGGCTCACCAGATATTGGTGTAAGAAATATTTGGCTTTTTCTGTCAACTGCAAGCTCAGTACAAGCCCTGAGTGTGATACCCCTAGCATAAAGCTAATGAAATCTTAGTAGGCATTAAATGAAATGTAGTGTCTTTAAAAAAGGAAATAATAATCCCATTGGACTTTCACTTTTGAGACATCCCTGGAAATGTTTAGTTTAGAGTATTTCAGTGAAGTTTCAGAAGGATTTTAGCCAACTGGATTGCATACAGATGAAAGAAATTAGAACGGCAATTAGTCTCAAAACAATGACCCTATGTGAAAACGGTTGAATTAAATAAGGATGTTTGGTCTAGAGAAGAAAGCCTTTGGGAAGGAAGGCAGCTAACTGCTTAAATATTTGAAAGGTTGTCTGGTGGGAGAGGCATTGAATTTATTCATTGTGGTTCCAGAAGGCAGAACAAGTATTAAAGAGTAGTAATTACAAGGAAGAACGTTACTACTAAATATAACAAAGAAACAGAATAATGAGTTCCAAATAGATTGAACTTCTAGTAGTTTGGGAAAGAGAATAGAATCATAAAAAGGAAAATACCGTGACAACACATTGTGTGTTCTAGTACAACACAGTGTAATGGACTCGTATGCCTCAAGAAAACCTTTTGTTTGGGATTTTGTAGAGAAGAGAATTAATGCATTACATATTCCTGGGGTTTCTTCCAAGCTGAAGTTTAATGATTTTATTAAAATCAAATTACACTGCTGAAATGTAACATTCAGCTAATCACACACAGGTTTGGGGAAGGTGGTGACCCGAATCTGGATCCCTTTCCATTTAGGACCAGTTCCAGTCTCATTGCCTCTCCTCAATCAAACTGAAGCAGGATTAAAGAAGGAATCAAAACTGAACTTTCACATTACCTAGAAAGAAACAAAAAGAATGCTTCTTCCAAAACCAACAAACACAGTAAGAACTTGACTCAGAAAAATTTCTAGCTTTAGGTGTGTTCGTTGCTAGAGACGAAAGATGAAAAAGAAAAGAACTCAGTCTTAATCTCACTGGAAAAAAAGCAACATAATCATGCAAAGCAAACCAGAGGGAGGAAATTAATATCAGGCTCAGGTCTGGGAATCAATGAACGTAACCTGGCACAAAAGCAAATGAAAGCAGAAAAAATGTGATTTTCATCAGTAGACGCTGAAGAGGCATTTGATAAAACTTAAGAGGCATTGCTTGTAATATATTCCATGTAAAATAGTAAGAATATAATATAAAATAGTAAAACCATTTAAATTAAAATTGGGAGGATAGCTTTTATGACCATTATTCAAAAACGTCTTGAATATTTTAACAAATCTTTTTGTACTAAACTTTGTCTTCCATTACACACATACACTTAGTTTTTTAAATTGCCCATTTTCCCAAAATGACTAGTTACTCATATACGTCCTCTATATTCTTTTGATTACAAACTCATATTGCACTGAGCACATATTACCTAAGATGAGTGTTTCCTACAAATATAGAAGCAAAAGTGGCATGTTGAATAATTCTTCCACTCCTATTGACTTTCTTTGGCATTCTTTGTCGATTCTAACCTTCATGTATAAACCTAGCTTATTGTTCTGGTTTCCATTTTATTCCCACTGATTAAGACGCCAGTTCTTATCTCTAAATTACTTGTTACTGGAAGAGACAGTCTTCCACCATCATTTTTCTACCACAGTCATTCTCAACAAATCACTTTTTCCTCTTCATGAAGCTCTGAGTTGAAGAATATGACTGAATAATTGTTAAACAGATTTTTATAAATTGAGTTGACCCTTACGATGCTAGTGTGCAGGGCGGACAACACCCGTTAGCAGCTACCTTTATAGAATTCTGTCTGGGTTTCATACATGGTACTACATATTTCTAGTTGATGTCTTTCTGTTACCTCCATAAATGAAAAATGACACAGCTGAACACAGAATTCTTGTGTTACAATCCTTTCCCTCAAAAATATCTCCATTATTGTCTTCACTGTAGTTAGAATTACAGAGAAAACTGAGTCAAAGTTTATATTTTCTCTTAAACTTAGCTTTTTAAACAATTTTTGACGTTGATACCTATAGGTTTCTTTACATTTCAAATTTTAAAAACTTCATTTTTTAAAAAAATCAATGAATTATATTTTGCCCTTCATTATTGTCTCTTCAATGTTCTATACAGTTGTTCTTTCTGTGAATACCTATTATTTACAGATTAAACTCAATCGACGTTCATCCATTTCTTTTTGCCACTTTTCACTATTTTACTCAGGGAATATTCATCAAGGTTTTTCCTAATATCACTTATTATTTTTTTCCCCCATAGTATCAAATCTGCTATTTACTTCTTCAACTGAGGCATTGTATTGAAGCTGGAGTTTTGTTAGAGTCCACTGATATTTTCTAGATTAATCTCTTCTAATTATAACCTATTAATGTTTCCTACAAGTACTTTCCTTCTGATCATTACTGAGCTAAAGAAACAATTTCTATAATATTCTTCAGTTTCTAGAATTAAATCTTTTTTTATTAAGATATAACTGACACATAACATTATATTATTTTTAGGTGTACAATATAACGATTTAATATATGTATATATTGTGAAATGATTACCAGAATAAGTTTAAACATCCATCACCACACATAATTCCAACTTTTTTCTTGTGATGAGGACTTTCAAGATTTACTCTCAGTAACTTTCAAACATACAATACATTATTGTTAACTATAGTCACGACGCTGTACATTACATCCCCAGGACTTATTAATCTCATAACTGGAAATTTGTACCTTTTGGCCACCTATTCATTCTGAATAGAATTAAATCTTATTCAGAGAGAGGAGTTATTTCTGAACTCTCAGAATATTGCTTTGTTTACTTGTACTGAAGAGTTTTTCATTAGCTTCCATAGTTTTTTTCTCATTAATTCTCTTAAGTCAATATTCAGTGTTTACTTTGTTATGACTACATAGATATTATTTATAGTTGAGCAATATATTGTGCAATGATTACATTTCCTTCTTGTACAAATTGTTGTTTACTTGGTGTTTATAACGGCTTAATTTTTTCATTCTTTCTGGAGTTCTCCAGGCACCCAGCCTGGTTCTCTGGGTTTGCTACAAAGCTACCATTCTGAGACTTCTCCTCATCAGCCACCTAGGGATCTGCCTCCTTTTTTGCATTAGACCCTTTCTTTTCGTGGTTCATTTAAATGATTTTGGTGAAACAAACTTCAGCAGATTTCTTCAAAAGGGCTTGTTAATCCTTAGATTTCCGAAAATACAGTTGATTCTCATTATTCACGAATTCCGTATTTAGGAATTTGCAGTTTATTTGTAACCCCCAAATAAGTCCTCTCAGGATTTATTTCATGGTCATTCACAGACATGCACAGAGTGGCAGAAAACTGAGTCACCAGAGCAGGACCTTGCCAACTGCGACTGAACAAGGCGATGCCCTGCCTTCTTGTTTCAGGTCTCATGCTGTAAACAAGCGTACTTTTCATGGTCTATTTAGTGCCATGTTTTTTGCACTTTTGCACCTTTTCTTGGTGACTTTGCTGTTTGAAATGGCCCCCAGACAAAGTGCAGCAGTGCTGTCTCGTGTTCCTAAGCACAAGAAGGCTGCGACGCGCCTTAGGGAGAAAATACGTGTGTTGGGTGAGCTTCCTTCAGGTATGAGTTATAGTGCTGCTGGCTATGAGGTCAACGTCAATGAATCAACAACATATAGGAAATAAGCTGTCTTTAACCAGAAACACACATAAAGCCAGGTTATATATTGATCGGTTAACAAAAACGAGACCAGAGGCTCACAAGAACCTGGCCCTAGATTTCCTCTACGCGCAACGGCTCAGTATTTGCTAAGACAGCGCTTGCAGGGTCTTTGCAGAATATAACTACTGCAAACAACAGGAGTCGACTGTATCTTTTCCTATCTTCATGCTTGATTGATAGTCTGGTGGAATCGACAGTCTGGATCTTCAGGTTGGATACCATTTTCTTTCAGAATTTGGAAGGCAGTATTTCAATGTTTGTAGTTTTCTAAAGTTGAGACATGTGATGTCATTCTGATTCCTGGTCTTTGTATGTGGTTTTTATTCCTCTACTTGAAGTTTTAAGGTCTTCTTCTTATCTAGAGCAGTGCATCTACCTCAGTTTGGGTCACCCTTCATTCACTGTGCTGAGCACCTTTCTACTTGAAAACTCATATCTTTCAGTTTTAGAATGTTTTCTTGTATTACTTATTTAATAATGTCCTCAGTTTTCTCTTCATGAAACAACTCTTACTAGGTATTGTACTCGTGAAGTAAGTTTCTAATTATTTTTAAATCTTTCTGTACTGTTTTCCATCTCTTTCTCTTTTTGATCTTTTAAGTTCATATTCCAAACTCTTACTGATTTTTTCATTTCTGCTATCACGTTTTTAATTTCTAAGAAATTTTTTCCTGTTCACCACGTATAATTTTTAATAGTATATTTTTAATATAGATATGACATATTTTCTTAAATCTAGTATGATCATTATAGGTTTTTAGGGGTTTTTTTTGGTTTAGTTTTATACTCTCTATATATCCTCTATTTCTGTGGAGTTCTGATTTTCTCTGGGGTTTCTCTGTTTCATGTTAAAGAGTATTTTCTCTTTGGTGATGCTTCGCTGGTTGGTCATAATTCAGAGCAAGACACCAAAAATGTGACTGGAAGCTGTGTGAGAGTGTGTGTGTGTGTGTGTGTGTGTGTACATGTGCAGAGCTTGTTGACTGGTGGGGTCTCATTGGAGTGTGATGGAGCTTGGTCCTAGGGGTTTATTAGGATTACAAAATGTCAGTATCTCCAGGTCTTCTGGGACAATTTCCTCAGAGAGGATAAACTGTAAAGGCTTAAATAAAGAGAAGTCTCATCCTGATCTAATGTGGAAAAATGATGGCACTTTTGGGTTACCCTAATTTTTCTATAGGCCAGTAAGGTAGTGGCAGAATTATTTTTCTCCACATTGAAGCTAGAGGACAGGTTGGAGTGTTAGAAATTAATGTGGTTTCTAGCACCTAGCAAACATCTCACATCCACTAACTTTCCTTCTAACGGTGAGCCTATTACAAAGCAAAGTGGGTCACTGAGGACCAGACAAGAGGATTTAAAGTCCTTTTGAAGGCATACATTTTTAAAATGAAGAAAATAAAAGAGAAGCAGTAGAAAGAAGGAAAAGAAAAAAGAGAGGGGAAGAAGTAAGAGAGAGAGAAAGGAAGAGGAGAGGGAAGAGTGGAGAAAAGAAGGAGAGAAGGAGGGAAAGAGGCAGGAGTCAGGGAACAGGAAGAGGAGGGAAAGCGAGAAGAAAGAGGAGGCAGGAACGGGAAAAGGGAGAGGGAACTGAAGAAGGGTTGAAACACAGTCAGTCCCGTCTCCCTTGATGTGGTCATTGTTTAACTTTTCAGTTATGTCACTCTGTGTCTCTTCTAAGATACCCTCTGGTGCATGGTGCAGCCAAATGGTCCTACTAGCCATCTTCAGAACAGAAAGCAACCCGGCCTGACTGGGTCCCATCATGCGTTAATAGTCCCACAACTCTGTTTATTACCTGTCTTCCAAGAGTTATCAAGTAATGCCTTATGTGATATTTGCCTATTTTTATCTTCTTTAGCAGATCAGAATTACCAAGCAATGCCTTGTATTACACACACCAGCTTATTTGTTTTTATCCTTTTCATTCGATGATGATGTCCTTGAAGGCAAAGACACAGCTTTGTCCAAGTCTTCTGAACTTATTGTGGTGAAGGACCAGGCTTTTATTTTTTAAATTTCCAATCTATCACAGGCTGTTAATTTCATAAAATACAAAATCATACTCTTGGAGGTCACAGCAGTATCAAAATGCTATAAGAGTTTATAAATGCTTTCTCTTCCTTTTTGTACTTCACTAGTCACAAACTGGTAAAAAAAAAAAAAAAACAATTCATGGGTGGATTAGCATAATTTTACTGAATCTGATGAGAACAAGGCTGCCTGAGGGAGAGAAGCCCAAGGCGTCCTGGCCTACATACCGATCTATATCATCCTCCAGGAAGCATAGGACGTCCTGACCTGATCCGACCTGATTTCTATCCAAAGTTATAGGACCACTCAATAACCAGACCCCACCTGCACTGATACCATTTTAACGATTTCTTTTCATGATCTTTGTCTTGGTAAAGAAATAACTCACACACCTATGCTTTAAAAATTTAACCCTACCCTCAACCCATTGCAGCTTTTACTGCCCAGGGGTCCTGTCCCCATGTTGCAGCTCTTTACTGCCCATGAGTCCTGTCCCCATGCTACTCCATGCTATTCTATGAATAAAAGAGCACTACTGCCAGACCTTGAGAGTCCAGGAAATCTCTCTTTCGACTCCTCAGCTCGCTGAGCCCACATCATTTTTTTCTAGTGGTCCGTACAGGGATCTTGCTTCATTGGCTTGTGAGCTTAAGTTCTGGTAAGTGCCCTTTTCTTCCTTGTGCCTTCCTCTTTCTCAAGGATGAATCTAAATTCACTTCTTCATCGGGAACTTTCTCAGACAGCTGTATGAATCCACGTTTGCTGCCCATGGCCACTCTATGGGGCAAATCGTGGCATTTATCATGAAGAGAATCAGTACCTTAAGCCTGAAGGTGATGTAGAATGAATCAATCCATTCCTTCCTAACCCTATCTCTAATATAATATACATTTTACATGGGCGTGGGTCAACCACTTAAGTCATTAGGACGGTTGCCAATCTCCAAGACTCCCGTGGCAGTTTTCTTTTCCTAAGGCTGGATTGGCATCCCTCCCTATGGCTCCTGACCACACTCTGAACCACAGGAAAGTCCCAACTAGGACTCTGGTTCAAGGAAAGTACCAAACACTAACCTTTAGTTGCGTGTGGGAACCCCTTCTTAGGAGAATGGCTCCAGGATACAATTGGGTAGAATGTCCCCCAGATTGGCAGAAAATTCCTTACTGTATTTCTCTATCCTTTTACCTATGGGATCATTCACCAGGCATCTATTACTGCCAGGCAGAATAGGGAAGGTATACGAGGAATGCAATGCAGGGGGATGCCCCCATCACCCGACAGGAGGAGCAATGGGTAAGAAGCTGCCCTAGGTTCAGGGGGATTTTCAAGGTAATGGACCCTTTTCTTTCATCTCTCTTGAAGTTACAGTGGCCATTTTGGTCTCCTTTTGAGCTTTGCAGCTGAGAGACAAAGAAATCTTTAAAGTGTCAAAGGCTCCACCTCTGGGAGCCCCCCACCCCGGTTTCCAGGCCTGATCACCCCGGCAACCCCAAGTCGGGTGCCCTCTCTTGGCGGTTGACTCGCTGAGTATTTTAGGTGCCTAATGAGTCAGTTATGAGGATAGGAGACCTGTTATTTATTCTGCGGACTGTCCTGCTGGTGTTGTGTGCCCCAGCACGAGAACTGCTGTATGACCCTTATCTTGATAACCCTTGGGGAAAAGGCCATGAGGGTGAGGGCTGCTCTCTTTTCCTTTCTTTGTCTGTTTCATTTGTTACCTGCTCTGTTGTCACTAAGTTGAGGTTAAGTTCAGGCTGGACCTAGCAGAACCTGGGCCTTCTGTAAAATTGAAAACTTGATACCCTTTTGCCAGGGACTTAACTGTCAACCCTGGCACTGGGAGCCCTAGCCCCAGGCCTCCAGGCCTTTGCTTTCTGCTTCCCTGCCTCGCCTTGTGCTAGCTCTGGGACTAAGTGCCCGGGCTGAGCGGGACGTGACTAAATCTTATAACTATGTTGATGCCCGCAGTCAGGCTCTGCACCCTTTCTCCAGCCCTGCTGTCAGTTGGACACCAGCTTTACTGCCATGGGGGATGCCCCACATATCCCCGGAGACAAACCCCTTGGGTGCATTTTAATTGGAAACACTTTCAATTGGATGGGTTATGCCCCAGAAACTCCATCTGGGAGAAAACTTGAGGGGTTTCTCTGTGCCTTTATGATGCAGTTGGACAGGTAGATCAAGCTATATTGCCATTTGAGTTACAACCTAGTTTCTGAGAAATCAAGAGCAACTGTCCCTGGAAAATCTTTGTAAGACTGGAAAAGCAGCTCTAGAGGCATTCAGGTTCCACCCATTTCCCTTATCTCAAAGAGCTTGCAAATCCTCTGGGGACTATCTAATCCATCACTAATTCCTAAGACTGAGGAAAAGAAAAAGGAAAAATGGCCATAATCATGCCCTTGTCAAAAAAGCTAGCACCTTGAGTGTCTTCTCCACAAATATTGGTAAAAAGACTCAAAACAAAATTTGGATTCATAACTGGTGACCTTTGTATTACTGTACCTGATTCTTGGTAGTAATTTTAAAACAATAGCTGTGGAGACTCTGTGTATGTGTGTCTATATGTGTGTTATATGTGTGTGGTATTTTACCTCCAGATGGTATGGTCAAAATCAAGAGCTCTGTTTAATTGGTTTAAAGTAAGCGCTTACATAAATTCTAAATGTAGTAGAATTTAACCCAATGTCTTTCAAGTTAACATGATATAGATGAATCTTTGGTAAACGAAAGCTTGTTTAAGTTTGTTGGTTTGATTGAAATAGGTATGTCCTCAGAGTTGCCAGTATTTGGTCTATTAAACTACATGGGAAGCATTGTCAAATAAGCGATGATGAACTTTCTTAGGTGGTATTACGTGGATAAATGTTATTGATGTAAATGTTTTAAAATTACATACCATTCCTAAAATTCTGATCTGTCCTGGTTGTCAGCCATAATTTTAGTTATTATCTTGAAGTGTTGTATGTCACAGAAGTAGCCAAGTTTCTTTGTCTTTTGAGCCCTTTTGAGTCTTTTGTCATTTGCAGATTGTTGCTGTTTTATTCTGATGCTTTTTGATTTTGCAAAATATGCTTCATCTTCAGAGAAATTCATTGAAACAATTCTGACACAAGATTCTAAACTACAGGTTTCTGATAAACTTTCAGATTGTAAAACTGAACCGGGTAAGAGATTAGAGAATTCTAACAGAGAAACTGAGCTCATAAATCTGCTAACAGAAGATTAAACTCAAGAATCGATTATACAGGACTGTGTGAACTAATGAGGATGACTATAATTTTTTATAACTTTTGTTTGAAATGTTGAGTTTTTGATGTTTTGTTTTGTTTTCCCAGATTTAATGAAATCTTTTTCTCTTTCTCTTATGCTAACTATGACTTACAGCAATTTAGTGAAATTATACCTTTATGAGCAGAAGTGAAACATTTATCTTTTTCTCCCTACCTGATACCTCTAGAATTTGGAAATTCTTTGTGAGTGAGTATTGTTATTTTGTGGCAATATAGTTATTTGTATAAGTTCAATAAGAATCTGTTCTTATAACAGGACACATTGGTTATATTATCAAGGCTTTGATTGGAATGTCATATTTGAGAGAAACATACAGGCTCAGATATGAGAAGACAGCTTTGCAGGAACAAAGATTGGACTTTCTGGAATAAAGCCACTTGGAAATTGGCCTGGTACCTTGTTTACAGAGATTCCAGCAATCTTACCTGGTAAGTAAGGAAGCTCGCTTATCTGGCAGGTGCAAGGAACCTCAAAATATTTTGGGGGACCTCAAGAAGAGAGGAATCCACCCAAATCTGTAGGTACTGCAGGCAGAATCTGATGGCAAGTCCTTGGCTTTGCTTTTCTGGCCTCGAGAGACCTTTAAAATTCAATCTGAGATTCCTCATAAAAAATTACAGCAAAGCAGATTTAAAAGAGCCTATATGACCAATTGCTATTCTTTCTGCACTTATGTAAATAATTGGACCAAGTTTTATTGAAGCTACACTTATTTTGCAAACCAGTTAATCTAAATTTGGCTATCTTTTGTAAAAATGAGGGTGATTTTAGAGAGAAAATTTATGTTTCAGTAGAAGCTGTAGTACACATTCATGGATATATTTCTAGCTCTTCTCTTCTACAAGATTCATCTATTACTAATCATAATGTCTCCTTGTGGCCATCCGTCTCTGATACCTGGGAGCTCCCTGGCCACAATCAAACCTTTCCCTTCAACTTTACTGCCCAAATACTAACTAGATTTGCCTCGTCACAGGTGGATCATAAACAACAGGCTCCAGAGGTAAAGTCCCCAACCTATCGACGCACACAGGATGGACTATAGCAAATTTGGGATGAATATATTTGGCTCACTCCTACTAGTGGTCAACTCAGTCAAAAGGCCACTCTATGTTAGGAATGAACCAATCATATTTGGGATGTGTGGCCTAATAGCACCCGACCTATGGGAAAAATTTCCCGTTATCTGTATTCTCATATTATAGCCTTAAAAAATACTTATTGGTTTGGGACTGACTGGGATAGATGGCCCAGCACACATTGGTTAGCCCCTAATGGCACTCACTGGTTATGTGGCTCCAACATATGGCCTTGGCTGCCAACTGGATGGATTGGATGATACACCCTAGGCTTCGTCTGGATGCAAGGTAGAACTACATTTACTCAATCTCCTCCTGCTAACCTACCCAACCTACGACAATGCTGGACCCATGCTGTCTTCCACTGGTATGATCATCTTGCCTCAATTTTCCTTCCCCAATTAGGAATCAAAAGTATCATGTGGCACATGGAAGCCCTAAACAAATTTACCATGAAGGCATTAAGTGATACACAACATAGCCTTTTGCTGCTCAATTTAGAAGTATCCCAAATGTGTAAGCAGTCCTCCAAAACCAAATGGCACTGGATGTCTTGACAGCAGCACAGGGGGGCACTTCTGCCATTTTAAAAACCGAATGTGGTCAAAATATCTCTGGCTTCCTATTTGACATGAGCCACCAAATTAAATCCATGTCTGACCCTACCTTATCCCTAGATGATTGGTTGGACTGCTGGTCAGGTCTAGGTCTCTTGACTACTGTCAAAGCTTTATTCATTAGGTTAATCATATTGATTGTATTTCTTATTATAATTTGTTGTCTATTTTGTTGTTTTTCGTCTGCATGTCAACAAAGTTTTGCCTCCTGGACCACTTCTTGTCAAATGATTCTCTCATCTCCAGAGGATCTGTACACCTTGTCAGCCTTGGACTCCACGGGCACAATCTTTCAGTCCACTGAACTTCCTGCCTGTACCTATGGCCCCATTTAGGGACAGCTCTACGACCTTGTACAGCCAGAAGTAGTTACAGAAGATTGACTGTTGTCCATATCCCCAAAAGATTTCGGGGCCAAATGGGTTCAGAGGAGATTTTATGATGAGATCAAGGCTGCACCAGGGATAGAAGCCCAAGGTGTCCTGCCCTACATACCAATCTACATCATCCTCCAGGAAGCTTAGGACATCCTGACCTGATCCAACATGATTCTTAACCGAAGTTATAGGACCACTCAACAACCAGACCTCACCTGCACTGATACCATTTTAACAATTTTTTAAATGATCTTTCCTTTGTCTTGTAAAGAAATAACTCACATACCCATGCCTTAGAAATTTAGCCCTATCTTCAACCCATTGCAGCTCTTACTGCCCATGGGTCCTGTCCCCATGCTGCAGCTCTTCTGTGCCCACAGGTCCTTCCCTGTGCTATTTTCTGAATAAAGGAGCACTACTACCAGACCTTGAAAGTCCAAGAAATCTTTCTTTCGACTCCTTGGCTTTCCGAGCCCACATCAAATCCACCATGAGAAACACTGTCTAGTCCACCTGTGTATCTTGCTTTGCACATAGCAATATGACTCGAACAGAAATTTGCACTGAATAAATCTCACCCAAATATAATTGGATTGATATTCAGAAACAAAGATAAAGATCCTGGAAATGAAGTCTTGATTAGAATGAAATAGCATCATAACATCGTACTTAACCCCTGGTTGGCACTTTGAAGGTTTAGACATTAAGCACTGAAGAATGTTCTCAAAAACAACGTGAATTGCAGAATTTTTCAACATATTATAGATTTCAGTCTAAATAATTTGGTGCCACCTTTCATCTGTCATTGTCAAAGATAAATGTCTCTAAATAATTTACTAAATTCTCCAGCAAGGATGATTTGGTGTTGTGATATGGAAGGAAAACCCAACATTCAGTGACAGTAATAAGAAACTATCCCTGCCTAGCAGGCTGGTTTAGAATAGCAGCTGGCATTGTTACACATAGTACTTTGGACACACACTTACAGTGCCCTTCAAATAATGAATTGATGTACTTAATGAAATTGGATGGCTGTTCATTGTAGAAAGGGCAGCAACGCTATCAATTCTTTTTCTCAAGAGCTTCAACCCAAAACCTGGTGACTGAGGAAAATTCGGACTGAATGCTTAGATTGATTGGCAGCCCCCTAATCTATGACCTGGTGGTCTTTGGTGGACGTAGTCTGTCACGGGCCTGTAGAAGTTAATGCTGATAATCAAAGGCCCACGATTAAGGAAGACATTTTTAAAATAATTGTTCTAGAAAGCCTTGCTTTTTAAAACGCTTTTCAAGATTTTTAGTATACAATTGGGCTACAACGCACACTTCATTGAAAAACCGCTTGGATGATATGATAATTTAGCCAATATCTGGGAAAAATGTCTCATCAAGTGTTTCATTTTCTGTACGCTTTTCATTGAAGCTAAGGGGATGCTATGGTTGAAGGTCGCCTACCGTTGAGTTAAACCTCCATTATTTTGAAGTTGAACGTGACCTGCAGATTCTAATGCTAAGTTCTTAACGTGATCTAGTAAAAATTTTCACCAAAGAAGTAATAAGGTTTCTGAAAACATGAAACATTTGGAGGCTGATTTTTCACCTTAACATCTACTTTAGTTGGCATGCCAAAATATAGCTGCTCAAAGCATCTTTTTTCTTAATAAGCTCTTAAAACATAAGTGACGTCTGGCTTTTGCTCCTATTTGGCAGCTATCGATTATACTGTGATAACTGATCTGTTCTGCAGAGTTAAGTAGGAAATCTTTTGAATCAAAAAGTATTCTGTACTTTGAAAATGTCATTAAAAGTGTTGAAAAGGTCACATTTTAAGATTGATGAAATAAAGATCAGTCACTCTCGGCTGAATGAACAGAGTTTAATTAGGAAGTGAGACTTTAAAACTTGTGCCAGCACTTTTATAATGCAATCTGGGTTTCACAATGCCTCTAAACGCCATAAATAACGTTTATGTACATAATTATTTTCCTGAATAATTAATGCTATTATATAGACATTCATGATGATTCAAATGAATACGAAACTCAGAAGAGAGCATGAGGTGTTAGCGTGTGTGAAATCAGCAGCTCTCTGAGCAAACCCCAAGGCTGGGTTCTATTCCAAAATGGCTACCATCCTGCTGTGTGTCTTCATGGAGGTTACACCATATCTCTGTGCCTCAGTGTTAGAGTGTTAACAGAGTTATAATATCTAGTTTCTCTATATGAGAATCAGTAAAGCTTCATTGAGCAATGGAAATAAAGGCGAATCAACAGTTTGAACCCTCTAAGAAGAGTGTTGTTTATACTGCCAGGAAATTATTTAGATAATCAATTGTGATTCAATTGGAAAGTCAGCTTTAGATGAATTTTATGGAGTTAAAAAAAAAAAGGAGAAAGATTTAATTCTCTTCAAGTAAGCCAAATTAGTTTTCTTTCCTTTGAGGTGCATTGATTTCAAATGAATGAAATCAAAGCACTTTGTTTATTTTGCATACTATTTCTAGTGAGTCATTGTTTTCAGAACTGATTTTAAAAGTATGTGAGACTAAGATCTTATTTCAAATGGAATCAATAGCACTCTCTTCATGTAGTACTTCTGCATACGACATCTAAGTCATCTGAGCCACCACTTCTATTTCACTCACATTTGCATCAGTAAATATATCTTTCATCAGTCAGACTATCTACTTATACTTTCCAAGGTGATTGATGCTTTAAACGTCTCATATTCCTTGAAAACACTGTTGGTGGCGATAAGAAAAGTGGCAGTTGTATAAATTAATATACCTATCAAAGCTTTGATTGTTTTAATTTTGATTCCATAATATCACTGTGGGTAAGTTCTTCTTCTGAAAGAGGCGTACATATGCCAAGTTTAGTTATTTATTTTCCTATGTATGGGTACTGGGTGTGTATAAATTAGTTGGGCTAATTTAGAACTGTGTGATATGGAGTGATCATAGATCCTCCACAGATTTTAAAGGACTTCTCATTAAACTTGAGTTTTTAAAATAATTAAGTGGTAAGGGTTGCTACAGCCAAGAGTTTAGAAGGTATAGTTAGATTATTTGGCCAAGGTTATTTAAGTTACAATTTTAACAACATTTCGTCTTAAATAGACACCTAGCCTGCATGACATGAGATTTGTTACTGGGTTGAACAGATTTAATGATGGAATAGGTGCTTTCTCTCTCTCTACATATACATGCACATATATCTCAAATGATAAATTGACTTTTAAATGCCTTAATTTATTATGACCAAAAATCCCATCCAAATCTGGGGGAGGTTGCCTATGATATATAATGATACCAATTTTCAAAGTAAAACTGATATGAACTGTGACATTTGGCTTAATGTGACACTTTACTATATGAACGAATTAGATAGTAGCGGAAGTGCTGAAAGCACTCTTGTGAAATATCGTCAGCTATAAAGTCCCGCACCACTGCTTTTTTTATAAGCAGAACTTAAATAAATCTACTTAATGATCCTGTGTATTTTCTTCCTTCCAAGTAACACTAGATTCCTGCCTGCTGTAATCTGCAATCACTTCCTTTTCCCTGAGGAGAACATTTCACAGAAGAAATAAAAGCCATTTCAGTCACAATCAGATCCTCTGCTTCCTAAGAAATTTTAAAATTGTAAGGACTAGCAAGACTGTTTTTGATGACTCTACTGTATTTTATTATTAAAGAGTAATGAATTCTGGCTTCTTAAAAATGTGTTCTGGAACCCATGCGTTCAAGACACCACTGTCAAAATATAACATACGTGATTGATTACCCAATTTATTGGTGATATTGTATACGCCGTCATAGAGCAGTTTAAATGATTTTGACAAGTACAGAAGAGTACCGTTGACAGGTGCAGAAATAAACGATGGGTTTCAGCTTTCAAATGTTTTTACAGCATTTCGCTGAGTGGCAGGTTGATAAATTAAAATTACGGTTGTAGCACCAGGCCTCACAGCACAACTGCCTTAGATTGCAAAAATAGCCCGGTGGAAACTGTGTGCTCTCCAGAGAGGCAGCCTGGAGGGCCTCGGAAAAAATGACATGAGCGCAGCTGCTAAAGGAATCATTAATTTTGTGGTAGCACCGTCTGAGTCTAAAAAAATAGATTTTAAGAGAGGAAAATTGGCTTTATCCCCTTATCCCTTTTTCCCTGGAGTCTTAGAGAAAATAGAAACCACATCATCAAAAGATAGGCATTGAATTGGCCATTAGCGATTCCATGATGTCAGGTGGGTGGGCTTAAAGCTTAGGGACAGTATCTTGTCAACTTTCCCTTAGTTTTGGCACTACACCTGGATTTTAGCTTGTCATTCTGTAACCATGATCTCATCAAGTTTAGTCGAGAAACCTCTAAGACGTCCCTCACGTAAAGAAAATGATATTTCATCAGGTATTTCCTTTCCCTCCTTTTTTCTTTGAGAGGCCTTATTTTTTGACAAGTGAAAATTGTACACATTTAAGGTGACTGATACATGTATACACTGTGAAATGATTACCTCAATCAAGCTAATTAACAGATCCATCACCTCACATAGTTACTTTTTTTGTGTGGTAAGAAAACTTAAGATTTACTGTTTCAGCAAATTTCAAGTATAAAGCACAGTCTTATTAACTATAGTCACCGTACTGTACCTTAGATCCTCAGAGCTTACTCATCCTGCATAACTGAAATGCTGTCTCCCCATTTCTCAGACCTCCCTGGCAACCACCATTCTATCCTCTGTTTCTTCCTTCCTTCTTTTCTTCCCGCCTTCCTTCCTTCCTCCCTCCTTCCCTCCCTCCCTTTCTTCCTTTCTTTCTTTTTTTGGTGGAGAAGATTGACCCTGACCTGACATCTGTTGCCAATCTTCCACTTTTTGCTTGAGGAAGAGTGGCCCTGAACTAACATCTTTGCCAATATTCCTCTATTTTGTATGTGGGTCACTGCCACAGTGTGGCTTGATGAGTGGTGTAGGTCTGTGCCTGGGATCCGAATCCACAAACCTGAGCTGCTGAAGTGGAGCACATGAACTTAACCACTATGCCACCTGGCCAGTCCCTACTCTCTGTTTCTGAGTTTGGTTACTTTAGCTTCCACACATAAGTGAGATCATGCAGCATTTGTCTTTCTGCATCTGGCTTATTTCACTTAGCATGATGTGCTCCAGTTTTAACAGAAGTGCGGATATCTCCGTGAGATACTCAGTTCATTTCCTTTGTATATATTCCCAGCAGTGGGATTGCAGGATCATACGGTAGTTCTATTTTAATTTTTTGAGAAACCACCATACTGCTTTCCATAGTGGTTCCACCAATTTACATTCTCACCAACAGTGGACAAGAGTTCCCTTTTTCCCATATCCTCACCAACGCTTGTTATCTTTTGTCTTTTTGGTAATAGCCTTTCCAACAGGTGTGAGGTGATTTCATTCTGCTCAATTTCTGAGTCTTTTCAAGTCATGGCTGAACTATTGCAACAGCTTTCTAAGTGGCTGGGCTATGACCTCTCTTTGGATAACATCATTCTTCAGTTAAAAACAGACAAGCAAATAAACATACAACATCCAATGACTCTACTGAATTCATAGAATAAAAAGGAAGCTCCTGGCATTCATGTAATTTCTCAATAAACATCCACTACCCATCTTCTTTCTCTCCTGTCTTGTCATGAACCTTCGAGCTTGCTAGGCGAGGCTGTGTGATATGCTGATATGCTTGATTCAGGCTCCTCTCTCTGCTGCCACTCACCGGATTCTTTCTCCCAGAAACACTACTCTTAATGCTCCTGTACTGAATTCTTACCTCACCTTGAGGACAAACTCAGCTCCTACCCTTTGTCGTGAAAATGTTCCTGACAATTTGGCCAATTTCTTCAACTTCTCAATTCCTAAATTAAGACAACTTCTTAATTACAGCAGTCATACAATCCTGCTTTTACTTTTTGATGTTCTACAGTAACTATGCCTAAACTGGTACTGCTTTCCTTTTTTCATGCTCTTATTATTAAAGTTTTTAATATTGTGCTCAACATTTTATACAAATCTAAATACATTCCAGAATTGTCTTCCCGTCTTGATGCTACTTTTTAATTCCCTTCTATCTTATTCTTCAGCTCTCCCAGGTAAGGCCGTCCTTCACTCCTGTGTTGATCTCAGCCTCTTCTGAACTTCTATTCCCAGAACTCAATACCATTACCATGCTTCTAGAATATTCAGGCTGTTGGATGCAATTAGTTGGAATTTCTGTAATTCAATGGAACTTTACTCCCTTAGGAAAGATTTATAATATAACTTAATTGTTGCACAGAATATTGATAATAATTAATAATTGTTTACTGTGTTTCAGGCACAGTTCTGAGCACTTTGCAATATTATCTCACTCATGACAGCCCTAAGAGTTGGTTATTACCTCCGGTGAGAAAATGGAGCTTAGAAGAGTTAAACAAATCGTCCAAGGCACCTAGCTAGGAAGCAATAGAGTTTGATTCAAACCAAGGGAATCAAATTACAGAGTTTAGGCTCTTAAAACAGCAGCTAGTAGTATAATAATGTCTTGCGTCTGCTACTAAATACAAGGTCTTATACAGAACCTGGGTGAGAGTAAAGTAGTGTGAATGTTTGACCTAACAGGAGTGTGAACGTTTAATAATGTCTCCAAAACAACAGCAGAAGTATGTTGAAGATCCAAATTCAGTTCCAAGACTGGAAAGAAAAGGGGGAAATAGCCGCCAAGGAAAATCACTGAACAAAATATGGCGATTACCAATTCTGTGCGGATCAGTTTCGAAGGCAGGGCTGCCCTGGAGTGTTCGCTCCCTCTTGTTTGGACTCAGTGGGAGAGGCCTAGCACATCTCAGGGAATGCAGGAGATCCAGGCTTGGCTGGACCATGATCAGCTCACTCCTACAGCCAGTGTCTCAATAGGGATAAATACAATAATTTTGAGATTTTTTACCCTTGACATGTTTTCGAATGTCTCTCAGCCAAGCCTGTGAAATAGTATATTCTGAGCTATATCAATATAATTTTTAATTTATTTTCAGGTATTTAAATTATATGAATATGGTGGAAGAAGTCTGAAGAAATTTTTTACCCAGGCAATAATCATTCTTCTAATAAACCTACTCACGCAACAATTTATCAACTGAAAAATTGGTATAAATCAAAGTTTCAAATCCCAAAATACAACTGATTCATATTAAAAGTTTTTTTTTTTTTAAAACGGTCAACTTCATGCTGAAGAGGTAAGAAGAAATAATTCACATGGCAATTTTCATTTGATGCCTTGAGTGTATTTTTCAAGGGGCTCAGTGTCTGCAAAGTGTCAACCGTCGCTTGTACTTGAAGAGAACTCATGCATCGTCTTGACACGTCCTTTTACACGGTGAGTCTCACGTCAAATGAGCAGGAGCTTTGCTACCCCTTACCTGTATTTTTTATTAAAAAACAGTAAAAAGCTTTTTCAAGGCTGACTGATTTTAGACTAAGATTTATATTCTAGAATCTTAATTGAGATGATCATTCGGTTCTTGTTCACTTTTCTAAATGCAAACTTGATGTCTGTTTTCTCCCAGCTTGTTTCCAAAATCAGAATCTATCTGATGCCACATAAAAGGAAGCATTTGCCAGGAGAGTTTTCTTAATTGCTCTAAATTGCAGTGTTTTGAGGATGAGTAGAATACCGGCCATTTGGTACTCGTTTAGCACTCCAGCCTAAGCTCCATGCTAAAAAACAAGGTTGATTAACTGATAACTTTTACTATTAGATGGGAAAGAATTTTAATTTTTAAATCTGTTATTTAAATTATTTTATTATAGTAAAAATATATCTTATATTGTATACTTATAATAAATTTATATATGTAATACACTTATTACATATAAATAATACATTTAAATAAAATATAATTTAAAATATAAAACATTTTATTAATATCTAATAAAATTATTTATTAAATACTTAATTCGATTATTTAATAATCTAAACTTTAATATAATCCCCCCTTAGGTCTAGGACAACATCAGAATGAGCTTTGACACGCCTGAGCAGAGGCAGTGCTCCTCGTGCACATGGAGACTTCCTGGCACACCCTCTGGTTTCTTTGCATCTCTCCTGGTCTGCGATGGATGAACTCCAAGACAGTTGTCCACCTCCACCATATGCATCCAAAACAGCGAGATGATGGGAGGCTATATTTCTAAGATTTCTGAGGAGATTTCAGAGGCCATCAGTGCCTATAAGGACAACCTGTGTACGTGTGTAAGGAAAGGATGGGGGAGGATGCAAGTGTGATGTCGACAGTGGCTTCCAGGCCTGGCTGCTATCAGAATTGCCCAGAGGGCCTTGGGAAACACTCATCCATTGACCTACCCTGGGTGAACAGAATGAGACTCTGGGATGAGCCTTCTTGCCTCACTCTGGGCTAAAGTTTGTGTTTTATTTTTCCTAATAACATTATTGTATTAAACATCTACTAGTGCGTATGAAAGAAGTTCCTTTTATGTCAACATCTAGTTGAAGGTCTGAGATCTGAGATTTCACTTAACTTCCTTTCACAATTTCCCGATCTTTTTCTATAAGCAACTATTTCTTTGTGTTATAACTTTTGTTGACAATTTTTTTCATTGGTATATTCTGATTGAGTTTATGTTGTGGCATTTAAAAATTTTATTTCTTGGGGACCAGCCCTGTGGCCAGTGGTTAAATTCACACGCTCTGCTTCAGTGGCCCAGGGTTTTGCTGGTTCGGATCCTGGGCACAGACAGTGCACCGCTTAACAGGCCATGTTGAAGCAGCGTCCCACATGCCACAACTAAAAGGACCTACAACTAAAAAGTATACTTACTGGAGGGATTTGAGGAGAAAAAAGCAAAAAAAAAAAAAAAAAGGAAGATTGGCAACAGTTGTTAGCTCAGGTGCCAATCTTTAAAAAAAAATTTTTATTCCATAATTGCTGTAGCACATTTATCAAAGGAGGAATTTTGCTCCCTAATTTACATTAAGAAGAGATGTGAATTAAAAATTTATCAATATTTCTTCCCATTAAAAAACTTAAGTGACAATTTAGTGTTTATCATTAAAATATGAAACAGAATATCTGTACTCATCTTGTTTCACAGCTTATTCCATTCACAATTTTTATTCTTTTCTCTCTATTATAAAAAATTTTGGTTTCCACATGTAACTCAAATCATGGGCTGAAAAACGGAGCTTTATTCTCTGAACAATTTCAGAGCTCTCTGCTTGACTTTTTAGAGCATTTTACATGAATATACCTTCTAGAACTGTAATAATAGCTAAAATTTATGAGCAATTCCTACGTGCCAAGAACAGTGCTAAATGCTTGATCTAAATTATCCTATTTTTATCACCGTTTCACAAATAAGGACCTGAAGATTGGGAGTTTAAGTAACTGCCTAAATAATAGAGCTAGCTTGTAAATCTCGGAGCCTGTGAGGTTGAAAGCAACTTCTAGAAACAGACATTCACAAGTCCTTTAAGACACTAGCAGGCAATGGACTGAAGTGTGCAATATTTAGCACTGATTTATTCATTAATATAATTTTTTATTGAACACAGAATTAAAATTAATGTAAGTGAGGTGTGCAGGGTCCTAGAAAGACTCAGTATTACATAGTCACATGTCCACTGATACCTTAGACCATACCTCATGCATTTATTCCCTTTGGGAAGGGACTAAATTAAAAGTCACACATTTGAATAATGCTTCTTACAGTAAACTACCTGTTACCTAGTAAGTTCATATGTGTCTGTTACATTCGTTTATGATCCTATCTTCTTAAATGAACAGTCAGGAGAAAGATTCATACATACTTTTGGACAATCTTGTTTAAATCATTTTCTTGGAGGGGAATGGAGAAATTTAGCTGCAATTAAAATATCCAGTCAGCAGAACCATTTGGGTTGCATGATTCACCCCACTTTACTTTGAAGACATATCTAAGAAACAGCAGTAACTTCTCCCTGCCATGCCACTTTTTCCATGTTGAGTATTTGTTGAGTTATATAGCATTCTTCTTGGAAAGTTTTTCTCAGGACTCTCATACTGAGTTCTAAACTCCTGATAAGTTTAAAACAAAGATTACTTAAGGTCTGCCCTGGTAAAACAGAGGCATACAATAAAAAACGGATTCCATCTCAAAGTAGTGGAGAGCACAGGAAAGGCTGGAGAGAAACTGCATTAAGTGAGGCGTGAGGAAAAGCTATTTCAGCCCCCTTGACTCGAGGGCAGCACACATCTGCATTCAGAATAAAAGATTTCTTCAGGCTTAAAGATTTTTAACAATAGCAGCTGATGATCAGTGAAGGAAAGAAGCGTGCTCTAATGATTTTTTGGACCAGATCAACTTGACCTTTCATTTTTCACAAAGTCTTCCAATAAACGCCATGTACTCCATTTTTCTCTCCCAGCATCCCTAACAATAATTTTGATTCTTGTGATTCAAATGGCTTTCTGAAATGCTCTTATGAGGAGTAGAAGGGGAGAGGGAACGATGTTTCTCAATGAGTGACAGAAAAATTCAAAGGCCGCAAAAAAAGTAATAAAAGAAAAGTGATGTGATCATTTAAAAATCTAATGCCAGTCCACGTTTCTGGTCATTAAACACGAATATAGTGGCTGCCTGTATGTGATTTTTTTTCTCATCAAATACAGCATGTTTTCTTCTAAGCTAGACATCACATCTTCCAACAGTTTTTGCTACTTTACAACATCAACCTTAATGTTGAACATGTGAAAGTCCCTTAATAAGACATTTTAATATATCAGCCAAAGGATTATTTGATAGATCGGTAAAAACAACTCTGCTGATTCTTGATTAGCTAAACGTTGAAAATAGTGCACGTGTATTCTTGTCAATAATACGCTATTATTAGATTATGTGTGGTGACAGAATGAAACCATGAGAGGAGACACTTGATCAGCTCCAAGGTTCCTCAGCTTTGTGTTCAGAGAAGCAGCCAGTGTGAGTGGAGTGGAGAAATAAAAGTGAAATGAGAGAAAAAGAGAAAAGGTGGTACAGATCTTGGAGACAGATGTAGAGAAAAGGGGGGACGAAATACTGAGTAGAGTAGATTGAAAGGAAACAGTAGAAAAATGAGTAGACAGACTGGAAATAATGAAGCTGTGGGTCAGGGGAATTTTTAAAACCAATCCGAGCATATCTTTACATGACAAGAATATAGATAATCACTGTGTGCCTTCTGGGCTTTTATAGAGGATATAGGATTTCATATACATCCATTAGCTGAATTTCTGAGGTCACAAAACCTAGGGAGCATTTTAATTAAGTCTTTATAAAAAGTAGATAGAAATATTGCTGAGGAAATGATGCATCCAATGATTGAATATGTGGTTAAATGACTGAAAATACCATCTCATAGGATCTGGTTAATTTGAATTAAAAGTCAATTAGAAAATTGAAAAAAATTAAAAAAATAAAAATAAAGATAAAGAAAACTGAGATTTAAAACATTTAGACATACACTCACCCGACAGACAGGAAAGGTTCCTTTGATTCAAGTCTAGGAAAAAAATATGAAGAATTTATTTTAATATAACAATTTGCTGTGCATTTAAAAATGGCTTGCATATGAATCTGACAGAATTATTATACTTGTTTGGATGAAAATGCACAATTTAGCATCAGTAAAAAGCTGTAAATAATATATGAAGAGCTACCCTGGACTGCTTCAAATACTGGCAGGATTAATGCAGAGGCCAAATAGAATGAGAGAGACCTAGAATGGAAATGCAGCGTTTAAATGACACCTGAAGATAACAATATTGTTAGTCTAATTCCGATTTGCACTCTCTATATCTACTTCTTTTTTTTTTTTACAGTAATTTGTTTGTAGAAGTTTTGATACATCTATTTGCGGTGGTTGAAGTAGTCAAGCGATTTATAACGTATTTGGTTACATATTGGCTTAATCATTTATTTCCAGTAAACATTCCATAATGGAGAGAGAAGCAGCATACCATTTGTGGTCATTTACTGCAAGCATCACTACGTGGGGCAGGGGGCAGTCAGATCACACGTTAGGGTCCTCCTGCCTCCACAGTGTCTCTTAAAAACCAGGTGTTTTTGTCATCCTGACAGAGTAAAGGAGAACAGTAATCCTGAGGTCTCTGGTTAGTTGTGGCATCTTGAGCAAGCCACTTCAGAAACCTCCTAGGGCCTCCTTTTCCCATTATAAAATAGGGTAGGATTGCTTCCAGCTAATTTTCTGATTTCATAAATTAACTATACATTCTTAGAAAAAGGTAAATAAATCAGAAAAGGATCCAGTTCTAAATATTTCCTAATTAATAATTAAGACCAGCTGGTAGCTGTATACTGCCACTTTATTTTCATGTAAGTTTCTTAATATATGATTATGGGTTAAATGTAGGTAACCACTGAGAACATTTTAATCTAAATCCTGGTGTTAAAGATTTTTAAGAAGCTTTTATGTTTTAAAACATTTTATTTATATACAAATAGTTGTAGGGAAATGGCAGGAAATTTAATTCTGCAACACACACTTACTGAGCACCAGCTGATTACTTTTACATATTGAAGTGGACTGTCTCAGAATTAGGCCCAAAAAGTTTACTTTTATTTGAATTTAAACAATGAAAGCAAGGATCTCTTTTCTCTATTTCATTCTACATATACACAAAACAGCTTCTTAGAAATACGCCTCAGCCCAGGTATGGGCAGAGCTGACAAGGGTCTCTGCCACGTGCCATGCTGCCTTCAGTGAACAATCTCAGCAGAAAGGGACTCTCAGGGAGCGGGCGCCCTAGAAATCCCTCTTAACAGCAGCAGGCAGGGAAGAAGCAGAGAAAACTCACAGCTGGTGTTAAGAGCTGGATCTATATATTTACGTAAGCTTTTCCTTTTCTGAATTCCAATGTTATTTGCACCTCCATTTAAACTATTTCCCATATCATGTGTTTGTTCATACCATACATTTAAGACATGGTTAAGTAAACAGAGTTAAGAGAAAAAAAGTTAAAGATAAGTAATGAAATATGTTTGGATATGCTTGTTTTAGAACACATGACCAGTGCCAGGTGATCAAAAGAAATTACCTTGAAGAAATGAGGGGGACTCTGTATAAGGTGACACAGGAGACGGTTTACCTATTTGGACCATCAACATCATCACGATATGACTTCTCCCTTATTTTCCATCTGATAACACTTGAAAATCAGATAACATGTGGGTATTTTTTGGATCACTTCTCTCTCTATTTGCCAACAATTTCAGCCATCTGTCAGTGTGTGATTTGCGTGTGTGAGATGCTGGCCTCCAGCCTCCTAGCTCCCATTTTCCACTGCCCATGCTGTCCTCCTTGCCTCTCACTGCTCGTGCTTCTTAGTGACACTGAATAATATAGTGAAAGAATTTCAAAACAATTAGTATCTGACTCTTCTCTTTTTCATCCTCCACATCTCAATTAGCAACATCCTGTCAAGTTTTCCCTTTTGTGACTTTCACATCCCCCTCTTCACCCTATTCCCAGCGTAGTTCTCATTCCTTACCCCAGCCTGGCCCGGATCTCCAAATGTAAATTCTTGGTTCACAGTTGCTCCAACTTGACACCCTGGTGTGACACTAACCTTCCTTCAGCGCCTGCCACCCACACCATTTAAGGACTGCATCGTACTGCTTTCCTTCAGGGATCGTAAACAACACGGAGAAAAGCAAGATCTTCCACTTTTGCCTTTCCTGTGCAATTACTAAAATGCTGAGTTCAGAATGTGTCTGAAGTAGTATTTATTGATTGATTTTCGTTTTTTCCTGAAGGTTTCAGACAAGCAGCTGTTGGATTGGAGCGTACAGGTGCATATGTTGTCCCACTGACCCCAGTGGTTAATATGGTTAGTCTTACTAACTAGTTAGTTGTCTTCTTTGACTTTTACCACTTCACTCATCGCTTCAACTATCTCCTTCCAAATGTTCAACAGGAGACTTAAGAAGACTAAAGACTCAAAGAGAATCCAAAGTTTTCAAAAGGACGTTGGACTGAGAGTTCTGACCGATGTTTGATAAACCAGGGGTTTGCAAACTCTTGCCTATGAGCCAAATCCTGCTCACTACCTGATTTGATACAGCCCACAGGCTAAGAAGGGTGTTTACATTTTTCAATGATTGGAAAAGATCAAAAGAAAAATGATATTTTGTGACACATGAAAATTGTATGAAATTCAAACTTCAGGGTTCCTAAATACGTTTATTGGGACAGGGTCATGCTTATCTATTTACATACTGGTGAAGCTGCTTTTGTGCTATAGCAGCAAGCTGAGTAGTTGTAACAGCGACTGTATGTCCACAATCTTAAAATCTTTCTACGTGGCCTTTACAGATGAAAGTGTGTCACTGCATGAAATATGATTATATTGTTGGAAGGAAGTGGAAACAAACAGAATAGGCATTCTTTATTTTTATACATATCAAGATATTCTTCCAGACTTTGAAGTTCAGAATAATTTGAATTCCTTCTCTACACCACGAATTCAGTCTCTGGGCCCTGACCTCTGACAGATTAATTCCCCTAAAATGCTATTTTCATGTCACCACCTTTCTTGACAATTTCAATAACCTTAGGATGATGCCCAAACTTTTCAGCTTGTCATTTGAAAGCTCTTCACAAACATGCCTCGTGCCAGCTTTCCATGTTGTTTTTTATCACTTCTCTTATGAATCACTTTATTCTGGGAAACTTGTCTATTTATTGCCCAAACAAATCTGGGTTAGCTTCGCTTTGGCGTCTTTAAGCGTTCTATTTCTATACCAGAATACTGTTTTTTCCTTCCTTTCCCTATGCATGATCTATTTATCTTCTGAGTTTATCTTAACCTAACTCCTTCAAGAAGCCAATCCTGACACCTTCATTACAGGGACAGCCCTGTCTCTTAGCTTCTAATACTTATTATGTCCATCCCGAGTTAAAAGGCTAACTTACAGTTTCATTAAGACTGGTAAGAACGTTACACTTTCGTCTCTGCTTAGCAAAAAGCTCCTGACAGTTCTGAGTTAAGCCTTCTAATGGGCTCATGTGGGAGGTGCTTGCTGATGCTCTGTGAGCAGAGCAGAGAGGAAATATTCTTGCTCATTAGTCACTCTAAGCCACTGGAGATAAACCTAAGGACTGGGGTTCCTAAGCAGTGTTGGTAGTAAAGCCAAGCAGGACATCTTCGTGGGAAGCCACCACTAGGCAAGCCTACCTCATGTCTCATCCCCAGAATGATGATGCACTGCAGAGGAAGGTGACAAATGACTCCTGGTGAGCAATGCTCTGCTTTGTAACCAACTGCTCAGTAGTAGTTCATTACATGGAGTCCACTTCCATAGCTTTCAGGTGATTCAGAGACTCTTATGTTTTTCTCACTAATTACATAGAAAACATCATAGCCAACTCAAGGGGCTGCTGTGAAGACTATGAGAATATGTCTTCAGAGCGACTAGCACAGCTCCTGGCACAGAGTGGACCTGACGGCTGTGACTATGCCAAAGACAGGTTGTAACTCTATGGCGGAAAGTGCTTGAGTGTGTGAAAAGTTCACTTTTCTTATTTTAGTCCTGAAAAGTGAAAAAAAATGCAAAAGAAAACCAGCAGGAGAAACATCCTTTTAGAAAAGATGGTTTATCAGTTTAATTCTTAGATACAGATGATTGCAATGTGATATGCCCAGACAGGACTTCTCTGAGTTTTTAAAAAGGTAATTGTTTTGAAAAGAAAAGGATTGATTTTTATCTTCTCTAAGATTTACTTTTACAATGAAATAAGTAGTGAATTTAATAATACTTCATCCAGGACTCACTAGAATTAGGCGTAGAATAAGATAAACCATAGCCTTCAGAAAAATAAGGCACAGTAGAGAGATAAAATAGAATGCGAAATGAAGATCAATATTTGAGGCTAAAGGATTTATAATACTTCTTATTTAACAACAACAAAAAAGCTAAGCTGTATTTACTAAGGGCCAGGCATTATTCAAAATGCTTTATAAATACTAATTTACTTAAACATCACGATATCTCATTTTACAGATGAGGAGTCTGATACCCAAAGATGCTAAGTATATTGCCAAAGGTCACATAGCTAATAAGTGGTTGAGCTAAGATTTGAATTTAGGCATTCTGGCTCCAAAGTTCAGGAGTTCCTGTCTCACACGCTATGTTGCCTCTCATCAATTTACTTTGTTTGTTTGTTTTGTTTTCTTTTGCTTATATGTGCCTTATGGTGCTGTCACATTTTCTCTCTACTTTCTGTGCTCTACTGAGAAATGGCATTGGGTTTCAGATGTAGTCAACATGCTGGATATTCCCAAACTTAGGTCTCAAGCATCACTCTGTTTACGACTCACAGCTCTAGCTGCCCATCACATCTCCAACTGCAAGTGCCTTTAACTTAACACGTTTCGAACTAAAATTGTCTTCCTGCCTCATTCTGCTCTTCCTTCTTTATCACGAACTCCGTGGCATAAACAGCTACTCAGGTGCCCCAACTAGAAAGACACAATCTGTCTCATTAACTCTTTTCCAAGAGCCCTCACTTTCAGTAGATCCTCCTAATTCTGTTGCTTCTGTTGCCAAAAGCCCCTTCACTCTGTTCTCCCTTTCAGTTCTCATCATCACAGTTCAAGTGGTCATCAACTTTTACGTGGGTTGTTAGAATAATCTCCTAAGGGCACTCCTTCTTTAGGATTTATTTGGAAAAGCCATATCTACTAGCAGAACTATCTTTCTAGGATACAGGTACGATCACGTACTTCCCCTCATTACAAATCTCCGAGTGCTTCTAGGACGCATTTTCTTATAAGTCACCAGAGCTTGGTCAGGAGTGCTTCCTAACTGTTGTCACAGCACCCTGTAACACTTAATCATGGCGTATTAAAAATCACCAGTGTATTTTCCAAGCTCGCTATTCAGACTGCAGAGTCCTTGAAGGCAGGAGCTCGCCGTATTTCAAGTACCTAGATTCATGCCTTCTTCATAAGAGGCTCTCAGCAATGATTTCATCAGATGAACTCTCCTTGCCTTACTCCCCCACCCCTACTTTCACTTTTCAACTAAGAGTAAAGTCCAAACCCTTTAATATAACTAAAGGTTCATTCACAGCCTGGTTCTAGTGTCCCTTCCCAGCTTTTCTACCACTTCAGCCTACAGATTCGATGCTCCAGCCAAACTGAGCCAACTGCTCACTGTCTGGGTGGCATCTTCCTTTCTTATATCCCTGTGTTTTGGTGTATATTATGTTTTTTGCAGAAATGACTTCAACCACCTTGTTTTTGTCAGACTAGTGGTTTTTTAGGAATCCAAAGTGCCGTATAAGTATGCTCCCCTACTATATTTATAGGATTTTGTAGTTAAAACTGCTGAAGAGCAGCACTGTTTACTACCACCTGATTGATTGTCGGTAGCAATGCCAACCCAGGCCCCCACCTACATTTAAGATGGATGTACCTTAACCAAAGGGTTAAGGATGCAGGTTCTAAAATCAGACTGCCTGAGTCTAGTCCTGTCTCCACCACCTTCTGGCTGTGTGGCCTTGGAAAAGCGAGGCACTCTTCTTTGTGTCTCAATGATCTCATCTGCAAAATGGAGGCAATCATAGACCTAACTCACCGGGCTATTGTGAGAATTAGAAAAATAAATAACTGAATGCGTTAGATATCTAAATTAATTAGATGAGTGAATAAATGTATAGATAAGCAAATGCTTAATAAATGTTAGCCATCATCATTATTATCATGTTTTATCCATGAGTCCTCTGATCCTTGGCTTCACGGCCAGTTAGATCCAGAGAGTCCAGGGTGGGGAATATGTTGGTGTAGCAGTCACATATTAGTGAACCATGTTGGGATATGCTGATGAAGATACGCAGAAAGCAACAGATGAACACGTGGGTCTGGAACTCAGGCAAGACACCCAGGCTGGAAACAAAGAGTTAGGAGTCACGTCATCAGTGCAGAGTTGGGCTATGCCATCAAAGGAGAGAATGAGGGTACCCAGAAAGAGTGTGTGGAATGGGAAGAAGAGGGTTGAGGAGAGGCATGTGGGATCACTGTCAGGCCTCTAAGTGTGTAGATGCCAGGTCAGAAGGGGCAGGAGAACCGTTTAGCTATTTGTATTAACCCGTAACTGGCATGCACCCAGCACAGAGCAGCTGCCCCCCAAATGTGGACAGGGTGAGCAATTCTGTGTCTGGATCTACGTCGCCAGCCTTCAATGTGTTCTGTTAAGATGGAAGTAAATAAAGCAAAGAAGATTTCTCTCTGGAAGTAGCTTGTGTGTGAATAACCTAAGCTAGAAAGGGGGCGAAATGAAGGAGGATTACATTCTAAGATATGGAACAGAGTTAATTTTCCAGGCCAAAACCAGTGTTGAGATGTAGTGATGTTTTAAATCTAGTTTGTCAACCCATGAATGAATGAATTAATCCATTAAAGTGATGGAGGACCTTTTT
Organism: Equus przewalskii; assembly: GCF_037783145.1. Taxonomy (NCBI): domain Eukaryota; kingdom Metazoa; phylum Chordata; class Mammalia; order Perissodactyla; family Equidae; genus Equus; species Equus przewalskii. The sequence goes on from NC_091838.1 coordinate 3,704,003, forward strand.
TTACTGCTTACTTCATTTTATCAAAAAGGACTGATCATCTGCATTTCAAATAGAGTTTTAAAGACGAACATGGGTGCAAACATTTTCCGTAGAGAAGAGCAGTGTGGCTGATTCCTACTGCCCCACCCCTCTCTCCACAAACCCTGAGAACGTCTAATAACGATCGCCACAGCCAGAGCTTACTGTGAGCCAGAGGCTGTGCCAGGTCTGCTCATACATGTAATTTTGACAACAGCAGATGAGAAAACTAAAGTTCAGAAAGATCAAGTAATTTGCTCGAAGTCACACAGCATAGTGATGGAGTCTGAATTTAATCACAGGCCTGACTCCAAAGTCTATACTCTTAGCCTCTGCATTATGCTCTAAGAAAGGGGAAAGAACACAATAAACGCTACACTGGCTGGACCTCTGCTCTATCTGGTCTCACGTGGGGCATGATGGTGGGCCAGGTCATTGTGAGTCAACTATTAGCTAACGGATTGCTCCGTATTTATGAAATAATATGATAAGTTATTTTTTAAATAGTTTAATAACCTTCTTGAGGATTATAGGAATCTTATTTTGATATTTAAAATTGTCTACCTTTCATTCTTAACCAATTGTTATATAAACACATCCGCATGACATTTCCATCACTCCAAGGCTTTCCGATTTAAACAGGCTATTTTTCAAGGTAAATGTCTAAATGTGAGCCAAAGATGGCGATTTCCATCAAAGATAAGTACTTGTCATGTGATTCCTAGATGTCTCCCTTTACTGAACATTTTGCACATTAAAAAATAACACAATTCTGTCAGTATTCTTAAAAATTCATTTGTTGCCAAAAGATTAAACAAACAAACAAGAGCCTTCTTTATGTAACAGGGACAGGATATTCACAGGTAACTGAAGGTGAGTTTTGTGACCTCCAGAGAAAATCAGAATCTGTCTGTGGAACTTATTCTCTTGGCTATTCTCTTCTCTTCACCTTGAGAGGAAAAACAAAAGCAAAAGCATCGCAGACTCATGCACCAGCCGACCAGGGACTAAACGCCTAGGGGACGCACCCTTGGAGCTCCCGCTGTGGCAACAAGAGGCTGGTTAGGAAGAAGGAGCTTTCTTTGTGCACAGCTGGGGAGAAGTGCTGGTCTGCACAGGCAGCGACCTCCCCACCTCCATCTGCCAGAAGAAGTCTGAGCAGGACTTGTCAGCCAGCATCCTCGGTAGAACAAGACTCCGAGATACCGTTGTCCACTGACCATGAACAGGCACTCACAGTGAATTCTTGTGCCAAGCCGAGCCCTTTCCACGTGTGGCTACTGACAAGGGTGTAGTGTTATGATGGATGCATGAGGATGCTCCCAAGTGTAGCCTTTTGTGATGTCTTGTCAACGACATTGAGAAATTTGTGGCAAAGCAGAGTTTGGGCTGAGACTGTGATGGGATAGCCTGACGTGGCTAAGAGTGGGAATAATCACTTCCTTAAAAGCTTGTATGCGGGGCTGGCCCCGTGGCCCAGTGGTTAAGTTCGCGCTCTCCGCTGCAGGCGGCCCAGTGTTTCGTTGGTTCGAATCCTGGGCGCGGACATGACACTGCTCATCAGACCACGCTGAGGCAGCGTCCCACATGCCACAACTAGAAGGACCCACAACAAAAAAAGAATATACAACTATGTACTGGGGGGCTTTAGGGAGAAAACAGAAAAAAATAAAATCTTAAAAAAAAAAAAAAGCTTGTATGCTCTAAAGCTGAGAGGTCAAATAAGTTTTAATTTTCACGTCAAGTCTGACTAATTGATGGTGACTACCGGGAACAACGTGTTGACAGGAATTCTAAAACCTCCCCAGGCTTCAGGGTGTGAGGGGCTGTAATTAACCTACATCTGACACAGAGATAGGAAAGGAAAGGAGAAGAAGAATGTCCAAATGTGTATTTACCAATTCCGTGCTAGCAGAAGGTGCAGAAATTTTCTCAAACTTACAAAAGGAATAAAGAGGTGTAAAGTCTGCAGCAGACCCCGGATTCCTAGACACGTAGTCCATATGCCAACGTGGACAAATAAGAACGCATTCTTAAGGTCTCATTTATGATAATAGCCAAGATTTTGAATTTGACACGCTATTCTAAGCATTTTAGCACATTGAACTCTTAAAACCCCCCTGTGAAGGTGGTGCCATTATCGTCTCTATTTTATACATAGGAAACTGAGACAGAGGGAGAGTGAGTAATTTTCCCAAGATCTTAAAGCTAGAAAGTCATCCAGCAGGATGATAACTCAGGAAGTGTGATTAAGACTTGCAGTTCTTAATATTGTAGCATATTTGTACCATTTTTCCTGTATGTTATTTGCTGGCCATTAAACGAGCATCAAATTCTCCTCCAAGCTGAGGAAAGTCAGGCTCCTTCCCTCCGATGGCGGCATCTGCCTACAATAGGTTCCATCTCTCTGGAGAAATAGAGCTTCCCCTCTACTTCCTGTGATACTTTTCCAAGGGCTTTTGTGGCCAGTGAAATCTCTGCTAAAGGCTCTCAGCAGGCCCCTTGGTGAGTTCCACTTGCAGTTACCACCATCCATGCTCCTAACTCCAGGGACAGACTAAGGAATGGTCGTGGCACCAACCGGCAATCTCCGGCAGCTTTGACACTCAGTCATGACTGTCGCCACATTGGAAATTGAGGCTCAGGGCTCAGCTCCCTCGGACAGGCTGAAACGTCGTTTCATAAATCTACTGGGAGGATTGAAATACAGCAGGTGGAATGCAGGTCAAGTATAAAGAAGAACCTCCTGGCAAAAGAGATCGTTAACCATTGGCTGATCCTCCTGGGAGACCTGAAACTCTTTCTCCAACAGCCCCGGGGGTAGGGCTGAGGGCAGATTCGGCCAATATCTGGCTAGGGCAGAGTATAGGCTCTCCCCCTGGCTCCACTATGATTCCAGAATGAACCTCATCACACCCCACACTGGAAGGGAGTGCACACAACTCTGTGGATCTTTCCATTAAAATAAGAAAAATGATCTTCTGAAAAGAGTTTCTTTCTAACTCAATTATTTTCTGGTTGGAAGATTTGCCATCTCAGTTCCAAACCCATGTAGTAAAAGGAAGTAAATTCAAGAAAAACTGGCAAGGGGCTGCTCGGCTGTCTCTTTCAATTGTCTTATTTAGTTATTTGCTAATAGCTGTTAAATCTTACAGGGAACCAGCACCTGCCAAGAGCACAGCCCGGGAAGCAGGGACTCGCTCACAGCGTTATCCAGTGTCACGTCTCAATCCGCCTGCTCTTTGCAGAATGCTGATGTCATTTATGTCTGTTTTCCCCTCCATTTTAAATAAAGATATCAGAGCCAATACAATTCTGTGCCATCTTTTGATTGCCAGTCATAATAAGTTGTGCAGACTGTGAATGGTGCTAAGTGACATAATACACGTATGCACAGGGCCAGCCCGAGCAGGTTGAGATGAGCAGTTGACTTTTTTTTTTTAAAGATTGGCACCTGAGCTAACATCTGTTGCCAATCTTCTTTTTCTTTCTTCTTGTTCTCCCCAAAGCCCCCAGTTCATAGTTGTATGTTCTAGTTGCAGGTCCTTCTAGTTGTGCTATGTGGGACGCTGCCTCAGCGTGGCCTGATGAGCGGTGCCATGTCGGTGGGCTGCCGAAGCAGAGCACGCAAACTTAAACCACTCGGCCACGGGGCTGGCCGCCAGCAGTTGCCTTTTGTCCTCCCACGCCTCCCTCAGCCCCTGCCTGCCGTCCGCACTCTTCGCCTGTGCGCCACATTCTCATACCGCTCCAGGTCCCAGGGGCAACCTCACCCTCTCCTCCACCTTCTCTTAGTAAAACACTTGAAACCCCTTCGGCCTAAGTCGTAGCGGACGTCTACAATGCTGGAGAACAAGAAGTCATTTTTGCATGTTTTGCCTAACTGTGTTTCTGCCCTCTTCCCAGCGGCAAACTTCTCTGGCAGATAATCTCCTGCCTGAGTTCCTGTCTTGGTAACCTCAGCCCCTCTCAGATTCAGCTCCCCAACCACCCCCTGCTCCCCGTTATTTGAAAAAATTAAACCCTGGCACTTAATGTCAATTTAATGACCTTAACTGCCACATGCTGACAAAACTGTGTGACGCCAATCGTTTGCCTGGATTGCTCACTCTCCCCTCCTCCCAGATTGTGTGGAAAGCTCCACCTGACTGGCACGGCTGCATTTGGCTTCACGTCAGTGTCCCTCCAGCCCTGCAGCTATCGCTATCTTATGAGTGTGGGCGTCTAATTCCAGGGCCCATCCCCTCCTGGGCTGCTCCCTGAGTTAACAGCAGGATTGAGCCATGACCCCAAACCTGATGGATACATTGTTGTTGAAATCTCCAACAGCCTCCACAAGGCTGAGTCCAAGGGTGAATTATTAGTTAACATGAGCTTTGCAGAGACACTTGACCAATTACTTACTTCTTCCTGAAAACATTTTCTTTACTGGGTTTCATACCAGCCAGCCCCAGCAGAGGCACCTTACTGGTTGTTTCTTTTGAATCACCTTTGCTAGTTCCCGACTTTGAATATTAGTGTGTTCCAGAGCTCAGTCCTTGGAATTCTTCTCTTTTCCATCTTTCCTTATTCCTTTGGTGTTTGTTCTCATCCAGTCTTGTGGCTTCAAGTACCATCTGCATACTGATGACTCACAAATGTGCACATGCAGTCCAGACCCTCGCTGAACTCCAGATTGGGTATTCAACCATCTACGTGACATCTTCACTCAGATGTCTAATAGATAGCTGAATTTTAACATGTCTACAAACTAAACTCCTAATTTCTACCATCCACCTTGGCCTACTCCCACCTCTGCTGTGAGTATTCCTCATCTCACTTTATTGCAACTTCGTATGTCCAGATGCTCAGTCCAAAAACCTTGGAGACATCTATGGTAGATAGATGGCCACAAGCAATTCCTTCCCTCCACCCAGCAAGAGCTGGAGTCTACGTCCTCTCAGCTTATATATGGACTGGCCTTATGACTTGCTTTCATGAACAGAATGTGGCAGATGTGACACAGAGGTGGAACTTTCAACCTGGATTTTATGAGGACAGGCAGCTGCTTCCCTCTTCTTGAACTCAGTCACTATGTAAAATTCTGATCCCTTTGAGACCACTGTGCTGTGAGAAAGTCTAAGCTAACCACATGAAGGGACCATGTGGAGGAAGATGCTCAGCCATCACAGCTGCTCCAGCCGGCCCCAGCTGAGGAACCAGAAATGTAAGTGCAGAAGCCACCTTGGATGCCACATAGAGCAGAACCACTCAGCTGAACCCAGCCGAGATTACAGAATATGCAAATAAGGACTTTTTAAACCAGTAAATTTTATTGAGCGGTAGATACTAATATCCTTGACTCTGTTCTTTCTCTCACAGTTCACATTCAATCTGTCGGTAAGTTTGTTGGCTCTGCTTTCAAAATATATCCATAACATAACCACTTCTTCCATCTCAGCTGCTACCACATTATCTGAGTCACCATCACTGCCTGCCTGTTTTCCCAGGTTCCTCCCTCGTTCTTTCAGAACCTATTCTCAACATAAAGCTAAAGTGACCTTTCAAAATGTATGTCTTTTGCTTAAAACCTTCCAAAAGCTCTCCATTTCGCTCAGAGTAAAAGCCAAAGAATTTCAACAGTCTATACGGCTTTACGTGATTTGGTGGCCCCATGATCTCTCTCCCATTATCCTCTCACCTCCTCCATTTGACTTGCTCCAGAAACACTGGCCTTGCTTTTTCTTAAACATGTGGATACGCTTCTACTTTACGCCCTGTATGCTGGGAGTCCCTCTGTTCAGAATGCTTTTCCTCCAGGTGGAACCTTACCTGCTCAGTACCTCTTCACATCGGGGCTCAGGCACCACCTTCTCGGCCAGGTCTTCACACATCGCCCTATTCAAAATGGCAGCACTTCCCTTCCCATTCCTTATCCCTCTCTCCTTGCTTTCCGTTTTCTATAACGCCTCCTACCTTCTAACTTATGGTTAATTCAATTGCTCATTTTTGTTGATTAGCATTTACCTCACACTCAAAGGCAAGGTCAGGGATTTTTGTCCATTTTGTTGACTTATGTATCCTTTGGGCCCTAAACAGAGTCCAGTAGGTGCTTAATAATTACTTGATGGGTGACTAGATGAGTCACCAGTCACTAGATGGATGACTCCGTTTTTCCTTCTTCCCCACTAGAGCTACTGAGAGTCTCTAATATAGGCTGAATTTGGTCATTCCCTGATCGGGCTGTTAGTAGAGGCTTAGAGATAAGTCATTCCTCCAGGCTGGAGATCACGTGGTCCATTCCAATTGGCCGGGATCAGAAATTCCTCTCCACGTCGCCATCACTCCACAGCAGACTCTCAGGGATGACCCCATGTGAAATACTGATTTTGTCCTTCACTCTTCTGTCTACCAAATTGAGTTGTCTCTAAAATTTGGTTTCTTTCCTGGCTTTTAATAAGTTCTAATGGCTGCCATCCCAAGGTGCCTCATGGAGATCAGATCAATGGATTGCCCGGCTGCCTTTCCAGCCTTTTTCAGTCAATATCCCAGGACTGGAGCTTTGTTCTGGATCTGGGTCTATGGCCAAGGACCTGTGGCTCATTGCCTGGCCCCTGGAAGGCACTCTGAGCACAGACTGTCAGTCTAACAACAGTCTGCCCACGTTTTGCTTCAGCCACACAGAAGGCTGCTCTTTCTTGCTTTTCATTTCTTCAGGTTAACATTTTTAAAAATACGTTTGATTTCTCAGTTAAAATGGATGCCTGATATGACTTACGTCTTTCATAATATCTTTATTTTTTTCATGCCATGTTTTTCAACGTTTTTTACCCTCAATTTAATTCATGTTTTCAAATACTGGTCACACCACGTTTCTTTTCTGAACCCTCTAAACATTGAGATTTGCTATATTGAGTTTAGGCAACAGAGAGTAAAAGCAAAAAGAGAGCGAGAGAAAGACAATCTTCAGCAAATCTGGAAATTAGAAGTTACAATTGTACTTAAATTCTAGAATCCTCACAATTTCACAATAATGTCTTCAGCCTGATGTTGTGGATAGTTTCAGTAAGAATCGGACTTAAAGTGCCCGTAACAGTTGCTAAGCAACTCAAAATGCTATTTCACACATGATTATCTGTATTCTGTGGGTCATCCTCTGTTTCCTTTCTAAACTCAGCTATTGGTTGGTGCATCATTCTCATAAAAAGTGCATTCTGATCCATTTACTGTACTCAGGCTCATCACCATCAGCTGTCCTGCCTTCACGGATTCTCTCTGTGAAGAGTCAGGAACACAGACCCTATGCCCCATCTTGTTGCCATGCCTCTCCCCACCCCCAACCCCCCCATCCCCCCCCCACCCCCCTTCCTAACCTGGGCCTTATTCAAATGATTCTGCTTCTATTGGTAGCTCACTACACTATGTCCTTTTAAAGCAGCAGCCACAGCAGCAAAGCCGGCTGAAGAGCAACTTTAAACACAAAAAGAGACCATTATTGTCAGGCAGGCGCCACTGTCTTAGCACTGGCTCACTATCCTGTAGTCAGAACTGCCATCACCATGCATTCCTGATTACTTATTTCATCGTACTACTTAAGGGCTCATAAATTTTGATTTTTCCAGTTTTGAAGATTAGATGACTTAGCTGATTTTGCCCTGCACCCGGCTCCCTCCACCCACCCTGCACACTGAGCTCCTAATCCTGATGTGGCCTTGACTGACAGACAGGCGGCTCCTTAGCCCTGGCAGGGGAACTGCCTCTGCGCATCGGGCTGTCGGCCTGTGCTGAATAACCATGGTGACTAAAGGAGTCTAGTTCGAAAGATGAAGGCCTGTATCTATTTAACTGATTTTGTACCACACCAGGGACAAAAAGTCCAGTGCTTTTTTTTTTAAAGGTATGCTTTTTTGGTGAGGAAGATTGGCCCTGAGCCAACATCTGTTGCCAATCTTCCTCTTTTTTTTTTCTCTCCAAAGTCCCAGTATATACTTGTACATCCTAGCTGTAAATCCTTCTAGTTCTTCTATGTGGGATGCCACCACAGCATGGCTTGATGAGTCATGTGTGGTCCGTGCCCAGGATCTGAACTGGTGAAACCCAGGCTGCAGAATCGGACGTGCAAACTTAATCACTACGTCATCAGGCCGGCCCTCTGCATGAGTGCTTTTGTGTGATGCTTATTATCTACCACTGGAAAAATCTGGTTTTTAATTATCTCACTCTCCTTTTTTTTTGGTTATAAAATTCTCATTAAAGAAAATTTGCATCAGGTGTTAAAGTTACAAGAAAAATATCATCCATGTTCTTACTGTCCAAAGACGATTACAACTAATATTTTATTCTCCATTTTTTTCTCTGCATATGTTTGTTTCATTTGTTAAATAGTTTTGGTTGTCTGTTTACATAACATATGCTGTTAATATGCAGGCATACCTCGGAGACATTATGGGCTCAGTTCTAGAACACTGCAATAAAGCAAATTTCGCCATAAAGTGATTCACATGAATTTTTTGGTTTCCCAGCACACATAACAGTTATGTCTACACTATACTGTAGTCTATTAAGTGTACAACAGCATTATGTCTAAAAAAATGTATTTACCTTAATTAAAAAATACTTTATTGCTAAAAAATGCTAAGCATCATCTGAGCCTTCAGCGAGTTGTAATCATTTTCCTGGTGGAGGGTCTTGTAAAAAAACGCAATTATCTGCAAAGCACAATAAAATGAATTGCAATAAAACAAGGTATGCCTGTAATTAGATGCTGTTATATATGTTGTTTATATAATTTTGCCTTTCTTCTCTAGTCAAATCTTAAATCTTTTCCCATGTCATTATGAACACTTGGTGAATATTCCATCTAATGGATGTGCCATATCCATTACTGCATAAGAATTTGGTTGGATAAGATTACTCAATATTATAAATAAAAATGCAAAGAACACCTTGGGAATAATTTAATTTAATTTTTTTACATTTTAAAAATATTTAGGATTATTTTCTTAGATATATGTCTAGAAATAGAATTACTTAGTCAAAAGATACGAATATTTTAAGATACTGGATAGATTTTGAAGGAAAATAGGAATAAACTTGTTAATGAAGCACCTATGCCTTACTTGAGTCTCTGGATTAGAAAGTAAATAGCAGCATCTCAAAATGCTAGAAATGGGCATAAACTAAGAAATGGTTTATCTTAACTCCTTCATGTTATTATGAGAGAACTGGGCTAGTTGGCTGGACCCATAGCAGCAGGTACAGGATGTGGGTGCCGGTTTTGGGACTTCAATCCCGTGTTCCTTCTAAGGGCCACTGACATCTTTCAGGACTCAGTGATCCCGACACATAAGCGGAGACTTGGCCAGACAGAAGATATCTCAGACAAATATTAAAGGGCAAACTATACAGCGTCTCAGTTTCGTTTGCAACGTAATATGCTGAGCTCACGACAAGCCCCTTCTCTCTCAATTCCACCTTACAGTAAATATAGATGAATTATATTTCGAAGATCCCTGAGTACTCCGAGTAGTCTGAAATTTAACAATACCAATAAGGATGAATTATCAATCATGTTATCATTCCACTAGAAAGAAATTTTGAAAGTCTGAGTTCACTAATTTCCCAAAGAACTAATTTTCATGAGAACCATTCATCATACATGGCTGATTGATGACCAAGTAAGACTGTGTTCCCCTTCTTGCCCTCATTTGTCTAGACATTGATAAAGGAGGCATTTCTAGCTTCCCTTTTGGTACTTATAACTCAACCAGAAGCACTAGTCTTGCAAAGACACCAAAGAGTTTATGTAATTTTTGCAAGAAAATTGTGGACTAGTTTCTAATTAATGCATTTAAAGCCAACCAAAGCTCACAAACTTACAAACTTCACTTTTTTTACCATGCAAAACTTGCTCATAGTTAAAACTTCAAAAATCTTTCTATAACGCAATATTTTCTATTAGCTTATAATTTTAAAGTATTTTTGAATGTTAATTGACCAGGGAAAAATATACTTTTATAAAGATAAGAGAATCAGTTAATTTTATAAAATACTTACATGTCGTTAAAAAAATCATTCACAAGATAAAGGGAGACAAGATGACAGAGGAAAACGAGCTGTTTGGTTTCTCATTAATCCAATCATGTCTACCTGTATTATAAATACTCATTTCCTCTTTTCTCCTCTCCTCATTTCGTATGGGCTCAGACATTCTTCTACAACGTGGCATTTTTCTTATTACTGGTTTTTTTCCAGTTAGAAGATAAGCAGTCAGTCTGGCCACAAAGCATCCTTGTCTGTGTGATGGGAACATTATGGGAGAAGCCCAGTGCTTCAGAGGAGCCATCAGTGAGGGGGTACACAGCCATAGCCCCTGGGGAAGGGGCATTATTACAGGAACTGTCCATCTATTTCATATGAGCCCGTCCTTAAATATCACTGTCGATTGTACTTTTAAATAAATTGAGACCAAAACCTACAAACTTAAAACTTAATACTCCCTCCTGAAAATAAGGGAAGAGATTTCCCTCTCCTCCTTCTTCTATTTTAGAAAATTTGTCATTGTAAGGAGTCTCGTCTCTTTCTGAAATGCATCTAAATCCTTTCGAAGGCTACATAAACCTTTATGGCCTAGGCAAGCCTTTTGTCTAGGACCAGGGTGCCATCTCTTTGACATGTAAGCACCAAGGGAAGTAGCAGCCCCATCTCCCAGTGTCTGTGGGAGGGTAGGAGGCTAACCTAGGTGTTCCAAGTGCAAGAAGTGTTTTTGTTTTCTTACAGTGTACCTTTGAAAGGCCAATATTTGACCCATCAAGAACATTCAATTAGTCTAGTCTTTGAGGGTTCATTTTTTTTTTTTTTTTTAGCAGGTAAAGATTCATCCTGAGGTAACATCTGTTGCCAATCTTCCTCTTTTTTTTTCTCCCCACAGCCCCAGTGGATGGTTGTGTATCCTAGTGGTAAGTCCTTCTAGTTCTTCTGTGTGAGCCGCTGCCACAGCATGGCAACTGATAGACAGGTGGTGTGGTTCTGTGACAGGGAAATGAACCCAGGCTGCCGAAGTGGAGCACACTGAGCTTTAACCACTAGGCCATCAGGGCTGGCTCAAGATATGAAAAGTTTAATATTCTTTTGGATAAAACCAACTTTCAGTTAGTTGACATAGATGGTCACCCCACTTAAGGTGAATTTATGATGAACTACGCATGGGAAAGGGTCCTGTCAGATCCTCCTTCTTGAGGACTCGTTATTGTTTATCCTGAGAACATATATGGAATGGGTTATATCTGCTTCATTATTTAAAGGGTGAGATTTATTTCTGCCTTTGCGATTTCTTAGTAGATCAGCTATGATGCACATCACATTCTGGGTTAATATTTATTTTAAAAAGTGCTTTCTTTGTCTACTACCTTTGTGGAGAGAAATTCTGGGTTGGGAGAAGATTTGGTCTTTAGTTGTATTAACAGTGTAAAGAAAGGGTACCACTCCCACACTGAAGAATTTTTAGTCTTTAATTTGATTTGTCTAGAAACAAGACTTTAGACACATTTCAATTTCTTTCATCCTCCCGTCCATGTAGCCTTGTGGAATGCGGAACATCCTGGAATTTTGAACTTAATGTGTGGATTGAGAAGACAGAGGGACAAGAGCCCTTGAGGGGCAAAAGGGACTGATTTAACTCTTCTTACAACCAACTTATAAATATATCTTAGGTTGCAAGCTCAAGGTCCTAAATTCTTTACCTGGGGTTGAGGGCTGTCCTAAAATAACAGGTCACTGGATCTAAGGATAATGATCAGAAAAACCAAAATAATGAAATCAGCAGTGACAGTGAAGACACTCCACCTTGCGAGCATGCAAGAGCATTGTCTTTTGGGAGATAAAATCTGGAAAGCACCTTCCTCCCAGGCAGGGAGCACGCAGGCAACGACCCAGCAATATGAGACTCCCACCACCCTCCTGCGCTGCGGTGGGGACCAGCAGTGTTAGTGTCAGTGTTCTAACTTGAATACCCCAGCATGCAAAGCATGAAGTAAGAAACAAAGAGCATAGAGCACAAAAGGCCATCACACTGGAGTCCTGCTGATGAGGAGGCCTTGGTCCAACAGAAAACCCCATGTTCACAACTGAAAGAAAGCAACTATTTCATGAGAGGCTGCAGTGCTGAAGTACAGGAAAAGTACCAGCTACAAGAAAAGATCTGCATGTCTTCATTTGTACCCGGCAACAGTGAGGATGGGGTAAAATTTCAGCCCCTTCTATCCCAGGCTAGGTTGACCACTGCTTTCCCATTTCTCCCCACCCCAGAGGAGGGGTATCAAGTAACAGATCAAGAGGCCCCTATGTGAAAGGCTATAAATGTCCCAGCAGGGTGTTTTTCTTCCAGTCCTTGGGGCTGGGTAGACAAGCCAACCAAGGGGTCAGGCCGTCTTGCTTTCCGTCTCCTCTCAGAATGCAGCTGTGTGGGGAATTTAAATCCTGGCTGCTATGCAGATCTAGACATCTTGGAACATCACTCTTTTTTGAGTTTTGTGCAGTTTGTCACAAGATAGTAAACTGCCTTGGGAGAAGCAGAAAGGAAGACTCTGTGGCTTGTTCTACTGCAATTTATCCTTGGCTTTTACTAAGAAACTTCATAAGAAAATTCCATTAGTTTAAAAATATTGTGCGTGTGTGTGTGTGTGTGTGTGTGTGTGTTGTATAACTTCTACTGAGGGTAGTATCTATTGTGCTGTTTAGATGATTGCACATGCGATAAGTTTCTCTCAGAAGAGAGAGTTAAGGAAAAAAGATAGTTTCTGATCCCAGATTGGAATGCTCTCTTTTAATAGATGGTTATATAAATCATCATGTTCCTCCTCCTTTTTGCTTTGGCTGCCAGGAACCCAATAGCTAAGTCTGCTGCTCACCTGTAATGCCTATTATTCCATAAGTTGTCTAAATCTAATTTGCCTGATGCTACCTGCTCACTCCACTCCCAACTCCCAGCTCATTCTTGGCTCTTATTATTTACCTCTTTTTAAAATTGGTTGCATGGTTTGCTTCCTTTGATTTTTACCATAAATTACCTCAAATCAAACTAATAGAACTGTAGTCTTTCAAAAAGCCTTTGAGATGGATTCTCTGAATTAAAGAATTGCACCATTTAGTCTCCCTTTACTGCTGCCGTGTTCTTTACATATGCAAGAAGATACTCATGAATATTTATGCCTTAAAAAAAATAATGGAGAACTGCAAATAGGCCATTCTTTAACCTAGCAGAGAATTGCCTGCAGCAGAACTATTTTAATGGGTATCGTGTCAGCATTTCTTTAAACATTTTAAATTAAAAGGTTTATAAATTACATTTGCTTAGTGTTGAAATATGAGGGACATACTATAAGTAAACATCATCTTTAAAAAATATATCTCTTCTTTAGGCAGTGATGGGTAATGTTAACCTGTTTAGTTGACTGTGTGAATTTTAGCAACATTATCATAGCTCCGGGCTCCTTTAAAATTACTTCTTAAAATACTTTATTATTGACCTTTTTCTTTGAATAATCATAATAATGAGAATAACTAAAATGTGTAGAGCATCTCCAAGAGTTCCAGGCTCCTTAAATAGATCGTCTTTCAGGAAACCTTTATTCTTCCTTTACGCAGCTGAGGAAGCTAAGGAACAGGAGGTCCAATACAGACCACTGGTAAGGCTGCGCCAGTTTTAGGAGCCAGGCCCGCCTAACACCCTTTCCACCGAATATAGTCATACAAAACATTTGCGCAGTTATAAACCATCAACAAAGGGAATGTTTGGGACCTTTTCAGGTTCGACCGCATTTCAATATTCCCTTGGGAAGCGTGAGTGAAAGAGAACTCACCCTCAATTACCCAGATGTATGGATATTCCGCTTTGAGTTTTAGAAGTGGACATTTATTTTGTATCTTCTCTTGTGGATATTGGCAGCTACATTTTTCTGTGTCAGTAATTTGATTGCCTAGGAAAGGCTGGACCCAGAGCAAAAAGAGACTGCAATCGCTACACAGACCCAGCAACAACATACTTTGAAACTGAACCTCATAGGCATGTCAGTGCTCGGGCTTGTGTCTGTTTCAGAAGCACAGGATGCATCAGCATTTCCCTCTCCTCCTCACACTCGGGTCAAAAATCAAGGGTCCATTCCTAGATGGCTTTCGGAGTGGGCTCACCTGGCGAGGCAGGTGAAATGGAACCTGTACGAAGGGAGGCATTGACATCGGAAGTGTTAAGCATCTAAAAGTGAATGCGTATTATCCTTGACATTATAAAAGGAGACAGAGAATACATAAAATAATCAACAGCTAATCAGTAAACATTTCTCAGCAAAAAGAGCAAGTCAAGGAAGTGGATACTTTTCCTCTATATTTGATTTTTGCTATTTACCATTACCTGAAATTAGCTTCCATTGTTTCGTTTCTATTGCCAAGGCTGTAGGGGACATTTTGGGTCACCTGAAGATGTGCGAGAGTCACCATGAAAGACAATAATAGAACTCATGTAGGTCCAGTGGTAAACAAATCACCAGAGCTGTTTTGCTGCAGTCACCTTACTTGGCCTGTGCTCTGAAAATTTTTGATCACTGAAGTTGTCATAATACAACCTGCATTCACGGCTACCACCGCCAATTGTGGTGATCTTAAAATGGTGATACTATAAGTTATGCTTTAGACATCTTAAGGAGTCTTGAGGTTGCTTGCAGTGACAATCTTCATTGTCATGGTCATCTGTGTGGGGTGGCAGGGTTGCTATGAAAGGCATCTGTATAACAGCCATAAAACCCTATTTGGATGGGATACTTAGTAATATCCATGCAATGAGTGGGATGAAACTGGATGTTTTATGTGTCTTACGGAGCTGTGCTCCCCGTGACTGGAGGGCTGCCTCTTGGTGAATGAAAACCTGGACTTGTTCAGCTCTGATAAACATTATCTTTGTTCTCTGCTTATTGGCTTTACTTACATCAGAGAGGAAAGATCTGTCTCCCTTTACATGCACAAGCAAAACCATCATACAATTATTCTCCTTTAGCAATTATTTAGCATTAATTGGAACTTGGCATTCTGGGAAATTCACTTCCTGGGGGAGAATTATTACCTTAGAGCACTATAGACACTGTGTAAAGTACGTTGCACATTCGAAGCAGCAATTTATTAAAAGTTACAATATTTTCCCTAGAGAATGGATTTGCTATTCACTATTGGGGCTAGGTCTAATATTTATGGAATGTTCACAAATGATTAATTATGTTTCATTTACAAATAGCCTCTAATGGGAGACATTTTTATTGCAAGTGCTATTTTAATGAATTGTCTGTCTTTATAAATTCGTGTCCAAGACTGAAATGATTTCTTTTTGCTTCCTTCCCCACCATCAGAGCCCGCTGCTGCGTATCATGACCTTCCTCTTTCTCCTATCAGAATCACGTGATCCTTCCCCTACTTGCCTAAGCTAGAAATCTTGGACATATCTGTGACTCTCACTCTTTCTTACACCCCATGTCCAACCACTCACCATATTCAAATGGTGCCTTGTTGCCTGCAGAATGAAAGCCAAATCTCCTTAAGCTGATGAGCAGGCACTTAGAGATCCTCATATCCAGGCTGCCACATTGTTCCAGTTACTTGTTCTCCAGCAAGTAGGCTATCATAGTTCCCACCAGGAGACATTCTTCTTTATCTTGGTGCCTTTGCCTTGGCACACATTTTCTTTGCCCCCATGCCCTTCTTTCCCTTTGTATGCTGAATGAAGGCCTGCTCACTCAGAAGCTGGCTCAGTTGTCATCCAGATTTTCACTCTCTTCCCCTAGGCAGAATCAGTTAACTCTCATTTATTTTCTTATAGAACTATATGCATATTTTATTTATGTTCCTTAATTATATGTGCATAAGACAGTAAATATTTTGAAGCTTTTCTATGTTTTTAAAAAAATTTTGTGTCTTCTATGCGTACCATGTTAATTAAACCACATGATAAACACTCAGTGAAGGTTTTTTGGCTAAACTAAAAGTCCTATTAAAATAAATTACAAAGCTGGGGCTGGCCCCGTGGCCGAGTGGTTAAGTTCGCGCGCTCCGCTGCAGGCGGGCCAGTGTTTCGTTGGTTCGAATCCTGGGCGCGGACATGGCACCGCTCATCAGACCACGCTGAGGCGGCGTCCCACATGCCACAACTAGAAGGACCCACAACGAAGGCTACACAACTATGTAGTGGGCGTCCCACATGCCACAACTAGAAGGACCCACAACGAAGAATATACAACTACGTACCGGGGTGCTTTGGGGAGAAAAAGGAAAAAAGTTTAAAAAATCTAAAATAAATAAATAAATAAATAAATGACAAAGCAAAGTGACGCCTCAGTGGGTACTCCATGTGGTTGATGATGGAGATACAATGGACATAAGGAAGACGACAGTCTGATGGCGTATAATTTACATCTATTTACGGAGCGAATAGACGCAAAGACATAGCCGTTTGGAGGCAAGGCAGAGGTGACCAATAACTGTAAAAATATTCTACTTTTATTTCGTTATCGTCTCTCCCTGCCTGGCAGCCTTGGCATCTTCTGTGTCATCTGCCTAGAAGCACAGCTACCACAGTGCTAAACCATAGCAGGTCCACAGTGCAGATGTCTCATGTCTATGAGTGAATGAACAATGAAATCGTTCCAGCACTCATTTTACAGAGAAGGGAACAGACCCAAAGATGCAAAGAACTGCAAAGTAGAAACCAGCCCTTTTCAAGCTGCTACCACGTTCCCTACCCTGAGTCAGGTACTTTCACCCCAATTATGCAATCTTACCCTATCAAGAAAATTATGCAACTATTGTGTTAGATAAAGAACTTGAAGTTCAAAATCTGCGCCCTCTGCTCACACAAATAGGCGGTCGCTCTCATTCTTGGGCTGTGTATAGTGTATAGTCTTTCCTTTGCCACCTGCTGGTATGGGATTTGTGGACAGAAATATAACTGACCATTGGTTCTCGTGGGCAGGAATCTCTGCTTTTTATCATCGTATTGTTTAAATGGTAGCAGGTGAGTAAACATGGGGAGCTGTGGTCTAGTGGCAAGATCATTAGACTTGAAGGCTGAAACCCAGAGTTCAGTTCCCAATCGTGTTATCTGACTTTGGGTGAATCCTTTATTGTCTTGGAAACTTAGTTTTCTCGTCTATAAAGTAAAGCACATAATAACAACCTTGCAGAGTTCTGTAGTGAACAGACGAATAATGACTCTGAAAACGCAGTTTGTCTACATAAAAGTAAGGTATCACGGTTATTAAGCTCCTGTAGGAATGAGAAAGCGTGTATAACAGGGCTTTCTCTGCTGCACGTTCACTCCTTTTTTTCTCTCTGTTATTGTTTTGAAATTTGAGTGCACCCCAGCCTCATCTGTGTAGACAGATGAAAACAGGATAAATAAACATCTCCCCACTAATGTGATTTGTGTACAATATATCAGATTTAAATGAACTTCTGTTTCTAATTCTTTTGAATTCACAATTCAACATTACTTAGTAATAGAGAAATAACAGTTAAAAAGACATTTGCTTCTTGTCATAAACTTCTATTCTCATAAAAAAATCAAAACACTCCAAGAACAGGGAAAATAGGAAAATTAACATCATTACACAGATAGTGGTAACTCTTTCATGAGAAAAAAAGCTATTGCCAGCTTGTTTTGTTAATACTTGAAAATGCGACTTTTCAAATCTTCTGCATTAGCTGCAGCTCCACACATACATTTAAAAATAAATTTGATCAAAAATAATTTGCATTTCTCTGTTTTATAAACATTGTTCTTTACCTCAAAAAAGGTACAGAAAATATCATTTGCCTTTTGTTGATCACTTTCTCTCTGACCTTTAACATCAGTACTGCCTTATGACCAATTATCAACATTTTTCAAGTCCTGTAGCTTTCCATCTTTCTATATCTTTTTTATTAAAATTAAATAAATTGACATAGCCAAAATAATAAGAACAATTAAGATATATCTCCAATATATCTTTTAAGATCTCTCATGGCCATACATTAGAGAGCCCCAGGGTGTTAGGTGTGGAACTCATCTAGTTCCAACCCTCTTATTTTTTACTTCAGGAAATGAAGCAATGAGTAGCTGAAAAGAAGATATGCTAGTTTTCAGAGAACAAAGAAAATGAAAGGGCTCCAAGCTATCTTTTGAGCATTCTTCTTACTTCACTACATCGGAACACAATCAGTCTTAACATGTATGATTCAATTCTCCTTTATCCAAATGTATCAAGAAAAAAGGGGGCCTTGCTTGACACTCACATTAGCTCTTTGGATGCGGACACTGATGGAATGATGTGTGTCTGGGAGAGGACCAAATAAATTGGATGATAGGAGATCTCAATAGCCTGGAACAATTGGCTAAATCTAACAAAAGGGAATTTAACAGAGATAGATGCAAAGTCAGCACTTACAGTACAAAAACCAATGGCAAAAGTACATGAAGTGTGACATATGGCTTAACAGCAAAACACGACGTTTTTTTCCAAAAGTAGTTATTTTTAAAGAATCGAAAGTTCCAGGAGTTTACTCTTGTCTTCTTCCCCAAATCAACTGATTTTTAAAAATCTAATAGAAGTATATGTAGAACAATAAAGATGCTAAATATAATCTACTCTAGCCACCTAGAATTGAGATTATAGATGTGGACACTGATAAATTTGGGCATGTAGAGAGAAAAGCTCAGAGTATTAAACTGACTCAGACTGAAGTATATTAGGAAAGGTTAAAGGAGTTAGATATGTCTCTCTGAAGAAGAGATGGTCTGCATTTGACGTTTTGGAGAAATGAGGATGAAAGGAACATGTACTTTGTAACAAAAGAGACTGAACGACCAGGTGGAAAGAATTCAGTGTGGCATCAGAAAACATGAGTTTGAGTATTGGTGTCATTATTTACCAATGCTGTGACCTACGGAAAATCTCTAAGAAGCTTTATATCAGGTTCTTGATCAATATGATGAGAATAGCAATATCTACATTGCAGGATTTTGTGAAAATTTAATTAGAACACACGTAAAACACACACAGTACACGGGATGCAGTAGTCAACAAATATTGACCTTTCCACCACTTGTCAAGTAGAATCATTAGAGATTTTTATTAGATTTTATTAGAAAATATCTTGTGGAAGGATTGTTTAAGCAGAGATGAGAAAGTTAGGCTTCCAATATCCCTGTCAATGCTGCGTGATACATTTATGTTTTGACCACCAATATTTTGTTGTTCAGTCATGGGCAGCATAACGATGCTTCCATCAATGAAGGACCACATATACGACGGTGGTCCCCTAAGATTGGTACCATATAGCCTAGGTGTGTAGTGGGCTATACCATTTATGTTTGTGTAAGTACATCCTATGATGTTCACATAATGACAAAATCACCTAATGCATTTCTCAGAACGTATCCCTGTTGTTAAGTGACACACGACTGTACCTTATGCCAGTGAAGATTGTTCTTCAAAATATTTGATGCTTTACAGGTTTTATCGCCTTTCAAAGTAGCAAAAAAATTTTCACAACTACATATAGCAAAATAGTATTTGCATACTTACCTATAAAGTGCAGAAAGGGGCCTCTTGTTTCCAGGTTTTGGTCTGTATGGTTTGGGTTCCCCTGCCATGTTGATATCTAAAAGCATAAAATAAAATATCACTGATTAAGAAAATATTAAACCATTTGAGAAAAGTAAATCATGGAGTTTTCTTTTCTTTTTTGCCATTTGCCTATGCAAATGTTGCATGTCACTCAAGTGTTTAAGGAGCCCCTGCTCAAGGCTGGGCCGTTTTTGAGACTCATCATGCACAGACAGATTAGATCCACACCCTGTGGACCTTAGGTTCTACTGAGGTAGATGGACAGTAAGCAGCAAACATAATAAATAGGAAAATATATAACATATGAAAAAAGAAAATGTTGATCAAGAGAAGAATCAGGAATGCTTACTATAAATGAAGAGAGAGAGAGAATGAGGTATCCTTCTGATTTGGATTTTTTGCCAGGAGTGTCTCAGTTTTTGCACAGACATTTACGTGAGACTCGGCTTTGTTCATAAGAGAAATTTTCCTCTCATGTAGAGAAGGAACATAGAAGGGTGGAGTTGTAAAGCAGCCCAGGTTTACTGAGAGAATGCAAAGTGCACGCAGCAACTGGAATGTGCAAGTATAGAATTCTAGGATGGGCAGAAAAAGAAGAAAGCACCCCTTTGTCTTCATGAACTGAAAATGTGACGGTCTCTAAGATAGGTAAGAAGATGTTTAAAGGGACAACAAAACAGCATGTACATACAACTGGTCAGCCTCAATCTTTAAAAAATGTAATTAATTTCTTAAAAAATTAGAATGTTGAGTGGCAAAGGTCAGGAAGTGACATAAACAACTAGATTTAGTGAAGTTAAAATTTCCAACGGATAATAGAAAGGAAAACCTAAAGAAGCAAACTTCAAGGGAAGCTTTGAAAGAAGTGATGGACATTATTTTGACAGAAAAGAAAGTAAGACTTCTACGTCTTGTACAGTGGACTAAATACACTGAGCCACCCATCCCTAGAAACAAGTAAAATTTCTAGATAAAATATAAAATGTCTTTTTAAAAAAGACAACATCAAGCTAGCAAGAAAGTAAAGAAAGCTAGCAAGAAAGTTCAGAGAAGCCTACATGTGGGTGAAAGCAGGAACTCAGATGCAAGTGGAACACTGAACCTGCCTTGTTCCTCAAGGACATTTGTTGGGGCCAGAACTTGAGCTCTAGTTTCCACGTTTGGTGGGTCAGAGGGGACAGGAGACAGTGTCCACATTAAAGGATATGAAACATATGATTATCTCATTCAACATCCATATGTGATAAAACCCTTAACTAGGAAGAGAAGGAAACTTCCTCCTTCCACCTAATAAAGGATGTCTACAAAAACCTATAGAAAACATCATACAATGGTGAGATATTGGACACATTTTCTTTAAGATCAAGGAATTTGAAAGGGCATCCACTGTCACCATCTCTATACAACACTGTCCTGGATATCCTAGCCAGTGAAGTAAGACAAGAAAACAATATCAGAAGTGGGAAAGAAGAAAGAAACTGCCATAGTTGCCGATAACATAAAAACTCCAAAGCATCCACAGATTATTACAATTAATAAGAAAGTTTAGTAAGTTTGTTGGATTCAAAGCCACTATACAGAATCCAATTGTGTATCTCTACACAGAAATGTATATTTTTAAATATAATTTTAAAAGACATCATTTATATAGTATAAAACTACAGTACCTAGGGACAAATATATTACAAAATTTTAAAAAACATTTACGGAGAAAATTATAAAACTGTATTGGAAGATTTTTACAGTAATCTTACATAAATACAGAGAAATTGGAACTTGATACAATAAATATGTCAACTTTCGCCAAGTTGACTTATTGGTTTCATATAATTCCAATAAAATCCCCAAATATTCTTTTTGTGTCTTTGTGGAGTTTAATTCTAAAATTTATATGATCTAGCAAAGGGTCAAAAACCACCATGATACACCTGGGAAAAAAACAAACAAACTTGCCTCATCAAGATTTATTTTAAAGTTATAGTAACTATAGCATTGGTACAAAGGTAGAAAATGAACCAACGGAGCAGAGTAGGGAGCCCTCAAGTTGACACACACATATATGGATACTTGAATTATGCCAGAGCCAGCAAAGCAGAAGAGTTAGTAAAGGATAGACTTTTGATGCTATAACAATTAGTTTCCCACAAGGAGAAACATGAAATTGACTTCTACCTTGCACCATACAAGAAATCAATTACTATTGGAATAAAAACCTAAATGTGAAAGGCAAAAATACAAAGCTTTTAGGAGGCAATACAGTAGAATATGTCTATGAGATTAGAGTATGGAAGGATAATCTTAAACCAAATGTAAAAAGCACGAGCCTTAAATATAAGATTGATAAATTCTACTATATTAAAATTAAGAATTTCTGCTCATCAATAGTCACATAAAGACAATGAAAAGAAAAGCCACAAACTGGATGAAGAAATCTTTGACTAAGCATTTGTTTCTGGAATATATAAAGGTCTCGTTCATATGATAGGAAAAAAAGACAAACCACCAAATAGAAAATTGAGTAAAAAACTAGTAAAGGCACTCTGTAGAAGAGGGAATATGAATGCTGACCACACACATGAAGAGACAGCCAACTTCATTAGTAACAGAACATCAAATCAAAACACTGAAAGTCTAATATCAAGAGTTAACGTGGTTTTGAAACAACTGGAATGTGTGTACCTTGCAGGTACAAGCATAAATTGTTACAACTATTTTGGAAAATAAGTTGTCAGTGTCTAATAAATTTAAAACGCTCAAACCCTATGAACTAGGAGGTATGCACCTAAAGAAACTCTTGCAAATATGACCCATAAGAAATGCACAGGAATGTTCACTGCAGTACACTAAAAATAGAAAAAATTCTTGGAGAAAACAGAACTATCTCACTGACAGTAACTGGATAAAGGAATTGTGATATATTTACAAAATGGAATGCTTTACAAGAGTTTAAAAGAAAAGGGGGGAGAGAGAGACTTAGAGATAAAGGCAACAACACTGATGCATTGATACATCTCAGGAACATAACATTGAGCACAAAATGATGTCATGGAAAAACACTGACAGAACGAATCCTTTCATGTCAATTAAAATTCAAATTTAAATGATACATTGCATAGGAAGGAAAATGCACGTAATAATACTAAAGAAAAGAAAGCAGAGATAAACAATGAACTCAGGATGAAGGTTACCAATCAAGGGTTAGAAAAAGGTGGAGGACTTAGGAAGGACATCCAGGGGACTTTAAAGCTAATCGTAATGTGCTATTTCTTATACTCGGAGGTGGGAATATGGGTTTGCAATACAGCATCTTTTTTTATAACAAATATATCATAAAGTTTATTTTCTATGTCCTTAATGACTAATGAAGAACTTTAAAAATGGGAACACAGACGGTAAGTTGTACATTATAAATCTTCAGGTCAGAGGCAGTGGGTTTTGGTGAACAAGTGGTTTCAGCAGAGGCTATGACAAGGGAAATAGTAGGAAAGAAGAGCAATTGGAGGTAGGTTGATTACTGGATGTGAGAATCTTATTAGAGACCCCAATTCGAACTTTACAATGAATTTGATGGGATATAATTTGAGGTTCTGAGTAGAGGACAGTCCTGAGAATGAAGATTGTGACTTGTATGATTTGGAATAAGGCACAGCCAAGATGGGGGCTGTCTGAATCTTTGAGACGTGACACAGTTGGAACAAAAAAGCAAACGAAACAAATGCAGATTTCTATTATTTTATTTTTATTTATTTATTTTTTTTAAACATTGGCACCTGAGCTAACAACTGTTGCCAATCTTCTTTTTTCTTTTCTGCTTTATCTCCCCAAACCCCCACTGTACACAGTTGTATATCTTAGTTGCAGGTCCTTCTAGTTGTGGGATGTGGGATGTCGCCTCAACGTGGCCTGATGAGTGGTGCCGTGTCTGCGCCCAGGAGCCGAACCCTGGGCCGCCGCAGCGGAGCGTGTGAACTTAACCACTCGGCCATGGAGCCGGCCCCCAGATTTCTATTATTTTAGAAGTTCTGTGATGATGGCAGAGGGTATATGTTCATGAACTATCTTGAGACACTATGTGTACGTTTCCAGCTTAGATTCCATGACTTATGAACTGAAAATGTAAATTTTTTCATGTAAATAAATAAAAAGCTTGAGACTTAAGTCTGTCAACACAAATATTGCAGAATCCATTTTTTTTTATAATGTGGGGCCAATGTATTCTAAGATACACTTAGGAGTTTCACGGCATAGATGTACAATGGAAACTCTTTTAAGAAAGGCTGCTAACTCAGTGTTTCCAGACATCAGTCCTGGTTCAAAGATATTTAAAAGTGCAGAAGAAAATCTTTTGTTCCCGATAGACACTGAATAGTGTTCAAATGCATAATTTTCCTTCGAATGTATGAAAATTTATATTTAAATATGCAAACTTATGTATTTTACACTGCTATAGTGAAGATCATCCAAAAGCTGGTGTTAGTGGACAGAGACGAGGGTGAAAGGGGTCAGATGTAGTCAAGGGAGAATGACAGTGGGCAGAGAGCTTGGTTAATCAGTGATCATAAAGCCTTGCCCAGGTCTGGATGCATGAGCATTTCCTTTGTGCTGAACTTTATAAATACAGGATTTAATTATGTCTTCAGGACAATCCAGCTTATTTGGAAGCCCAGGCACACAGGTTCTCATGCCTCAAGAGCTGTTGGCCTCCAAGGGCCTATACAAACAGAGTCAATGGTTTCTTAGCAGGAAACCTTGTGGTCAGTGACAGAGAGACCTCAGAGGCCTCCTTGCCTGCTCATCCTGGCCCCGTGTGAGTCACCCACAGGGAGGGCAAGAGAAAGGATGATAAGGTTCAATTATCTGCCACTCTCATAAGTTAGCGGCTTTGGAGTAAAACACTGAGATACAGAAAATAAGGTGTTATTTCTTAAATTCCTCAGTTTGCAAACAGATTCGTACCAAATATTAATACTTAGAAATATTATCCTCAAAAAAGGATGTGGGTTTAATCATTTTCAACAAATTCTTTTGGGAGATTCCAAAAACTCCTAGTTAAATTCCTACTTGTTATGCAGAAGTACCTATGGAGGTACCCATGTACCTGGTGGACTCTATCATCTGGCAAGTAACAACCATAATTTTGTAGAAAAGATTGGTAAAACTAGGCGAGCAACATCACAAAGAAGTCTCTGGAAGAGTTTCTGTTTCAGTGTTTCCCACACAACACTTCTGTGGAAGAACTCCTGCACTTCTTTCCAGTCACAGGGCCAAAGCAGAAGGGAGCTGAAGCTTTACCAAGGCTAGGAGGTGAGTGGAGACAGCCGGCCTCCGCACCGAGGGAGTAGGGGTATTTGCATTTCCCACATGGCCTCACCAGCCTCTGTGAGCACCAACTGCCAGCCCTGGTGGTCTAGTGGTTAAGAGTCAGTGCTCTCATCATCTCATCCCAGGTTGGTTTCCCAGTCAGGGAACCACACGACTGTCTGTCCGCTGTCATACTGTGGCAGCTGTATGTCACTGTGATGCTGAAAGCTATGCCACCGGTATTTCAATTTCAGTAATGTCAAATACCAGAAGGGTCACCCATGGTGGACAGCTTTTAGCAGAGCTTCCAGACTCAGACAGACTAGGAAGAAGGACCTGGACACCCACTTCCAAAAAAATTGGCCGTGAAAACCCTGTGAATAGTAGTGGAGTATTGTCTGATACAGTGCTGGAAGGTGAGAGGACGGCACAAAAAGACCAGGCAGGGTTCTCCTCTGCTGGACACAGGGTCACTAGGAGTGGAATCAGCTCAACGGCACTAACAACAAAGCACCAGCTCAGGAGCTTATAGAATAGATAGGATACTTATTTTGAGGTTTCAATATTTCAAGTTCACATGAAAAAATACTAGGAAAAAATGAAAATGTACTACTTCTAATATTAAACCTCAGATTCAAACAATTGAAAAATATCCTGTTGAGCCACTAGCCACATATATTCACAGTAAATTACTTCAAAAATGTATTAAATGTTCTAAGTAAATCAATCAGTTTTATTTCCTTTATTTTTAAACTAAATAAGCGATGTCAATATACCATGACCAAAATAACTACAAAGTTACAAAACTGAACAAAGTCAATGAGCTGAACCTATTTTGCTTTGAAGTAAATAAGATGAGGCCAATGGAGACAGGTACTGTTCCCAAGGGTCATCCTGAGAAACGATATTCAACACCTGTAAGTATATTTATTTGACCAATGCTTGTTGGCGTACTACTAAAGATGATAGTAACAGCACTGTATTATTTCATGCTTTTGACTCTTTGGAATATATCTCCAATTCTACACCCAAATAGATGTGACTCTCCCTCTTTGCCCCACCATTTTGCATTCTTACATCGTTCCAATGGTACTGACTACTGAATGATTGTCCCCTTTGACTCTGGACCTCTAAAGGGCAGTCATAACTTCACTCGACTTCTTATGCTCATCAGCATCCTGCAAAGTGTTGTTTATCCAGTAGGAGCTCAGTGAGACTACTGGTCAAATTCATACCGACCAGAAGGTTGTGCTTGCTTGGGCTGTAGTGTATCTAACCAAGCTCACTTTGTCAGCACATTTCCTAAAGTGGAGTTTATCTGAACAATGTTTTGAAAGATGTTAATAGGTATGTTGCCAAACATATCGTGATAAAATAAGTTTGGCAAAAATGCTATAATATATCCCTTTCTTGAATATCAGCACTGCGTATTAAAGGATAAGACTCTGGAAAAACATTTCCATAGTGTTTAACTCAAATGTTTTTACATATTTAGATGAACATAGAATATTTTGTGGATGGCACATCTGTAAACATCCAGGAAAACAGAACTCCCCCAGAACACTGGTTTATGAGAGACCCTGAAATATTTAGAAAAAATACTTTACATTTATTTCTTTGCCATGTATTCAATTTGGAATCTCCTCATTTGGAAAGTTAACTCAATCTTTTAATTACATATTATTTACAGAGCTACAATAAATGCACACTTGTTACTTATGTCTACCACTAGTCATCCTTGTTGGCATCTGTCATTTCTGGAGAGATGTGACCTTGATGTCAGAGTGATGTCTAACTTATGTTATAATTAGGCATCCATATCACCAATGTTATTTTTAGATGGGGAAAAAGTTAAAAGAAATATTTTTGTAAAGGAACTAGTTAAAAGTACTATCTTTATTCTCGGGATTTTTTGTTTTGCTTCCTCCCCCAGGTTTAAATAAAAGTTTAAATAATTCAGCCATGGCATATAGACCGCCAGGAAAAGTCATTCAGAGTCTTTTATTGTTCACATTTGGAAGATTTAGGGGTTCATTACCGTTCCATTGAATAGAAATTCAGGAGATAAAGAAAATAGTCTGTTATGTTTGACAAGCGAATGAATATAGCTGTACATTACCCCAGTCAAAGCACCATACCATTAAAAAGTGTTTTTGCAGTTATTAGTAGTTTAGAGCCTCAGAACAATGCTGCAGAATAAGCAGAGCAGGAATCATTATTCCCACATCACGTATAGAGAATGTCGGAGATACCGAGAAATTAAGTGGCTTTCATAATAACATCGTCAGCTCAGTTCACTACAACCGTCTTGATTATTGAGCACGGCCATGTGCCAGGCACTGAACTAGTGGCAGAGGGCGTCCCCTGCTCCTGCCCTGAGGGAGATGAGAGTCAGCAGCAGCCTTGGACTGGAGCTGCACCAGACTCATACTCTAGAACTTTCCCTACTACCTCATTGCTCTTAACCAGGGTTTGGATGTCACGCCTCCTCTGCCACTTGCACCCGGTTCGGCTGTGGAAAGCAGCCTGTAAAGCAGTGCCCCCTGAGTCTCTAGGAGTTTGGGCATCATGGGGCGGGACGCACGATCAAAGATCCTCTGTAGGGACATGTGTGTATCTGGCAGCAATGGGGGAGACACATTCGACTCAGCTGAGCTGCCTGACATGTCTTGGTCAGGTGGGTTCCCAGCCCTGTGGTTCACTGGCGCTGCCCAGAAGTGTCTTCATTCCGAGGACAAAATGCTCCAGACTTGCAAATACAAGTATAGCCCACGGGGTGCTCTAAAATATGAACATTTGATGCATTTGCAGCCTAAAGCTGAGAATGGAGCCCATTTTGTACAAAAGTAAATGGCTTTCCAATCTTGTTGTTTTTTCCCTTCACAGAATCAAACCTAGTTTTAACACTTGAAATATGTCCTTAATAGTATGTTAAAATATTCGCTGTTATGGGAATAAAACTGTAGTCTAATTTTATTGGGCAGTCACTGAATTGTGACCATTTTAATGAGTCTTCGGACCTAGTTTCATAAATTAGTTCTGACACAGCACTACGGCACGTTGGCCTCTAGTTATTAGAATGCTAATGCAAAGATCACTAGTTGGCCAGATTCCCATTTGTTCCAGAAAATACTCTATGCTCCCAGGCTCTGTCTGCAAGGACAAACAAAAGTGGAAACTTGAACTTATTACTAGTTACCTAGTAAGTGTGATCGCTGTACGTGACGTATTTAGATTCAAACAGCTTTTTCCCCAAGAGAAACTGAAGTGAGAATAGTGGGCGTGAATATTTGAATCCCCTTTTTTATTTACTGTCTATTGTGCTCAAAAGCTATATTAAGAAGAAAATTAAAAATGCCATAAATCATTCATTTTCATTGATCAAATAGTGATTGAACATGCAGAACGTGCCCAGTATGATGCTAGGTATTGGGCAGATGGATGTGGCCTTGGTCTGTGTGCTCCAGGATGTCACAGAGAATGACAGCCCTGTTGCTGACTATAGCAAATGGGATAAACGTCACAATAAAGATGTAGACTTCATGCTTTGAGGACATGGCGCGCCATCCTCTATCACTGAGGATGCTCTTAAGGATCTCTTCTTGGCATTTGAGGTGGTTTCCTCCCAAGACACCCATTCTAATGTCAGCAGCTTCATAGACTCACGTCTACCAGCGACCTCTGCAAAAGCCTTAGTTCTATCCGTTGAGGTACAGAGAGCTGTTTTTGTTCTTTTGTTTGTTTGTTTTAATTTGCTTTTCCCATCAAAAATCCCATTAGCTAACTGTCAAAATACTTTTGATTTGCCTTGAAGCATAAGTGGCCACGAAACATGATGAAACTTTGTGGCTTTGGTGCACGCTTAATCAATAACTAGTTTAAAGTTATTCAGCAGAGAACACAAGCACATTTTCACACGGGTCACAAAGCAAACACCAAATGATAATAATCATCAAATTTGAATTTACTTAATTCCTAAAACTTTCTACTTGTATCATTTTCTTCTACCCTTTATCTCCTATATTATTTTGGATAAATTTTTAGAATAATTTTTTTCTACATTCCTTAAACATCTTTATCTCCACAAAAGTAAAAATGAAGGACAACATGTTTTCTTAAGAGATAACATCTCCAGAAACCAAGTGAATCAAATACAAAATTCAGGTCCGTGTTCACCAGCAGCACCCTGAGTATGTTGAGGACCTTACTTAAAAATTTTACAAATATACTTAATGATCTCTTGACATCAATAGCGGAGACAACTGTTAGGGTAATTAAGACCAAAAATACCCAGTGAAAAATAATCTTAGCCATACGTTCATTACTATGAATTTCTTTGCATCTCAAGAGTTTATTTAGCTTCATACTTGAGGATGAAATATTCCTCAAGGAAAGTAAAATTCAACCAACAGAGAGTCTGGATTATCAGTTTCCTGGAGAACTTTCAGATTTCCAACAGAGAAGTAAAACAGATTCGAGAGCTGGGTATTGCTTCTCTCTGTTCCCTTCCTTTTCTGATTCCTCTCTTTACGTATGTGTATACATGGACTTTAATTTCTCAGGTCTTTTTTGTGGTGATTATTTAGCATTTATAACACCAATGCTACTGTGCTAATTATTTTATAATTCACAAATATAATGAAATGTCACAGCTAATGTTAGGTAGCTAAACGCATTTTATGTGGAGAGTGGTATACAACTCCAATAAAGTTTGGTTGGCAGACAAGCAGCATCTACATCATCCAGGAGCCTGTCAAAAATGCAGAATCCGGGTTCCACCCCAGACCTAATGAGTCAGAATCTGCATTTTAACAAGACCCAGGCGATTGCTATGCACATTCAAGTCTGGAAAGCTCTGGTTCATAACATATTTAGCTCAAATCCCCTCCTTGAATTATATTTTAAGGATTTTATTTTTTAAAGTGTTTTGAAAAGAAAGTATTAAGAATTATGAGCAGAAAAATAAAGGTTTTAGGGAAGAAATTTGAAAAATGCTTTGCTAAAGGCTTAGAATGGAATAATGCTATCTTATCATCTTTGATGATAATAATAGTTGCTAGCATTTTTATACCATCTATTTTAACATACATTAAAGAAACAATTCTCACAATAATCTTGTGCTGTGAGTCTTATTGTCGATTCACATTTATAGAAACTGAAGTTGAGAAAGTATGTTATTTGCACAGGACAACATAGCTGATAAGTAGAGGTGCCAAGACTATGAGTTCAGGAGCTCTCACGCCAACATCCTGTTCTACAGATAAAGTTTGACTTCTAAATTAAAAACAAATCTATAGCTCCTGGCAAGGCTTATATAATTTATCGGCAAATCGCCAAAACACTTCATTTTTTTAAAAAGATCAATTTTTCATAAAGTCTCTATGAGCATATATGAAGTAGAAAGCCATTAAATTAAATCTTATTGTTAAGAATTCCATGAGAAAGCAAACCTTCAAGGAGCTCTCTGACTGAGAATACAACTCTCAAAGAGCAAAAAAATCAAGGAGATACAAAGGATCTGAGATCCTTCACCAAAAACAGGAGAGAAATGGGATGTCAGATGCTTACTAATAAAGCCAAGCTAAGATAAAGAAAAGGATACACAAGATTCAATCAGATAAAACTTCTCCCAAGGAACTTTCAAATCCTACCACCTGTACGCGTCCACACTCTGTGTCCAGCCACATTCCCTCTCTTGTCCTCGGCCCCTCATATCCTACCACATCCCATCAACCCTTCCCCTGCAGCTAGGCTGGTCTGCCTGCTGCTTCTCAAGCATGCCAGCCAGACCCTGCCCTTTGCTTTAGTTGCTGCTTCTCTCCAGGCGTGGGGCTTGCTCTCCCCCTAGGTATTGCTGTGGTTAACTTCCCCAGTCCCTTCCAATCTTTGCTCAAACGTCATCTTCTCACCTATTTAATGGTGCGACATTTCATTACCCTACAGTCCTTGCACTCACCATCCCCATTACCCTGCTCTAATTTTTGTTTTCCAAAGCATTTAAACCCTCCTAATACACTATACGTATTTATTTATGTCCATAGTTTATTGCCAGATGACCGCGCCCCCCATGCTAAAATGTTGGCTCCGTGTTGGGTCGTTTTGTTCATAAATACATTCAACGCACCTAGAATATTTGCCTAATAGATGGAGCCTAATAAGTGTCTGTTGAATACAGGAATGACTTAATCACTGAACATTTGTGACTCAACATGGCTGTCAAAGGGAAAAAGCAGAGCCCTGAACAAGGTTATAGTTAGGGTGAACACACAATTTACTATCTAAATGGGTCACTCCTGAGTGTGAACAGGTCATTAAAATTAAATAATATTGAAAATTTATTTAATTGATCAACAAATTGGTTTATTATATATACCTGGTTCTATGAAGAGTGGTAATTAAAAAAACAAAATTCTTTAAAAACATCTGTTTAGAATAAAGCAAAAATTAAAGCAAATTTAGATTGACTATCTGAATACTAAAAATAACAAACTGAGTAATTTTTCATGGTGCTTTGATCAGTTTATTTGATGTATCATCTGATATACTGTGTCACTTGCATTTTTATGTAAAATTTATTTTTCGATCATCTTTTTAATTTTTCATAAAATTTCTCAAATCTTGTTTAAAGTTACATTTTATCATTAGTAGTTTTGACATTAGTGACACTTTCAAATGACTCTGCTTTGCAAATATAATATTTTTAATTGAGAAAATACTTCTATAGGTGCTGAGGAAAACGGTAAGCTCAGAGACTATTATAGGTGGAAAACATTCTCAATTCTATTTTTGTATTGATATGTATAAATATATCAGGCCAAATATTTTCAAAGGTACTGTCTCTTCTTGACATGTTTTTATACGATAAAACTTGTCAGAGATGTCTTGATATTCTTTGACTGTCTCGGCAAATGCAGATGCCACAGCACCACAGGCATTCTCCAGTTCACTTCATTCTGTACAGAATATAACTATCGAATTATAAATAGGAGCTCGATCAACAGACTCTCCCCTCAAGTTACTTCAAGGCATTATGATAGAAAATCAAAATTAAATCCTGTATACCTTTAGAGGTCGCATTGTTTATTTACTCTATCCCTTGCTTCTATGACAATTAATTTGTCTTCTCATTTATGAGATTGGCTTTTAATAACTGAAATTCTTTAAAAACATCAAAATGAATTTTGCTGAACATTTTGATTAGAGATTTCCAACAAAATGTAACCAAAATTTAGAGGATTTACAAAGTAGTTCTTCAAAAGCTCAAACATTTCTAAAATTCAAATGATAGGCAGTAAAAAGAGAGATTCTGTAATAATGTGCTGATATTTTCTTTTTAGTTCACAGATTCATCACCAAAATTTTCATGGTCCTGTTTTCTGACAGTATAAACATAAAAAATATTTATAAAATGTGATACTTATAGTTCAGTTTGCATAAATTAGTAGACTATCACAGCTTGCTTGATGCAATTATGAATTATTTATATACCATAACCAAGTCCAAGTGCATTTCTGCTCCATAGGTTTCCTAATTTACAAAGAATATTATTTTTACCATCATCCTGTGTTCCAACCAAATTTGCATTCATATTGTCACTGTAAAAATCACATAATCTTATCTTCAATGTTGAATTGTTAAACTAAATTTACAATACCATTCACAAATAATGTCATCAATTTCATAGTTTTTATTTAATAGGTTAGTCAACAATAAGGGTTTAATTTAAAATAAACATCTAAAGACACATAGATAAGTCTGCATATGGCCTATTAAAAATTTATGAATTTGGCCGGCCTGGTGGTGTAGCAGTTAAGTTCACACATTCTTCTTCAGTGGCCCAGGGTTTGCCAGTTCAGATCCTGGGCACAGACCTGACAACGCTTATCAAGCCATGCTGTGGCAGGAGTCCCACATATAAAATAGAGGAAGATGGACACAGATGTTAGCTCAGGGCCAATCTTCCTCAGCAAAAATAGGAGGATTGGCAGTGGATGTTAGCTCAGGGCTAATCTTCCTCAAAAATATAAAAATAAAAATAATTAAAAAATATTGTGAATAAAATAACTAATCACGGTTATTAAAAGGCTTTCAGAATAATTATTATGGCTAGGAGTTGCCCATAAGATAGGAAGCCAGGACAATATATAATTTGTCATAAGAAATTTTAAAAAAATTTTTATTTATTTGTTTTTTATTGAGATATAACTGACATATAACATTATCTTAGTTTCAGATGTACAATAATGATTTGATAAATGAATACATTGCAAAATGATGACCACAATAAGCCTAGTTAACGACCATCACCACACATAGTTACAATTGTTTTTTTCTTGTGATGAGAACTTTTAAGATCTACTCTCTTAGTAACTTTCAAATATACAATTCATTATTATCAGTCACTATGCTGTACATTACATCCTCATAATTTATTTGTTTGATAATTGGAAGTTTGTATCTTTTGCCCACCATCACCCATTTTAACCCACCTCCCACCCCCCAGCCTCTGGTAACCGCCAATCTGTTCTCTATATCTATGAGCTTGACTATTTTTGGTTTTTAGATTCCACATATAAGTGAGATCATATGGTACTTGTCTTTCTCTATCTGACTTCACTTAGCATAATGCCCTCAAGTTTCATGCATTTTGTCACAATGACAGGATTTCTTTCTTTTTTATGGCTAAATAATATTCCATTGAATATAGATACCACATCATCTTTATTTAATCATCCACTGATGAACACTTCAGTAGTTTGCATGTCTTGGCTACTATGAAAAATGCTGCAGTGAACATGGGGGTCCAGGTAACTTTTCAAGGTAGTGTTTTTGTTTCCTTTGGAAAAATACCCAGAAGTGGAGTTGCTGAATCATGTGGTAATTCTATTTTCAATTTTTTCCCACAAAAGGAATTCTTTTTTTTTTTAAGATTTTATTTTTTCCTTTTTCTCCCCAAAGACCCCCAGTACATAGTTGTGTGTTTTTAGTTGTAGGTCCTTCTAGCTGTGGCATGTGGGATGCCGCCTCAGCAAGGCCTGATGAATGGTGCCATGTCCATGCCCAGGATCTGAACCGGCGAAACCCTGGGCCGCTGAAGTGGAGTGCATGAACTTAACCACTCGGCCACAGGGCTGGCCCAGGAATTCTTGATGTCTACATTAGGTACCTGTCTCAGGGGCTCAGAGATACAAATCATTGGTGGAGGGTCTAGAATATGACTTTAAAGAAACATTGTTTATTAATGATTTATGGGCATTAGAGGAAAAAAAAATCACAGATATGTTGTAGGGTTAATAGCAGCCATTTTATAAAAATATACTAGATTTTGGACAACAGAGAAGACTAAATAACTAATAAATTTCTGCATTATAAGCTGATCTGCATAATATTTATGCGATATCCATGCTACTTTCCCCATTTTGCAGGTAGTAAAACCTCAGGCAAGAGAGATGAGTAACTTGCATAAGGCCACTCAGCAGGCATTCTGGCAGAACACACATTCGAACTAGATTCTTTCTGACTCTAGAGGTACACTCCTCAAACTGCACCCACTTATCTGCTCCTGCTTTAAGAGTACAAATTTTATCCTTTTGCTCTTGGCAGCCACGAATGCTTGAGAAAAAGACAGGTAGAGATGTTTCTCTCTCTTGGATATTGAAAGGCTAGTGCAGGTAGTTTGCTACATGGGTTAGTGCTTATTAGCTGTCGATGAATATTCTGAAGGCACAGGGTCTTGAGTGTGCATATTTGGGAATGAGGCAGATTCTAGGGGCATTATTTAATAGTGACCGAGTACTATGACAGTTTAAATAATATGCCCACAAATTCTCTCATATATGGATAATAGTCCCCCAAAGACATGCCCTAACTCAAAGAACCTGTGAATACGTGACTTTACATAGCAGAGAAGACTGAGACTGATTTTAAAATAGGGAGATTATCCTAAATTATCCAGGTGGGCCCAATGCAATCACAGCGGTCCTTAAATTTGTAAGAGGCAGGAAGAAGAGAAGGTCAGAGTGATGCAATATGAGAAGGACTCACTATTGTTGGCTTTGGAGATGGAAGAAGGGGGCGGTGAGCAAAGAAATGTGCGAAGCCTTTAGAAGTTGGAAAAGACAAGGAAATGGATTCTCCCCAAGAACCTCCGGCAAGGAACACTGCCCAGCTGACACTTTGACTCTTGCCCAGTGAGACTGGGCTGCACTTCTGACCTGAAGAACTCTAAGATAATAAATTTATATTGTCTTAGTTCACTGGGTTTATAACAATACGTTATAGCAGCAATAGAAATCTACTACACTAGCCTTTCTTTCAAGAAGCAGAACGTAATTCACCTCAACTTGAGTGTGGGCTGGACTTACTTCTAATTATGAATACAATGTGGGACTTACTTCTAATGAACAGAACGTGGCAGAAAATGGGATATCACTTCCTAGATTAGGTTATAAAAAGACTGTGTCTTCCACCTTGGGTGCACTCTCATTTTCTCCTGGATTTCCTCCTCATTCTGAGGGGACTGGCTGCCATGTTATCAGGCGTCCTGCGCAGAGGCCACATGGTGGAGAACCAAGCCCTGCAAGCAACCACATGTGTGATGGAGGAATATTCTCCACAGTCAAACTTTTGGATGGTTGTAGCCCCAACTGACACCTGCTGGCAGCCCTGTGAGAGCCTTAAAACTAGAGCCACCCAGGCAAGCTACTCTCAGATTCCTGACTCACAGAAATGGTGAAATAATAAATGTTAGTAATTTTAGGTTATAAGGATTTGGGGTAACTTGTTATGTACTGATGGATAACTAATACAATTGCTCTAAGCTTTTTATTTACCTACCAAAAGAGAAAATAACCAGAAAAGGAAAAAATGCTAATTAGGTGTATATTGCTCCTTTTCTCCAAGTGACCTCTGATGTGAATGTGTATATTCCATCGGAAAGTTATGAGAAAAATCATCCACTATTTTTAGTGTAACAACGGACACAATAAAAGCTGACATTTCCGTAAATAATTTTATTCAGCTTTTATTCAGATTATAAATGGAATTAAAACTTCAGGGTTGAGAATAAAATTTCTCAAAACACACACTTTTACTAAGAATACATTCATCCATTTTTGCACATATTTTAATGGACCAGAGCCATCAAAACTACTTGAGATCAACAAAGGCAATTAACCTCTAATTTTTTTCTCTGTTCTTTCTTCTCTTATATTTTGCTTTTCCCTTGAAGTCCGTACTTAATGGAACAAAGCATGCCATAAACTGAGATTAATTAATGGGTTTTGTACTTTGCTATATTGAAATATTCTCCAGACTGCAATTTACAAAGTTTAATGACTTCTAGCCTAATATATATATATTATATATATCTCCATTAAATGAAGAAAATAGCCATTTTCATAATATTTTCATATTGAATTTCAAATTGAATATGATTATTGAAATAGGGCATCTTTTTTTTCATTTATGAGTGTAATTTGTCTTGGCTAACCAAATATATGTACTAGCCACACTACACTTACTACATCATACGTAGCCAAGTTCTTCTCCCATTTTCTTTTTTAATTTTACTAACATTCCGATCACAAATTCAGTACTCACCACTTCTTTTAAATGGAAGTGTTAGTTCATCAAATTCATGGCTAAAATACAATTCCCCAAATCCAGTTTAATATCGACCAGAATATAAAGGAGATACAGAAACCGCACACCAGGGAGTTTTTTCCATGAGGTTAAGTGAATTTCCTTAAAAAAAAAAGTGTACTTTTACATAAATCAGAGTCCTTTACTATTTTCTCTGTGAAATCAGAACTAATTTTCTCATTTGAAACTAGCTCCTGAGGAAATGTCTAGTGGATAGGGATTATAAACTCTTACTTTGTGATGGCTCTACTGCCATGGTGAAATTGGGCATCACATGGGATCTGAGTTTAATTAACAGTATAGAGTCCAATGTTCACAAGTGATTAAAAATATTTCTAAATTCTATTCCTATTCAGCAATAACAGATGAGGTCTTTATTTCTACATACAGGACACACAATTTTACTCCTCAGAAGCACTCTTCCTCCTTAATTTAAATTCTTCCTGTTGGTGTGTCAATACATATGTTATCACTGCCTAATTAGGAAGGGGACAAGACAAGCACCACAGGAAATTTCAAATCAGAATGGCTGAGTTCACATTCATTGTCCCTAAATCAAGTAAGAAATTGGTAAAGAAGAAAAATAATTTTTGTACATTTTAACAAGAGAACAGTAATTGTGATTTTATTCACAGAGTAATCCCAGTATGCTTCCATTATGTAAAGGAAAATGTGCTTATCTACAAATCAATTAGTTCTGCTAAGGAAAAAACAGAGCAGCCTTTTAAAACATATCTTTTATAATGTCTTTGCCTCGCATATGAAGCTTAGAAAATAAATCATGACAAGAAAATGTCATCAGCTATATGTATATTAAAATGTGAATATAATTAATTATGCACGCTGCTTCTCTCCTCAGAGTGGGGCTCCAGGATCAGCAGGTGACGCTGTCGAAATTATTATGCTGATCGTCCGATTGTTGGGAAGATAGACATGTGTTACTAGTGGACTCCTAAAATAACATAAATAAAGTGGCATTAGGCCATCAGTATTTATTCTTAGAAAGGTGGCAATTCAAAGCTGGCAAAGCAAGCATTTTTCAGTTGTAGATGTGGCTTGTGACTAGGATTTAACTGTCATTAGAATGCTTTAACATATTTTATCTTCTATCTGTGGGAAAGGAAAGGGGACTGCCACTGAGGGCCAGTGCCCTGTACAATTCACTAAAGCCAGGGTAGTTTTGTGGGCTTATTCCCCTCATGTTTTCCCTTCCTTTTGAGGGCCGCCTAGCACGAACGTCGGATCTCCCTATCTCCAACCTCTCTTTTTACTTTACTTTGTTTCTTTTCTTCTTTATCAGAAATTAGGCATCTGAAAACATGTCTGAAACATTTTATCACTCCATATTTCAAATTTTCCTATCGTTTTTTTTGGGGGGGGGGGTTGTGGATGCCATAGGGGTAATAAATCCATGGTATATTGGTCCAGATAACGTAAGTCCTTTATACTTTATGAATATATTACTAATCTCAAAAATTCAGAAAAATGTAAGTGGCTTCTATTTATTCATAGCAATAAATTATAACAAGTTTTCTTTTTAGAAAAGTCCACTTTAACCACAGCTCACATGATTTAAAATTCTGTCTTCAATACTTTTAGCTTGATGGCATTGTCAAATGTCAAGAACACTCAGTAAGAGTTTTTTTGTTTTTTTGTTTTTACAATATGCCATATTTTGCCTTTTTTTAATAATAGCTGTCAAGTCACAAAACATTTGCAGTAAAGAATGATTAAGTGGAATACAAATTTAGTCACAATATTATAGAAGTAGAGTCTTCTTGGATTTCTACTGTGGCCACATAATTCTCTTCTTACCTTTGTATTAATGCTTAAAATATATGTGATTCAATAATATAAAATAACATAATATGGACAGATTACTTCCTATTTCTTAAGAGGCCATTTTATACAGACACAGCATTTATACACATGCTCACTAATTCAACCATGTTGCAAAATCTACTAATTTGGTAAAAACAACAGTTTGCCAATTCTATAGAAAATATTTAAACATTTTAGTTTGACGTCTCAAGACTGAATTGCAGTCCAGTTTATTTACGGTTCCAGCGTTTGTTAGAGATGTGGATATAGTGACACAGTAAATATAAAAGGAGGAGACTACTGAGATTGAAAGTGCCAGCTATATATCAGTGTCCTTCATGCCTTGAGAAGGTGTTTCTGTTGACAGATGTTATTCATGTGTGTAGTTGCAACAGAAAAGACTGATATGGGGTCAACAATGATTTTCACACACAAAGACTGCTACTTGGCTTAAGAGACACAGCATCTGCTTGTAGGAGATATGCCTGCTTCTTTATCTGATAGGCCACACCAGCATTTTATTCTGATCCAGTCCCTCTCTCACAGCTTTAGAGACCATCCTTACATAGCTTTGCATTGTTCCAACAGCTCTTTCAGATTGCACATCTGTACTCTCCCTGTGTCATCTTGACAGTTGAATGTCAACGTCCCACGAAGCCTAAGCATCAATATATTCATAGCTAATCTTAGACCCAGGCTCAGGCGCCAGACTGCCTGGAATCAAATTCCAGCTCCAGTACTTAC
This sequence comes from Equus przewalskii, assembly GCF_037783145.1. NCBI lineage: Eukaryota > Metazoa > Chordata > Mammalia > Perissodactyla > Equidae > Equus > Equus przewalskii. The sequence goes on from NC_091838.1 coordinate 3,743,152, forward strand.
TAGACAGAAAACTTTGGCAAATACCTAACTTCATCCAGAAAAAAAAATTGTAATCCCTCATAATGCTTTAAGGAAGAATTAAATGAATTAATATGTGTAAACCACTTGGAGACAGCCTGGCACGTAATGCACTCAATGGTTAGCTGTTGTGGTTATTATTATTTTAATTACAATATTAATAATAATAATTATTATTATTGTCATCTACCTCCCCATGCCTACTGGGTGCTTCCATCTAGCATCCCTCCTTCCTGCTTATCTCTCTGTTCCCCATTCAAGAAAAGATGAGGTGTTGGGATGTTGGGATGGGGAGAGTTGTCTTTTTGGACTGTTCAGTACTTATGAACTATCCCGTCCTTTTGTCTTCACATTGAGAAAGGAGAGAGTGGTACCCAACTGGTGTACATCTCTGAATCCAAGGGCAGGAGATACCAAGAAAATCACTTACAAAGTGTGAGGATTTCAACATGAGAGGAAGACATATTCAGCTCCCCCATCAGATGACTACTTAATCACTCAGCTTGGCTGATCTTCCTGGTGCTACCTGCAGAGGAGAAAGGGAGCTGGGGTGAAGGTAAGGTGGGATGGTCAAGTAGACAAAGCCAAGAATCCCTCTTTGAATTCACAATTCAAATCCAGATTCTGCTTGGGCCCATTAACAACCAGTATGGGTTATCCATGAAGGGTAGTTGGGATTTGTAGCTATAGGCATGCCTGACATTGTCTCAACACGGGGACAAAAAGGTGCACACATCAGAACACATCAGAGTGATGCCACCAGTTGGGTATCAGACCAAAGACCTGGTCTCACCAGAGACTGAACTCCTTGTCAAGAAAGCCTTTTTAGGTCATCACTTATACTTATCACGATCACATAAAATAGGCTGAAAGGCAGAATGATGTGCCCACAAAGGAATAACACTTTTTCAAGGTCAGATATATAAGAAGACAATGTCTACAGTCCCTTTGTCTCCTCTCCTCCCACTTATGTAAAGCGATATGGCCACAAGACTTAGGAAAAGTGTTATAGGCAAATACTTCAGACAAAGAGATCAGTTAAGACACCACTAAAATAATGTAGATGAAAAGTGAAAAAGTTTTAAACAATGGTAGTGTCTTGGGTAAGAAACATTGGAAAAAGTTAATAATACTTATTTTCTTACAACTCCCATTATCTGTTATCAAAGAATTCTTATGTCTAGATTTTAACGTACATTTCTTTGAACACTTGGCATGTAAATTTTTTTAAATTTCACTGCCTCACTTAACTAGTTATTAGACAATGGGGAGATTAACTTATTGTGTAGCTCAATTCTCAGAGCAGTGCTGCTGCCGTTACAGAGAATTCTCTTTTCAGAAAGTAACAAAAACAAAAAGGATCAAGTTAATTGCAGAGAAACAGATGTTAGGGCAACTGAAGACTACCAAGAAAAGTAGAAAGGACACAGAGGACATAAGATAAAACTAGGGAAAATGCCTGTGCAATGCTATTTTCATTGGATCAAAACCTACATCAAATACAAATAATAGGTTAAATAGTAATGCCTTGTATTAATAACAATACGTCAGAAATTTTGACCAGGGTTACATAATTCTATATTGTTAAACAAATACTAATTAAACATTTGCATTCAACCAGCAGTAGATTCTAGATTCTGATCAAAGGACTAAACATTAGCATAGTTTGAAGTCAAGATGCAAAGTCGATCTATTTGAAGTGATCCATTCATGTAGAATGCTAACATGAGTAAGAGATGTTTTACTGTAAGCTACAATTTTTGCTCCACTAGCTACTGACTTCAAAACTTTGAAGACAATATATCTCTTCCTTTTTTCTTTAAGTAACTCAAAGAATTTCAGATATAGGAATGTGGGGCAGGATAATATTAGGTGGTCTTGTTCTTAGAGATTTTCCAAAGATTAAATACAAGAGCCAGGCTAGAACTAAATCTTCTCATTTTTCATCTGAACTGCTGCTCTCCTTTCTTACCCATCTTCCATTCACATTATCCAAATATTATTCCAGCTCATACTATGATGACTGGAAGCTGCACATTTTATTTGACAATTAGGTAAACTGTGCTTAACATTCCACTCCAGACCTAGCGTTTCTACCTGGAAATATATGGTTATGTTAATAAAGTCTCTGTTGAATCATGGCCAAGAGTTAGAAGATTGAAAATGTATGAAAAGAATGCAGAGTCTTCTCAGGCAGTAAGAAGATCTGATGAATTCATCCAAGTTGTGTTGGAATTTACCTGAAACCTAAGTGGGGTTACAGAGTTCAACTGCCCTACCCAAGCAGCTAAAAACAGCCTAAAGGAATTAAGATAAAATGAGACAAGGACAACAAGTGGTTCACTGAGTTGCAAAAGTAATTCTCAGGTGAAATATGTGGACTTGGCTTTTATTTTTGACCTAGCAGGTAGAAATCAACTCTAAGAAAAGGTTCAGAGTACTCACTTGTAATTGGGTAGCACCTGAAAGAATGGAAGGTCCAAGGTTTTTCTTTGGGCTCCAATATAGGATTAAGAGATAAATATCTATTTCACAGCTTGGATTCTGACTAGAATGGAAACTCTATTTTCCTTACCTAAGTAACTATCTTTAAAACCCAAAAAGATTAAAGAATAAGTAGGGAAATGACAAATTAAATCAAGTAATTACTATTATTTTTCTGTTAATTTTAAAATATTTAGCGTAATCTGTTTAACGTGTTGTTTAAGGTGTTCGAAATAATAATTATAATTTGATAACATTTATGAGAACTGCTTAGGAAAACTTTGCATGCTAGGTTGATAACTCTTCCCTTTCAGCCACTTAATATATTGAGAAAACCAGAAGTTCTGAAGATATATATTTAATGTCATAAATGTTTAAGACAACATAATTAACTGTTTGCAAATGGGATTAACTTTATAGGGAAATTCTATCTCTTAAAAGAAAATTAAGTTGAACATTAATCAAAGAACATGTAATTATTCTTATTTTACTACAATTACCAAACATATAAATTGAATTTAAAAACACATAAGATGAATGAACCTAAATTCTTAAGAAAATTAAGACTTAAATGTGTAACTTTAATAAATTGAATATTAATCTAAATAAAAAATAGCATTTAAATATCTACATACAAATCTCATGTAAGACCCTAAGTATTTTAAATGGTTGCCTGCTATTTGGTTATTAAGTAAATTTTACCAATTATTTTAAATGACTGTGTTGTTGTTGAATGTATGAGATTCAAGTATTTTCCAACAGATTTCTCTGTATTCCTTTAACTTTATGCATAGAACTAGTTTCTTGTTGAACTATCTTGGGGGAACTAAACCATTTTTATGTAATTTCTTATCAGAGAATACATAGAATTTATTTTTCTACCTATAAGCTATGAGAATGAACGTCTTTCAAGAGCTGTGTTTGGTGGTCTAGTCCAATAAAATTAAAAGGCCACGGAACTCCTCTTTATGGACCATGACTCTTCCTTTCTTTTCACCGAATGGCAAGCTTGGGTTAGGATTTGATGAAGAAACTCCTGTGCTTTTGCTAGAGTAGAAAGTTGCCCTTAGCAAAATTGTCTGAGAATTTGAGAAAGGTAAGATTTTTCTCAATGCGCTCAAGCATCACAAATTTCAGAGTTCTATAGTTATCTCAATATTCATATTTTTCTGATACTGTACCTATGCCAACCCAAAGAGAGGGTCGTATATTTGTGATAGAACTAATGTTTGTTGAAAAGATTTATTATTATGATTTTACATTTCCTTTTGAGTGACTTCTTCCATCCTGTGAGAGGTAACTATTACCTTTGGTGAGGATTCAAATTGTTATAACAGGAATGCAAGTTGAAAAACTGTCAACTTTTAAATTTCAATATCCAGAGTAGGATTTTTGAGACTTCAGCTGGAAAATAATCTTGAGAGCCAGGCGTTGTTGAGATATAAAAGAATTTCCTCCACTCTTTTACTCTTAGTAATATCAGGAGACACCCTACAGACTCAGTCGTAGGTCCCTCCATACTCTGGAGTGGCTATTGCTTCCACCAGTCTAGCTCAACCATGAGGCTAGTCGCCTCTGGAAGAGGAATAATATGTAAGAGAGGTCCAAGCCAAAAAATATAGAAGTAGAAATAACGTACTTTTAGCCCCAAGGGGTATGGGAAGAAGGAGACAGGGGCAGAATTAGGAGGTAGGTAGTGAGAGATATACATCATAAATCCAATAACTGAGTTGAAGCAAAAGACAAAATTACAGGGGTTTTGCCCAGTTTCTGTTTGGGATTCTAGAAGGAGAGGTCATAGGCAGTCATTTCTTGCATAAATAAGAGATATCTCACGAGAGTAAAATTCTATATGCTACTTAGCAAGTGGGATCCTCATGAAGAAAATTGGATAGTAGTAGAAAAACAGAGAAGCCCCATTTTCTTTGCAGTACCGAGCAGTGGAGAGTAAATCTGCGAGCCCGACTTACACAACACAGTCACTTCTGTTATGGCACATATGTGTCCCCTACACTTCACAATAAAAGCCACAGGGCTTACGGGAAAATTCAAGTTGCACAGCACTCGAAAACTTCATCAGTGATACACTTAAAAAAAATCCTAATAAAAGTGATAGCACAGTTTTACACATGCTAAACCATTAAGAGATACATAAACACTACAATAAATATTCACTTTATCTTGAAAAAAGACCTGACATCATCTTGTAGAAGCGGGTCTTGGAAGGGCTGCAGCTTGTGAGTTAACACAAAGTGGTGGAAGGAGGGGGATGCAAAAATCAAAGGGAAGGGTGTAACTCCAGATACGGATGGACCAAGGTGTCTAGTGAACAGAGGTAGTGCATGGATGCTCAAGATGTGTGTGTGTGTGTTTGGCGGTGGGCGTTGTGTCCCTATTCAGCTAGGTTCACCTGGGTGAGTTTTCTCTGCCCGCCTAATGTTTCTCCTAGATGAGCCAATGTATACACAAGCAGAAAATTTGCACTATGCTTAAATTATTCCTTAGTACATCAGTTACTTGGGAACAGAGTCATAGTTTCAAAACCAGCACTATAACAGAACTGCCTGTACTTCAAGCTTGAATATCATCATCTAGCCTTCATCGTCTCTTGTGAAGACGACAAGGTCTGAATCAGGACCACCATCCTCACGCCAGTCCTAGGTCTCTCCCCCTCCAAATGGAATGATTCACTCTAATTTCAGATCAGCAAGATGGAAGGCAATTCTTGATCAGTTAGTGACACCTCTTTAAAAAACCCTGAACAGTCTGGATCTTTTTGTGAGTAGTTTCCATGGTGATTTTAGAAGTGTGGTTCACAAGTAATACTTGATTGACTGAAACACACATTGAGATGTGTTTTCAATGGGACTGTTGTACAATTAAATGGAATTCAGTTTCTTCCCCACAAAGGTCAAGCAGTTGACACTCTGAGTGCATTGGGATAAGTTCAAATTTCTTTGTCTCTTTAAAGTGTGGCTTCCTGCTTTCCTTGAGCGGGACCTAAAGAGAGACAATAGCAGGACAATGTCTGGCTCAATCCAGCAGCATTTTTAGGTGAAACAAACACCACTTGGTTTGGGTCTGGGCATCATACAATGGGGCTCGGACTGACTCCCTGCACCTCCAGCCAGAGTAGGGACCAGGCTCTGTGGGGTCAGGTGCTTTGGGAAGCTTTAAGCTTAGAATTATGGATGTTGGCATTAAGTTGACATTGATGTGCAACCATCACCACCGTCCATCTCCAGAACTTTTTCATCTTCCCAAACTGAAATTCCATGACCATTAAGCAGTAAGTCCACATTTCGCCACCTCTCCTGTCCCTGGCAGCTGCCATTCTACTTTCTGTTTTTATGAGTTTGACCACTCTAGGTACCTCATATAAGTGGAATCATACAATATTTGTCCTTTTGTGACCAGTTTATTTCACCCAGTTTAATGTCGTCAAGATTCATCCATGTAGTAGCAGGTGTCAGAATTCATTTCCTACTTAGGACTGAAAAATAGTCCTATCTCTAATTTCCTTTTGATATTGACTTTAAAAAGTCATTCTAGACATCCTATGTCTTGGTCTTTTTTATCACAGTACTTAAAGTGTGACCAGTTGTTCTTGGTTGTTTCTGTCAGCTTAAAGCCATTCAGCTACTCCTCAGACTTTTCTTCTGCAGACTAGGTGATTCCAGGTTCTCTAACACTTAGTCCTATGCCGTAACTCTCCAGGTATGAATAAAATTGGTGACTGAAATGGTAGAACCCTCTTCTTAGACCAATATAGCTTCATAAATTGAGCATCAATCGACAGTGTTTCCACAAGAGGCACTTTTAGCTTGATGAGGGGAAGATAATCAGCGAGAATCCTAAACAACATTTCCTTTGGTAATATCATTTATTTTCTGATACTCACTGTGGTCAAAGTGTTTCAAATGAAGAAGGAGTAGAACTCCAATGCAAAGTGACCTTTGAAGCAGAGAAAGAACACAGAGCGAAAAACTTCTCCATTTAGCTTTATCTTGTGTCAGGGCATCACTATCTTTTTTTAGAATGCTGTCATTTTAAAGCTTGGAAAGGCTTTCTATAGAAATGATTACATTAATCCTGCAGTCAATTTGTCTGAAGTTAGCAAGTGTTACAGCTATCAAAAGTGCTGCAAAAATAACTGAATACATTTTAAAAACTAGTAGATGCTGCAACTGTAATTTATTTTCTTGGGATTGCCAGGAAATAGCAGAAGAGAAATAACTCTATCAGGCACCAGATAAGGGATGGATAAATTGAATAATGCCAAGCTTAATGTTATTCAATGATCTTACTTGGTCAATAGGCAGCATTAACTTTTGCTTTCAATTATTTTTCCCCTTAGGAGCACATAGGATTTAGGACAACTATCTCTTCTTTCCTGATTTAAACTGTATGTGCACAAATCAGCCTGATGGATAACCTAATCCGAGCGCTGAAGGGCAGCCTGATTCTCTGTAACACTTCACCAGGACCAACGTGTAATGTATTATCTAGGAAAGATATTATTTTCCCTTGGGGAATGTTCCATTACACCTGCATTTCCTTGCTTTTAATGCTTGGTGCACATCAAAATCATTGACCTGCAGGAGCTGGTGTCTACGTGTCCCAATTTTCTCTAGATCTTTCTTACTCCCTGGAGCCACAGTTATGACACATGTGACTGAAGGCAGAGAGCTGAAAGAACTTGAAAAAGAAGCTAATCAATTTTGTGGATGTACTCCTCTTCCTTCTTTTTTTGCACAGTTAACTTCTTAGGATTACCCTTTTTTTAACAAATATTTTTGCCCCAATTAATTTCTTGAACTATATTAATATTTACAACTTTTTCATTTATTGATCATTTATCCCATGCTTGTAGTAATACACTATTTGCTAAGGACATTTCTCCAGAAAAAAATAAAATTTAATGATAGTTTGAAACGTCTCAAACATTTTTTGAAATTACTGTTCTATCTGAACACTGACTCCTTTTGTTGGCAGAAACTTTTGCTATTGTATATAAAAATGCCAACCAATTGTCCATGAAGGTATGTGATGTTATACTGGATATTTACCCATTAAATTTGTAAGGCTGTCATCTATAATGCTTGTCGAGGCCCTGCCAGGGTTTTCTCCATCTAAACTTGTAATAGACAGGTTATCAAGGACATTTGAGCCCTTTAAAAAATTAATCCTTACAAGACTATAAACTTTCCATTTGTATCTTTTCAGCACTTCTTTATGTTCCCTCATCTTCAGCCTCCCCCAACACCCACCTCCAGGCTCAAGGGAAAGGGAAACAAAATGAAAAAATATATATGGACTTGGAAATAAGAGGCTAGTCTAATTTCCAAACCTTGGATGATATTGGCTCACATTTTTAGTCAGCTAGCAGCTAAAAGAATATATAGTACGCAAGATTGCAAAAATTAAATCTCATTAAACTAAGTATTTTCTTCTGACAATGAGGGACTCTGGGAGGGGTTGTATGCTATGGTGCAAATTCTCTTTCTTTTCAAAGTGACATTTTCTTCTGTAAATTACAAAGGCTTTCTGGAACATCACTCTTGAGGAACAGACGGTGGGAATGGAGTGATGGATAGTGAGTCAGGAGACCAATATAAGCATGCCCCACAGGGGCAAACAGAGCTGTCATTGTCATCTTTTCCACCTACTATATGAGCCATGATATCCTTTCTTTTCCAGGCCTTTTCTGAGTCTCATCCAGTGTATGATACTAAAGCTACTACTAAACGTTTGTAGGAGGGCAGTCACATCCCTTGAAAATAACCATTTCCCCGAGTCCATTTTGAAGACGATGGCTTGATAAACCATAACTCTTTTTCTGATGGCCCCCTAATAAAAAACAAAAAATCCTCCCTCCTTCCTTCTTTCTCTCCCTTCTTCTTTCCTTTATTTATTTATTCTTTGCAAGACTCTTCAAGCCTCAGAAGACATAATATATTAGTGTATAATTATAATAGTAACCTAAATAGGTGTCTCCTGGCACTTCAGTTACATCGGGAACATAATCCTCTCATTACCTATGCATTTCCAGGTACTTGTCATCATGGAACCACCTAGCTAAGACTAGGATAGCTTTCAATTATTAAAAGCTCATGCTGGAACAATATAGAAACTTCTCAGCCATTTGCATAGAGCCATCAACCTTACACACCATACAATTCCATTTTTATGATTCATTTTTTAACCTCTGGAGTTATAATGCAAGCTCAGAAATGTATTAATGTGTTGTGGGCAGATCAATAAAAGCTTTAAATTACTGACTTCCTTTTTAGAACAAATTACAGTCTCTCTGTTGTATAATTTCTTCTCTCACTGGTTGCTTTACTCTGCAACCAGAGCAAGAGAACTTTGTTCCTCCTTCCTTCTGACCCTTAACAATTATCCTCAGTACTTCATCTTTTGTTCTTTTTTCTCAGGGCTTCATTCTGCAGGGTACTGACTCCCCACATTTCAATACTATCTTCCCATGGATGAATCTAGATCTTTCAAAATCTTTAACTTCATTTTTGAAGTCTTCTGTTTTCAAAGGGACATCATGCATACCTAAGGTATAATGTAGAAAAGTAAGCTGATTATCTACTTTCCCTAAAGATACCTCTTCCAACTGCTTTTTCATAAGCACTAGCACTGCTGTCTTCCCCTAGTTTTTTCACATCATGATTCTTAGACTTATTCTTCAGCTCTCTTTATTCTCCAATTTACCTTGGAACTAAGTCCTCATGATACCTTGACTTTGCTATCGCTGCAGCCTCCACTCTCAAACAAACCCATCACAACACACACACCTGGGCTAATACCTGGATTTCTTCCTTTGTTTATCATATATATGTTTATTTTAATCCTTCTTTATATCATTTCACCCTTTTTATGAAGGCATCTCAGTTAGTTTCACCTGTCTTTTGTATAGAACCTTAAAGATTTCCATTAAATCATACTCAACTAATACTTCTCAGCCACATTTTTCCAAAGTGATTTTTCATTATCATTAAAAATGATTTATCTATTTTCTCCAAGTGAATCACTTTAATCCATCCTTTAAATACATTACTAACTGTTACCCTCATGATTTTGCTCAAAACTATTTCTTCTACCTGAAATATCATTTTCACTCTTTCCTGTTCAATAACTTGCATTACTTTCTTCAAGACATGGATCAAAACATTTCTCCTTGAAAAATTCTAAGTCATCTCTCTTCAGGTCTATACTCCTCATTTCCTTGGCATTTATCTAGCTGTTTATTTGTATTATCTTATTTCACATGCTTCTATTCGATCTTAATTTTTCCTAGTTTCTTTTGTACTAAACCATAAGCTCTTTAATTCAATTGATTAACTAATATCTGAGACAATTCTCTTTCCAGTGATAACGCAGTGGGAAGCATCTGATAATCGTTTATGAACCTATGAAAGAAAACCACAGCATTAGACTTGAATATTTTTAGCCAAGTATAATCATCCCAATGAGATTAATTCTCAATGAGAACTATGGAAGAAGAAACTTACAAATTTAAACTTTCAGAGTAAAAATTATATCTTAATAATTGACTCATTAATTAATTTTAAAATTTCCATTGCTTAATTTTAGATTTTTGCTGGCAGTTCCAACATCATCTTCAGAAAAATATGTTAACAAAATAATTTCTATTCTATAGGCCATTCATCTCTTAATCAGCTTCCTACTGACTGGATAGTTTAGGAATGAGTGTTTGTTTAGTTTTACAGTTATGTTCCATCAGTTATGAAAAAAATTAATTTTAAATCTCTCAAAAATTGCAAAGTTTAAACACTTACTAACAGATTTGAGTAGTTACAGTTAGACCAAGCCATGAAGCTTTACTACACTTATTATAGGATTACAGTTATTTGCAAGACCTTATGCACACAAATGTCAAGATATTCAGAGTTATGGTTCATAGCAGTCTAAAGTATGTCCAATTACTATAGAGTAATATTTTATTATCTATTATGCTCATGTCAATAACAATATATAACTGTACTGCGCTCAAGATGTAGCTGCAAAGGCTTATGACTTTCCTAATGATTTTTTCATTTAGGGAGAGGTAAAAAATACAAAATAACAGAGTGTATGAAACATATCTGTGAAAGTCTTATTGACAGGGTAAAAATCCAAGTTTTAACTGTGTCTGGAAGATCTATCCTCGCTTTCTGCTAACAGTCCTGCAATGACTTCTCACAGATTTCAGAGCATTACAATCTTAGTTTGGCATGTACATGAATTATAGCCCGATTCTAGCCTAGTCTTTTTAAAGTAATTTTATTGGGATTATAATGCTTTATAATATTGTATAATTTTGAGTGTACATTTTTGCTTATCAATTCCTGAATACACTTCATTGTGCTCACCCCCAGTAGTCTAATTTTTGTCCATCACCATATATATGTGCCCCTTTATCCCTTTTGTCCACCCCCCAACCGCTTTCCCCTCTGGTAACTACTAATCTGTTCTCTTTATCCATGTGTTTGTTTATCTTCCCCATATAAGTGAAATCATGCAAGTGTTTTTCTTTCTTTGTCTGGCTTATTTCACTTAACATCATACGCTCAAGGTCCATCCATGTTGTTGCAAATGGGGCAATTTTGTCTTTTTTTATGGTCTAGCCTAGTCTTGACCACCTCTCTTCAGGACTTCTTTGTACTTCTTCATGCTCTTCCTGCATTTTCTCCACCAGGAATGTCTTTCTCCTCTTTCTTCTTTCTGAATTCCTATTCTTCAAAGCTCAACTCAAGCAACACCTCTCTAAGCCTTCTGTGGTTACACTATCTGGTTTGAATGACACTCCTTTGGCTCCCAGACATTCTGTGCTTCCTCTATCATGGCACTTAGTGCAATCATTGATTTACTTATCTGATTTATTATTATTTTATTTTATTCTTTTGCTGAGGAATATTCACCCTGAGCTAACGTCCGCTGACAATCTTCCTCTTTTTGTATGTGAGCTGCTGCCACAGCATGGTCACTGACAGATGAGTGGTGTAGGTCTGCACCCAGGAACAGAACCTGGGCCACTGAAGCAGAGGGCCAACCTTAACCACTAGCCCACCAGGGCTGGCCTTTATCTGAATATTTTATTTGGCTGCAAGTTCATCAAGAGGAGGAATCATACCTAATTTGACCACATATCAACACCTATCACAACGTCCAACATGGAGTAAGAAATCAATATATTTTTTAATGAAAATATGTGATTGATTTGCACAAACTAGATCTAAAAATTTGTCTATCTTGGAATTATACACATACCTTTCATATGGGCATGTTCTTTACTCGGTATGTGTGCCTTCTGGTAGCACTAGTCTGTGTACACTATAGAAAAGTCTGAAATAACCTTTAGTTCTACAGGGAGATCTCTTAGATGTAGACTATTCTGGTTGAAAGGGAAAAAATGGTCATAAAAAATTTCCATTAAAAGTGTGACTATTAATGGTACATAGGCTAATATTGAGCAATGTTGCATAAATGTCAATATAATGCGAATACGATATTTAGATTTGTTAACATATCTTATTAGTTAAGACAAAATTAAGCATTTATTTACCTTTAAGTTTACTGCAACAAAATGTTAAGTGTAACTGCTAATAACAACTACTAATAGTTTTTCATGATTCCTAGTTTTAAAAATACTTCTGCCTAAATGTGTGGTAATTTAGACCATGGTATTTGGAACCAGACAGAAATTTCACGTTTTGGCTTTCTCACTATACCTCCTTGAGCTACTCAACCTCTTTAACCCTTAGTTTCTTCATCTGTAAAATGTGAATGGCCTAGGATAAAATCTGGTAATAAGGATCCCATAAATGTAACATTATTTTAGTAGTAATATTCGAATCTCTCTGTCTTTCAAAATTTGGAGAGGAGCTGAATAAAACTTAAGAAAAGAAAACACATGAAATATTTCTTTAAAAATGTTTTCATATTAGGGCTTGGTGAAGTGATAATACGATATCTACCATAAAGTATGTAACAATAAGAACAATTATTGTTCCAAACATTAAGTAAAAGAGTTCCTGATGGAAATAGCATGCAATTCTGGATACTCAAAAAGACAAGAAGAAATGGTTGAATATTTTCTTAGGGGACATGCAATTCAGAACCGACAATCAAATTTATTTGTGAAGTACCTGAGAATGGATCTCTAAGCACGGTATTTGGAGGAATTATAGTTCAACGGAAATAGAAACGTTTACCTCATAACACTCACATATGGTAGACAGTAAGAAATATGAGGAGACACATCACAAATCTGATGTTTCAAGTGCTGAAGCTATTCTTCCATACTTTGCATGTCTAGTTTATATTTCATGTGTCTCATGAAACTTTTTCAGTCTCTAAGTTTCTCTAACACAGGAATACTAACTAAAATTTCCACTGGGCTATATTCTGTCTTAGACTATGCTATACTTGTTTTTAGTAATCCCCCAAATTATACTTGCTAGGAAGAGAAGATGAGATTTTTTGTTATCTTCTTATCAAAAAAGATGCAGTAGTCTGACTGCTGTATCAAACGCCTAGCCCAGGGCTGTTGGTACAGATGCTTAACATGTACTTTTCATGCTGATGTGGAATTCAGGTATCTTTGGAAACAACTTTAACTCTTCCCAGTATATGAATACATCTACTGCATGGAGAAAAAAACTTATTAAATTAGAATAGTTTGCTCATTATTGCAATTCTTTGTTCCCTATGAAATTGAAGTTAACTGAGATCAAATCTGTCTGCTATGTCTCTCACATTGCTAGGAAAGTCTGGCTATAGTTAGTATCTGAGTATTACAGTTTTAGATGAGTATTTTAGGAAATAATGTGTCATAATTGCATGTGTTTGACTTAGTAATATTTTGAGACTGACTGAAAGGCTAGTCTCCAAAGAGCCTTGTCAGAAATGAAAATTGCAATGGCTGAGGATGAGACACCCTGAAGAATCTCTCTGAAACTTATTTTCTCTCTCAGGTCTGGATATTAAGGAAACGGGCATACTTTTTACTCAGAGGTGGATAGCAGCATCCTCCTTTTAAGAAGGTTGATTCAAGTTCAACCAGAAGCCTACATCATGGCTGGAGAGAACCTCCTTGTGTGGGGGTCCTAATAGAAAGGGGAGATCGTGAGAGTTCCAGTCAAGCAGACTGGGTTCAGGCTAGCATATCCACCTCAGAAAGGAAATGGAACAGTCATGTACAACCAGGTTAGAGTCATCATGTAGACTGAATACGTGCAGATGGCTTGAGGCTCAGCTGGCAGGTGGCTTATGGGAAACTCTACTGCCACGACTGATACACAGGTAAACGTGGTTCTCTTTAGTGGCAGGAGCCATGTATGGTAGAGCTTGTAGAATATATAGGGAGGAAAATTTTAAAATCTTCAGCTATAAGTTCTATTGATTTTTAACTCAAGAAATTGCATTGTGAATTGGATAGGATTTTTCTCCTCCGTCCCTTATTAATTTTTTTTGCATGACTCCTATGTGGTAGACACTGTTCTATGTCCTGGAGATGATACAGAGCATGAAGAACTTCCAAGAGCATTGCAGGAAGATGTGCCAAAAATTCATTATCCAGGCTGCTTGTTGGAGCATTGTTCCTCTTAGGACTGAAGAGTCTACAGTGGTCATGGATAGCCCATCAATATAGCAAGCGTGACTCTGCTTCTGTCCATTTGTGGCCAGTAAAAATATCAATGAACTTCCTGATAAATGAGATGTTTGAGATATATATACCACACACATATATACAATGTTTGTATATTTTATTGGGTTAGGTCATAAGTTATAACAGCGTATTTACAAGTCTTCTCCAAACCCATGTATTTAATTTGAAATTAATTTATTTAATGTTGATTCTTTCCATTTTTCTTCCTGGATACTTTGGTGTAACATCATAATTACTTTAGTGTATACTTCCCACATTATTCATATTTTTACATTTATCTGTAGCTTCAGCATTCACATAAATGAATACCTTGTGCATCATTTTTTCCCTTTTACATAGATAGTGCTATTTTCAGCTAGAACAGTCAAGATACAGGGACTTATATCAGACCATTCATATAAGAATAATCAGCATGTCTTTAGTGATTGACAAGAACAGAATATCACAAACAATACGATGCATTTTGGCATTCTAGGACTAAATATATTCCTTCTAAAATTCTATTTATATATATAGACATAAACCTTTTTCCTCTCGCAGTTGAATCTTTCCATTCACAATACTCAAAATATAACTCTGTTATATTATGCAATTTTAACAATAAAGAAATAGCAAATGAAAGATTTTTGTAAGGCTATACCTTAAAAATGAAAGAAAAATTCATCTTTGGCATAAATGTTCTCTTAAGGTAAAACTAATAGGAATAGAAACTATAACCAAAATCATTGTTTTAGCCGATTACAATCTTTTAAAAAGATGAGTAAAGATTTATATTTTTTCCCACTTTAAAAACTATTCCATTTAGTAAATTAGTTTGTCAGAGATTTAAATTAAGTGGTGATAGGCACAACAGGAATAGAAAATGGAATTGCCAATGAAAGCCATTCCAGGATAAGCAGAGATGAATCTGGCTGTTCACTTGCTGATTCAAATACACTATGCAGAATTTGTATGTTACAATCTGCGTGCGTAAATCATGCAGTTCATGCACAAAGAGTAAGGCTTATTTGTAGCAATATCTCCAAATAAAATGACTGTGTAAATTTTCAAACAAAAAATTACTATGTATGGAGGTCAAAACTAACATTTATTTTGCAGCAATAGCAAGCATTCCTTCTGCCTTTTTAATATTTTTGCCAGTCTCCTTTGAACATCCCACCCAGAGGTGGGTGACACTTTATGAGTAGGTAAATCATTCGCATCTCTGGACTAGGCTGATGGTGACGGGTCTGGCGTTTCAATGCTGACTCCCATTCATTAGGTGCTCATTGTGGCCCCTGCACAGGGCTAAGGGTTTTACAGGTGTTTGCCCATTTAGCAAAACAACCATATGGTGTAAATCCTGTTATCATTCCAAACAGGCAAACAGGCTGGCAGGGGCACTGAGGGATTCTAACTTTGGCCCACCTGCTTCCAAGACCAGCACTATAAAGTTCCGACTAAAATTTATTTCTTTTCCCATAAATGCCACCATATTATTTTCCAACTTCCTCCATCTTTAGGACTAACTCCATCTTTCTATTTCCAGTGCTAACACGAATATTATATACTTTTTCATCATATGTCTTCACGTAAAGCATCATGCTGATAAACTCTACTTGATGAGGTAGAAGATCAGAGAGAAAACCATGGAGCATCAGAACATTAAGGAATCCTACAGTTTGAGGCTTGAGGCTAGTTTAATTTCTTAATTTGGTAAAATGAGGAAGTTTTTGTGTGGTATAGGTGAATAAGAAAGTTTACCCTAGGGATCTGAAACAAATGACATACAGATGACGGATAACAGGACTCAAACTCAGCATCACCTGGGGTTTACTGCCCCCTACCTGCTTCCTGACTGTAAGCTAGTGGTCCATCTGGATGTTCTTCCCGATCCCCATTTACTTGAGAGCTGTAAGCGTCAGCAGAACAAAAGACACCTTAATAGTACTGTGGGCCACACTCTCCCTTTTTATTGGTCATTCTGATTTTCCCAAAAACTAATTATCTGGCTCTGGGCCCCAAAAGGACAATGACTTCCTTTTCAGGCATTACCTAAACATTAAAATGTATCTTATTTTTATTTAATTTATACTAAAAGACATTTCCCCCTCAATAAATGCTAGTTTTGTTCCTTGGGATCTCTGATTTTTTGTATATAATAATAGCTATTTCTTTTTAGTACTTTCTATATGTTAAGAGCTTTACAAGAATAATCTTACTCATTAGATTCTGACTATCTTTTTTTCTCTGATGGGGAAAGAAAAGCTCATGGAGTTTAAGAAAATTACCCAAGGCCATGCATTTAGTAAACGGAGGGGCTAGAATTTAAACGCAGACAGGGCTATTCATCATTCATGGTTCATCCAACAAGCATTTACTGACCATCTACTCTGTCTTGGGAGCATCTTTCAGGGATAAAGCAGTGAGTAAAACATGATTCCTTTCTCATGGTACTTCCAGACAAAGAGGAGGAACAGATGTTAAACAAAAAACGCACCCGTGAATCTACCAACAGAGCTGAGGTTTCCATAGGAAAAGCACGAAGAGCCGTGAGAGCCTATCCAGGAAGACTCCTGAGGAAGTTACATCTGGCCTGAGGTCTGAAGGACAAGAAATCTGTGCTAAAAAGAAAGGGTGGAGACTGGAGAGTCTTTTACAAAAGGGAACGGCATGAAGTCCCCACTTTCCAAGGACAGGAAATGACATCAGTGTGGCTGAGGTGCGAGAGCTACGTGGAAAGTAGGCTGAAGTACAGAGGTGGACTTCTAGGTCCTTGAAGGACTTTGGTCTTTTTCTAAAGGCAATAGAAAGCCATTAAAGGTGTTTTATTATTATTTTATTTTTATTTTGGGGAGCTGAATGTGAAGACTAGATTTGGGTTTTAAAAACATCACCCTGGCTGGAATATAAAAAGCAAATTGCATCCTGGAAATAACAGACGTGGGAGGCCCCCTTTAGAAGGCTACTGCAGTTAGCCCAGACACAAGACGGTTAATGCTGGCAATAGCCAGGTAGCTGCGCATGTGGACAGTGCAGATGGATTACAGAACAATTTAAGAGATAAAATCAGTGAGGTTTGGTGATGGATTACAGATGGAGGATAAAGGAGAAAGAAGCTTCAAAGATGATTGCCATAACCATTATGTATGCTGCTTCTCTGTACTCCAAAATAGAGGGAGATTTTTAAAGCAGAAAACCTTGCCCTATGCTCTCGGGTCGAATACTTCTCCGTGCTTTTTTATTCTTAAGAGAGGATTAACAATCCCACCCTGCTCATTACACACAGTTACTGGGAAGGCCAGGTGAGCATGAGCTCTGCCATCCAACTCGGTGGGTGCAGATCTCAGCTTCATATGCTACAGGCTCTGTGGTCACAGGCAAGTGAGGCTTTCTGAGCCCTCATCTCTCCTTCTTCAAATTAGCGACAATAATAAAATCTCACACATAGGGTGGTCCTAAAAAGTGAATAAAATATTCCATGTAGCTTACTTGCTTAGTTTACTTTTTATCAAATGGGATTTTTCAGCAAATAAATGCTCCTGCTTCCCTTCTCACTGTCTCTTCTCCTCGGCCCCTTATTTCTTCTGTGCTATCTCCTCCTATAGCATCTCCATTTTCTCCTCTTTCTCGTCCACCCACTCACCATCCTTAGCATCATTCTCCTCTTTCTCCTCCCCCTTATTCTTCTTTGCCTTCAGTAACATACTCATTCATTCATCTCACAATGAATTTTTTCATTCCCTCTTTTGTATTAGCCCTTTTCTTTCCATTCCCATTATCACCAACAACGACTGGTTTCTATTATTTTATTCCTCTAGTAAAATGAACTATGTCATTGCTTCTAGCCTTGCCAATTCCAAATCACGTGACACACCCCTGTTCCACTAATGTTCCTAAACTACTATTTTTATCGTGTCCCCTTGTCCTGCTCAGAACCTTTCGTAGCTCCTCACTGATGGTATGTAGAATGGAAATTTGGTGAGGAGTTAGGCCTTTGGACTCAGAAAGGGTGTTGTTTTTGTTTTAGTTTTTGGCTCAGGCACTCTCCAATTTGAGGGGAACTTATTGCACGTCTCTAAGGCATGATATCCTCTTATGTGAAATAGAGATAATAACTCCTTACAGGCTTGAGTGAAGATCAGCCGAGATAATGCATTCAGATGCTTAGAATTGTGCCTCATACGTCTTAGGAGACACTGGAGAGTTGATATCATCAGAGATTGAATGTCACACTCCTAAGTATACCATTCAAAATCTTACAATCTGATGTCTGTTTATATCTACATCTCATAACTCCCTTTCCAGCAGAGCTATGCAATGGGAATTCTAACCTGGCGATAAACTTAACCCCTCTTGCTCTCTAAACACAGCTAGTATCTTCCAAGTCTCCTTTTCTGTTTCATTCTATCCCCTTTCCCTACTTCTAATTACCAACAGTCTACTTGTCCTTCTAGTTTTAAACACCGTAGAAAAGATAATCTTATTTTTACAAGACTACAAGGTTATTTGGGGCACTACCTTGTGTTGTGTTTCTGTAAACTTCCTGAGGTTGGAGCCCACCTCACGTACATTTACAACCCTTACAAGGCCAAGCATAGGACATGTCTCATTGAATAAATGTTTGCTAAATAGTTGAATGAACTTAATGCTTTTATCACTTAAAAGCTGAGAGTAACACAGGTTGGACCCATGAAAAAGATTTGGTAAAATTTGACAAGGGCAGGAAAAATAGAGAAAATTCTTGGAAACTGGCACTCTTATACCATGAGTAATAAAGTAAATTCTTTCTGCATCATATATAAATTTTTGGATATTTTATATGCCTTTTCATGTTTTGTTTTCAAACATGGATTTAAGCCAAATTCTGTTTTATAAATATTATTGTTAGAAATGGCCCAGTGCTGTTTTCTCTCTCTCTTTTGAAAGTCTAAATAAGAGTTCAACACACATTAGGGTAATGATTGCCTTTTAGTTATAGTCTACAAAAATCAAGTATACTGCTAAGTAGTAACTAAAACACTATTTTTGGACTTTCCCTAATTTTTCAACCATTATCTGTAAGAAAGACACACTACATAGGATTATGCTTCCAAAAAGAAAGTTATGTAAACATAATCTGGATTAATTATGCTACCAGTGAGCAGGTTTGTCTATGCATGCAGTTATTCAAAATGATGGCTATTTAAAGATTTCTTAATTTTATATATTCAAGTTGCTTTAAGGCTATTTTACACAGTTTGATTTACTTTAATAATAAATTCTTTAGTTTTCTTAAAATTTTGTGAAGTGGTAATATTTTATTGTTTTATATCTAATGAAAATACAAACCTACTTGCTTTCATAATCCTAACTTTAAACTCAAAGGATATCGATGATTTCAAACTAAGATTGCTAAATGTTATTAAATGTGTTTGCTACTCCTATATGCATCCAGGAAAAAAAAGCATAAAAGATATTTATGCAGGTTGCTTACAATTAGATTAAGCTTTTCATCATTTCTAATGTTTATGAGCAGAGTATACAGGAATCTGTATCATTCATTACGAGCTTCATATATCTGGGTTCTGGAAGTTTTATTATCTCTCATAGTAACTCATTTTTCTAAACTGAAGGACTCAGAAACATATACCATATAATGGTCACACTCAACTAGAACATGGTGAATGTAAAAATTATCGTTATGAAAGGAGCTGAAAATTAAGTTTTTTAAAGAAATGTCATTCTTTTATGTGTGAACAGATGTATTATCTACTAAAGGTCACGCCAATCCTGCTTTGATTAAAGCATGCATCAAACTAATTAATCTATTTTAGTAGTCCATTCCAATCTTATCAAAGCTCACGTTTAATGCTATTCTTTTTCCTTGGTAAACTGACTAGATTGATTAGATTCATTGTTCTAAATAATTAACTGCCATTATCACAAATCAAATTTCTAGAGTAATGGAAAAAGAAACAAGTGTGGCCTATATCCATTCTTGGTTGGTCTTTTGTCATGACAATGTATCTTCATATATGGTTTAATGACCTTAGCAATTATGTTATATCTAAAAGAAAAACTGTGCTTGAGCCACTTCCTGAAAGATGAAAATGACATTTTTGACACAACAGACTTGAATAACATTGGTACTCAGATGACTAAAAAATAGCACTGGTTTAGGTAGACCTTAGGCAGTGGGAAAATTACAGATTATTCATTAAATACACACAATTAAAGAGTATATAACCACCTTACCTGCCATAAAATTCAGACAATGATAAACAGCAGGGAGATTGTACATTAAAGAAAAAATGAATAAAGCTATGCTTCATAATTAATAGGTGACTGCAAAATAAAATATTCTTAGAGCTCATAATATTATTCCCATCATGAAAATAGCACTGAAGTGTTCTATTGGGGAAGATTAATTAAGCATTGTGAAATATACAGAGTTCGTCTACTTAGAGTTTAATTATGGACTATTGATTTGATAATTATCTGGTGAATTTCCAAGCACAAATTCCAGGGAAATGAGGAACTTGCCTGTAAAATCTTAAACAATGTAATGTGAATAGTTTGGGGGGAAATGATGAAATAAGATCCAAAGGAATAATTGAGAATTTTGGTTATTACATTGATATAATATGGAGGAGAATTTTCTTTTCTTTTCTTTTCTTTTTGCCTTGGTCTTAAAATGATTTGGCAAGTAACAGAGTAGAGGTCAAAACAAGTTCCTTTAGAAGTCCTCGATCAAAGCCCACAGCTGTGGGCCAAGAGCGACCAAAGAGATGGACTCTAAATGAATGTCAAAGACGGTACTTTTAAAGTTTGCCAGAAATTGGAGTAGTAGGTCAAGAGCCTTGGACATTTTCCCCTAACATAGATAAATAGAGAGCTAACTGAATATCTTTAACAAATGTGCTCAGCACTCTAAAGAGGTGAATAGATGACGACGGATGATTTGTAATTCAGATATGAAATCTGTCATTTATATTGTTACTGAAAGATAGACAATGTAAAGTTTTTAAATTATGAATTTGGAATAGCTGTTAAGTTGCCAACCACAAAAAGGAGTTTAAGTTTAAATCTTTGTAGCTGTGCACAACTTTAGAAACTGCCAATAATAATATGGCTCCTTCAGGTACAATTTTATTGAAAAAGGTAAACATATGCGTCTATTTATCTATGTTACTGAATGTAAGCAGAATACGTTTAAAGTGTAATAAAAGTGGAAGATAAACTAAAACCGAAGACTCATCAATCTTAGTGAATTCATTCATTTATTCATTCATCAAATACTCATTGAGATCCTACCCTGAATGAGGTACAGAGTCAGGTAAGGTGATACAACATTTAAAAAAACCTAATCTTTAGCTATTATAGTTCACTGGAGAGAGCTATGCAAAGGAAGAAATATAATTTACAGTACCGAGAGCACTTTAATAGAGATAGTAAAGGGTGACAGGAAAGCATATAAGAAAATATTGAGGGAGGGACTGGCAAGTATAGAAAAAGTGGCTGTAAATAGGAAGATAGAATATTGCGATAACAAAAAGAACTACTTTGAAAATTGATGTTAGTTATTTAAATAGAAGAGAAGAATATTATGTGGATTTCTATCAAACCTTAGTTTTTCGTTAGTAACAAAGTTATTATTATTATTTTTTAACAAAATGACTAGTGTTGAATAAACCTCTAGTCTCCCAAAGAAGGAAGGTGGGCAGGCACATTTATGGGTCACCATTTCTGATGGGCAATCAAACAAACCTCCTCTGTGAAATGAGGAAGTTAGCCTAGACAATGCTGTAGTCTTTCTGCTTGATTCTGTGTCCTGTTAAGTTATGTTTATAAAAAGTGGAGCACAGAATCAGAATGAAAGGCTTGATGATTCTGTCCAATCTGACTCAAGTCTCTGAAACACTGTGATTACGTGCGAGGAACAATAACTTCAGATTCAAACTGGAAGTCAGTCAGTTGTTTGTGGTTTGTTCTGTTAGTGGAGGTGTAAGATTTATGCTTATTAAGAAAGATGCCGTGACATACTGTCATCCTAACTAGGTAACATTGGAATTTCTCTCACTAATTCTACTCCTAGTAGTACCTAATCCACCCTAAGCCTTCCTCAGTACAACAAATCTTAGCTTCTCAGGGTCTTTTTCATGGTAAGCAAAGTAAAATTTCTTAGAGAAATTTAGTCACATTCATTCAGATGTCTTGAGGGAAAAGATAAGTAACACACTTCATTATGTCAGTGTCCTTTGAATTATCTAAAACTTAACTTATACCTGACATGATGAAAAGTCTATAATAAAAAAATATTAATTGGGACTAATTTCACATCCCTCTGTGAAGCAAGCCTTTTTGAAATTTTAGATATTTCGTATTCTATGAAATTCCAAGTGTGTGAACTTGACACTTGATCAAAAAGAAAGTTAAGCTGGCTGAATTTTACTGTATTCATAAATTAAAATGCAAACAAATATTTGTTTCTTCAAACATAGGTGTGTTCCCTTTTGTATGTGACAGTGTCACAAGCAATATGACACAAATTATACATGTACATAAAACTTGCAATATAGTCACTTTGAGACATTGTAGTTCTGATGGTTCTGTATTGGCCCTAGTCTGGTCTGTCTTCCCTCTTTTCAACCAGTGTTATCTTGGAATCAAATCCTTCTTTGAAGGATGGCTGCGCAGGGCAGCTGTAGTGGTCTGTGATTCAGAAAGAGGGTGGACCATTTGTGCTATGGGGAGCTCAAATCTATGACCCTGGACACTTTAGCCTGGTGCTCTAATGAACTCAGGTAAGAAGCTTGAAATAAATATATAAAGCACATAATATTTTGCGTTCAATTCTTTATTGAATTCCTTATTCCTCCTCTAACAATTTTATCATTTTTTTCAATTACAAAGTCCAGAAAGTAAAATGAGTCCTCAGTAAAAATTCTTGGAAATCTCAATTATACTCAGAAAAGAAAAAAAAGTGTAGTATGGAGACTCTTTGAGAGTCTCTGCAATATTCTAATAGCTTCTTTTCAAATGTTCCATTCTCAGCTTTTATGTCAGAAATTTTCTGAGAAAAAAAGTTTGTTGCTCTAACTACTCAGCTCAATTTAACATGCAGGATTCATTAGTGACACAGAATGTGCAGCCACATCTTCGAAACAGTGAAAGCTCTTGAGAGAACTTTCACTTGCAATAACTTTAAATGCTTTGGAAATGAGGTCACTTTTAGTTGCAATTCAAGACTTTCCAGTTGATGCCACTACTGAGTAGCAAGAATAATGAAACGGACAATGAAAGAAGAGAATAAGAAAACAGGCAGTGAAATTCCTTCATATGACCATTCTAATTATATCCCCCAATTTAAAAGTGGCATAACAAATTAGTGACACAGATTTATTATATATGACATGAAGCCTTAACTTTCACAGATTCAGGCAGTACGTTCCAGCCTTGGTTCAGGTTACTCCTTCTAGTCTATGTGTTTGTGATGTTGAGGTCTGAAAAAAATCAATCACTGAGTTACTGCTGAGATTAATAGCTACAAATCTGTGGCGAAACAAACAATTTGTTCCTCTACCTGATGCAAAATTGATTTAAGGAATAATGAAACGTAGCAGCAGAGCCAGCCCTGGATAGGAGGGAAAAACTGAGAATGTAGAGAAGCAGATTTTAATTCTGAGTGTGTTATCAGCTATAAGTCTTCAGTTCTTAAAACATAATGATACAAGCATCTGGAAGCATTAAATTAACTAGAAACTAGCATAGTTGCTCAATGATTAGTGCAACAGAAGTTCTCGGGAGAAAGCCACCATATGCATTTCGTGTCACTTCCAAAGTATGCCTTAAAGTTTGGGTAAACATTGTTAAATTACTCAGGACATAATATAAATATCTTTAGATCTCTTTTAATGCCTCTTAAGAAATAAGTAAGTTAGAGTTGTTAGAAGACAGAATAACTTCAAAAGCTGAGACCAAAAAGGCCTCAGCAGACACATATCATCCATGGATATTTGTGAATACAAAAAGGCAAAAGATATTTAATCAATAGACTATATCATAGTGATTTACTTGCAGCAAATGCCAGCAATTTCTAGTTGCCGAAACAGGGGCATAAGTAAGACAATCTGTTCCTTTCAGCCTTCAACAACTCTTTATTGAGGGTTTCTTAATGCCATACCATCCTGGGGACTTAGGGATGAACAAAGGGATCTGGTCTCTGTCTTCTAAAGTTGTAGCCAAGTGACTGAATGAATCATAATTTACAGAGAGGGCGCACATAGTGTACAAAGGAATACTTGAAAAGAACAACTCCACCAGCCATGAGGAGCTTAGAGAAATTAATCAGTAGGAGGTGATTGTCTAAGCTGGCACCAGAAGGATGAGTAAGAATTACCTAAGACAGGAGGGGTGAGTGTCCTAAACAGAAAAAGCAACATAAGGAGCTAATGATGGAAAGAATTCCTCAGAGAACAGAAAGAAAATTCAGCATTGTATACTAAACAGGAATACGCAAAGTGGGGTGTCAAGAAATGACTCTGCAAAGTAAGATAATCCCTGATGGAGAAATGCCTCACCTAAGGCTTTTCAAAGTCATAAAATTAGACAGTGCTTTCTTAGCATAGGTTTTTATGCAATGATTGAAATCAATAGATAGATAAATAATATTAAGGCTTTCAGTTAATACTGATGTAGAAACTGAATAACTGAAAGGAGCAACCTATAAAACTTTTAGCTGATAACACCCAGTGATGACGCTCACTTGTCAACTGTAATGACCTCTTGACTGACTTAGTTTTTCAGGAAATTTGGTAGTTAAAGTTTATTTAAATTAGGACAAGTGATAGAGATATATACTATCCAACAAATGCCATCCAATAAATACAAGAAAATCTTAACAATCAGATAATAACCTGATTGAGATCTCTACTATTTTACTTTTCTTGATGGAAGGTAATAAAATATCCAAGACATAACAGCCAAAAGGATTCTAAAAAGGTTAGTCACGACAAAAAAACATAGGGGAGAAGTTTATAATTTTTCTTAAGTCATACCATCTTGCATTCGTTATAAAAAAGTCAATAATGACTGAAAGCCATAAATAACTTCATAAGGAGTATCTTAAACCAACTTTTATCACCATATAAACATGGCAACGGTAAGTATTTGTTATGAAGCTATACTGTTAAGTAAGTACATAAAAAGTTCCAGCAAGGTAAAAAAAGGTAAAAATGTCCAGTACAAAGTCTCCAATGACAAAGAATTGTTTGACAGTCGTACTTCAAGTGGCAGTCTATACCAGTGACGGGAGTGTGAGTTACAAAGGTTAATGGGATATAGTCGTCATTGAAGTGTACCTTACACATTTCCAGATTTAACGATCTTCGTACCAAAATGAAGTTATACTGTCATAACTAATATGACTACATCGAATTACAATATTTAGAATACGTTTTTGGAAAAAGATTATTACAACAGATATTTCTTATACCCTACAACCTATTCCTAAGTTAACATTGGTAAAAATTAATAATGTGGGCAACTTACTGAGAATTTCAGGCCCCAAGCCACTTTATCCTTTAACATCCAGATAAGTAATGCAAGATTCATTTAATTGGGCTTGAAGTATAGGGCAAATTACTACAACTGTTGATTTAATTACTGTCGGTGGTAATCTAGGAGAAACAGTATTACTAATGATTCGTAGCTTCCAAAACAACTGAATATGTTCAATGGCTGTTTCCATAGGACAAAAGCAATGTATAGTGTCTTTAACCTGATGGACAACTGTTTTGAGTATAAGAGAACTGGTTAACTTAGCATGGTTCCAATTACCAGAGACTCATTTCTATGGAGCAAAAAGACACTCAGCAGCAAACTTATCTACGATCTTCATGACAGGATTTCTTATATCTTGTTCCTCTGCTTGCTTATTCACCACTTGCCTAAATGGCCAAGCAACAAAGAATATTTTTAATGTAGAATGTTACATGACTTGTTTTTCTTTCAATTTCAAATAAATTTTAATGTCTATTCAAATAGAATTCTCTTAAAATTTAGCTTGGGTTCTGGAAAACTGGCATGGGGAAGAATCTGAAAAATATTTCTGTCTAAATAGTGAATAAACAATCAACTTCTAGAAACCTTCATAGAGTATAATTGTTACAGTTTCTTTGGGAGATTCTGTACCTATTAATAAGAGTTGAATGCATCATCTATGTTAGAAATGATCATTAGAAAAAGGCTAGTTTTTTTTTTCTTCTCCCCAAAGCCCCCCAGTACATAGTTGTACATTATAGTTGTGGGTCCTCCTAGTTGTGGCATGTGGGATGCCACCTCAGCATGACCTGATGAGCAGTGTCATGTCCGCGCCCAGGATCCGAACCAGGGAATCCCTGGGCCGCCGAAACAGAGCACATGAATCTAACCACTGGGCAATGGGGCCGGCCCCAAAAGGCTAGTTTCATATAACAGTTCTGGGAGGACAAATTCAGTGCTGAGAAAAATTTTATGACCACTTGTAAAATTCAAGTGACCATTTTTCCCTTACTACCTCAGCAAAGCCAGACGGGACAACGTAAATGAATTTTTCCTCGCGCTTCAATGAAAAATAAATGTTTTCTGATTTTGTGTAAGTGTATTTTTATTTCATTGTGAACTAGCCTCTCATTAATTACTGACACTATAAATTAGATAGAATTAAATGCTCTAGTAGTCTGTATGCACTTACAGGTGTCATATATTTTTGATATTTTATTTTATGTTACATTTAATTATCATATAAAATGAAATACCAAAAATATTATAATCTAAGAGCACAGGTAAAGGACAAGTTATGACCATATATTGCACATTTAAAAACAAACTTGAGTTGAAATGCACTGTTCAAGCATGGGAGGAAGAAAAGTATAAAGCAGACGTCTACAGGAACCCAGCAGAGGTGACTTCAAAGTCAAGATTCCCATTGCCTGTGGAGCCTATTAAGAAGACAGATACTAGCAATTTGAAGAACAATGTGTGTTTATTTAAGGAAATACATCCAGCTGTTCCTCTAAGGCAGTTTCAAGTTCAGTAGGGGTCAAAAGAATCATATTACATAAAATATACTTATAACACTCTCCAACGATAGGAAGCCTAAGGCATGAAACATTACCAAAATATATGCGCCATACTCCGTCAGTTTAGGGAAATCGATGTGGGTTTTATCTTTATTTCAAATACAAATGAAGTTCCAGAAATAATATAATGTCAATGATAAGAGACCATTAAGACCTGGAGTCAGTATTAACAGATATACAATGTAGCTGTATATAACCAAAGGTGTCAGAAATTCCATAGTCAGAATGAGAGTCAATTCAGTAAATAAGGCCAAGAAAAGCAATACTACAAAGAAGAAAATGAATCAAAAGCCTATGCCAAACAATGTAGCTGTTCTAGACAAAGAAGAGTTAGTGACTCACAAGGAATTACTCAACCATTGCAGAGAACTTTGCTTTTCTAAGTTCTGGCAACCTTTATCCTTTTGCAGAGAAGATAGGCAAATGCATTCATATGTGAATATTTAATTTGCACATATATATATGCAAAGTTTTCCTCAGGATGTTTGTTCTGTTTTTATATGATTCAAAGAAGAGAGTCTTGGTCAAACAATATATTTTGCCTTTTAAAGTTAATCTTAGTTTCCTCAGGGGACAAATAAGCTTCTTCTTTCATCCTAGTCAATATACATATTTTAATGGAACTTTGAGTCTCCAATTTTGTAGAGATTAGATATCAAAATTATAAATAACATTTTTAAATTGCAACAAAAATTGAAAGTGCCACAGATTACTAAATTATTGCTCTTGTTTGATTATTGCTCTATTACATAAATTACATTAGTCATATATAACAAAATGCTTAAAACAGTACCTGGCAGATAATAAGAATTCAATAAATGTCAGATGTTATTTTTATCATTTTTGATATTATTCATTCATTTACTGCAGTCTCATTTTCCATTTGGAAAAAAGCAAAGTACCAATGATAAAATCATGTAAGATTAGAATTCAAATTTTTATAATAAACACGTTAAGTTTGGTGGGAGGTAGGCAATTTCTAGAAGAGTTTTAAAGATATTTAAAGTCTAGTTAGACGTGTCACTTGCAGAAAAGTGTCATCTAATTAACTTATGTTGATAAGCCGGAATACACTTTCTGTTTCTTTGTGGAAGGTTTAACCTTACAGATCCTAAAGAGCAACAATGAATACATTCCCTTCCGTAATTATATTCTTTTAGTTCATCAAGTACTCATCCTCAGCTTAACCATAAATGCCCTTGACTTGTAATGCCAACTTGTGCTGGTGTGACAGCTTTCCATCTATCTGTCCCCTCAACCCTTTTTTTGCTGACTTCTGTGATGGCCTGTATTTAGATTTGACCATGTGAAATTGCCACTTTTGACGTACAAAAATGACAATTTAATGTGGCTCAACCAAATAGATAAGACTCTCCAAAAAGCATAAGTCCATCGGATCACGGTTTTTAAGAAATCTGCTTTCTAAGCTTCCAAAGGTGGGACATGTTAGCCTCTACAAAGACAACTCCCTATGTTTTCCCATTCTCCATCAACGCTTGTGACTGGTCATCTTTTCTTATAATCATGTAAAAATCTCTGCATTCATGACAGCATTTTTAAAAGATCTATCGATACCTACTTTCACACCAATCTTATTTTGCTAAGAGCCTAGTTGCTTCACATGTGTCATTTCTTCTCAATAAATACAAATCCACACTATTTTTAACTGTAACATTCTTTGAGTGATAAATGCCGTTCTGTAGAGAATATTTACTCGAACGACTGGGAGCGGAGTCAACGCCGTGGTTTTTACGTAGGTCTAGATATAAATGCAGCACAGATTCTTAGAAGAGAGAAATGAAAAGATCATTTGCGTATTGAGAGCCAAGTTGCTTTCTAAAAGCAGTTAAGAGAAAATGTACAAATGCTCACCTTTGGTCAAAGTGACCCCTGACTTTGTGGGGCAGTGTTAAATAGAAAAGCACATAGGTAGATCATTAGAGAGAGAGAGAAAGTGGCTAAGTATTCCTGCCAGCGTCACCAGTCCCAGGCTGGGGACTGTAAAAGCAAAGGAAAGCAAAGCAATTGATGAAGGATGTGAGGCCGACTGATACGCACGTCCAGTTAAGGTCAGTCTGTATCAGCAGCGTCACCACTCAGCCTTTGTACATCTCTGCGCCCCAACGGGCAGCTATGATCCCGTGGAGCGTGCCCAATCAGACCATCTGGATTCTATGCATGTAGACACGACTCCGTGGAGGAATGTATCAAGTTACAAGTTGTCAGCCTATACTCGTTCTAGAATTCATAATAGGATCTTGAGAGAAAAAAGACTGAAGAGATTTCAGATGTCAGACCAGAATTCCCAACAAGCATTAACAATAGAGGATTCAAGGATTAAATTTAATAGTGTCCTCCAGAGAGCCTTACCTATCAAGCCTCAAATCATTTTCTTTAGTGTAAACTTAAAAAGAAATATTTTAAAGCTAGATCATATGGCTCTTCAACTGTTTCTGTAATAAATAATGCCAACATTTGAGATATGAAACAATTTGGGAATTGAGTCAATGATTACTTTTATCTTCACAATTACATACAGTATCAATATAAATATTTCTTTGAATAATAATCCACTTTTATCTTTGCTATGCAACTTGTAATGTTTCAAAAAAACTTACAAGAAAGATTTATATAAGATAGAATGTAGTAATAAAGACGTGACGGCTAAGACAACTCAGGTTCCAGCAATTATGGAACATCAAACCTATTATTTATCTCGACCAATAGGAGATCAATTCTACATCAATTAAGAGTGGCAGCAGCTGCGTTTCTTCCTGCCAATGCCTTAGGAAGCTTTACAAAATTCTCTCAAACTATGAATTTATTTTTTTCTCATAGCAAGACTTTTAAAGACAGAGAAAGTTAATACATCAAGAATATTTATAAGAAGATAAATCAGAAAACATTCTTGCTCAAATAACATCCTTCTGACCTTTGCATGATCATAGTTTGATTCTCTTCCAGTTAATGGTGGGACGTTTTGCTTAGTATGAAGTGTAATGATTTTAAAACATCATTCTTACCATTGCCATTTCAATAAAAATATTGCATGAGTCACTTAGAAGTATGGATAATGTTTCTTAAAAGTTACTAAATATATATTATATTTGAATTCAGTTACAAAGAAAATATACTGTTCCATTAAATTCCATGTCTTACTTTACTCATCCAAAGCCCCTGATCGTTTTTTCATCTCATATCATTTCATTAACTCCACTTACTGCCTCCTTTATGGTCTTCCAATATCCCAAGTACCCCAGGGACTTTGCACATGCTGTTTCTACCTGGAACTATCCAGGAAGAAGCACAGACTGCTCCCTCATTTTCTTCAGGTGTTTGATCAAATTCGCCTTAATCATAGTGGCTTTTCCTGACTATCCTATAGAAAATAGCAGTTCTCCACCCAACCTGGCAAATTCCCTTTCTGCCTTGCTTGCTTTATTTTTCTCCATAGTACTTAGCATCACATGGACTATTCTATATTTATTTGTGTGTCATATTCCCTCCTCCAAGAGAACTTTTGGTTCATTGTTACAGCCACAGCACTAGAGCAGTGTCTAGAAAGTAATATATCAGATAATCAATAAATATTTTTTAAATGAATAAATTTCATTAGACAATTATGGACTGTTACGGGCAGAGCATTGTATTATGCTCTGAGGATGCTTCAAATAAGAATAAAAGGTACTTCACATGAAAAAAACTTAAGATTAGTGGAACAAACAGATAATTTCCGATGTATAAGACAGAGCACAGAAAGTGTAAATAAAATGACAATATATCATCTGAAAAGAGAGAAGAGAAAGATAAATTTGACTTGGAAACTGGAGAGATCTTTATAAAGGGTGTAGCATTTGAGTGAGACCTTGATCAGAGATGATTTCTATAGATGAAGATGCAGGTGGAGATCACCCATTAACAGGAAGATGCATGGGCAAAGGCACGGAGTTAGGAGAGGACATGATGGATTCGGGTGATAATCCTGTAGCCTGATCGAGGCTTGAACATAGGTGGTACCAGAAAGAAAGTATGTAGTGAGTGAAAATGATGTAAATGTCTGTGTTTTAAGTTCATGTTTGCATTTCACTTCCCAGTTCAGTGATTTCCAGCATTTGGGAATATGAGAACACTTTTTTTTTTAACACTGAAACAATGAGACACCTGTGTGATATAGGTGTTTTGCTAAAAATAATAAAAGATAAGATATATGGCATTAAAAGCTATTATAAATTTAGTACCACCTTTTAAATACATTTTAAATATATTTGTTTTTATTAAACATATCGTTTTAGAAC
This sequence comes from Equus przewalskii, assembly GCF_037783145.1. NCBI lineage: Eukaryota > Metazoa > Chordata > Mammalia > Perissodactyla > Equidae > Equus > Equus przewalskii. The sequence continues at coordinate 3,774,714 of NC_091838.1, forward strand.
CAAATAGTAGTAAATGTGTATATATGTACGTGCATATGCTATACATACATGTGTATATACATATGTTTTTTTCATCATTATACAGGCAATGACTAATATCCACAGGCATTTGAGGGCCCCTTGCAGTAAACCCATGGTCACATGGATCTGAAGTGCATGAGCCCAGAGCCACGGTCTGGGTAACGAGAACCCATCAAATATCTTTGAGTCGGAGGCTTAAATGATGAGGCCCCTGTTCTGGAAGGACTGAGGATTAGAGATGGAAGACACCTTAGAAAACACGTTCTCTGTGCAGTCTGCTAATGATGTAGGAGGAGAAATTTCAACCCACAGAGATAACAGACACTGGCCAAGATCACAGGCAGAGGACGAGGGCTGGTATTCAAGCTCCTGAAGTACTTTCATGAAAGATTTCCATAAGATGGATCAGACCACCCAAACATTTCATTAGCAATCAGAAATGAATATCCGGTCCCATTTAGTAAATAAGATAAGATGCTACATACCTAAAATTAGCTGTACACTGTTTTCTTTGTGTGGTATGGGGATTGTGGAATTTTCAAAGTTCTGTGTCTACTACCATCTGGATCCTACTCTAAGTTTCCTATAAGTCTGCATCTCAAAAATATACTCCTCTTTAAGAATTTATCTTTATGTCTGCTTTAAAAAACAAAAAAATGTTTTCTCAAGGTCATCTGAAATTTCAGCAATGAAGGTTAGACGTATACCTTGTTTTATGCATAAATTGAATTTTTGAAAATTTAAACATAAACTGCCCACTTTAATAGGTTCATGTTGTTTGTATCAAAAATTCAGTATTTAAACTCTAAAGGAAAAAATTATTTATACTAATGATGATTCCCACATCAACCTAATTTGTAAAAATAGGTTTATGTACATTAGAGTTCCTTCAAGCGGTCTCTACCTGTTTGGCAAAATCAACGTTTGATATACAGAAATGTTTTTTAATGCCACTCAACACATTCTGTATCTAAATGAAAGTCATTATGCTGATATACACAGGTAAGATCTGCCATCTGAATGAACAATGAAGCTCTTTCATTTTCCATAGCAGTTGCTCCATCAAAAGCCAGGAAAAGGGTACTTTTTTCTCCCTCTCCTTGTCCACGGGGAATTGTAAATAACCAATCTAGACATGAGTGAGGAATGGATTTCAAAGTCCCACATGAATTTTCAAAGGCTTCGTGCAATTTATACTTTAAAATGTCTTTTACAAGTATTTTTGCTCTCCGTCTCTTCAAGCCCCTGGCATAGCCATATGCACCTTCTCTATTCCTCTTGTCGGGTTCTCTACGAGAAAGTTGTAAAGTTGTATTATTTTTACTAAAGGAAATGAGATTAAATCTTCAGGGAACAAGGGAATTAGAAAGTTTACTTATGTACTCTTTCAATTTTAAAGAAAATCATAAGCACATTTTCCTTCTTTCCCACATTGAAATTTTAAGCGTGCAATTATTGCCTTAATTGGATTACAATCACCTCCAGGTTAGTTTATGTCTTTTACACGATCAAAAACACCCACATAAAAGATACGATTGAAAATGGAAATGCACTGGATTTTGGTGATGGGATATTTCAGATATCTTTTTATACCCACTGCACAGCAAACAGTTGAATTACATTCCAGTTTTGCAAACATTATTAGTGTAGGATAGAAATTCGTTTAAGAATTCTATTTGCTCTTATTGCTAAGCTTTCTATATGCTTTAATTTTATTATATTCTTGCTCTCCAACATTTTATATGATTACAATATAGAAACAGTTATGCAATATAATACAGCTAACTGATACAATTAAACATAAGTAACACATTAGTTTTTTTTTTAACTAAACCATTCAGAACACCCTACTGTGTTCATGCCTGTATAATTATACATCTTCTGACTTGTCTCCTGTAATTCACAATTTCTTCCTGCTGCTTAATGGTAGATGTCAGCAAGCACATATTAGGGGGAGAGACTCAGTACAATTTTTCTGTGAATCTTTTATTTGCCACGTGCATTAAGGTGATGATTACCCATATGGAAAAAAAAATGAGGGGGTGTATAAAAGATACAAGAGTAAAGGTACAAGATGGTTTTCAAGTACATGCATAATTTAGATTCATTCTTGTGGGAGGAAATCACAGGGAAATTAATCAGCAATATATTTGTAGACTTGGAGCCAATCATTTTTATAAGAAAAATGTAGCAGTTATCATGTGTTCTTTCTCAATCACAAGAAAGAATGGCATCAAAAGGCAATCGGGTCTATAAAATAAACTGGGAGTCCTGGCCCTCAGAGCTTTCTGTGGTGCATGAAACTTCTTGGAAGAAGAGAAATGTTAGTGTTCAGGTCTTAGGTGAAAATGGACCAAAAAGAAATTATCACACAAAAAATTTACATTTCTTACATATTGTGGCCTTTTGATAAAGTAATTGTTGCTGATAGTCTTTCTGTGTTTTAAAATATTTGAGAACGTCTGAAGATCTCATAAGGAATGATGAACAAGTGCAGACTTGGACCGTGGAGCAAGTTGTGGTTACCTGTCTAAGATGGTGACTAGAGTCAGTGACAGGACACACTGGGCTAAACACGGTGACATTTACTTCAGACAATAGGAAAGGTAAAGTGATAAGAGTTGGGCTTACTAGAGAGAGATGGGATTACAAAGCTTTTCACGACAGGCAGATTGTTTTACCATCAAACACAGTTTTATTATAAGACTCTGATTTTTAGCTAAACCCTACTGACTTTCAGTTCCATAATCATCTTTGTTCTGGACTTTAAGCCAGGGTAATTGTGCTGCTCTTTTTCAGTCAGAATCAGTTCCTTTAGGGTGGATTACACATGACTCCTTTTAACCCTTTGAAATGGTGCCTGTAGTCAGTTATGTTTCCAATAAGCTCTGGACCGAGAAGTTATGAATATCCTGTTCAATATTCAGTTTGTCATTCACAATCAACTGTCTCCCCTCCGTTCTGAACTGTTTTATTTCCCCTGAGAGTTATAATTGAAATTGGATGAATAAATAGAAGTTTTAGGCTAGGTTCCCAAATCTCTCAATAGACTTTCAGGAAAGAAAATCTATCACTCCTGGAGGGAAAAAAGAAAAAGAAAGAAAGAGAGAGACATTGAGAGACAGAAGTATCCAGCGATCATGCCTGAATGAAGGATGCTGAGCTAGACTGAAATTGCATTTGATCTGCTTCTCTGTTGATTTTGTAAACCTTTCCAAAGGTTTCCATAGTAACAAGAGAATTAGCCCCTCTCCTCTTAGCATCTCTCAAGGATGTAACAGGGACAATGATAAAGGTTAGCGTGAAAAAAGAGCTACAACATCTTTTCTACTACCAGGCTATATCTGAAGAAGTCGTGATTAGTCTTTTAAGAAATCAAGTATGTTTCTCCAGCACAGTCATACGAAAAAGTTGGGTCAGAATTTACTTACATCTCTGATGTCTGCGTTTGCTCCTGTACATGGTCATTCTGAAAAAAATCCGACTTTCTAAGAAGTAATTGCTTTGACCACGGAGACAAAGAGACGGGTTGTGCTCCTGCTTTGCAGTAAGACTGTTGCTCACTGACAGAAGGTAACCAGCAATCACACAGTGAAAGCCAGGGTAATACCATTCTCATAAAATTACAGGGGAGATGCTCCAGCCTGTAACTACTCCATCTAATGCAAATCTTCTGGAGAAAATTGTATTTCCTTCACCTCCCCCAAACTGGTATCAGTTAAGTTCTCTAATAAAATCTGCACTATTACACTGCTGTGCTTGAAGCAATGCTGAATTAAGAACGGATTCACAGATTTAGCAAGAACAGTAAAACTGAAAATCTAAATACGAAATATAAAAACCCTTGTTTGATATTTATAAAAGTTAAAAACTATCCTTTGGGTTCATATGTCTGTTAGCCACTCTAGAATATTTAGATCTGTATTTTATTTTGAAACTCTGCCAAATTCTTTCCTTCTCTGAGCTCCCCAATGCACTTTGCATGTTCAATTATTAAAGCAATTATCACTTTTAGTTTTGCCTGTTTCTTCAAACAGATCGCTTCTCAGGCAAAGCCGGAATTGCATGTTTTCACATTCTGTCCCCAGGCCTAGTAGAGAAGGGGCACACAGTAGGGTCTCGGGCTCAGGGAGTGCCCACTGTGTGCTAGGCACTCTGCCCCCTCCTGAAAGAAGACTTCCATGAAGCTTTCTTCCACCATCCCCGCTGCTGCCTCATTTTAATCCTCGGATCTCTATTTTCTTACTACTTTGGGCATGTCCTTGTCTGAACTTGTTCCACACTGTCACCTCAACTGGATAGAGTAGAAGCTTTGTCCTCATAGGTGGCGCTCTTGGCTCTGAGAGCAACACCTGGTGGCCAGCAAAAGCTCAGGAACACTAAGCTCTCCCAAACACTCCGGAAGAGTGCATGACGTCACATCTCCTCTCTGTGCTCCTTAGGGAGTCTGAATGCAGTTTTTATTTAAAAGATGCAAGGATTGATACACAGTGAAGAATTTCTATGTAATAAGACTTCCTGATGATGCATTAAGTTTCACCTTCTAGCCAAAAGCAGAAGCCATTTCCAACCGCCAAAATTCTGTTTGAGTGAGAGCAAACTCAGGCTACTCATTGACAGCAGAGGAGACAGCATCTCCACACCGCTTCTTAAAAGAAAGGTTATCTCAGCATAAATATTTTTATGCTTAAGTAATTACAACATTTCATAACCACTGATATCAAGAATAGCATTTCAACGAGTTTTCAGCAGTATTCCAGGCCAGTTTCCTTGACTTTTGACGGACAAACTACACTGTTTAGTAAGACTTTCTCAAAGACCACTACGGTTATATCTTACCACAAGATGTAGTCGTATCTGTATTTATCAACATACAACATGAAACACTAAAAGGATTTTCCTTGTGTTTTCTCTAATAGCGAGATTAAAATATTTCAATAAATAAAATAAGTAGGCCTTTTCTGAATGATTTGTATCACATCTTACATTGCACAACCCTTGCCTGCTTTATTTTTCTCCACAGCACCTTACAATCACCTGAGACAGTCTGGTTTACTTGTTTGTTTTCCTCCTGTCTGTCTCTGCCCATTAGGACATAAGCTCCCCAGGGGCAGGATTGGCCCTTCTTCAGAGATGTCTGTCCAGAGGGCATTCAGTGCCAGGCACAGAGTAGGCTCTCAGTAAATATTTGATGAATACATGACTCTTTATAAACAAATTTAAATTATAAAGACAATACAACCACAGCTTATTTTTCAATGAATTTGAACAATAGCCAAATTCATACTTATTGACTAAAGTTACTTTCTTACTTAATGCAAATACTTGTCATTTCACATCTATCTTTTGGTCCCAAGGTTAAGTTGAATGAATTCACTGATTCGGATGAAATAGTATATACTCACAAGTGTGAAAATGTACTTTAAATTTACTTAAACAAAGTCACAACCGATACGTAAGTTCTCCTTTACAAATGATACGCATGCCATAAGACCAACAAACCATAAAACCTACTATAATCCAACAACATTAAAACAGAGTTTGTCTGACATACACGGTATATATATTTATGATCTGAATAAACTTATCATTGATGATTACTATGGAGAAATAGCCTATGACATAACGACACAAACGATATTAATTTTAACATTATTACATGCCATAATCAAATTTGTAGTTTTTCTCTTTTCACACTAATTCTCCATTATCTGTAGTTAACATCAATCCAAACAATTTTTGCAAAGACCATGTAACAATTTAATAAACTTCACTCGCATATACAATAACCCCCCAGCCAACTTCACTCGTCATCACACACACACAGGCACCTGTTAAAACGAATATCCTGACTCGTACGCATTGATGTTTAGCATACCTGTGCCCTCTCAGTCTTGTGCCAGGTTGGACTTTCTTAGGTTCCACGGAAGGATTTCCTCCATCAACCTCTTCTTACACTACTTTTCTCGTCTCAGGGCATATAGACCATCCCCTCTTGAACCTTGTGTCTCGGTCTAGTGGCTGAAATCCTGGAAGGCTTTGACCCATCCAATATAATACCTGATGCATGAAGGCCAGCTTCGTGAGTACCATGCTGCAGTAAAGGGGGGAAGATGAGAGGGTGGCAGGGGCAGTGGCCTGGGGAGAGGAGAAGGCCTCAGTAAATGCGGAACTGGGGAAAGTTTCAGCTAAAAGAATGGGAAGGAAGAATGTAGACACAGGGACAGAAAGTTGAAAACACAACAGCTCCAAGCATCCCATTCTTCTTTTTTCCCTATCCTCTTCAAGAATCCAAACTGAACAGAGTTTTGTCTTCAAAATCAGCTTTATGCTTATAATTTCAGAGGCCCAAAGAAGCATTACTCATTTCAGAAAATATCTCCCTATCTACTCCCTGCATTATGATTTCCTTTAATGGGGTCAAGTTTTATACTCCATACCTAAAATACAAATTGAGTGTTGACAAATTGGAAAGGATGAGTTCTCATCTAAAATGAAATGATTATATGGATCTGTTTCCTTTCTTGATGGAAGGAACCAGTTAGAAATAAAATTACGTGGGTAAGAGGAGGAGATGCCTTTTGACAGTAAGAGAATAATGAACGAAAGAAAGAAGAAAGAATAGGAAAGAAAATGTGTGTGTATGAATGAGAGAGAGAACGAGCGTGTGCTACTACTTTGTGGGTGTCAAGCACTGTGCTAAACACACATCATGGCCAATAATCTTCACAACAGTGCCGTTACTTAGCCGTCTCTACCTCCACTTTAGAAATGTGCAAACTTTAGCCAAACGAGGACGAGTACGGGTAATATTCCAGGACACTGCATGACTCACATAATCGTGTGGAGAGCATTTTATTGGGAACTAGACCCATATGATTTTAGGATTGAATCAAGGGGCAATGCACTGGGTAGCTGCTGGAGAAGCGTCACCATAATGTCACTAGCAATGTACTAGAATCAAGAGGAAATGATGTTTTGCTGGAACTCGTCACAGGGAGTGAACACTGGTTTAATAAGAGCTAATGTTCATTTAGGGAGTTCACATAAGGTGCCAGGCTCTCTTCTAAGAGTTTTATATGCATTACTCATTGAATACTTAAAACAATCCTATGAAGGATTTATCATCATCATCATCATCATCGTCACTTTATTATTACTGTTATCGTCCTCATTTTATGTGTCAGTAAAATGAGGCTGAGAGAGTAATCTTTCTGACTAAAGTCTCCCAGGGAACAAGAGGTAATGCCATTTTGGAGTGGCTGAGCTTCTCCAGAGCCAGTGCAATGTGACACGCCATGTAAGTTCCAAGGGATACTTGTGGTAGCTGTTTAGGCAATGGGGGATGAGGACCCACAAGGGACGTGTTTCCATAACAACCAGTGGTGCTAAAATAGCTTGTAAGAGGGGTGAATGCAATTAACTGCAGAGCTGTGGCTGCTGGCAGGGGCATTCCAGTTCAGAAGCTCAGCGGACTTCTCGGGACAAGGGGACCATCAACTCTGCAGCAGTGGTGACTTCCTTTTCTCTTACATGTCACCTCACCCTCCTCTCCTCCCATGCCTAGCCCTCATCCTTTCCTCCAAGTAAAATATTTAAAGAACACTTAAAGAACACTAAGAGTATCAAATTATCAGCCTACCCAGAGTTCTGACATCCTTATCTGGTTTAAAAATTACAATGTGTTGATTTTGATAAAACTGCTCAGAATTTTATCAAAACATAGTCTGTAGTCTGTGTAGAAATACTTAACTTGAACTGTGTGATACCTATATTTCAGAGAATTAGTACAATAATAAAATGTTAAAACTGAAAAGGTGTAAGAAGTTATGTTGCCAGAATTCTTCATTTACACATGTCTGGCCCACAACAGACAACTCTTACAAGTGTGCAGGATAGAAAGGGAAGAGAACTGAGGACAAGACCTAAGGCACTTAACCAGGTGCTCACAGCAGGGGCATCAATTCAGGGCCCCCAGTCAGCCCAGAGCTTTTCCCTCTGAACACACTAGCTCTGAAGTTATTTCCTTAAGTGCTAGGAGCGATATCTCAACTCTGCTTTGGTCAGTTTTTCTCAGGTTCGGACGGAAAGTTACCTACAGTTAACCTTTCTCTTATGTCATCCTTATCTCTCTACAACACGATGCACACATCTTCTGTAGCCTCCCCTTGCTATCATGCCACCTGTCCCTACGGGAACTCTGCCTTTCCTCCTCTTAGAAATGAACTCTTTCTTTATCGAAACATCTCTTTGCTAGTACAATCCTCATAAATTCTTGACAAAAGTCCTTTCCTCAGGTCCCTTCAGTGATAATATCCAAATAATTTTCAACCCCAGCAAATCACCAATCCAGTTTCTCAACAATTTAAAAAAGTATATCTACATCTTCTGTACCTGTCTATATGAAGTGATTTGCTGTCTTGCTAATACCTCTAGAACTGAACCCATATCTATTTGCCCAAAGGCAAGTCTCTCCTGTCAGTGGATAATCTAAAAATAGTTATTAATTAAAATATCGACTATCACATTAAAAAATCTTCTTGCCATTTCATCTAGTACCTCATTTTACTAATATATTCATCACTGTTCTTTTTTAAATCTGAGAAAATATAACATTTCCTCATATTTGGTCCAAGTTTTCATTTGTAATATTGGTTCAAATGAGGGAAAAATTTCCAGAATGGAGCCTCTTTATACTCGACTGTTGTTGAAAGTGAAATGAACAAACAAGTCAATTCTGTAATGCTCAGTTTGGCTCATTAAATGCTTTTATGAATCTGGAAAAGACTTTTCTAAGATTTTTTGTAAACTATAATTGGATTTTATTATTAAGCCTTTATTCATTTCTTTGGACTTTCTCCAGTTCCTTATGCTCTAATATCAAAGAAGTCTTTGAAATCATTAAAATTCCAAAATACTTAATACTTACAAGTATTAAGGACAGTTAAAACGTTTCTCCTTTATAACTCACATTAAATTGATTTTATTTTCACTGAGTCTCCCTAGTGGTAGTTGTTTTTGAGTATCCTTGCTTTTGTTGCTTCTCTTTCTTTGTATGGTTTCCATTCCATCTTATCTCAATTTCATCTTTCTTTTCTTTTAGCCTAAATTTGATTATTCAGGCTTAGTTTTACCTTCTTATTGGTCTCATTTTCCCATTTATATTTGGATAAATTCGTATTGTCTCAAGAATAATGGCATTCTATCTTTTTAATAACATCCTTTGGATAGGTCCAAATCCTTAATGATTACTACATTTTTTTTAAAAAAAAAGAAAACTAAACCAAATACAATTTAATGAACCTTCAATTTCCTAGAGATTTTAACTAAAAGTATGAAGCAAGTAATTCTTACCTGTGTCCAGAGTTTACCTCACTTCAACATATTTTAACAAATGTTGGCTGTTACACATTAAAGTGTAGCAATCCTGGATCTAAAGAAGTACAAAGTCTCTTTGGGATGACAGCCACATAAAAGGTACTGTATGTGTAACAAATTACGTCACAGACATATGTACACAATAACAGAGTTTGCTGGAGGTGGGCATGACGTGGGGGAACTGCCGTACCACGTTCCCTGGACGTGTTTTATTTATGAGCAACACTTCCTCGGTAGCTCACAACTCTGAGTCAGACACAGCATCTCCACGGTGTCCTCAGATGGAGAGACACTACTGAGTTTACAAGGAATGGTGGTGAGAAATTAAAACATCCTTATAGTCAGAATAGTTCCTATAGTTACGAAAATTATGTGTAGAATTTCAGTATAACAATTTACAAAATAAGAAATATATACTCTATGATCTATCTATCTATCTATCTATCTATCTATCTATCTATCTATCTATCTATCTATGTACTTATCCATCCATCCATCTACCTACCTGCCTGCCTACCTATCTTAAACACCAGGGTTGTAAGTTGTAGAGCTACCTAGCAAAACAGAGTCTGGGGGTGGCTGGAGGATGAGTCATATGCTAGTGGCCAGGCTGTAGCTGGAGAAGTTCCATAATGGAGCATCCAAGATGTGGGGCAATGGTGGTGACCAGCCAGTGGCACCTAAAGCAGGGAAGGCAAAGGTTGCAAATCTCCACGGAGAAATAAAGTGCTAAACGTCCTGTTGCACAAAGTGCTGATTTTCCAGGGCACTGCCTTTCTCTTTTCCTGGCTGATTCAATCTCAGTCAACTTCTTCCATCAAACTTGCCCCGACTCTCTTCTCTCTAGCCTCTGAACTAGAGCATCTGGTCTTACCCTTCATTTGATTGCTGTTTCCTCTGCTGTCTTTTATCTATATAAAATTACACTTTACTGCATATATAGTGGAGTATAAGGGCAGGATACGCTACTTCAAAGTTTTATTGGTATGAGGCAGGGAATGAGTACACGATGCTAAAAAAACGCTGAACCACAGCATTTAGCACTTTCTGTATGATTTCTTACATTTTCTCCCTTAAAGAGTATACCTCATTATGGTTAGGATCAAATATTATCATTTCACATCATCACCCCTAGAGTCCGCCAACGTTAGTTTCATAATGTAAGCAATAGAAATACATGAGATATTTTAATTAAAAATAGTTCACTGACCAATTACAGAAGTCGAATGGAATCTTATAAACAATCATTAAGTGCTTACTTTGTGCCAGGGATTTTACTTATATCACTTTATTTAATCTCGAAACAGCTATGTGACGAAGGAGTCATTATCTCATTTTACAGATAAGGGAGCTGAGGTTCAAAGGTCAAGTTCACAAAGCTGGCGAGAAGCAGAGCTGGAATTTGAATCCATGTTTGTGAATTGCAAAAGCTGTGTCCAGTCCATGACACCACTATCTTACGTATTGAACAAATAAATGTCAGACAATGAAAGCAAAATTAGAAAACGGTAGAGAACAGAGAACACTATCTGGGATTTTATTTCACTTTGAATTGCTGGGGTTACTGCTATTATTTTGGAAAATACGCCTGCTTTTAAAGTGTGAGACAATGAGAGAACAAATTTGATAAACAAGATTTCAATATAGAACGCATTCTGATATTCACCCATCCTGGGTGCTCCAAAGAAAGGATTCTAGAGATACATATACAAGAATTCTAAAGACATTTATGCCATGGCAGATTACGAGACTAGTCAATGCATATGATATATCTGTATTAACCTAAGGTCAGTATGGACTTGGAGAATATTCTTCAGGGAAATGCATCAAATGGGTTAGAATGATGCAGAGAAAGTTTCCAATTAAAAATAGATAAAATTTGGCCAGAAGGTTAAGTACACACACCTATACACACAGCACACACACACACATAGAATCTTGAAAATATTGGGCTAGATATCACCATGGTTTGTTCATGGTTTAAAAATATAATATTTAAAATAGACAAAGACCAATAATAAAATATATGATTCTTTATAGTCTTTTAAAATATAATAGCTAAATAAAAATTTCTATTTATGGATCACATTGAGCATATTTTGATTTCTAATGATAATATTGAAATTGTTACTCCAAAATTTCTAATCATTTCTAATGTAAAATGTGCATAAAATGTTTTAAGAATATATTAATAGAATTCGTTTCAGCCAGTCTACAAAAGTAGTATACACAGCCGTCCTGTTCTCCTAATTCCTTTCCTGTTCATATTTAGTTATAATTATCACATTGATGAGCTACTTCAGCCTGCTGAGTTGAATAGATTGAATTTTCAGGTATAATTTAGCATTACATAGCCCAAGGGCATTTCTAGAATCCAGCTCCAATCCTCGTTTTGTGTGTATTTGTGTCTGCTAATGGGCTCAGAAGCACCTGGATAGTCTGACCCCGCATATGTGTTCAAAGACATCTATTTGAATAAACTCTGCATTTACCATTACCACCACAGCCGTATGCAAACTCTAAATATGGAAATGAAATTCACAACTCTCTTACTGTTCTAAAAAGCGTTTTTAGATGTTTACTTAAATGGCCTCAGATACAGAAACAGGAACTATGGGTAGGAAAAAGAATCTCAGATTTTATTTTCCAAAATGCCTCCTTTAGTTTGGTGGACAGTAAATCTCACGTTATCTTTAAATCATGCCTTGGCAAGCTTTAGGAAGCTCATCTGAACTGTGCAGTAAATACTTAAATGAGTCATTAGGGGACTCACAAAATACGAACAAAAATACAGCATGTGGAAAGGTGATTATTCAATTTTAGAAACCTTTGGCTCCTAACTTCTAAGACTGCTTAAGGAAATGTTGGTAAGAAAATAGCATAACAGAGAAGGAACTGAGATTTCAGCCTGTAAACCACCTGATCTTGATTCAACCAGAAAAAAATCTATGTTTTGTTTTTACTGTTTTCTGGGGGAGTTGATGGTTTATATCTCCAGCAGCATAAATACCTATGTAGCCAGTTGGATCAGATTAACCTGATTCTTTATAATAAAATTTAGGACTCCACATATGACCCCTAATTGACATTAAATTAAACTTTAATTTTTTTATATGTCCAATACACGTACTCTGTGCACTCAAATTGTGTCATCTGCATAATGCAATGGTGAGCAAAAACAGCCATGATTGTTCATATAGCTGCTATTTTAGTGGGGAACAAGGCAATGCTTGAGTGATAACATGAAAGAACATATTCTGTAAGTTCAAAAATAGGTGCTCTGAAAGCAGATGTGTGGTCCTATGACAGTGTCTAAAAACCAGCCCTTGACAGTAAATTGGTCCACTCTTCTCAGAGGCTGTATGGAAGGAGTATTGGAATAATACATGAAGGTGGCCATAAAGTATTAGTGAGAGAATTACTGCGATTTGTGGAAACCTTCTAGGAATATGTTGATGTATGAAGTTGACGGTGGTACACAATTGATACTCCACAAATAATGTTGATCAAAGTTATTCTAAGTTTGTTACCCATTTGTAATCATACTCCAAACAATTGTTCATCACTCAAATTAAGACAACAGTTAATAGAATTCTATGCCTCATTACTCCCTTCCACAAATACTTATTAAGTATATATTTGCACAAGATACAAGGGGGCAGAGAACTATAAAATAGTCATGGTCCTAATCTTGAAATTTTATTTACTAATAGATAATTACTTGAATCCAAAGGTTTTTAAAAAGAATGTTTTAATGAAAATACCAATTAAAATATCTGTCTGTATCAAAGAGAATAAATGCGTCCAGTACTCTGACACTGTAAACGCTGGTTCTAGTTCTGAAAAGGTGGCAGTGAGTGGTGACAGAAAGTCATGTCATATGTCAGTAAATATCTGACAGCAGCTAATTCTATGCAGATCATTGGACAAGATGTCTTGGGAAATTTCAGTGGAAGAAGAATAAATTATATCTGTCCTAGAGCACATCACAGACATGTGAGCCAAGATGCATGCATCTGAGTTGGTGCCCATGACATAAATGGGTTAGTGGCAGCTGCCCAAATATACCGAAACAACGGAAACAAAGAAGCTGCTGGAAAAATAGGTGCAAAGGCCCGACATAGATATATTCCTGAGAAATAGCAGTTCATAAATATGACTTCAGAAAAGGATACTAAGAAAATTTTTATAATAAGAATACCAAATCAAGGCATTTCTGGTTAATCCTCATTCTACTTGACATTAATCAACATTTGACAATGTTAACTAATTTCTCTTAAAAACTCCACCCCTTAGTTTCTATGCCATTGTTGTTTCTTGTTTTCCTTACCAGTATCAAATTTATATTTATAGATCCAAACATGTAAAACTACAGATTCAAATTCTAGAGTTGCTAAAAGTGTTTTAAAACTCAAGATTCTAGAGCGGACTGGCTTGCTTTATTTGAATGACAGCTCTGCCACTGACCAGCTGTGTGATCTTAGGCAAGTTGCTTTCTATATCCATACCACAGTTTTCCCATCTGTAAAAGTTTCCTCATCTATAACATCCTCACAAGATTATTATAAGAATTAAGTGATTTAATATATAAAAAGTACTTAGAACAGTGACCAGCTAAGCATTAGCTGTTATTACTAAATATATTCACATAGATGTTCAAAAGTCAAATCAACTTCAACATGTTCAAAAAAACATGCCTGTCTTCCATTGTTTCTGGCCAGATTACAACGTACCATAAAACTATAATCCACTATGTCTATCTCATTCGTTACTGCATCGCTAGCAGTCAGCCCAGTGTCTGAGATGTGCTAGTTGCTCTATGAATACTTATGAAGTGAATAAGTGTATTAGTTTCCTACTTTTGCTGTAAGAAATTACTGCAAACTTAGTGGCTTAAAATCGCACAAATTTATTCTCATCATTTGGAAAGTCAGAAGTTTAAAATAAGGTGTTGGCTGGGTTACAATCTTTCTGAAGAATTCAGAGGAGAATCTGTTTTCTTCCCTTTTCCATCTCCTAGAGGTCGCTTGTCTTCCTTGGCTCATGTTCCCTTCTTCCACCTCAAAGCGGATATCACCATATCTTCTTTTTCTTACTTTGACCTCCTGCCCTTCTCCTATAAGGACCCTTATCATTACATTGGCACACCTAGATAATGCAGGATGATCCCAGCATTTTAAGATCCTTAATTTAATCCATCTGCAAAATCCCTTGTATCCTAGAAGGTCCCTCCAGAACCATAGCTTTGCCCTCTCGCCTGATAGTTCTATCCTCTGGGCCTGAGGCTATGCCTGCAGAGTCATCCTTATTTTTCATTGAGGGTAGCAGATATTTGCAGTAGAGGAGTTTTATCATATTGTTTCCTCTCTGTAGAATTTTGTGAGTCCTGCAGCCTATGTTTATTTCATCGTCTCTCAGTCCCCTTCAGTTCAAACTAGCAGTATTTCTGCTAGTATAATATCCTCAAGAACTTTGTGGGTCTCCCACGTATGGCATGGGGCTTCACTCCATCAGGCAAGAAGATCCTCCAGAATTCTTTTGTGGATAATCTCCTCTCTATTCCTGGCTTCCGCTTAGGTGGCACAGAGGATGTGAGACACATGCCTATCTCTTCAAAGAGCCCTCTGTGTGGATGAACACACTGACCTCTTTACCCTTTCAAAGCACTGGCAAAAGGTTGTCCAGCCATGCTGTTTGCAATATCTCCAGAGCTTGTCTTCCTGACAGAGATTCTCATTATTTTACCATCTTTTGTGGTCTGGATAGACTGAGAATTTTCCACATCATCAAATCCTGGTTCCTTTTTGCCTAACAGTTGTTTCCTGAAATTCTCTCTTACTTCTTGCATTTTACTGTAAACAGTAAGAAGAAATCAGGTCACATCTTCAACCTATTGCTTCAAAATTTCCTCAGTTAATATCCAATTTCATCACTTACCATATACCTATACTATATGTACCACATAATGGTTCACCTGCTCTCCAAAACACTGTAGAACATAATTCAGGCAAGCTTTCTACCATTATTTAACAAGGATCCCCCAGCCTCCAGTTTTCCATAACATGTTCCTTCCTTCCTTTTCAGCCCTCATCAGCATCACTCAACTCAGATTTAATGTCCTTATTTCTACCAGCTGTCTGCTTGTTATGACTTAAGTATTCTCTAAGACAATAGAAATCTTCTCTACCATGCTCCTTACTTCTTTCTCAGTCCTGCCTAGCAGCACCTTTAGCATCCATATTTCTCCTAACAGTCTGTTAAAAGCAGTCTGGGATTTTTATCATGCTCAGAATTCCTCCAGCCTCTAGCCATGACCCAATTCCAAAGGCACTTCCAGACTTTTAAATATTTATTACAGCTACACCTAACTTTTAGGTATCAAAATTCTTATTAGTTTCATATTGCTGTTGTAATATATTACCGTAATAATAGTGGCTTGAAATAACACAAATTTATTCTCTTAAATTCTAGTGGTCAAAAATCTAAAATTAAGTCATAGGCGGTGCTGCATTCCATCTGGGTGCTTCAGAGTAGGATCTGGAGAATCCCAGGCTTTCCCAGCTTCTAGAGGCTGCTGGTGTTTCTTGACTTGTGGCCTCTTCCTCCATCTTCAAAGTGCATTACTTCCACAGCCGGTTCCGTTGTCATATCTCCTTTTTCTCACTTTGACCCTCCTATCTCCATCTTATAAGGAGACCCTCATGATTACATGGGTCCATCCAGATAATCTCTTCCCATCTCAAGATCTTTAATTTAACCATATCTGCAAAGTCTCTTTTGCCATGTAAACTAACACATTCATAGGCCCTGGGGATTAGGACATAGGCATCTAAAGGATGACATTATTCTGTCTACTCCATTGAGTGAATGGTACACCATACTCCAGTTTCTTTGACTGGTTATATTCTGGGGCTCCTTCTCTCATAACTAGACCTGTTATTACTAGTTCACCAACATTTCCCTCTTCTATAGGTTGCTCCTCCCTATTCCTATTATCATCACCTTTTTCCAATCAAATACCCCCACTGGAAATATAGAGGCTTGTCAGTTCTAATCTTTAAATTGGCCAAACTTGTTTACACATTGCTACCAGAAAATTCTTTCTAGCCTTGTCACATTTTGGTACCTTGCTTAAGTAAATTGCTTCCAAATAACTAGACAATAACATCTAAACTTCTCAGCATGACATTTATGATCTTCCATAATCTGACCTTGACTTTTCTTCTTTCATAATCTTAGTTTCCCCTAACCTCCATAATATGGGCAAAGCACATAGATCTAGGTTGTTCCATAAATCTAGTGTCTATGAATAATATTTGTCCGGGTTTTTTATTTTTTGAAAGGTCCTCTGTTCTATCTTCTTTAACTCAAATGAAACATCTGTCCTAGAGCTTTCTCTAATACCCTCATTTTGGAATTTGTTTCTCCTTCTTCTGTATCCACATAATAATGTATTTATAATATTGACCACAATCTACTAAAACAAACTACAGTGTGCTTTGTTTTATAATTAAATGTAAACATTTTTGCCTGCCTCTCTCACAAGATTATAGGCTTTTTGAGAATAGAGTCAGTTTCTTAGGTAGCTTTATATCTCCCATGGTGCCCAGGACTCTTTGTACTTAGTAGGTGCTCAACAAAATGTTACATGAATTGTTTAATTGTGAATTATGAAACAATCCATCAAGAGGCATGCATGGGGGCTGGCCCCATGGCTGAGTGGTTGGAGTTCCATGTGCTCTGCTTCAGCGGCCCAGGATTCACAGGTTCAGATCCTGGGTGTGGACCTACTCTACTCACCAGCCATGCTGTGGGGGGTATCCCACACACAAAGTGGAGGAAGATTGGCACAGATGTTAGCTCAGGGCAATCTTCCCCACACAAAAGAAAAAAAAAAGACTCATGCATGCACAAAGTTGTTTAATAGTTATTATATCACAAAAAATAGTGTCAGATGTAGCTTAACGCCATAAGGGAAAACTAAGTAAATCACCAATACCCTCTTTTGTGATTTTTAGGGAAATGATTCTCTACTCCTTTGACTAAAGAAATGGCCATGATATCCAATACTTCATGTTTTGAATAGACCAGATTCTGAGTGTGTGTGTATGTGCACGTGTGTGTATGTGTGAACCATTACAACTTTTGTATTTCTCCTCTACTCCTTTTTGGTAGTAAATCAACTCCGAAACAAAATCTAATATGGAAAACCCTTGCAACTATTGATCCACTAGCATAGAGCAAATACGATGACTTGGTATGATGAGCAAATGGAAGAAGGTAAATTACAACTTCAAAGACACACTATTTAGTGATACAATGACACTTGATGTGTACTTTTCTCATGCAGACCTGATATTTACAATTACATGGAGGATGCTACTGGACTTATTAAAGGCAGAGCTTGTCATTTGAAAGTTTTCAAGAGTGGCGATGGACTCGAACTGACAAAAATTATTTTCAGTTACTATTCCATGCAGTCATAGACAAGAGGGCTGGGATTAAACTCTAATTATAGAATAGGATAAAAGTTGTTTATCTATTTAGTTCAAACTCTTGATTTTTGTATAGAAAGCTGACTATGTTCTTTTGTTGTCAGTCAGGAATCAGTGGCAGAGAACAGATTCACCTCTAGGTACATTATACAGAAAGGAATTTACTACAAGGCATTAAACAGCTTACAGAATCATTGAGAGAAAGGAAGAAATAGACTTTACACTCAGCTTTCATCAATGGCTCTCAAAGCTGCAGTGTAGAACTGAGCAGCCAGATTAGCTGCTGCCATTTCTACGCTCAAGAAGACATTTTTTTTAGTGTAAAGCAGGCTTTTAGTTGTTTATTTTAGAATCATACCACCACTGCCATTGTTATAACTAATCAGCCTTGAGGATTAGGGACAAATAGCTAGCTCCTGAAACATACTGTGCCTCTTAGAATTTACATTAGCAAAATAGATGACTCATGCTTTGCATTTTTAGATTCCCAGGTTCTGAAGCAGAGCAAGGAATACTAGAAAGAGCTTGGAATGTAGGCTGTAGGCCCCTCCGTCATATTCATCATCTGTGGTGAGTTGGAATATAATAAATGTCATACATAATAAGTCCATTTGATGCATTACTTTACCTCAAATAGTATAAACCAGAGAAAATAATGAAATTTCTCTGAATAACACTGATAACATTTTTAAAACAAAAATCCTGTCATGTTTCTCTCCACTATAAAATATCGAATGGCTTCCATTAAATTCATTAAATCCATGGGAACAGTATCAATGGATTGTACAAGAGGTACACGTTAGTCTCTGCTCATAAAAAAGTTTACAACTACAGCTGGGAAGACAATGACTGAAAACATGACATCAAAAGCCCAGATTAATATTTCTGTATCTAGTACTCATGTGAGTAAAATTTATATTGAAGAATGACAAACACACAGAGAGGTGTACAGAGGATAAATGTGGACCTTGATGTACTTTACAAAGTGAGTACACTATGTAATCAGTACCCAGATCAAGACATTGCCACCTCACCTTCTTGTCTCTTCCCAATCACCTCGTCTCAAAGTTAACCACCATATGAACTAATAACACCATAAATCAGGTGCATCTGTTTTTGAACTTTACATAAATAGAATTATGCTCTGTATACTCTTGTATTTGGCTTCTTGTGCTCAAAATTACGATTGTGATATTTAAACATGTTGGTGGGTGCCATAATAGTCTGTTCATTTTCATTACCACATTGTATTTGATGGTATTAATACACTACCATTTTTTTTTGTCCATTCTAGTGTTGAGAGACTTTCAGGTGCTGTCTAGTCTGGGGTTATCAGAAATAATAGTATTATGAATATATTTGTACAAATCTCTTTTTTAATATGTTCGTAGTTTTTTTCTTTTTTAATTGCAGTAACATTAGATTATAACATTATATAGCTTTCGGATGTACATCATAATATATTTTGGATTCTGTGTAGATTACATCATGTTCACCACCCAAAAACTAATTATAGTCCATCCCCTCACATGTGAGCCTAATCAACCCTCTTGCCCTCCCCCCGCTTCCCCTCTGGTAACCACCAATCCAATCTCCATTGCTATGTGTTTGTTTGCCGTCGTTTTTATCTTCTACTTATGAGTGAAAAGATGCTCAACATCATTAGCTATCAGGGAAATGCAAATCAAAACTACAATGAGGTATCATTTCATTCTGGTCAGAATGGCTATAATTAACAAGACAGGAAACAACAAATGCTGGAGAGGATGTGGAGAGAAGGGAACTCTTGTACACTGCTGGTGGGAGTGCAAACTGGTGCAGCCACTATGGAAATCAGCATGGAGTACCCTCAGAAAATTAAGAATAGATCTACCATACGATCCAGCTATCCCACTGCTGGGTATTTATCCAAAGAACTTGAAATGCAAAGGCATAAAGATACATGCACCCCTATGTTCATTTCAGCATTATACACAACAGCCAAGAATTGGAAGCAACCTAGGTGCCCATCAAGGGATGAACGGATAAATAAGATGTGGTATTTATACACGATGGAATACTACTCAGCCATAAGAAATGATGAAATTTGGCCATTTGTGACAACATGGATGGACCTTGAGGGTACTATGCTGAGTGAAATTAGTCAGAGGGAGAAAGTCAAATACCATATGTACAAATCTTTTGGTAAACATACATATTTGTTTTTAGGGGGTATATATTTACATCTAGGAGTAGAATTACTAATTCCTAAGATAATGTATGGTCAGCCTTAATAGCTGTGACCAAGACCTTGCTTTAATTATTGTAGCTTTATAATGTTTTCCAAAGTGCTGATATGAAATTTACACTCTCATCAGCAATGCATGGGAGTTCTAAACCTTCCACATCCTTGCCAACATTTGTCAGTATATTTATTTTAATCATTTTGGTGGGTGTGTATGAAATACCACTATAGTTTTAATTTACATTTGCCTAGTGATTAATAAGTTGAAAACCATTAGATTTTTGCTCATTTATAGATAAACCCACACACATACTGCGGCTTGCTTTTCATTCTCTAAATGAAGCATTTGATAAACACAGTTCTTATTTTTAATGAGGTCCAATTTTTCAATTTTTTCCTGTGGTGGTGATTATTTTCTTTAAGGAAGCTTTGCACTCACCAAGATAATGAAATATGCTCTTATGATTACTTCTAGAAATTTTATCATTGTCACATTTTAATCTCCCATATAATTGAAATTACTTTTTTTGTATGGTGTGAGGTAGGGGGTCTGGATTAGTGCTTATTTTTAGGGTTTTCATTTTAAATTTATGGACATCCAATTTATCGCACACAGTTTAAAAAGACTATCCTTTCCTTCTTGCACGGTGGTGTCACCCTCGTTATGAATTGATTGACCAGATTTACACAAATCTCTTTCTAGATTCTACATTCAGTTCCATTACACCATTGTTTTATCCTTGCGCCATTACTACACACACTGCCTTAATTATTGTAACTGTATGGTAAGTCTTGATATCTAGTGGTGTAAGTCTATTTTTTTTTTTGCTTCAAGAGTGTTTTTATGAGTATATTTCCATATTAAATTTTAAAATAAGATTGTCACTTTTGATTTTAAAATTATTGGAATTTTGATTAGGATTGCATTGAGCCATAGATTAATTTGGTGAGAAATGATATGTTAATAGTAGATCTTACAATTTATGAACAGGTTTTGCAGATTACAATGTCAAAGTCTTCCACATCTTCAGTTAAATTTATTCTGAAATATTGGAATGTTTTGAAAACTATTTTAAATGATATGCCTTTAAAATTCAATTTTCTATGTGTTTATTGTCTTTGATAGTATATAGAAAAAATTTCACTTTGCATATTGAGCTTTTAGAATTGCTAAACTAATTCTAATTGATTAAAACAGTCTATATTGTTTTAGATTTTCTATATGTTCATCAAGTAACCAGTAAATAAGGATAATTTTTATTCCTTTCTGCAATGGTTATGACCTCCAGTGTAATACTGAACATGAGGGGTGAAAGGGGCCATCTTTTTCTCACTCTTGATTTCAGGGCAAAATCTTTCAATAATTCACCACTAAGTATGATTTTGATCTTGTATGCATATGTATTCTTATTTTCAGAAAATCCTTATTACATTAAAGACATTCCCTTTCATTTCATAGAATTTTTATTATGATTAGATGTTGAATTGTTCAAATCTTTTTCTGTGTCTACTGATGCACATGATTTTTTCCTATTTATTCTGAAATATTTTGGTTGGTTTTAAAATGTTACATCGGACCTGCACTTGTAGAATGAACCAAATATGATCATGACATGTTATCCTTTCTGTGGGTCACTACATTTGATTTGCTAATATTTTGCTCATTTACATTTTTGCAGCTATGCACAAGAGAAAGTTTCGACTATATTTACCCACTCCAATGATTTTAGCATCCCTTCTTGTGCACACGCTTTCCTCCTGTGTGGAATACTCCTTTCCTGCCTTTCCTCCAGGAGAGAGAGCCACTCTCCTCTGTGGTTTTCAGCACCCAGAGCATCCCTCTGCCATAGGCGTGACCATCTCCACACTAGACTATTAGGGGAAAAAGAATGCCATTACCTGTAGCTTAGGAGTTGCACTTAATAGTAAGTTTTCTTAAATTAAATGAGATGTTCTTAATTCCTTAGGGAGGAATCTAATCAGATAATAATTTGGAGGTTTTACTCTTCATTTTTGAATCTTATTGTACCCTTTCTCAATTCACTCTCCCTTCAACTACTTAATGATGAAAACAAACTGTTCTTATTAAAATGCACAATTTAATTTCCCTCCAGCAAAGAGATTTAGAAAGTTAAAACACAATCTAAACTTTCAGCCAGCCAGAGATGGTTAGAATGGCCCAGATTCAACCTCAAGAGAGACGTGTAGAGAAAGAGAACTCTCCTTAGAATCCAGAATGCCATACTTTATATATGACAGAAACCAAGGTCCCTTAGGCTTTCCTTCTGGAGTAGCTCCTCACAAGCACATTTATCATTTCTAGACCTTTAATAAAGTTATCCCGACAAGAATACAAAATGTTTGTACTCCAATAAAACTGAAGAAAGTAATTTTAACTTTTAGGTTTAATAAATTCCAGCCAGGTGGAAATTCTCCAAACAGTGCTTTAACTTGCCTGTAAAAATGCTATAACTCTAAAATGCTTACAGATGCTAGATTTCTCTTCCTTTTAACCTCAAAAATCACTTTTACAAGGATAAGGATTTTGGCAATCACATCATTCTAAAGCAGTTATGTCATTTTTTTCCCGGGCAGATTCACATTTCTCTGACTTAGCTTCACTGATAAATTTTTCTAAATATATGAAATAAGAGATGCTATCTCCAAAAATGGAGTCCTCACAATCCAGCTCTTTCAACTTTACCATCCATTTTCTCCTCTTTATTTTCCTGGATTTGTTTTTAATTATTTAATATTTGGCTGTAGAACTTAAAGACTTATTCCATCTTCTACATTATTTGTATATGATAATGGCAAATAATTAAAAAAATATATAATTGTTCTTTTACACTAGTAATTTCTAATTTACTTTACTTACATCTTATCATTGGACACGTACTTCACTTTACTTGTACCTTGTAAGTCACCTAACATTCTTAGATGATTGGATTCCAAGGTATCTTCCAAATAAATTCTACTTTGATGAACGTGACATATTATTTAAGACATATAGGCAAGTTTTACCCAGAGTTGTTTTACATGACAAATATTCCTTATAAAGTTAAAGAAAGAGAAAAAAACGATGAGGAATGCAGAAGTAGCTCAGTTAATCCATGGCATTTGGAGGGATGAGCTAAATAAATGAATCACTTGGAATTCTCATTTATCCATTTTAATCCCTTTTCTTTGACGTATCCCAATAAAGAGTAGTAGAATTAACTGATAGGAATTTATTATCTCTCTCATATTATTCCCATCTGCAAAGTACTGAAACAAGCAAAGTGAGTAAAGTGAAACGAGCAAAAGGGCAAGTGTGAGAATGGAAAAGGAAAACAAGAATCAAAGGATTCACAGACCAGTCCTCAGATAACAAGAGTCACCAGAGTAACTATCGCAGAGATTTCACGGAAACAAGTGTCCTCAAGATGTGGTTGGAGAGTTCAGGAATACCCAGAACACTAAAATATTACAGAATTTTTGCAGAAAATAAAAGTACTTAGAATACTTCCATAGAACACTTTATGGAACTCTGACAGGAGACAATGCAGGACATGTCGTTTGAATAGGTTCAACGATTTTGCTGATTACACAAAAGTTTTTCACTATTACAGTACTCTGTATCTCAAGTGACTGCTCCATCTAATAAAGATATTTACCGCTATTAAGTCGTAAGTTAGAGAAAAAAACTTAGATTGCAGTATCCTCAAAGGATTAGACTCTAAAATAAATTTGAGCATCCATGTGGAAAAACAAGGCCCATGTCTATCAGGAAATCAATTAGCACAATCATTTGAGTGAATAAAATAATAGTGTTGTTTTTCACTGAAGTACTTTTTTCCATTCAGTGTGCTTCCATTGGGAGTGTTCTGAGAACACAGCCATAATACTCAGCACAGGAGGGAGCTCTGGAAATCATAAGGTACGAATTGAAATGAAATAGAATCATAAGCCCAAATATCGTATTATGTGTGTGGCAGGCATTTAACAAGTGATTGCTAATTGATTTAATGAATCCATTCACTAGAAGAACACATCTTATATTTTATTAACTTGTAATAGACTAAGTTAAATTAAACCCCTAGGAGCAATATTTCTTTGGCTGAATTAAAAATTCTAACTGACATGAATTGCAGTCTTTAAGTTTGTAATATTTCAGAATACAGATAAAGTGAAAACATGATTATTCTTGGATTAGAATTCATAAAGTTGCCATTTTGGTTATTTCAACCTCGTGAATGATGTTTCCTTATTTTTGGACTTGGAAGGACTATTTGTAATATTTGACATCAGGCCAAAGCCAGTTCAGTCGTTAGGAATGAAGGCATTTGTAATGTGTACAATGTTGTCATGTTATCTGGTGAATTACACAAAAATGAACCCACATATATAAAATGAAGATTTTAAACATCAAATGAAGACAAGTCATTTTTACCAAAATTATGAGAAATAAAGAATCAAGTGTTGGAAAGGGGGGCAAATTAAAACAATTACTATGAGGAAAATAATTTCCAAAAAAGAAAAAAAACAATAAGATGGATTAATACAGGAAAATCACACATTGGGCACTTTGCTGGACAGGATGCTCTCTTTCCTCCCCAGGCCGCTCTATGCAGGCTGTTCTATCTGCCCAGATCCCCTCCTTCTTTTCGGCTGGTACCCACTTTTTCATATTTCAAGACTCATTTCACACGTCACCACCTTTGTGAGGCTTTTCCCAACTGCTCTAGGCACAATTATGTACAGTTCTGCTATAATATGTGTTTTGAAAATGTGAATTTGTTCCAAAGCTATTGATACAAGGGAACAATCTGAGGCTGCTCACGTGTGATTTCCTCCATGAGGCAAAGGGCACCAGCGGAACCTGAGCTGAGCAGGAACACACAAAATGCACGCCCCCACACCTCATACATGCTGCCTCGTTTCGCTGCTTTTTATGTGCCAGAGCCATCTGATCTGCTATCGCCTTCCCTCTGATTTCAGCTGGCTGTCCTTCCTCTGCCTCACAATAACGCACAACTGCAACTCTTCCAGTGTCAAAAGCAAACTTGCGATTTTACGGTAAAAATATCCTATATATTGGATCACTTACCTCTTTCTTAACTATCACTATATAAACAATGTTACCACTTTTACTAACTTAATTATTTTTAAAAAATATGCCACTAAGGAAACTTTTGAATGTTGCATTCTAAACCCGATTTTCTCCTCAGCCCTGTGGTTTTTGTATTGCACAATTTCGCACAGTGTGGTGATTTCTTTCAAAAGCATTCGTTGTCTTACAGCAAAACTGACTGTACTCCCCTTAGCTGCTTCCTCTTCTGCGATTCAGTAGTACTTAGCATATTGGGTTGCATTTATTTGTTCACCTACCCATTTTCTCCAGTGGAATGCACAAATGCCCTGAAGTGGGAAAGAATCGATACTTGAAAGCAGCCGCTGAGGATCATTATGGCTGGAGGGTGCTGGGGGCAGGGGGGGGCTACAGTGTAGAAAACGGGTGGGAGTTGGGTGAGGTACAGGGAAGAAACTAGGATAAAGGCTAGTGCAATAACTTCACGGACGGCTTGGAGCTGATGGGTGACCATGGGGATAGAAAAAAGTAGACTGCTTTTTCTCCCTCAGCTCCAATCAATCAATCACCAAAACCCATTGATTTTACCTCTTAAGTGCTCTTCTGTTCCTTCTTTCCATGTATCTTGTTACCTCTGGCTCAAGGCCTCATTATCTTTCTTCTTTGTTACTACAACAGCCTTTTTCCATCCTGTTATGGACTGAACATCTGTGTGCTCCCCACCAAATTCGCACATTGAAGCCCCTACCCCCTAATATGATGTTATATGGAGACAGGGCCCTTGGGAGGTGATTCAGGTTAGTTGAGGTCATAACAATGGGGGCCTCGCGATAAGATTAGGGTCCTTATAAGAAGAGATGCTAGAGAGCTTGCTCTCACTCTCCCCAGGCTCAAGTAGAGGTCACACGAGCACGCAGCAAGGTGATGGCCGCCTAAAAGCCCAGGGAAGGGGCTCCGAATGCAACCTACCTTGCCAGCACCTTGGTCTTGGATTTCCCAGAACTTTGAGGAAATCTATTTCTGCTGTTTAAGCTCCTCAGTGGACGGCAGTCCTAGCTTACACAGCCCCAGAAATACAAACGCTCCCCGACTGTGTAGCAGATATATCTGTGCAGAACCTTTGAAACTCTTGATTGGCTTCGCAAACCTACAGGATGAAGTTTAAATCTCTTAACACATCACACCAGTTCTTTCATGACTTTAACTGCACACCTTGCCAGCCTTAACTCTTGCCAGTCCCAACCTCTCTAATGCCAAATTCCCCATAGTTCTTTAAACACATAGACTGTTTTTTCACCAAAACTTTGTTCACACAACTTCTCTGTGGAGGATGTCATTTCTCTGCATCTTTATGTGCAAATCTTCTAATTATCCTTCAATATGCAGCTCAATCTTCAGCTTCCAGAAAGCGTTGCCTCAGGCTAGTCTATGCTTTCTTAATTCCCATAGAATATCTTTACCTGGCCTTGGACGCATCTCTTAATATTTGATTCTATATTCCTTGAAGGTAATGATGACCTTCCTCTTCCTAAGTCCTTCTACACTACCAGATATGTAGTGGGTACTCAATAAATATTGATTGAATAGACAAACAAATGTGACCAGTGACTTGGCATGAGTATCATGTATTCAATAAATGACAGCTGTTACTATTATTTCTTTTATGCACTAATGCTGGTTTAGCATTAGCTTTCTTCAAGAAACATGAAAATAAAGAGACTCAAGAAGGAATTCCATGATGAAGTAGATTCAAATAACTTCCCTGACCATTTGTGGCCTCCCTTTAAATTCTTCATCACACACCTGTTGTCGGTCATATTATAAAATGCTACACATTGTGCAGGTAGAGTAGGTCCTTCGTATGGGTGGGACCCCATAAAGCTGGCAATTCAGCCATAGCAATCAGGAGTTGTCTATTCTCATATAGACAATGGTAAAAAAAAAAGTGAGAAAAGCAAGGACTCCTGTATAACTTATAATATGGGTGGAATTTGAAATTTGAAACTAATGATTTCTTTTTCAGTTGGCTTGTAATTTGAGAGAAAAGTAATATCACTTGACTTCAGTCTGAAGCACACATTCTAAAAAATCTATAGCTCCAGCAAGCCAAAGAAGTTCAACCTCCTATAAATGGAGAAATAGAAAGTGGTTTTATTTTCCGCTTGCGCTATATGTGTTTATTTCTTGAAAAATGCTCTCTGAAGTGGGTAAAGGGAAAGTAGTTCAGGCTAGTAATTTAGACTAGAAGTACATGCATTGAAGGTACATTGAAAATGTCATAAAAAAGTCATCTCATGTGGGAGTCAGGCCAGCCATTGCTTTAAGAAGTTTTCCTTAAAAACAACTTGCACTGAGAAAGTAGCTAAAGTAATTGCATCTTTTATTTTCTTTTATTGCACAAAATATCAATAAATACTGCTGATTTTAAGCATTTTCCATTCAGAGACAATCTTTATTCTTTTCTGTTTCCAGGTTTATTACCAGTTTAAATTGTTAGATAGAATATGTTGGAGGCACACTTTTCTGATTCAAAAAGTCTCTGAAAAACATATTTTGTTGTGATTATTAAGACAGAGGCAAATTATTTATTCTTGATGTTACCACATACCACTTCTTAGTGGGTAATCTATTCTTATCTCCACGTACCATACTTTCCTTTATTTCCTTTTAAGGTTATAAGTAGTACCTAGACCTGGCTTAACTGTTTATATCATTTCCAATCTATATTTAGTACTGTCTGAAAATAACTGAACCATGTTATTCAGAATGCATTTTACTACTGTAACAATTTTAACTCTTGACTAGTCTATTTAATAAAACCAAAATCAAATTTTATTTGATCCAAGATAGTGACAGCTGGAGAAAAATAAGTTAAGCCTTTAAGGCTTAACTCTGATGGCCCTGTCTTGATGAAGATTTTCTGCTTCTTCTTTCCTTTGATTCCTCAATTCTTTCTCCAAAGTATAAGAGTAGATTACACTTATCCATGCATATGTAATCAAGCCTAAACAGCTGAAAACATTTTGAGAGGATTACAGCTTGTGCATTCATTTTCGTGTTCCCCCATCACTGCGAGTGCAGAAGGCCCTCAACAGTCATTGGGTTGAGGCATAACTGTGGTATAATCAGCGATTATTTAGCTTAGCAGAATCCATAACACTGTTTTAGGATTGAGTGGAGACCGTAATTGGCCATCTCCTATTAAGCATAACACATTGAAATGCATAGAGATAGATTCCGATATCTCATGGACTCACTGTAAGATCTGTTTGCTCAACTGGCTAAGCGCTATTTGGGATAAGGGATTTGGAACACACCGGGAGTGTTAGGACACGGTTTTCATTGCAACATCTTTGTAAGAAATCCTTAGGAAGAGAAGCGTTATGCCTGCAATCAAGCTTGGTATATTTACATGCAAGCCACAAAATAAGACATATTTCTGCTATGTGGACATCTACCAAATCTCACAGACTATTTGGAGGGAGGAATAAACTGCACTTCTAATATAATCATAGTATAAGCAACCCAAATTTAATATCCATATTTCTCGATCAGTGATTCCTTGACTTTGGGATTTCATAGATCAGAAAAACTCCAAAAGGAAAAATATTCTTTCAAATAAGGACATTAAAGAAGTAATATCTGGGGACAGGCCTCATGGCTGAGCAGTTAAGTAGGTTTGCACACTCTGCTTCGGTGGGCCGGAATTTCACGGGTTCGGATCCTGGGTGCAGACCTAGCACTGCTCATCAAGCTATGCTGAGGCGGGGTCCCACAGGGAAGAACTAGAAGGATCTACAACTATAATATACAACTATGTCCTGGGAGGCTTTGGGGAGAAGAAACGAAAAAGACTGGCAAGAGATGTTAGCTCAGGGCTAATCTTTAAAACAATAAAAGTAATATCTTGTATCATCATCATTTCCAAAATGCCTATAAACTACAGCAAAAAGGCATGGGTAGCATAGCATCTATGGAAAAAGGGGGACTAGAAAAGAGACATTTTATAAGTGTCCATAACTATGAGATATTAAGGGATTTGACAGAGAAGACAAAGTTGGCCTCACAGAAGAAGAGATATGTATGAATTTGAAAATATTTGTATTTGAGGCATGAATATCATCAAATATTTGTTCCCTAAGTCAATATCAACTTCTAAAACTTAAATCTGTAATTTAATTTTGAAAATATTCCCCAAGTTTTAGGTGGTAATTTTTGTAGTTTTAAGTAAGTTTTAAACTAATATTTGAGGAACCAGGCAATTCCATTCATTTCCCCTATATCCTATATTTAAGGGACATTTAGTAACCCTCTATTAAGAAAAATTGGTTAAAAACATTAGTGGAAAAATAACAGAATTGGTTATATTTGAATACATATTTTTTGAAAAAAGAAATTCCTTACACCAATCTCTGAAATCACCCAAATTATCCAATGTTACATTATAATTAAACAATAAAATCATTTAATAAGCATATCTAAGAAGGGTCATGGGAAAATGCAAGTTAATTTTCAATCAAAATATTTATTTACTAAACTTTCAGAATGATGTATTTCTTAGTTCAGAATTGGCAGTGCAATAAATTTTATTTGTTATGGGTTTTATGTTTAAAAATATTTCCCTTCAATTATTTAACTAAGTATATGTATGTTTTAAGAACTCAAAGATACTTAAAAGCAGATAGCAATGAATTCCACCTAAAATATTGGCATATACCTTTTTATAATCAAATTTTAGGTAAAAATAAGTAAGACTACATCTAAGGAACAAATTGAAGTCAAACTGTGTTCACTTTGTAGGATATCTAAAATTTTCCATAATCTTGGATTTCTTGACCTAGTAAGCAAGAACAGACCACACTAACAGGTAGACGGGGTCATTTTGTTTAATGCATATTTATTGTACTCAGTATATACTCAGTACTCAGTATATGCTAGAAAGAAAAGCTATGGATAAAAGATAAATGATCCCATCCACCAGGATTATTCAGTCTTGATGAGAAAACGATACAAAGAACTAACTTTTTAGTAGTTTTAAAGCTCTGTGTTATCAGCTGACTGTATAATTCGGCCTGTAGAAGTGGAAAGGGGCTGGAGAGAAGTCCAAGAGGAGGGGACATTGGACTGACGTTGAGGAATGTAGTAGGAAGAGAGAGAGCGCTGGCAGGGAACAGGAAAGCCAGGTCTAAACCCAGCCCTCCATCGAAACCTGCATTTTCCAGCAGTGCCCACCTTTCTGCAGGACTCAGCAGAATCGCCTGGAAAATGAGAGATCTGAACGGTCAAACCTCTAAGATCTCTTCCAATTCTAAAAATCCTTTAACACTTTTTTGATACCATAATCAAGTCGGCATAGCAAAGTCTTGGCAAATGTATCCAACAGAATTAGATGAAGACATTTCTAGAAACCAGAACTTCTTGGTAAGAATACATTAATAAAATTCTCACATTTTTTTTTTTTTTACAATCATCTCTTTTTGAGAAAAATGAGATCCTTGACATATCCCTCTAGAAGGTCCTTCTAAAGGGACAGTCCAGTCTGGAATTGTTCATTGGTTTACAAGCACTGTGTTCAAAATAAGTTCAACGCAAGGCAGAAAGAGTTATGAACAATTCCTTAAATGGGAAAACTATAAAAACAAAACGCAAGATGTATGAAGTCCTTTAGGTCTCTTCTCAGAGCAAAAAGGTTAGAACTGATCCTAGGCAGGAAGTCCATAACCAGGATCTCAAAAGAAGGGAGAAATCAAGAAGATGGTGTTTTACTTTTTCCTCAGTGGGAAATAGAGAGGATGCCTTAAAGTGAAAAATTAAACCCCATTGCAGAGGAACAAGCTCTCAAGAATTTTTATGTCAAATCAGCAATAGTCAGCACCAACTGCCTGGGGGTGTTTTAAGACTAAATTAAGGAAGATGAATATAAAGAGAGAGATGCATTAAGAAGTAAAATATTTAAAGTTAGTGTTTGATGGAAAATAAATGAAGTTATGCTTATTTAATAAGCGCATAATTTTTTTAAGAATTTATCATTTACTAATCTATGGTATGGAGCCAGGGCAAAAGTTAGACATATCTCCTCCACTAGTGACGGAAGTGCACCCTTTACTTGAGGCCTGGACTGTAAAGGATGAAGTGTAATATACCGAAAAGGTATTAAGAATCCCTGACATTTGCTTTGGACAGAGCAGTTCAGAAACATGCTCAGACATACATTAGTCTTCTGAAGCACTCCCAAGGCCCAAATGGCCCTGCCCAAGCACAGAGATTATTCAAGATCAACTATAACATCTACATTTAGCAAAAATGGGTAAATACCATGCTACCTTTGGCTTAAAATACAGAGTGAGGAGCAGACCCAGTGCGATGGGACAGTGTAGGGGTGGTGTGACAAGATCAACACTAGATTGGAGTTCTGGCTTCCAATCCCAGCTTTCTATCACTCGCTGGCTGTAATTTACCACCAAATTGCAACAGTTCCTAGAGCAGGACGAAGTTTTATTTTTCTTTGTGTTTCTTGCACCAGCATGGTACCATGAACATTACAGTGATTTCAAAGCTGAAAGAGTAGTCGATCCATGCGTTTTCAGTATAAAGTGCTCGGGCAGAAGTTTGAATATAACGCTGAGAAGACTGACTCTGGGCAGAAAGAATGTGAATGAATGGATATGATGATTCATTCAGATGACTGATTGAATGAATGTGATGTTGAACAATCCCTGATTCTCGATTGTTTACTTCTTGATTCCTTTATGGTGCTTGATTTTGTAAGTTCTTTAATATCATTCTCTGTCTCATCAGGTCCTTCTTGAGCTTTCACTACCCCAGTTTAGTCTCATCCCATTATCAACCAGGCTGTAATATGAGTCTTCATAAGCAAAATCACTTCGTCATCTTTAAATCACCCCTCACATTTACTCATCAGGATGACTATATATACAGTCTCTCGGCAATCTGCTTCTCTATTTGTTTCCCACTGGAACTACCCAACTTTAGATAATAACTTTGTAAGTGGCCTCACTACCTTAATAAACTGACCCGAAGGGTCTTCTCAGCATACTGTTCGAACTCCACCCAGGCAGTTTATACTGCAACCACATGGATCAACTACCCTTTCAACTTTGAAATCATTGAGTCTTTACTCCTTCCACTCTATCTATTTAAAATAACACATCCTACATCCTCTTCTCCAATCCCCTCCCCTGCCCCCCCCCCCACATACATACACCAGAGTCTTTACTCCTTTACTCAAAAGCTTCTTACTCCATGAACACTTCTTTATTTCACTCAGGCAGAATTTATTACTTCCTCCTCTGGGCTCCCACAGCAGCATCCATCACTATTGAAATGAGCTGAACGACAATGTGAAATAAAGTCTTAATCGTGTTTGCATCCTCTATATCTAACACAGTGACTATTCAATAAACATTTTCTGATCATTGTATACCTTGACAGACAGAGGGTTCCATGAGAGGCAGTGGTAGTAATTTACAAAATAATTGCCTGCCAGTTTCATCTGCCTTTTCTTCATCCAAAAGGTAAGCTATGGGAGAAAGATGACAAAGAGCCTACAAGTATTTGCCTAAAAGGTTTAAAAATAGCTGTGAGAAAGCCTAGCAAAGAATTCTTCTCTGTAAGGCATGATTTCCTCACAGAGCACCACACACTCCACAGCCTATGTGGAAATACCCATTCTTCTCATCCATTCTCAGAAAAGCGCGACTGTCTTCTCCAGTTTATATGAACACAAGCAAAGGGCTTCAGAATGGGTCCCTTTATCCCATTTCCCACTAAAGGCACTTGGAAGGGCTGGCTGATTCCAGGTGTGGATCAGGAAAGGTATAAGATAAGTCAGTTACATTCTATCATATCAGAAACAAAGAAGCTGGCAGAGATGACTCAGGTCACGTCTCAAGTTCTCTGGAGCCAACTTGAAGTGTTTCTCACTGATTAAAGTCGAAACGATTTGAGAAAAAAATAGCTATAATAGATTGAAATCATTAAATATTTTAAAACATGAATTCCTAATGATAGTAGGAAAATGCTTCATCATTCACCTTTAAATGACATTAAAGAACCAACTCATTGTTTTTAAAACTGATAAAAAATTAGGCATTTATCTTGATTTTCTTACACCCATGGCGTTGCAGGATAACTAAAGAGCTGATCAGAGAAAGTTTCTTTTCACAGAAATATTACAGCAAATTAAGAAGGAATAATTGAAAATCACCATTTTGTGGTCCTTGATGCAATACTAGATCCAGGCAATGATCATAAATGGTCACTGAAATCCAAAAAGAGGGACAAACAGAGAGCATTGGTCTCTTGATGGAAGTATTCAACACTATCTATGAAGTATTCCTGCCAAAACCTGAACCTGAATCTGATCAAGTCTCCTGATTTAAGCAGCAGTTTATAGGAAAGATAGGGGCAGTGGGGAAAATTTATTTAACAAATTAGAAGATTAAAATGAAAAATTCCATAGGAAAAACTACCCATTTTTCTTCTACAAATGAATTAAATGGAAAAATAGAAAAGAGAGGAGACCTCTTTCCTCTATTTGAATAAGCCCGCTGGCTGTCTAAGCACATAAAAGTACACGTTTCCCTACTTTTACCTGGCTGACTTAAATTTATCTTCACAACTCAGTACTTAGAATTTGGGTCTGTAATCAGATTATTTACCTGTCTCTCCAACTAGACAGAGCAGGGACAATGTCTTGGTGATTTTGTATTACTGGCAACTGCCAGAGCACCGAGCACACAGCATATAATAGGCATTCAATAAATGTTTGCACAATAAATAAATGGATAAACACCAAGCACTATCAAATTGCCATTTCTCTTAGCTTTGTAACTCCTTTTTTGGATCTTACCAAATCTGGGAGTTCGGAGCTAGAGGAAGCAATGGAAGGCTAGGTGGCAAAGAAAAGTTTTCCTCTGATCTCAGAGAAAGGCATGCAAAGCTCACTCTTCATCAGCGTTCATAATATTTGCTATGCATTAGCATCACGGGGGAAATTTTACAAACCCTTACAGGTTGTCCCATCTCCAGAGATTCTGAATCATTTGATTTGGGATGGGATACGATTTTTTTAATTTGTACCTTGAGGAGCTACAAATATGGAGTCAGAATGAAGAACTGCTCTGTGTCTGTTTTTAGTGTCTTCCCATCCCAATCTGTCTCCCAAACTCTAAGCTCCCATAAGTACAGGGTTCACTGTTATAGCCTCAGATCCTAGTTCAGAGCTGGGCTCGTAGTGTTAACCATATACCTGTGTGTGTGTGTGTGTGTGTGTGTGTGAACACATGCACACTCACTTCATATGTACTCTTTGTTCATGTGAACGAATATGAAAGCCCTTTTTCAAGATAGCGTTTTCACCCTGGTGATCCTTAGAAGTAAGAGGCACAAGCTATGAAGCCAAAAGAGAGAAAAATGGGTATTTCATAGCGGTGCAAATTATGTTATGGTGGTTGGATATATGAACTGAAGCTAATTCTAATGCAAAACTAGAGCCAACCACGGTTGGCAGAATCAAAGTTTTGTTACCTTTGTTTTACTACAAAAATACATACAGATCCAAATCTGTCAATGCATGTGCCATTAAGGTGGCTGCTGGTTCTCAGTGTGCTAAGTCCAACCACATCCATATTCCAGAAAATGCTAGCTAGATTAAGCAAAATCTGGTCCATTGCTTTCCATTCCCTGCTCCCAGATGGTTCCTTTCAGTATGATCCCTCATTTGATGGTATAAGAGAGCTGAAAAATAGCTTAAATCAGATGGTGTAGTTAAGATCTGTGTTTTTCTTTATCTTTTATTATGCAAAGTTTCAAAAATACACAGAAACCAAGAGATTAGTGTAATGAATACTATGTACCCATTATCCAGCTTAAAAAAATATCAACTCAGACCAACTTTATCTACTATCCAATTCCATATTATTTTGAACCAAGTCCAGACATTACGTCATGTTTTCCATAAGTATCTCAGCAAGCATAATAAAGGATAAGATTTGTATGTTTAAACAAAATCACAACACTATCATCGCATCTACAAACACTAAAAATAACTTCAAAAATCCAGTTCGTCGAATTTCTTTGTCTCAAAAATATTTTTTCTTTATACACTTTTCGAATACAGATCCAAATAAGATCCATAAACTGAGGAAGGAGCTAAAGTGTATGTGAGTGTGACTGTAGGAGAGAGTGCAAGACGCTTTCAGACACAAAGTAGGAATTGAAAGCAAAACCCCGTCATGAATGGCATGATGGGCTGTGAAGGAGTTTGGGCGTTATCCCGACAGCAACGAGAAGACATCGAAATATTTTTACGATTGAGAGACCTGAGTATATTTAAGAAGAGAAGAAATCAGGTGAAGTTAAGGAACTAGTAAGAGGTCACATGTTGAATCATGGGTTTCATAGCTTCCAAACTTCTCTTCTGGATTGACTTTTCTGTTTTCTGTGAGCACTAAAATTGACGGTCTGGTAAGATCATGAGAAAAGCAACTTTTAAATCTGTGCAACTATAAAGCGCATGGGTACACACAATAATAAAGAAATAAAGTGAACAGGACTAGGTAGGGCTATGTCCGGCTTAAGGAAAAGAGAAAAAAGGGGGTTTGCAGAATTCCTTCAATGCTGGTCAGGTCAACTTACCTAGGAAGAAAAGGAGCAAAATCAAGGAATAAGTGACCATACGGTTATGGAAAGCTCCCTTTTGTTTCTCAAAAAAACTATGTAATGAAAGGAACATACGTAAAAAACTACTGCCATAAATGAAAGACATGCCTATAACAAAATAACTTAGAGAACCCAGAAGTTGACCCTGGATATACACAAACAAGAAAGAATGGAGAGATTGTTACAATAATAAAAATCACATTTGATTTGAAGAACAAATCATCAAATAAGACAGGACTGTATATATATATACAGTATAATCCATGCTAAAGATGTCATCCAAAATTCATAAAGCAAAACTGAAAGAGAAACAGTAGCAGAATGGAATAGACTTATCAGAGAAGTGGGTGATTTTAATTCAGATTTCTTAATCTCTGACATACCAAGCAGGCCAAAAATGGTAAAAATTTATAGGAGACACATATATGTGCGTGTATATATATATATAGTATAATTAATATGGTAAGGCATTTCAGATGTATATGAATGTATTTAACTCTATTCCCGGAAAACAGAACATACACCTTCTTTTCAAATCCTCTTGGGGATATATTCAAAATTTGCTCTATATTAAGACAATTATAACATCAATGAGTTCCACAATTTACAAATATATACATTATTCTTTGATAACTATATAAAAAAAGTTAAAAAATAGAATCCTTTTCAAAAAATATCTTTGGATAAAAATCTGAAATCTAAGGAAAAGCAAAATTAGTACTATAGAATGTCTAAAATATAATGATTAAAAATCACTGAAACCCAGAATCTATCATATAGGTCAAAGTTGTCACTACAGGAAAATTCATAGTCTTAAATATTATACATTTGAATAAGAAAATATAAATTAAATGAATTAATTAGTAAACACAAACTAAAATAAATCTAATGAAACAGATGGGAAAAACTAACAAAGACAGAAATGAATGATATTTAGAAGATACAAATACAGTAGAATTACAGTGCCTATGTGGAGGACTTTTAGAACTTCAGACCCCAGGGCCACATGCTCCCCATCCCCTACCTAAAACCCCAAATGAAAACCCTTGTTTGTAGCTTTTCGGGGAGTTTGGGATTACAGCATTAGCTGCCTCTTCTCCTTGCTCAGTGCTTTACAATAACTTAGGTTTAATTGCTAATATCATTCACAGTTAAAGAAATGCACATAAATCAATAAGAATATATATTTTTCCCATCATCCTGATAAAGATAAAATGTTTCTTAATACACATTTTTAACAATGAACAGAAGAAGAAACAGGCATTCTCATACACTATTTTTGGAAATGGATATGGATTCACCATCTTTGGAAAATCTACAATATATCTACATGTCCTCTACTGGGTACTAGTTAAATAAATTATGGAATATTATTTAATGCTGTAGTTTGGGATAACAATGTGACAAGAAAAAACTTCAATAACATAGGTGCAGGACAACAAGAATGATTACATGTATGTCAAACGTGTACTTTTATGTGCTTAGACAATTCTAGAAACAGAAGGAACAAAATTCAAAAATGCTTTGCATATATAAATGTTTAGGAATTTAAATAGTATGAAAGGCTTACAAATAAAAGTAATCATTCTCTGCCTCATTCGTCTCTACTTTTGGTATTGATCCTCAGGGACAACCAGTTTTTAACAGCTTTAAAATATCCTCCGGGTAGTTTCTTACATTTCTCTAAATAATGTGATTCTATGGCTTCTCTGGATTAGCTTGATCTGGATTCACTCTCCATGACATCTCTGGACTTCCTACCCTCATATTACAAGATATGTCATTTACACCATCATTGTTTCTGATTGGTCCTTCCTTTCAATATAGTCACGTTCCTATTTTTATTCCTCTATTGATAACCATGTAAATTTGAGTAACATACTTCAACCTCCATTTCTTGTCCCATTACTATAGACTTCATTTGCTTTCCCGCTTTATTTTGTAATCCTACCCTTTCTGTTACTACTCTCCACCTTCTACTCCCAAACATCAGTTACCTATAATTTTAAGTTTTCATGGTTAATGTGAGGAGCAAATGTATTTGGTCTCATAACCATCAATCTTCTGCATTTCAACAGGTTGAATACAAAAGGCAAAGGCAATGAATGTGTATACTATCATGACTACGTAAAGCCAAACAGTTACTCTATTTCCCTTCTGACAAAGTTTGCCTTGACCCTTCAATATCCTGCATTCTAACTTCCATCTCGTAGTCGGCTTCCTGGCAAATGCACCCTGAAACAATGCCGTCTTAGTCTGACTATCACCTTGCCAGTGGCCTGGAGACAGGCCGATAAACAGGATGCACTACAGCCTAAAACCACTGGTACCAAAGAAAAATTCACCAGGTGCCATTTCTCTGTCTCCCGACTTGTAGTAAGCTGTCTTCCCTAGAAACAAGTCAGAGTCAATCTAGTAAGACCTCTCCTCACCCGTTTCCTACTAGGTAGTCCTTACCTCTTGAGGGAGCCCACATCCAGCTACAAACTGAGAAATGAGGCCAAAAAGAGAATCTGCTTTAATAAGACTGTCCCTTCTTTGTTTTTTTTCCCCCTACCCCCGCTCCTCTCCCAGTGCCTCCCCTTTTCACTACCATGTCTGAAGAATCCTAGCCACAGAATGTCCAACTTCAGTTTTCTCTTTGCCTTGGTCAGCTTGGGTTGCTGTAACAAAATGCCATAGAATGGGTAGCTTATAAACAACATAAATTTATTTCTCACAGTTCTGGAGGCTGAAAGTCGAAAAGGAGTGTGCCAGCATGGTTGTATTCTGACGAGAGCCCTGTTTCAGGTTGCAGAATGCTGACTTCTCACTGTATCCTCACATGGTGGAAAGAGGGTGGACGAGCTCTCTGGGGTCCCCTTGTATAGGAGCACTAATGCCATTCATGAGGATGGAGCTCTCATGACCTAATTATCTCCTGAAGGCCCCACCTCCTAATACCATCACATTGAGGGTTAAGATTTTAGCATATGAACTTCGAGAGGACAAATACATTCAGTCCATAACACTATTCAGTTCACTTTTCCTTATTTGTATCTTTTTATAATTACTAGAGTCACGGAGAGAGGCTTCCTCTCCCAGCAGACAGGGCAGCAGCTCTGCGTGGTTACGTCTCCTCTTAGACTATCGCTTGATCCATCAATTTGTAACAAATTGTCAGGACCTCTTTTGACGTGGTCATTAGCACTGATGATTCTGTCTGTCTTTGGCACATGTCCTGCTGTTTCTGAAACTATGTGGCTTATCCACAATTTCCTCTGCCTACACTTTCATAATTACCAAGGGTGAGGGGGAGAAGGAGTGAAAGAGAAAGATAAGTTTTTACAGAGAAATACTACCCATACTTTAAAAATAGGTACACACTTCATAAAGAGAAAAGCACTCTAGTTAAATGAAGGCGTCTGTCCCTTTTTGAGATCTCCTCCTCCTGGAATGCCCCCCTCCAGCCACTCCTCCACTTGGAGAGGTTACTTCAACCACCTCTGACCGCTCTCTGCCCTGTTACACAGTCTCATCTGAGACTGGATCCGCAATTTCCTGGATCTCCTACCTTGTTCCTGGGTTTATTGCCCCATTTTCAGGAAAGACATCCTCAAGTGACCCCTTGCCCTTGTGTTCTTTCAGTATGGGACTTTCTCTCCTCTATTTCCTCACTCGACTTTCTTCCATCCAAATTTACCCTCTTGAAACTTGTTGAAGGCATTCACCTGCAAATGGACACCTTTCTGTTCTTTTAAAACTAGCTAATGCATACCCTTTGAAGCCCCCTGACTAATGCAGTATTGTGAACAGGCATCCACAGGAGCGCTCTCTGCCAGCTTGAACTTCCAGGAAGCGGAGGGGTTTCACCTGGCAGTAAGACCAGGATTCCAGGAAGGGAGGTACGCTTGCTGTTCCCTGCAATTCTTTTCGGTTATTGGAAATTTTTACCGGAGAGCATATTCTTTCGTCTTTCAATAAAAGAAAACTAATTTGACAAATAGACAAACATTTAATCAGTGACTACTATGTACCAGGCACTGCTCTAGACTGTTTTTGAGGGTACAAGAGATTTTTTTTTAAAAAAAACTAACACCAATGATATAATTCAAAAAAGCCATTGCCATTGACACAGCACAGCAATTTCTGGATTGTCACTATATGCTAGGTCTGTTGAAGCCTATAGATTTTTAGCACGCCTTAAAAGCATAGTGAAAATCTTTACAGTGTTAGCCACTGAAATTTCCTGCACTCTCATAATGTAGTCTCTGAAATAATTTTTAGCATTATGTAAAACCTGAATCAGCAGCTTAAAGTGAACTCATTTTTGCCACATAAAACATTTTTCCATTGTCCTGTGTGTTTTAGAATGATTTCAGCTATAAAATTATAATCAGAGTCAAGCAAAATGGAAAGAGAAAACCTTCCAGGCTACTTTAGATATTTAACGGGAAAACAGTTCATTGATTTATCTCAAACGGCTCCTTAAATCTAATGCATTTTAAGATATAATGAGTTTTACTCATTTTATATGCATTTAAAGTATATTTAAAATACATAGATAATACTTTATTTAATTTTCACAATTTCCCTAAGTTATAGGAAATCCACACTCAATTTTGGATGAGTTGATACGTTTACATTCATTTTTCAAGTATAATAATAGAATGTTGGAGATCTAAGAGGTGTTGAAGGAAATAAAGGCACTAATGCTTTTTGAGCGCTTTCTAGTTACCAAGCACTGGGAAGCTAGTTTCCAGAATCTGGGTTTCCTACTATAAATCAGTATACTAATATTTCATCTCATGAGGTTTGAATGATGACTGAGTGTGCCCAACACAGTCAGTTATCAGTTGGTGATATTATTTTCCTTCAGATTCCCATCTTCATGGATTAATCTAAATAAGACGTAATATTCCTAGGAATGGAAAAAGTTATTTCAAGGGAACAGCTATTTTTCAAGGCTGTCGATAGAGTCATTGATTAAAACTCACCTAGCAAATGAAAACCTCAGTAAGATCAGAAAGAGAGCTGTCTTGGGCCCCTGGAATCAGCTCTTCAAGCGCACATGGTGTAACCCTGCTGGGTCCACAGTCCAGGCGTGAAAACCAGTCTTACACCTTTATATTTGGTCACATTGCAAACATGTCCCATTGTAATAGGAAAAACAAAACAAAACAACAAACAAGAAAACAACTGACTTTGGTTTTGAAGTGACCCCCCCTACCCTTTGGTAACTGTGAGAAAGAGGCAAATTATTTAACTTCATATCCAGCTTGCAGCATTATTATGAGTTTAACGTATATATGCACACAAGGTGCTATATTATTATATTATACTATTATATTATTATATTATATAATTATTATATAATAATTATTATATAATTATTATATTATTAACCGTTGCTGGTTCCTAGCGATGGCTAGTATCATGAGTAACCCAAAAAGGTTGCCAGTGGATCATATTGCTCATACTGCTCATCTCTGAAACATACTTCCAAGAGAGTCAAAGCATCATCTCTAAGCTGACACTCAGCATCTTCATAATCCATTTCTTCATTCTCTTGGTCAACAAATACTTATTGACCTACAATACACCAGACACTGTGTTGTATACTGCAATAATATTGGTGAAAAAAATAGACCCAAAAAACATGCCCCAAAACAAAGCAAAGTAGAAACCCTATTCTCAATGGCTTATGTTTCAGCGGGGAAAGACAGAGAATAAGTATAATAAATAAGTAAATTATAACAGTATGTTAGAAAATGCAAGTTCTATAAAGAAAATTAAAGTAGGAAGAAAAATAAAGTGTCTGGAGAATGGGGAGTTGCTGTTTTAGCTCGATTGAAGAGATCTCCCCTAAAGAATTGTGCTCATTTGAGGAAAAAGACCTAACGGAGGAGAGGAAGCAAGCCATGGGGATCTTAGAAGGAAAAGCATTCCAAGTACAAGGAACAGCAATTGCAAATGTTCTGTGGGAGAAGGGAGCTTGATATGTTCCAGGAGAGCAAGGAAGCTGATGTGGCTGGAGCAGATGAGCAAAAGGGAGGGTACAGAGAGATGAAGTCTGGGATGGGGTGTGTGTAGCTCTATAGGCCATTTAAGGACTTTGGCCTTATCCTCGGCTTGTCTACATTTATGTATAATTATTTTGATGATAATATTCTTAGAACTCTCTTGGCTGAAAAATAATGTATTTTGTTGTATATCAGCTAAACAAAAACAGTGGCAGGGAATCATAAGCACCTGAAGAAGAGTATCCTTTATTGACAAATTTTACCCAGGGACAAATTCTCTCTAATGGACTCATATTTATAGCATGCAAAAAATTCTAATATTAACTTCTGGTACTCACCAACAAGTTTCATATCCTGTTTGGTTTTAGTGTTAGACTAACTGATGTACAAAATGATATTTATGCAAATGTCTGTAGACACTAACTTGAACAGATGCTCAGATTCTCTTTTTAATTTTTTGTTAAAGTACTGGAAGTAGAAACCACATTTCTAGCTTTCCAGAAATCGACGCAATGTCTAAATTCTGATTCAGTAATCTTGGTTTCTTAGTGTGATCTAGAATGACCGTCTAATTTATCATCCACAGTAGGACACTTTGGTGGAGAGCAGATGCTAGCCTGGAAGGGCATAAATCAGAACCATCCCTGACAACCAGAATATATGGGCCCCAGTGGGAGATCGAACACGAGTTTTGGAGTTAAGCAGATCTAGAATTGAATCACAGCTCTACCTCAGACTCCCTTGATAGAATTAAACGCTTTACACAGGCTGTTTTAGACCCATAAATGTGGAGTTATAAAACCTAACTAATGGTTGGGTGGGAGGATTTATTCAGATAACACATACATATCCAAGACACAGCCATTTTAGAGATGGGATTTAAGCAAAGACGAGAAGTGGATAGAATTATGTTGAATTATGGTGGAAGATATTGAAAGGGGATACTATAAAACTTTCCTGGGCTAAGTTACTCTAAGACCATAACAGTACAGAACTATCCTTACTTGGTGAATAACAAAGTAACCAGAGTATACTGTGGCATAAAGAATTGTGCTA
The DNA here is from genome assembly GCF_037783145.1 of Equus przewalskii. Classification (NCBI taxonomy): domain Eukaryota; kingdom Metazoa; phylum Chordata; class Mammalia; order Perissodactyla; family Equidae; genus Equus; species Equus przewalskii. The sequence continues at coordinate 3,817,644 of NC_091838.1, forward strand.
TCCTTATTTCTTTAACTAAAATCATAATAATTGAAGTGATGGAATCATGAAATATAGTATGTACAGTCTTCATATTAGAATGATGAATCTTATAATAGAGTAGTAATTTCTAAGTTTTAGGTATCAGATTGATTGATCTAAAATGGTAAGTTTTGATAACAAAAGTTCGTTTGGTAGAAGAGGTTTAAAATTTTCCCCTCCTCTTAAAATTATAGTCCAGTGCTGTATCTACTTCTAGAAACACATTTGGCACCAAACTGCCTTACCCTCCGGACACCTATGGAGAATCACAGGGGACTGGAATCCTTACGGGACACCGCAGGCTCCTGACATTTAATAACATCTTCAATTTCACGTCAAATGCAAATTTGAGGGTGCTGGCAAAAGATTCTAAGATGCTTTCTACACAAAGACTTGTTGCCATAGTCTCATTTTCTGAGATTCAAGATATTCAGACCCTTTCTCTAATCTTTTAAATTACCTTAATCCAATCAACCTGCTTTTCTTTCTTAGATTTTCTCCCAGAATTTGACATTCTGCTCCATCTCAACTACAGCTGACTCCATACATTACCTACTTTGCTCACAAAATCAACTTCCATGACTACCTTCATATCCTCATCTTTCTGCTAAAAATGTCTATTTTTAACTTTTTCATATAACATAATACTTTATGAAATTGTCATAATTTTCAATAGTCATTCTACCTTTTGTCAATTTACATAGCTTGTAATGTATTTCAAATGACAAATTTACATATTCTGTTGCTTATTTTTGACACTTTAAGCTTTTTCAGATGAAATAACTTCAAAGCTGTATTTATTACGTGGAAAGCACTTACTTCTATCTCTAAACTTAGCTGCCTCCAAAACTTGTAATTTGAAGTACATTTCTATGTTTCCATAAATTTTCCTGTTTGCTTTATAAGCAGAATGCATTTGATGCAATACATATTTTTATCTTTACAGCTTGTGCCTAGAAATAAGCAATCTAATATTGTGGTTCCATATATATTATTAATCACATTATAACTACTAATGATATTAATGATATTGGCTATATTAATAATATTAATAACATTTATATTGTGCTCTCCATGTTGCCTGCAATTGTTCTAAGTAAATTCAATGGTTTTAAAAATTCATATGCTCCATGATCTGAAAGGACTTGTAACAAAGTTTTGGATAAAACATAAGCTATCATTATGTATGTCTAGGAAAAAGTTGAATATTATTAATTAGTAAACTCTTTTATAAAAGTAATTCAAAGGGTGCGAGATCCTGAAAACAAGATATCACTGTAAGAGGTTTTAATTCAACAATATTTACTGAATGAATGAGCACTATGTTATGTTACTATTCTTTTAGAGCTGGTGGATGAAAACGACATGGTGCCTTCCATCCAGAAGAACACCCCAACAAGAAAGACGTGGGGAGTAAACCTCCTCTAATAGGTACATGGAACCACCATCTATTTCCTGTATAAATTTTGTTAAGCTATTCCAACATTATTAAATATTGGATATTTAATATCCAATTGCATACAAGCACACATATATATTTTCCTAATTCAATTAATTACATTAGACATATATTCAAATAATGTATGCAATATTTTTACTGAATTGTTGAACGTGTTTATCTTATAATTACAAAACATTAGAATTAAATTCGTTCCTTTCTAACTCATTTGAAATTTATACATTTGAACATTTCTTGAAGAGATTTGTAAGCATCCATTCCATGCATTGTAATGTGAACATGACATAAAGTTTTAGGTTTTTCTTATGCCAATAATTCACCAAGTATGAGAAATGTTTAACATGATCAGAGAAAAGAAGTCAGAATCCTTGCACAAGGGATTATCACACTAATTTGGCCTCGCAGTGAGAACCAGTCCTCTGGCACCCTCTATTGACTGCACTGCCTTACTTTCTTGTCAAGCCAGATCCAAGTTAGCACTGAAGGAATAACACATAAACTTTTCTTCCTCATTTCTCATCAGCCTGAGTAGCCTGGGCCACAGACACTGACAGCAGCTGCTGCATTGAGACGTGTCAGTCCATTTACGCTGCACCCTTGGAATCTGAGGCTGCCTTCTGATCACTAAAGAAAACTTGCTTTCATGTGTCTGCAGGAGTCTGCCTCCGCAGGTGCTATTCCTGCTGAAATGTCTGATCAGAGGCCAAAATAATTTTCCCAGCATTAAGTAGCTCCTTTGAATGTCTGTTAAAAAAAAAAAAAAGCATTTAAACTCCGCTGACAAAATCCGGGGTGGTGCTGACTTTGAACCTGGGCGTTAAAAAGACAACTTTGTGAAGAGCCCCAGTCAGGTGCCACTACTTAGCTACACACTTTGACATGGACCATTCGATTTAATCCTTCCCCAAATTCCAGATGAGGAAACTAAGTGCAGAAAGATTAAACATCTTGTATTAAGTCCTCATGTTTTTCAAGTTTTTAATTCAAATGTCATTTTCTCAGCAAGTCTTTCCCCAGCTACCCTGCCTAAAATTTTTAACACCATGCGCCCCCAACACTTCTTTCCCCCTTTCACTGTTTAGTAATTACTATCATAATATATTTGTATTTTACTTATGCATCTTTTTTTGTTTCTCTCTCTCTCCACAGGACATAAGCTGCATGATACCAGGAGTTTCATCTGTTTTGTTCATGACTGCCATCTCAGCACCAGAACAGTGCCTGGCGCAGAGCAGATGCTCAATGAACATTTATTAATGAATGAATGAGAGAATGAATGAATATCTAGTCAGTGGTGTAATTAGGATTTGAACCTATGACTCCTTAAAAGCTCTTTCTACTGCCACAAGCTATGACATTTTAATCCTATGTGTAACAAAAATGTCTCCAATATCTTCTGCTAACTTAAACCATGCAAGAGAAGAAAGTTGTCTTTTCTTTCAACTCTCCCTGAATTTGCTAGAGCAAAGAGGCATCTAAAGTGCTCCTCTGCGACCACTCACTTCTCCGCGATTCAGTACATTTCTGCTGAATGGTTTCCATGTACTAGGCACACAGCAGGAAATGCTCCCTCTCGTTTGTGCCTTTAGTACGTATGTGGAGGTGTCACTCTGTGCATGCCTGGATCTTTGACAGCTCTCTATAATGCCCTCTTGCAGGATGCAAGGAAGGAGATCCACAGCCCAATATTCCACTGGAAGAATATGGGAAGATGGGGGATCAGGATACACCGGCTTGTCCTTTCTGACTTAAAGAACATGGATCTTCTCTGTGCTCCTCCTGTATCCATTTATGGCACACATTGCCCTGTGCCTTCATTATCAACTGATAATTTTACTCATCCTTTTAACCTAATGCATTGATTCATTTATTTGAGTTTGTTGCCTAAGAATCTAAGTTCGGCTCTTAGAAGTGACTCAGTTACTTGAATAAATACTGTTTAATGGTGAGTGAGGACCTAAAGGAAATCTACTTAGAGAAAGGTTCCTTCACTCGCCTTTCTTTTCAGATGCTCCCAGGTGCTCATGATGAAAGAGCACATAGCTAATGAAGTATAAGGCAAAACAAAAGAGAGATTAAAGTTTCCTCTTTTTGTCAATGAACTTAGTAACTAGAAGCAAAGATATTAGAAAAAAGAAACTGAAAACACAGAAGAGAGGTTTTACAATCTCCACTAGGTTATTTAAAGAAACCCACACCCTTACCCCAGTTTATTTCCAGCAAGAATGTTGTATAATTTATTTCCCTGTGGAGAAAAGGGAAGAAGAATGTATCCCTTTGCCAAAGAGGTGGAGTCACGTGACCAAGAAGATTCCATCCTAGTGTCAATTATCAGGGAATGAGGGCAAGAGGGAAATACTCAGACAGGAAAATGGTAGCTAGAAGAATGGACTTAACTTCCCTCTCATGGTCCAATAGATTTTGTGGAGATAATATATCTACACTTGCTCTTGGATGGAGGTTTGGATCTGGGAAGGTGAATCTTGAGGACAGGAAATCTTTACTCTATAAACCAGATCATCTAAATGCATGGGAAGCCTTGGGGGAATTGCTTAACTGTGCCTCAATTTCTTCATCTTTAAAATAGGATTAATGACAGTACATCTAGTTCCTAGAGTTGTGGAGCAATGATTTAATGGTTTAATATACATAAAGTAATTATAACAGTTCCAGCACATAGTAAGACTACATGATAATGTGAGTATTATGGTTCCTGTAGCAGTGGTAGTATTTATTTCATTGTTTCCTTTTTGCTTGTAATACATCTTTGATTTACTGTCTCAGTTGTTCCATTTACTACATTTTTTGAAGGTATGAAGGTCTAAGGTAAAATATTTGTCTTTAATTCCGTGTTTAAAGGGCTCAGTACTTCCCTAAAAGTGTGTATGGGATGACGGTGGAAATATATGACAGGCTGAAGGGAAAGGAGAATAACAGAGAGCAGTTGGGTCCTCAAAGTCCTATCAGGCTTCCGTATGAGAAGACTATTTTACCAATCCAAAATTGGAGATTCTGGGTTATAGTTTTATGATGGAGGAACTTCATTAAACTCCTTCTGAATACCAACATTATATTGTGCAAAGAGGGCAAGGTATGGAGTCAGATTTAGGTTTGAAAACCACCTCCCCCAATTGTAATCCTCAGGCAAGTTAGTCCAGTCCTTACAACTACACTCCATCCCCTTATTTCTCTGACCTTTTATCCTACTCTTTCCTCCCACATCTACATCCACATCCACATCCACAGTCCACTGCAGCCCCCTCAGTTCTGTTCTTCAGACATGCCAGACATGCTCACACCTCAGGACTTTCATGCTGTTTCCTCTGCCTAGAATGTTTCTGCCCCCAAATCTCCATGAATAACTTCCTAATTTCCTTCAAGTCTTGTTTAATACAACTTTTTCATTAAAATCTCCTCTGGTGACCCTGACTCGGATCTTGAAGGTTTTTCGGTTTGGAGGACAACGGTGGCTGCTTGAGTTTGGATCTCCTCACTCACCTTCTCCCCAAAACCTATGAAACCCACAAGGAGAGCAGATAAACCCACAGATGATCCACACCTTCAGGAGCAGTAGGAAACAGAAAATGCAGCAACCTTAAATTGATCAGAAGTAGAAGAAAAGAATTCCAATAGCATTCCCATGCCTGTCCTGCAAGCCTGTGGGTGTGGAGAGGGAGAGAGAGGATTGAGACTCAGTTAATAAAGAGTGGAGGGGTGGAGATGACTTAGATCAAGCACTGATGAAACCATCCGTAGAGAGAGAAAGTTCAACACTCAATGCCAAAGCACTGAGCAAAGGGCAGGGCTCGGTGGTTCAGAGCACCGGGTTAACGGAAAGTGAGGGGCGCTGGAAGTGGCAACTGCAGGGAGCCATTGCTTCTGGGTAGAAAGGAGGAGTCAGGTGAATGAAGATGGGGAGGTACAACTCGTATATATGGCTGTGGAGGAAAAGAAGGAAACAAGAGGGAAAAATTAAAGAAACAAAAGAGGCAAAAACACACCAATCTTCCCACTCACCACACTGCCATCAAAAACACTATTCATAAAAGAAGTGGCACAGATGAGGGCAGAGCTAAAACAAGTGGGCACTCTTAAACTAGGAAGTATATAGGACCAGAAAAGAGCAGACTACACCCACACAAAACCATTACGAAAAATCAGTAAAACGAATTGAAGCATTTCAGCTGATGAAAATTCTCCCCATAAAACCAACCAAAAAATGGAAAAGAACTGGAACACATTACACCAAACTGAATTAAATATCCTCTAATAAACCTTTGGAAATGATTTTAAAATACTTTGCATTAGAAATATAAAAACTGAGAGCAGAAATGGATAAAAAGAGGAAGAAATAAAATGAGAATTAACTGAACCCAGGAAAGAAATAGAAGAAGCAGATGAAATATCACAGACAAAGACTAAATTACAGGATGTCTGAGGGAGAACGGATTCAAAAGAAAATTTTATAAAGGGTCTTGAGGAAAGATAAAATCAACCAGAAGAATGAAAATGATATAACAAAGGAAAATAGAAGAGGTCAGAAGATGATTGAAATGGAAGATGAGCAAAGGATGTCCAATGTTTGTATATCTGGAGTCCTTGACTAAGAAAATCAAACCCATGGAGCAGAACTAATATATAAAACCATAATCCAAGAAAACTTTCCAGAAAATAAAACGAGACCTGAATCCACACTGTGAAAGGGCCAAATGAGTATCAGGCAAAACTGTAGTAGAACAAGCAATTCCAAGATCTGACTGAATAGAACTATTAGACTTTAAGGAAAAATAAAACATCCTCAGGACCTGCAGGCAAAGAGACGAGAGTACAAAGGCATGAGATGTAGACAGGCAATCAGACTTCTCAAAAATGACATATAAAGCGAGGCAGCATGGAGTGGCATTTTCAAGAAATAAAGAAATCTCGATGCCAGCTAAGTTCTTCAAGTGTGAAAGCAATAGAAAAAACAGTTTTGAGTGTGGAAAAACTCAGAGAATACATGTGCCCTTCTGGAGGAATCTTCCAGAAGACGGGCTTCATTCAATCAAGAGTTGTCTGGAGAAACTCTGGCAAAAGGATTGATGGCGAATATTTCATGTATTTGACTATAAAACTAAGACTAAGACTAAAAAGTCTTAGTGACAGGTAGAAGAATATGTAAACGTGACATGTTCTGACCGATGGAAGAAGGAAATAAAGAAAAAACAAGGAGAAGGAGAGAGGAAAGCAGAATTAGTTCATTGACTATTGCATCTGTGTGATGTAGGGGTCAAAAACACCAGTAAAACTGCCAGAAGAGATAGTAAACATTTAAAAAAGAGAGCAAAAGAAAAGGAGAATTAAAATCACTGTATAAATATTAAAACAAACGTAACCACTAGCAGAAAGATAGAAACCTTTATAAATGTCAAAATATAGTATAAACAGAGCAAAGAAACAAATAATATGAAAAACAAAGAGGACATACAAAAAGAGAGGAAAAACAGTAAAAATAAGATAACATAACACACATAGTAACCACAACATAAGATACTAGGACAGAATTGAGACCTAACATATTAGTCAGGCCAATAAATATGATTAGAGTATATGTATTTAACAAAAAATAGATTTTCAAATTGGCTTATAAAGTAAAACCAAACTCGATGCTATCTACAGGACATAAACCTAAAACACAGTGATGTAAAAGGCTAAAAACCAACAGAATGAGCAAAGGTTTACCAGATAAGATTAGACAGAAGAATGCAGAGATTGCAATCCTGGTGCCAAATAAAGTAGCATATAAGCCAAAAACACTAAACGAGGGGAAAAAATGACATTTCATAATGCTGAAATTCCTCTATATCACTCCAGCAATCCAGATCTTCCTCACACTACTCTACTTTTTCTTTTTCCCAAAGAATGTACCAACTTCTAATATATAATTTACTCACTTATTATGTCTAATAATTATGTCTAATAAGAAGTGAGTAAATTTATTACTAGAATGTCAGCCCATGAGGACAAGTATTTTAGCCGTTTTTGATTGGTGTATACCAAAGTTTTAGAATAAAGCCTAACACATAGTAGACGCTCAATAAATATTTGTTAAATGAATGAATAAATAAATTTAATCTATTTTTCTTACCTGTGAAATGGGAATAATAATGTCCTTGCAGGCTTGATTTGAGAACTGGAGAAAATGCAAAAAAATCTTCTAGCAAAGAGTAACCCGACCCTTGGATGCATTTAATCATCATAGTAATAGTTTCATATCTAAATCCTGATGTCCTTAAATATCTGGGAATATTGGTTTGAAAGAGCAAATCTATCCTGGAGGAAACACAAACTGAACCGATGGAATCTTATCTAAGTGTTGTTCAGATGATACGTCTGCAATTTGTGCTCCAGCTTTCTCTACAACATCCCTCCTTCCTTACTGGAACACTGCTATATGGAGTTGTAGTAAAATGTAAGAAAGGTTGCTTACACATGTAGTAAGGAACCATAAAATACATCAGTGACCAACACTGAGATATACATTTCTCCTTTAGCTTCAATTTTCTTCCATTAGCCCATTATCATTGAGTATGAGTCTCTGAAATGATAAGCATTATAAAACATTTCAGGATGTTTAGGCACAGCAGCACATTCAGAACCCTCTGGAATGTGGATTAGCAATAACTCCAACAACATCAAATGAAACAACACTTCGTTTCTCTCACACAGGAGACTCACAGACATAGAATTCGGAACTTGAAGTATAGAAACCTTTAATAGTGTAATAAAATTTTACCAAGCGTATACATAGCTCTATGTATATTTTCTGAAGGGTAAAGTCATTTGACTGTATTCCTATCTTAATTTTCAGATAAGACACTAAACTGAAGCTTCACATAGATTAAGACAAGCAATAGCAGAAGAGTTAGAAAGTCAGCATAAATAGCCATTCTGTTTGAGTGAAATGGTGAGAAACAATGTGTGAGGATGTTTTTCTGCAGGGAACATAAGATATTATCTCATCCTTAAATAGATTTGAAGGCGCACTTTAATGCTGCCATATATTTTTTCTTCTCCTCACATCCTAAAAAATACATGCCACTCTGGGTGAGAAACTTTATGGCAGCGGAAAGATTTTCTTCCTGAAAAAGAAACCAATCTAAAAAGTAAGTGTGGAATAGCCCTGTTTATCAACAAGTTAAACACTTGTAAAAGATCCAAGAGTGGGCGGAAAAAAGGAGAGAAACGTTTGGGTGACGGTAATGGAAGAAGTGAAGCAGTGTTCCTGTAGGAAGGTATTACATACCTGCTGGCCAGACAAACAGATGATACGTGACACTGTCTGACCACAGATCACCCAACTGATGGAAGCAAGATGCGCAAGGGGACAGCTCCTCTTGGAGTTTCTTCTAGACATCTTTACTCATAAATGAAATGTGTATATTCCTTAACTTGTCCTATTTACATTCTATCTCTCATAGGAAGCGTTCTTCCATGGTACTGAAGTAACTTGCTTGCACTTAACAAACGACAAGGAGAATATTAGCAGTCACTTGGTCCTGTCCAAAATGTCCATAAGACATTTGGTCCATGCCAAAAGGTCCTTGATATTTTGTCCTGTCCAAAACCATTTGGCATGGGCCAAATATGCTCGTGGACATTTTGGACAGGACCAAATGTCCTGCAAGGCTAAAATGTATTGAATACCCATATTCCAGGCATCATGCTAAGAGTCTTATGTTGAATAAAGTCCCTCCTAGATCTATACTTTCAATGCCATTTTATTATAGCTCCTAGATCTAAAGAAACAGTGACCCCGAAATTATTCATATCCAAGGACAAGATGACATAATTTCACTTTATATGAAAAGACCAACAGGTTTTTATGATTTTTATTTAAAACTCTCAACAGCGTATATAAAAAGCTGAAAGCAATGTTAGTAGAATTGGAGTTTCCACAATAACGGAAGTGATTATTCTATTGGGGTTGAAAGACTATATCCAAAAATGCTTTAGAAAAGGTTGTTGTGCAAACATAGCATATCCTGATAAACTTATCCAGGAAAACAAAAGGCCTGGAAATTTTGTCATAATAGGAATAGCTCTTCTGTAGAAGATAGCACTTAGAAGGCATGACAGCTGCTATAAAACATTGGAAGAGACGTAAAGCAGAAGATAATTGGACTTATTTTTTCTTCTCCCAGCATAGAACAGCAATGAAATATTCTTTCAATTTTTTAATTTTGTGTTCGGTAAACATGGATAATAATACAACATACTTCCTCGCAGAATTGTTGTGGGAATTAAATGAGAAAACATACATAAAGTACTTAGCATGTTGCTTAATTCACTACAGATGTTCAACAAACACCATCCTCAGGAAATACGATGTCCACTTCATAATGGCAGGGAGCAGGAATCATAACTAGCTTGTATCCCCTTATACCACCATTGTCTGGCAAACAGCACCTTCTCCCTAACTACCTGATGAATATACAGGCTTGGACTTTCCAGGATCAGAAATAGAATTGTCAGTGAAATTTACAGGGTTAAGGGCTTCAACTCATTAAATGGAGTGGAAGCAACTAGTGGGGCATAGCAGTTTTTCACTTTCCTACCATTTGAGTATCAACAGAATGAGTTCACGAAAATTGGAGTGGTTGTCAATTTAACATGTTGCCTTCTTCCCACTCCTTGGAGTTCTCTCTCTGTGACACACTGAACTATGGTTTCCCCCGACATCTTTGAGCATTCTCTCTGTTTTTTGTTGAATTTTTCCCATTTAAAGTTTAATCCTAGAGGACTTCCTGCCTTCATACTCTATTCACCCTATCCAGTGATGTCTGCATCTACTTCTATAGTTTCAACTATTATTTATATGCTGATGACTCCAAAAATTGCATCTCAAGTTGAGTGTTAGTCGGTGAGCTCCACTGTCTAGTCAGCTATCAACTAAATCTATCAGCTGTACTATTAGTTTGGCCTTTGTTAATCAAAAGCTAACATCCTCTTAGTACTGCTAAGCACTTCCAGGAAGCCAGACATATATTAATCTTCGTCTCATTTTATGCCACAATCCCAACTCCAGTCCCAACAAATAATATAATCTGAAATTAGACAGAAGGCATTTTGGAATTGACATGCCTGAGTATGGCTATTCTCACTGTTCTTTTTGTTGAATGCATAGCTGGGTTCTATTTATTATTAATCCATGTGATGCTTCAATCAACATAGGTCTTGACTGGTTGGATTTCCCCAATATATGGAATATATATTTTAATTATCTATAAAATCATACTCAGTAAAGTTTTATCCACATGTGAAAAAAATCTGAAGTAGTTCTAGAATTCTTATTTTGGTAAAGATAGCTTACAAACACATTTTAGAGTGTCAACTTGGAGGCACTGCTATGATCATCAGTTCCTGTGTAAGTCTCATGGTTCACTGTTACTGTCTGCGGCCCCTTCTGGTTTCCACACCTGTTTGTTACGATGATTGCATTCATCTTAGCCGATGCTGAATAGTTTTATAGCCAGGAAGGACTGTTTGTTGAAGACATGCTGATCCTTGGTGATGTTTATTTCTACTCAGTAGGCACCCTTCAGAGTCTACTGACAAGGGTTGGGTTGGTTATTCTCCCTCTAAAAAGCCCAGCTTGCTATTCTTATGATTTATTCTATATCATCCCTAAATGCTGACACTGTATAATGCTGTCATTGAGTCTGCTCCAAGTGATTCCCGCCCACTCACTCTCGATTACAATCTACGGTCCCTGGACCTGGAGCGGACTGGTGGTTGCCCGTGGAAACCAGACGACTAACATATGAATCCCCTAACTTAATTTTACATGTATTCCTAAGTCAGCACACTCCGGCCTGAGGCCTGAGCCTCTACAGAGTCAGTCACAGTCTTTATGAGATCTCTTTTCATTAGTATTTAGAAACTTGTCCCTTTTCCTCAGGCTCATGGCTGTGTTCTTGACTACAGAGCCTGCAAGAAATGTGACAACTAGAGAAGTAAAATCTTGAGTGCAGACAAACACTTCCTTGTTATCATTACCCATTATTATGGATTTTTTTTGACTGTTGTATCCTCAGTGCCTTGCAAATGGAAAAGGCTAGAAAATTTTGTGGTGGACGAATAAACATATTGAGCACACAAAGCTGTGTTATGAACCTGGAGAATATAAAATCGAGAACATGTAGTGTTTTGGCAGCCCACGGTCTAATGAGACAGACAAACAGTTTAAAAGTAGCTTTAAAAACTTAAGAAAATGAAGAATACTTGGGAATGGCAGAGAGGAACAAATTTATTTGAACTGTAATATCTGAAAAGGCTTCTCCGAAGATATAGTGGTTCCGCTAGGATTTCCTTAATGCACACGCCTTTGAAAAGCAGACACGAAGACAGGAGAAGGGATGGCTGGCAGAGGATGTGGGTCAAAAGCATGGAGCCAAGAGCATAAACGAAGAGGATATGTTTAGGAGCAGCACATAAATCTGTGTGATTAGAGCATGCTATATTATTTATATGTGTACTCATTTCACTTTGGAAATCATGCACCAAAAAAGAGCTAATAATAAAAAGTTCTAATCTAATATTAAAGTTAACACTGTCAGGCCGAGGCCCAGTCACATCTGCAATCCTTACAACTACAGCTACGACGGTGACTACTAATTAATGGGGTATTCTGTTTGGCAGGAGCCGTGCTAAGTTATTTACATTCATGACATCACTGGATCATTAGTCAACCCGCCTCATAATTCCATTTTGAAGACAAGGCTTAAAATAGTTAACTAACTTGCCCCAAATCAAAACAATTGTAAATGGGGCCAAGATTCAAATCGATGTTTGACTAATTACCATCTTTGACTCTTTCTTTGATACCAGGATGCCTCTGTCTTAAAAGTAAAAACGTGAGATGCAGACATACTCATCTGCCCTAATTCGGAATGATCTGACCAGTAAAGTTAGCATTTATGCAAAAATAACCTCTTTGTTCTTCATTCCCCAGACATTGTATGAAATTTAATCTTTAGCTAGTATTGACTCATAGCTTGTTCTTTCATTCTTTATTGTTGTTGGTATTTTCTTGCTTTAAACATGCACGATGCGTTATTATTCTCTCTTATCCTAAATTAGAAAGAAAGAACATTTTTATGGTAAGGAATTTTTACCTATGGAATTAATTGAGATCTTGTTTTGTCAAGTTGCTGTATTTCAATTAAATAACAAATAAATTTTAAAATGTGATTTTTATTGAAACAGCTACCTTTTGCTACATCAAATTGTGCAGCTAAAAATAAAGTACAAGGGAAAAAAAAAGAAAGCAAAGGAGATCCACTTTCTACTGTATTGACTGATAAGTAGTCATCTCCTACTCCCCAAACTCTGTCTGCGTGTCATCAGCTTGTGATCTCATCCAGAGACAAACTTTATTGCTGAAACTGGGTATTTTGAAGTAATACAAATATAGTTTACAGTACATGTCTAGAAAAGTGCATTAAATGGAGGTTTGCTCAAGATTAAGTCCCCAGAATTCTAACAACCACAGACAATGTTAGGGGAAAAAAACCCAATTCTATCAGTAGTAAATAAATTAATTTATGCTAAGTTTATATCTATGGCTCAACGCTCCAATTGATGGACAGAAAAGGTGCAGCTAATTGCAGTTACTATCATAAACATTTGTGAGACAGATATTTAAATTGAATCTATTCCTTTCTGAATGGAAATGTGATGCACGTGAAATGAAGACATAATTATGGAGCTGTGCTCTGAAAACAGTCTCGCACTGAGTCAGCTCCTCATTCAAGGCCATAGGAGCGTGTGCAGTGGGAATTCAATGCTGCTGAGGTGGAAACACTGGATATTCCTCTGGGAGAAGACTCCCTTCATTTCCTATTCAAAATAATGCCTGTTTGGAGATATTCATGAGGTTTTCCACAAAACTATCTTTCAAACAGTCTCTGTGCAGCACTTTACAAACTAATAGCATTTAGCATTGCTTTCAGCTAGAATAAGTCAAGGTCACACTATACCGGAATATACATAAATGTAAATGTTAAGTTCAGACAGAAATACAAAGATAACAGTAGACTGTGTGTGTTTGTGCATGCATGCATGCCTGTCCACATACACACACATGCAGCATTTATGTACAGGTTTCTCCTGCTATTCAAAAGCGGAACGTTCCTGTGAAACCCTTTGTCAGCCAAAATGGCATAAAGCAAACAGGTAACTAGCATTAATTTACATGCGAAAAATTTTTGAGCATTCCTTGACCCCAAAAATAACCTATCAGAATAAACCTAGATAAAGCACAGATGCTCAGAGACACAGTTCCAGCGATGGCAGCCTGATGCTGAGATGCTGAGGCTGGTTCCTGGGGGAGGAGCCTGGGTGCCACCCTTACGGCTCGGGTGTGCACTGCCTCTCTGACGACTCAGGGCCAAACCAACACTGAATGCTCTGTCGCTTTTTACCCTTTTTCATAAATGTGAAAATCTTCTTCGAATGTCCTTTGGTTAGCAAAAATAGGTATGTACTAATGTATGTCTTTTGTAAAAGTTAAGCGGCATAAAGCAAAGTTTTGGATAGCAGGTGAAATCTGTATACAGATAGATATAGATACAGATATAGATATCTATATTTATCTCTGTCTATATATATATGAATAAGGATCTTACTAGATTTTCAGTAATCAAAAAAGAAACTCAACTGGATTTTGTTAAAATGCAGAGATGTTATAAAGGCATTTCTTCAATCTATCGACCTAGTGACGCTATCAGAAAAGGAAACGGGGTGTGGGGCTTGTTAGCCATTTCATGCTGTCTTCTCATGATCACCACTTTTCTTCCAGAATGTTCCTAAAACAAATGTATGCCTTGTGGAATTTTACTTGGGATTAGTGTCAAGTTCATCCGTCTGTAATTTATGCCATAAATTTTGTTGTTGTCGTAAGAACACATAACATGGGATCTACCCTCTTAACAAATATTGAAGTGTACAGTACAGTGTGGTTAACTATAAACACAAAGTAGAACAGAGATCTCTAGAACTTAATCATTTGTATAATTGCAACTTCATCCCATTGAATAGCAACTCCCATTTTCCCCTTCCCCCAAACCCTGGCAACCACCATGTGACTCTCTACTTCTGTGTGTTTGACTATTTTAGATTCTTCACCTAAGTGGAATTATGCAGTATTTGTCCTTCTGTGACTGGTTTATTTCACTTAGCTTAATGCTCTCCAGTTTCATCCATGTTGTCACATATGACAAGATGTCATTTTTTAAGGATGAATAATATTCCATTGCGTGTATGCCAAAGTTTCTTTTTCCATTCATCGACCAATGGACTGTTTAGGTTGCTTACACATCTTGACTATTGTGAGTAATAATAGCGGCAATGAACATAGGGGTGCAAATATCTCTTTGAGATCCTAATTTCACTTCTTCTGGATAAATACCCAGGAGTAGGATTGTTGGATTATATGGTAGTTCTGTTTTTTAATTTTTTTTTTTTTTGGTGAGATTGGTCTTGAGCTAACATCTGTTGCCAATCTTCCTCTTTTTGCTTGAGGAAGATTGTCGCTGAGCTAACAGCTTTGACAGTCTTCCTTTACTTTGTATGTGGGACATCACCACAGCAGGGCTTGTTGAGCGGTGTGTAGGTCCATGCCTAGGATCTGAACCCACAAACCCTGGGCCGCTGAAGCACAGCATGCGAACTTAACCACTATGCCACTGGGCTGGCTCTTATTTTTAATTTTTAAAGGAACCTCCATATCTTTCCCATAGTGGCCACACCATTTTACTTTCCTATCAGTGGTGTATGAGGGTTCCAATTTCTCCATATCCTCATCAACAATGATCTTCTGTTTGTTTGATAATAGCCACCCTAACAGATGTGAGGTGACATTTCATTCTGGTTTTGGTTTCCGATTTTCCTGGTTAGTGATGTTGAGCACCTTTTCATATACCTGTTGGTCATTTGTATGTCTTCTTTGGAGAACTATTTATTCAAGTCCTTTGCCCATTTTTAAATGGAGTTATTTGTGTTTTTGCTATTGAGTTGAAGGTATTCCTTATATATTTTCGATCTTGACCCTTATCAGATATATGATTTGCAAATATTTTCTGTCATTCCGTAGTTTGCCTTTTCACTCTGTTGATTATTTCCTTTGCTGTGCAGGATCATTTTAGTTTGATGCAGCTCTGCTTGTCTATTTTTGCTGTTGCTGCCTGTGCTTTTGGTGTCAAATCCAAGAAATAATTGCCAAGATCAATGTCAGGAAGCTTCTCTTTATGTTTTCTTCTAGGACTTTTACAGTTTCAGATTTTATGTTTAAGTCACTGATCCATTTTGAGTTCATTTTTGTGTATAGTGTAAGATAAGGGTCCAAATTCATTCTTTTGCATGTGGATATCCAGTTTTCCCAACACTATTTGCTGATAAGACTGACTATTTTTTCCCAATTGTGTGTTCTTGGAACTCTTGTTGAAGATGAGTTGACCATTTATGCATTGGTTTACTACTGTACCATTGGTCTATATGTCTGTCTTCCTGCCAGCTGCATTTCTATACTCTAACAATAAATTATCTAAAAAGGAAATTAAGAAAGCAATCTCATTTATATTAGCATCAAAAAGAATAAAATACATATGAATAAACTTGTAAAATAGTGAAAGACTTGTAGACCAAAAACTACAAAACATTGATGAAAGAAATTAAAGACGACACAAATAAATAGAAAGACATCTCATATTCAGGGATTGGAAGACAATATTGTTAAAATGTCTATACTGCTCAACACAATCTACAGATTCAATGCAGTTATTATTAAAATTCCAACAACATTTTTTTATAGAAATAGATAAACCAATTCCAAAATTCATTTGGAACCACAAAAAAACCCAAATAGCCAAAACAGTCTTGAAAAATAACCAAGCTGGAGGCATCACACTTCCTTATCTCAAAATATATTACAAGGCTACTGTAATTTAAACAGTATGCAATCATTTTTCATTTTAGCTCGATAATACAAACATTTATGTTTCAACCTTCTAATACTATCCAAAGCTCCTTGGTTTTTAAAAAATCTAATCTCATGTGCAAGTTTTTCTTCCTGTATTATAGAATTTAATTCTTTGGAAAGCAGATGGTTTA
This sequence comes from Equus przewalskii, assembly GCF_037783145.1. Classification (NCBI taxonomy): domain Eukaryota; kingdom Metazoa; phylum Chordata; class Mammalia; order Perissodactyla; family Equidae; genus Equus; species Equus przewalskii. The sequence goes on from NC_091838.1 coordinate 3,834,274, forward strand.
TTAAAATGTTTATCTTTTTCTCACAATATTTGCAGTTCTGCTCTCCTCCACAGACATTTATGCAGTGTTTATGCTGCAGTAGCCACTTAGCTAGGCACTGGGAATACAGTCATTACCACTCTCATTTAACACTTTTCAGTTTAGTAAGGAAACTGGAAGCCAAGAAAACACTTTGGTCTTCAATTTCCTCAACATCAAGTCCTCGTAGTTTCTAAGCTTTATTAAGGGAAAACATGGAAGTAAAAGAGAAATTGCACCACTTATCTTTCCCACTTTTAACTTCTAACAAAGATATTATATGCACTCCAATGCTTGGCAGAATATCTAACTCATAAAAATGTCCAAAAAATTCCTGTAGAACAAATGTTTATTCCTAGCAATCAAACTTACTCATCTCAGTTCTTTCTGTTTGAGCTTACGTCTTTTTGTTGTTTAAAATTTTTGAAAGCTCATTGGCCACACTGGCAATATTCATCCATCCATCCTGGGTTATGAACCCATCCTTTCACATTAGTCCAGTCCCATTTATAAGAGTTCATTGGAGGGCACCCTGGGAGCTAAGTTGTGCCTGGAATGGCTCCCCTGTTCCTAACCAGAAGCACTTTGGAGTGTCAAGTTTTCAGTTTCCAGAGTCTTCTACCCATTCTGCATTATATTTTTAATTAATATCCTGTCTTTACTTTTTTTTTTAAACATTTTATATCTTAAGCTTGGCTGAAACAAATTCTAAATGGCACTGCCTGATTCTGATTCTCCTAAAGTTCCCTTCACCTAAAGGATGTTCTCTCTTGGTGAGTGGAATTAAACTTGGACTGTCCAATCCTTATTCCTTTTCCCAGGTTCTCAGAGATGGTTCTCTTACAAAGGAAAGTTAAGATGCGGATGACCTTTAAGCAGTCATTTAACTTTTGTGGACCCCAGCATAATCATTTATAATATATCTGGATTAACGCTTCTTTTTTAAAAGTATACCACCTTTCATTTTTACTCCAAAATTCATATTCATTGTAGAACAATAGATACCGAAAAGGTCACAAATTATCACAAATAATCCTACTAGATAATCATTTTTAATATTGTAGTGTATAACCTTTCAAGCTTTAGTCTATGAAATTCTATGTGCATATACACACGCACAAACACACAAAAATATGGTCCTATTAAGTATTATTGTACATACTATACATACTGTTCTGTCAAATGAGTTTAGCTTTCACTGAGAAATATATGCAAAACATTTTTGCATCCTATTGACATCATTTTTATTGTTTGCTTAGGTCTGCATTGCATGGATGTTCCAGAATCTGTTTAATGAACATGCTATTATTGAAGATTGTTAGTTTTCTCTTATTATTAGTATAAAAATGTTGCAACGAACATCCTCGTATCCTCGCTTATTTTCCTAGGATGGGAACTACTTCCTAGAAATAGTTTCTAATCCTAAGTATATGTACATTCTTGAAGTATTTTTCCCATACTCTCACAATTATTTTCTCTTTCATATTTTCCAACATGGTAGGTAAAAGATCATCATTCATTTTTATTTCTACCCATTCTACAGAAGTTTATTGAGTATCTACTGTCGAGGTACAGGAGACAGAGGGGTGAACAAAATAGACAAAAATATCCCACCTTCTTAGAGCACATACACTAATAACACATGACGGACAATAGCAAAATCAATAAATTACATAGTATCAGAAGGTAATATATGCATAGAGAAAAACCAGGGAAGAGGTTGAGAGGATTCAATTTTAATAGCAGGCTGGATTCTTTCTCAAGTCACCTCCAACATCTTATAATTCTGAGTCAAGGTACAGACACAGTCAAATGCTCTGCTTTTTGCTGAGCCAATTACGAATCGAGAGAGTTGACATCTATAATTGCAGTTATATTTTATGTATATGCCAGTTATGTGATCTGTTTAAAAATATTATCTTCTACATTTCTCTTACTGGCCAGACCATTGAAATAGAATCCTTCAGCATCAATATTTTGTTTCTCTCTCCATTTTAACCAAAATATCCTTCATGCATATTTCAATCTGCAATGTGGATTCTCATGCAAAATGATGCTTGTCTCTTCCATTGGGCCTTTCTCTCTACCCCTCTTCCCAGCGCTCTATCCTCAAACATTTGTCAATAAAATTTCACAATCCTGCCTGTCACTTTCCATGGAGATTGCTCCAGAATTTAACTGCCATGTGGGCTGATATACAAATACATTCATTCATTCTTTCAGTAAATATTAATAGTCACCTTAGGATTTAAATGCTGTAGATACCAAAGCAAGTTGATCTGCCTTCTAAGCCCCTTTGGGATGAAGACAAACAAATGCTGACAAATTAGGAAGTACTATAAAGAAGATGAACAATAACGTCTAGTGGAGATCATATGGAAAAGGTAGTCAGAAAAGCTTTTCTAAAGAGGTATTACTTAAATTGAAACTTGAAAGATGAGAAAGAGCTACGGGAAACGCATTCTGCTACATCCCGTGCAGGAAGGAAGTACTCAGTGAGTGGAGAAGATGCATAAAGTCTGGTGGCTGTAGACCAACGAGAAGAGGGCAGAGTGACTTGAGATGAAGGAGTAGAGGTAAGTACCAGTGAAACCGTATGACAGCTTGGCAGTCAGGATTTTATTCTGTATCCAATAGTGAGTCAGGAGACATTATGTTTATTTTTATTTTTATAAGATTACTTTGACTGAGGTTCTAGAGAATGGATTGAAAGAGGAGGAAGAGAGACATGACGCCAATTAGGAAGCTAATACAACAGTCTATGTGGGAAATGGCAGAGTAGCTGAGCTGATGGCAATGGAGATAGAAAGCAGTTCATTGAGTGGTTGTATAATTTGAAATAGAATCGATGGTGTGTTAATGGACTGGATTTGGTTATGGGTGTGACAGAGAACGGAGGACCTGGAATGGGCATCATGTTTCTGACTTGAACAAGCGAGAGGATGGATGATGATACCACTATTCAACTTGAGCTCTAAGATTTGAGCTTAGAGAAGCTTGAGTTAGAGAAATACATCTGCTATTCATCAGAATACAGAGTCAGAGGTGAAGCAGACAGAAAGGGAAACTGAGAGAGAGTGGCCGAAACATAGCAAGAGACCCAGGGGAATATAGAGCTGCAGGGAGAGAGAAGTGCTGTGTGTATCAGTAAGAGATCCTCTGAGATGAAAACTAAAATTTGTCCATTCATTTGTCAGCTTGGCCACTGGCAGTGAATTCAACAAGACTTCTTTCTGGAGAGCAGCGGGAAGGACCTCAGGTGACAGTGAGGTTAAGAATGAACATATTCCCACTGAGGCTTCCGCCAAACAATGCCTTAACACAAAGCTGTCACCTGTGAGAGGAGCGTCAGGGATCCAGATTCTGAACAGAGAACTGGAAAAGCATCACAGTCTAGGAGAGGGGTCATTCCAAAAAGACCGTCCATCTAATGAGAAAAAATGGGATTCTTTGAACTGGGCGGAGGAATGCTAAATTTTAAGGTTTTAGAAGCCCTTTTTAGATCATTCAGCCCACCCAGAAGTGACAAGAGTGATGGCTTCTGTTGATGTAATAATTTGAAAGCATTGTAACATATTTAGGATATAGAATTAAAGATACATTGTTAAAGAACAAGGGTATACCAAGGCTGGTATAAACATTTAAGGTGAAGAGAGGTCATAGTATCAATTTTTACTTTATCCAGAATCTGCGAGGTCTTTAATTTTTCCCTGGAAGAAGGATTTGCTTGGTCCTTCAGCATCACATGAAACAAAGCCCGTGAAAACAGTAAACTGTAAGGTGCTCACCAATACCAGTTGCTACCATTATTATCTGATTCTAAAACATTATCAGTCAAAGATCAAAGACTGATAAGCCCTAGTAACACATATTAAAACTGGGCATAAGCAAACATACAATATAACTTGATAGTACGCTTGTGTACATTCACCTATTTTAAATTCAAAACTCGATTCTGACCGACATTTGTATTAAGTCAATCACTATGAAACAGCACTCTGTTCTCGAGCAGTTATATATTTATGCTATTTCAGTGTCTCTTTTAAGAATCATTAAAATCAATGTTCCTGAATTAATATTTTTCAGCAATCTCCAATTTCGTCTAAAATAATCTGTGGCTGGTTGTGAAGACTCAGTGAATTAATTTTCATTTTCCTTCTCAAAGGGAACCTAAATATTTCAGAGGAATATTCTAACAGTTTAAACGTCTTTGGTTACATCTAGTCTATACCTGGATGAATTTTCTTAAAAGAAAAATCAGTGTGAGGAAATGTGAAGAAACGTCTCCATCTTGTGGTCGGAAACTAATAATACAACAGCGGCAGAAAATGGGAGTCAAGTTTTCTGCATTCTTAAGACATTCAGAATTTTATGGGGAAGTCATTCAGAGGGTGAAGCCAGCCATGCTTAACACAAGGCAGGTGCATAAATGCAGCCGCCTTGTGGCACAGCCTGGAATTCCCACATGCAACTCCACGTCAACACGCTCAACGTCAACTTACTTCCTGCCCTCACCTGTGCTCTAACTTAGTGAACCACAAAACGTCCTTCAAAGAACTGGCTGTAATCCTCGATTCCATGCTCTCACCCTGGACTGTCTCCTTAATGCACTTAATGATCTTAATATTAGAAAATTCCTCAAACGCAATTGAGAATTTTCTCCCCACACTCCTCTAAAAGAACTTTTATCAAGGTCAATAATGATCTCAATAGTCAGAGAATATAAATTTAATTCTGGTTAGTGTTGGTGACTTGCCACTGGGCAACTGGGAGACCCACGGGATAAAATCTCTTTTAAAATGCTAATTTGGGGATGTATTAATTTCATAAACACATCCATCCTCACCACTAAACTTCCTATAGATAGCTGGGAATGTCCTTTACAATAGAACATGGGTAGTTAATCATTATTTCATGTGGTGAACTAGATCAAAATAATGTTTCATGCTTTTAGAATAGTATTATAATTTGACTCATTAATTCTTTACCAAATGAACAGCCTGCTCCCATTGAAGGTTTAAAAAATAAAATAAAAGAGCAAATCTAACAGCATCCTGTAGCCGAGGAATGGAACTGAACTAATATTTGACAATGGAACACAACTTAAAGCAAGCTCTTTCTTCAGGGCAACATTTAAATTTCTGTTGGATCTACCATCACTATTACCATTTATTTATGAGAATTGTATCTATTGTAGGCATAACTTTTAGTTAGTTGTAAGTATCTTGGATTTTTAAGCATATGTGATGTGAACAATGCCTTAAAAAGAGATATCCCCTTAAATTTTACACGACTATCTATCTCAAAGGTGTAGAGTCTGTCTAATTCTTATTTTTCAAATTATTTATTATTGAAGACTTCAGATCTTACAAGAATAAATCAATCTACTAATAGTTATTTTACATACAGGTAACAACTTGGGTTATATATCTCCAATCTTATGACTGGAGACACGGAGATGTCTATTTTTCAAACTAAAAAAAGTGTTTCTGCTTTCTTTATCTCTCATTATTTCCTACATGCACTTTTCACCATCCGTAAGACTTTGCGTTGGCAGAATCTACACACCACACTGGTGCTTTGATTTTTCCCACAGGACAGCAAGGAAAACAGACAGGGATTTGTTTTATGGCCTTTGAAAGGGACTTCTCCGGGCTGGCCCAGAGGCACAGTGTTTAAGTTTGCATGCTCCACTTCAGCAGCCCAGGGTTCGCAGGTTTGGATCCTGGGCACAGACCTACACATCACTCATCAAGCCATGCTGTGGCAGCCTCCCACATACAAAACAGAATAAGACTGGCACAGATGTTAGCTCAGGGACAATCTTCTTCAAGCAAAAATAGGAAAATTGGCAATAGATGTTAGTTCAGGGCCAATCTTACTCACCAAAAAAGAAAAAAGAAAGAGACTTCTCTAGAATAATTATATTAATGCCCAGAAGACTCTGTTGAGCACCTGGACACTCCCACCCTAAGGACATTCTTCTTCTCCTCAAGTTTGTTGCTGCCATTTTTCCAGGCAATGATGCCTCACTCTCTAAAACCTGCTCAGAGCTCAGTGGCCTTGATTAGATCCCAAAATTTTTCAGCACATGGAACATAGTCTGGCCCAATAAATAATAAATGTTCATATCTGAGAGTGAATTCTGAGCTCAAAGAAAATCACACTTGGGATTTCTTTGACATTAGCAATAAAGCAAACACTTCTATATTCTTCCTAGAATAAATTCTGAACAAGCCTTTCATGCTGAAATACAACTTGGGATGAGGTATTCCCTTGCTTCTATCCAGGTTATTACCACCCACTGCTCTCTTTGCTTTGTGGAATCAAAACCTCTTTCTCTCATTCCTGCAACAGCAAAGCTCCCATTTTCACTCGCTATGACTTTTGTCTTGAATTGTTTCCTCCGCAATTCTGTTATTGATGAAATAATATCCATTCACTGTGGCTTCTCCGGATTAACTCCATGCATGCAAGGTTTCAACTCAAATATTTAAATTAAATTATTGATATTATTAAGAATAATTATGCAGATATAACCTCATGATTAGCAAGTGCTTGGCCAAGGGGTCAGAGGAAATTAATTTCACAGAAGAGGGACTTGAAAATGATGGGTAAATGGGCACTGTAAGAATGTAGGAATCCACGTGGGGTTGGCATTACACATATTCATAACAGTCATGCCTGAGAGGGTGGGTTTGAATTTAGAACTCATCCTTTCCAGTCCACTACCTGGAAAGCACTTACAAAGTGCACCACCTAGGGGCTGGCCAGGTGGTGCAGTGGTTAAGTTCGCACGTTCTGCTTCTCCACGGCCCGAGGTTCCCCAGTTCGGATCCCGGTTGTGGGCATGGCACCACTTGGCAAAAGCCATGCTGTGGTGGGCGTCCCACGTATAAAGTAGAGGAAGATGGGCATGGATGTTAGCTCAGGGCCAGTCTTCCTCAGCAAAAAGAGGAGGATTGGCAGTAGTTAGCTCAGGGCTAATCTTCCTCAACAAACAAACAAACAAACAAAACAAAGGGCATCACCTAGATCCAGAGCAAGACAGGGTTACTATATGTCGCGGTGATTTCTGCAGTGTGCTCCATGGGCCTATGACCTGGGCAGGCACACAGGGCCCTGCCCCCTGCCAAGAAGGACCAGCACTTGATTTAATGCTCTGCAGTTTAGAAATTACTAATATCTTTTGAACCAGGGGCTCTGCAGTTTCATTTTGCAGTGGACCCTGCAAATTATATGGCCGGCTCTGACCAGCACTGGCAGCCTGAGAGCTTTTCAGAAAGGTGGCCTCTCGGGCTCCACTCAGACCTTCGGAATCTGCATCTAATGAGACCCCCAAGCGGCTGGTGTGCCCGCTGTTTCAACAAGCACTGATGGAGGCAGACCAGAACTCAGTCTGCATCTTCGCTTTGCCCATTCCTGTGTGAGTCTGGGCAGACCACATAACTTCCCTGAGTGTCAGAGTCTTCGCTTGCAGGATGGGGATAAAAACAGTTGCTAAATTAAATAATACATGTATAACACAGCGCAGTGACAGGCACATGAGAAGTGTTCATATATATCAGATTAGGAGTATCATTATTTTCACGCGATGGCCTCACCACTTCCACTTTGCTGCTTCCGCAATTATTGGCAAAGTAGTCAAAGGCTTAAAGTGCTGCCTAACTTGCTCTCAAATACATTTCTACTTAATTTTAAGGACTATTGTTTGTCTAATGCTAGTCATATTTATGAATGAGTTTCTTCTCCCCCTTTTTAGTAAGGTAGGTCTCTCTTTCATTTACGGAGAGACCGTAAGCAATTTCCCTGTGTTTCTCATCAAGACACCAGTTCCCTCTCATCACAGGCCCTTGGAAACAGCGCCAGCCCAGTCCAGCCTGCAGCAAACTCCTCTGGGAGCACACCGACTGGCCTCCGCCCAGGCCTACTAGCTCAGAATCTCTAGGGCTGTGGCCCTGGAAACCTAATTTTTAATAGTATTTTCATGCAATAATTCTTTCATATAATTCAATTTACAAAACATTACTCTAGGGAGTATCTCTAGTCATTAAAACGCAGTTTCAATGATTCTGAAATCACAGTATTTGATAAGTTAGGAAGACATTTTTATAACTTTTTTTGCTTTGCACTACTCAGTGGCTCAGTTATGTATCGTTCTATTTTTTATTCTTTTCCCAGCCTTATGAGGTATAAGTATATAGTTTAGTTGATTGAGCCCAGTTACCAATTATCTACACTGAACTGCTGTCTCCTCCGTTACTGTGTAGGCTCAGAAAATTTACTTAACCTCTCTGTGTCTAAATTTCCTCATCTAAGATGGGGATAATAATAGTAGCTCCGTTGTTGATTGCTTGAAAGAGTCAATACACAGTAAAAGGTTCAGGGATGTATATTTTTCACCAAGTTATCTCTTTTATGTTTCTGCTGTGTTTTTAACTAAGAGTTCCCCGACCTAAAATTGATTTTTTTTTAAAGGGATTCATTTTAAGTCCTTGTGAAAATAGAGGCTTTAGAGTTTGTGACAGTAATTCTGTAAGACAAGCGCAACTCTGCTCATTTTAAATCTTTTATATTGAAATTCTCTGTTTACTTACATATTTTATATTTCCCAGCATTTGATTAACTTCTTTACGTAAAGCGACCCTTAAGCCCCTAATCTTTTCGGGAGCTTCTGCCTTCCGTGAACTTGGAACAAGTAAGCACACTCCGCAGCCACCTTCAAAGGGAAGCGGGGACATAATCCATTTTGCACAGTAAATTTTACTACCATAACTGAGTTATATTCACTGGAAAATACGAGCAATTTACATGCGGTGGCAAGTTCTTCTTTGCACGGTATCATTATGGATTCATCAGCATGCATTTTAAAATGACATTAGCAATGCTGTTCCGAGCATACTGAATAGAACTCGTCTTCCTCTTTTTATCCCTTGTTTATTCAGAGGACATTGAAACGACTTTTGTTGTTTCCCCGTTTGCACCAAACCACGCAGAGTGATGCGGCACCCACCTAGCACAGTGTTTACATTCTCCTAAAGTTTTTATACTGTTGCGATAAAAGAAAAGAAAATTAGATACCTCAGATAAAAGAATCATATTCTCTCAAAAAGAATACTGAAGCCTATGAATCTTTAGAGCCACTGCCTGTCTCCTTCGGGAGCAGGAACAGGCTGGATCTAGCTTCTTTCTCATAGTTCCTTCCCAAAGCAGGTAATGGCTCTTGTTGGCTTCAAAAATGCCTGAGTGTCTTGCGCTGGCTCATAAGCGAGTGCCATACAGCCACCAAACGGGAGACGTTGTCCCAGGGAAGTATCACAAGTTATCTAGCGTTTTCTGTTGTGATTTTGGGACTTTTCCCATACTAGGAACTGAAATAACCAGGCATTCGTGAATTGGTAATACACAGACAACCACATGGGCCGCTTTTGATGCTGTTTCTGTAACAAATAACATTTTTTTAAGTCTCATAAATGACAACAGAGTCAGAAATCATAAAGAAAATAAATATATTTGACTACTCAAAACAAACAAAGAATTCGCCAAATAGAAAGCTTCTATGTGGCAAAAAAGACAAACCACAACCTGAGAGAAAAAGTTCAGTGTACGGTAGAAAACGGGCTAATAGCATTACAATGAAAGAACCCTTATGAGTAAGACAAATACACAGCACAAAAACTACAAAAAATAGGAAGAGTAAATTTACATTAAAAAAAAGAGACAAATAGTCAAAAACATAGGAAAAAATGTCCCAGCTCACAAATGCAAATTCCATATTTTGTCTATCAGGATGATAGTGCTTCGTATTATTGGGACGTGAACCCAATACAGATGTGGCTATAATCAGAAAGTTTCTAAATTCGCCTCAGCATTATAACATATGTACAGTATAGAGAAAATATGGATTAATAAACTATTATGATAAAGAGACTGTAGGACAAAATATTTCTACAAACAGAAATGTAATATGCAAATACTTAACAGGCTATTTGAGCACATAATTATTGCATTAATCAAACATGTTATAGATTCATTAATTACTATAATCAATCATTCAATTTAATGATATTTATTGAGTGCCTACTGTGAACCAGGTGTTGAGGAAGGGAGACTGACGAAAATATGCAGATATAATCTCAACTTTGATGTGTGTGTGTGTAATGCCTAAGGCCTAATTATAACTGTCATGAGAGCTAGGGACAGGGTGGCCATCTGGTCAGTGCCTGCTCAAGACTTTCATGGTGTTAAAACTGAAAGTCCCGAATTCTGGGAACCACCTCAGTCCCAGAAAAAAAGCTGGGACATTGTCACCCTAGGAAGAAAAACACAGTGCTGGCAAAATGGAAAAAAAATGAGTATATCAGATTTTAGTTTCTATAAAATCAATCACGTTACCTCTTTGATGTACATAATAACTTCTAGGAAGTTATTGACACTTTCTACACCTCAAACCACAGGCTGTTTACTGGAAAACCCTATGTGAATAAAATATTTCGAAAAAGCACTCAATGGTCTCTTTTTAAAATACGATCTCAGTACTCTGCAAGGTAGAATAAACTGTGATAAAATAACACCATGAATATGGGCATTAACATCAAATACTTAGAACAAAAGGCACTCAAGTAGCAACAAGACACCTATGGCCAGATCTTAGTTTCAAATGCCATCCTCCATTCAGAAGAACATGAGCTCCTTGGAGAAATGGCTGATTCTAGAATTGGGGCAGAAAATAGACAATATGAGCCTGGAACATCTTGTAGTTTGAGAGAGTAAGGAAGTGCTACAACAAACACCCCCACAAACACTCACACACACAAATACACACATGCATTGATGGGGATACGCCAAAAAGCACAAGAACCAAGTGAAAGAGCTCCCAGTGGCCAAAGTTGGAACAATTTGAGTAAGAAAATAAATAAAGTAATATTGGATTATAACTCCAAAATCAAATACGTATCCATGACTCCCTTTGCTGGAGTCAAGTTGATTCTGACTCCTAGCCACCCTGTGTACAGCAGAGCAGAACCCTGCCTGTTCCTTTTGCTTCATCCTCTCATCTTTTGGCACTGTATCAGGCAATGCTCCACTGCTATTCAAAGGGTTTTCATGGCCAGTTTTCACAGAAGTGGGTGGCCAGGTCCTTCTTCCTTGTCTGTCTTAGTCTGGAAGCTCCGCTGAAACCTGTCCATCATGAGTGACCCTGTTGGTATATGAAATACTGGTGGCTTAGCCTTCAGCATCACAGCAACACACAGCCACCACAGTATGACCACTGACAGATGGGTGGTGTGGTTCTCTGACCAGGAGATGAACCCAGACTCCAGGGTAAGAATGCCAAATCCTAACCACTAGACCACCAGGGCTGGCTTCAAGACAACATACTGATATAAATAAATAGCTGAATAAGTTTATACATGCAGGAGAAGAATTCCAAATAAATTATGTAGATACTCCATCCTAAAGGAGAGAGGGCATAACTCCCCACTCTTTAAGTATGGGCTTTGCATAATGACTCCCTTCCAAAGAATGCTGTACAGAAAGGGGCTCAGGGAGAGCAACTTCACAGTGGAGAAACCTGACCAACACCACTGCAGTCAGCTGATCAAGATCAGCATCAACAGTGGTAAACATGTTGATAGTATGTGCCCTTGACATGATGTGATGAAAATGGTACTTTACCTCTGAGGTCCTCTTTCCAAAAACCTATAATCCTGGTCTAATTGTGACAAAAACATCAGACAAAATCCCACAGAAAGGCATCTTACAATATACCTGACCAGTACTCCTCAAAACTATCAAGGTCATCCAAAAAAAAAGGAAAGTCTAAGAAAATGTCACAGACAAGAGAATCTTAAGGAGACATGACAATTAAATATAATGTGGTGTCCTGGATGGGATCCTGAAACAGAAAAAGGGCATTAGGTAAAAACTAAGGAAATCTGAATAAACTATGGATTTTGGTTAATAATAACGTAGCAATATTGGTCCACTAATTGGAGCAAATGTATCAGACGTTAATAATAGGGAAAACTGTTCATGGGGGGTGGCTGGGATTATATAGGTACTTTGCAGTATCTGCTCAATTTTTTCTATAAACCTAAAAAGGCCCCCTCAAAATATTTTATTGATTTAAAAAATTCAGTATAGTAGCAGGCACTAGTTATAGTGAATTTGTGCCTCCTAGTAAATAAATTTAACATGCGTATTTACATCTACTGGGTTCAAGGGTTTGGGTTTCAAGAGACGGATGAGAAAGGAAAAGGAATTCTCATTTACTGAGTTCCTAATACAAGGCAGCTCTGATGATAGGGACTTTCACATATATCAGTATCTTTAATTCTCATACTAACTCTGTGAAGTAGACACGATTCCCATTTCACAGATGAGGAAACTGAGGCTGAGAACCTAAGTTGATCAAGGAGAACCTGTAAAGTAAGACACTCGGTTTAAATGGGAGGTGTGTGACTTCCGGCCCCCTGACTCCCTCTACCCTCCAGGCCTCCTACAAATTGGAAGAGATTTAACAGACCTTGTAGAATCTTCTGAGAACACAGATGTCTTGGTTGTATACAATGGGCAGCAAAGACTGATGAAACTCAGAAATTTCTGCCAGCTTGGTCCTCAGACATGGGAGGAAGAACAAAGAATTGGAAAGGTCACTGGACTCTGAGCCACAGGCCTGGTCTGAAGTTCTTTATTCCAGTACCAGCTGTGAGATCTGGGGTAACCTGCCTCTACTCTCTGGCCTTGAGACTCCATATCTGTTTAAAGAAGGCCGAATAGACTGCACACTCCTTGAGTGGAGGGGCTTGGTCTGATGGTGTGTGTAACCCCAGCACCCAGTGCGGTGCCTGACCCACTGCATGTACGCGACACATCCCTGCGGATTAAGCCGAACCGAGGAATTGCGGCAGAGCTGGGTCCAGGACCAGGGTCCTCAACAGACCTTTCAGAGGCAGTCTGGCAAAGAAGTGTTAGAGCAGGTAACAGAAAACCTGTGTCCTTCCTACAAAATCTTGGGGATCTATGAATTTAGGACAAGCACACTTTATTTCCCTTTAAGAACCTGCTAATAGTTTAAGAGGATCATTCTCAGAAGAGGAAATGGGAACGACCTTGCATGGGAATGTGAAACTACGGCACAGGATGTGAAAGCCGGCAGCCCTGGGCAAGCAGGACAGGGGTGGCAGGAGAGAAGGACAGGATTGGGACTGCAGGTCCAGGGAGACTGGACTCAAGGGACAGCGGGGCTGGGCAGCTGCAGGACTCTCGGAAGCTGAGAAAACAGCAATGCTATCACAGTCCAACTCCAGTATTTGCAGGGAGGGGAACAGAAGGTAAAGAAGGTGCTGTGGGGGCCTGAGCCACTCTCTTCTCATCCTAGACCCAGTCCTGCATGCAGGGATCATGGCAAGGTGAGTACACCTTGGCCCATACCCAAGCTCTGGCCACAACTCCACAGCCCCCACCAAGAGGTCCTTGGGTGACCTTGCGCTTAGAGTTGCTCACCACCCTCGAGAGAATGAACCTGGAAGAGAGGCTCCAGGCCCTTGGAGCTGGCATGGGGCCTTTGGATACGGAATTTGGGGGTCCTGTGGTTTCAAAGTGGTACTCAAGGTGAGTCCTTGGACTGCGGTTGTCCGTAAACTATGTGTTCCTGGAACTCAAGGGCATATGTACAAAAATTGAGGGCAAGAGCTGAGAAACTTTACAGCAACTTGACAGAGTAATTTTATGCCTGTTGAAGCTAAGAATAAACAATTAGAAGTCTGTAATTCAAACATCCTTTGAAATAAACTTTATCTTTCTAGGAATTTATTTTTATTGCATTTTATCAAAGTATTGATCCTCAACAGAGTCGGGGAAGAAACTGGTCCTTCGCCCTGGAGAGTTTGAGAAACACCTGTTGAGGAGAAGAATGCAGCTTCCAAGCAGGCACACACCAGGGGAGGAGAAAACTGTGGGCGGAGGACAGAGTGGAGCTCTCTAAAGCTCAGCATCCAGGGCAGGTGAAGCTGCTGCTCAGGTTGACCGAATGACCTTGCTTTCTACGGTTTCACAACGGATGAGAGTGGAGCTCACACAATGATTGGCGGTTCTCTCTAGCTATGGGCTGGGGATGCTGGAACACATTTAAGAAGATTGTTGGATAGCTGACCTGATTCACATTTTAAACAGAAATATGCTTGCTGGAACGGCTTTTGTAAATCAGAAAGTTTATTAGCGTAATGGATGAATATTATTGGTCAAGTGTTTGTGGATGAATCAGCTTCATCCATAATCATACGAAGGAAAAAAAGGCTTCAAACTAATGGTCTTAATATGATGCCCCCACAACGCTAATTCTGGATCTTCTAAGTGCCCCAGCATAATGCAACAGCAATCATGTATAGAATGTTCTAATTCTTAAAGAGACTGCTAGACCATTTCAGGACAATCTGGATCGTGTCTTATTCTGGCTATTGATTGCAATTTTTGTGGTCTCAAAGCCATCTTTAACTGTCTGCCAATTTAACACCTCTCAATTTTGACTTGGAAATTATGTAATTAATATATACTTTCACCCTTTGTATGGGTTTTATATTTACGTATATGTGTATATCTGCATATAAAATTATATTTCCTTAAAATTGATCTATCACCAACGTTTCAATCTTTCAGTATAAATTACTTTTATGCTTTTTATGAGGTTATTACTGAGTCAAACAGTCATTAGCTAGGTGTATATTGAAATTAAATAGGAGTTAAAAAAGCCTTAGGAGGCCTGTTTCTTCTAAATATAAAATGAATTTTGTTAAAAATAACTAAAAAGAGAGATTTTCAAAATCTTTGGTAAATGGAATTTTAGAAGGAACAGGATTGTTGAAGTCATGGATAAATTTCTTTGTGTTAATGATAAAACAGCATCACGTGAAAGTTTCAAAGCTATACGTGTTTGGGAAAACAGTAAGAAAATTGTTAGTTTCTCTGAATATATTGAGAAAATACATATTCCACATTGCATGCTTCTCAACACTTCCATAAATAACTCTATTATTAGAGCACGCCAGTTTCTAAAGACCATTCAGATGTACTGTACGACTCCACTTATTCCCACAATACCTGTATAGGACGGGCAGAGTAAAGAGTTGATATCCCTGTTTTACATATTTCAGAAGCATGAGAAAAATGGTCAGCCAGTGACCCGGTCAGCCAGTGACTCACCAGCACCCCGCCAGGCCTGCTGACCTGGCCACTGTCCTTTCTCCACTATTCGCTAAGACTCCTTCCCCCTCAATTACCGTTTTGCTAAATCAATATTTTGCTGATTTATCTCTAACCTGGAACATAAGAGTTGCATTTCTGCAATTTAAAAATCAATTTAAGGATCTGAATCATATTTAATTACCAAAATTGTCATTACAGACGTTCCTAAATTTAGTATCAAATTACTGCAAATCACATCTATACTCTGGCCAGACAGGGTCAAAGGACATTAAGTAGTTGGTCTATAAAAATGTAATACATATTGCTTCTTTTTCATGTTCTACTGCTTTTTAGGAGAAAGGAGAGGGAAGAAAAGGGAAGCAGAAGAGAAGGGAGAGGAAAACTTGGGAGACGCCTAGGAAGGAAAAAAAAGGACAGAAAGGTTGTTTTAGTTTTATTAAACTGAGTTAAAATTTAAAAAAAAATATATTCTAGAACAAGTAAAATGTAGAAGTCACGTGCAAAACACACTAGATTTATCATCTATCATCACACACACACACCACACACCCCAATAGTTCACCACTTCCACAAGGACAGCACTATTTTCCCAATTTACAAAAAAGTTTTAACTGAAATAAAATACTGGTAAGTTGTTACTATAGGTAGGAGCAGAACTGGAACTGAATTCTGTGACTCCTAATCTGTCCACCATACCACACTGAGTCTTTTCCCCTTATACAATGGCCTTAAATATATATATATGCATAGCATACTTCTCCTTAATGACTAGACTTTTTAAATAACTCTCCTTGCAAAAAATATGCATCATCACATGACAACATCTATTAACTGTACAAAAACATAGGGCCATGTGTAAGAGCCCCTGGCCATGCAACACTGGGTCAGGTAACATTTAAAGCATACGTCAGTCATATTTGAATTATGTGCATCCAGCAAAAGCCCCTCCACTTTGTATAGAAGAGCTTAAAATTTATTAGTCCCTTCAAGGGAGAATTAAACAACATTCAACTAAATGATTCAGGACTTCATGTTAAGTGACTGTCTGTATCCACAGAATGGTACCAGGCTCTAAAGCTATGTCCTCATGTTTTCTAATTAAAACAACAATAAAAATAACCCTCAGTCTTGCTCAATTCAAAGATTTGAGACACACAAGCAACCAAACACAAAATTTAGGAGTCATTCTGAGGAGCAAGGTTACTCATAATTATGGCATGTTCCTGCTCAAATAATTGAGGGATTTTTGGTGGCAGTGATATAGTCTATTTCCTATGATTGAAGAAACTAGCAAACTTCCCACCTCAGTTTCCCATCAGTTTACCAGAGAAATCTTTGGGAAAGATGGAGGATATCAGTCAACAGCATTATAAAGAAAGGGAAGCTATCTGATGTGTGTATGAGGCGCCAGGAGAATCACGGGAATAGGGAAGCACACAAAACAAGTGGGGATGTTATGCAGCAGAGAGCAATGGAGACAATGGGGCCAATGTGGGCGTAAAACCTACTGCCCTCTCCATAACATGTGCTGAGGAGGAGCTGGGAGGGGTCATGGCTTAGAATGGACACACGTATGAGGCTGGTCTGTATATGGAGTACCTGCAGACTAATGAACTCCGCCAAGGGCTCTGGCTACGTAAGCTTGGCTCTGGGAGGCTGAACCTGGCAGCAGGGGCATTTCAATAGAAATACTGATGTCAACTGGCCATCATAATTCCATCTTTAGGAGGAGGTCAGAATCCAGGGTTGTGTTCCCCCACAGTGAGGAAGTGGTATGCCATGTTATTGAGGCAGGAGTTAACGCTGGTTGGGCCAACAGCTGAGGGAGGGAGCATACGACTGCCAGTGGACCTGAGCATTTACAGGGCTTGTCCCTGGCCCAGTAGAACCTAGGTTTGGAGCAAAAGGACTAATAATGGATCCAATGTACAGAATGATACTGTGGCTCCTGACATGGACCCGCCTACCCCAGTTGGGATCACCTCAAGAACTGAACATGGCTGAGGCTGTAGATTGGGAACATTGGCTATAAGTGAGAGACTCTGCAGAAGTCAGAGGCTGATGGGAATGAGCAGCAGGTTATCCATGGGCAATGTGCAGTGAAGACAGGGAGACAGCACAGTGGTGAAGGGTGGAGTCTGGGGACAACAACGATGACGGCTGTGGTGACAGTACCTACCTCAAAGGCCTGTCAAGAGGATTAAATGTCAGTTTTTGCGGACTGCTTAGAATAGCGCCTAGTCTTTAATAAGCCATATTAGTTTTTGTCAATAGAGAGGGATGAAGATCTTTGGATTAGAACACAGAGATACACAAGCCAGAGGTTGTGTCCTGAGATAGAAACCCAAGTAACAGGTACTGACTTAGTTTAAAGATAGTGTTCTTTTATTGGAAATCCTTAAATGAAGCTTGTCAGTTAGGACTGTCCCCCTATTTCACATTCAAAGGGGAAAAAAAAAAAAAAGAGAGAGAGAAAGAGCACTTTGCCGGAAAAGTTAAATGTTCTCAAAATCAATTTCTGAGACTTCCCTTGATTTACTTTATAATAAAAATTCACCTTTTCAAGGATAATGGGAAGCTAGATTTTAGGAAGGTAATGGAACAAAAATTGTGTATGCAAGTAGAATGTTTGAAGAACTCAATGTCCCAAGATCATTTCAAAAATACCAAATCGTTACCACATGGTGGCACCAGAGTGCTTTCCAAAGATTCACCTTTCTGCCTTACATGTTTGTATTCGCTGTTTTCCCTCATCCATCTCATATAATAAGCAAAAGCTACACAGCATTCTTCATCCTCCAAAAGGGAATAGGAAACATGACAGTTAAGTTTCTCTTGGTAACAAATCCCGAACGTGGCACATCGATGGATTTCAAATTGACATGAGGTTAAGAATAGATGGAAAACAACCCTATTAAAATGTGCTACAATCTCAGAGACAATAACTTCTTAAAGAGTGTGTGGTACATCTCCTTGTATTGGCAATATGTTTGTTTCAGAAATACCTTAAATGCTTTGTAGAAATTCAAATGAGGAGTATGCAGGAATTCTTGCAAGGAAGTACAGTACAGCCTGCTGGTAGAAGCAGTAAAAGGGGACTGGATTTTTGGCCCTAGGAGTGCAGATAGCCTTTGGTATTTCACATCAAGATCACATTTGCACATAGGGCCTCAGATTCTTCCTTCTTGCATGTGTTAACATGTGCCCTTTATGTAAGTAGCAAAGGTTTAAGATCAAAGTGGTTGAGATAAACAAAAAGGGAGCCAAAATGGAGATCCTGTATTGACAGACAGTAAGCCTCATGTTGCTCAGTGTATTTTCCAAACTTTTACCGCTCACAAGCAACCCCCAATAAAACATTGGAGTAAGTGGGACATGGAAATTCATTACGTATCATTAGAGGTTTGAAGAGATTGGTCTAAAGCTGTGCTGTTAGGAGAAGGGCAGTCTGTTTTATAGGAGGAGAAAAATATCCACCTTCTTTCGAATTGGTCGGAGAGAGCTGTGCAGGAGGAAGGAGCTGTGCATTAGCTCTCTCATTCAAGCTGTGGCTCCACGAAGGGGCTGAGCTCCAGGTCCTGCCTCACAAAGGGTAGACAAATGGATAGAAAATGCCAGGTGGGACAAGTGTTATTAAAAGTAATAATAATGATAAACAAAAAACTGGGAAAGAGGGTCTGCAGCAGGGAAGGCAAGGTTTGCCCTAACGGGGACTCGGGGAAAGCATTTCTCGAGAGGTAACAGGCTAGCAGAGACTTGAATGCCGTGACAGTGAGCCACACAGAGATTAAATTTAATCAGATCATAACAAGAACAAATCTGTCGCCCACAGTGCAGATGTCCAAGTATGTCCCAGAAAGCATCACTTATTATTTAAGTCTAGTTTTCAAAATAAGGGCTGCACTTGCTCTGCAGTCAGCCAGGTGAGGGGTCAACCACATCCTCGCTCTTTCACTTACTCAGGTGGCAACCTGGGTGACTTACCTGCCCTCTCTCACCTCTGTTCTCTCTGCTCTAGAGTGGGCAGGACACTCACAGTGTGATTGTGAGGCCAAGCAAAATCTCACACCCACGGCAGAGTCCTTCCTCCCTCTTCTCCCTGAGTCTTTCCATATTTTCTCAACTATCGTATAGGAATAGTAGTACAATGTCACAGTTCTTCATCCATGCATTTATCCAGTAAGGATGGATTAGGTTCTAATTCAATACCAGGTTCTCTGCTAGACACTGCTGATATAAAGATGAGTAAGTCCCAGTATAAACCTATAAAGAATTTAGTCTAATGGTGGAAATGAACAAGTAATTACATTAGAATGTGATGGATGCTATCAGAGCTACTCCCAGTGAGAGATGAGAAGATAGAGAACGGGTACTAACCCGTTTCCCAAAGGAATTTGAAAGAAGACTAGAATTTAACCTGAAAAAGGTATAAGGAAGCTTTTTAGGTAATACTAATTATAATAATAGTAATAATAATCCTAAAAAGCACATACAAACAAGAGGCAACAGAGAGTCTGTCACTTTTGGGGGGAATTACAAATAGTTCATTTTAGCACCAACCCTCTCGCTTCTTATTTTCTTCCCTCACTGGCCTTCTGACAATTTCTAGAACCTGCCCAATTCATTACCTCTTCAAGACATTTGTAATTGCCAGTCTTTATGCCCAGGATATTCTCACCCTCAACACTTAACGTGGCTGAGTTCTTCTCATCCTTTGAGATTCAACTTAAATTTCATCTCTGTGAGACTTTCTCAGAGCAGGCAATACAAACTACTCTCCCCATCATTATTCTCAATGATAGAAATCTATTTCTTGTATTTTACTCACGACAGGCTGATCTCATTTTGTTGACTTTTTAAGCTGTCTTACTTAAGTTGTCTCCTACTCAACTGCAAGCTGGATGAGGGTCAGGAAGTCTGTAACCGTGGCAGTCAGCCTGGCTCTCACCCATATCACACACTTAGGAACTATTTCTTTAGTGGGTAAATGGAAATGGATGCAAAGAATAAGAAATGAATGCAAAGAATAAGATGGCTAGAAAAATGACCAGATAACTAAGCAGAGGTCAGAAATGCCATGTTAAAAATTTGCACTAAATCTTCAAAACTCTGAGAAATCCTTAAAGGGTCTCAGCAGACATTGGCACCAAGGCACTTTTATTATAGAAAGTCACTCTGCTACGAATGTAGGGAATGAGGGCAGACTAGAGTCAGGGAGACCCTCCCAGGCCTGCTGCCGTAATCAAGTAAGAAATGCTGCAAAAGCTTAGGCTCAGTCAGTGGCTGTAAGGATGGAATAAATACATTCAAGGGTTATTACAAATGGACATAATTTGGTATCTGACTGGAAATAAGGGGAGAATGTAAAGAAGTCTAAATGCACTTCTAGATTTCTGACTTGGACGAGTAGATAAGAAAGCACGATTTGTATAGAAAGATGAGAAATAGGGACTGAATGCTTTGAACCTGAAGTGATTGTTGGATATATTTCGGTCTAGAGTGCATGGGAATTGCAGAAAGTGTAAGAAAGGGTCTGCAGAGGAAATGCAGTGTGTTAACCAGTTATTCCAAAACCAAGACTCAGTAGGGCCATGCAAATTAAGGCCAGCAAAAGCGTCCAAAGGAGGAAGACAACAAGAGCATCATAGCATCAGAAGTTTAGCTTACAGGTGGATTTTGTTGTTATTTAAGTTTCTGTTCTGCTGCAGATAACAGAAAACCTGCTTTACAATGGCTTCAACCAACAGGGCGTCATTCTTCCCCCTTAACAGTAAGTATGGATGGAGAAAGACAGCTGCCACTGATGGTGAGCAACTCACCCAAGGTCTATGGAACTCTCTCGTTTTTCTCTCATGTTGCAAGATAGCAGCAGCAGCTTTGGCCATTGCATCTGTGTTTAAGGCAGGGAGATGGGGTAGCGATGAAGGCATAGGGATGACGGGGTAGGGATGATGGAAAAGCATCTCTAGGGGAGGTATTCATCTGCCACAGCACTGAACACATTTTGGTTTTCCCCTTCTCTGTCTTTGCTTTCGCTAGGCATGGTAGCTTATTGGTAAATATGATAGGTTTGGGGACAACAGAGACAGGCTCCACTCGTGACTGTCTATCAGACTCACGTCACAACTGCTCTGAACCTCCAGTCTCCTCCCCTGTAAAATGGGGGCAATTTGTTATAAGATTAAACTTTGATAATATATAATATACTTTAGTGAAGTAATAATATCTAGCACTAAGATATAAGTGGTATCAATATTAATAGTATTCTGTCTGTAAATATCAAATGCATTTATATTATTCTCTTAGGTCTGCCATGCCTTCTTGAAGGGAAGAATCTTCTTGAGGGAAAGAACAACATCTTAGATCTCTGCATATCTAAAATTTTCTATAACCTTGTTTTATACATTATAGGAACTACTAAATGTTTCCTGAACCTGGTATTGAATTTAATTAAATTCTTGATGATAACCAACAGGACCATGATGACAGCAGCACCAGGATGCAAACTGTTGAACAGAAACACACGAAATATTACATCTAACACTTTCCCCGATATAAGTGGACATTTCAGCAGGCTCTGCTTGATGTTTATTTCTAACATCATGCTGTCAGTTTGTTCAGGATGGTGGAATCAGGTTCATTCCAACAATGAGGTTTTGTGTTAAAAGAAAAAAAATGATTACGAGAGTAATTTTTTCAAACTCAATCCTCATTCCTCTCAATCATATCTGAATGAGCCTGGCATAGTTCTGCTCCAACAGATGGGCTGTGCGTGGCGCCCCCAAGGCCTGCAAGTTCACTGCGAAATCTGGAAGGAAAGCAAATGTCAGCAACGAGGGTCCTCCTAGGAAAACATTTTGCCTCAAATACCAACCTCTCTTTACCTATTAACTTCTTATAGAGCAGACCTTTCTACACAGTGTGCAAAAGCAAGAGTGTGTGCTCAGCACGCAAATGACAGAGAGAGGATGGCCGCTAGATAAACTAGACAAGTCAAGGCGAGGGAAAGAGTCCAGCAGAAATCAAAAATGGAGGAAAAGAGCTCACGATCAGTCCACGATTTGTACAAAACAGAACCAAATACTTCAGCTCAGCCCCCGGAGAAATGCTATTGTTCCACACAGTTCAAAAAAAAAGAGATTACATTTGATGAATGGAGGATGGCTCCCACTTAGGGGACAGACTGTAATTAAAGATTACAGTAGCTGTTTTGTTTTTAGAGAAAAAAAACAAAATAATAAAACCAATATTAAAGCAAAGCAGTAATTGCAAGTTTTCAAAACAAAAGTTTCATGAACACATAAGTCAAATAGTGACTAAAATAAACACAAAACACTGTGAAAAACCACAAGCATATGGCCTGAGGATATTACCTATCAATCTGGCCAAGAAAGGCAACATAAAAATTAGATTCAAAACAGAAGGTGACCCCATCATCAAATTAGATCAGGTCACAAGAATTAATGGGGTTATACAGGTGACTACAAAAGAAATAATATACATATCCTGCTAAATCCTGGACCAATTTCTAACATCACTCTGCAATAATGAAAACAAAGTGTTCTTTTTGGAACAATTCCTTTGAGGAAAAGCAATTTTGTTTTCATATCAAAGGCTAAGCTTCCTTTGTTTAAGAATCATATAGGCATAGGTTTACACGTAATTCAATCAATTCAAATGCTATTTGGAGGGGAGGCGGAATAAAAGTAATGAATGATAAATACTTATAACATTAGATGTTTTTCCCTAGTTAGAGATATCAAAGGAAGTAATTCCTTTTTATGTTTCAGTAATCAAGAGTAAATTTTAATCATAGCAGTATGTTTTTAATAGATATATATCATCTTAGTTTTTTTTTTAAATGGCATTTCATTATATTTAAATAGTGACATATTTACTGTGGTTATTTTACTAACTTCTACGGAAGGAAGTAGCTTATTTTGCAATATAGTTTCTTGACTTACAAAATAAATGCAAAGTATCATCTAGAAATTTAATGCTAGCTACTCAATCTTTTCTTCTAGTCAAGATTGTGCATACAAAATATTTCAGCTACATGAAGTTTTAATTTTCTCTTTTTATAATCATAGTATATTTATGAAATTTTTAATGGTCAATGATACATGATAATAAGGGAAAATGGCAAGCTGAGTTATATAAATATTTATTAAATGTGTTATCCAGCCCTATGATAGAAATTTAATTTTTGCATCTAAAGAAATTAGCATAAGTTTATATATTTCTTGCTGCAATGTCCCCAAACTGAAAATCAAATATTTTTCTAATGATATATCAAAATTAGATGTCTGAAAATAATTTTAATGTTACTTTTTATTATAGAATACTTGTTTTATTTAATTTTTTATAGTTATATATAAAGTCCTCTTTTATACTTAAACTATTGTTAATTAATTAACAATATATAACATAATATGCATATAATAACATCTAATTTATTAACTCATATGTCAGCTTTCTCATTTACTCAACAAATACTGATTGAGCCAATATCAAGTGTGAGACACTCTGAGATTTGTTGGGCATAGAAAAATAAACAAAACCTTTTTCCAGTCAATGGGCTTGAAATCCAGAGCTTGCTATTTAGACACACGTGCAAATCGATGTGCATAAAATAATGTGGTATCTGGGACAGCAGAAGTCAGGAAGAACCATCATTCTGGGGGGAGGTCTAGGGAGACTCCCCGGAGGAGACGACCCTAGTACTCCTTCTAAAGGGATGAGAAAGATTTAACTCAACAAAAGGGAGGAGTGTGCATTCCAGGGAGAGAAGCTAGCGTGAAAACCGACCTGAGAGGAGCCATTTTAGAATAGAGTTGAGCAGCCATTCCAGGGGAACTGCCTTGCTGGGCTGTTCCTCAAACCTTGGACTTTGCCAAAGCTTTACACTGGGCCAAAACGGCAAATGTTTTACAAGCAATTGTTTGAGAAGTCAGCAGCAGAACGGACGTCCTGATCACAAGACTGATGACTGCGGACTTTCTGCAGATAGAATCAACAACCAGTCAACGCAAAACCAAGAGGAGCTGAGCTTGTTAACACCAATGGAAACCTGTTTTTCTCTCTTCTTCAACTCACATAATTATCCCCTTCCTTTTCTGATAAAAACCCCTTGATTTCACTGCATAATTGGGACACTATTTGGACTCCAGCCTGAATCTGTGCTCCCTGAATTGCAAGTCTTTGATTCCAAATAAACACTTTGCCTCTTTAAACTGGTTTATGTAAGTTGACACTGGGAACTGAAGCAGGGTGTTACAATATGGCAGAGGAGAACAACCCCCAGGAGGCTGAGGCTGGGGAGAGACAGAGGGCCCAGAAACCCGAGGTCAGTCTGTCCTGCTCGGGAGCCTGGGCTCATCTTGCTGGAGATGAAGCATCACTGAACAATATCGAGCAGAGGAGTGATGGAGTCATCTTGGTGCTTTAGAGCAGGGGTGGGCAACCTTTTTAATGCAAAGGGCCAGATAGTAAACATTTTAGACTTTGTGGGCCCTGTGGTCCTGGTGCAACTACTCAACTCTGCTGTTCCAGCACAGAGAACACCCCAAGACAATAAGTAAACAAAGGAGCATGGCTAGGTTGCAATAAAACTATTTATGGGCACTGAAATTTGAACTTCCTATAATTTTCATGTGTAACAAAATATTACTCTTGATTTTTTCAAAACCATTTAAAAACATAAAACCCATTTTGTGTGTGTGGGTCGTACAAAAGCAGGCAGCACGTGAGATGTGGCTCATGAGCTCTTGTCCGCTCACCCCTGTTTAGATAGCATCACTGTGGCCAAATCTATGAAGCACGGGCTTGAACGAGACAGACTGGAGTCAGAGAGCCCTCTTAAGAGGCTACTTCTTTCACTCAGTCTAAGAATTATGTGAGCCCGAACAAGGATACTGGTGGTAGAGATTGAAAGGGAGGGGGAAAAATTAAGAATATTTGGGCAATAAATCAGCAGAATTTGCTAGTTAAGAGATGAGCATAGAAGACGAATTACAGAAAACATACAGGTTCCTGGAGTGAATGAGTGGGTAGATGGTGGTATCATCCAAGATAACAGAGAATTAGGGGAAGAGGTCCAGTTTAGGGCATACAAGGATAAATTCAGAGAATTCTGAGAAACTTGAGAGCTATGGAGATAAGGGCTTATTCCACTGGACTAACTAAAGCCATGTTTCATTACTTTGGAAAGCTTTCGCCTGCTCTCTGTGATATTCTATTTATGGACACACTTCACTGTCCTGGACAACTTGCATTGCCCACAAATTTTCCTATTTCAGAGAAGTCAGCTTTTAAACTGGTTCATTTTCCTATCAAAGCTCATACTCAGTTTGTTCAATCTGCAGCCTCTTGTTTTCTATCTTAACAGTCTTTATTTTCTATTACTTTCCGCTCTCATCCTGCTTCTTTAAGTAACTCTACCAGTCTCTCCCTTTCTGCTCCATTGATATCGGTAAGAGTTCCCCCAGTTAGAATACACAAGTCACATCCCAGAGAAGAGTAGGAGGAAGGAAGCTAGGGCAAGAGCAAACCAAAGAAAATCATCAAAAGAAAAAAATGCTCCTAAGCCCAGGGATTCCTTTCCTCTCGATTCCCCCAAGTGGGTGATTAAGAATTCTTCAGGAGAGTTGGGACCAGTAAAAATGTGTCAGTAGGTATCAAAGGGCAGCTTGGAGAGAAACTAGAAACATGGGGAAAAGTGACTGACTTCTGCTTCTGAGTTAGGTTGGCTTCATTGCAATCCTCGCTCTCATCAGACTGATCGGCCACAGGGAGAATCAAACACCAAAGCAGTTAAGGCCCATGAATTTAGGGTTACTTAAATTGGCAAGAGGCACTGCGTAACAAAAACGTATGAGGGAAGAAGGTGTTCCTTCTTGGGCAAGGTTGTTTCTCCCAACCCTGGAAAACTGATGGCTTTGGCTCAGCCTCTCCTGAGAATTTAGAACCAGGGGAGCGTACACCATGAGACTTTGCCAGAGAGAAGAGAAAAACATGGTATACAAATCATTGTAGTCACTGAGGAAAAAAAACACAACTGAAAGAGCTAAAATATGGATCAATTGAAGTATAATTCAGGGATGTGAATACAGAGCAACACAAAACTGCCAACAGCAATGAGGACAAACGGACAATGGAACACAAGAGTAACCGCATAGACCTATTTGAAAGTGTCAGTATATTTGAGTTGAACCAAAATACCCTGAGTTTTCCTCAGTCTTTACACTGAGCCCAAGTAAACAGAACTGTGACCTGGTGATCTGTGTCACGATTCACATTGCTGATTTTTTGTCCATTTGATAGTAAACTAAAAGGATGTCTCAGAAATTCTTAGCTGAGCAACGTCTGATGTCATGTCTAGGGAATGTGTGTGTCACTTGAAATGTGCTGACCAGAAGGAAAGAATGGTGTTTTGGGAAGGTGTCTGCGTTTCTCCAACCCTGCTCTCTATACGGGTTATCCTCACTAAAGATCATGCCTGCTCAGTATTGATGAAAATTGTTCTTTTCTATTTTAGAAAGGCATACCTTAAACCTCAGGCTCATAATGCAAATCCCTCTTGCTCTGATTTCTCGGGCACCAAAAAAAATCTTCTGATTTTAATTTCACTCCCTGTGATTTTCTACAGAGAAAAAAATGCTGTTGCCAGAAGATGAGATTTTCGATGGCCCCTGGCGTTATGTTTCATATTTTACGGGCACCATTTATAGAGTGACGGCTTTTCAGAAAGCACAGACACAAATATTTTCTCTAACATTCAACTCCATGAAAGCACATGTAATCTACATGTTAAAGGGCTGACGAAGGTTAGGAAACTTACCCAGACACATAACGTTAAGTTCTGCTGCCAGGATTCAAATCTAGTTCTATTGGGTTTCAAACTTGTATCCCACCAAATGGCCTCATAAATCAGTCTATTAGCTTCTGGGAAATATTCTAGTACTTGGAAAGCTGCTTAGATTGAGATAGTCACCTCGTGTCCAGTTAATTCTGAACACCAAACTCTGTAATCCAGGAAAATCACATCCCAACAATGCCTTAATGGGTCAAGAGGCAAGACATATAATTGCTTGTCCAAGGACATTTTCAGCTGTTCATCAACAGGGTTCAGTAATTTATTAACTTAGAGCTATCATAATTTGGTGCCCAAAAGGCATCATTGAGGAATTACAATTTTTACTGGAGGGTTTTTTTTTTTTTTGTCTTTTTTAGAGTTACCAGTATTCACTGTGTCCTAGTAGCTATTCAAGAGCTCTTACTTCTTCCTTCCTGCTCCACGTGTTATCTAGCTTGCATATTTAAATAAGCGCATTATTCATTTTGCTTGTGTGTGGGGAGGTTATATACCACAAAGTTAGTTATCTCTAATGTCTCTACTCTAACTTGTCAATGATATAAAATGTTACTGGAGGTGATTTCTCTGTCTCTCTCCCTCTTTAAAAGCAACCATGCTCTAAAAACTCAAGGTTAATAAAAGTGTGACTGGAAGATCAATTTTCTAAATGGAGGTGGTTCATTCAGGCTGAAACCCCAACGTGATAGACTTCTCTGGATTAAATATTCCATTTAGTGAAATAAATCAGTTTTATCTGAAGATCTGGATGGAGGATCAATAGGCTGGAATCATTTAGGTGAGAAAAATCTCAGGACTGTTAACATGAAAATGTCTCCTCTTCTGTGTTAGCCAAAAGCACTTCTGGTTTTAACTGAAGTAATGATTGTGGCAGACAGGAGAAATAATGATTTGTGCCACAGGAGTAAAATTTATATTCCATTAAAATTGTCAGGATGATTGTTGTTTGCAGGTTTTTTTTAGGGTAAGTATAATGCTTCAGCTGTTTGCTCCCCATTGCTATTAATAACAATACAAATATTCTGAATATTGAAATTGTAACAAATTATGTTCATTTTTACATTATATGGATTTCAATATAATCTTGACTATAAAATAAATTCTTAAAAAGTTTCCACTTACAACCCAAAAAAAGGGAGACCTTTTTGTCTTATGATGAATAATTTAATAACTGAGAAATTTTTTAGCACATCATTAAATCTTAGATAACATGATTATATTGCTCAAAATATCCTATTTTGTCTAATTTATTGTAGATTGCACCATGACTTTTTCCATCCCTGACAAAAGTTTAGTTATTAAATGAGAATAACTATGAGAGACGTTAATGCTTTTTAAGTCTTAGGTTGACTGACAGATGATACTGAAAGTGGGCGAAGAAATTCGAAGCCAGATACATAAACTGTAATGGGGTTTGGGGTCAAGATCTGGGTGTCAAGGAAGTTAAGAAGAAAATGTTGAGATTTGTTAGAAACCATGGTGGGAGTTAATATGGAAAAAGTTACAAGAGGCATTGAAACGGGCACAAATGCTACCATGAATGAGAGAGAGAGGAAAAGAATAGTGGGCCATGGGGCACAGCCACATGGAAGATGAATGTGAGCAGCAGACGGGAAGGTACTAGAAAGAGTGGTGCATACAAGGGTGTGTTCAGTCTAGGGAACGGCAGAGGCACTAGACCTGAACTTAGGCAGCTATGAAGGAAGACGTTCACTTTGCAAAGGAAAAGTGAGATCTCAAACCACAGAAATATATGCAGAGTTGCCCTAGGCCCAAGGTGAAGAAGAAATGAGCTATTCTGGCCTCTGCTTTAAATGAATCAGCTCGGAGACAAAAAGTACAGTCGGTGAAATTATAAATGATTTGTGGTCAGTGGGTTACATTAGATATGTAAAACCACAAATGCCTGATATATCTAAAGCTTACCTTCTAACATGTTGATGACTTCTGCTCCATGAGAAGGCACATGGCTACATATTTCACATATTAAGTGTCCACCTTCTGTTTCATATGATCCCCTATTAGAGGGCAAATGCACAAAGTCTGTGTCTTTCTTGGAGAAAAGCCAATTGATAAGTTGCTGGGGATCTTTTCAAAAGCTCTGCCCATGGGGGCTGGCCCGGTGGTGCAGCGGTTAAGTGC
The DNA here is from genome assembly GCF_037783145.1 of Equus przewalskii. Lineage (NCBI taxonomy): Eukaryota > Metazoa > Chordata > Mammalia > Perissodactyla > Equidae > Equus > Equus przewalskii. The sequence goes on from NC_091838.1 coordinate 3,863,513, forward strand.
ACATGTTCCACTTCAGTGGCCTGGGGTATCACCGGTTCGGATCCCAAGTGTGCACATGGCACTGCTTGGCAAGCCATGCTGTGGTAGGTGTCCCACATATAAAGCAGAGGAAGATGGGCATGGATGTTAGCTCAGGGCCAGTCTTCCTCAGCAAAAAGAGGAGGATTGGCAGATGTTAGCTCAGGGCTAGTCTTCCTCAAAAAAAAAAAAAATCTCTGCCCAAATAGATAATATTTATTTAAGAGATATTAAGATGAGTTTTGAAATTTTTAGATCAGCAGAGAAAATCAAGTGTCCAACTTCATCTTGTTTCATCACGTATTAACTCAGTGGCATGAATGATGGGGTTTTATGTGTTCTAATGTTATACCAATGAATAAAACAGTTCTCATAGTTATTCACAATCTAGAGGAGCAAGAGGGATATATCAGATATATCAACAATTTTCTAAGACAAGTCCAAAATTCGTAACTACATTGGAGTGCAAGCAAAAGAAACCGTGTGGACTTCTGCATAGTATAGTGGCTGTGAGGTCATTTATTAATATTTACATGTATGTATATAATACTCTCCTCTAAAGAAATAAAACATCATTACAACCTCAAAGAAAATGAATATAATTTTACAAAAATAGGTAATTACTGAATCATATGCCTCCCATATATTCTAAATTACTTCTCTAGTAATTTTCTCATTAAAGATATTAGAGACACCACTTTTTGCTCTTTTGCATGCTGAAAAAGAGTTTCAAAATACTTTAAGTGTCTAATGTAGTATCAGATAATGTCTAGATTTTATGAGACAATTGAGTTTTCTGTTCTAATAATATTTGGTCAATTGACCTTTACCAAATATGGGGTACATTTCTGCATGTAAAGAGTCGTTCTTAGTGAAAACAGGGTCTGTATCCTAGAACTGTAATTCTGTTAGATGCGTTTGGTTTCTGTCACATCCTAGCCCTCCTGCTTTACAATCTAGCCAGGTTGTCGAATCCATGGGATCCTCAATTTCTTTCTCTCTTTCTGTCACTTTCTCTCTCATCCTCATCACTGAGTTAGTTATCAAAGGTGAACTTTGATTGAGCCAGTGGGTTAGCAAGACTGCGCATTAAAAATCCTTACAAAGCATGTCTGGATATTAGATGTGTGTCATGTGGGTGTGGAATACATTCATGATCATTTGTCTGTGTTCTAAACCCCAGATCCTACATACTCAGTGGATTTAAAAAACTGCATTAGAAAGATAATAAAACTGAGCAGAACCATAAGCTATAGCCAAAGAAGAACCGCAGGTAGAAATCCAACAGAGGGCACAGTTTGTACATAAAGTTAGAGCTGGGAAGGCCTTAGAGATCATACAGTCTAATGGTATTTTTAGAGTTAAGAAAACTGAGACCGAGAAGAGTTGAAATCACATAGTTAATATGCGCAAGGAAATGTGCTTAGTCCTTTGTATATATTGTCTCATTCAATACGCAAGATCCTAAGCTGCTAAGTATTGTCACCATTAAACAGGAGAAACTGAAGATTGAAGTAGAGTGATTAAACAACTTCTTGAAGGTAGCACAAAGAGTCTGGGGTTGAGTCAGGATTGGACCCAGCTCTCTTTTCACCAAGGCTTGTGCTCAGAATACCACCTTGTTATACTGGAAGGACAAGGGCCTCTCCAAAACCTCAGGCTGGCCTATAATTACATCATTTCTTCTTCTGAAACGAATAGGACATTCATTTAATTATTCTTATTCAAAAGTAAAAGGATAAGATCCAAAAAAAATACATGTAAAAATATACTACAAATAGATGATGTGTAAAAGCAGTCACATACGGTCCTGGAACGGCAAGTCTAACGTCGGTGCCCTTGACGCAGCTCTTGACAGCACCAAGGCGGCAGTGGGCAGTCACCCAAGAAGCAGGTCTCAGTGATTCTCAAAGAGCCCGTCGGCTAAAAATGTCTATATGAGATCAGACAATGTTTATCTATTAATGGACAATATCCTTATCCTCGTGCGCAAATCAGAGTGAGAAGGCCGAAATGACAAAATGAATAAAGAAAATATGATATGCAGTTTTCTTATGATTATTGAAACATTTTCCAAAAGTTGTAAATTTTATTCTTTGTCCTCGCAAACCCAGTCTTCTCAGTTCAACTGTAAGTTATTGGATATTTCCTGTGTTCAAGATACTATAACATCTGGATAATATATCCCACTATAATCATCTACTTGATGTTAGGATGCATTGATTATCTTTGTTCAATAGTATTCAAAGGCTCACCTTCAGTTAAGTACTTCATAAACAGTGTTTGATGTTAATGACGACAACAGATTCAGTGAGATTAAAATTAGGCATATTTACAGCAAAAAGTTCCACAGAGTTTAAAGAAATTTAAACCATACATTTCGGACATCCTAAATAGTCAGATGTGTTTCAGTTTACAAACTTTGCCTATCTATGGAGGGAGAAAAAAAGAGAATGAAAACCTTGGTTATTTCTGAATAGAGTGAACACTGTTATTTTTCAAAAGAAACTTACTATCTCTAAAACTTTTAAAGTGAAAAAGGGTCGTGTCTCTGTATATTTTCATGGTAATATCTACTATCATCTTCCCGTGGCTTTCAAACAGAATTGCTGGTCTCTGACGTACAGAAACCAACCAAGTTGGAGGAATATTTAGAGGGCTTGCCTTTTTGGAAATTGTGTTTTATGGGTCGCGTTTTTTTTTCCTTTTCTATTCTTTTTTTTAAGTCTCCTCATCTTGGTTAAAATCACCAGCTCCACAAAAACGCATTGCTTAGCTGCTCGCATGTGTGGCTAGTAAATTAAGGACAGATGAACAAAACGTAACAACAGATGAACGAGATATACAAAAGGAATACCTGAACAACAAAGAAGAAATCAACTATTGTGAAGATAAAACCAGAGGTATCCGAACAATAAACAAAAGCCACACGAGATTTAATAGATAGCCACTGCAGATTCTAGGCATGGATTATTTCTCAAAGGTAATTCATAGTCGTGAGGTCACTTCTGACGCATTAGATCTGTAAATTTTATTTTCCATGTTCGTTCTTTTTCCCCAACATTATCAGGCAGTGCTGCACCGAAGTCTGGCTCAAACAACACCCTTGTTATTGCACAATGTGGACACATTTTATGACTGGTATTGTTGGGAGACAATTCTCCATGGGTCTCTTGCGTTTCTGCATGTCTTATGAGAGGCACTAACTAAACTTTCTTTGAACTATCTTTTCAAAGATATTTGTATAGCAAACAGTCGAGGAAGATAGAGATATTTCCTTCTTCTCGAGCAGAGGAAAAACATGGCACTACCCCTTAAAAAAAACTTAGGGTTCTCTAAACAAGCTTAGGTTTCTCTCCTGTAATGCAACTGCTGGGCATGCATGCACCATCTCGGCCCAATTTGCATTAAATTCCTGAGATCTGGTGGCAAGGGGAATTGACTCACATATGCTCATGCTCATGCTCTTTGCTGTACTGTGAGTAATAAAGTCCTTTGTCTCTAAGCCAGGAGTCTTGGATCTTGTGTTAACATTCATGAAACTGTGGCATCCTCCAACCCAAGAATCTTGGGTGATCAGTCTGTATCAATCTGAGGTAAGCTAACTTATTAGCATGCAAGTTAGGTAAAACCCCAGACTCTTCACTGGTTTTGAAAGGAATGAAAATGTTATTTTAATACAGTAGCAAATATTTCTCTTACATGGTGTTCAAGAAAGTACTATTATATATTAATTTCATAATATACTCAAATATTTTAGGTGTGCTTCTAGGCCTCCTACAGGAGACAAGTATAAGTAAAATGTAGTCACTAATCTTACGGAATTCATTGTATAGGGAAAAAAATCTAGAAACGAACTAGATATTTACATAAATACCTATAACTAATAAGACAGAATATAAAAGTCAATGAGACAGTTGACGGGTTATATAAGTGAAAAAAATACAATCCAGGAATCTTAAAATCAGAAGGGAGCTTGGAAGTAATATAATCATTTCTTCCAGATTTGATTGCAGAAATGCCTTTTATAGAATCCACTTTCCTGACATAGTTATATAGTCATTGACGGCAGTACCCGAGGACACCAAGGAGAAAGCACTTACCATCTTACAAAGCAGTCATTTCCATATTTGATAGCTCTGGTTATTAACACCTTATTTCCTGAAGTAAAAACTGTCTAAGATAAACGCCATAGTTTCACCCGCCGACAGCACTAATCCTCCTTCCACAGGAGCGTCCTTCAAACGCTGTGCACTATTCTCACCCTCAACTGGGCTCTTATTCAGCTATTCATTTCTCAGCATATATTTCCCTATGCTGCATTTGCACAAATGATCATTTAAGCTCAAATACAGAAGTTTTCATTTCCCCTGTTAAATCTCATCTTACTGATTTTAACCTTCAATTCCAGCCTGTTGAAATCATTTTGAATCTTGATTCTGCTTTATGGCTATAGCAAGGTTACAACATAATTTTATGATCACAAGATATGCTACAAAAATTACTGAATGAGTTTCGCAATTACATGTTGAACCAATGATTATGCAGAAGCTTAATGTTTGTTTTCTATGAATGTTTAGCAAGGACTGAAAAAAAATGGAATTACAAAACCTGGATCACCATTGCATGAATTTCATATGATATTTCCCCTTGCTATTTTTAGGAGGATGATAAATTAATTATCTGACCTCTCTCTCAAGAAATGAATTAGGAAGACTGGGTGCTCCAAACTGTTCAGAACAGAGGAGTTAAACCACACAGGGTTTAGTGTTATTGATGATAACATATGGCCATTGAAGCCAAAGAGCTTTCAGATGCCCTCTTCATTTCTCTGAGTAATTAGATCTTCTCACGAGAACACAACCAATGTATCATGTTCAATGTACAGATAATACGATGACTGATGGCTTTGCCACCAGCTACCTGATATTAAAATATTACATATGATTTTTTGATAATTTTACCATACATAGTGTCTGAGTTTATTTCCTATTCATATGTTTCTTTTCCCCTTTTGGCATTCTTATTCTTCTCCTAAGATTTGACACAGAGAGTTAATTTAGGTTGCCATTAGCCCTCTGGTTCTGACTTGACCAGATACGATCAGCTGAATATGTTTAATACAATCTTTGGGCTTTTAGCTATGAATTAGGATAATAAAATACAATATTAGCTGTTTAAAAGTATTTTCCTGATACATAATCTGATGTTCTAAAACATATAGTTTCATAATGAAGTATGTTCATTATTGTTTCATGAACTATTATATATAAATATGTACCTGTATATGAAATATACGTTACTTCTAAATTTATGGTATAATTAACCTCATAGCAAATTTGTATTATTTTAATTAATACAACAACGATAATTCAACAAAATTAATTACAAGGAAATTAAACATAATGTCTGTAACTAGCATATTGGACAGGCTGAATCTAATGGGATAAATTAGGAAAAAGCTTTATTTTTCTCAAATCCCTATGTTGAATATGCTCTTTGGGGAATCCCTTTCAGATCCTATAGCTTTACAGTCACTATCAGTGATGAGAACAAGTCCTATGTCAGGGGGATGGGGAACGAACTAAAACAAAAAGAAAAACAACCCTTAGTTATTAATAACTCCAGTCCTAAGTAAATTTACAGTTCACATTTACATTCAGTATTTGCTCTTCTTTTCCCTTCATTTTATACCTGAACTGTGGTTCTGGGACCCCCAATGGGGAAGGAAGTGTGGCTTCGTCTTTAGCTCTCCTTCCACCCCTATCTTCTGTATATTCCAGGTCAACGCAAGGGAGGAGGAATTTCATGCAAATGTACAAAAGTCTTATGTACCAGCTCCTCTGTGGTTCTTCCTTGGCTAATACCCGCTGACTATCAGGCCCTCTGCTATGGCACATCTACGAACACAGGCTTTCTGTGGGGGGCATTTGTGACTTCTTCGGAGACACTGCCCTATGATATACTCCCTATGCATAGTACTGCATAGTCCCCTGAAATAGGTTAGGCACCCTCCAACACTCCTCCTGCCCCAGCACCCAGTCTCAGCGGCACACCTTACAGCTTCTTTCTGCCCCATCTATCAAGGAGCCCTTGTGGGCAAGCCATCTTGAGACCGCTCGAACCACTTGGTCCATTGCCATACATAACAATCATACATTCAACATATTCTGGAAATGCAGAAATGCAGACCTCTTTCTTTATCATGCCCACTCCCCCCCACTTTTTTTTTTTCCCATAACTCTTCACAGTTTGCAAAAACTGAGGCATGAGAATCAGGTCCTAATCTCTATGTTCATTGACATTCCTTAATTTAATGACCTTGGTCAAACTTTCTTAAGAATTGTCTTGCTGAGTGTCCCTCAAATGCACATGTTAGTATTACGCATTTCTATAGCTCATCCCTTCATCCACTAAGGAGACCTGTGCCACACCAGACCTTTCAGCAGACCTCAAAGTTTTGAAAGTGGTTCTCTTGGGTTAGAGGAGGGAGCAGCAGTCCCCTCCTGTGTGTGTGTGTGTGTGTGTGTGTGTGTGTGTGTGTGTGTGTGTGTGTGAAGGGGGTGGCATGGATGGCAAATAGGTGGAGTAGGCATATGACATGATATAATATTCTCTCTGAGGCTGACAACTCTACTTCCATGGCTTCCTGCCACCATCCTGTTGAATTTCTGGCCTTCTCTTATACGAAGTGATGGGGAGTTTAAAAATGCTGGGCATATCTGTTGTCTTGGACTCAGTTACGATGACTCTGTTTAGTCATTCCTGGTAGATTGAGGACTAGTCATAATCTGTTGTTCTCAGTTTTGGAGTTTCAGCAATAATCTGAGACATCCAGAAAGTCCCATTCCACTGATCCTTACGTTTTATATAAAAATAAGTACTTAATTTAAAATAGTTAATAACTATAGCATGGTATGCATAATGTAACGTTTTTCATGGAAAACTCTTAATTTTGTTTTTTAATCATAAAAGCTTTCCTAGTCAAATCAGTTTGGAAATGTTGCATACAATAACCCTTCCGTGGGAGATGAAAGGTTCTAAGAAGTGTTACAGAAAAAAACTACTTATTTAGTTTTGTTTGCACAACACAACATTTTTTCTACATAAACCACTATTACATCTTATGGAACAAATGTCTCTGGAACACAATTTGGGGCACAGATCTTTAAAAATAACACTTAAAAAGTCATATAAAGCATTCTGAAGTTCAACGCGTCACTCTGAAGAGGGAAGGGGCTGTAGCTTAAAGTCAATTATCAACGTCTTAAGAAGTGAGGGATTCTCTAGGACATATTCTCTTGCTATTCCATCTCAAAACAAAAAAGAAACTTGTAGGGGTCAGCTCCGTGGCCGAGTGGTTAAGTTCGCACACTCCGCTGTGGCGGCCCAGGGTTCGGATCCTGGGCACGGACATGGCAGCGCTCGTCAGGCCATGTTGAGGCGGCGTCCCACATCCCACAAGTAGAGGGACCTGCAACTAAGATATGCAGCTACGTACCGGGGGGGTTTGGGAAATAAAGCAGGAAAAAAAAAAAAAAGATTGGCAACAGTTGTTAGCCCAGGTGCCAATCTTTAAAAAAAAAAAAAAGAAAGAAACTTGCGACCTCAAGTAAATCTAGAAATAGAAAATCTAATCTGATACTCTAACATGTAGCTGAAAATGCTGCATCTCAGTTTTTCAATTAAAATGAGTGAAGAAAAGATCCAGTTGTAATGTATACTCTACTCCATAACCCTATGTTCTATGAATAGGTAAAATGCAACACCCAGTGAAGACAAGTTTGCATTTACCTGGGCTCTCTGGGTACTTTGCTTCTCCTCAAGCGTAAGAACGGCCACTTGAAGCCTGCGCTGCAGTTCCTGACCACTGGGTTTAATGATGCGTTCAGGACCAATCCATTTCTCAGGCTTGGACAGCTGAAACACCAATGCTGCTCTTTAACCCAGACAAAGCGAGCCAAAATGAGTCATATAATTTTCTTACAGTGATGTATGGATGGCAAAAATATATTATGTGGTACTCTAACAATACCGGATCAAGGCATAAAAAAAGAACTTGCCTGTCCAATAAGTCTTGACTATTATCAGGTCATGAGACACATTTTTAAAAAAATAAGAATATGAGATTTACCTTTAGCCCTAGGACCATGTTGAAACCTACAATAGACAAATTTTTAAAGAAAAGAAAACATTACTCAGTATGATTTTCCAGTCCAACTTTACCATATTAGCTTGACGCTAAGCATTTAAATATTAGTTGCTATTCTTTCACGGATAATAACTATGAATAATTCCAATTACAGTTTCATTATACATTCATTAACACGTCACATGAGAGACAACTTCCTAACTTTCTACTGCTTGGATCCTAAGGCCATATTTAGGGGTCAAGAATGAGACAGACAGAGTTTAGGCTTGGAGTGTGGCAGCCCTGGATTCCACTTTCTGCTCCGTGACCTTGGATGAGTTAATCACAAATTCCCCTAAGTTGCAGTTTTCTCACATGAAAATCGAAATCCAATACCTCCGAAGGTTCTTTTGGAGCTTAAATTGGACTAGTATATGGTGGTGCCAACAAGACCAGTCCCCTTCTGGAATCAGGAAAGTATCCTAAAGAGCACATTTCCTAAGTTATTCCAGACCGTTCCCCTTTCCACCCCTGACCCCATGTCTCAGGATTCCGCCCCGGGACGGCAAGTGCCTGCTTACTCGTGTGCACCTTGCACAACGGGCAACTTGAAAACAAGGACCATTACTTGCTTTTCCTTTGTCTCTAATAAGTAGCAGATTACTTACTGCACTTGGCATATATGTTAATGTGTAAATAAAAGTCACCATCTAAATTAACTAAAATGTCAATATAAACAACATTTAGATCTATTTTGCCTATCTTCATGATTATTTTAGGATTAAAATATATTTAAATGAAGGGTAAAGCATATACACACACACACATTAACTGTATTTCCCTCCTTAAGGAAACTTAGATCTGATTACCTCCTTCTAGTAATAATCAATGCATATTATTATCACTAACATGAATCAATAATATCCACTAATAATGCTGACAATTATATTCATTAATAAACATTTACTGAGCTCATGCAATGACTTTAGAACGTACGCAGCACTAAATTAGATGTTTCCCAGAGGGCTTTTATTCCAAATTAGACAGACAGACCAGACACAAACACAGAAAATGAAGGTTAATGCATTCAGCGAAAGAATGAGTGACATCACGGCATATACATCAATACCTGATACTTAAGAGGAAAGTGAGAGATTCTAAATTGCTTAATGCAGTTTCATTAGCATTGTCAAAAAATACCCACAACAACCACAAGGACTCAAGCGCACAATCTGGGAGAAGGTTAACTCAAACGTCTCAAGTCAAAGAAGGACCCCGAATACATTAATCATTGAACAACGAGTGAGGCAGAAACGAGGGCTGCGTTACCCTAGTTGCTGAGTAACGTGACACAGAGCAGAGTTGCTCTAGGGAAAGCCATGCATAAAAAGCTTTTAGTGGAAGTGGAAAATCCTCTGTCTAGCAGTTTCTTCACGATTCTAAGACAATATTTGGAGATGCAAAGACAAGTTTTAGTGGATCTATTATCTCTATGCAATCATTTTTTTCAACTCACGGATCTCAGCTCTTTTATACAACCTCAAGTCAAGTTTCTTTTGCTTCTGCACATCTCAGGTGATTACCAAATGATATTATCTGATGGAAAGAGAAACTTGAAAGAAAATAGTTAAATATTAATAACTTTTTAAAAGAAAAAGAATAATCCAAAATTATTAAATCTGTATTAAATTAAATATGTTTAATTCCTAGAAAGATTTATTAAATATTAAATCCCTAAAGATACTAAGAAAGGTAAGAAATTATGCGAATGTGGTTCATTTGTTTCCATAAACTCCTGTGTATGTGTTCCGCCATGTGACCTGTTCTGATATCATCCAGATTTTTTTTCCAATTAAAAATATATCCACTATCAAGTATGTGGGTAAGCTAAACTTTGCAATCATGGGTTATATCCAGGCTCCAAACCTTTCCACATGAATCACTGTGGCCAAAATCTTCAACCATTTCTAAGCTTGTTTTCTTGACTTTTCAGTAATAACTTCTACTACAAGTGTTGCAAAGATTTAATAACGCAAGATATTTAGCCTCCGACAAATGCCTATCGTGTACTACTCATCAAAAATGCTGTTTTTTTAGGGGGGGAATAAATCTTATAATTATTCAGGAGTGCTTCCTTCACTCTTTCAGAAATAAAAAACAATTTAAAGATCACTGTACGATCTGAAAGTAGACAGGCAGAAAGTTTACTACATACGGACACAGCTTTCATCAACTGTTTTTATTATTCCTATTCAGGAAGTCAACAGTTAATTCGGAAAGCCTTCCAAATCGGCAGCAATCTGGAAGCATTTTAGCCTAGCCAGCCATGATACTGATTTCAGTAACTTCACATGTGAATTGACGAGTAAGAAGTCTATAAAGTTATTTTATTTATTTTTTCTCTTGAAGTATATTGGACATACAATATTGTGTTAGTTTCAGGCATACAACATAGTGATTAGATATTTATTTACATTACAAAATGATCTCCCTGATAAGTGACCATCTGTCACCATACAAAGTTATTCCAACATTGTTGACTATATTCCCTGTGCTGTACATCACAGCCCTATGATTCACTTATTTTATGATGGGAAGTTTATGTCTCTTATCCCCTTCACCTATTTTGCCCGTCACCCACCTCCCTCCCATCTCACAACCACTAATTTGTTCTCTGTATTTACGAGTCTTTTTCTGTTTTGTTTTGTTTTAGATTCCACATAGAAGTGAAATCCTAAGATATTCTACTTTCTTTGCCCAGCTTATTTCACTTAGCATAATACACTCTAAATCCATCTATGTTGTCACAAATGGGAGAATTTCCTTCTTTCTACATGGCTAATACTCTTGTGTGTGTGTGTGTGTGTGTATATATATATATACACAGCTCTTCTTTATCCATTCACCTATCGATGAGAATTTAGGTTGCTCCCATATCTTGGCTATTGTAAAGAATGCTGCAATGAACATAGGGGTGCATGTATCTTTTCAAATTAGTGTTTTCGTTTTCTTCGGATAAATACCCTGAAGTTGGTATTGCTGGATTGTATGTTAGTTCTGTCTTTAATTTTCTGAGGACCTCCATATATTTTCCATAGTGGCTGCACCAATTTACATTCCCACCAACAGTGCACAAGGGTTCCTTTTCTCCACATCCTCATCAGCACTGTTATTTATTGTTTTTTGATAATAGCCATTCTGATAGGTGTGAGATGGTATTTCACTGTGGGCTTGATTTGCATTACCCTGATGATTAGCGATGCTAAGCACCTTTTCGTGTACCTGTTTTCTGTATGTCTGTGTGTCGGACCAGCTGTATGTCTTCTTTGGGAAAATGTCTATGCAGGTCCTCTGCCCATTTTTTTAATTGATTATTTGTTTTTATGATATTGAATTATATGAGTTCTTTATATATTTTGGATATTAACCCCTTATCAGATATATCATTTGTAAATATATTCTCCCATTCAGTAGGTTGCCATTTTGTTTTGTTGCTGGTTTCCTTCACTGTGCAAAAGCTTTTTAGTTTGATGTAGTCCCACTTGTTTATTTTTGCTTTTGTTGCCCTTGCCTGAGGAGATAAAAACATCCAAAAACATATTGCTAAGATCGATGTCAAAGAGTTTACTTCCGATGATTTCTTCTAGAAGTTTTATGGTTTCAGGCTTATATTTAAGTCTTGAATCCATTTTGAGTTTGTTTTTACAGATGGTGTAAGAAAGTGCTTCAGTCTCATTCTTTTGCGTGTATCTGTCTAGTTTTCCCAACACCATTTATTGAAGAGACCATCTTTTCCCTATTGTATATTCTTGCCTCCTTTCTCATAAACTAATTGACCATAAAGGAGTGGGTTTAAAGTTATTTTATTTCATGGAAAGAGTATTGTTATCTGTCAGAAGATGAAGAAAATGTTGGATCAGTTTTTACCAGAAAAGTAGAACACAGGGACAAGGAAATCAAAGACCAAATCACTATTATTGATCTCTCTTATTAAGGCAGTTCACTGTTTCTTAGGGTGCAGAGAGATGGAGTCAGAAAATAAGTCACGAATGTCATCAATTACTTAGGAATAAAGGGAATTTAAATTAGTGTCTCATAGCATCCCAAACTATATGTAGTTTGTAGTCTATAAAAAATTGTATATTTAATATTGGTCATTACAATGAGACAAAAATCTATAGCACATTTTATGAAATCAAAGCTATTTGTAGGTAAATGTCCTTATAGATTCTAGACCACACCAAGCATTATATATCAAACCGACCTGGAAGGCTTGGGGACAAGCTCAAAATCAGTTACTTTGTTAGCAGCTGAGAAAAGACTAGAACTTGGTTCTCCTAATTCTTACCTCAGTGATGTTTTTACTCAACAACTTCATCTAGATTTTTAAATAGCTTTCTTAGCATCATCTGTGAACTATAAGTAGAAGGATAATGACAATGTTCCAGAAAATATTGCATGTTTGTAGCAATATAAATCAAAAGGGTCATGTGAAAAAATGATGAGTGAGAGATGCCTTAGCAAGTAAATGGGATGCTTGGCACTTCTTCTCAGTTAAATTGTAAGGTGGGGAAAGAGCTGCAGTTAATACACCCTCCTGGTATACCATTTCCAAGATGGTATGAGTCTTTATGGATTTATGCCTTTGCACTGTTCAGAAAATAAAAGTAAAATTTGAACAAAAGTCCAACTTTTGCTATAACAATATTTGCTATAACAGTAGTTATCATGATAATTCAAGCACTCTTCAATGTCTACTGGTAAAATTAACCAGTTATAAAGTCTGATAGTCATTACTGGAATATGAAGTTATGGTTAAACATATATAAACAGCAAAACCATCAGCAATTTCTTAGCCACTTAAAAAGGACTCAGATATACTGAGATACATAGACAGAGAAGTCACGATGAAGCCGTGTGTGGAACTCTTTTTCCTCAATGTTCTACATTAAGGTAAGAATCAGTCATGTGATCAGACACTTTATTATCCTAATTTTATTTAACTAATTATAAATGTTTTCAATATATGCCCAGTGATTATTAATATTGATCTGGAAATTTACTTGATTTGACTAGTCTCAGACTATTTCAAGAACACAAATAATCTTATGCAATAAAATACAGCATAATTAAACTGCCCCAGAATTGTCCTCTCTCTACTGATTGGAATCAATCATTGTTGATTAAAAGTGTTTTCTCTGTGGGGGCTGGCCCCGTGGCCGAGTGGTTAAGTTCCCGCGCTCCGCTGCAGGCGGCCCAGTGTTTCGTTGGTTCGAATCCTGGGCGCGGACATGACACTGCTCATCAAACCACGCTGAGGCAGCGTCCCACATACCACAACTAGAAGGACCCACAACGAAGAATATACAACTATGTACCGGGGGGCTTTGGGGAGTAAAAGGAAAAAATAAAATCTTTAAAAAAAAAAAAGTCTTTTCTCCGTGGAATAACCCATGGAGAAATTTTGTCAGAGTTAAAACTTCTGGAGCAACTTTCTTAAAATGCTTTGCTTACTATGTACCAGACACTATAATAAGCATTTTATATGAATTATTCCATTTAATAGTATTAACATCCTATAAAATGGACTATTATTACCTTCATTTTACAGGGAAACAGAGAATTTGAGTAACTTAATCACGGCAAAACATGTTGCAAGTGCTAGAGTTGGAACTTAAACAGAGATTTATTATTATGGTAATAGCTCTCTAAGACACTTAAAGCTAACAGCTATTGAACACACACCATGTGCCAAGCCTCTGCAGAAAACTTACCAGGTTGTCAGTTAATGCAAGCCTCACAAGTCCATAAATTATGTGTGCAAGAAGGTGACATTATGCCAGACTCTGGACATACAGAAATGAAATCTCTGAGAATCTCTGAGTACAGACAACTTCTAGAGTTACAACAGATAAAGACTGAGGAGAATCGTAGATCACAAAAAACTGTGGATACGGGGAAGCAAACTCTTCAGAAAGCAAAATTATGTGGTGGTTTTAAGACATTTTCTTAAGTTCTTTGACGCTCAGATGGAGAGGTGAGGTCTATGTCACCTCCCTTTGAATGCTGACTGACCTTCATGACTTGCATGTAACCAGTAGAAAGGAGTGGAAATGGCACTGTGGGATTTCTAAGACCAAATCCTATAAGGCAATGCGACTTAAGTCTTATTTGTTGGAACACCTGCACTTGGGGCCTGAGTCCTGCCAACCACCCTGGGGCACCACCCTGTGAGAGGCCAGGCTGCAGAGAGGCCACCTGTGGTGCTATGGTTGGCAGCTCCTGTCTTTGAGTCCTCCCAGATTAAGCACCTGATATGTGAATGAAACGACTCCAGATGACTCCAGCTCTCAGACATTGAGCCATTCTCCAGCAGCCCATTCTCACATTCAAGGCACCAGAACTTGTCTATCAGAGACACACGGCTCCTACTCTGCCCCTTTAAATACTGACAGTAGACTCTGTGAGCATAACAAATGGTTATCTGATCCTAATAAAATCTGTTATGCAGCCATATCAATTGGAACAATGTTTTTCATAATTTTAACATCATTCATAATGATAAGATACACCTGAGGTACACTACTAATGGTGTACATTCTTTAGCTGAAAATAGAATATTACCAAAAAGAACTTAAAAACACAGTTTAGTATGTAATATAGATCATAAAAATACATCTGCTATTATTAATATTTCATTTGTGGATTTCAAGCACATAATAAATGAATGAAAGAAATGAAGGTAAAATTACCTAAATCTGTGCTATTGGATATGTTTAGCTAGCCACTAGCCACGTATGGCTATTGATCAAATTGAGATGTGCTGTAAGTGTAAAATACAGCCCAGAGTTTGAAAACTTAGTATGAAAAAAGATGTAAAAAAAAATCTCATTAATAATTTTATAATGATTAACCACCAAAATAACATTTTGGACATTATTTCAATAGTTTCTATATTGATTACATGTTGAAATGATATTTTGGATAGTGGGTTAAATAAAATACATTACAAAGTAATTTCACTCTTTCTTCTTACTTATTTTTGTTAACTTGACTCCTAGAAAATTTAAAATTTACCTGCGGTTCACATGGTATATGTATTGGACAGAACTGGAATAAACCATTATTCTTTCTTGAAAAATTATTAGATACTTACTAATGAAAGAAAATAGAACTGAATCTAACTAATAATTCTCATCTTGGGGCCAGCACAGTGGTTAAGTTCACATGTTCCGCTTTGATGGACCGGGATTCACCGCTTAAGATCCCAGGTGTGGACCCTCACACCACTTATCAAGCCATGCTGTGGCAGGCGTCCCACATATAAAGTAGAGGAAGATGGGCACAGGTGTTAGCTCAGGGTCAGTCTTCCTCAGCAAAAAGAGGAGGATTGGCAGCAGATGTCAGCTCAGAGCTAATCTTCCTCAAAAAGAAAAAAAAAATCTCATCTTGCCACAATTTTCTCCAATTCTGAAAAGCAAGAAGACATTTTAGTTTATCCAATGACTTTTATAACCCAAGCCATTAATATGTGAATTTTAATTGCCTATCATTCCAAAATGAAGGGGAAAAAAAGAGTTGGTATTAGAAACACGCAGTAAAGCTAACGGTGTCTCATGACATGCTGAATTTTATTGAAGTAAGGACGCTTTATTTACTATTTGTTGCACTATTTAAAATTCTGATTATTTTAAGTTTATTTCTTTATTTTTACACTAAAATACCATGAGTAAAAACTTTCCACATATTTCTTTATGTTCTCATTAATTTTAAATTTATTTTCTCTACTCCCCAACCTCTTATCAATATAATTTACTTATGTTTTCCTAGATTTTCATACCTCTTAAAGCAAAGACTGGAGTGATAAAAATGCAACAGATAAAATGATATTTAAACAGAATCTCAATGTCTTGGGAACTGTTTAAAAAAAGGGGTGGAATTTATATTAACATTTCAAAAGTAAGGAGATTTAAAATTTTATTTTAGTAAAATCGTGGAAGTTTTTCTTTCGAATGTTGAAATAATTGTTCAGAGAGAAATCAGTGCACATTTTAGGCTTTCTACCCCTACTCAAAACCCATGCATACTCTAACCACAGGCCGACTTCTTTTTTGCCAGCTAACACAGTCTTCTCTTTACCACTCGCCATTCCTCTGTCACTCTTAATTCTAGACTTCCCTCTACCTGCCAGGCTTCTAGAGAGCTGCCACGAGTTTCATCTTAAAAGCCTGACATTTAGCCTTTCCTCCTCAGCTTCAGTCAATCAACTGTTGAACTTTGTGAATGTACCTTGCAAAATAGGTGGATAGTGTCACCCTGACTAAAAACTGTGGGATTGACTGTTTCCTTCCCTCGAGAGGTGTGTAATGATGGCAAATGCAACTGCTGGCCTGCTTGTCTGATGGCCTTCCGTCACGCACTCTCTTCAGAAAGACCTGAAAACTGTCAGATAACAGCTGTGTGAAGCAGTTGGTGTCACCTCTGGGAAAACACCTGTCAGCTTCCATGTACAGTCAAAAGTTCAGAGAACAAGAAGATAGTCATGATGGCGGAATTACGAAAAGAGAAACAGATACTGTATACTGGAAAGCATATTAGCCAGCAGTTCTGCCAGGAACCACCAATCACTATGTTCTGGAACAGCAGAAAAGTCTGCCAAAGTTGAGAGTTTCTGCCACAAATTCAAATGTCTTCAGGAGCCAGGCAGGTAAAATATATTTATGGAGAGACCAGATATTATTATTACTGCTACTGGTACCATTACAATTGTTGCCGGCTTACTATATGCTGGGTATTGTTTCAAGCAACATATATATAGTCATTCATTAACCTTTACGAAATGCTGTAAGGTGGAAACTGTGATTCTGTTAATTTTACAGATAAATAAACGAAGGCATAGAGTTATGTGCCCAAGGTCACACAGTGAGCAAATGGGTTCAGTTTCAAGTTGTCTTCTTCTAGAAACCGCGGTCTTAATCTCAAGCCATACTGCCACAGGCGGTGGTGGCACCTGTGAGGACCCAAAGCCATTCAATTTTGGTCGCACAGAACAAATGCATCTGCCATCCAATTCAACCACGGATTTGTCTGCAGCCACGGGCAAAGTAAAAGTTGGCAGAATTTTTCTAAATTCCAGCCATGTGTTCTCATGCAGTCTGAAATTAAATATAAAATCTGAGGAACTGAATTTTATTTATAGTAATCAAAAAACATGCTTTAAAAGGACTTTTCTACACTTATAACATCTCTACAATATCCCTTAATACTTAAGTTCACTGCTTGTTTTATTGATATTTCTACGGTAAAGAAGAAACTAACAAAAATTTCACAATGTACATAAATGCAAGCTTTTCACTTTCACAGTCTAAAATACAGAGTTTTAATCAGTCTTTTTTTCAAACCAACAAGTAAATTATTGAAGAAAATATACACTGATCGCTCCTTATGGTAGCTTATTTTATGATCAAATATGTGACTGTGACACTTTTCTGTTTATTACTAACTATTGGATAAACTACTACAAAATTCTCTTTTTGTTTTACAATTCAGGATGTGGATAGAATAATCACTTATTACATATCAGGTATTACCATCTCTGTAGGGTAATCAAAGCTTGGGCTGTCTTCAATTACTTGCTGTCTCAGAAGCAATCATCAGATTTAGGTTATTTATCTTAACTTTCAAATCTAGACTCTTGGATATGCAATGAGAGAATTCTCTCCCATCACTCCAACCTGATTAATAAAAAGAAGGGCATGTCCAAGTCTGTATCCATTATGGCACACAGGTACTCATTGATGGACCCGTGCATTAATGATGAGCTTTTGCTGTATCAGCAAGACAGTCCCCCAAAGAATGATCCTTTATTGACTGAACGATCCTCCTCCCTCTTGTGAGGGAGAACACTTTCCATGCTGCACTGGACAATTATTGACCAGCACTAACGCCTAACATGTAAAGTAAATTGCTTCATGGAAAAATTTATCCTCAAAATAAACTAAAGCAAAACAATTATGCATTTCTGAGATACTACAGAAGGAAGCAAACCTTTCAACTATCTTTAGTTACGTTTTAAAGGATTTTTTTTAAGGAGTTTTCACTATTTCATATAAAGGCATATATTTAAATACAATATGTTATGTTTTTATTTGAATATAAACAAACAATAGACACACATATTTAGTTTTGACTTACAGACCAGCAACAGACAACAGGAGACTTTAATGGGAGATTAAATGAGACATTCAGTGGCACTAAAATAAGCAAAAAAGACTTCTGATTTCCACTGCAGGATGAAAATGTAATGTTATTATTGTTAACCACAGTCAACTCTTTTCCTTTTTAATTCACAAGTCTGAGGTGGTAGACTTTCGCATCATCAAGGGAGTGAAACGAAAGCAAAAGCTTATTGTGACTATTGCAACACTGGGTGAAAATAGCCAGAATTTTCTGCATCCCAGGGACTTTGACCTTATATGTCACATAAACAACTATGTCAATTATGGATACAAAAGAACAGAATATAATAATTCTTACTCAAGTTTTAGTTTGATGACAGAAGAATGGAGACATACCCTAGTATTTAATTTTATTGATGGTTTAAAAAATGCAAAAGGAAGCATTATTTATTCCCACTTTCAGCCATAACAGAGTTTCTAAAATCACCTTGCCTGACTGCCATAAACAACTAAAAATCTGAACAACAGATATGAAACAAGCATGTTCAGACATTGGACAGCAGACGGCACAGGACTGAGAACAGAGAGAGAAAGGAAACATGTGAAGCGAGTCCTGTGAGAACCATCCCAGCTTTCTGCCAGGAGGCTCTGTCCAGCTCATCGTGCAGGAGAGGAAGGAAGGGGTGCAGACAGGCAGAGACAGGAGGCTTTCTGAGTTGAGGAGGCAGAGACATATGCTTGGGAAAACTGAGGCAGCAGGGATGTCTAGGGAAAAGGACAGAGAAAATGGACCTATGGGAAGAAATAGATCCAAAAATCTGCATAGGAGTCTCCTTGAGATATTATGAGTAGGCTTAAGGTTAAAGGAAAACATGAATATAACGAAGAGGAAATGGAAGGTGTATAAAAGAGCCAAAGTAAACCTCTATGGACTAAAAACACAATATCAGAAGTGAAGAATTCAATAGATGAGATTAAGAGCTGACTTCACACTATCCTAACAAGATCAGTGAAGAGACAGCAATGGCAAATATTCAGACCAAAGCACAGAGAAAAATAAATGGAAAAAAAAGAAACAAATACTTCAGTAACCTGTTATCAAGATGTTTAACATACATGAATTGGAGTCCAAGAAGGAGGGGAAAGCAGAAAATATGTTTGAAAAATATTGCAAATTTAATGACACCAATAAACTTACAGATCCAAGAGCTATCAAAACCTTAAGCTGGATAAACCAAAAGACAATTGTATCAAAGTACATCCTAATCAAATTGCTCAAAATCAGTGAGAAAGAGAAAATCTTGAAAGCAACCAGAGGGAAAAGAAGACATATCTTGTAAATAGGGGCAAAGATTATCATAGTCTTCTCATCAGAAATTACGTAATTCAGAAATCAATGGAAAGACATTTTGAAAGAGTGGACAGAAAAAACTATCAAGCTACAATTCTACGTCCAGCAAAATTGTCCTTCAAGAATGAAGGCAAAGTACTCAGACAATCAGAAGCTAATAGAATTTGTTGCCACCAGATTGCCTAATGTTTCTAAGACGGAAGGAAAAGGACCCCAGAAAGAAACCTAGGTTTACAGAAAGGAATGAAGAACACTGGAAACGGTAAATATGTGGGTGAATATAAAATATTTTCCTATTTTTTAATTTCTTTAAAAGATAATTGACAGTTCAAATAAAAAATAATAAGCGTATTGTGTGTTAGTAATATATGTAAAGTATAATGTGAACAAATAGTCAAAAAAGGACCATAGAAGGTTATGGAGGTATATTGTCGTAACATTCTCATTTTCCATATGAAGTGACATAATAGGATTCGAATGCAGACTGCTATAATATAAGTTGCAAATTGTAAACTATAAACTAACCACTAAAAAAATAAAGCAAAGCGGTATAGGTCATAATCCAATAGTAAGAGATAAAATGGGATTCTAAAAGGATTCAATCTAAAAGAAGATAGGAAGAGAGGAAAAGAAGAAAGAGAAGCTGAGACAAATGACACAGGTAACTAGATAGCTGATTTAAGTGTAATCACATTAATAATTACATTAAATGCAAATTGTTTCAACACTCCAATTAAATTGCAGAGATTTTAAGACTAAATAATTTCCCTATATGTCATTGCAAACTTTTCCACTTATATTTCTTTTGCTCTTTCACTTATTCTAAAGTGCATCAAAATCAGAATTCCCTTCAAACTCTATTATATGAATCAATTTAGACAAAAGATTCTATTTATTACTGTAAATAGGAGAGGAAAGTAGTACAAAGTGAAATGAGTTGAAATGGCGGGACAGACACTTTAGTCTTAATTGTGCCAATGCCGGTGTATCAGACAGGGTTCTCCAGAGAATTAACAGGATATATGTGTGGCTGTGTATATAATTTTAAGAAATGGGGTCACACGTTGTGGGGACTAGATTTCAGATTTCATCTAGGGCAGTGCATCAGGCCACAAACTCAGGCAAAAATTGATGTTGCAGTCTCGAGTCCACAATTTGTAGGTCCAAGCTGGAAACTCAGAAAGGATTTCTATGGAAATCCTGTCTTCAGGCAGAATTCCTTCTTCTTCATGAAACTTCAGTTTCTGTTCTTAAGGCCTTCAATCGATTGGATGAGGCCCATCCCTATAATCAAGGGTAATAGCCTTTTGAAAGTCAACTAATCGTAGATGTCAACCATATCTACAAATATCCTCACAGCAACACATAGACTAGTACTTGACTATACAACTGGATATCACAGCCTGGCCAAGCAGACACAAAACTTCACCATCACAACCAGCAAATCTTTACATCTGTGAGGATGCTCACATTCTCTTATTACTGCACTTTTTTTGGAAATCTCTTTCTCCTCTCATTTAACTCAAAAGCCATCTCTCTTTCTCTTTAAATGTTTACTAAAACTCCCTTCTTCTAGGTAAATCCATTCAATATTGAGTTTTTGCTTAGAAGTTTTCTTTACTCAGTATGTATTTAATGTTGGTTTCCTTCTGCTCATAACATCAACCTATTTTTGCTCATGTGTATGATTTCAATTCATTCATTTGATTGTAATTTGATCACAGAAAAGACCATATAATCAATCTTTTTTTTATCTCCCTATACAGCCTAGCTTACTAACAAAGAAATCTCTGGGTCTCTTTCCACGATATAGTGAATACTTAATTTAGCGGGAGGATTAAAAGACAAGACAGGTTGCGACTTACTATTCATATTCTGTTTTCAGAAACCCTCGCTATCCTCAAAACAACTTAGCTTTGTACCAGGTAACAAATAATATGAGTTGGAGGAGTGTTGAGGAAAATATTACACAGTTTGAAACATTTACATAAAGTCATTCAAAAAGAAGTTACTTCCTTTTAACATAAGAGGAAAAAAGTTTCCCAATTCTCTCTTAAGGAAGTGTTACCATTTTGAGTTTTGGATGGTCCCACAAAAAAGGTTATGTGTTAAGTGTTGTTCCTGGCTTGCCCTAGAAGTCCTGTTTTATGCCTTTTATACTGATATAATTATTGAAGAGAGGCCTCTCCCACTCTCAAATGAGCTCCCGTTTAGAGAACACACAGGATCACTCTAAGTGGGAAGATGTGCCGATACTTAGTCTGTAAGTACTGGTTTATGGCAATGGGTAAATTTTGATGAATCAGAATCTTCTAAAAAGCCTGCTAAAAACAGAACTGTTTGCCCCTCCCCACCCCAGTAAGTTTGGGGCAGGACTCAGGCCTTTAAAAACTTAACATATTATTTGATACAACCCAAATTTTGAGAACCTCTAATCTCTACCTTGCAAAAATAACTTCAATTATTACACCTATAGTAATATAAGTTTAAACTTTTTATGCAAACAATAACACACTTTCCTACTACAGGCCTTTCGAGGGTTCCTTATGGCCTAAGTTTTTCTTATTTCTAATATACTCTGTCGCCCATAAAGACCTCAAAAGGCCTTTGAAGCTAAACCACTAATAGGCCTCTCAGTCCTATGATAGTCATGCGGAAAAATCAGAGTAAATAACGATGTGGTCAATTCTTAGGCTGATAAATTGAGCTACTCTAAGATGTGATTCTATCCATATTCAATGAAAACGAAGAAGAAGCAGCAGCTGTTCTAGGACGTGGGACAAGTTTAAAAAGAAATGGAAAATGAGGAAATTATACATATTCAAATCTACGAACACATTCACTTTGAAAAACCTAATAAAATCACAGACTCAAGAGTATCTTCATTGTTGAAAATAGTGTTAACTCTCTTATGTTAAAGAATTGGGGAAACTGAGATCCAGTGAGTTTCAAGAGTTTAAATAACCTACTCAAAAATAATTACTGGTTTTAGAAAAACTATATGTTTTCTGGCTCTGATTTCAGTTCTTCTAAATCCTATATTACCCAGTAAATTTTGGATTATCTACTCTCAAGATTAGCTGCCTGGTTCTATTCCTTCATTAATTTAGATAATTGAACCATAAGGTCTGCATCCATCTGAAAAATCATGGGTATGACATCTCATTTAGCTACATTATTTCTGAACAGACATCCAGAGGGTCAATATGCATTTGTAGAACATGAATAAAATGGCTTAGGAAAGCAAAAGTGCCTGCTGTTACATAATAAGAATAATGTGAATCAAACATAAAAGTAAGTGGCTCTGGATATAAAAGGGAAGAAAAAGAAATCTTTGGTTTTGCCATATCTTTCTAAAATCATTACATTCAGTGTTTAATTCAGTTCCTAATTCAGGAACATATCCCACTGTTTTGTGTGTTTGCTGTTTCACAGTCCCCACCCTTGCCCCACCACTTTTTCATAGGTTGAATTTATTTGGGTATTGGTCATTTTTTTGGTCCCAATATAGCAAGATATCATCAGGATATAGTTTAAAAATTCTCTTGCTGCAGAAGGACTTTCTCTTAAAAAGGCAAAGAGTAAAGGGTATAGCATGAGAAAGCACGAAATGTTCTATGCAATTCAAGATCATCATTCTTTCTTCTAAAGACATCTAAATGGCCTACAGGCTAATGGCCCCTATGAAAAAACACACACCATAATACTTCCATTACGGATGGATACTAGTAGCCAAATGACTGAACTTTTGCCTGACCTAATTCAAATGAATTGGTTTTGTGTTCAATGTACTAAGGCACAAGGCAATTAATCCTTTTCATCTTCAGTTACCGGGGGAGGGATGGGATACGGAAAAGAAGGAAACTAATAATTTCATGCTGTGCTATTTACTTTATATAAATGATTTTATTTAGTCTTCATTATTCTCTGAGGCAGGGGGTAGTACCCACATTTTACAGATGAGGAAGTTGAGGCAGCTCGGAAAGTTATGTAAATTGTCCAAGACTCACAGTGGGAGTGAACAGAAAGTTAAAATTTGAACCCAAATTACTGTGACTCTAAATCTCCTCATCGCCTCAGGCTGGAAATACAGGCAACTCAACAGTAGCTTCAGGAAAATTCAGTATTTAATTTGTATTTAGAAAGAGGTGTGCTTCAGACGTTCTCTAAAATACCTAGTTAGTTATAATGGCTACAAGGTCCATGTCAAAGGACCCTGAGATACCTGCTCTTGCAAATGACTCCAGAACTTCCTGGATCTGCCCGAACTCTCTCTCTTTTATACCATCTGCATTTCATGATAGATTACTGCTGCCCATGCCCAACCTTCTAAGTGAGTCAGACAACGCCCCCTTCATGTTGGGAAGCTCAGGTCCCAAGAGCACTTGACGTCCCATGATTAGAAATTCAATCTCTACCAAGGCTCCATAGCAAACCAGAAGCTGTTTCTCAAAAGGAGGGTGATTATCTGCAGAAGAAGGCATACACATGGTCCCAAACCTAGAGGTCGGCTTGCCAGAGGCTCCACATAGCAATCCTCTTTGCCATGGACACTTCAAGTATCATTATTGGATCAGCTAGATCATGAGGCCATTGTAGCCAGGAAGCTCGTACTGCAGCCTGCACTTGCCACAGAGCCTTCTCTTCCTCTGGTCCCACTCAAAACTAGCAGCCTGCTGGGCCACTTTGTAAATGGTTGAAAGTATACACTCAAATGTGGTTTATGTAAATATGCCACATCCTTTTGGGGAAGGATTCAAGGGAGATTTATGGTTTATATTTTCATCAGTGGTGCAAGGTACTTTCTCAAGGGGACTTGACCTCCGTTTAAATCAAGGGACTCTGTGAATTGACAGAGGTCAGGAAAAGGAGTGAGAAGCCATGGCTTGTCATTGCGGAGGCTTGAGTCAGGTTTATGGCTACAGACCTAGAGCTTTTTCAGTTATTTAGATGAAGTGATACTCTAGCAGTCTGCCCATATATTTTGTTCCTAGGGACACCATGATCAATTACTACCTCCAAAGATTTCCAGGGGCCAAGGTATTCTGATTGCCTGCATGTTCCTCCTGCCCTTTACAGTAGATGCCCCACCCGTCTTTGGCAATTAAATGCTGCAGCACACTTCTGCTACTCCGGGATCCTATAACCCCCAGTGAAATCAGGGAACCAGTTTCAATGGTAGCATGGTAGGCTGAATATGTCCTCCACACCTTCCTGAAATGATGTCCATATTCCTAATATCTAATTCACAGGAACCTGTGAATATGTTACATTACATGGTAAAATGGACTTTGGAGAGGTGGTTAAGTTAAGGATCCTGAGCTGGAGAGATTATCCTGGATTATCTGGGGGAGTCCGATAGAATCACAAGGGTTCCTTTAAGACACAGGAAGTCAGACGGAAGAGACGCTACTGGCTATGGATGTGGAGGAAGGGTATCATGAGCTGTCTCCAGAAGCTGACAGAGACGAGGAACAGATGTTTCGCTGGAGTCTCCAGAAGAAAGCAGCCCTGCTGACAACTTGGATTTAGGCCTGTATGATTTATTTCAGACTTTTGACTTCCATAAATGTAGAAGAATAAATTTGCGTTGTTTTAAACCACTAAATCTCTGAAAATATGTTACAGCAGCAATAGGAAATTAATACAGATGTCACCCTGTGGAACAGTGATTCTCAAGCAAGATTAAGTTGGTTCCCTCCAGGGCACGTTTGGCAGTATCTGGACACATTTTTGGTTGTGATCACTTGGGGGAAGACAACTTCGGCATCTCGAGGGTAGAGCCCAGGAGGGCTGCTCAATATCCTGCAACGCACAGGACAGTCCTTCAAAGCAAAGAATTATCCCGTCCAAAATGTCAATAGTGCCTAGATTAAAAAACCCTGCCCTACAGTCATACCTGGCCACGAGAGGAGAGCAACCAGAGAGCTTTTCAGGAAATAATGTATTTCTCAATCCCTTACTGAGGGCCATGGCTTCTGGGCCTTCTCATGGAACATAGTTGCATCTGATAAATCGAGTCCAACATTTCTAACTCCCTAAATCTTTCGATTCCTTCTTCCACGTCATGCTAGAGTACCTTTGGCACGTCAATCTCATTAACTATATGCTACTGCCATAGAGTCCAACTTTAAGTCAATGAACCAAGTAATCTTTCAGAGCCATCTCCTGCTGCAGAAGCTAATACATTTAAAACAGAATCTCCTTAATTGTTCTCACTACGAAAAAGAAATTATATGATGTGATAGGGTTTTAGCTAACACTACGTGGTAAATCATATTGCAATATATAAATGCATCAAATCAACATGTTTTACACCTTAAACTAACACAATGTTCTATATCAATTATATTTCAATATGAACATAAATTCAAAAAATTAAATTAAAAAACTCTGAATCTTCAGCAGATAGACCCTTATCCATGAATTCAGCCAGATTTGGGTTTTTATTCCACTTTCCTTGGTCAAACATCCTTAGAATTCCTTCCCACTCATTCCTCAGGTTTTTGTTGACATACATTTACAAAGACTTGCAACTCTTTTGGTATGTAAGCTATTTCCTCCTGAGTGATATTATACCCCTGTCCCTCATGGGGACATGCTGAGATTTGATCCTAGCTACAGGTCTATATAAAGGGGAAGTAGTAGGTCTTCAAAATTGGCATCCTCTTTCAAGACATTCGCTCCAGACGAGGCTATCACATGGTTTTCAAGCAGAAGAAGGCAGACTCCTCAGATACCAGAAGGAAAGCTACTCCCAAACGGATAGGAGTCTCAAGTGATTTAGAGGCTCAAGATTGTCAGTTTCATCTGGGTCCCCCAACGACGGACTTACTCCAAGATTCAGAGTCCCATTCTTTATCAGTCAATGTCCTAATTTTCACACGAGAAATTTGCTGAGACTGAATTTAACTAGCATTGTAATACAGAAGCCCAAACAATGACACTTCGTGTTTCATTTTCAGCAATATCAACAGTGTAGCTACTGGAAATAAGAGCTCAGTTTAGGGCTATTGTGGAAGCTCTCTAATCATCAAATAGTGACTTAAGTTGAGCTACATGCCTGAACTTGTCATTTTCTCTTTGTTATCCCTCCAGTGCTCAAAAGAATCCACTGCACACCACAGTCCTTGTAGTCATCCTTACTGTCATACTGGCCAAGTGAAGCTGCCACATGGGCTCCCAAGGCATTTGCCTCTTTTGGCACTTCATCACAATCAACTACAGGCATTCATTCATGCGTTAATTCTATAAATACTTATTGAGATTTATTATTTACTAGTTCTCTTTCTAGGAGTTGTCAAAGATTCCAAAAACTCCTGATCAGAATGTTTAATGCTGTTGAGAAAAATTTTAGAGCAGATTATTATTAAACATATCTTTTTTTCAACCTTTAGTAATCCCTTATAATGCATAGTATTTGTAAAATTTATAAGACTTTCTCACATGCAGCATAATCTTACTTAATCGTAGGAATTCTCTTTAGAAGCTAGCATGAATGTAGTAAGACTAAATGATACTAAAATAAATATGACCTGTTTTGATACTAGAAATGGTACATAAGTTAAATGCTTCAGAAATTGAAAATCTTGATTTTGGCAAGATATTTCATAAATTTTCCTACCCTAGACAAATAGGCAACATTAGAGAAATTTGGCTAAATAAACACAGTTTGGTGGATTTGTAAGTCTCTGAAATTCTGCACTCAAATAGAATTAGTTAACTAACCTATTTTATCATCATCTAAACATATAATTTATATAGTCCTGGAGAGATTCTCTAAGATACAATTTAATACTCTCCCACTCATTAGTCATAAGAAAGTAGGCGACTCAAGTCTGGGAGAGGTTGCTAATATATTAGAAAATAGAATACAAATTTTAAAAGAATTTTCTGTAGGAAAATTATGAAACAAAACTAACAAAGTGAATTTCAGCAGTGACAAATATGAACCCTTAGTTTTACATTCAGACAAATAAAGTGCATGAACACAACATGAAAGGGCACTTGCCTAAATAGTATTTTATATGAACAAAATTTTAATATCCTTCTGATTGAAAAATCATTACAATGTAAAGTAAAAGCATTGCTACATAAGGCATCCGTTCAACCTGGGTCACGCTAACATAAATATGATACAGTATAGCTCAAGAGATTCAGCCCCAGGAAAACCTTCTCTTCTAGTGTTGAGACAATAATTGAAAAAGTCTCTATACATTTAAACTCCCCACTGTTTACAAAAGTTGGGGGAGAAATTAGGCAAGGACAAACAGGAAAACAATAAAAGGTCCAGAAACCGTTTATGGGAAGAATGTCGAAGGGATTGGACTGTTTAGCAGAGAGAAAAAATAAGCCTTTCACAGGACAATGAGGGCAGTGTTTAAATATCTGAACGGATATTATATGGTTAAAGTGTTAGGCTTCTCTAAAGACGCAGATGGCGAGCTTGGGACAATAGTAAATACTACAAAAATACAGATTTAAGTTTATTCCAAGGATATATTTAACAATAATAGTAGTCATTCTTCAAAGTGTTCAAGAGACGCCAAATTACCATTTGTAACAGATACTATATGGGGCGTTTCTACACTGGGTATGAGATTGGCCTGGAAATAACTAACGTCTTCTGGCTTTTTAAGATTCATTATTCTGAGTGCATAAGAGCACCTATTTAAAGGAGATTTATATCAAGAGATGAAAGAGAAAGGCAGAGCTATTTAACTTATATTTTTGGGCCACTTTTTTCATCAATTGTATTGATCCTGAGGCTGGAATTGATAGAACAAACGTGGTCAGAGGAATTAAACCTGAGCGAGGTAAGACGACTATAAGATAACACCCAGCTGCTTGAAAGTAGTTTATTTGACGACATTCTTTTCTTTTTGTATTGTATAGACATATCCTCAATTCTTCCAGGTCAATTTTCGAATACACTTTCACATAAATGTAAAAATCTAGGAACTTTTAAATACAAACTGAAATCTTTTTATATTGTTAAAATCATGGTCCTCAAATGTAACATTAAAAAAGCAATTAAACATAACATTTGGTAAAATCTATAAAGAAGTATATCTCTTCAGTATGTACAGAATCATGTTATTAAAATAAGCAACAGATTCATAATATCTTAAGCCTTAAAAGTAAAATAACAGAGAGATAGCCCTTTAAAACATTATCTTTAACCACATTTTAAGGAAAAGAATGTTTATTTCTAGTGAAGCAATTTCCTGCACATAAAAACAACAAAGAAAAGATCTAAGTTCAGCGCAACATATTGACCGCTGGGAATCAGAAAAAAAAACAGAGCTACCCAATTTAATCACTCAGCTTTTGCTTACACTAACAGCTCTAAATCTGTCCCAAACTACTGGTGTTTCTAAGATAAAGCACAGAGTTTTCCCTTGGGTTCCCTGGGAACCTGAAGTTACATCTCTGCACAAAATTATTCCAAGACAGTCAGATTAAATATAGAAAGAGTACACCTCTCCAAATGCTAAACAACTATCTGAAAGAAGACAGTCAGATTAAATATAGAAAGAGTACACCTCTCCAAATGCTAAACAACTATCTGAAAGAAATCAAATTAAAGAACACACAATTATATTAATCACTGATAATTATTTTCCATTTCTAACATCAGTTTCCATGAGATTATACCTATATTTTACATTTTAAGAGACTCGAGTTTGTCAATAATTGTGTGGAACTGCTAGATGAAATGGCTGTGATAATTATGGCAACTGTGGAGTAAGGAAAAGCTTCCATTTTTTATCAATCATGCCCCATCCCTATCTCCAAGGACTTCCGCGTGGTTGTGTGATTTGCGATACATTTGTGAACAAATGGCAACTTTCACCATTCTTAGGTTTCCTCCAATAAAGCCATCTCTCCTTGCCCTTCTTTGTGAAGATATACATCTCTCGAGTAGACTAGAGCCAGGACTTAAGTCATGACATGACCCTGCCACAGTCCCACTGAAGAACTTTCCTATCCTTCTGGCCTCTTGGGCCTTCGAGACACTGGCTGAGCAGGTGGAGGCAGCAAAGAGACCCAGAGCGAGGATGCAGATTGACTCAGATGGCCCAGGGCTTCTCACAGTTAAACCATTAGTCCCATTTTATCAATGAGGAAATTGAGACTAAGAGGAAGAAATTGTGATCATCTACAGTTCCGTCACAAGGGCAAGCACACTCTACTTCCTGAGACCCTTTCTGTGAGTTAAATCGAGCCTCCTGATCGGCCAAGCTGAACTGTAGAGAACTCACATCCAGCTAGAACACACACAGTCACACAGGGGAACAGTTTACCATTGAAAGGAAAATCCGAACAGGCCCACGAGACGCTTGGAATCACCTTAGATGTGTTCAGAGGGAGTGTTCAGATGTGGACTCAAAGCTTCCAACTGTAAACGTGAGCAATCACCTCTCTCAGATAAGTCATCTGATAACTTTCACTCCTACAAAAGGCTATTGTTTTCACATTAATGATGAATAATGAAAATACTTGCTCCTATTCCAGAATCTAAACAATAAGAAACCTCAAGTTACCAGACATTGCTGGAAAAATATAATAAAAACAGTACTCACAGTGATGAGTTCATAGTTTTATAATCCTAAAGCCATAAAGAGATTATTAGACTATTAAACAGCACTGACTAACGTCAATGTTAAAACATTTGCCATGAAGGTCAACTTGGGAGAAATTGAAGACATTCTAACACAACCCTCTGACTCTCGGGATTAAACCATTCTATATGCTGCTCCAGTCCTCCTCAGGATACCGGGATTTTTGCCTGGTGGCTGTATCAGAGGGCCAGCCTGTTGCCTGATGACTATTTTATCCAGTTACTTTGTCCATTCCATGCCATGTTCACTCCCCATTTCCACTATCATAATCAAACACACATTTCTCTATTTTATGAAAATTAAATATCACCTATCTCCACCTTCCCCCACCTACTAAGTCACTCTATTCCTCCTCATTCTTTCCTCTCTTCCAGCTTGATAGACTTTAACATGCTTTCACCGTTGCCCCACCCCCTCCCTCCTGCCCTCCACAGCAGAATGTTCTGCCTCTACTTCCTGCCTGGCCTCCTCCAAGCCTTGACCTTACTCAGACTATTTACAACTCTTAATTACAATTACTGGGTTTTTCTTTAAGTACATTTCTTGTGTACAAAAATCTGTATCTAGCAATTTTATCACAAACTCCCAGTCATTCGAACATTATTCATTTAGATTCACAAACACACATACAACAAAAAACACACACACACACACACAAATGGACTTTGCAAGTTTTGTTGCTCACCACTGTTTCCTGAGCACGCTGGCTTCTCCTTTGTTAAGGTCTCGGTTCTAACTCATTAACAAAGTAATTTCAATAGTATTTTTGACAAATGGGGTACATGATGGTATAATCTCTGAGTCCTCGTCTTCTTGCCAGTTTTTTTTTTCCCCTGACAGACGTATGGTATTTTGACAGTTTATGCCCCTCAGGTCATAAACGTTTTCCTTCCCCAGCAGTCTGTAGATGTTATTCCATTGTCTTCTTGCACCCAGCATTGTAGATTAGAAGTCTGCTGCCAGACTATTCTTTTGCTAGGTTATTTTTATTTTTTCATGAAACCTTGCAGTTTTGTCTTTTTAGGCTCGTATTCTGAGAATTTTAGCAGGAGATGTCTAAGTAATGTCTTTTGTATTCAAGCCTTCCAGAACCCTTTCTATATGGAGACTCAGGGAAATTTTTCTCCATTATGTCTTCACGCATTGATTTTCCACCATCTTGAACTTTTCCTTTGTAAATTCTGTCAAGTCTGCCTTGGAATGCTGTGTCTCTTATCTTTTCCTTCACGGTTTCTGTCTCTTTATATTTTCGCTCTGTTTTGAAATATTGCTAATTCTCAATATTCTAGGATAATAATCTGATTCTTAGCAGGGACTATCATCTTCTCTAATTCATTTAGTGAATTTTTAAATTTAAATCTGTTTTTGTCATTCTAGTATACATTTTTATGCAGCAGATTCCCTCCGTTGCCTTTTAACTATTTTTATTTGTTTGGTGAAAGTAAGTCTTCATTTTCTAGTTGTTCTTTCTCCTTAGCAGATGCCTGTGGTGATTTCTTTTCTTGTCCTTCCCCTGTATAATTTCTCAGTGTTCTTAGGGGCACTGGGTTTTCGGGTTTTTTTCATAAGCCTCTTTTCTTATGAGAATCAGGTCAAGACGCCATAGAATCTTATGCAGAAATCACCTGTGCTATCTGCGTCTGTGGGCCTGTGACACACCAGCTGGCGAGCCACCAGTCCTCCACTGAAGGTGTCAGGTAGTCTCTCCACTCTCAGGATTTCTTGCTGCCAAGGCCGGCACTGTCCCATTCTCAGGGCCAGCAGAGATCTAGCTCCCCTGTGGAGTTCATCTGTCGCAAAGGGATCATCAGCTAGGCACTCCTAGGACTGTCCACGTAACACTGACTGACATTCCTTTCCAGAAGTGACACTTCTCTGCAGGCCAAGCTCTTTCCAGGTATTCTGACCCTCATTTCCAAGGACAATATGCTACAAAGCCACAGGCTCCTATACTGCACATATGGTGATTAAGTCCTGTGCGCAAGACCTCTCTGCGTTGTATCCTCAGTGTCTGACCACCTCAGGACATTAGCCTGATGTTTCCCTAACTTCAGGGTGCACAAGACTCTCCTGGAGGTTTTACTAAAATGCAGATGCTGATTCAGTAGGTCTCCAGTTGGGTCCATGAATCTCCCAGGTGGGGTAGATGTTTCCGGTCTGCAGGCCACACTTTGTATAACAAGGAGCTAGTTAATTTGTTAGTAGTGATTTGTAAAGAGAAAAGTAGGAATGAGGTCTACCCTTATCTCCTTCTTCCTAAGCTTCGTTCTCCAACTCTTTAAGTGCCCTGCCAGCTTGTGCTCCTCCACGCAG
This sequence comes from Equus przewalskii, assembly GCF_037783145.1. Taxonomy (NCBI): domain Eukaryota; kingdom Metazoa; phylum Chordata; class Mammalia; order Perissodactyla; family Equidae; genus Equus; species Equus przewalskii. The sequence continues at coordinate 3,896,129 of NC_091838.1, forward strand.
GGCAGAGGGGCCCCTGGGCCACAAGCCCGGCATACTGATGAACAGCGGTCACTGCTGAAGCTGAAGGCCTCTGTTCCATTTTTGGGAACTTGTCCCCATGAATTTCCTGTTATCATCATTTGCCCACTTGCTGAAACTTCTAATTACAACTGCTTGGAATTTTTTTCTTTTTTTCATAACATTTTGATATTCTTCTTGGCTTCTTTGACTCCACTCTCCACTCCAATTCTAGGTCCTGACCTTTATCAAGTTGCACAATCTGCTCTGATTGATTGGGCCACATCCTAATAAAACAATATGTAAACCGAGTAGACTAATGCTGCTGTGAACATTTCAAGACAATTGGCATGGATGCCTCAAATTTTTATTTATGTAATTGTTTATTTGTTTAATAAGAACTGCTATAAAAATAAATTCTTAACTTATAAAGTGATCAATATTATCTATTCTCTAATTATTGCTATAATCCAGAGCCGGAAGACATCTACACATTATAGAACAAATAGTTGTTTGATTCATTCAATGAACAGATATATACTGAAAATCTACTATGAGCCAAGAGCTTAGTAAGTGATTATAATTTAATAGTGAGCAAGACAGACATTGCCAGGAACCCTTAATAGTCAATATTGATCAAGAGAGATTCAGAAACGTATTTTACCAGATTAAGAGACTTCACTAGATTATATAAAATGCATACACATTGAATTTGGTTAAAGAGTGTGTAAAGAAATAATCTCATAATTCTGCTTGCTATGAAATGATTTGTAGATTATATTAATATAAGTGTATTAGTAGAAATAGGAAAGTGGTGAATTTAGGAGTACATAGTTGGTCAAAACCATAAACGAAGATGTGGATGAGGTAAGTTTTGCTTCTAAGTGTTTGACACCATTAAAAATAGAAAGCATCAATGCCGTGGCTGAAGTTAACCAGAGAGAGGCAGAAATGACTGTGCAGGTTTAACTCTGATGGCCAGCTACAGTTCTCTCTCCTTATGCAAATGATGTTGTAATGATTAAAACCATATGCAAATACAATAAATATCAATCCAGGGTAGAGTACATGATAGCTGACAAGCTCTCCTCTGGTGGAAGGAATTGGGCAAATTTGGGGGATGTGAGAAGAAGGCAAGGGAAGGGCTTGGAGGGTAAACACTGCAAAGGTTCTGCAGAGGACGTGGGAGCCCCAGAGCATCCTGAGGACCATATGTGCCTGGACCGCCTCTGGAGGTTGTGAAGGTATAAACCAAGTATGACAGATGGTCCTCCCTTTTCTGACTTTCTGCACTGCTGCATTGCTGAACTCTGATGCCGGCAGAGGGTGCAGCTCATTCCCTTGGTGGTTTTTCTGAGTTGGTATGAGTTACAAACAATTGTGCGAGGCTGTAACTTTATTGCTCTCCCTAGCCTTGGCCATTGGGGGTCAAGCCCTTTTGGGGTGGGGCCATGATGTGTAAGTTAGAGAATAATTAGTACATGCCATTGTGGAGCTTACAGTCTAAGCTATATTATAAACACTTGAGTCATTCCTGGGTCTAAAGGATACCAAGATTGCAAATAACCCTGTGCCAGGAGAACTGTATGCAATACTGAGGTCCTCCAGGAAATATGTAGAATGCTGTTCCTTTACACTGGATAATTTTATTCTTAATAATCAAACAATAAGAGACAAAAAGTAGGACTATTAGTTCAAAATGCAAACAAAGCTAAAGAACTGACTGTAACCAATCTTCATGAGGGCTTCTACTGAATGTGAAATGACAAGATATATCATTCTATAACTGGCCAGTCAATCAAGACCAAAACAAGGGACATTCAAATGGAACTCTTCTAGAACGACTTTGTAAGAAAATAAGCCAATTGAATTAAACAATGATGTAGAAACAGCTATTATCTTTTGAATGCTTATTATGTGCCAGAACCCAGCTAAGTGTTTTACATGCAAGTGGCAGGTATTTTTTAGATTCCCCATTTTGCAGATAGAAGGAAACAAACTTCGAGGCATATTTTTCACAAAGTCACAACTAGCAAGTGGTGTGGCCAGGACTTGAATCCAAGAGCTTCTGGCTATTGAGTTTGCACATTTAATCACTAATATAGGCAGGGTGGATGAGCAAACACTTGGAAATTAAGTTGAACTACAGACCTGAAGCTTGACATAGCTGTGGGCCTCTGTGAAATGATAGCAGACAAAATCATTTTGCATACGGATACCGGAGAATGACTGTTGGGAGCAAATCTGAAGGGCCCGATTGAAAAGAGTTCCTAGACACAGGCTTCAGCAATACTTCAAAGAACCTGGATGATTTTCTAATAACCTTAACCAAGGTGGTTTCTTGAGTAATTAGCTTTGCAAAGAGAAGCACAGAATGAAAGACAATTTGTACGTTTGCTAATTTTTTTCTCTATCAGAACCATTACCTAGATATTATTTTTTAGATATTCTTTAGGTATTCATATATACTTAGTTTTAAACAGGATAGTATAATTAAAAATTTAGATTAATTCATTAACTTTGGTATTTTCAAAGAGAGGTTTCATAGTCTTTTTCATATCATTGCCATTTATAGAAGAAAAAAATGCAATAGGCAGCATTTGCAATCCTAAATACTTCTATTGTTGGGTCCCTGGCTTAAAAAAGATTAGATTTCCAGAGATCAACATTAATTGACACAATGCCTGACCTACTGTAAGTATTGAATAAAGACTTATTAAAAGAAGAAAAGCAAAATCTTCTGAAAATTATGTAATAAAACTTCTAAGATTTCAGAGTCCCCCTATTTCATGCAACCCAAAAGATGATTCCTTTGCTGCAGAGGCAGAAAATCTGGAAGAAAGAAGAAAACATCAATTTAATAACAAGAGACATCCAGAAAGAGAGAATAGCTAACTGATCAGGCCAAGAGCACTGAATCTAAAAGTTCTCAGAAAGACTTTAAACCCTCTCTCAGAATGTCTTCTCCAAACAGGTAACAGCACGGGCTGCCTCTCCGTGAAGAACCCCAAGCATCGGTGCCTACTTTATCCTGTCTTTCTGACTTTGAGAGTTGGCTTCCAGTCTCAGTTGCCACCAATACAATGATTTACCCTAATCTGTGTTAGCCTGAGCCAAAATCATTTTGAGTGTAGAATAAGAAGTGAATCTCTCAGAGGAAGATAATTCTTTGGCAAAGAGAAGAATCAGGTTTTAGGGCAAGAACAGCATTGCTGCAAACAGTAATCACAATTAAGAAACTGAAATAGCCATGAATGAATGAATGACCATGATAGATTCCTTAATAAAGACATCATTGTATCCCATGCTCAGGTGCCTCTACTGTTGTACTGCTCCTTCAGAACTTAGACATCTACAGAACTATCCATGGTGCTAGACAGTTCCTACCTCCTAGTGCTATATTACTATTATTGTTGTTTAGCATCCATTTCACCTTCTTTTGCCAATTTCTTCTTTTGAGTAATTGCCTCTTTTCCTATTTTTTGTAGCCCAGTGAGAGGTTTATTTAAGGTGCATTGCCTTTCTCTGGCCAAGAGGTAGATGGGTAACTCAAGCTCGGGCTTTGGACGCTGTCTCCTTAGAATGTGAAGGATTGCAGAAGAAGAAAAACCAAAACTGTGCCCCGATGAGTCTAGGAAGCAGTCGACTGAGTCACTTTGGATTTATTGCTTTCCAAGTCTGGTTCTCCAATCTCATGGATACTCTGAGCTCTCACAGACCCATCCAAAAAATTCTGTTCTTTCTCAGGTGGTCAGAGTTAGCATCTGTTTCAAGCAACTTAGAAAACCCTAATACACTGCTTTCACATGACTGGGTTCAGTGCTCTCGCTCATTAAGCCTCTACAGCTCTGTTGGATTTATCACCAACCCTCACTGTCTCCGAGCAGCCTCCTTTCCTCACATCTGTTGCCCCTCCATAGCTGAGCTGTGTAACCTCTCTCTCTGACCCGATTTTATCTATTTTATATACTTAACCACAGCCTGGTCACATGCTGAGAGGTCTAACTTCTTCCCACCTGAGCCCCCTATATGCTGAAATAAGTTATGGCTGTCATTAACAGCATTTTTATCAGCCAGATTTTTGCCTTATTTTAGTAATCATATACTATTTTTTCCCCATTCTATTCTACCACTTCTAATGCTCCTATTACTAACCAGCATAACAGTCCGATCTAATAGGCTAAAGTTACATTTACATGAAAAACAAATCAGCATGGAATGCAAATTTAATTTCATAAGATGTAAGTGTTTTCCAAATTGCTGAATGGGTTATAGCAAAAGCTATGTTGATGGCTTCAACATTTAAAAAATACAAGACAAAAGAAATCTCATTTCTGCTTTTTGAGATTGTCTTTGGTTGCATTTTGTGGCTGCACAGGAGGTTAAACAAAATTCCTGTTTGCTTCTAAGAAAATTCCATTCCTGCTCCTAAGTACAATTATTTCTATATGTCTTCACACTGTGTATTTTTATGATTTCAAAATAATTCTTATGTCAATACTCATGAACTTTCTACAAAAAAGGCTTTGTTAGTCAAACTACAAATATAAAGATAAAAATATTGTTTTATCATCTCTTCCCCAAATAAATAGAAAATATTGCTCAGTAATTTCAATAAAAATGTAGATGAAGAAAGAAACAAACGAATGGAAAGTGCTATGCTGGGCCTCTGGTAATGAACATCCAAGTATTTTTCAGAAAAAGAAAATCTGATGATAATTACATAAACATGTGATTAATGTTTAACATGATTTTATTACAGTATTTATAGTTTACTGTTATAGTTGATTGCTATTGTGTTCCTCTGCAGTCTCAGGACAGCACAGAGGGGAAAGACTGGCGACCTTTTTCAGAAGGAAGAGAATGATGTGTTTCAGGTGCCTCTGAACTCAGGGCGTGGTGCCAAGGACAAAATCAGAAAGTGCTAAAAGCAATTATAGAGGACAATCCTCACTGAAATTTACAGCACATGTGGAAAAACTACATCCATACTGCCTAATTATCTCCGTAGGAGAACTTTCATCTCCAGCGACCAGAAATTTTAAATTCAAATTTTAGTATATATAGGTCAACATAAACCCAGGAAGAAGAAAAACCTGATAAGTGCAAAACGAGGAAATAAATTAAACCCACAGATGTGATTTCAGCTAACAAAAATAGTACAGAAGTGAGTTCAGCTAACAGAAATAGCAACTATCATTCTAAAACAAATTTTTAAAAACTATTCTTAAACGTAATACAAGAAATGCTCCGACCTTCTACAACTAAAAGAAAGTCTATAAGTGAAACAACTAGGCCGGCTCACAAAGAGTGACTTCTCACCTTTTAAATGTCAGTTTTGCAGAGTCATATCTTCTCATAAGCAAACAACAGCATCAAATAAATCATAAAGGTCAGTTAAAAGAAGAGGAAAAGTGTTTGACGCATTTTATTTAATGGATAAAAGTCTGCATCACTTATAATCAAGGGGAATTTGGCCAGGAAAACAGGTACATTGGCTGGATCAGTTTCAAGGAAGAAAGTTCTGTACATGACATTTCTGTATCCAATATTATTTTGAAGAACAGTTTAAAATGATCGCACTCAGAATCGGGTCTACTTTAGTTACTATAGGGGAGAGAATTTGCTACCCTAAAATGTGTCTCTTTGCCTTGATTAGTTTTAAGAACTAAAGACTCAGGAAGAGACCCTGACCTTTTGTCTTAGTGCCTAAAGGATTTTAGATAGAAGACCTGTTCCAGGAAGGAGCCATCACCATAGATAACGATAGATAACTGTTGCATAATATGAACTAGGTGTGGTAGACAGGGAGGAAGCCAGCAAGGACCATTTGATCAAAGTCCTCCCCATGCCATTGTCTTTACAAGACATGTTCAACATTGTTTACCAAACATTTGCTTTTCTATCTCCATGTGAATTGCCTTCTTCTCCTTTCAAGTCCCAAACCACTATCCTCAATGTCCTCTTTTGTAATTAGCTGAAGATGATATTTAAGGCGGTGGCTTCAGTCATTTTGGGGAGTTGCTCAGCTATCCTGGGTTTCTCCCATGTATACATGTTATTAAATTTGTTCAATTTTCTCCTGTTGTTCCGCCTCATGTCAATTTAATTCTTAGACCAGCCAGAACAACCTAGAGAGTAAAGGAAAATTTCTGCCTCCCCTACATCATGAAATACTCAGATATTCTAGTGAACAACCTGCACTATTTCAAAGAGCAGAGGATGTTGCAAGGGAGTCTCATTCTCTGAGCTCTCTGGTGGGCTTTGGCTGTAGTAGCGCAGAACACCACAGGGCATCTAATGGGTACCCAGAGGTGTAGGAGAACATCTGAAAAAACCACCCTGGGCTGATGGGTGCAACAGCTGGGTGCACAGCAAGCCAAGGAGGTCAGCAGTTAAAGCATGGACTGAACTCAGGACAAGTAATTCCTTATTCAGCATGAGAGCATAAGCACCTGGAGCCCATGTCAATATTCTCAGATCCTGGCATAAAGACGCTAGTGTGTGTGATCAAAGCCTTTTATCACCATTGTTGCACTTGACAAATAAAAATGGTAAACAATAGGATATATTGGAGTATATGAGGAAGCCATTTGGCATAAACCTAATTCGGCCTGACTTTGTTTTTCCAAAAGGGCCTGACTGTGGCCATTGAGCATGCATTGTATATCTGCTTAGACATTTTGAGATAAAGGTGCAACTTCCCTCCCCGTCCCAACGTTGGCATCTCCTTAAAGATTAAGCATCTTTCTTTAGGCTGGGAACTGATTGCAGCGCTCATCTGTGACCACCCAGCTCGAGGCAACGGACCTGCCACCCTGCAGGGTTCACTGAGACAGCAAGCCTATCTGCTGTTTCCATCAGTCGCTGTGCTGACAGAGCAGCCTCATGACTATTGTAAAAGGGACATTTCAATCATATGTGAAACATACTCTTTGAGGGTGTATAACCACCCTGTATACCCCCACTTCTTTGGAGTGCTTTGTTCCTTTGTGGAAAGACTCTCCCTGGTTATAATCCTCAGATTTAAGCTCAGAATAAACTCATCCAAATTTTCATTTATAGATTGGTTATGGATTATTTTCGTCGACACACTGAACTGAATGACTGCCTTTAAAGGATTCTAAATTTCATCAGTAGAGATTTCTGGATTTCAAACAAAAAGTATTTTCTCATGTATCATTAGTGTAGCTGTTATTATTAGATATCAGAATTCACCCAAAGTTAAGAGAGGGCTTTGTCAAGAGTAGGCTGTGTCACACCGCTTCCCAAACTTCCATAGAGTAGATTACGGATTCCAGACTCCCAGTTGCATCCTCTCACAAGGTTCACTTACCCAACACAGATTCTCTACCCCGTTTCCTGCTTCTTAGAATAGAGAAAAATTATAAAATAAAATCACCTGAGAATCTCAGCTGGAAATTTTATAGTTTATTCTTTTCATAAGTTTAAGGATATATATCTCCTATATATATAGGATATGGGTATGTTCTATATACATTTATTTATTTACTTATTTACTTATATTTTAAAAATAGTTTTTTTGTAACGAGTAGAACTCTATAAAGGAAAGCAAAATTCTTGCAAACATCAGTGTTGAGTTAGATCATATTTATTATAGTGCTTAAAAATATATAAACAAGAAGCTAGGTGTAAACTCTTTATACATGAAATTAACGATAGACTCTTTATGGTTATAACTTACATGTATAAAATAAAACTGACAAATTAAATTAAAATAAAACCACGGAATCAATAAATTCAAATTATCAACATTAATTTAATGTGATGGATGATGAAACTAAATCCCAGTTTACAAAATGCACGTGTTACTTTGCTGTATGGTGGTTAGTCCTTTGACTTCATTATCTCAAGCCCCAGAGCTATGCCCCTAATGACTGCATTATACGGCTTTTCTCGTTAAACTATTGCAAAATCTTCCTTAGGGCAGTGTGACTTCAAGTCTTGTAACTTTTAACTTCACTCAAATGTATCAATGACCTATATATTACATTAGCATTTCTTTTTTTCTCAGCAGCCCAGGAAATTACAGCTCTGATACTTGGTGCCAACTCTATTGTAAACACAACTTTCTGCAAATTCCATCACTGAAACTGTGTGATATACACAATTGAAAAGTGGTCATTCATATGACTCAGATTATGCATGTCTCATTCTTATTCATAGATCATCATAAAGATATTAAAATGTTCACAGACAATGCAAAAGCTCTAAGAACATATTTGCTAATCGCAGACTGTGATATAAAATGATCACAGTGATAGAAAGGTAGTCACAATAGTCCTTGTATTCCTCAGCCTGTGCCAGATTCCTCTCTTTTCCTTTCCACCCACCAACTACTGATTGTGCTGGGTCCACCCCAGGCCTGTCCAATCATGAAGAAAAGTCCTTTGATGAACGCATGCTCAGGAAAGCATTGCTCACAGAATGAGTAACCACTCGTAGGATTATGTATAAAAACTGCCTACGTAGAGAAAGCAATGCTTAAACAAAATGAACGAATTTCTACCACTTAACACCACAGTGGGGATACAGATTTTCATAGAAGCCCTTTCCTGACAACAGGCAACCATACGATGCTGAAAAACAGGATTCTGCCTATGTAGCATGAAAATATACTTCTAGAACAACTTTCTGCTTTCCATACACATTAACAAAGAATTGTGATGTTAGTTTTTTATTGTAAAAATGCTACAAATTAGCAATTTAGATCTGGGAGTATTTCCTAGATATGTGGTAAATGAATTAGGCAGTATTCTCTAAGTTCTGCTGGTATCAACTAACGCCTAAATGTCAGTGGCTGTAGCATTTGTTTCCCATCCAAGTTACCTGCCAGTGGCAGCAGATCAGCTGCTCTGCCTGTTGCAGGCTGTGGTTGGTGTGGCTGGGGTTCACATCTGCACTCCTGCCTTCTCAAAGGCTCAGGCTGAAGGGGCAGCCTCACTCAAGACACGGTGTAGTCTTAACAAACAGCAGGAACAGAAGCGGCAAAATCAAACCATGTGAGTGCATTTGAAGCTTCTCCTTAGAAGCAGGATTTATCATGTCCACTCAGGTTCTGATTAGTCAAAACAAGTTTCATCAGCAACCCTCCCAAGGGCAAGGGTGTGCAAGGAGTCGAAAATTGAGACTAATGTTAGAAAAATTACTACTGTAAAGAATGTGTTAGGAAAGTGATTAAACAATAAAGGTAATTTTCTTGCATTTACAAGTCCCTCATGGCTGCCAGGAGCTCAGTCTTCGGAGTCAAGCAGCCTTGATAATACTCCAAATCTGACACTCACCAGCTGTTTGGGTTTGACACAACCTCTCTGCCTCAATTTTTTCATCTAAAATTACAAATTAATAATATCTATCTCACAGCTTTATTCTAGGTATTAAATGAAGTACTTAATATAAAAATATTGAATATCCTCTTAGGAGCTTTAAGCTACTACATACATTAATATGGTTCCTCTCCCTCCCTCATCCATCATTTCTGCACATCATACCACTTTAATTCTGAAAAGTACAGGCAATGTTCAGTTTAAAGAGTCAATTTTAATGCTATTTTGCATAAATCATTCTTGTCCTTAATCAAATAAAATGACCTTATTTTGTTTTTATGATTTGTCACATAGTCCCTAAAAATGTACGCGACAGGAAAGCAATTAATCTGGGAAGAAAGTGCAATAATTCCAGAAAAACATGCCATAGAGGCATGCCCAAATGAGCAGGTCATTTTAAGTTCTGATGTTCTTTCTAATGTTCACGATTTTTCACAACAGCAAATTATTCAAAACAGTGAAAAGTTATATACACCACCTTTGGCCTGTTCTTTCTAGTGCAAGTTTCTACATGTTATTTTATTTATTTCACTCTAAGCTGTTAGCCAGAATCTTGATTCTTATGTCTATAACTGCTGGGAGATCTAAATGAATATGTCAGATAGCCTACGATGGCCCTCACATAGTTAGGAGATGAACTACATGTTGAGCCTGGGGCTGTTCCAGAAGATAAGAGGCCATATTTGAGAAGCTAAATCTATTTCCAAAAAGGTGAAAGAAACCTTAGAATAGATTATTAAATGAAAATTTCTAACCAAAACCTTAGCATTACTTTTATTTATTCAAATGTGCGTTGGTTAGGAAAGGGGTTCCTAGAATAGAGTTGTACCAGTTGGTTAAAGAGAAGAGAGAGATGTCCACCAGTGGATCTGTGGCATGGGACAGCCTAGCGCTGTACTCCAGGGACCATCAAGAGCCCAATGAATGAACATGTTCACACAACGGACTATTTGAACCATCAGGAAAGCGTTGGCGTGTATACAACAGAGATTTGCCCCCACTGTCATGGAAGTTACTGTTTAGAGGAGGAGGAAAGTGTTAAATAATTACAGGAAGTGAATATCCTATACAGAGTTAGGATCCAGAGACAGCACATAAAGGCAAAAACTGGCATAGATCGAAATTATCCTTGAAAAGTTTACTTAGACCAAAAATAGGGGATTCACATTATGAAAGTTGACACTTTGCCGGACTCTATTTTTTGGGAGAAATAATTTACCAGAAATTCTATGTTAGGCCTAAAGAACGCTTTAGACATTTACCTTTGATTTACTTGGGTTCATCTGAGATTATTCACTCGAGGGGACGAAGTACTGTTGTGTATGAGGAGGACCTGTTGCAAAGGAGTTAGTGAAACAGGGGTGCGGACGATTGCAACTTGGTTTGTGATAGGAAATGGAACTTGTTGTGGGTCACAGGACTCTTCTGAGTCACGGAATACCTGGTGCTGGAGAAAACGACAGGTCAGAATGTTTCTAAGTATTATTGGAACTATGTGTCTAGAATCTCTTTGTCATTTGTTGACTGACAGCCACGGTGATTGAAATATAATTTGGAATATTTTCTATTTTTGCTTCTTTGGTCTGTGTTTATTGGAGAATGTTCCTTGCATACACAAAGACGCTTGGTAACTGGATGTATCATATTTATATTTACGTATAACAGAAACACTGGACAATAATTAACACCTTCACTTTGATATTATTTTCTCTTCAAAAGATGGACACACATTTTAGTGAACACATTCCGGCTGAAAAACAAAACACAATGTATTGCCAGAAATTGCAATAAATTGTTACATTTCTGGTTTCTTTTTTTTTTTTTTTAAATATTTTTTTTTTTTTTCCTTTTTCTCCCCAAAGCCCCCCGGTACATAGTTGTGTATTCTTCGTTGTGGGTTCCTCTAGTTGTGGCATGTGGGACGCTGCCTCAGCGTGGTCTGACGAGCAGTGCCATGTCCGCGCCCAGGATTCGAACCGACGAAACACTGGGCCGCCTGCAGCGGAGCGCGCGAACTTAACCACTCGGCCACGGGGCCAGCCCCTACATTTCTGGTTTCTTAAATGTGTGATAGTCTAATTAATTTAAAGTGAAAAATACCAGATGATTTCAGCTAACGATAAAACATTGTTGCCTACAAACATGAATAAATGTCTTTCAGCCATGATTACTTAATTTTGCAAGGAATTTTGTTATTATAAAACTGCTATTGCATCATGATAATCAAGTTTCTAAAAGAAATCTATTAAGTTTCAATTCAGTAAGAGAATTAAAGGAATATGAGAAAATAAAACTCTATTAAGAATGTGATTATGTCACATTAATTCTTTGTTTTAAAGGCTTATTTTAGAGTTTAATTTACTATTCTAAAGTATTTTGAAATAGTTATGTGTATGGAAAGATGATTCATCTCACAGTAAATGTTTGTACAATAGTTACTTCTTTTGCCTCCACCACTTCATATCACTAGGCTAAAAGTATATAAATATCTACTAACATAGACACACACACAAAAAACGCAAAAGGCAGTCAAGGCCAAGAGCACTAATTTTCTTAAAGGTCCATTGTCACCTACAGCTTCATTTTACTTGGGTTTATGACCCGGTTTTCATTAAATTCTCATTCACTCTTTTTTCCAGGCACAGATGCTAGGAAACTACTAATTTTCATGGTGATCTAAAAACCTCAAGAAAAGGTTATTGTAGTTCCTCTTAGAAGTTACTAAATAATTTGTTAGTTACTCTTTTAGGAACAATTCGGATGTTTAGTTTTGCTTGAAACAATCTGAGGGACACAGCTCAGTGCCCTAAACGCGCCTCACCTGAGGTGGCCTGCAGCTCCAAGGTGAGATACGCAGGAAGCAACTCCTCAGCACCAGGACGTGTCATTGGCCTTTCCTCCATGCTTGGCGACAAGGAGTGGTGTCTTTACCTTAGTGAATTATTTAAGATTTGATTGCTTTTACTTGATGTGAATTTGAAATTGTTTAAAAGTTGTATATGGCAACACAATTTTTTTCCAAATAATACTATAAGATTTCTTTTTTTTTCATCCAGCTCATTTATGTATGTATCTGTGTGTCTGTGTCTGTGTGTGTGCGTGTGTGTATGGACTTTGATCATCTCTCATGCCCTTTGACCTTAACCACTACCCCAGCATCTTTAACCACTTTATTCACTAGCCACTTTTCTCTTAATCACTCTGTCTTATGGTGAAGACTCTTTAAATAAAACAACTTCCTTATTTCAAAAGCTAATTCTTATATATAATGATTTGATGGAAATATTTCAAATGTGAGGCTGGTGAATTGGACTGAATCAACATGAGCACTCCACTACATGAAGCTGCAACAAGGTATCAACAGTTGGAAAACGAAGAATAAGGTGGGTCTCATTAGGAAGCCAAAGGCAAAACAAAGATTCAAAATCAGAGTATTGGGTTAGAACAAGATTATAAGACCAGGTAGCATCTAGAAAGCAGCCACAGAAATCACAGGATTGTTTGCTTCAGCTTATAAGTGGTACTATTCTCATCTGAAAATTGGGGTGGTTCACTTTATCTTATAAGAACAGGATGTGTACAAGGGTGAGCCCATATTGGAAGACAGATGTGCCTAGGTAAATCAACAATGACCACACGTTGGCACAGCTACCATCGCTGCATCCCCATTTCCCAAACAAATACACATCTCACCATAGTTTACACAGTAGGTATCACTCACAAAAAATGTTCTAAATTTAGTTGGAAGTATAACCATCTTATTTCTATTTTCCTAGAACTTTTCTGAGATTACACTGCTCCCAGTTCTACTCAACTTTGGAGTGATTTTCAAACTCATCTTCTCTCACTTTTTTTTTCATTTTCTATATCCGATAACCAAGTCACAAAATTTCCTCTCCTAAAAGGTGCTGACAGAGTTGCTCCTACTTTATTCATCACTCTACTTTTGAACTTATCAGAATTTACTAAAATTATACATATTCCTGTTATTCTGTAGCCTCCAGAAAAATGTGAAGATCTGTAGAACCAGGGCAATGTTTTATTCCCTTTGTGGTAGTCATTCAAAGCGGAGTTGAGGATAAATGAATGGTTAAATGACTTCTTCTCATTTACAGCTTACTATCTTGGTCCAACGATGGAAGAAATGACATGGACTTGTCTTAACAAATACCTGTTTAGCATCATGCCCTAGCCTAGGAGATGGGGATAGAACCATGAATAACCTAGATGTTCAGAGGTGGTCCTCAGCCTCCAACATGTCCCCACTATCTAGCATTATCCTTCCTTGCTCTCCAATGTAATCACTTACTGCCATTAAGGACCTCTACATAACTAGAATGTGCTTATCTTCAACTCTACCAACAGGAAATTATAATAAGCATAATAAATGTAATTTTAGTAAAATTTCTATTTTAATAAAAAACATAGCCATTCAGTGGAAAAACTGGGAAAAAATGCCTTATTCTTTTGCTAGCATCTCCTTGGTTTGTCTAAATATCAGTAGCCTTGAAAATTCTTGTTTTTGCTTCATTTTCTTTTAAATATTAGGCTATGTTTACACCATAAGTGATGTTATAGAACTTGGATTCCACGGCAATAATTATTTTCTTACCTTGAAAAATGATTTGTTTCTATGTTTCGTTCATGATGTTTTATAGCTAGTAAATTTCAAAAAGGTAAAAATTCACTAAGAAATTTGGAAAGCCCTTATTTATTATAATAAACCTTAACTTATTTTCAATATTGGAGAAAACTTTCAGAATAATATTATTTCTAGAAACTCTGTTTATAATTTTTATATTCTGAAATAATGAGACTATCTTTTGAGTTTCTAAAGGGCTACAATATTTGTTATAATATAAACCCACTTTTGAAATATACAGTAGAAAGATGTATAATAAATCAAGTGTATGACTTTTTTAGAAAAGAACAAACATTATTTAACTAAATCTACATAGGCAGATGTTTAGCTTCACTTTTAATGATTAAGTGGTTAAGCAAGGAGTGTTATAATACTATTTAAAGTCTAGAACTTATAAATATTTTCAATATCATGGGAGGAACATAAAGCAAATATTTTGTTCACATATTTTGATTAAACTTTAATTGCTGTGCTAGCAAGACTTTCAATTCTTAGGAAATAGCATTACTATTTCCTGTAGGACTTCTTGGGTATCTTTAAAGCACTGGAAGAAAATAACTGCCAACGTAGCTTTTATAGCTTGTGAAAATAACCTTCAAAAGTGAAGCCAAAGGAAAAGGAGAGACAGGTTGCCAGATACGGGAAACTGAGTGAAATTTTTACAATCAGAGCAATATTAATGAAATACTATAAGGACTTCTTCAGAGAGAAACATGGAAAAGAAGGAAGGAATGATGTGTAACAGGAAGGGTAAGTATCCAGGTAAATATTAAGGGTTATTGGCTGCACAGAACAATAAAACTATAATCTCACATTGCTCAAAATATATGCAGAGAGTATTCTGGGTAGGTCGATGGTGATAGCATGGATTTTTGGTCTCTAGAAATACTTTCATAAAAACAGACAGAGCGACTAGGATGGTGAAACCAAAACACCAAATAAAACATAGACAACAAATCTCATTAACAAGGTTGAGGAATTCAGCTCTTGACCAAGAACTCTATTTGCGATTTTTTTGGGGCCCAACCAAGGGCAATTACAAAGGCTTTGCCTGGCAGGCCTCCTGGGGGAGGCTGCCCTCCCCACTCCAGACTTGGTGCACGGCCAGTGCACTGCAGTTTCTGAGGGGAGTTGCAGTCAAGGGCTCAGGCCCCCTGGCCAGCCATGCTTTTATGCACATCTGCATTCCTAGACCAGGCATCTCCATTCAGAAGTCTCTTTATTTGGACCCTTTTCCAGATGTCTTTCTCAGAGGCTGACAAGACCTCCTTGTTGGGGAGAGGGAGGCAAACTCGAAGACTTTTGTCTCCGCTGTGACTCAGTACTCAATACTTTTCCACACCTCGTCCTCACCCCTTGCTCTTCCCCTAGCCCCTGAGTCCATAAAATGGCAGGAGCCTTTGTGTGTGTGTGTGTGTGTGTGTGTGTGTGTGTGTGTGTGTGTGTGTGCATTTGTTTTTTATTATGGTAACATAGGTTTATAACTTTACATAAATTTCAGGTGTATCTCATTGCATTTCGACTTCTGAATAGACTACATCATGTTCACCACTAAGTCTAGGCCATCTATCACCCTGCAAATGTCCCTCTTTACCCTCTTTGCCCACCCTCCTTCCCCCTTCCCCACTGATAACCACCAATCTGTTCTCTGTATCCATGTGTGTGTTCGTTGTTGTTTTTTCTATCTTTCGCATATAAGTGAAATCATACGGTATTTGTCTTTCTCTGTCTGACTTATTTTGCTTAGTATGATACCCACAAGGTCCATCTATGTTGGCAAGATTTCACCTTTTTTATGGCTAAGTAGTATTTCATTGTACAGATATATACCACATCTTCTTTACCCATTCATCCATAGATGGGCACTTAGGTTGTTTCCAAGTCTTGGCTATTGTGAATAAGGCTGAAATGAACAGAGGGGTGCAGATGATATCTTTTTGAATGAGCGTTTTCATGTTCTTTGGATAAATACTCAGAAGTGGGATAGCTGGATCATATGGTATTTCTATTTTTAATTTTTGGAGGAGTTTCCATACTGTTTTCCATAGTGGTTGCACCAATTTACATTCCCTCCAGCAGCATACATGGGTTCCCTTTCTTTACATCCTCTCCAACACTTATTATTTTTTTGTATTTTTAATAATAGCCATTCTGACAGGCATGAGGTGATATCTCACCGTAGTTTTCATTTGTATTTTCCTAATACTTAGTGATGGTGAGCATCTTCTTATGTGACAATGGCAGGAGCCTTTTGTTCATTCAGCAGTGATATGACTGAGATGACCCATCTGACCCTCCACCAGCAGATCCACCTGCCCCTCCACCAGCATGCCAACTCTTGGGGAAAAAAGGAACATGGAGGAGTGGGCACTTCCCTCAGTTTAGTCTCCTGCTCATACCATCACAGCAAGTGATGAAAGGCTTGACTGTTACTTCCACTTCGGCTTACTGTTTTGATTGGCTTCTCTGATACCTGGCAGCTCAGCCCTCTCCAGCTCAGCTGAGCCCCTGGCAAAAGCATGGTCATGAAGCTCTGAGGATGAGTAAGTAACGTGGAGAGAAATCATCACCTGCCATAAGACCTATCTAGTATCACTTCATCTGTGTGGGAGGAAGAGGCATAAAAATAACTGGGCTTCTCACGGCTCTCAGAATAGAAAATTTTCAGTATTACAAGCAGTTACTCCCTGCAAATGTAACAGGCCCACATAGAAATACCAGGCAAACCCTTAAGAGGGCTCTTACTATACAATTTGTGGGTAAGAAGGGTCTGAATTTTGAGGAAATCTTTTTCTTCTAGAGAAGCTTTCAACTTTCAACCTCTCAACTAACAACCAATAATGCCATTCCAAGCAAAATCCCACAATGAAAAGAAATTGCAAAGAATAAACTCCAAATTTAACAGAAAAGCACAATAAGGGGTGGGAAAAAAAAAGGAAAAATGGTTCAGATAAAATCGAAGGAGAGAACATAGGAAAGAGATCTCAAATTGTAAGAGGGCATGTTTTAAAAACCCACAGTAGAAACACCAGAAGTAAGAATTCTAGAGTTGCAAAACTAGAAAATCTAGTCTGCCCTACTGCCTCCCTTCTAAAAACATTAGGAAATGGATTTCATTTTAAGATGGGAAACAGAAATAGACCAAACTCAAGTCCAAAAATAGGTTTTTAAGAGAGAAAATAAAATAAAATAAGGAAGAGAACGATATCCACACAGACAATAAAAGCACAGTAGAAAGGCAAGGCCACAAACAGAACATAATATAACCTATGACTTCAAAATGAGCTAAAACTTTTAAGGAAATTACAGAAGCTATGAAATAACTACACTAATAAGAATAAAAAAGTCCCCCAAATAAGGTGAGTGGAGAAGATGTCTCTAAATACATGACAAAACTCAGGAAATTTTTGAAATAATAGAAAAGAGTAATTTCATAAAGAAAATCTAAGCTATAAGGAACATATGAAAAAATAAACACAGCGGATAATGCCTTAGGAGAAATAGAGGTAGAAAAGAGGTAAATTTTAAAAACCAAAAATAAGTGAAAAAAAAGATTAAAAGGCTTGAGAAAAAGTGCTAGACATAGAAGATAAAGAAAGCTCAAACTATGTAAATTAACAACTATAAATTATAATTTGTGAACACTTTCTTGAAATAAAAGATAACTTGAAAACTTATACTAAAAGAAGACATTGACTACCTGGGAAAATAGACCCAAAACAGCCAACCCCAACAGGTAGTCTAGCCAAAGTGTCTTTTAAAACACTGTTTAAAAATCCTTTTGTCACTCAGTCCAAAATACCAAGTAACTCATAATGGAAAGAAAATCAGATAGTCATCAGAATTCTATAGCAAAGCTTTACAACAGAAGACCACATAGCAAGATAGCTAAGAAACAAGGACGCCAAAGGTAAAACATGAATTTTATATCACATCAAACTGACCTTCAATGATAAAGGCCATAACTTTGAGGAAAAATGCAGTTAACCCAGGGAATATTATTCTCAAGGGCCTTCCTGAGGAATTTGAGAAGGTCAAGCTCCAGACAATCAAACTCACTGGACACACAGATAAGTACTCGTGGTGAGAACTTAGAAATTAGTAAGAGTACAGAAGACCTAAACAATATAATCAGTAGGGTAGATATTAGTGTAATATATAAAATCATAAAAAATAATACTAGAGACTTTACCTCTTGAAGTTGACATGGAACATTCACATGAATGTTCACCAAAACATGGCAACATCTTAGGCCACAAAGAAAACCTCAATAAGACAAGAAATTAGTAACAATACAAAGGTCTTCCCAGAGATAAAAGAGAAAAAAATATTATGGAACTCAGATCAAAGAGTAGATAAAATAAAATCACAGAATTTTAGAAAATAAAAATGAAAGGATAAGGTATCAAATGCTACAAATAGCACTAAAAACCTATATCAATTTTAAAATGAAAATTAAGAATAAAAACTAACACTTAAAAAGTTGGAATAAGAAAAATTGCAAAGAAAATATTTAAAATAAAACTAATAAATAAATCCAAGAGCTTATTCTTTGAAAAGTTCAATAAAATAGACAAAGAACTAACTATCCTAATCAAAATTACAAGGGTCGGGGGAGATAAGAAATCACAATTACTATTGAAGATATAAACAGAGTAATTGAAGAGTTTCACCCAGCCCCAAACACTCTAAGCACAGATAGTTATTGAAGCACAGGTAAGATATCCAGGAGAATCCTAATAAATCTTTAAAAGAGCAGATAAATCTCAAACTCACTTAACCTACCCCAAGCATAGAAAAGTAAGGAATACTTCCAAACTCATATAATGCACAGAGTATAATAATGTTGTCAAAATTGGACCAAGATTTCTCCAAAAAAGTAAAGAACCAATCAAATTCACTTATAAAATCAATGTAAAATTCTAAATTCTAAAATTCACCTAACAGAATCTAGTAGCAAAATAACAAACAGATTGTGATCAAGTGGAGTTCATTCTAGTAATGCAAGGATGGTTTGATATTAAGATTTGCATAAGTCTATCACATTAATAGAGCTCTGAGAAAAGTCATATGATCATCTCAATATATGCTAAAAAGACGTTAATAAAGTTCAGTACACATTTACGTTAAAATTCGTCTTTCTGTCTCTCTCTCACAGACACACACACAAACATAAACTCCATCCCCAAAACCAGACTCTTAATGTGGGAATATAAGAAATTTTCCTACAAAATCAGGGGCAAGACAAGAACACCCACTACTTCCACTAATATGTAAGTTTGTTTTAGAGCATAATGTAATTTGATAAGGGAAAACAATAATAATTATAAAAGGAGCTATAAAATATGCTTATTTTCAGATATGATTATAGCCTTGGATACCTGGAAAATATCAATAGAGTCACTTAAAAAAGACAGGACTACTTAAAAAATAGAGAATTCAGGGCCAGCCTAGTGGCATAGTGGTTAAGTTTGTGTGCTCCAATTTGGTAGCCTGTGATTTGCAGTTTCAGATGCTAGGCACAGACCTATATACCGCTCATCATGCCATGCTGTGGTAGTGTTCCACATACAAAATAGAGAAAGATTTGCATGGACGTTATCTTAGGGATAATCTTCCTCAAGCAAAAAGAGGAAGATTGGCAATAGATATTAGCTCAGGACCAATCTTCTTCACCAAATAAAAAAGAGAGAAAATTTAGTAAAGTAAATCATTATCACATTATCAAAAAATTGCATTTACACATAAAACAAAAATCAGTTACAAGATACAAGAAAAATGATATAATGTAAGAAAAGACTCCATCTGTACTAGCAACACTAAAATAATGCACTAAAGCAGAAACAACAAGAAATGTATGTGAGGAATATATGTGAAGTAAACTTTAAAACATTGCTAAGAGATACCAAATACAAGCTAAGAGTATTATTCAGCTGTAAAAAAGAGTGAGAGCAGCTAAAAGATATGGAATTGTTACTGGAATTGGCTGTTAAGTAAAAGTGAAACATAGAAGTATTTTTAGTATGTCCTCATTTACCTAAAATGGAAAGTATACAGGTAGATAGATTAGGTCTTTGGTGTTAGACAGCTATACAGATAAATCTTTTTTTTTTTAAATTACAAATTGGGCAGAGAGCATTGGTTAGAAGGGATAGAGATAAAAGATAAACTGCTTTGAATATATCTTATGTTTATTTTGGAATCACCTAAGTATAGTACATAGTCATAAAACAAAATAAGTTTAAGAAAAGCAAATAGCAAGATTTCCTTCTTTTTAAAGGCTGAATAATATTCCATTTTATGTATATACCAAATTTTATTTACTTATTCATCTGTCAGTGCACATTGGGTTGTTTCCATACCTTGGTTATTGTTAATAATGCTTCAATGAATATGGGAGTGCAATTATTTTGGGATCCTGATTTCAATTCTTTTGGGTAAATATCCAGGAATGGGATTCCTGGATTGTATGATAGCTCTATCGTAATTTTTTGTGCAACCTCCATATGTTTCTAGTGGTTGCACCATTTTACATTCTCACTAACCATGTGCAAGGATTCTAATTTCTCAACATTCTCGTCAACATTTTTATCATTTGATTTTTTGATAGTATCCATCTTAACAGATGTGAGGTGATATCTCATCGTGGTTTTTATCTGCATTTCTATGAAGATTAGTGATGTTGAGCACTTTTTCATATACGTAAGTCATTTGTAAGTCTTCTTTGGAGAAATGTCCATTCAATTCTTATGTTCATCTTTTTTTTTTTTTTTTTTTTAAAGATGTTATTTTTTCCTTTTTCTCCCCAAAGCCCCCCCGGTACATAGTTGTGTATTCTTCGTTGTGGGTTCTTCTAGCTGTTGCATGTGGGACGCCGCCTCAGCATGGTCCGATGAGCAGTGCCATGTCTGCGCCCAGGATTCGAACCAACAAAACACTGGGCCGCCTGCAGCGGAGCACGCGAACTTAACCACTCGGCCACGGGGCCAGCCCCTCTTATGTTCATCTTTTAATCAGGTTATTTGTGTATTCTGCTATTGAGTTGTAGGAGATTCTTATATGTTTTGGATATCAACCTTTTATCAGAAAGGTGGTCTGCAAATATTTTCTCCCATTCTGGAGGTTGCCTTTTTACCTCTGTTGATTGTTTCCTTTACTGTGCAGAAGCCTTTTAGTTTGATGCAGATGTACCTTGGCGACATTATGCTAAGTGAAATAAGCCAGCCACAGAAGGACAAATACTGCATGATTCTACTTATATGAAGTATCTAAAACAGTCAGACTCATAGAAGCAAAGAATAGAATGGTGGTTGCCAGCAACTGGGAGGTGGGAAGTAAGGAATTGTTGCTCAACGGGTATAAAGTTTCTGTGAAACAAAATCCATAAGTTCTAGAGATGTGCTGTACAACATAATACCTACAGTTAGCAATATGGCAGGGCACACTTCAAAATATGTTAGGAGGATAGATTTCATGTTAAGTGTTCTTATCACACACAAACACACACAAAAGAACATGAACTTTCTGGAGGTTGTGAATAAGGTTAGAATCTTGGTTGTGTTGAT
The DNA here is from genome assembly GCF_037783145.1 of Equus przewalskii. Taxonomy (NCBI): domain Eukaryota; kingdom Metazoa; phylum Chordata; class Mammalia; order Perissodactyla; family Equidae; genus Equus; species Equus przewalskii. The sequence goes on from NC_091838.1 coordinate 3,917,680, forward strand.
GGTATCACAGATGTATGCGTATGTCCGAACACTTCACGGTGTATACATAAAATATGTGCAATTTTCTGTGTATCAATTATACATCAAGCAAGTTCAAAAAAGTAATCCCTAATAATAAAACATTATAATTGTGTATTTACTTGGTGACCTAACCTCACGGAGAAGAACCACTTCAGGTGACTTTAAAGCATAATAATTTTGTCATTCTTACCTAGTAGAATATTGTCTATGGAAAAAAATATTAAACTATTTTCAGAAGTTATAATGGTGTTGGTGCTAACGGTAATGATTTTCTGAGACTCTTACACATGTATTGTTGGATGATCAAATGAGAAATTATAAAGTTCAATTTGAGAAGAGAGATTTCTGGAAATGCTGAAAGGAAATGCAGACATAAGATTGATGCGGTTAACTAAAATTCTGTAGTCCTGATTAATAGGCAGTATCAGTACAAACTTGGAATGATTTTTTCCTGTGTGTGTGCGTGTGCGTGTGTCTCCTAGCTCTAACTACTGAGACTACTGGAACAAAAATTCAATAGCAATGAGCCTCCTCAGCACCCAGAATGTTGGATCTAAATAAGATTTCCCACTACGTGGTGGAGAACTGGCTGATTCCCAGTACAGGGCAGGAAATTACGATCCTGGAACATTCTGTCATATCAGAAATAAAGGGAACTATCAAAGACTATTAGAATTAAGTTAAAATGACCTAGGAACAGCGTGAATATGGTGCCACGAGGCAAAGTCAGGATAATCTGATCACTAATGAAATTACAACTGCATGGGATTGAAACATATCATCTATGCTTAACTCTTGAGCTTATAAAATTATTAACTACTTTTTAAAACTCATTTTTAATCTTTAGAGAATGCTAGGGAATCAGTTTACTTTCAAATATTAGTATATAGGAAAAGAACGTTATCCTCTTTTTTCTATACAATAATCACTCAGGGTAACCAAACATATGACAAAAGAAGTTTCTCTTTTTAGAATAATTTATAGCTAATAAAGAAAAAAATGATAGAAGTAGATTACCATATTCAGCAGATATTAGCATCACAAAAGGAGAGAAAACCAGCTATGTACCTTTTGATGAAAGTGCACACAATCACCTATGAAGAAGTCTTTAAAAATTCCACCTGAACCTGATCCAGCCTCAAGATACAACAATTTGCAGGAAATACAAGAACAGAGAAGCACATTACATGATAGCACAGGGATGCAATCTACAAACTGGAGAACTTGTGAAACCTTACAGGACAAATGACCCAGTTCTCTCAACAGATAAAATGCAGGGGGAGACGGGGAATGTATTAGGAAAGCCTAACAATTAAGAGATTTAGGGACATATCAACAAATCTCAATCTCTCTATCTTATTTGAATTCCAATTCAAAGAAATTAATTTTAAAAAAAAGTATAAGAGAGGGAATTGTGAAAACAGGGAATTGCTACTAGATTGATATCAGGAATTGTACCCATTATATTTGGGGAGATCATGATATTGTGGTTATGTTTTCTTAAAAAATCATATTTTATATATACAGACAAATATTTGCAGCTTAACTGATATGTCTGGGATTTGCTTCAAAACAATAGAGAGAAAAGGAAGGACATGGTTGAGATATAGAAAAATAATATGCTTGTGTATTGCTAATTGCTAAGATGGGGTCATGAATACATCTAGTTTATTATACTATTCTCTTTTATATATGCTTGAAAATCTCTAAAGTAAAAAGTCAAGAAATGAAGCAAAATACCTGCAAAATTAAAATAATAACACAAAAGTGAGGGGGTGAATGAGCTTAAAGCATCCTATGCACCCAGGATTATCAGAGAAGCAGTAGGAAGGATAATACAAGTTCATCTAATGAATCAAGGAACTCAGCTGCAACCTCTAGGGTAATTCTCCAGGAAGAGCAAAAGTGTACAACTTACAAGCTAATAGGATGGAAAATACAAAACATTAAAAGAAAGATTAATCTAAGAAAGACAAGAAAGAAAAATTAACATGCAACCCATGGAACAAAGAAAAAATAGCGAACTTGTAGATATAAAGTCAAATATATCAGCAATTAAATGTGAATAGATTATTATAATTAAAAGAGAAAGACTGTCAGACTGTGTTTTTAAAAGATAATATTTTGCTTACAAGCATGCTTTAAATATTAAGGCAGAGAATCAGTGAAATTAAAATACGTGAAAAATAATATACTACGCGAACATGAATCAAAGGGAAATAAGTTCAGCTATATTGAGATCAGACAACATTTTTCTTTAGGACAAAAATAATTGCAAGAGAGAGACAGATATTGTACTGATAAAAGGATGAATTCATTAGAAAGAAACAATGATTTCAACTTTGTATTTACCAAATATTATTGCTTCAAATATATTGAGTAAAAATTAAAAGAACTAAAAATATACAGAGATGAATCCATAATCATAATTCATCTCTCACAATAACTGAGGGAAAAGAATACAAAAATCAATAAAGATACAGATCAGAGGAATTCAATTAGCAATTTTTGCCTGTCTGACACATAAAGAAGTCTGCACCGAACCACAGCAGAATTCAAATGCTGTTTGCCAACTGCATACAGAACACTTATGAAAACTGACCATATACAGAGGTATAAAAAAATTTTAATTAATTTATTCTCTGGTTACAGTGAAATTAACCTAAAATCAATTTTAAAAAGAATAAATTCAGTAACAAACTTTCTAAATAACCAATAGATCAAAAAATAAATATCAGTGTGAATTGGAAAATATTTATTAACTAACTGATTCTGAAAGTAGTACGTATTAGAACTTGCAAGATGACGCTAAAGCTGTACTCAGAGAGAATTACAGAATTAAGGCAGTTTAGAAAACATGAAAAGCTGAAAATCCATTATCTAAGTATTCACCCATGAAGTTATATTACAGAAAGCAGTAAACCAAACCAAACAGGGTAGAAGAAAAGAAATAATAAAGATAAGATTACAGAGTAATGAAACCCAAATAAACGTGCAATAGAGAAAACACACAAAATATAATTTGGTTATTTGAATAGAAGGCTATACTATCTAAGACTGACTAAGAAAGAAAGTTAAGGCAAAAATTTCTGACATCAGGACTAGAAAATAGAAAGACATCACTTAAAAGATCCATATGACAGTAAAATATGAGAATACTGTGAATAGCTTAATGACAACACATTTGAAAATGTCTATCAGATTAGCACATCCCTGGAAAACTTCTCTCTCCAAAACCGACACAAGAATCATTTTAAAAATCTGAAGAGTTTGATGTCTATTAAAGTAATTGAATTTGTATTAAAGATCATTCCACAAAATACTCCTGGCCCAAATGGCATCATTGGTGAATTCTCCAAATATCTACAAAGAAATGAAACTGACCATGTACCAACTCTTGCAGAGTACAGGAAAAAGAACACGCCCCAGTTTATTTTACAAGGTCAGCATCTCCTACATAGCAGAACTGGCAATAACAAGAAACATAAATCTCTGTGGTGAACATGGAGGTAAAAACGAAACAACCAAACAAAAGGATTATACTTTATTTCATGTTCCATTGATTCCAGGAGTGTGAGATTGATTTAATATTCAAAGATCAATTCTAGTTCTTCACATGGACAGAATAGAGAAGAAATATCAAATATTCATTTCCATATATAGTGAAATATTGGATATGATTCAATAAAAATTAATAGCCGATTAGAAATATAAAGACAACTTTCTTAATTTGATAGGGATTTTCCACAAAATAAAATCCTAAGGTAAATGATAATAGCAAAATATTGACAGCTTTCTCATGTAATAGAAAAATAGGTCTGCTACCACGACTACTGTTCAATATTATTTTGGAAACTAGCCAATGAAATAAAGTAAGGAAGGAAACGCATACATATTGGAAGATAAGAAATAAAACTGTCATCATTTGCAAGATACTTGGTTGTACACAGAGAATATCTAAAAGATATAGAGTAAACTGTTAGAATTAATAACTGAATTTAAAAGATCTATGAGTATATCAATAAATGTACCAGTAATGAACAATTAGGAAATGAAATGTCCAAAATGGTGCCATTTACAGTAGTACCAGCACTATTTACAGTATATCTATAGCATATATGTAATTATACAAATTGATATTAAATAAAATTCTATAATTACATATAAAATATATTTTATATTATATATAAATATTTATGCTATACCACTTATTCTGTGTCCAAACTGACATTTCAGTGCAGTGAGGAAAGAATGGTTTATTCAAAAAATTGAGTTAACTGCATATTCATATAGAAATAAGTAAACTAGTTTACTAACACGCATCATACAAAAACTTCAACTCCAGATCTATTAAAATCTCAATGTAAATGGTAAAACAAACAAAAAAAAGCCCCTTAGAAGGAAACATGGGAGGATGTCTTCATAACCATGGAGTAGGCAAAGATTTCTTCAAGAGGACAGAAAAAGCACAAACCATGAAGAATACGAGGCCTCCTGGGGAATTTACAGCCCATGATCTCCCTGCATAGGAGGAAAGCAGAGCCCAGAAAGGATAAGTTCTTGTGTGGGCTCAACACCTCCAGGAAGCTGAAAATTTACGACTAGGATTCCAGTTTTCTGAATTCATTTGTAGAAGGTTTTGAGAACCACTGAACAACAGGATTTCATAGGATGTCTCCCCTCTTATTTGCCTTTGGTTATTATAGCACTTCAGAGGGCCCAGGCAATGTTTTAAGCATTTTACATATATCGATGCAATTAATCTTCACAACAACTCTAGGAGATAGGTCTTCTTATGATTGTCTCCATTTTAAAGACAAGGGAACAGCGCTGAGACCTTCAGTAACTTGCCCCAAATTACGCAACTAGGAAGCAGAAGCGAAGAATCTAACACGAGAAGCCTGCGTCAAGAGCCTGTCATCTTAACTAGCATCTTTCAAAAACGTTGGAAGCTAATCATTTCAGTTTCTTTGTTTTAGTTTCAACTCAAATAAATTAGAAATTGCAGCATCTAAAGATTTTATTGAGGTTTAATATTCTAATTTTTTGCCATGGATTCTAGATTATTTCCAAGTTCTTTAATTCAAATCTACTTCCTGGAAGACTTCTCCAAACAACCTTACAATACTGTATTTCTTTCTAAAATTCCTGTAGCACTCGATGGTGTGCATTACAATATGCCTTATCTTATATTTTCCACCTTCTATTGTACTTTATTTCAGACATGCATATTTCACTCCACAAATGCCCTGAAAAAATTACAATAATTTACCCTTTTATGGTACTTGAGCTGCATTATATCATGCTTTATCTTGTATTTGCCACCTTCATTTGCATGTTACTTTATGTATACATATTTTACATATTTGTTGGAAAATTGATCGTTTAAAATATATGGATGTGTTGGATATTTCTTTAGTGGAGAAAGAAAGCTGGAATGGTGAATTATTATTCCACAATTAGGATATTTTCCAAAGGCAGTCATCTATTATATTGTATTGTATTATTTTACTTTATATTTGGCTTTACTTTAATTTTATTTTTGTGTGGAATATGTTTCTTTGCCCCTTTAGAGCTTAATATCTGTTGGCAAGCATTTAACACAATTTCACGCATACTGTTGAGAGAATAAATGTTCATATTAGTACAGTCTTCTGAAATCAATTGAAATTCACAAGTGACTTTCAGACATCTTATCAACAAGATTAAAGGAAAAATTGAGGTATTGTATTTTATCTATAATCATGTCCAGCTTTGCTCTAGGGAATAAGTTAGAACTAATAAGATCCTTCTAAGCGCTGCTCAGAAATTTCCAGTGATAGTCTTCATGAAAAAATTGCTCACGAACAGTATCTACCACTGCTTTCACTAATTTAGGTTCACTGACTGAGTCAAATAGCCAATTTTAGAGACATAAAGAAAATCCCCCAGCCTTTCTATCATATGTGGGGTCATGTATCTCCCTGGTTGACAGACCACTAGTTCTATAATTCACTCTATCGTGCAAGTTTGTTAATTAGCATTTGTTTACAGCATATTAAGTAGCTCTGCTTAATTACTGAAATGTGCATTGTGCTTTGCAGTCCACAGAGCGTTGTATTTAATACTTATTATCTGAAAACAAGGGAGGATGAGGATGAAGATGGAAGAAGGAAAACGATTAAGACTTATTAAACAATTACCAGATACTATATGTATACTTTGCATAACAAGGAATAACAGAATAATTTTGAAAAACGTTAAAAGAAAGTTCCAAGACTTTTGTCTTCATGAAAATATGTTCTCTTTAACATTCAGTACATTATAGAATTTCTTTATGTGTAAAATGGCATTAATGAAATTAATTATCTAGTTTCCATGAAGGATGTTGGGAAGACAATTTTTTAAATGTAATAGAGTGAATCTTGAACTTCTTTGAGAAGGTTGATGCGTGAAAATAACATATTCATGAAAATGTTATTATTAAAATCTACTGTTTGAGTGGCAACATATTTCTGTCAACCACAGAAAAGAGGAAATAAAAGTGACATATACTAAACACTATCTCACAAGCAATTCTTTACACCTCCACTCAGGGCTATCATTCAAGATCATTCACAGCCTTGTGAACAGATTTTTGAAAACAAATAAAATGGTCCTCTAAATATAATGTTGTGCAATTGACAACCACTTTGAATATCTGGATAATATAACATTTGTGGGAAAATTGATTGTTTAAAATATAAGGATGTGTTGGATATTTCCTTAGTGGAGAAAGAAAGTTGGAGTGCCGAATAGCTTCAAAGGAAGAAAAAGCCAAAGACTTACTGAGCCAAATTTCATATTCTCATTGCAGCTCATGTTCAAATTAGCTGAAGGGCTAACTTATGACATATCTTGCGAGGTGGAAGCTTTGACAAACTATCAAGTTGAGAAAGTATGATGACAATATGTTCTTTAGAGGCAAAAGCTAAAAGACTTTTTCTCATTTTTTATCAGTACAAATGGTATTAGGTTTATATGATGGTGTCTTGCTAGAAGTGTTCTTTATTACTAGCAGCATTCTTTGGATGTTTTCTACAAAATTTTCATGCCTCAGAAGCCCCCACAAGGTTTGTGCCCTTCTCAAGGGGATCTGCAATAGACTATGCTGTCCAAAATGATTATCTGTACTTATCATTTCATCCCAGGCTCTCTATCAGTCTGCTCCTACTAGGTGTTCAGACATTGTGCCTAATTTGTACCTGAAGGCGCATCCAGGAGAATAATACTTACCAAAACGGAGTAAGACGGATGTAATGGCAGAACTAATGCATTGGTTAGAGAAAACATCAACAAGTGATGATGCAACTCTTACTTTCTTAGTTGTAAGAGGCTTTTAGTGGTACTGTTGAATAATATATATCTGAACATCATCCTAAGTGTCTGAATAGTCTTGGAACTCAGTATTTTTCACTTAACACTTTTACAACACCTTTTTCTTTATAATTTCTAGTGGTGATCTGAAATGTTTCAATGGAAGGATTTAATGAAAAAAATCACATCATGAAGAAACATTATATTAAAGATGTGAAGAGAAAGGGCATTTTTAAAAAAAGCTTTTTTGTTGTTAAAAATCGGTAAACACAAACATGTTAACTGTATAGACAGGTAAATTTGTTCCTGATGTCTGTCTTTGTAAGAATTAAAACAAACTGGTGATACAAGTGGTAAGCTATGGTTGTAAACACATTACTGTAATTGCTCTGAAATGCACATAGAGAGTTTTGCTTTCTGGACAAATGAAAAAGATCTATCTTTATTATAAATGATGAGTTATTGTCAAAATAATGCAAAGCATTGTTTTCATATAGTTTATCTTGATTAAAACTATTATAACATTTCTGAATTAATGGAGTTTGGTATGATTACTCTGAAGTAGTGATTCTTAACTAGCAGCAATTTTGCCCCTCAGAGGACATTTTGTAATAGTGGGACACACTTTTGGTTGTCACTACTGGGAGGGGGCGCTACTCCTATGCAGTATGTAGAAGTCAGAGATGCTGCTAAACATCCTACAATTCACAGGACCATGCCCCCAAAACAAACGCCCAAAATTTCAATACTGCCAAGGTTAGGAAACGCTGCTCTAAAGACACGTATTGCTATATATAGTTCAACTAAAACTGCAAAATACAGGCACCATGTTACTTAATGACAGATAATTATATTACAACAACAAGAAGTAAATAAATATAAAATAACAACAAGCAGCTTGTAACAACTGCACTAAATCTGAGTGTAATCTCTATTCTCAGAGGACCTCTCCCAAGCTGATATCCTGGCTAAAACAGTGAATTAATAATTATTTGACAGTGAATGAAGAAGTGAATGAATATCTCAACAGTAAGAGGAACTCAGTGTGCATCTTAAATAATGTTACTAATGAAAACATAAGAGCAGGTCAAATGATAGTTAACTAATATAAGATCTTCTTTTGAATACAGTTTCCATTACACCAAATACTATCTCATAAGTATTTCTGCACACTTGGATTCATCAGTGTGACATTCAAGATGCTCCACAACCTGGCATCAATCTTATCTCCTTCCCGTCTTCTCCAGGAGCCCGCTTCTTCATCCACAGGGCTTTATTCTCTTGTGCCTGGCTCCAGGTGTAATGCTTCATTCACCTGGAATTACCTGTCCATCCCCACCCATCCTTTTAACACTCATTTGAAACCTTTCCTTCCCTAGAGTCATCTCTCACCCCACCTGTAATCGCCTGAGCTAATCTCTTGCTCCCGGAAATTACTGACTGCTCTCATGGCCTGCCTGCACTGCCTATTCAGAGTCTGTTCAGAATGCCGCAGTGAAGGAAACAGAGGATATCTCCTAGAACTAGAATGGTTTCAGAGTCTGAAATCTCCGTGTAGAAATTTTTAACACAAGGTACGTACCAGATGCAGGAAAGGTTCTAAGCACTTTGTGAATGTGAGTTCTGCCTTAGCTCTGAACTAAGCCCTACTATTTCCATTTGACAGGTTAGGAAATGAATTCTTAGTGAATAGCTTCTCCAAGTCATTCAACTACATGTGGCAAAGAAGCCAATTGCGCACCAAAGATTTCTATTCTTCCTGCTTACACAGGTACTGGTGGGAACGGCCGCCCAGCCCCACTTGCATCTCGGTGTGGTCAATGGAATGTAGGCAGATAGGATGAGCGCCACTCCCAGGCTTGAACCACAAAACTGCCAGAGCATCATCCTCCCTCTCTGCTGGTCTGACTTCCTTCCAGATCCATGGTAGCCACTCACTGAAAGCTGTCAGAACTTCCTACAGCCTGGCCCCTGGATAAAAGAGGAGAACAGAGCCTCCACCCCAACCCCATCTCCTCCTCAGGGCACCGCGTGTAAGCAAAAAGTAAATGTAGGTAAGGAAAAAATAAACTTCTATTGTATTAATTATCAAAATGTCGGGGTTTGTCCAATACTGAGGCTGGTACACCTTAACTAATATACTAGATGATATGTGTCCTACGAAAACAATCAGGTCAGTCGACAAGTCTGTCCTAAGGACAAATGCAATAGACGCTAGGAACCATACCTTCACGTTTGTCCAGGACCATCCTGGTTTAAGCCTGGTGTCACAGCATAATCATTAATACCCTCCTTTCTCACTTGCAGAAGTATCCTGGTTTGGATGACAAAGTGTACAGTCGCACCACTGATACAATGATAGAAAAAGAATTGCTGACAAGAATAGTGAAAATAATGAGGGTCAGAATACGTGAGTTTGATAGCTACAGCACTGTCTGTGTGATATTAGGCAGGTGAACTTCCCTGAGCTTCAGTCCCTAGCCAGCAGAATGGGCATAAATACTCCTGTTACTCACCTCTTGGAATTGTTGTCAGAATCAAAGCTTAAAAGAGCCTTGACAAGGAAGAAGGACTGTGCAAATATCTAGCTATAAATAAGAGAAAACTATGAAAGGATGCCATTTTAAGGAATGTAGACAAAGTTTTCCATGAATAAACTGTTCCTTTAAACCAATATATCATTTACTATAATCTTTGAATGAAATGAATACATGTTAAGATTTGATGCTTAAAAAGGACTGGATTATACTTAAAAAAATTAAATCAGGCCTATGGAACAGCTACATCTGAGCTATCTGACTTTAAAGAGACTGAATACCTAGCGTTGGGGCCCAGGGCAGGCCACCCCAAAATATCCCACAATGGCATATTGATTACTTTGAATTAAAGTTACTTGAAAAGCAGCTAACACAAAAAATAAATAAATAAAAAATAAAAATAAAAAAAGGCACTTTGACCCTCCTTTCTCTATTCTCCCTGAAAGCAGGAAATAAATCTCCCACGTGAAAGGTACCCTCCCCACACCAGGAGACAGACATCCTTATGCCAAAGACCTAGAGCATTCAGGGCTGAGAAGCCTGCATAAGCAAACCTGGCTACTTTTACTAATTTACTAACTCAAGCCTCAACTCTTTAAATTCCTCTGTTATTATATACCCCAAACCTAAGTTTCTTTGTTCCGTCATTCCTCACAAATTTACTGTTTGTGTAAAAAGGTATAAAAGCAGTCTGCTTTGCCCATCTCAAAGAGCATCATTTTTATGATCTCCAATATGTATGTATTAAATTGGTTTTTCTCCTGTTACCTGGTCTTGTGTCAATTTAATTATTAGTCCAGCCATAAGAAATCAAGAGGGATAAAGCAACAGGGAGGGTTTTGGTGAGCCAGCCAGGAGAATCACCACTTGGGAAACTGCCTTCTCCCTGTGACTACTGCAGCCAAGAGATCCTGGGGCATCTGACACGGAAGCCGACAAGAATAGCTTTCTTACCATGTCAGCCTCCCAGATCTCTGTCTGCGGGGTCCGAGGAAAAGGAAAGTGGTGAGAATCTTTTTTTCTCTCTCTCAACTTTGGTTAGCAGGAGAAAATATTTGTGGAATTAGTTTCCTGGAACTCTAGTGACTCTGGTATTTCTAAAGGAGTGCTCTTGATTTTTGTTGATCCTTTCTTCCCAGAGAGGATCATTGTTTTCCTCTGTCTCTGTCTGTTGTGTAATTTGTCATGTGGAGGAAGAACCACAGGGCAGGACAGCAGGTACAAGCCCTGGATAAGCCTGCTGTTCAAGCTGGCCTCACAGACAGGTGAGTACAGATCTCAACAGACCCACGTCTATACAGGCGACCTTTGCTGTCCTCTGCATAAAAACCAGATGACGTTTTTCCTTCCATCTTGTTCTATGCCCTGAGAACTTGGCTTTTGGACCAGTGAAAATACTTTCTCTGTTGTCCATCCTCCAGAAGGTGCATTATCAGAGTGTACCTGGTGGCCAATGAAACAGACTGGGGGTCTGAGACAGGTGTCACAAGCAGCACTCTCTTTGTCCAGCCGTGCCAGCTCTCAGGGGAAATTGTCATAAGGTGTCCCAGTCCACAGGGGGCTTTTGTCATCTCCACCTTTGTGGCTTGTTAGTGCTGGGAAATTCCATTCCAGTAGTGCCCACCTCATGTCACCGATTAGCAGGTCTGTAAGTGGAGGTGCCCCACATTCCTGTGGAAGGCCAGAGACAGCATTTCTACCGCACTATCCTTACTGCCTGTGCAATGAAGTCCTCTGCTTTCTTAGACTATCCTTTGAGAGTGAACTTTTGGATGTGGTGAGGGCTGCATCTTTGCACTCTCCTCTGAGGACACCTCTTGCATCCGTGGTTAAACCATAAGAGGCCTATTGGTTTGAGTTGTTAAGATCCTACTTGTCAATGGCCAGACTGGCAGATCCTTTAAATCGGCTATATGTTAAAAACCAAAATCAGGACATTGAAAGTATAATCACCCCACACATAGGAAAAGCAGGAAAAATTTAAATAGCAATTATCCTGAAACTCTTAGGAAAAGAAACTTGCATTTTTTTCTCTCTGTCCTTTGAAGTTGTAAATTTTATCATGTCTTTGGAATGTCAACACCCCAGGAGATAACAGCCCACGGTCACCTGGATGGAAGCCTGGCTAGCTCAATTGGTAAAGAGTGAGGTTAAAGGGGAAAAAAAAAAGGTGGAAAGTATTCCATTTATAAATGCAAGCTCTCTTACCCAAAAATCTAATTCACAGCCTTCTTGTCGAGGGCAAGTATGAATTTTAAAAGTCTTGCCCACAAATATTAACAAAAAAACTTTCAAGCAGGTAACCTTAACGTGTTCCACATGCCAGAGTCACTATTATTTATAAACTAGTGAGTTTTGTATGCAGCTGATTCATGGTTTACAGTTTTTTAATTGTTTTTAACTTTTTTCTTGGAGGTGGGGAAGGTTAGCCCTGAACGAACATCTTCAGCCAATCCTCCTCTTTTTGCTGAGGAAGACTGGCCCTGAGCTAACATCCGTGCCCATCTTCCTCTACTTTATTTGTGGGACGCCTACCACAGCATGGCTTGCCAAGCGGTGCCATGTCTGCACCCAGGACCCAAATCAGCGAACCCCAGGCCACCAAAGTGGAACGCGAGCACTTGACTGCTGAGCCACCAGGCTGGCCCCAGGTGGCTTAAACTTAAAATTAAAAGCTATTACTTCTTTGTTTATGTCTGTCCATGTATATGTATATCTATTATAAATACGGTATTTTTCTATCTCTGGATGATATTATCAAAACTAGTTTTTAAAGAGCTCCCTTTACTTAAAGTAAGTGCTTACATAAATTATTTCTAACTATAATAGAAACTAACCCAGAATTTTTCAAGTTAACGTGATATAAAATAATCTTTGGTAAATAAAAGCACGTTTAAGTTTACTAATTTAGTACTTCAAGCCTAAACTCTGTTTAAATTCCTCCTTTATTATGTACCCTAAACCTAAGTTTCTTTGTCCTGTCCTCACAAATTTATCGTTTGTGTAAAAAGATATAAAAGCAGCCTGCTTTGCCCATGTCAAAGAGCATCATTTTTATGATCCCCAATACATACATACTAAATTGTTTTTTCTCCTCTTATTCTGGTCTTATGACAATTCTATTATTAGTCCGGCCATAAGAAGTCAAGAGGGTAGCAGGGGAATTTCTCCCTGACACTAGTCACCCTACAAGGAGAGCACAGTGCCTCGTCCTTACAGCAACCCCAAACTGTAGCTACTTGCTTTCCAGGGAAATGCAACTGCTCCTGCTCCTTCTCTCTCCCCCGTTCCTCTTCTTCCTCCTCCTTTTTCCTCTCTGTTTTCATCTTCTTGCGTTGCTCTTTTCAATAGGGGAGAAGCCCTTTAGGGAAACCCACCTGTTCCTCCAATCCTCCAGCCATTCATCCAGCACATACGTACTGAGCGTTTGCCACAGACATGTCAGCACTCTGTTAGTGCTAAAAAGACCAATATAAACATATGCAGTCAACACGCTCAAGGAACTAACCCTAGAGGGGGAAGGAACAGCTACTAATTACAAGATAGTAAATATACAAATATAACTGATAGTATACATGTTCACAAAGGAAGTAAAACATTCCACCCATGTATGAGGCACCAAAGTAGGTTTCCTTAAAGTGAGGACTTTTGATCTGAGATCTGAAGGATGAATAGTTAAGCGAAGGGAAGTGAGGTGAATTGCTGGGGAGCCTGGTAAGGAAGGACATTCTACACAGTCAAACAGCATGTGCAAAGGTCCTGGTGAGGGAAAGAAGATGACTTGTTCAAAGAACTAATAGAAGTCAATTTAGATGGAACACCAAGCCAGGCAAAGAGTACAATGATGTAAGTCCGGAGACAAGCGAGAAACAAATCATGTGGAAACTTACAGGCAACAGTGAGAGTCTCAGGTTTTTTTCCTAAGAACAATGAGAAATCAATGAAAGTTTTTAGCAGAGAGTGACAGGATTAGATTTGTATTTTGAAAAGAGCACTCTCGATCCAAAATGGTAGCTGAAATCCATTACTCTTGGGGCACACCTGACGGATCATTACACGTTTGTCTGTTTTTATCTTTACCATTGCTCCCCATTATCTTCCCTTCTACCAATGCATTCACGGTAAGAATTAAGAATATTAACTAGCTTTACTTTAAAATTAACAGTCTCTATTCATCACGCTCCTTCTTCAAATTCCTTCAGCATTACATTTATAACGTAATGAAATTAATTTCTCTATTTTATGTATTCTTTTTCTAAGCTAGACTGCTCCTCAACAATAAGAATCTGGATACAGGTTTCAGAGGAAGAATGATTTCTATAGATAAATTATTTTTTTGTGTTGGGTTCCTCTTACTACTAATAACTGAATTCTTAAGTTCATAAATTGTGTCTTTCGCAAGCAGCATAACAGTGAAATAATCTAAAAGAAGACATTACAAATGTTTACTTATAGCACGTGTGTAATCAAGCCAGTGTCATCAGCAGACATCGCCACTGCTCTAGACTTGGTCTCCAACCTCTGCATGATATTTTGGTACAAAAGGACACTTTATGTGGGACTTTTCATATAAAAATTGTCAGTATTAAACATTTAAAAAGCTTGTTTCACCTTTCACGGAACAAGTTTGACAAGAAAAAGTTGGAATGTGTAAATTTAGATTAAAAATGCAATCAACATTTCCAATATTAACAAAATTTAGAATCCAAATTCAATGAAATATTGAGGATATTTTAGTATTTCACCTTTTTAAATTTAAATTCTATTGAAATAAATTAACCAAACTGAGATGTATTTTCATCAGGAGTTTTACATTATAGAATTGTATTTTCTACAAAAAATATTCAGAATAATCTCCTGGCTAGATTCTGATATTTTAGGAATCCCCAAGTAACTTGGATTAAAATGCAATCAAATGTTCATTTCCACAGAAGGTTTAGCAATCCCCCATTACATATCAAAGGCAGGAAGCCAGGAATAAAAAGGGATATCCTTTTTCCACCATAGTGCAAAAGATGTGCTGAAGAACTGAAAATGTATAAAAGCAACTAAATTAAGTGTCAGCCATGATTCCTTTTCTGTATAATATCCACTGGGTGTGCTGTGATGGCTGTTTGGAAGACAGCAATACCAACTATCCATCTTTCCACCCAGTTTATTCATTTGAAATCCTTTAATGTGTTCAATTATCATATCTCAAACATATGATAAAGGGTATTTATCAGGCAAATTTCTTCAGGCAGCCAATCGTGAGGAGGAAATGAGAAGAGGAGACAACAATGGGGAAAAGAAGAGATGATGATTTCGAATCATGTGTCACGGCCTGGGGAGTCTGTTAACTGAGAAAGAAAGGCATCAATTTTAAAGAAAATAGCATAAAGTAGGGGAGAAAGGCACCCAAAATAAGTATGTCTACCTGACAGTCAGGTCTAGGACATGCCTTGATCACAGGTTAAAAAAAAACCAAAAAACTGGAGACATTCTTGGCAGTTTGAAGAAATAAGTATTTCTGTTGAATTGCTCTGGAGTAATAAATGTATAAAAGTCTAACTCCAAGGGAAAAATTCCACCCTAACTATTAGTTTAAGTGGTTGTGTCTGGTATTTCCACTGTAATCTTCTTTGCCCTAAACATCTTCACTGCAAGTATTTTCTCGGCATGACTAATTGGCTGTAAGACAATTTTGCCATAAAAGATAAAATAACAGGTTGACAGTTTGGCTTCATTTCTCCATTGATGCAGTACTCCCAATTTTATATTACATCAATCTTAGCTTCACATTTCTCATAGAACCTTGGAACATCTATCAAGGGACATGTGACAATACGCCAAGGACGAACAACAGTGTAGAAGGGTTTTCGCAACACAATACAGAGCTCAGTTGCAAATATGCATCCTACTATTTGGAACTGATACCTCTCAATGAATGAAATTTTAGCAAAAAAGAAGTGTGATGGATGGCAAACAAAGAGATGAATCAACAAGCCAAAAGAATAAAAAAAATTATAATACTATGAGTGAAAGATTTCAAAGACAAATGCTTAGGTACAACTCACAAAATAAAATTAGTATTTTGTACTGTATTGCCATGAATCTACACAGATTTTAAATGTATTCAAATATTTCGTATTTTAAAATAAAGTCTTTTTAATTTTGCTATTCATTCTTCATGTTTCATTATATTCCTTTTAATGTCACTTTTATTTTTCCTTATTTTATCTTTTACAGCACATTTGCCCTATGGCTAATTAGTTATCAGGAAAAAATGTTTGCAGCAAAGAAGTATACTGCAAATAAGCTTAAATGAAATTACCTAGAACCTTGTGTGGTATATGCCTTTAAGGGAAATAACCTCAGGAAACAAATTTTGCATTCAATAAAACATTCCTTGGGTTCATTATCATGTTGATAAAATGGATGGACCATTGAACTAATCCAAGGTGATTTTTCATGGGTTATGGTATAGAATTTAGGAATCTCTGTCAACACAGTAAGAATAAAAATCATAGGGAGAGAAGTTAATCAAGACCTTAGACCATGACCTACTTTCAGAATCCAGATTCAAGTCCCAGTATTTTGAGCTCCAATTTCGGACCTCCCCTAGCTACGCTATGCAATGCAATGCAATTTTCAGTTGGGATTCAGTGATTTTTAAAACAATTTCTCATTTTATATGAATTTGAAAAGAAGATAAAATAGATACTTTAAAATTTCAAATCAGAATTTGATGATAATTTCAAATTAAAAGATGTTTTCTCCAGAAAGATAAAAAGAATATTTTATAATGTAGGTACATGTTATTCTTGTTCTTAAATTCTTCAGGTGTACTAATGTAGTCAAGTGAATAAAATTACCCTGACCAGATCTGCAATGGTTCACTTGCAATTGGTCTGAGGAACATTTCTTTTTATGCCAATGGTTTTATTAAAGACAGATAATGAAACTTGGCAAGGTAGATAAAGTTTTCTCTGCTACTCAGCTGGGCAGATGGCATTGGGTATAGCAGACATTGGTGTGGAAAGAAAATAAGCTCTCATAAATGAGATTTTTAAATATTAGAATCAATAGGAACTTTTTCTCATATGGCCTTGGAAGTTTAGAAATCATTAGCAGTTTAAGAAAAGTGACTTAAGGACTCTGAGCTCAGAAGGTAGTCATCCACTACGGGAAACTGAGGAAAGCCACGGTAACTACAGCTCGAATAGCTGTGTAGAAAATATTTTGGATTTAGATTTTCAGAAGGCTTATCAGAAGGAAAGTTCTTTTTATTGACTTAAAATTTTCTCAACAGAAAAAAATCTTCAGAAATCTTCTTCTTACGCTATATACTTTCCCTGACAAGCTTATCCATTTCTAAAGTTTTAACACTATCTGTGTTGATGACTCTCAAAACTCTAATCTTAGTCCAAATGTCTCCTCTTAGCTTGGACCTGTGCATCCAAGATACTCCTAAATACATATACCTGGATAGCCTCAGGCATTCACGTTAACCTTAATACATCTATTCACTCCAGAGCCTATTGTCTTAGAAGAAAACCGCTTTTCCTTAGGAAATCATTCTCCATCATCCTAGTGGTCTGCAAAACTATCCAACAGAAAATTGAACCCAGAAATATGGGAATCATTTTGATTCTTCTCTCTCTTTTCTTTTTCTCACCCATTGTGCCAACCAGTTATTAGATCTTATTGATCCTACCTGATTTTCCTCATTTTTCCCTCTTCATTTCCAGAATTGGAACCCTGAATTCTTTCAGTAGGCTCCCAAGACGTGTCCCCTTTTCTAGTCTTACAGCAACAAAATCTACCCATCCAGGTGCTGATGGATTATTCTTTCAATAAAAGACATTTCAACATATTACTTCCAAACTTAAAATCCTTCAGTGTCCCCATTACTTGCAGAAGCAAAATAGCTATTAACATTTTCCATTTAAGAAATGCTAGGTTTCGACACATGCATAGCCTATTTTTAACTGAAGGATATATCTATAATCTCCACAGAACTATAAAAACTCCTCATTATGATGCTTAATTTTTCTGGTAATACTGATGTTTAATTCTGGTCTCTGAATTATATATATAATGATTTTTAAACATGTAGAGATATGAAAAGATTGTTTCTACTTAGAAGAAGATACTTAGTGTGCACTGAGATCAAATAATATAGGTAAAATACTAGCCCAGCACATGGCTTGATCAATATTAATTCCTTCTTTCTCTAAAGGGAAAGAAGCATGCTTAGATAGCTCGTAGTACATGAAGCTAATATCAGTTTCATATCACAGTGGTCTATTATTTGATCCATAATCAATTCACTTCAAATTAAGGGTGTGAAGGGTTGCAAATCGTAAAGAGTTTATTGGAGAGTCAAAAGATTCAAGATCCAAGTGATTTACCTAAATCTAAGTTGTCCTCTGTTACCAAAAACAAAGGTACAGGGGCTGGCCCCGTGGCCGAGTGGTTAAGTTCGCGTGCTGCGCTGAAGGCAGCCCAGTGTTTCGTTGGTTCGAATCCTGGGCGCGGACATGGCACTGCTCATCAAACCACGTTGAGGCAGCATCCCACATGCCACAACTAGAAGGACCCACAACGAAGAATATACAACTATGTACCGGGGGGCTTTAGGGAGAAAAAGGAAAAAATAAAATCTTAAAAACAAAAACAAAAACAAAGGTACAGTCATAATGACGTTTCAGTCAACGATGGACCACATTTATGATGCTGGTCCCATAAGATTAGTGCCATAGAGTCAAGGTGTGTAGTGGGCTATGCTATGTAAGTTTGTGTAAGTACATTCTATGACGTTTACACAATGACAAATCGCCTAACAACACCTTTCTCTGAAAGTACCCCTGTTGTTAAGTGACACACAACTATATAGTATTTAAAGCCACAAATTGATAATACTTCCTGAAAAACTAAGTATTTAAAGCCAGAAGTGGATATATCTTCTTCTGGACTTGATTGAGGAACGAGCTTCCCATAGGAAGAACCGGGAGACATGCCTTTGCCTGAATTTCTAGTAATATGGTTTAAGAAAAGGTGGGTATATTGCGATACTTGACCTGAAAAGCAAAGTTATTAGTTAAGTCATAAAGCACTTCCTTTGCATCAAACGATATTCAGCTTAGACACAAGTAGTGAAAGACTAGATTTCAACTAAAAGAATAGAAAGTTTTTGCCTTGGATTCAGGAAGAAAGTGTGATTAAGGCTGATTAAGATGGATGCCCCAGAGATTAACCTGAGAACACCACCAAGAGAGGATCCAAGATGAGAGACTGGGAATGAAAAATGGTATCTTATTAGAAACAATTTAGGGGCTGGCTAGGTGGCACAGTGGTTAAGTTCCCATGTTCCACTTTGGTGGCCCGGGGTTCGCCGGTTCAGATCCCGGGTGCTATATTCCTATATGGTTACGATTATTTATGGGTCTATAGCAAGAACTTACGTAAAGCATCTTTTTTTTCCTCTCAAGACTATTACTTCCGACTTCACCCTCATTTTATTCCATACTTTCCTAAACAATTTCTTAACTATGTTATATAATTTGATAATACAATATTCTTAACACTCTTCTAACTTGATTTGTCTATGCTCTTAGCTTGTCTCCTTTATATGCTCCTTCATCTTTATGTCCGTGGCCATGATAGAGGTAACATCATAAATTAAAATATGCAACTCCAGATACCGAAGAGAGCTACGAGAACAGTAAGAAGCACAGTAATGGAGCAGACAGGGGAGGGGAGAGAGCAGAAGACTATCTCACTTTGGATAGTTCGGTCAGGAAAAGCCTCTCTGGGTAAGCAAAATTCGTGCACAGCACACAACAAAGCAGGGACCAAATAATTAGCAAAGACTTCTCTTCTGAGCAGAGGGAACAGCAAGTGCAAAGCCTCTGAGACAGGAACAACCTGGGAACATCTGGGCATATCAAGACGGCCAGCATTACTAACACGCTACAAGGCAGAGGGAAGAAGGAGATAGAGTTGAAAATGTGGAAGTGTGGGGCATTGTAGGAACAATATAGAATACAAATCTTATTATGGGTGAGATGGAAAGGCTGTAAGAGGTTTAAGAGCAGGTTAATGGCGTAACCTCATTTACATTTTTAAAGGGACACTCTGGCAAGCTCAGAAAGCAGCAGACCAGTGAGGGAGTTATTCTACTAATCCACCTGAGATATAAGAGTGGCCTGTAAGAGATGGCTATTGGTATAGATTTAAAAAGTGATCGACTTTGGGATATATCTATGGCAAGAAATGTGATGATGGATTATATCTGGAGTATAGAGGGGAAGAGAAAAATCAGAGTTTACACCTAACCTACGTTTTTGTTTGAAAAACTTGATAAATGGGGGTTCCATTTACTGTGATGAAGTCTGAGGGTGGAGGAAGTTGGGGGTGTGAAAAATCAAGAATTTTGTTCTGGGCATATAAAGCTGAGATGCTTGTTGGACATCCAAGAGAAGGTGTCGTATAAATAGTTTAATATATGAAACTGACCAGCAAAAGAGATGTAAATTAAGGAATCACTGATGTATTAATTATACTTTTTCCTTGTGTAGAAAATTAGATTGTCTAATTTTTATTTTTTACCTACATATTTATTACAAAATATTTTCTCGTAGGTATTTTCATTTTACTTCAGATTATAATTTCTCCTTTCTTGATAAAACGATATTATTCTTTGGACGTTAGACATAAATCTAATTAATGCACATGGCTGAACAGGCATGATGTACAAGATTCCCGACTAGATAAGAAAGAGGGGGTTAAATTCTTTTCCAGTTCTCAAGATTTACGTCCTTTTGCTATTTTCTATCCCTTCTCCCCAAAAAATAAAAACAGGAAATGAGGAGGATACATTAGCCCCTCAGAGCAAATGCTATATGTACAAATTCAAAGTTATGTTTTGCTTAGGCTAGTGTTTCCTGGAACATAGATACCATTTCAAGTCAAATAAAGTTAAATAGGATGTGTATTTTTTATTCGTCTGGCCCTGTTAGGATTGGTGGAGATAACAAGTATTACCAAGCAGAAGTGATCTCGTTTATGAATTTGTATAGAAAATAAGACACATATGCAAAACAAATGAGAACAAGAAAATAACATAAATTATAAATATATAAGTACTATAAGAAGAGATGGATCTTATGGTAGTGCTGGCTTTAGAACAAGACCGTATCCAGATGTGTGCAGAGCGAAATCCATAACTAAGCGTGACTTACCAAGTGGTTGGCCCGCGATGATCCTGGCATTTTCTCCGGCCACTGCAGCTCTTGCATGTCGCTCACTCATGTACTGTACGAACGCATAACCTTTGTGAACTGAGCATCCAACTATTTTTCCATACTTTGAGAAGATGGCTTCAATGTCAGCTTTCTTGACAATGGCTGTGTTCAGATTGCCGATGAAAACACGGGAGTTGATGGACTTGGGGTCATTCTTATTGGTAACATTGCTGGTCTGTGTTTTGCCAGTCATGGTCGGCTCACCTTGTTTTAATCCTTAAACAAAAAAAAACCAAACAACAATCAAAAGGAAAATAATTAAATTCAATGGATACCAGTGGCTTTCAACACTTTTTCAATAGTGTACCAGGTAACCTCAAATCCATAACTATTACTGATTTTCTTGAGAAGAAAATTTATAATAGAAATGGTGAGTGTTGCATTACAAAATGCAATAGGAAAATACTTATGATCACTTAGCACATAGTTATAAATAAATTCTGATTTACTTATCCAGAATTCAGCTTGGCATAACGACTAAACCTTTTGTGGGTTTTTTTTCAGTCTATCAATTTTTCAGAAGCAAGTTTGAGGAATAAGCCACCTTATTCTATTATTGAAAAAGTAAATCCAGTATGGCCAAGGTCTGATGACGGACTACAACAAAGTAACCTCATTCATTGTTGAGAACATGCATTTTTATTTCTACATTTTCGATGATATGTAGACATATTGGCTATTTCATTATCAGAAGCCTCCTATCAGAAACTAACAATTCAGTCCATTAAAAACTGTGGAAGAGAAAAAAAGGTATTAAAAATAAAAAAATTAACTGGAAAATTTAACATAAGGAAAATGAGACTTAGAAAATAAGAGATTTAACCAGAATTAATTCTGTACATTCTATTTAATTCAGCTAATGTCAAATGTTAGTTTCAAAAAAGAAATCAGCACGTGTGGCTAGTTTTCATCAATGATCAGCAAATTAGTAGACCGGGGTATTTGTGTCGAAATTTCTATTCTTAACATTATTTTAAATTCATTTAACTAACAGCTCTTATGTTGCCTAAAAATTGTTTTCTGAGTTTGGCAGAGTGTTTAATTGTGCTTAATTAAAATCAATTAAACCTTTATTTTTAAGTACTCCAGCACTTACAGATTTTTTAAGGCTTTAAAAATTCATTAATTCATTCATTCGTTCATTCAACGATATTTATTAAGAATCTTTTTTTTTTTTTTGCCAGGCATCATCCTCTAAAATGCCTAACAATTTAAAGAAACCAATATGGTGAAAATAAAATTTCAGCCAGGATGCAATCTGTGACACTGATGATCACTGTTGAACATTAGCTAATTGACACATTTTATCAGTGACAAATATATTTTTCTATGAAGAATCTATTTTAAAATCTTATAGCTATAAAAATAATTAATAAATGCATCTTGTTTTTAAAAAACAATTTTAAATGACATTTCTAAATTGACCATTAAAGTGGTGGAAATCCTTAAGGCATGTAAATTGGATATGCTTGAAAGTTTATTCACTATGCATTTAAACCAGCTACTTCTGAAATCCAGAGTGACCAAGTAACATAAAAATGTTCCAATTAGGCTGTTAATTATCACATCTTGGATTATTAAAATTTTACTAAATATTGGACACTCAACATTATACATATCTTTTTACAACGAACGTTGATTTCATAAACATTTAGTTATTCACAAAAACAGTAAGAGTGCGTCATCATTAAAAACAAAGATTACATTGCTGCCCTGTTTTATTTCCCCTTAGCTACATTTAGGTAGGTTCCTTATGAATTATTCAAGGTTAAGGCTGAACGAAAGGAAAGCTGATAATTTTTCTTTTTAATTTTGCAATTTAAGCTATTGCATACCAAGACAAATGCTCTGAGAATCAACTGAAACAAGAAAAATCAAGGCATATATATCTATTTTAAACAAATGTTTAGCTTCTTCATATGATCTAGTGTATTTTAATCACACTGGGGGAAAAATAAACTAAAAATTCATTTTTTTGGCTCCAGAATGGATTGATGGTTATCTTTCTTACCACTCCAGGCCAACATCAGTAATGCAACCCACAGGCATAATATTATTTTCTTTTTTTACTCTTATGTGATAAAAATTTTTAGATACATCATAGAGTTACTTTCAAGAATAAATAATTCTTAAGGTTCACATTTTATTTCCTGGACAGGCATAAATTAGCTGAATGCAAACACACAAGAATTGTTAGATTAGGATAGATTAGTTTTACAGAGTCAGGTGGTCTGTCTTTGACAGTGACCCCGAGTCAAATTTACTATGAGGACATAGCTGTACTCTGAATTCTCATGTAAATGTCAACATGATTCCTCTGGCTCCATCCTTTTACTCTACGTGGATGATTCATAAGTGTAACTCCAAACTGCCAATCGTGTAATTCTACTTAAGGAGTCTTAATCATCTTGAAATCTACATGTATCTAATGTCTCACACAGACTGACTTGCCTGTTTCTATCAGTGTTTATAATAATGAAAGAGTTTTTTCCTAGCATTGTACATTATTGTTTCAACATTTTCTGCAAAATCAAGCTTTAACTCATAGTGTAAGATTTAGCTCGTGTTTCTATGTTACAAGAATCTTCGATCAGTTGAAGAAGGATTTCTGCTTTCTGCCGTGATGGAATAACAGGCATTAAATTAACCCTCCGCACTCAAACAACTAGAAAACCAGGCTAATATAGATGAAACAACTGTTTCTCAGACATTAAACCTCAGGCAGTGCAGAGCCGGGACAGCTGAGGGAAAAGAAACAAAAGGAAGGCCTAGGATAGCCCAGCTTTCTGCCTGGAAGGCCTATTTCAGGTTGCAGAGCTGGTGTGCATGTGCGTGTGTGTACGCACGTGCGTGTGTGCATGCGTGCATGCATGTGTGTGTGCAATGGAAAGCAGAGACAGGGGCCTTCCTGAGTTGAGGCGATAGAGATCAGAGTTCAGGGCACCTGAGGAGGCAGGAACTTGTGTGGTGGATTTCTAGAGAAGAGAGAGCTATACAGAAAGCTAATTCCAGAAATTATCTTGGGGGGGGGTCCCCTGAAACTATGCTGATTCCTAGGAAATGCCTGCAAAGAGTGAACTCCTATGAAGCTGGTTATAAGTGATGGGAAATCTGTGGGCCGAATGGTTCCCAGACCCACAAAAGGCTGACAATCACTCAGTTCCTCTCAGCAACAGTGCAGAGTCCATATTGGCTCCCTGGAGCGTCAAGTTTGGACATCAGAAGGGCCAGGTCTTAGTAACGGGGATAAAGGATCCCTACAGGAAAAGGTACTCTGGCCCTCTCCAACAAACCTTAGAAAGAAATCCAAAGATGATCAAACTAAACCAGAATAACCTAAAAGTCTATCAGAGCAAACCACTACACTTCTTTTAAAAATATAGAACTCAGACACTCAATAACATAAAACATAAAATCTTCAGCATGCAATCAAAAACTCCTAGAGATCCCAAGAATCAGAAAACATGCCCTATAACCAGGAAAGAAATTAAAGATAGAAAGAGTCAAATGGATCATCTAAAGATGAAAACTACAATAATCAAAATAAAAAGATACACTTAATGGATGCTACACTTGATAAGACTCCACACAAGAACAGATTTGTGAATGTGAAGTTGTAGAAATAGTGACTATCCAAAATCTATCAGAGAAATAAAGCACTGAAAAAACTAAATAGAGCCGCAGTGAGTTATGTGACAGCATCAAGCTGTTTAACATACATACATCTGGAGTCCCAGGAGGGCAAAAATCTTGAAAAAAAAATAATTTCCAAAATTTCCCAAATTTAATGATTGCTCTATCATTGCACAGATTCAAGAATCTCATTGAATCCGAATCAGAATAAACACAAAGCAAACCACACTCAGACACATCATAATCAAACTTCTGAAAATCAGTGATAAACAGAAAAATCAGGGAGCTCTCAGGCACTGGAAAAATGCCTACATTATGAGGAAAAAAAAAAGTACTACAAAACAAATGATAAGGAAAAAAATAAATTTTTCAGGGAAAATGCAACTAAACCCAGAACTCATCTCTGTTTTGAAGTTGGAAGTTTGAATGGAGCTGGTGTCAAGTGTCTACGAAAGCTGTTATATAAAAGATAAATTGGAGACCACTGCTGCCCCATCGAACTTTCTGTAATGATGGAAATACTCTACAATATTTGCATTATCCAAAAAGGTAGGCAACAACCCCATGTGACTTGTCAGGGCTTAAAATGTTGGTAGTGTGATTGAGGTACTGAATTTTCAATTTTATTTAATTAAAATTAAAGTAGTATTTTAGTGGGTTTCCCCACCCAAAGAAGGCTAACAGGGCTCTTGGCTTTTAAAAACATAGGGTAAATGTAAATCAGAAATAATTTGGCTATTGATGTACTTTGGGGGTGTGCTTTTGGTCCTGGAAATTAAAGAAAGATATGATGGTATTAGATATATTTCAGAAGAAGAACAAATAAAAAGTTGAAATATCTGTCATATGAGGACTAATTTATGAGTAGGATTTGCATTCTGGAAATATCAGACTGAGATGGTAAATGCTCTACAAAATCATAAAGAATGTGTTTAGAATACATAAAGCCTTTTTATTTGTGTTTGAAGGAGATTTCTGCCCTTAAACCTAAAAGGGATACATTAATTATGAATTAAAGGCAACATTAAACTATATTTTAGAGAAAACATTTTTGGAGCAGACAAAATTAACAAGGCAGTAAATTCTACCCTTCTCTTGATTCCATAGTCCTGAATTTCCAATCTAAATTTTAATTCATTCAGACACACTCATACTGGAAAATGAATGAACAACAACAAAAAAAGAATAAGAACAACAAGAAATACCCACGTTTTCAAGAAAGTCAGACAGCAATGTTAATACATACCGTATTCAAGAACCTGGCAAAAGGCATACAAAAATAAGTAAGAAAAAAACAGATTCTACTCAAAGTTACCATCTGCTGAAATCTAGAGCTAGTACTCAAATATGTCCTACAATATAAGTAAAACCCGGCAAATGCTGCAAGATATACAAACTAAAGTTGTAATTTCTGGGAAGAAATAGAGAGATCATATCCAGTTGAGAAGACGAGAGAAAACTTCTTGAAGCAGAAGATATTTGAATTAATCATTTAAGGATATTGTAAGAATTCAACGGGCATACAGTTAATGTCTCAGTATGCAGAAGGAGACAGTTGTTTTCCAAATTACTTTTAACTCATTTACATGTACTTGAATAATTTTTTCATTAAACAACTCGATATAAAATTGCTTAGATTTATAATTAGAAAAAAGGAAAAACTGAACTGAAATAAAGTAATGCATTTAAGCATCTCTTCTTGGACAAAAGAAACTACAAGAATGCAAAAAAACTTCGAATTTATTCTTCATAAAACCATCCACAATTTAGAAAGATATAGCTTATACCCACAAGGCCAGTAACAATTCTTCAACAGATCTTAAGCATCATAGACATGATTTTGTGAAAAATCTTCTGACGTTCATTTGCCAAGGGGAAATCACCAAGTATATTTGGTGACATCTCTATCATTCATAAAGATAAATATCACAATTATGACAAAGACTCAATTCTTAAGCCTCTAACTGCTTCCTGAAATAAGCTGAATATGCTTTTGAAAAGTAAAGATTTTTAGGGACTATGTACATATGAAAGGTAATATATACATGTGAAGGAAAAAATGTAATCCCCATCTGAACATATTTACTGTTAAAATTTTGATATATTTTCTTTGTCATTTCTTTCTACTACATAGAAAAAAAGTTGTAAATTAGAAAAAAAAAGTCACCATAATCTACATACCAAGTGCCATTACTTATTATTTCAACACTCATTTTATTATGCTGTTAAATGATCTTACTGGACATAACTTAAATAGTTGCACAGTAATAAAGCTATACCCTCATTTTCTTCATTCTCTTCAGGGGCATTGAGCTTGTTTACAATTTTTTCAGATCACAACAACTCAGATGAACACTTTGACAAATTTAGTAAGGATAAATTCCAAGTATTGAAATTCCGGGGTCAATTAAGATGGAAAACACTCTAGTTTAGTTATCGATCCTCACCTATTTTCCAGAAAGTTGGAACAGCTTCCCACTCCCACCAGCAGTGGCTGCTTTAGATACTCTAAGTGGTTATCACGCCAGCCAGCTCTTCCCTAACTACCACCTTCAAAGAAGATTCTGATTCATCAGGGTGAACAGGAAGAATGGGCAGACCATAAGCACAATAAGAGAGAGATATTCTGATTTCTGAAATGAATGAAAGGAAGTGTGTTTAGTAGCCTAGCTAGGTTGGTGCTAATAAACAGAAAAAGCCTAATTCCCTTGTCCGCAGAGAAAAACGAATTCGTGTTTGGGGCTTTTTGGGCATATCAACAGACAAAGTCATTACTATTTAAAAATGTAATAGGAATTATACTGATTTCCTTTGTTATGTGCACATTTTATTAAATCTACATATTACATTTTAATATATTGGTGTCGCAATAGTATATGCTCAATGTTTATTAAAAACTTTAATGGGTGATTACAAAGAAACTAAAGACACTACACAGTGAAGTTCTGATCTTTCAGCAGCCCTCTATCTTACTATTGCAATTCAGGTGCTACAACTATGAGTCACATGCAGAGCGAAGGTGACAGTTCCTGCTCATGATGGTTTTGGAAACATTAATATTCCCATCAAATTATTCTTTATACTTTTTTAAACCGTGCGCCTCAGGCACTGAATGCAATATTGTGACAATAGCACCATGTAACATCCTGGAAACCCAGTTTCCATTTTCCTTTTTAACTAGTTTGTATGTAAAACAGATTTAAAGATATAAAATATTTTGCTTCTAATAAGGACTTACTGATAATAAAGGTGATATGCTAAATTTCACAGAAAATTGATTAATATGAGATATTTTACGAAGAAAAATGGTTTGAAATGCCACTTACTAGGATGTAGAAAGGTTTTAAAAATCAAGTAATAGTATTTCATTCAACAGCTCAATGTAGAACATGAAAATTTAATAAAGTATTGAGCAACAGAAAAATAAAATTACTACATAAAAATAAGAATGGCATTAATTTTGTAAAGCAAATGATGCTAGCTAAAATATCTTAATAACAGTGATTAGATTTGAATAGAATCATTGGAGTCTAAGAAATAAGTATTGTTCATCTGTAGATTAAGTAGCTGACTAGAGAGCAAAAATAAATATACAGATATAGATAATGTAACAACCAGAGCAAAAATAAATATACAGGTATAGATAATGTAACAACCATAGTTACAAAAAGTTAATGATTTTGTATTGGCATTTGTAACTATAAAATTAGAAATCAATGGATATTGTTAAGTCAACATTTCAAACTTAGTTAAGAATTTGGGATCTTAATCAACTTTTGTGTTAAACTGAATTAAAATTATTTTGGAAAACAGAAACTAGTAAATGATTGAAATTTTGTAAGCAAGGAGTAATGATAAGTGTTAAATCATCTCTTGGGAAACATTTAATGAAGCGCTGCAGATCCACCCATTATTTGGCAGAGCTAAGGTCTACAGGGGACCATCACCGAGATTCACAAGGAGGGGTCAAACACATCCATGTGGAAACCATGACCACTCTGAAAGAACACTGGTGGGCCAGCCCAAGCATCAAGAGTGAAGTAGGGAACATATCATCAGTTCAAGTCCTTTCTTTGTTCATGCATTAGTGAGCTTGGACTGCTATAACAGAATACCATAGCCTGGGTGGCTTAAACAGCAGACATTCATTTCTCACAGTCTGAAGGCTGGAAGTCTAAGATCAAAGCACCGAGCGATTCAGTTGCTGGTGAGGGCCCACTTCCTGGCTTGCAGATGGCCATCCTCTCACTGTGTCCTCACATGGTGGACAGCAAGCGAGCTCTGGCCTCTCTGCCTCTTCTTACAAGGACACTCATCCCATCCTGGGAGTCCTACTCTCATGAACCAATCTAAACCTAACACTTCTCAAAGCCCTCACTTCCAAGATCACAATGAGCGTTAGGATGGCAACATATGAATTTTGAGGAGAGATAATTTAGTCCATAGACGTTCACATCACCCAAGGGTAAGAACCTACCTGTGTTTGGAGTTTTCAGGAAATGGAAGAAACTTCCTCTGGGCCATCAGAGACGCTGTGACTGGTGTTCTATCTATTCTATCAGGAGTCATGTAAGCATTCTCTATTTATAGGATCACTAAAGTCAATGTAAAGGATTCCAGCGAAATTTTTACAAATAAGGAAAACTCTCAACTTTAAATTAAAAAGAAAAAGATACAAAGAAATAAAACCATATGGTGGTTAAACTCAAAAATATTCACTGCATGGGGTTATTCTGAGGTACGCTCATATTCTCTAGAATATGAACAAATTGATATAATTCTAGGAAATTTACTGTACGTGATCTTCTTAAAAGCTTTCTCCTCTGCAAAATAGAGCCTTTAGTCACAGGTCCTGTAAGATGCTGACTGTAGTTGCGCTTCCAAGATAACTTTGCACTGGT
The DNA here is from genome assembly GCF_037783145.1 of Equus przewalskii. NCBI lineage: Eukaryota > Metazoa > Chordata > Mammalia > Perissodactyla > Equidae > Equus > Equus przewalskii. The sequence goes on from NC_091838.1 coordinate 3,947,395, forward strand.
CAACATGACCTAGGCAGAAGACTGTTTTGAGTTATATAAGGAAGTCAAATCAACAATAATTAGACTCTTTCTACTTGACTGAAGGAAATAGGTCAATAAGGATTAGTACTCACTTGTGTTATAAGGGTGTTGGAAAATGGAAAAATCAAGAAACAAGCTTCCTCTGAGTCATTGGAGATGTTGTGATTTGTGCTATATCTATACTACCAGGGATGGTGCACCAAGGATACACACAACCCTTTGACACTGACTGCTTTTTGGCAGATGGCCATGGACCAGGAGACACCGTTATCTCAGTTTGTGAGTGGTCAGTCACATCCATGTGGAAACTAAGACTTACTTGAAAAGATCCCTTAGTGGGCTGCGACCATGCACTCAGAATAAAGTATGGAACAAGTAACCAGTGACACTTCATTCTTTGTCACATAACCCTTCTTTTTTTAATGCCTGTTGTAAACACTGCTAAAAGGGGTTCCATTTAGGAGAATTTGAATTTTCAAAGATGGTCTGTAAATCACTAAAACTACCTCAAAAGCAGTTCTGCAACACTTACTTCATATTTAAGCACCACAGAGCACTTAGTATACACCTGTCGTTGGTTTAAGTGTTTCTTAAACATTCATTCACTTACAGTCGTGAGAAGAGGCTTCCGTTTTTTCCCTTCACTTCCTCTGGGGTCTGGGGTACTTCCAGAAAAGTGTTCCAAGTTACTTAAGGAAGACACCAATCACTATACTATCCAAGGGTTCCATATTGGGAGGCCTTTTCACCACCATACCTATTCACGTTATGCTGAAGGGAATAGCCACAAACTGCTAAGACGTAGCCTGCGATTTATATGAAGAATTATATCAAGATTGCCAGGTAACATAGTATCTTGAGAATGCCCAGAGATTGTTCTGATAAATTTTTCCTCAGAATTCATAAGATCCACCAATTTACTGACCACAACTAAGGTTTCCCTGAAATAGTATAAAACAGAGTAGAAAACATATAATTTTGTATTCACCTTCCTCTGTAAGTCACACACTAATAAATGGCATGACATGGTTCACGTTACCCTGCTCTATCCCATGTATTCCTCCACTGAATAAAACACCTGTCTCCATTTTAAAACTCTCAGGCTACTTAAAACTAAATGGCAGGAGGTAAACACCGTCATGCCCACAGGAGAAATTCACTCACTCCTAGATAACAGATCCATTCCACTCTCGTCCTCTTTGTTGGAACTGTCAATCATGGCAGTTCCCTCAGGAGTTAAATTCAGACCTCTAAGTGATTTCACTTAGGCTACTAACCTGCCTGCAGAGAGGAACAACCCTCAGTTCTTATAGATGTAGCTTTGGCAGACCGGCCCTAGAGTGAAAGGACTTAAATCCCACAGCCAACCCCCCCGAAATGTCTGTACTCTCCCAAGTATGAATAAATGCCCTACAGTCGGTACAATGGTGAATTTCCCTCCACAAACTTGAATGTTCGACGTTGTATTAAGTAGCAATAAAAATGATATAGTGAAAATGCCTACTGTATGTTTAGATCAGATAAAGTTCTTGTTACAAATTCCTTAAACTCAACTGCTATGAATGCAGATGCGGTGTTAATAAATGATAGCATCTGGCAATCCAGGTATTGCAAATAACTGATTCAGAACATAATTTCTCTTCGGTGGAATACATCCTATCCCTACTGATGCGATAGTCTCTGATGATATCCAAGACTTCCCAATCCTCCCCTCCCCTCAGCTCTATGAGGCACAATCTCCACACAACAGATGATCCCGGGGAACGTAGAAAGCAAAAATTATGGATCCCTTATCTGAATAAAAGCTATAGGATTATTATTAATGATCACTCATTTATAAGCTTAGCAAAAGTTAAAATTTGTTAAAATCTTACTCCAGAAATAATAGTAAGGAGAAGGTTGACTGTAGGTATGAGAGAATGATGCCACTAAGTGTGTTAATTCACCAGACGTTTGTAGTCTCCACATAGACTTTCCACTCGGTTTTAATAGTAGCATAAGCGCTTTAACTTATCAGACTTGGGGAGGAAAGCTACCTTTGTTTTTAAGAATGCTGTGATTAGAGTTATACACACAAGCATCCCAGTCTCAGCTCTGACTCTCTCTAGATGAGGCATTGAGCAGTTATTTAAGGTCTTTGTTGCTCGGTTTTCTATCTGTAATTATATTACTGTTTAGGAATAGTAATAACAACTACTGATAAGGCTGTTAAGGGGCTTAAATGAGATGTAGTGAAACACTAAACACAGTATTTAGCACATAAGATTTGATTCAAAAATGTGCTATCTTAATTATTATTCAGAATGCATGGATAGGTTAGAAATTCATGCCCCACATTATTTTTCTTCAGTGAGAATTTTATTTATCTGTTTTCAGGTACATTGAGTTGATCCAAGGATCACTACATCTCCCCTCTGAATACCTCCACATTCTCATCCACATTCTCAGGTGATTTGCTGGTAATCTGATAACTTCTCTGAAGCTGGATTTGGACTCTGATTTCTAGTGCTTTACATCAGGTCCCAAAGTGCTTTTGCAGGGCCCTCTGGAGATACGGACACAGATTCTAATAATACTATATCTGAGATCATTATAATTTTGAAGTTAGCACATTGTTCTCAAAAGGCATCCTTGTGAATCAACTACCGGAGAGGTGTTAATTAACAAGTGACATATCATAGCCTTGGTTGATCTTTATTTTGTACTCATGAGCAATTGTGATTCTACAGGTATCTCGCCTTTGGTATTGTGAGCTAGCCTTGAGCATCACCGGCATATACATAGTAATGACCCAGTGTTACAGAAGTGCTGATGTTTTGGTTTGTATACATACTTTCAGAAGTGACTTTCATGTTTCAGGCATCCTATCTATGAGTCCTTGATTTTGCAAGCAAAGCCTGCAATAGCCTTCAGAGGAGCCAGGATGATTATGTGGATCTAAGCTTCATCTAGAGTATATATTTCAGGCATTCAGGTAACAGTGTTGGTTAGGTCTCTTTCTGAACATTTATATTAGAAATTTCTCCTACAAATCTGAGATGCTGCTACAAATAATACTATAATTCCTGCTACAAATAATGAAATAGTCTTCGGGGGTGATATTCTGGGAAGGTCAGCTTCCAAAGATTGGCCAGGTCTATGCAGACTACTGTATCCATTTACAAATATGCTGTATCAGGTTCCTGCTCGCTTCTAAGCTGATGAGATAGAAATTAATATTCACATGGTAAATTGCACACACACAGTGATACAAATGGTTTATAATTTACAAATGTCTGTACTAGACCAACATGACAGGATGTAGCCAGAACGGCTCTGTGTCAGAACAATATGAAACCTGCATCCACAGCTGGAGAGAACTCTACCCCGGAGACGGAATCAATCTGCAGTGGGGTATTCTCCTGGGCACCTGATACCCAGGGAAGCTTAGACCTGCGAAGTGGAGAATGGTGTGGAGACTCCTGCTTTACAGTCTTTGTCTTGCAGTAAAACTCTTCTCTCCTTTCTTCACAGTAAAGAGCCTCTTAACCTTGGCTTGATGTGAATTTTGGTTCGATGGAGTTGTCAAGGCAGGGTTTCAAAACGAACGAACCTCACACATAAATTTTTCTCAGAAATTATTAAATTTTATTATTTATTTGAAACTATATTGCTGAGATAAATCATGCAGCTCCAAAACATAAGCAACAAAACAGCTTCTCCAGCCTGTGGTTTCATTTAAGATATTTAAATCTCTGGTCAATGAGATAGACAACACTTTGCAAGTAGGGATGAGCTGGGTGTATGTGTGATTTTACAGGTAATTTTAGGGAAAAATATGTAGGAACAAAGTGAACTATTTATGGCCTATATCTATCCTTTCATGCTTCTCTTATTTTCTTACTACGTTAAATGTAGAGATGACATATATTATACATTATATGTGTGTGTGTGTGTGTATAATATACATTTAAATTCTATCTTAGATAATTTAGTTCAGGGTTTTGAAAACATTAGCTGCTTAACTTTCACTGAGTTCATTAAAATTTGTAAATGAAGATTAAAAACAAATGAATACATGGATAAATGTCCACTATTCTTTTTAGTTCTTATTGATATAAATTGAATTAAATATATACATCTACATCAACTACTTCAACTCTCCAAACAGGGAAATAACAACTGGATTATTTTCTTCTTATAATTTTGTGATAATTTTATAAGACCGTATTCATTGGTAAATCTATTGCTTTCAATGATGGTATGATGAATTTTGTTGAGTCAACATTAGTGACAGAAGCAGTCAGAGATTCTTTCAAAGGAGAAAATCTTTCTGATAGGTTAACATTTGTAAAAGGTTCTGTCAGACCTCATTAACAAGAAATACATATTTTCCCTATTGTGTCAACTGAAACATTATTCCATTGCTGTACATATATTTATACATACATATATATATATACACACACATATATATGTGTGTGTGTGTGTGTGTGTGTGTGTGTTCAATACATGTAAAGACTGTGATTTGTGTCCTTTCTGGCATGACCAAACATCTAAATCAAATAAAAAAGCCCATGTAAATTAAATATATATATAAACTAAATAGGTTGAAATACACAATGCGGCAGGAATTATCATATTTCTGGAAAGGGAAGAAGCACAATTTTGAGAATGAGAGCTATCTAAGAAATACTTTTGACTACTATTACTAATTGCATGTTTTTAAGCATCTTTGCAATTTTTGTGAACAGTGTGGAAAGGAACATACACTCAGTACTGAGTTAAGGGTAACACAATTCCATATTTGGAATGGATCTCATTATTTTAAAATGGCGTATAAAAACATTCCTCTTTACGAAAACATTTTAGCACTCACAATACACAATAGATGGAAAGAGGAAAGAAGAGCTATTAAGAAAAATGGATGAGGAGTGATTCCCTCCACTGTACAAAGAAAAAGCTTGTATTTCACTAACGTATATTTAGAAATAATAGCTATCACTATGTAGCTATTGTTTAGTTGATAGCTGTGTAGTTTATTCCGTAAAATAAAATTGAATATTGCTTAGGGTCGTAAACACAAACAGTAATGACCTCGACTTTGCAAAGATTTATACAGGAAAACATGGGGATTGTAACTACATAAGTAGCGTTTATAGGCTTGAGAGTCCAGAAGCCAAAATGATTTTTAAAAGAGTGTGAATGCCTTCTTACCTACTGCGTATTCAGCAGGCGTTATTTGTAGTGTTATCTGATTATCTCTAAGTTTCCATAAAACACTTTACATATAACAGCCACTTCTAGGGGATCATCTCCCACAACTCTAAGGGCTCTCCAGAGGACTTCCTCATGTGTAATAATACTAGCACCTGCAAAACCCTCTCTCTTCTTGGGGTAGCCACCATCACACACAACACAAAGGCTGCTGAGAATGTGGGCTGAGAGTACATGATGCCTATTCTTAGACTGAGACAAAACTGATGCTCACTGTTAAAATTTAAAAACACCGGAGATCAAACAAAATGTAACATTAAAAGATCTTAACACATTAATAGTTCTTATGACTCTTCAAGGATAGCAAATTCCTAAGGATGCTGCCATTTTTAGAAGCAGCATTGCACTTTACTTTGTAAAACTAAAGTGGATGTCACTCACGGGTGCTTCTTATCTTCAAAGAAGGAGCTTATACTAGATAACTTTTCATTAGTATTAAGTTTCTTCCATATTTTATATTTTGTGAGATAATTTATATCAATTACTGTGATTATGAATAAGAAAGTTAATTGTAGAATATATGCATAATTTTAAAAAAGTAAACTATTGGAACCTAATTTAAATGTAACGAGATATTACATCTCCTGATATTAAATCTCAGAGAGGAGTGCTCAGGAAAAGGCCCAAGACCATGAGTGTGTGCGCTGTGAAGTTCAAAGAGGATAAGCAGCCACATCCCCATGGACACTCACCATTTCTTAAATATTGTCGTCTGGCTGGTAAGTTACTTCACTAAGGCGCTAAGATAAGGACTAAAAGACAATGGAAAACTAATTCTTATTACCTGCAGTCATTATGTACATTTTAAACACTTAGAAAAAGCACTATTTCAACAATGTCATGGTCTACATACGTTTCACTTTGCCCAGGTAGACAGTGTGCTAGGACAGAGGTGAGGAGGAATCAGTTTTGGGCGAGTTGGTCAAAAGTTAGAACCTCCAAGCAAAGAAATGGCAGTGAGAGACAGGATTTCAAGCCAAAACAAACAAAAAACCAGAAGTATGAAAACCTCTTAGATGTTTGAAAGCTATGAAAGGGAAAAGAAAAGAAAGAGCTGCCAAGGGGAAAAACAAAACAAACAAACAAAAACAATAAAATGATCAAGGTTTTAGCTAGAGTTCGTCCTGTCAGTTCTCCCCAGGGTTATTAACACTTGCCCCTTGGTGGGCTCCAACACTTATCAGATGCTGTCCTGGATAGTTCATAAGTTATCACTGAATTCAGAAATAAGGCAAGCCAGGTAGTATTATTCACATTCTACAGATGAAGAAAATGATGCACACAGAGGCTACCTTGTCCAACGTGACACAACTATGAAATAGTGGAACCTGGAATCAGACCAATATCTGTCTCAGTCCATTCCATCATGCTACTATGCCTCATAAGTAGCACAACTCATTTCAAAATTTCAATATTGGAGGATTTGAGAAGGAAACAGAGCAACTCATATGTACGTAATCTGAGGTTATTCCTTCTTCTGACAAGATCCTCTCCTTGGAAGCATGGCCTTGAAGCACTAGCATCAACCCCAGTGATCTGCAAATCAAAAGATGTGCCCAACCAGGCAGATAAGTCCCTACCACCAAAAATCTGTAGCATGAAATGAATGTAGCATATTGTTTTAGAACTTTCTCTCTATATATAATACATATGTAAACTTTCTCTTTCTCCAACCAAATACCTTTTATGATATAATATATATATATATATATATAGTAACATGTTACATATGTTTTTTTCTAAAAGTATTTAGGCAAGCAAATGTATAAGTAGAAAAATATTTTTGGGATTTCAAATTTAGTTATTTATTTGAGAAATATAGTCATTATCATGTCCATTTACATGTTGATGGATATTTATCCTGCTTTAAAGTTCTAGTTATGATTAATCCTTAAATTCTATAAAACATGTCTACCTGAGTTGAAAACATTTGTTGAGCTCCTCTATTATTAGAATTCTTACGGGGCATCATCAGACTGGTATAAATGGAGGAGCAGTAGGCTAAGAATCAGGATCTAAGGAAACAGGCTTACCTTCTTTGCATTCTTGATTTCCTCCAAGTAGAATGGGTTACATTTTTGTACGAAATAAAACTCAAACACAAGGCGAACTTTGAAAAATTCAGCTTTTAAAAAATATTAGATAATTTGTACAGTACTCAGCATATAGTCCTAGTTTTATAAATGTTAATCATCAGCATATCTGTCATACTATAGTTCCTTTGAGGACTTTTTATTTAAATTGGGTTTTGTATTTATATAGCAACTTGAAGTTCACAACATGCTTCACTATTATTATCTTGTTGATTCTTATAATGACCTTGTGAAGTGGATGGGACTTTTATCATTGGTGGCGTTCACAAAGAAAGCAACACAGGCTCAAATGTCCACTGATGTTGATGATATAGCTATGGGGCTAAGTCCCAGCCCAGCCAACACCTAATGGGGCACTTACGTCACACAGCACTCCTACTTGTGATGGCTCTTAGTGGAAACCATTGGATTAAGCCAATCATTATTATTTTAGAGAAGGTCACAGGCACTTGGAAAAGTGCTTACCTTGTTCATGAATTAGAAGATATTATTTTCTTCTCAAGGCGTGTGAACTTGAACATCATGTGGTACTAGAATTCTATTCTGAGGGATAATCATCTTAAAAAATAGTGTTTCTGAAAGACTATAAGACCTTTTCATGTGTTTAACAGGCTTTCCTTTAATTTTTTCTCTGAATCATTTCTCTTGACAACGGTAGTGACAAGAGCACATTGACTCTAATGCATCAAGTTAACAAGTTTATTTAAATTCCTGGATGCAAAGTCTTAGAAATGTCAGTCATTAATCTACTGCCAGGTATCAACTCGTAAAATATGTCCTTAATTTTCTTTCTCTAGAAGGGAATAGCATTGTACACAAGGCCTCCCACAGCAGAAGCCTACAATTCTCTTTCAGCTAATGGTGAAATATACTGTCATCAGGACCTAGTAATTACTGTGTAAAACATAAACTCAAGCGAACTGCTTGTAATTGTCTACAGCAGTGCCCCACATCCTTGGCTAGAGCTCACCTCTATGAATGTAGGGTAGGACCTCTTCTGTGCCAAACATGTGCCCTGCCATTGGAGGGAGAAATAACCCTTACTTAGCTGTAAAGTCACTTGGGCTTACCTCCTGTGTCACAGAGCAGCAAAAGGGCAAACAAAAGCCCTATGTGCTTAATGAGACTTGACACTCCATCCTTGATGGCAAATTAATATACTTTGTACTTAGGTAGACCTTTTTATTTCCTCCTAATTGCAAGATACTAACCAGATGCCGCAGCCTGAATTTCAGACTGGAAGCTTATTAGTTTATCTATCCCAGCCACAATCTCTGGGTATCACATCACTACAGAACTGCATGCTCGAAGAATCCATTATTAGATTTTGGTATCTAATAATTAAACAATTAACTAGAATAAAATGGGTCATGTGTGGACCAACGATGCCTGTGTCTCACAAACTGAGAATTATTATTAATTCAATTTTGTGCATCTGCAGTCCATAAGGATGAATCGAAACAGAATCTTATGCTCAAATAATTATATTTCTAGATCTGATGGACAAACAAGCTTTGGGGATAGTATTCTAGTAATTCTAGAATGTTTTTGTTCTTCTTTAAGAAAAGGAGATAGGACAGGGACCGTGCAGAGTGGAAACAGTGGAGGGCAATGCAAACTCCACCACCATTAATTTACCAGGTCAATGAAAGAAACCTAGTTTTGTCAAGGTACAGCGGTTTCTGGATAAACACCAGCCAGATGACAGCTTTTCTCTGCTTAAATAAGTAACTACAATTTTTGGTTAAATTGAGCTCTGCCTTCTGACAGCTTTCAGATGTAGAAGCTTACATTACCTTTGTTTCCTTCAGAAGAAAGCAAAATACTTGGTATTGGGAAAATTTAAAGAGCACATTGACATAGGCTGAAAGGATTCAATCTAAAAATGATATTTCAACCAGGCAAAATTCTTCTTGAATTCTAGCTCAACCAAACTCTTTAAAAGTCACACACAGTACGGGTATCTTATGAAAATGTAGATTTATTTTTTTTTAATCTGCTAAATAATTTAAACCACATTTTTGGATAAAATGAGACCTAATATACCATTTTTCTTAAATTCGAAAACTATTTTTAATTCTAATGAGATTTAAAATAACTAAATACTTAACTTCCTTTTCATAAGAAAAATCATTTTATTTAGCATAGCAAAATATATTTCCAAACCTGAAAAAATCTAATAACCTAATACTTCACAAAATATTTTGATTATTAGTGTTTTAGGAAACAATAATTTTAATTGTAAACCTTGTAATAATTTGTGAGAGAGATAAAGCTTGGAAAAATCCAATTTTCTATGGATTAAGTTATAGATGAGGCAATAAGTGAATACTGGAAGCACAGAATCTGGAACCAGGTGGCCTCAGATCAAATGGCAGCATCATTTCCTATCAGCTGTATGAAAGTGATTTAACTTCCCTCTCCTTCATCTACCTTACCTGCAGAACTGGGATAAGGGCATCAATTTTCTCATAAAGCTGGAATGGAGGTGAAGGCAACTATCATAATACCAAAGTACACAGTAAACACTTAATAAGTTAGTGACAGCACAGTGATCTAACTGAAAGAGTCGGCCGTAAAGGAAAAGTAACGTTGGTGCATGGAAACAAACCAGAAGTTCCAGGAAATGCTACCATGTTAATGCCATGGTCAAGTTTTTCAGTGCTAACTTTGTCACTGCTACCATTAAAATAGTAATTATGGAGTTGTGCTCATAGTATGCTAAAAAATTTAAAGATATTAAAAAATAGCAAAACAAACAATAATAGTTAACACGTGAGTGAAAATGACAATATAAACAAAAATAGCCACCATGGACCATGTACTCTGTCAACACTTTTCTTTTCTTGGAGGAAGATTAGCCCTGAGCTAACATCCGCAGCCAATCCTCCTCTTTTTGCTGACGAAGATTGGCCCTGAGCTAACGTCTGTGCCCATCTTCCTCTACTTTATATATGGGACATAGCATGACTTGGTAGGTGGTGTGTGGGTCCACACCTGGGATCTGAACCAGTGAACCCTGGTCTGCCAAAGTGGAATGTGCAAACTTAACCGCTAGGCCACTGGACCAGCCCCTATGTCAACATTTTTATGAAACTTTTCTCTTTAACCCTCCCAGCTAATAACTATTATTAAAATTTTAATGAATTTCCCTTGTAGTTTTTTATTTTTTCTATTTTGAAGTTACCATTTTAAAACTATTTCCAACTACATGCAATTTTAGATATTTTTTCACTTAATATTAAATCATCTAAAATTTTCCATATTATATTGTTTCGTTTTATTTTAGCTATTTCCTTTCCTGAAAAAATTTTTAACTGGCAAAAATAACACAATTTAATGTTAGTATATAACAAGTGAAACAACAGAGAAAAATGTATAAATAAAAATTAATCTTTCCTTCCAGTATTAACACACTTCTCCTCTCCCTAGATTAAAATGTGACTCATTTAATATGTATTTGTCCATCTTGTTTGAAGCATATATAAACATACACAAAACATATATAAGAATGTACCAAATTCTGAGGCACAAAAATGTTATGGAAGAGGGAAACATTACAGGAATTGTGGAGCCCAGCTAGAACTCTGTTTTTAGAACCAAGAAGATTAAAAGATATTGAATCAGAATCTGTTGCAGGCTAATGGGAAACGGGAATCCCAGGATGCTGAAAAGATGTATTGTTCATGGACACTGGGCATCTGACCTCCCTTCTGCCTTCAGATGAGAATGAGGTGCTGCTTATACTAATTTACCTCATAAAAGAGGAGAGCTCAATATTTGTAACATTCCCATACCCAGCACGGCATAGATTGACAGTTTAACTTTTTCCCAATTGGTGATTTAAATATTGAGTATAAAAGAGCAGAGGCACAGGTGTAGCATTCATTGAGCATCTCCAACCTCTCAGTTCGTGACCTTAGAGCCAAGCGAATACATGCTGAAGAATGCTGCCTCCGCTTCTTCTCTGTACTCATTCCTTGACTAATTAAATCTGGAACTTAATACAGCTCTACTTGGTATGTGCATGTGTGCCTGTGTCTGTTTGTCTCTGGATATAGTCATGCGTCGCATAACAATGTTTCGGTCAACAACGAACTGCATATATGACGATGGTCCCATAAAATTGTGTGGGAGCTGAAAAATTCCTAATGCCTAGTGACATCATACTCATCCTAAAGGCTTACCACAACACATTACTCACATGTTTGTGGTGATGTTGGTGTAAACAATCTTACTGTGCTGCCAGTCATATGAAAGTATAGCACCCACATTTATGTACATACAGTACACAATACTTGACAATGATAATAGACGACTATGTTACTGGTTTATGTATTTGCTATACTACACTAGACCTTTTATCATTATTTTAGAGTGCACTTTCTACTTATTTAAAAAAACATTTTACTACAAAATAGTATGCTATGTTACACTGGCAGCAGCCTCACACATCTCCTGTTTACCACGTCTCTTGATTGTACCATTTTCTCTTGTGTTTGATTTAATCTCACATTGGTTTGTTCATCATGGCCCCTAAGCATTCAAAATCCACTGCTAATGTTGCCAGTAAGAGGCCACATCGAGTGACTGACCTGGAAATTAAATTAAGTGATTAAGGACTACAAAGGTGGCAAATCAGTTGCTTGCCAAACAGGGATGTCCCATTCCACCAGAGCTATGATCTTGAAGAACAAAGTGACAAATGGTGTTAAAGGGTCTGCTTCATTATAGGCAATGAGACTAATAAAAATTCAAGAAAGACCTTTATCAGACATGGAGAAACTTCTAATGACCTGGATTGAAGACCAGACACAGAAGCACATCCCTCTCAGCACCATGATGGTCACGGCCAAAGCAAAAGGTTTGTCTGCGATGTTGAAAGAGAAGGCTGGACCAGACTACGATGCTGAATTTACCGCCAGCTCTGGGTGGTGTAAGTGACTCAAGAAGCATTATTCATCAAACAATGTGAAAGTGTGAGGTGAGGCTGCGAGCGCTGATGTGAAGGCAGCTGAACAATTTTTGGAAACTCTAGATAAGCTGGTTATGGAGGAAAATCACTTGCCAGAGCAAATAATCAATATGGATGAAACCCCCCCTGTTTTGGAAACAGATGCTTGAAAGACTTTCATCCATAAAGAGGCCAAGTCAAGGCCAGGTTTCACGGCTTTTAAGGACAGGATAACAGTCTTGCTGGGGGGCAGTGTTGCAGGCTACAAATTGAAACCCTTTGTGATCTGACAGAGTGAGAACCCAGGGCCTTGAAGTCTATCAGTGAGCACACACTGCCCATGTACTACAGGAGCAATAACAAGCCATGGATGACCCAGCTCCTCTTCCCAGATGCCCCCCTGAATTGCTGTGCCAGTGAAATGGAGAAGTACTGTTTGGAGAATGCCATACCTTTCAAGATTTTGCTTATTGTTGATAACGCTCCTGGACATCCTCCTTTTATTGGTCACCTTCATTCCAATACAAAAGTTGTGTTTAACCCTCCAAACACCACTCTTTTGATCCAACAAATGAATCAGGGAGTTATAGCAGCTTTTAAGGCCTACTACCTGAGGAAGACCATTGCCCAGGCTATTGCTGAAACTGAGGAGGACACTAAGAAGACAGTGATGCAATTTTGGAAGGACTACAACATCTGTGCCTATATAGGAAGCTTGTTTGAGCATAGAGTCACCAAGCAGTGTGTGCGTGGTATCTAGAAGACACTCAAGAGGTTCATGCATGACTTCAAAGCATTTGCCAAGAATGAGGAGGCGGCAAAAATCAACAAGGCTGTGGTTGAGATGGTAAACAGCTTTAACCCGGGTGTGGATGAGGACGACACTGAGGAGCTCCTACAGGTGGTTCCCGAGGAATTGACTGATGAGGAATTGTTGGAACTGGAACAGGAACACATAGCTGAAGAAGAGGCAAGAGAAAAGGAAACTGCAGGAGAAGAAAAAGAATCCCCAAGAAAATTACAGAGAAGGGTCAGCAGAAACTTTTGCAGACCTCAACAAGCTCCTTAAAAAGTTTGAAAACAGGGACCCCAATAGCAAAAGGCTTTCATTAATAGAGAGGAACGTTCATGGTACATTATCTGCTTACAAGCAAATCTATGATAAAAAAAAAAAAGAAACAAACTAAGCAAATCACCACAGACATACTTCTGAAAAGGGTGACACCTCCTCAAGAAGGACCTCAGGCAGGTCCTTCAGGAGGTATTTCAGAAGAAGGCACTGTTATCTTAGGAGATGAGAGCTCCATGTGTCTTATTTCCCCTGAAGACCTCCCAGTGGGACAGATGTGGAGGAGGAAGACAGGAATATTGATGACCCTGACCCTTGTAGGCCTAGGCTAATGTTTGTGTTTTTCTCTTAGTTTTTAAGAAAAAGTTTAAAAAGTTAACAAAAACACAACAGAAAAGTGTTTATAGAATAAGGATATAAAGAAAAAACATTTTTGTACAATTGCCCATGTTCATGTTTTAAGCTCAGTGCTATTTCAAAAGAGTCAAAAAGTTAAAAAAATTTAGTTTATAAATTAAAAATTTATAGTAAACTAAGCTGAATTCATTATTGAAGAAAGACAACTTTTTTTTAATTTAGTGCAGCCTACGTGTTCAGCATTTATAAAGTCTACAGTAGCGTACAGTGATGTCCTGGGCCTTCACTCCCACTAGCCACTCACTCACTGACTAACCAGAGTAATGTCCAGTTCCTCAAGCTCCTTTCATGGCAAGTGCCCTTTACAGAGATACAGATGTGCCATTTTTTATCTTTTATACCGTATTTTTACTGTACCTCTTCTGTGTTTAGATACACAAATATTTACCACTGTTACAGTTGGCTACAATATTCAGTACAGTAACAAGCTCTACAGGTCTGTAGCCCAGGAGCAAGAGGCTATACGATATAGCCTAGGTGTGTAGTAGGCTATACCATCGAGGCTTGTGTAAGTCACTCTACGATGTTCACACGATGACGAAGTCACCTAATGACGCATTTATCAGAATGTATCCCCGTCATTAAGCGACGCATTGTTGTACTCTATAACTTGTCTAATATACTTGAGCATTGAATCATACACATTATTTGAAACTTGCTTATATTACTAAACAATGTAATATGGACATCATTTCAGGCCAATACATACAGAGTTACTCATTCTTTCTAAATTGTGCATAATAATTCCTACAACAGATTGAATTTGTTTAACCATTCCTTAAGCAGTTACCATGCAAACAATTGCAGTCAATATTTTAAAAATATTTGCTGTATGTATGCTTAATATATTGGTAGTTTCACTTATGTAGAAAAATTATCAAAAGTGATTACTTGGTAAAATTATACACATATTTAATTTTTAATAGCTACTGCAGTATTAACCTCCAAAATCATTATTCATAGCAATTCACAGTTCCACCCAAAACATGAGGATACCAATTTCTCTATTCCCAGAAAAACATTAAATGTTATTAAAAGCTTAATATTTTAAAAAGTTTAGTATTAAAAGCTTAATATCTACAGTTTAACTGGTGAGCTCCAATCTGATGGGTAAAATGGATACTGCATTGTTATTTCCCTTTCCATTTTTCTATTAATTATTTTTCACATAATTTCATACATTTATCATCCACTTGCTCTTCCTTCTTTTAGAATTGCCTGTTAACATCATTTGTCCTTCTTTTTAAAGTGGGTTAATTGTATTTTCTAGTCAATTTTTAGGCATTCTTTGCACAGTAAACATAGCAATTTTTTATTTTAGTTAACTCATCTCCCAGGATTCTCATTGCATTTTGACTTAATGGTGATTTTCATCAGCAAGGAATTTTTATTCTTATGAAATCAGATATTTTCTTCCTTTCCTTTAAATCATTTGGGTTTCATGTCTTGATAAATATATAATATATATTAACATATGTATATTCCTGTATTTTTCTAATACTTGACTATTTAATCTTTATTTCTAGATCATTGCAGGCTTCTGGATATTTTGGGTTTGTTTTGCTTTCATTATTTTTATAGGCTTAGAGGTAGAATTGATTTCTTACAGATGGATGGCCCAATATGTCAACATTACTTATTAACTATATGATCATTTCTTCCACTGGGAAAAAATGAGCCCTTTAACATATTAAATTCCCACATATAATGAGATATTTCTTTGGAATTTCTATTCTAGTCAATAATATTATCTCTATAGCTATGCTAACATTTCTCATTATTCTGATATTAAAACAAATTAAATCAAAAGATTCTTTAGTATTCTTCCTTTTCAAATTTTTCTCTTTGAATTCATTCTTCAAAATATACTCTTAATTACTTTTCTAGTTTCTTTAAAGAGTGGGTCTTTTATATCCATGTATCAAATGATCACATTGTATACCTTAACTTACACAAAGTTCTATGTCAATTATATCTCAATAGAGCTGGAAATAAAATCAACACTAGACATCTCTTTTAAAGGTGAGAACTTGAAGTTCTTCCCTATTTGACTGGGAACAATCCCAGTATCTTCCCGATGACCACTTCTATTCAGCATGGCAGTGGACATACCAACCAACTGAAGAAAACAAAGTGATAAGCGCTGAAAACAAAAAAGGTATGGGTCTTTATGGGGGCTGAATTAAATATATAGATTAATTAAAGAGAAAGCACATTTCAATGTTAAGTCTTCCAACATGCAAAGTTTTCAAAGCTTTCTTTTAAGGTAATTTTATGATATTCACTTAAATGTAAGGCTTTTGTGAATAAACAGACTCCTATAAATAGTATGTGATGTAATTTGTTTTTGTTTTCTGTTTCATGATAAATTCATGTCTGTTTAAAAATGTGGAAACCGAGAAAATTAAAATCACACAGGAATAAAAATAACTTCAAAAAACATAATTAATTCTATCACATTTCCTTCTCATTTATTTGTGAATCTTTTTTTTAGAAATAAAAATTTGGTATTCTATTTTTAAATTTTATATTCTATTGTAAGAATTTAGCTATTATTGGACTTTTAGAGTTGCTTACTTTTTCTCCATTACAAATGGTAATTAAGTCTTCATATTTATGAATTTTAATTTTTAGCCTATTTATGGGTTCCTAGAATAAAAATGAGTTGGTCGAGGGATGTATAGGATTTATAGACTTTGAACATGTTGAGTGAAACTACATCTGATTTTTTCCCATAAGAACAGCCAATTATCCTACCACCATTTACTGAATAATCATTTGTTTAGCTAATGGTCTGCAATACGCCCTGTGGGATATGATATATTCTTATATGCATCAGGATTATGCTAATTATTGTACATACAGATATGTATGTGTGTGAATATCTAATAGCACTGCTCTGCTTATTGTATTTTTTTCGAATAGCATATATAAATGTAACTATCTACTCTTAGTTAAGAACTTTAGAATCATTTGTTACTTTCCAAATTGTTAAAAAAAAATAGCATTTGATTGGATTGCTATATAAACCACAAATTAATTTGGAAAGAAATCTACATCTTTACAATAGCCAATCTTGTCTTCTAGAAACATGGCTGGTATATTTTCATTTGCCTAAGACTTCTTTTTAAATTCATGAGTAAAATTCTATTATTTATTAATCCAGAGAAACAGGTTCAAATCTTGGCCATATAAAAAAACTACCTAAGGAGTTGGTTTTATTTAAATTACAACCTGGGAGCCATTCCCAAAGATTCTGATTTTATGAGAGTGAGACAGACACAGAGAGATACAGAGAAAAATATAGATTTAAAAATAGACATAGATAAATATATCAATAGATCAATATAATCTAACTTTCTTGAACACTCATATTTATCCAAGTGATTTTTGTTTATATATATTGATTTTCATGTAGTCCATAGGAAATGCTCACTCTGACAAATATTATTATGCTTATGTCTTATTACATTGACCACAGACTTACAGAATAACGTTAAATAGCAAGCATTTTTATAATTTTAACTGGAATATCACCAAAGTTCCACAGTTTTATAAAAAATTATATTGGCTAATAAAGTGTGCGTATGTATGAACGTATAAGACATGATTCATTATTTCTTGTGTTCTAAAATATCTACGAAGGAAGTTAAATTGGATGCGTAATGACATCTGAATGGCATTTGTAAATGTTATCTAACTTTGGAGAGGAAAAGAAACACACAATTTACATAACTGCAGCATTTTAAAGAGCTTCAGGGGCCGGGCCTGTGGCCCAGTGGTTAAGTTCTGTCGCTCCGCTGCGGCAGGCCAGGGTTTCACTGGTTCGGGTCCTGGGCGCGGACATGGTACCGCTCGTCAGGCCACGTTGAGGCAGCATCCCCATGCCACAACTAGAAGGACCTGCAACTAAGATATACAACTATGTACTGGGGGGACTTGCGGAGATAAAGAAGAAAAAAAAAAAAGATTGGCAACAGTTGTTAGCTCAGGTGCTAATCTTTACAAAAAATTAAAAAATGAAAGACCCCATTTCGCATTTGAAAATAAAAAAGAGCTTCAAAAAATAGAATATAAAAATGTGGATGCTGGCTTAGAACTTACTTCATGGCGAAGTGCAGTGCTTTGTAAAAACATAACATTTCTTACACACACACTAAGCAAATTCAATGCCTAAAATATTTCATATATAAATGGCATTATAGGTGATGACTTATATGCTACACTCAAGGTTATTAACATGAATCTCAGAGGTACTAAAGGAAACAATCTGATCAAGTTTGACGGCCAGAATTGAAGATTATTGTTTGATATCATCTTGTCATTCCAAATAATTATAATAGATGTGAGGGTGGTTATGTATTCTCAACTTAGTCTTGTCAACAAAATTAAATATTTGACAGAACTAATTATTTTAAGAAACAGACTCTGCTCAGTGGGGATGGAAGCTGCATTTCTACATGCAAACCTAGCTCCCAGGCCACCTTGCCGGAAGACCCAGCACCACATTTAATTTCCATTAGCGAGGCCAGTCATTATTTTAATATGATTACACAGTGTTGTAAAATGTCCTTTTTTTATGAAAAGCAATTAATTTTCATTTAGTAACATTTTGGATGCCAAGTATTTAGAAGTGACTCCTCAGAATGCAGTTTTTCCGACAAATATTCCTATTAACCCCCAAATCAGTATTAAACAGAAGACAAGGACGAACAAAATGGAACATAAAGACCTGGATTTTAATTGCCATCATTAATCCTACACTAATTTTGAATATACCCCTTCATGCCAGGACATCAATAACATAAAGAAAGCTTCCAGTTCCAGAGTTACAGGATGAGATGTTAACAGCCGCACTTAAAAATAGTTCATGTAAAAAAATCTGTATGTATATCCATATCTATATCTATAGCAATGAAATAAGTATGTGTAAATGTTTTTTCATCACATCTGATTACACACTGATTGTAGAGGTTATAAGTTATTCAGCCTTGATTATCAGTAAAGTTTACCAGATGTCATGAAATAAAAGGCCCGAAAAAAGGCTGCAAAATAAACATGGCAGCCGTAGAAGACACTGAAAAGCGACCACTTGTAACATTTTAAAAATTAGCCTTTTTAAAATCTTCATATTTAAGTCCTATAGAAAGTTGTTTTAAGTATTACATACACAGTGATCAATTTATACCACTTCAGATCATCCTTGACTTAGGGGAAATTATTTAAAACTCATCTTACTTATACATTCTCAAATCAAGAGGACAGGTTGTTTCTCAAGAAATGCCAGTGGGTTTTATGATCCCTCAGTTAGGTCCAAGGTGGGAACCTTTCCCTGGAATTTCGAGGAAACACCATGTCTTCTGGATGGGCTTTGCGGTGCCTGGGTGCGCCCAAACCACACTGCAGGAGCACAGTGCACAACAGGTCTCTGTTGTCTGTGTTCAATGCTTAAAACACACAACTGTTTCCTTGGTTAAAAGGTGGTAATATGGGTAAATAAAATTTAAATGAAAAATAATTCTCAGATAGTATTAATGATTTCCAGGGTCACCCATTTTGTTTCTTTTATTTTTTGGCTCTATTGATGTATAATTAACAAGTAGAAATTTTATATATTTAAGCTGTACAACTCGATGTTTTGATATATGTATACACGGTGAAACGATCTCACTTATACGTGGAATCTTAAATATCCAAACTCATAGAAGCAGACAGCAGAATGGAGGGTGCCAAAGGCTGGTGAGAAGGGCAAATGGAAGATAACGGCCAAAGGACACAAAGTTTCAGCTGTGAAGATGAATAAGTTCTGGAGGTGTAAGGAACAGCATGGCGACTATCGTTAGCGATACTGTGCTGTATACCTGAGATTTGCTCAGAGGGTGGATAAGCATTCTGGGGAGGCAGCGGGGAGGGCAACTATGTGAGGTGATGGTAATGACTATGTTAATTACTTGATCGTCGTGATCATTTTGTTTCTTTAAGATTTGCTAGTAAACCTCACAATTCACTAATTTAATTTTACTCCTACTTTCCCCAAACCAGTATTCTATTGATAACAAGGAGGAACATCTAGTTTGAAGAAGCGATTGAAAAAATAATAATTCATTATAAGCCCCTCCACCACAATGTAAGCTACTTAAGAAAGCTGGTTGCATATTCTCCATATTGTATTTCTACCCTTTACTCCCAAAATTCGTTCAATAGTAAATACTGAATGAAGTTTTGCCTAATGAAGTATGCACTGATAAGGTAGCATGGAAAGAGAAAAGATCAGGGAAAAGCCTTTTGACCCCTGAAAAAGTAATAGTTCTCAAACCATAGCTAGGTAAAAGAAAAAAAGAAAGCTGTGAACACAGTCATCATGCTAGATATTTTCTGGACTTGATTTTTTGGAATCATATAAAGATTTTCCTATCTTCTCAGGAAATACATAACAATTCAACTTTCTTAGTATTGTGGCTATGGTTTGCTTTCACAGCTTTGATAATACATAACAATTTGTTGAAAAGTATATCATCATTTCCCTCTTCCTCTTAAAAGAATATATTGGAAAAAGGCAGTTTCATTTGGATGTGAATAAGAACAAAGTTTATAGAGCTCCAAAGAAGCTTTGATGATTAAACTTAAATATATAGCAATTCCAGGATCTCCTGCTTTCCTCACCAGAGGTTAAAAGTATCATTAATGGGCACATTCAACACTAGGAAGGTTAGAAGTGCATCTTGCTATGAGACATCGAGTGCACTATTTGAGGTGCCATGTTAACAAGACCTAAAAGGACATCCATTAGGAGCTGCAATGAGGCCTTTTAGTCAAAGTAAGCAATTAATGGAATTAGGAATAATGGTTATTATTCAACTCAATTACAGAAAATGACATTGAATATGAAAAGAAGGACTTGATATTGCTCAATAAAGTAGACAGAATTTTGAGGAGCTAATCATATAATGGAAATAATATCCTAGGGTGATGACACTCAGTCTACAACATGCAAACTCAAGAGAGCTTATTCATTTGGAGCATGAAACTCTTCTATGAATTTCTAATTTATGTCTGGGTATTATATTATACTGGCTTTTATAGGACGTATGATAATCATGTGGCTCTTGGTAATTAATAATTCAATAGAGTTAAGTTGGCTTCCAGCAAATAGGAATGGGATATCTTTACTAGTCAAAAATAAAATCAAACTTAAAAATCATTCATTTCCCCTTCGGAAATTGTGTGTATGATATAGATGAAAGAAAACAATGCTATCCCTACTTACACAACCTTAAGAGGTTAGTATACTTTGAAAAGGTAGAAAGAGGCTCTGTAAGTTCGTTCCCTCTCTCTCGTTCTGCCTCCACATACACGTTTGAGAGTAGTGACCACAGAGATGAGTTTCTACACCATGATGCAGTACTTAGTTCTCCACCTACTACCGGAAAGTGGGAGGATCCCAAGATCTGGATGGAGGTTTCCATGGGTGCTAAGATGCCCCAACTTAGACCATGAGTCTAGGTGAAACCATCACCTAGTTTTTCCAGAGCTTTGAATTAGAATACTGAGCACTCAAGCAGCTATTATTAAGACGTATTTGGGTTCTTATCAGTTATTCTTCATGTGTTTAGCTTCTTTCGGAATTCCAATGGGAATGAGAAGAAGATTTCTGGTTTTCTGGATTTGGGGGCCATAGCACCATGGAAAAAAAATATCAAAACTGTCCTAACACTACACTGATTATTTATAATAAATACTAAAATATGAGGGCAGATTGAAGATAAAACTACAATTGCACTACTTTAAATCTGATTGACAGTGACTTGAAGTGTTCTTGGAAAGTCTAAGTCAAGGCTGGGTGTACATATGTAGATATATTTAGATAAATGTATGTATATATATTTAGACACACGTTGGTAGATATTTAGATATAGGAATATATTCACATATTTTTTCATGGCTATAGATAATCTAATGTTTGCTTCACTAGGAGGGTTCATTCTGAGAATGATAGTTATGTCTTAAAATGATTTAACGATGTACTCAGCTTCATTGGCTTGGTTACAGAATTGTGCCAATAAAGCCGTGATTATGAATTGATTGTTATTACAGAAGCATCTAAACAACACTAAAAAGAACAAGATCCTGTCAATCCTGTCAACCTCCCTTTTGAAGGAATCCACAGCATTTCAAATGCAGGCATCCAACCCAAAACTGAACTCCTGGTGTGAGTACTAACTGGGTTGCCAACTTTGGACCGGGGCTATTTTGGATGTTTCATATTTAATCAGTCCTTTCACTATCTTGCTTATTTGCATGGAAAAGAAACTTGGATGGGATGGCCCGATAGTACTGACACGATGACTGAACATTACAAAATCAAAATAATCAATTCAGCAGAGTTTTTTTTTTCCTGCTATTAATAGTCTCACTAACTTAAATCCTTTGTCGTTACCACAAAGGGCAACTTTTCTACTAGAAAAGGCAGATGGTCTCACCAAACTATATAAAATATTTTATAAACAAGCTGATGGAAATCCAGAGAAGTTCATGACATTTTCCGAAAGCATACAGCCAGTGAGTGGTAAAGCGGTCTCTTGGTCTACCCTCAAAATCTATTATCCTTCCACTACACAATACTAACTAGTAACTAGTAACTAGTAACTGTGAAGCCAATGGTTTCCCATCCCTGCTTCTGAAGAGATGCCTTATGTATGTGCTTCTATTCATAGTGGCGAAAAAGAACCAAAGCTTACACACAGATAGAGGAGAAAATACGAAACTCTACTTAATTCTACATTTGTAAAAAGGAAGATGATAAAAGATAAAAAACCTAAAGTTTTCACAGTGAAAATAACCGGAAATAAAAGATCAACGAGATAGTTAATTTCCAAATACCATACTCCTTGTATGAATAAATTAGTTATGCATTCTTAAAAGCTTCCATATGCCACATAAATATGGAAAATTATGAAACTGCATATTTTTATCTTAAGGTCTATTTCTTTAAAATATCATCTTTTGATGGATATTTTCAAAACATAAAATGAGTACTAAAAACAGAAAATAAAAACTTTTAAATCAACACAGTTTTTAATAAATCATCATAAAATCAAAATTTTACATTTCAAATTGATGTCTCAAAATATTTTATACCCCTCGGACACTGTTCCAGTTACCCGGAAAGAGGCAGAATCCGTGGTCTACATCAGAAACATCTAACAAAGGCATATAAAGTACTCACCCTTTGCTAATTGGCAGGTCAGGTTTTTAACAGAAATTTGGTCCCCAAGGAAGAGTGAAGTGAACATCTTAGTCTTTACTGTGTGTGTGAAAGATGAATGCACGTCGTGTCGACTCTAAATAGCTGCTCTGGTGTGGAAGATACATAATAATGGGACCCCTCTGAGAGTTTATAGTCTATTAAAGGGCAAATATAACCATAAGTACAAATATAAATATAACACAAGAAACTATCATGTGCAATGCCTTGTTAAAGATGTACTCACTCATTTACATAATCTGTACCCATTTGTATTATGGTTATTGTCAGGAGGGAAAAACACAATCTCCTTTCGGTCTCCAGTACACTTTATGGAGACTGAGGCATTTGAATGTTAGTTAAAGAGAAGGGATTTCAACGGATTAAAAGAAATTTGAATAGCTTCATAGAATATTCCTTTTGATGAGTGCATTACATACATATAAAGAAGAGGTTTGGAGATCCGCTAAAATGATAAATTACCGTCGGACTGTGGAGAATGTGAATGCTAAGCAAAGGAGATTGAATGCAATTCAGAGAGCAACGAGGATTTAGTCTAGTTTTTCTTTGTTTGCTTTTGGAACTCGGATATAATGTTGTATCTAAATATTTGCAAAAGTATTTTGCAATCAAATCTCTTTTAAATGCTCTTCTATAGCTATACAAGTGAATTATATACACAAGTCAGGTCTCTTAAGAGTGTTTGCTTCTTAGGGCAGAGTTATAGTTCTGCATTTGGAATGGAAAGTTATTTTTCATTATATATCATTTATTTTTATTTTTTTAAAGCATGGGTCTATATTACTTTTGCAATTAAAAGAGTAAAGTGGAAAAGAAGAACACCTCACTACATTATACAGTATATTTTAATTTTGCATTCTATCAAATTAATTCTCAGTTTTTGTCAAGTGGCAATGTTAGAGTACTAAAAAAAGAGTTGATTGTTTATAGTTCTAAGTTAATATCGATTCTAAATTATTGTGTAACTTCCAGAAAATTGCTTTATTTGTATATGAAAAATTTTGCCTGGGGCTGGCCCCGTGGCCGAGTAGTTAAGTCGCACGCTCCGCTGCAGGTGGCCCAGTGTTTCGCTGGTTCGAATCCTGGGCACTGACATGGCACTGCTCATCAGACCACACTGAGGTGGCATCCCACATGCCACAACTAGAAGGACCCACAACAAAGGATATACAACTACGTACTGGGAGGCTTTGGGGAGAAAAAGGGAAAAAATAAAATGTCTAAAAAAAAAATTTTGCCTTTAAAACTAGGATAACACAAATTGTTATTCACCTATTATTTTCCATAATTTTACAAAAAATAGTACAAGGATGAGGATCACGGGAGTAAGAATAAAAGATCAGATCTAATGCTCTAATAGAGACACAGAAGTGGAAAGCAATCTGCAAGTGCTATAGGACTAACTGCTTCTCAATCTAGGAATTGATTCTACAGCATCCGTGAGAGATCATCATCAAAAATCTGCATGATTGCATACCTATTAGAATGGCCAGAATCCGCATACTGACAATGAAATGCTGATGAGGAATATGGAGCAAGAGGAATGCTCATTCATTGCTAGCAGGAATACAAAATGGTGCATCCACTTTGGAAGACAGTTTAGCAGTTTCTTATAAAAGCTAAACATTCTTACCATACTATTCAGCCATCACATTCCTTGGTATTTACCCAAAAGAGCTGAAATCTTATGTTCCCACAAAAATCTGCACATGGATGTTTATAGGAGCTTTGTTCATAACTGCAAACTTGGAAGTGACCAAGATGTCCCTCAGCAGGTGAATGGATAAAGAAACTGGGGGTCCTCCAGACGACGGGATATTATTCAGTGCAAAAAAAAAGATGAGCTATTAAGACATGAAAAGACATGGAGGAACCTTAAATGCATATTATTCAGTGAAAGAAGCCAACCTTAAAAGGCTACATACTATACGATTCCAACTATATGACATTCTGGAAAGACAAAACTATAGAGACAGTAAAAAGATCAGTGATTGACAGGGGTTGTGGGAGTGGTGAAGAGGTGGAGCACAGAGGAACTTTAGGGCAGTGAAAATACTCTGTGTAACTCTCTAATGATGGATGCATGTCCTTATACATTTGTCTAAACCCACAGAATGTACACTAAGAATGTACAGTAACGTAAACCTCAGATTTGGGTAGTTATAATGCATCAGTGCAGGTTCACCAACTGTAACAAAGGTACCACTCCGGAGGGGGATGTTGATAATAGAGACGGCTATGCACGTTTGGAGGCAGGGGGTAGACAGGAAATTTCTGTGCCTTCCTCTCAATCCTGCTGTGAACTTAAAACCATTCTGAAAAAATCAAGTCTTTAAAAAAATCTGTAAGACTCATTCTGATCATAGACAACTACTTATTTTATGATATTCAAATTCAGTTTTTAAAAATACCTCTAGATACTAGAAAGGTTTTTCCTGGAGCCTTCCTCTTTGGTTCCTGTGAAAACAAAGAGGGATTCTGAGAAAATGTGAGGGCCATTTTCCAGAGCCCTCCCTCTCACGCACTGAATCTAACAAACTCTCCTGTGTGATCAGTAAAAGACTAACAGATGGGAGGGCTCGGCTTGTGTGTGGAGGGTTTGCACTCTGCAGGTAAAGGGAGAATGACTTTGTTGCCTTGTGGCCCACAGAGGAATGCAGAGGACTGTGGCAGAGTGGCCAGAGGTGACAATTCAATTCCCCCTGGCCCACAGGAGAAGGCTGTAGCATTACAGATGCCACTGTGATGATAATCAATGGGCTTGG
Source organism: Equus przewalskii (assembly GCF_037783145.1). Lineage (NCBI taxonomy): Eukaryota > Metazoa > Chordata > Mammalia > Perissodactyla > Equidae > Equus > Equus przewalskii. The sequence continues at coordinate 3,973,235 of NC_091838.1, forward strand.
TGGCCCCTGACATGGGAGCCATGCTCACAAGGCCATAGCTTGCAGCCTACTCCTTGAAAGGAGAACATACTGTCTCCCTAGCTTGGTAAGAACTGCTTTGAAAGCTGCACGAGTAGGCTGAGTTCTGTCCTATCCCCGAGCCTGACATTTGTCTAAGCCTTGAGAGCAAAGAGATCTGGGAGCTTAGAGGAGCTTAGAGGCTGCTCCGTGGAGGGCAGAGAGCTTATGAGCTGGTATGACAGACAGCACAGCTCCTCCCTCCATCTGTCAGTTTGTTGCCTCTTGAGACTTCCCACTAGCTTGACCTGCTCCAAGCATCAGCAGAGACATGAGAAGATACAAGAGAATAACAAAGCACCCGAGACCTCAGAACTAGGGGAAAAGAAGAGTACTAGAATAGGTGGCTCCTAGTAAAGTAGCTAGAGGAGAAAGATAACCACTTTCTCAAACAGGGAAACAAGGCAGGCAGGCAGGCAGGGAGGGGAAACAGAGAAAGGGAGGAAAAGACTGTGTCTATAGTTTTGCCTTTTCCCTATAGCTGAAAATCATATCATTTCATATAGTTGAAATCATACAGTATGTAGCCTTCTCAGATTGGCTTCTTTTACTTAGTAATTTTAAGGTTCCTCCACGTCTTTTCATGGATGGAAGGATGGATGCATGCATGCATGGATAGACAAATGGAAGGAAGGAAGGGAGGAAGAAAGGAAGGGAGGGAGGGCCCCCTAATGAGAAATCCAGCATAAAGCTTTAAGGACTTCAGAAACTAAAAGACAAAATGTTGTTCACTCTTGAGAAGAAAAATATATCTCAAAACATAGAATAAACACGTCAAAGACGAAAAGAATCAGGGGAAATAGAACAAGGAGGAGGTTACAACAAAGACAAGAGACAGAAAATGCAAACACAAGTCATACTAGTAGAAAAAATGTTAACTCACTCATGGAGAAGGGGCAGAAAGTCAGAAGGTAAGAACAGAAAATTTCCTTCATTTAAAGAAAGAGTAAATTTTGCATCACAAAAAGGCTAACTCCAGACAGGATTCTTCCTCACCCCCAAAAGTACACATAGCATATCCTGGGAAAGCTCCAGAGAAGACTGTATGACCCCTAGACAAAAATAAACAAGTAACTCACATGGAAATAATCAGATAGTGTAAGCTTTCCTCATTTATACACCTGAAAACTAGAATATGGCAGAGAAAATACTGAAAGGATTCCAAGTTATAGACAGATATACAGTATCACTAATTCTGGTTATTTGTGTTGGGGAAGGCAAGGTTAGAGAGTATAAGGAAAAGGTGGAAAAAGAAAGAGTGAGCCATATTTTTTAAGGCTATTTTAAAAAATTACTTCTGATGAAAATGCCATTTATTATATGATCTCATTTACCTCAACTGTATGAGTGGGGATATTTATAGAAAAAGCAGTATGAAAGAGAGTTAGCAAAAGGATTTTTGCATTTTGACTTCAGATATTTTTATTTTCTTATCTATGCTTTCCTTAATTTTTTAAAATTATTATCATGCGTTACTTAATCAGGGGAAAGAGTAAAGCTATTCTTATTTTGGGAAAAGTTTTTCCAAGTTTTGAAGCCTCATAACTCCTCCCAGGGGTCTTCAGTTCTGTTTACAAAATACCACAAAATAAATGAAATCATTTCTCCATACGAAGGATCTCTAAAAATACAAATGTTAGAGATGTATTTGAAAGCAAATTTAAGTAATTATGAATGATCCCTCCAGGATTCTTTACCTATGCTCTAGAAATCCTTGCTTCCTTCACAGAAATCTTCCACCATCAACTGCCATTCTGGAACTTGAAATTTTCCCTATTTTACCCTCAGCCTTAAATACACTCAAATCTTTTTCTCCCTGAAAATTATTCTTGGAAACACCCATTTCCTGCACATAATAAATATATATTCTCTTTCCAATTCCTCTTCTAGCCCCTGCCTTCCTTTTCTCTTTCCTCCCACAGTCAAATGTCTTAACAGATTTGTCAGTTCTCATTGACTCTATGTTCTTATTTGACAGTTCCAGCCTTCGGTGTTTAGAAGCAGCATTCAAACAACAAAAACTAAAAGCTGCTTGGCTCCAGGAAGTTTTCCAGGCAACACCTGAGAGATAGATGTTAAATGTTATTTTAGAAACAAGAAGCTGGAATCCACTTATTTCCAAGGTGGGCCCAGTATTACCTGGGAAAAGTTCTCCTTTATAGGAATCGACTAAGTGGTCCTCTCAGTTATGCAAATGAATGTTAAGTAATCAGCCTTCTGAGAGTAGGGAGCAGGGAATAAGTTGACCTTCAATGGTCTGACTACAGCTGTCCCAACCAATTGTCCTTTGGTAACAAGAAATGAATATAAAGGAGGCCTTTGATCAATTTAAAGAGCCAAGGAGTCTCCTGGGAAGAGAGTGCAAGGCTCAGAGGTTCACCCCAGGTTCCAGAGATGACAGAAGTTTTACATCCAGGAGCAATTGATAGCAGTGGAGTAGGGGCCACAATAGGAAGCAGGGGCATTTGAAAATGGGAACGTCTTGGGTACTGGGTCCCAACTATCCATCTGTGTGTTTCTTAGACTAAGAAATCCTCCAAACCCACAGCAATTCTAGATACGGAGGAGGCCTCAAAAAGTTGATATGAAGCTTTTTGCTAAAGAGGATAGGTGATAACTCATGCAATTAATTGGACAAGTACGACATTCAACCATATTTGTACCACTGAACTTGTGAAGCAGGTAATACAACTTATGCTGAAGGGGGAAAAAAGCACATTTGTTACGATCATTGCCAGATATGAAGTATTTGTACCATGAAAATAACTATCTCTATCAAGTGAAGTTAATAAATCATCTCATGATAAATTATTTCCTGTTACTCTACCTTGCACGGATGCTAACGCTTCAATCTTTCTTTCTCTACAAGTGCTATTTTGGTTCCAATATTAATGCAAATGCAGAGTTAATGTTTCATAATCTCACTCCACGGATATAAATATCTTTCCTCTGTTGACTTCACAGTCATGTTAAGAAACACTGTTGCCTCAATAACACTTTTCTCTGATAGTAAATCATTTTTCTGCATACATCCTACGCAAACTAGATCAATTTTATTTGCTTTCTGTTTCTCATTAACACAGTTCAATAAATAAATTCATTACAAAGTAAACTTTAACACTCAATTCTTTGTACACAAATGTAATAGAGAAGGTGTTTGCAATTTTTTTTGGAAAGGGACAGACAGTATAAATTTTAGTCTTTGTAGGCCATCTGATAGCTATTTCAACTACTCAATGTTGCCATTGTAGCTTAAAAGCAGCAATAGACAATATGTAAATGAATGAACATGGCTGTGTTGCTAGAAACATTATTTACAAAAACTGGTAGCAAGCCAGATTTGACCTGTGGGCCACAGTTTGTTGACCCTTGCCTTATATTAAAAGATTGGGAAACAATTCCACACGTAAAGGGTCTTTTTCTATTAACTGTACACTAGTTCCAGTGTCTATTTATCATATGTGAAAGATTCAGCTAAAGTAGAAGTGCAGTGAAGCAGAATTTGACTTCTGCAAATGTATCCAAAGAATTCTATCGCAGCATATTTATCCCAGTTTTCTTGTTATTATCCCAAAATCCAGTAGGCTCGCGGGGGTGGAGCAGTGCGCTCAGCAGTTCTAAACACTGTCAGTGAAGAATACTTTCCCTGAAGAAGTTCTTGGTCGGTCTAAGTTCGAAACAATTGCTTTGATTATTTTTGAATTTTAATGCTTTATTCATAAGTTTCAAATTGCCCTGTTTTTACTATTTATCCTTAAAATGAGACAAATATTGTATTCTACATGGACATTAATTCAGACAACTTTGTTATAGAGTCTCTGAGATATCTGTAAACATTCCTTTCAAGAGAGAGTAGGTGAACTTTTGTATCATTTGAACCAACTTTAGACGCAGTTCGTATCCCCAACCCCTGTGTTACTTTGTCTGCACTTAAACAGTAGGTTAGACATAGACAAGAAGGATACAGTGACTATAAATAGGAAAAAAACCAAATTTGACTTATTTCACTTCCATTTTTTGATGTAACTGCTTGCTGTTATTATGTATTTGTAAAGTTTCTGGAATTTACTGTGAAATGGGATTTTATGCATCTCTTTCAAATTTAGTCTCATGTTAAGAACTTTTTTCTATTTTTGTGCATATCTCTTGTTTCATGTGAAAGATATCATTCGAAATGAAGTGTTCTTTCACCAACTATGAGCATACATATATCAACAAATCTATTTATATTGTCTGTGGAAGATGAATATACAAAGGAGATTAATTTGTGCAAAGTCATTGAAAATTCACAGAAGTTAAAGCTGCTAAACAAAATGTTACTATTTATTGCTGCAACGAAGTAAAACGTGGGTATAAGTTTTTTTTTTAACAAATGTATTACTATAACTTAGAAGTATTAAGCATCATGTTTTGCTTTTTTGTACTGAAAACTTGTTTATTTATTTATTTTTAGGGAAGATTAGCCCAGAGCTAACATCTGTGGCCAATTCTCCTCTTTTTCCTGAGGAAGATTGGCTCTGATCTAACATCGGTGCCGATTTTCCTCTGCTTTATATGTGGGATGCCTGCCACAGCATGGTTGATACGTGGCGTGTAGGTGCGTGCCTGGGATCCAAACTGGTGAACCCTGGGCCACCGAATTGGAGCATGGGAACTTCATCATTAACACGACTGGGTTGGACCCCTTGTTTTATTTCTTGAGAAATCTCCACACTGTTTTCCATAGTGGCTGCACCAGTTTGCATTTGACCAGCAGTGAAGAAGGGTTTCCTTTTCTCCACATTCTCTCTGACATTTGCTGTTTTTTGTCTTGGTGACTACAGCCATTCTAACGGGAGTAAGGTGGTATCTCAGCGTAGTTTTGATTTGCATTTCCCTGATTATTACTAATGTTGAATACCTTTTCATGTGCCTATTGGCCATCTGCTTATCTTCTCTGAAAAAATGTCTGTTGATATCCTCTGCTTATTTTTTGATGGGGTTGTTTTTTTGCTGTTGTTGAGTTGTGTGAGTTTTTTATATACTTTGGAGATTAACCCCTTGTCAGATATATGATTTGCAAATATCTTCTCCCAGTTGATGGATTGTCTATTTGTTTTGTTCCTGATTTCCTTTGCCTTGCAGAAGCTCTGATGAAGCCCCACTTATTTATTTTTGTCTTTTGTTTCCCTTGTCCGAGTAGACACGGTATTTAAAAAATCCTTCTAGGACCGATGTCAAAGAGTGTACTGCCTATATTTTCTTATAGGAGTTTTATGGTTTCAAGTTTTACCTTAAAGATTTTGATCAGTTTTCAGTTAATTTTTGTGTATGGCCAAAGATAGCGGTCTACTTTTCATTCTTTTGCATGTGGCTGTCCAGTTTTCCTAACACCATTTATCGAAGAGACTTTCCTTTCTCCTTTGTATGTTCCTAAATCATTTGTCAAAGATTAGCTATCCAGAGATGTGTGGTTTATTTCTGGGCTTTCAATTCTGTTCCACTGATCTGTGTGTCTGTTTTTGTACCAGTAACATGCTGATTACTATAGATTTGTGATATATCTTGAAGTCAGGGATTGTGGTGCCTCAGCTTTCTTTCTTAATCTCAGGATTGCTTTAGCTCTTCAGAGGTCTTTGGTTGCTACATATGAGTTTCAGGAATCTTTGTTCTATTTCCGTGAAGAATGTCATTGGGATTCAAATTTGGATTCCATTCGATCTGTGAATTGCTTTAGGTAGTATGGACATTTTCACTATATTTATTCTTCCAGTCCACGTGCATGGAATGTCTTTCCATTTTTTAACGTCATCATTGATTTCTTTCAGTAATATCTTATAGATTTCATTGTATGGGTCTTTCATCTCCTTGGTTAAATTTATTCCTAGATAGTTTATTCTTTTTGTTACAATTGCAATTGGGATTGTCTTGTCTTTCTGCTAGTTTTTTATTAGAATATAGAAATAGGACTGTATTTCCAAGTTTATTTTGTATCCTGCAACTTTGCTATACTTGTTGATTATTTCTAGTTTCCAATGGATTCTTTAGAGTTTTCTATATATAAAATCATGTCATCTGCAAACAGCAAAAGTTTCCCTTGTTCATTGCTTATTTGGAGTCCTTTTATTTCTTTTCCTTGCCTAATTGCTCTGGCGAAAACCTCGAGTACTATGTTGAATAAGAGTGGCGAGAATGGGCACCCATGTCTTGTTCCTATTCTCAGAGGGATGTCTTTCAGTTTTTCCTCAATGAGTATGATGTTGGCTGTCGGTTTGTCATATATGGCCTTTATTATGTTGAGGTACTTTCCTTCTATACCCATTTTAATGAGAATTTTTCTCATAAATGGATGTTGGAGCTCGTCAAATGCTTTCTCTGCATCTATTGAGATGACCATGTGGTTTTTTATTCCTCATTTTATTAATGCGGTGTATCACACTGACTGATTTGCAGATGTCAAACCATCCCTGTGTCCCTGGTATAAATCCCACTCGATCATGGTGCATGATCTATTTCATGTATTGCTGTATTTGGTTTGCCAATATTTTGTTGAGGATTTTTGCATCTATTTTCATCAGTGATATTGGCTTGTAATTTTCCTTCTTTGTATTCTCCTTGTCTGGCTTTGGGATCAGGGTGATGTTAGCCTTGTAAAGTGTGTTAGGAAATGTTGTGTCTCTTTCAAATTTTTGGAATACTTTGAGAAGGGTAAGTATTAAATCTTCTTTGAATATTTGGTAGAATTTTCCAGAGAAGCTTTCTAGTCCTGGACTTTGATTTTTGGGAGGTTTTTGATTACTGTTTCAATGTCTTTACTTGTGATTGGTCTATTCAGATTCTCTATTTCTTCTTGACTCAGTTTTGGGAGGTTGTATGAGTCTAAGAATTTATCCATTTCTTCTAGATTGTCCAGTTTATTGGCATATAGTTTTTCATAGTATTCTCTTATAATCCTTTGTTTCTCTTTAGTATGCATTGTAATTTGTCCTCTTTCATTTGTGACTTTATTTATTTGAGCCTTCTCTCTTTTTTTCTTAGTGTGTGTGGCTAAGGGTTTGTCAATTTTGTTTAACTTCTCAAAGAACCAGCTCATTGTTTCATTAATCCTTTCTCCTGTTTTTTTCATTTCAATTTCTTTTATTTCTACACTAATTTTTATTATTTCCCACCTTCTGCTGAGACTGGGCTTTGTTTGTTCTTTTTTTGTCTAATTCTGTCAGGTGTAGTTTAAGATGGCTTATTTGAGATTTTTCTTGTTTGTTAAGGTAAGCTTGTATTGCTGTGAATTTCCTTCCTAGGAGAGCTTTGCTGTGCCACATATCAGTTGGTATGGCGTATTTTCATTTTCATTTGTCTCCAGATATTTTTTGATTTGTCCTTTAATTTCCTCAATCATCCATTTGTTGTTCAGTACCACGTTGTTTAGTCTCCACCTATTTACAACTTTCCCAGCTTTTTCTTGTTCTTCATTTCTAGTTCATAGCATTATGGTCAGAAAAGATGCCTTGTAATTCCAGCTCCTTCCCCAGGTTTGAGTAGTTCTCAGATATTATTTCTCTGAACAAGCTTTCTCCTCTATTCTGCTTCCCTTCTCCCTCTTGAATACCTATAATCCTTATGTTGCATTTCCTAATTTCTTGGAGAGTTTCTTAATTTCTTTTCAGTCTTAGTTCTCTCTTCTCCTCCATCTGAAGCATTGCTATACTTCTGCCCTCCAGACTGCTAATTCTGTCCTCCATATTCAGCTCTGTTATTCAGGGAGTCCAGATTTTTCTTTATTTCACCCATTGTCTTTTTCATCTCCAACATTTATGGATGGTTTTTCTTTATAGTTTCAATTTCTTTTGTGAAGAATTCCCTCTGTTCATTAATTTTGTTCCTGATTTCATTGAACTATTTGTATTTTCTTGCAACTCGAGTTTTTTTATGATAGCTATTTTGAATTATCTGTCACTTAGATTGTAAATTTCTGTGCCTTCAGGATTGATTTCTGGGTGCTTGTCATTTTCCTTCTGGTCTGTAGTATTAATAAATTTCTTCATAATGTTTGATGATCTGGATTTCTGCCTTTGCATCGTGATGCTATCTGTTCACAGATCCCACTTTCCACCACTGGTGAGGTGGTCAAGAGCTATGTATTCTGAGCCTGCTGTGATCCCTGGCATCTGTACCTGTACTTAGAAACTATGCTGACTGGGTCCATCTGTGATTTTTGGCTCATTCGCTCACAGTCGCTGCTTTTCTTTTGTTTTTTGTTTGTTTGTTTTTAAAGACTGGCACCTGAGCTAACAACTGGTCAATCTTTTTTTTTTTTTTGCTTTTTTCTCCCCAAATCCCCCAGTAGATAGATGTATACTTTTAGTTGTGGGTCCTTTTAGTTGTGGCATGTGGGATGCCGCCTCAACATGGCCTGATGAGTGGTGCCATGTCCGCGCCCAGGATCCAAACTAGCGAAACCCTGGGCCACCAAAGTGGAGCGTGCGCACTTAAGCACTTGGCCACAGGGCCAGCCTCAGCTGCTTTTCTAATGTATGCAGGGATGCACCAGTCAACTGGCTAAGCTGAAGCACCAGACAGGGGGAGGGGCACTTTCTGTCAAGTGTGAACCCGGGGCACTCTCACTCTGCACTATCTGCTCTTCTGGGGTGCTGGTTTGATGGAGACACCCCTGCAATAGCTTACCCACATCTGTGTGGGGTTTTCCCATGGGCTGTTAGGGAATTTGGAGAGTGAAAGTATTCTCGCAGAGAGCTGCCCCTCCCTCGGTTTCTCAGATTTGCACCTGGTCCCACACCCTGAGTCGCTCCCACTGGGGGAGGGAGAGGAGATCCCCTTACCTCCTTCCACTTCCTCCCAGGGGGTCCAGCACCTCTACCTTCAGACGTATGGCTGCACGAGTCCCTCAGATGTCTTTGTGTTGTCTGAATGTCCTCTGTTGGTTTATGAATGCCATTTTTGTTGTATCTTAGTGGGGACAGTCTAAGGCTAGAGCTCACTCTGCCATAAGGCTGATGTCACTCTGTAAGAACTCCAAGATGTTTGTCCTGAATAGGTGTAAGAATAGCATTGTCATCAACTGAGACAATGAAGGCTATAAAAGGAACAGATTTGGCGAGAAGATCAGGAATTCAAGTTTGGATATGTTGACTATGTCAAGTCTATTCACCATCCAAGTGGTGATGTCAAGTAGGCAGTTTAATATATGAGTTTGGATTATGGGAGAGAAGTCTGGGTTAGATAGAGAAATGTGATGCTTGCTAAGAGGAAAATGAAATCCATGTGACTAAAAGAGATTACCAAAGGATAGAGGATATAGAACGAAGAATGGAACTCTCAAGCACTGCATCATTAGGAAGTTAGGAGAAGATAAACCAGCAAAGATGCCAGAGAGGGGGCAACCAGAGAGGAATAGGATATCCATAAGCTGTATGCAAAGCTGCTTAAAATTTAAAGTGTTTCCAAAACTCAGATCCTGCCTGAAAAAAAGCTGTTATACAGTTTGGCCTATAATATACACTCAATAATACTAGCCATTGTTAGTCATAATTTTAATGCCGTCATTTTTGAGATAAACTTAAACTGACTGGCCTATCCAATTCACAGATCAGTCAAAAAATTATTTAAAAAACTAGTTCATTGCTTAGTTGGAGCTGTCTATACTCCAAAATAACAATCACATATCACTTTAAATTAATGTTGATAAATAGATTTTAATTGGTTAGGTGGTTTTGTTCGTATTTAATGAATAAATATGTTTTGGACTCACAGAATAAAAGAAACATTACATAAATAAAAATAATGAGTCAACACTACAGATTGACAAGGTGTTTCCTTCCTTTTGCAGTGCTCTGCTCCTTACTCAAGTTTGAGAGACAGTGCCCTAGACTACAGTTCTACCAGACTACTCATCATTCCCAGTGTACATCCTGACATTTCACACCTCTTTGCCTCTGCATGTGTTCTTTCCCCTGCCTGGTACCCTTCCACTTGATGTGTTCTTTCTCATCTGAAGAGCACATCCAGAACTATGAACTCTCTCTTTGGTGATCTTATTGCATTTTAAATATGTCGGCATTATGACACAGCGGTAATTTACTAGATAGTATTCTACTTAATTGTTTGTATATTAATTCTATCTTCAAGAACTCTAATAAGATCGAAATCTTGTCTGTCCTTGCTGCAGCTTTCTTAGCATCTCTTATTCCTGGAAGAGCAGGTACTTAATAAAATTTGTTAAATTAATGATTTTATTGAATGATCCTTTTTTCTTGATTTCTAAGGTGCTACCTAATTCAAGAAAACCTGTCAACTCAATGAAAGTTTTTCCAGAAACAGTAGTTGCACTAAACATGTGCCAATTTAAAAATACATCTTAATTTTGGAAATAATAAAATGGAAAAGGTGTTTGCATCTCTGAATTGATGTAACTCAGTAATGTCTGTCCAAAAGGAGACCCATGTATTAAAACACGAACAGAAAATACAAAGAATGAAAGAAGATATGAAACATTCCGAAGTAAAACTGTATATTCTGTCTCAGAAAAAAACACTGCATCTAAAAACAGCAGGCTTTTGTTCAGAAATGGCTTTTAATTACAATCCAGTCTGTTTCACCTCTTAACAGATTTGGAAAAATGTAACAGCTTCTGTCTCTCTGTACTTTCTTGATGATAGCTGCCCTCCCAATTAATCATCTCAGCTTTTCATCAATTATTCCATTTCCCACCCTTTAGCTGATGATGTCCTTGCTTGGTGGCACATAGGTGAAACTAAGCTTAAGGACAAAGCCGCATTATTTATGTGATTTGCAATCATTTGGTTTATTATTAAATAGAGAGTAGAGGACTATTAAGGCGACATTGAAATTTTCAGAGTATTAGCATCCTACGAAAGTTATTAATCAGTCACAGCATCATGGTCTGATGGACCACAAGCACTCAGAGGTCTTCAGTGACTTCGGAGGGTCTACGTTGCAGCAGCAACTAATACTCTATGTCTCACGCAGAAGACGAAGAGACAAAGTGAGGTACCAACTCTAGTGTTCGAAAATCTAATGTCTAAATCTCCAGAAGAAAAATTTTAAGGTCTACCTTTTCAGAGTCTTAGCGAAGCATCATACCATGTTATGTAAGTATATAAATTAGAGGAAAATAAAATCACATTTAGACGTAACTCTGAAATCTGCAATCAGAAATTGGAACAAATCCTTTTATCTTTATTTTAAATGCTAAATTTCTCTGAATACTGAATTTCTTGTTGATTTTATTCTACTTCTCTGCTTTATGTATTTTCAAGATCTTTAAAAAGTATACTGTACAGTAAAGAATCACAAAATTACCTTTTACACAAAGATACTAATTTAAACAAAATACAGAAAAATAATTTCAAGTACCATTCTTATATTAAGGGTCTCACCAATCAAGGCACAAAATCAAATGTGTTATTTTCACTGTGTGTCTGCTTAGGACTTTCATTTATCAATACTGAATCGGTGACCTACAAGTGTGTCATTATTTCTAATAAAAATGCAAATATTATTAAACATGCCACAGCACACCAAATTACTTGGTTATAATGCAATTCTTCTAATGATGAGTGCGTTAGTGGACATCATCTTATGGCTACAAGAGCAGGACATAAAACAGACTCGGCTTTGTATGGCAATTTTAAAAATAAAAGCAAGTACTGTGAAGCACTGTTGAAAAATGTACACCTTGACGTACACAGCTCTTTGATGTGCAAGTCTATGTTCTGTCAGCCACTTTTCATGACTATTTCCAGCAACTTAAATGTAGGCAATTACAGACTGATGGAGATTTCTGAGGTTGGTCAAAGTTGAATGGAATTTAAGAGAGGCTACTTGCTTGAAGAAGAAAACAGATAAACAGTTCGATCATTTAATAGTAAAAAACAAAACTTTTCTTTGAGCATAAATGAGCACGCAAAAAAGTCAGAAACAAAATTAAACTGATTGTGCTAATAATCACTGTAACCAGAGTAGCAAAATACTTTTACTATAGACAATGGGACTAAAGACGGAAAGAACTTTGTTACACAATAATTTTTTTTCAAAAGTGGTATGAAATATGGGATTCCACCTTTATCCTCATTTGGAAAACTAAAAGAAGAAAAAAGAAAGATGCTATTCCTCTATTCTCAATAATGCAGTTCTACCAATCAATTTATTCTTTTTTAGTTTCCTGCTTTGTAAGTACTAATGCATAAGCATATATTAATTTAAGAAAACCCACTACTGAATACACTTACCAATTTTCCTTAGATACTATTTGAAGTAAGTTTCTGGAACATTAGAACACTGTTCCTTTTTAAATGTTCAGTTTGTTGGGTTTTTTTTTTTCTTTTTAAAATTAGGTATTATTTACATACATTAAAAATTAGCACTTCAATATTCAATTTTATGAGGGTTGACAATTCAATACATTTACACAATACCACCCAAGCAAGATATGGAGCATTTCTATCACCCTATAATATTCAACTGTCTTTTTTTTTTAATGGAAACCTACAAGGGACTAGATTATTTCTGACATCTGGCTTTTCAGTGGGGAATTATGTGCTTCATCTATGAGGTGTGTCTTAAAGCGACCCAGGAAGATTAGATTCTGGTCCTTCTTATCTTTGTTGTAAGAAGTCTATATTTTAGTTAACATTAAATGGTTGTCTATTCTATACAGGGAATAACAAAGCAGCTCTGAGTAGACCACTGCCTTTTTGAATCAAAGGAACACTTTTATTTAATAGACTCATTTTGTTGATAATATACTCAGAGTAAAGATTTTAAGTATTAGGATCAAACTTCACCATTTTGACTAACACTCAAGAATTACTATCAATTTAAAAAAGTAAACTAGAGATTATCAAAGGACATACAATTGTATCAGCTTCAATTTTAAGCATTAATAAATTGAACTAATAAAGCAATGTCAAATTCAAGTTCTTACAATTTTTCTTTAAAAAGTTAAGGGTATTTGTAATTAGAACCTAAAAATTTGCAAATGTATTAATTCTGAGAATTAGGATCTAATTTGAGTATCAGTGGAAATTTGGGTCAATCAAGCTATGCTGGTGTATGTTCATTTTTACTCATTCATTCATTCATTCATTCATTTTGGAGGTCACTGACTTTGCCTTTTTAATTCAATTTATTTTAACAAATAAAAAGGAACAAAAACAGTTCACCCATTTCTTCTCTTGGCAGTTCCCAGTCAGACTCCACTATCTAGCCTCAGGGAATCATCTTTAAATCCTAACTCCCTAAATTAGTTTTACCTGGCTAGGTCCCCATACAAATGTAATGAAATACGAACTCTTTTCTGTCTAGCTTCTTTTGCTTTGCATAATGTCTGCCAGATTTAGCCATGTTAGTACATTATCAGTAGTTCCTTTCTTTTTTACTGCTGAGTATTCTTTTGTATGAAAATATCACTATTTATTTTTATCCATTCATTTTTTTCACCCATTCATGGATATTTGGATTGTCTCCATGTTTTGCTTATTATAAATAGCACTTCTGTGAACATTGATAACAATATCTTTTTGATAAAATTCAAAATGGGATAGAAGGGACTCTCCTGAATCTGATAAAGTCGTCTACAAAAAACGTATGGTTAATGTCATACATAATGGTGAAATCTTAATCCTTGCTGCCTGAAGAGAAGGAGGCAGAAAAAGATCTCTGATATTACCACTTTGAATACTGGAATTTCTAGCCAGTGTAATACTCTAAGAAAAAGAAATAAAGATTGGAAAGGAGGAAGTATAACAGTCATTATTCATAGACATCATCATTGTTTATGGAAAATATCCTTATGAATGTTACAAAAAATCTATAAAATTACTATTTTGATTTTGTAACATTATAGGAGGCAAGGTCAACAGACGAAAAGCAACTGTATTTCTACATAATCTAGTGAACAATTGGAAAATGAGACTTAGAAAAATATGATTTATAATAGTCAATCTTTTCTTAAACAAACCACTTTATTGAGGTATAATTGACACAAAAAGCTGTACATATTTAATGTCTATAACTTAATGACTTTGGAGATAAGTATAAACAACAAAGAGGCTAGGAGGAAGCTTTTGGAGGTGTTGGATGTATTGAGGGTACAAATAATCTCTTAAAAGTGCACTGTTCTAAAATTCTAACGTCCTTTATATCTTGCTTTGGCCAAGACTTCTACACCTCCTTCTGCTCCACACTCACCTCCATTTCTGCTCTTCGTAATTATTGGCTATGATAACAAAGCATGTATTCTGTAGCAAACATGGTCAGAGATCTGTAAACTCAGATGGCGCTAAACATTATACTAATATTAAAATATTAAAGAAATATGGAAATATTGTATTTATTTTAAACCTTTTTCACTGAGCACCTCTATTTTCCCAGCTCCTCACTTTAAAAGGCCATCCCTCAGTTGCAGAGGAAACTAATTACAACCAAGATTATTAAATCTACCTTGGGCACACTTTCACAGCTGTGTTTTATTGCTCAGAATCAGCAATCTGCTGGGAGATAAAAGTCATTTCTGCTATCACTGGTCCTTATACCTTCTACTAGGATCGCCAGAAAAAAGCTTCTCTTTTCGGCCCAATAGGAACTCCAACAGTCTCTTTCTATTTTGAACCCTAGCCTCCCACTACATTTCTTGACTTTCTTCTGCCCATCTCCACTTCGACTTATTTGCCTACATCCTCCAAAATTCTGTGTATGTCTTTCTGCAGAGTTGTTTCTCCCCCTAAGATCTTAAGCCATCTATTTTTCTTACTCTATCCAATTTATGATGTGCACAGAAGTCCTTAATTACAAAGCCAGAGGCACTCATTAAGGCACATTCCTAAATAAAGACAGTTGTCTTCCTAAGGGAATCCTGTAGATAGCTCTTAAAAAGTAAGCATTTTTTCCCCTTGCTGAGGCAAGACCATTAGTAGCACAAATGTACACTCAAATTCAAGACCATTAACCCATTTTAGTTTCCTTTTGATAATGATGATGAGTGTTGGTCGTGAGTTACTCACAAAGTGCACCTATTTTATATTGTTCAGTTATACTTCATAATGTTCTAAATTTAGAATATACATTAGATGGATACCTCTTGAATAGTTCAAAATATGATTATTGTTTGCATTCAGCTTTAAATGTAAACAATTAATAATCAAAGCCTATTTATTTGACAACAATGGGAGCCAGTGTTCAAGAGTTATACCCCACTGGTCTTCTAGTTCATAGATGTTAGATAATTAAATTAAAAAACACTGTTAACTATGTCAAGCAGGATATATCCTAGGTGCTCAGCAAATATCTGTGAATCAATTGATATCAATTCCTTTGGAAACCAAAGTAGTTCCCAGTATGCTCTCTCTCTCTTTTCAGTAAGATTAGTCTATGATGTTACTATGGATCAGAACCCATTTGCTCAACTCAGCTTTGAATTACAAATCTCAGGATGCAATTTCCAACGTCAGTCAAATTTAGTCTATAACAACTGCTGGACATTAAATGATGCTGATGATCTGAAGTAGCTAATGTTTCCAAATTCTCAGTAGAATAAGTAATCTACCCTGGGACAACTGGTTCAAATGGAAAACAGCTGGATTTTTATTAAGAGAACACTTAAGGACTATGATACATACTTTTAATGTCTAGAAATCAGACTCAGAAGGAGGGAGAAACAGTATAAGAGTAGCTAAGTAATCTGAAAAAGAGTAAGCGTACTTCTTGCTGTACTAAGGTTTTTCTCTACTGTAAGAATCAGCATTAATTTTACCAACAATATACTAGTGTCCAGAACAAAGACACCAAAACTATCAACTGATCCACCATCTTAAATGATGAATGATTTGATTCATGAAATAAAATGATTTCATTCATTGTTTCCCAAGGTGAAACTAATCCTTAGTTTTAGAATGTCAGCTACTATCTGAATCATAAACACAGGTTCTAGCCATTTTGGGAAAGTAATCTTGTGCCATTTTTGTGATTAATAAAAAGGTTGGCCCAAACTTTCTTTTTTATTTATGCTATGTTCCCCATCTTTGACTACAACAGCTATGGGAGGAAGCAGGAGAGATTGATTTTGCATTCAAAACAGGAACTTTATTTGAAGGATCCAATCATCAGGTAACATTTGTGTATAATGACGATAAACAATCAGAATCTTCAGAAAAAGGAAAGCACACTTACTTTGGGGTAATTTAGGAGAGTTTAACAGAGATTATTTACAAAAGTGTATGAGATTAAGAGGAATCTACAAGGGATGTGCAGAGCTCTGTGTCTGGCCATCTGAAGGGACGTGGGGAGGTGGTGGTGACACAGTCTGAAGACAGCATCTGAAGGAGAGAATCTCTGGGCAGAAACTGTCCAGAGAGAGAGACAGACAGACAGACAGAGGGAGAGAACGCGCCAAGACTGTCTTGGGCAAACAGGATGCATGGTCACCTAATTAGAGAGCTCATTAAAATGATATCTAGAGCTTTTTAAAAATTACAGAGGAACAGCTTCTGTCCCCAGGCATTCTGCTTCCTCTTATTAAGAGTAGGGCCAGACATCTGTGACTTTTAAAGCCAAAACAGATGATTGTGATATGTAGACAATAGTGATAGACTGCTTAGTATTTCTGATGGTGCAGAAAGTGATTATCATAAGAAACTGGATATTACAGTTATTTTCATCTATACATTTTATTACATTTCCTTGTCTATTCTCCTATGTGACTCAGTTGCTTCCCGCTGTCAGAGCACATCTTATACTGCTTTGTATTTTCAATGTACTCATCATTGCCTTTCCACCATTTGGCAATAAATTCTCACCATCAGGGACAATATTTTTATTTATTTATTTATTTATTTTGAGGAAGAGTAGCCCTGAGCTAACATCCGCCTCCAATCTTTCTCTTTTTGCTGAGGAAGACTCGCCCTGAGCTAACATCTACGCCCATCATCCTCTAATTTATATGTGGGACACCTGCCACAGCATGGCTTGACAAGCACTGGGTAGGTCCACACCCGGGATCCGAACCAGTGATCCCCAGGCCAGAAGCGGAGCGTCCGAACTTAACTGTTGCGCCCCTGACTGGCCCCCTCAGGGACAATCTTTTCACCTATTTAACCAGGATGCATTTATGGTCTTTACAGTGCTCAATCAGTATATTGTGAATGGATGTAGAGGTGGATTTTGTTAAGGAATAAAACATTGTGGATAAGTGACACACATATCAAAATATATAAAACTCTTGGGTTTTTAAGTCATATTAGTAATCCACAACATTAATATACACTCTATACCTCAAAAGCTTTTATGAATACTCTTTCACCAAGACTTTCTGCTTGAAAGAAATGAAAAGGGAGTTTTAAAAAAGAAAAAGAATATGTTGTTTTATTTGTGAAATTGTTAAAAATTTCATTTATCCAACAAAGATTTTGGTTAGAGACATCAAAAAATTAATGAAAACTTTTTCTTACCTATGAAAATTAGGAGCTTCTATTGTGATATTCTTATACTTGTTTGATCTGACACAATTATTGTTTAAGCCTATTTGACAGGTGTCATATCTTTCTCTGAATCCGAAGGGAGTTAAGGATATCACTGATAGTCATTTTATGAAAAATGATGTTAGAAACATTATTGTCTTTGTGCTGAGAATCAAGAGGAAATGTTAAAAATCACTTTCTATGAAGCTGTAATCTGATTCTTTTCATTGAAATTCAACTTTCAAAAAACTGTTTAGTATTTCTGCCATCGAATAAAGTGATTATGTTAGGGAACCGGAAGTCATCATTACTAAATTTAGAGAGAGACGTGGGGGTAATTATGGTGAAAAAGCCACAGAGTTAGATGCTAAAGGACATATACTGGCTCCAAACTCTTAGAATTCAGTTAATAAAGACAAGACATGGATACATGAACCATGGAAAGAACGCAGCGGCCATATGTGAGTTGGTCAAAATGACAAACATAGCCATTGCGTAGACAATAAGAACAAAAAGAGTTCAGATTTAATCTAGAAAATAAAGTAGACGTAGGATTTGTACTTTACAAAAGGATAAGTGAATCAGACAGAAGCAAAGAAAGTGACCTAGTGTGATCCCAAATCTTTTATCACCACGTTTGTGACCTGTGTGAGGGGCATGCAGTCTTCCTTGTGCTCCTTTCATTCTGTATTCTCTCTCTGAATCACCTCACCTTCCAAAACCATGCCTTGATTGTCATGTAAAATCTAACGCTACAGAATCAGTCGCACTACAGCCACACATACACAGCGGTCCCGGCGTCATTCCCGCAGTTACCTACCAGCCCTCTTCAAACCGCAAACGTTCAAAACTGAAGTAAAACTTCTCTCTAAAGCTGCAGCCCCTTCTGCATTTGCTACATCATTGCACAGCTCCAACATTTTCCACGAATCAGTAACACATCAGAAGCCTCGAGAGCACAACAAATGTTTCCTCTGGTTCCATGGATATCTTTATAAATAGAGTAAACGCATTCGAGAAACGCGGCAATGAGGGAATCAAGATACTGTGAGTGATAAATATGGACTGGAAGAGAGTAAACGTGAGACAAGAACCTTCAAGTATCAGGGGAACAAGGCACTGGCTCAAAATTTTTAGAGATTATTCACAAGTAAACCTCTCTGTTAACCTCAAGGGAAGAATGATAAAAGAGTGGGAGGAATGGCAATTTGATGAGATAAAAAACGATGAATAAAATACTTGGACTTTCTTGATTTTGATCTTTTTAGAAAGCAAGACATATTTTCCGCAAGAGTTAAAGCATTGTGTATGGAAGTGGCAGCTTGAAAAGTGTTTTGGCAATTTAACAAGTTGTTTGTGGAATATAAAAATATTATCTAGAAATGATTACATGTTGACTTTCCGTTGATATATGTAATCAATCAGACATATGAAATAGGATGACCTTCACTTCACATTTTAATTAGCATAGCCTCTGACCTCCCCACCTGGGTCAAAAGCCTCCACTGCAGACCCCTCTGCTACCAATGCCCCTCCTTCTTGACAATTTTCCATCTGGACTGGTCCATATGCTTGTACTTCTCCCCCCCCCCCCGCACTGCTTCCATCTGAAATTGTAAGATGCAGGAAGTCAGCGGCTGTTTCCATTTTCATCAGCCATTTCATCCCTGACACACAGTAGTGATAACTCAACTATTTGTTGAATAATAGTATAGTCCTTCTGGCCTCTTAAACTGATTTATATTTCCCCCCATATCCTTTAATAAGCTTAATGCCAAATTAAAAATCTTCCACATTGTGATTCCTTTGACTAGTTAGTACTTTTATATATCATCCATTCAACCTAGAATATGTCAATCTAATATCCCTTTTTCAAAGACTTTATTCAATAAGCAACAGACTGGATCCACTCCAGAGTAATGAGACAATAGTGACCACAGTAGGTTTAAAAAAAAAATCCTAGAGACCATACCTTCAATGATTTTTTTAGCCAGAAGGTACAAAAAACATCTTCTCTACCAGAAACTTCTTTTAACACTAATTGTCTAATTTACCAGCTAACAATTTATCACAATTCACCATCCTCATGAAAGGAAAGAAAGTATCATTCTCTCTCTTTAGCATATGTCTAAACACATTGTTCTACCTTTCTCGCCCTTCATTAGGCTAGGGCTATCTGTCCTCAGAAATTTTTTATGAGACACTTTTCCTATCTGTCTAAACTTGTTTTACACATTTTTAAGTGTCTTTAAAAATCAGTTACCTTTACAATAGTGACTTTTCTATTTTCTTATTTCAAAGAAACAGAAAGCATAGCACAGTGTATATATCACACTCACCCCACAAAACTTAAGTCGAATGAATAAAGATACTTTTAATAATCGAAGTTTCCTCAGCAAAAGCTCTTTCAGGAAGGACATTTTACAGTGCCATGAGATTGGACTTGCCACTTCAGGAGAGAAATCAAGAAAAAGCCTGAGAGATTATCACATACTACAGTTGGAAAACCATTTCCTAGATAGGACCCTACAGAGCTTGCCACGCCCTTGGAGGAACTTCTCCCGCATATGCACTGCTTTCAAGAGCTGGGAAAAGTCCTCCAGCACCACGCAACTTGCTCATAAACATGCACTTCCTCCATTTCT
The DNA here is from genome assembly GCF_037783145.1 of Equus przewalskii. Classification (NCBI taxonomy): domain Eukaryota; kingdom Metazoa; phylum Chordata; class Mammalia; order Perissodactyla; family Equidae; genus Equus; species Equus przewalskii. The sequence goes on from NC_091838.1 coordinate 3,993,405, forward strand.
TGGTTATAACAATAGTTTGTAACTAATTAACACACATTTCTAGTAGGGAAGAATAATCAGAAACTTACTTTTCCCTAGGGTTCTTACTGCTTTTATTAAAAAGATTATTTTTTACTTAATTCCAAAGATTTCCAAAATTTTGGGCAAACAACAATGAGACCTTTTAAGGGCACAAGCATGAAAGTACAGAAGTGGAAAGAATGTGCTGGTAAAATTCTGTTCCTAGCTGATTTAACCTTTCTATTTTGAAATAATCTTTAGTCAACACTTCATTTTACTACTAAACCTCCATTTCTTTCTCATTTTAAATATTCTGCTAAAGATGGTGCCTACAGTGGTGAAACGGGCAACGTCAATTACTGAGGCAGCAAATCAAGCCAACCTCTCTTTCATCCCACCCCTCGTAATAAAGAGACTCTCATGGTTGTGCACTTAACGCATCAGAAACGATAACACCCGAACTAGAAGTCACTTGAAGTAAGATAACAAGAGCTTCATATTAATAAATCAAATTCCATTTTATTCATCGAGGCAGAGATTTTAAAAATTAATCATCTTATGCTTAATAGGGACAATAGTATTTATAATATTAATATCAATAACCCAAACACTTCATATAAAAGGAGATTATTTGCATAATATGCAGGTTTCATATGCTAGAGCAAGGTAATAAATGTAAAATAAATAATAATGGCTTAAAGTCTACAAATGTACAAAAATTTCATTTTTTAAAATAGCACTGATTTCATCTAAAAGGTTGAAATGTTAAGATTTTCTCAACTTAAAATGATTTCTCACAGTTAACTAACGAAAACTCAAAGGACATTGTTAAAAAGAAATGTACACAAAATTAACACACAAAATGTTAAATACATGGGAAGCTGGACATTGTATTGAAAATACTTTATCACATGAGGAACATTTTTTTGGAAAAGAAAAAATATTAAATAAAGATTTCATTCTTTAAAACATCCTAAGTTTGAAAAATAATTTAAAGGAGACCTATTATTAAAAGTAATACATAAATTTAATTTGTATTTGAGTATTTTGTACTAAATGTTGCTAATTGCATAAATTCATTTTTAAGTTTTCATTTAGCTCTTGATAAAAGTATTTTAAAGATTATTAAAGCATTATTATTAGCTTTTAAAATCTAACATTTCCCTGCTAGAAGATTCAAATGTACTCTAACATATTGAACTAACTGACTTATCTGCTGAACGTAAAACTTTTTTTTTTTGATGTCCTATTGTTTTTAAGTATAGAATGTAAATTAGATTCATCTTAAGAATTTGTATCACAAATATTACATTACATATTGAGAGTTTAATTCTTAAAAATATCTGAATAAGGCAGTTTCAAAAGGCAAAAGGGGGACAAAAATAAATGAAACTATTAATATATGGATTATTCTAGAGGAAACTGAACACTCTTGCTCCTCCACCCTCCCTACAGATATGCACAAGAACGTAAAGGACTACAAGAAATTCACTTACAGCTTCCTAATTTTTCCCTCACCTTTGGCTGACAAGAGTGCTAAAGCTGTGACGCACGAAAGTCAAGGACTGCGGTCTCACAGACGCCACCAGAGGAGTTTTGCATCAGAGTCTGAAAGACAGTTCACTTAAACTCAATCCTTGCAAGTGAGTGAGCTAGGAGGCAATCCTCATAAAGCGGTTTCCTGAAGAAAATAATATTTTTGGAGAATGAAGGAGAGATTTTTGGAAAAGTAAGCATGAATAAATCGAAAGGTATTTTTCATCCTCATTCAACCTCTAAATAGCAGCCAGACTGATTTCACTAAAAGATCTGAACTCATCTGCTTTTCCTCCAGATTTGAGCGCACACTCTAGGAAAGGGCCTCTCCATCCAGCGAATAAAGCAAAAAGCCTTGACTTGTGTTCCAAGCTCTCTGTGACCTATTCTAACTACATTTCCAACCGGATTTCCCCCAGCCTCTTTCTGTAATTGATGTGTTCTGGTCAAATGGGCTACGTCCCCAAACTCTTAGTTTGACTTCTTGGTTCTTGACTTCTTGGTTCTCATAGTTCTCTTCACCCGGAATTCTCTCTTGGTGTGTCCCACAGCTACCATTCCTCCAGCTCAATTTAAAGTCCCCGTCTCTCAGAGGGAATCAGTAGCTCCACTCTTCTGAACTCCCTCGGGACTTTTATCTTCATCTTTCTTCTGCCACCAAATGTCCTTTTTTCTCCTTGTATTACAAAAATTCATATATTTATCTTCCTTAAAAGAGGAAATGAAAGGCAGCTTACCTTATACATACAGATTTGTATGGCCAAGGCCACAATAGCTTCTGAATGACTGAGTAAATGATGAAGAAATGAATGATCCAGTGAAGGAAAGGATTGGAAAAAGCTATTTTCCCAAGTTGTACATGAATGCTTGGCTACTGGAGTAGCGGTGGGTGAGGAATTAGTCAATCCAGAGCAAACTGTTAGAAGAGTTTGTATAAAAGGATAAAGATTAAAGAGCCAATCATGAATAAAGCTATAAAAGTGTTCTACTAAGTTTGCAGTTCCATGTAACAGACAAACACTGAGCCTCTAACTTCCATGTGCCACTGTCCAAGTATTGTAAGGCAACATCCTGGCAGAATCGCTAGATGTATTTCTTTTATGTAACAAACACTCCATAGCGTTTTTTACAAGCCAAGTAAATATCCCAAGAACTTTACCAATATAATTCATTTTATCCTCGTAAAATTCCTTGAGAAAGCTGAGTATTCCCACTTTACAGATGCAGAACGTATGCTTGGAAAGGTTAAGAAATTTGTGCAAGGTCACAGTTAAGATATATAATGTGTATGTTGCATCATTCAAAGGAGGTTTGCTTTATAAAGGGCTCATTTGTGTATTTTTGTAGCCTGTTGGCTGTGTTATAATCCTATATGTCTCAATGGATGGTGATGTGACATCTGGGAGATGGAGAAAGTTCCAATCCTTGTTGTTGTTTCCTGTCTTACTTCAATCAAAAGCTTTATTTTCAAAATCCATATTTCTATTTATAGCAATAACTTTCCAATACACTAATTCAATATATATTTTCACCAAGATGGTGCAATTGAATTTTCTATATAAGAAACAATTAGAAAAACAGGAGAAATCATACTTCTGAAATGATGTCCACGTATTTATCCCAGTTTCACAAACGATCTCAAAGCCAAGAGGCCATGCCCAATGTTACAGAAGAGCGACAATGATGAACACAGGACATCAAAATGCTCTTTCTGTCACATCAACGGGGGCTGATTTGAGGAAGTCCAAAGGATCGTAACACGGCATCTGCACTTCAGGAGGGTGAGCTCCTGCTTAAATGAGCGTGATTAAGAACCAAAGCTTTATATACTAACAAGCCAAGTTTGATCGTAATTCGTTGGGGGCGTAATCATCCCTCTAACATAGAATTATCTACAATGACTAGTGAATTAGGAACAAACAAAAAAAGGACATGGAATAACTTTCGGATTTAAAGAGGCAGGCTCTGGAACATGAGCTGGCATTCCGCCGGCAGGCTGCTGGCATCTCATAAGAGCCACTCCACGAGACCATTCAGAGAACCACTGGGGAAAATAGGCAGCATTCACATCTGATGTATCTCACAACAGGCCAGCAGGCCACGGCGTCAGTAAAACATCAAATTGCCAGCAAGATTTCACGTTGCTACTAAAATTTGAAGTGTGCAATTACTTTAATTTTATACCTTTCTTGTTCAGCTCAAAAAGGCTTTTTTTTTGGCAACAGGAAAAAAAAAATCCTACCATCAGTCACACCTTGGCCTTTCCATACCACATGTTTCAAGAAAACCACCTCCTGTTTTTAATTTCATCTCAAACTCTATGACTACAAACATTACAAAGTTATATTTTTTGAAAACTATGCCCTTAGGAATCCAGTTCTCATCTGAAAGAAATAGAAAAATATTTCTAAAATCACGGTGCAGGGCTTAAAAGAACTATTAAGCTGTTATTGTCTATATTCTATGCTAATAGGTGTATAACTTTACTCAATTAAGTAAAAATAATAATTATATAAAATAAATTATTCTAATTTCTTCTCAAAATAGATTAACTGGATTTCAAACAATTAAAAACATCTTTTCTTTGTATATCAATAAAAAGGAACAAACTACTGATAAATACAACATGATGGATGAGTCTAAAAGGATATTATGAAAAGTGAAGGAAGCCACACCAAGCATGACTCCATGTATATAACATTGTGGAAAAGGCAAAACTATAGGGACACAAAGTAGGTTAGTGGTCGCTAGAGGTTGACTACAAAAAGGCCAGTGGGAATGTTCAGGGCAGTGGAATTGTTTTATACCATGACTGTGGTGGTGCATATATAACCGTATGAGCTGTCAAAACTCACAGAACTGTACACTAAAAAAGGTGATTTTTACTGTAGGTAACTTATGCTTCATGACCCTTACTTAAAAATTGTTTTCATATATGTTTCCACATTAATTTCTCAAAACTCACTGGAAGATAGAGGGTTGGCGAGTATTGTTATCTTCATTACTTTACAGAAGAGTAACCTGATGCTCAAAGAAGTTAAATAACTTACTGGAGAACAGCCAGCTAAGATGGATCAGACACACTCTAAATCTGGGTCTCTTGACGTCATATCCAGCATTTTCCTATTACAGTTCATGGCCTCTTTGGATACCTTGGTATAAAGTTCAATTCCATTAAAAATAGTCAACTAAAATTAGTACCTCACTCCTACATTCCTTCAAGGCATCTCACATTGAGATTTAACCTACTTAAAAATCAATATTGAATATCACCATTTGGAAAATGTTAATTTCATCATGAATTTAATATAAGGGAGCATTATACCATTTTGGCAGGAAAAAATACCAATGATTTAAGGTTTAATTAATAGAGGATATTGTCCAGGTCACAGAAAAGTAGACCATTGTGCATTATACCAGATAAATAACTTCTAGAGCAGTACGTTTATCTCTGAGTCAATAACATTTTGGGAGGAGCACAGACAAATGAAATTGAACCCTGGTAAAAGTTTATCAATGACACATTAGGGATATTTGAAAGAACAGGAAAGTGTTAAACTGAGAGAAGGTGGCACAGTGACTAAGTTCATACACTCTGCTTTGGGGGCCCAGGATTCACAGGTTTGGATCCTTGGTGTGAACTTAGCACTGCTCGTCAAGCTATGTTGTGGTGGCGTCCTACGTAAAACAGAGGAAGATGGGCAGGGATGTTAGCTCAGGGGCAATCTACCTCAAGCAAAAAGAGGAAGATTGGCAACAGATGTTAGCTCAGGGCCAATCTTATTCACACACACACACACACACACAAAAAGAATGGCTAAAATCCAAAACACTGACAGCACCAAAGGCTGGAAAGGAAGTGGAGCAAAAAAATTTTCCACTCATTGTTGGCAGGAATAGAGAATTGTGCTGTAATATGGGTAAAAGTATTACTAGGGCAGTGAAAATATTCTATATGATACTGTCATGGTGGATATCTGTCATTATACATTTGTCAAAACTCACAGAATGTCCAACAAAAACAGTCAACCCTAATGTAAACTGTGGACTTTACTTAATATATCAATATGGGTTCATCAATTGTAACAAATGTACCACGCTAATGCAAGATGCCAATAATGGTGGAGAGGAGGAGGGGAGGATGAAAGCGCAATCTTAGTGCTTAGGAGTTTACAAAAGTTTCTAAAAACATTCAATTAAAGCATATTTCAAAGAATCTAATTTGAATTACAACAGATGCCTCCAATATAAACTTTCAAAAACAAGTATTTTATGCCATGGACAATTCTATCATCTCTTTTTGATCTCTCTCATGACTATACATTTAACAGACTTATGAATTAGCAAATGAAAAAATACAGTGGTATTTCAGATTTTATTTTACTGTTTTACCAAAATTCCTAGCTTCTGCATGAAACCAAGATTTTGCAGACACTGTACTTATAGGACATGATCATTTATCTGGCTGTTTAATGTAAGATATTTCTTTATTGTCAATTATGCTGAAGACGTAAAACAGAATAGCCATTCATTTTAGTTGTGAATTATGTGGGCTTCTAACAATCTATATTATTCTTCATTAGATTTCTCTTGGAGACTCATTCTTGCAATATTCTCTTAATTTATATTAGTGAATGCATTTTATTTATGGTAACAGAAAAAAGTTCTTAGTAGGTACATCTGTCACAAGACTGGTCTTTTATTCAAACGAAGGATTTTACAGAAGATCCCACATTTATCGTTATTAAATTTTATTGCAAACTATCTAAAATGGTTTCCACGTTTGAAAGAATGGAGTTTCAGGGATTATCTATACGTATTTTTAAAAAATATTTTCCCCTTTAGCACTAAAATTCATGATACATTGGTCCAAATTACCCAAGACCAAATTGCTTTCATAAAAGTTCTACCAATGTATACGTCGACAAATATTTTGATTTATCATCATTTATTCAAACCCTCTTCTGTTATTGCACTTCTAAGCTGCTATTATTTCCAAGGCTCTGATGGACATCCTAGGATGTTAATAATATTTGCACCATCCTAAACTATTTCCCGGTGAGTAAATCCAAGTAAAAATGATGGAATTTTTGTGACTATTGATTATTTAAATTAATTTTCACTGTGTTCTTTTATGAAATTATACCTTTGTCTCTTAATAGTTTTGCAGGTGAGTCTCTTGGTCTTTGTCAGAATTCTTCCAATTTTAAAATTTTAAACTCCAATATTCTGCACTTTCAACACCCCTTTCTATCCTTTCAAGATTCTCGTACCCTTGTTCCTTCTACACATGTTCCAGACTATTCAGCTTTAAATGTCTAATCTATCTGCTCCACCCTATCTTCACTCCTTTCTGTACATAGTCAAGATCCATAGTTCATCCGTTGGCTGCTCTTCAGCATCTTTAACCCTTGTTCCTGTTTCTGTATCTGGTAAAATCTAAATTTCAGATGAACCTAACAACCGAGATCTCTGTGCTTCAGGGACTTAGCTGGCAGTGCTTTCTGGCCTTTCCCAGTAAAAAAGAAAGGAGAAAGAGTACATCAAACAGTGCCATGAATACTGAATAGGAACCACACTGCACGGCAATCACTTCCTACAGCATCCCGGTCAGTTCTCTGTCCCATTGCCCCACATTTGATATTTGAAGTCTTCAACACATTCCATAAACACACTACTCCACTCTCTTCTTCCTCACTCACAGGAGACAATTTCAGCAATTTATTTACAGAGAAAATAGAAGTCGTCAAAGGGTAATTCTCTCCTTTCTCTCCAGGCTGCCCTCTCCTTGGTTACAAACATCTTTGCTTCCATTCTGCCGGTCAAAATGACACAAGACTGGCACTGGCACTTCTGCTTAACCTCTTTCAATGACTCCCCATTGCTTTTAGGACATGACCTACAGTGCCCTTAAGGATTTGAACTCTTGCTGTCCCCTCATTTTCATGTCTCTTCACTTCCATTTATAGCTTATACTCCCACATAATTCTCTGATTTGCCATATTTGCCCTAATCTCTTAATCATCTGTTTGAAATACATTTCCCTTTCCTTCTGGCCATGAGTTGTGCCTCCTACTTTTCAAGATTCAGCTCAGATGCTTCATTTTCTAGAAAATTTTCCTAGACCCCTCAGTCTTGGTTGGATGCCCCTTCTAGATAGTCTCACGGACCGTTTTGTAGATTTTAATCATAGCATTTATCACACCACATACAATTACCTATTATGTAGACATCTATTCCATTACATTTTATACACAGAGCAGAAGCTCAATAAATATGTTATAAAATATTATGAGTAGACTGGCTTATATTTGTTGTTTGCCTTTTTTTTTCTTTTTACATCTTACTCTTACTGTATCTCAAGAACTTCTAATACCAGATGCTTTGATTTGAAAATATAATCAACTTAATTGATCATAATGATTTTTGTTCCACTGAGAAATCTTCATTCTTATGCTTTCTCACTTCATTTTAAGGAAAAAAAGTATATACTTTATTTGGAGAGAAGGGTGATCAGCTGAAAAATCATCTCCTTAATATGAGACAGCTTTATAAATAACCATTTATCAACACTAATGTTTTATGATTCTATATTTTAGTGCCATAATAAATAAAATAAACTCCTATTTTTATTTTTTCAAGTTAACTTAAATAGTCTTCAAGTCTTACCTCACTCTTCTTATCAGTTACAAATTTGAGGAAGCATTCCAAAACTAGCAGGTTCCAACTTTAACCTAACTTTTCTTTTTACATGATTCTGAAATATATTTTATAAGTTTGAAATCTTTTTTCTGACAACAAATGGTTCGATTCATTGTTTTCCTTAAGAAGAAAGAAATAACAGATAACCGAGCAGCTCTCTACTAGGAGAAAGCACACAACAGTGTCATGTGAAGCCAAAGATGGAATGAGAAATGAATTTCTGTTCCACGACTCAAGACTTGGTAGAATCAACAATAAACAAAAGAATAACTTGATATATGACATAGAACCTTAACAGTGCCCTTTCAAATGAGTGGTGAAAACAGTTAATTTTGAGTCATGTTTGGAAATATAGAATTGAACTTTTGTGACCTTACGGCTGTATCTATATGGAAATTTCTAGAATTACCTACACTGGACCAGGGGATGAAGACGCAGCATGACATATTTATCATCTTTGACATTCATAAAATCATTTAAACAGCAAAAATGTCTACTTTCACATGCAAGGAACTGTTAGAGAAAAGTGCAGTTGAAGTTGATTATTTCAAATAATTCTTTAATTTGTCAGAAAATAACATTTGAATTAAGTTGAAGTTAACAGGATGTGAATTTATTTGGCCGTAAGATTAATTTTTGAGCGGATGCCTAAGGTCTTTCACACTATTTATTATTCAATAGTTTAAAAAAATACCTACTGAGGATCTACGACACGGCAGACACCACGCTCAGCACTGGGGCTAAAAGCATCAATAAGAGAGTTCAATATCTTGTGGAGGTCATCGTGTAATTCAGAAGATAGACAGTTACCTAACAAGTTCAATACAATGTAAGTGGTAATAATACAAGAAAGCAAAAAGAGTTATAGAAACACCAAGGAAAGAAAATCCAACTTTGTCTGACCTACAATTGAGTTCAAAGAGTAATTCAAGTTCATTAGTTCAGGATGAGCAGGAAGAAGAAAGGCACGTGCAAATAATGAGACAGGCTTAAAGGAGTACAAATTTAGGTAACTATAACCATTGTCATTCAACCATGATCCATGATATATGTATTCAAAAAGGACAAATTAAACTAGAATTACTTTCAGCTACTATTTATTGTTTCCTAAGTGCCAGACACTGTGATACACAACCTGCCTAACTCAATTATATTATTCATCCTAGCAGGAATGAGAGAGAGCTAGAGAAATAAATATCTCAGAAACTTAAAGGAGCTAAGTAACTTCTGGGCAACAGCACAAATACACCCAGAAATCATATTTTCAACAGTTAAAATTTGAACAGAGCATTGAATCTTGCCTCTTGCTTTGCTAGTTACCACCTACAATGTCAAAATACAACCATTTGGTCATCATTAATAAGTGTTTCCATCAGTGATTTAAAAGAATATATTGATACAGTCAAGGCTGTCTTTTAGAGGATTTATTTTTTTCTTAAAAGATTGCATAATTAATAAATTATTGAAGAACTATAATTGCACTTTGGCATAAAATTATGTTTGTTAACAACGACAAAAAAAGTAAAAGGGTTGGATTAATGAGACAAAAAGACATTAGGAAAAGCAACAGCCGAGCGATTCCCATAACTGGGGTAATGAAATAAGACAAGGCATAAAATATAAGAGAACACATAACATACAATAATGTCATACCACAGGACAATTATAAAGTGATTCTGTTCTTGTGAAGAAATGTTTCTAAACACAAAACCCTTCATATGTCCTGTTTCTGGAATACTGCACAACAACATGTTACACGTAGTCAGAACTCCTGAGGACCTTCAGTCAAGAGTGAAATGGCCTATAGCTTACAGTTAATTCAGGAAAAGAAAACACTATCAATAAAAACGAAACTCCTGCCCTCAAGGAACATTCAAAAATTTTAAAGTATACTCCGATGTTTATGTTATCCATAGTCAGGTTTAGAAAGTGCCTGTAAGATCTCTTATCTGCTCTGTGAGTCACTGCTTCCTAACTTAGGGGTGAGAGAAAAACAGCTTTTACTGCTTTGATTAATGCAGAGCAAATACAACTTCCAAACCCTGTATTTCAGCTATTCTTCAGAATGACAATTGGAAAGAAAAATAAGATTCTAGGAGTGTTAAAGTTGTGCTTGGCTACAAAAAGGGGATAAAATAAGATTATTGTGGATAAGCATTTGCATTGTCAATACAAAAATAAAACAGAGATTCTTAATTTTAGATTAGTCCTTTTTATTTTCTAACAGTTTTATAAACCCTGTGTGTTGCAGATAAATGTATGGGTGCTTGATGCAACTCCTAAAATTAGCATCTATGGAGGACAATTATGACACTTCACTACAACATGTACTTTAATATCTTTGTCAGAGTCAAATGCCTAAATGATAGAGAATGAAATTTTAAAAATTTTATGACTAATGTAATTGTACTTATTCTAAGATGAAGTAAGGTAGACCAAAAGATCCTATGATGTAATGTTGACAAAAGAGTGAATGTTAAGAATATGTTTTTTCCTTATGAATCTCAGTCACCTAGAGCATATATCTTATTCATTTGCATACTCCCAGTGTCTGGCTCATAGTAGGCAGGCAAGAATACTTAATGAATTAATGGCTAGAAAGAGGTTAATAAATACATAGAGCCTGCATGATAAGCAATAATCATTCATCGTTCTCTTTGGAAAAAGGTCACTAACCCAGTACCTTTAAAGATATAAGTCAGGTTAGAGAACGGAGCATAACAAGGAAGGGTGTGTGCTCTCGAGCCAGATGCCCAGGATTAGTATTGTGATTGTACCACTTACTAGGTGTCTAACCTCCAGAAAGTAACATAACATCTCTAAACCTTAGTACCCTCTGGCCTCCTCTTTGGTATAATGGTGATGCCAAGTTCAGATGCATGTTGTACTAAATGAGTTAATAAGGTAAAGTGCTTAGAATAGGTTTAAGATTGGAGCTTGAAAGGTGATCCATTAATGTACTGAAAACATCTGAGAACCTACTGCAGTCCATCCTCTGGGCTGGGCTCTGGGAATAGCCCCTCACACAGCCTGTGTCACAAGGAGCCAAAGCGGGGCAGAGAGACAATTGTATTGTGGAGTCGTGTACATTTTGCTCAAGGAACAGAGAGGAGAGACATCTAAAAGAGACTGAAAGAGGAGAGAGGGTTTACTTAAGCTGAGTTCTAAAGGACAAATAGGGGTTCGATATTTATCAGATAAAGTTGAGGTTAAGGTTAGGATTCTAAGCAGAGGAAATAGTATGGATGAAGACAGGTTGGAACTGAGATGCTACCAGCAGGATTTTAGGCAATCAGACTAGATGAATTGATCACATGTAAGCTCTCATGTAAACTGACTTGGGGACAAATAAATCTCTAAGATTGCAAGTACGATGACAAAACAAATCCGGAAATGTATATGGAAGCGACTTAAGGATGATTTCCACCCAGTTAAATTAGAGCTCTTAAAGCAAGAGATTCAATAACTGAACTAAGTTACTAAAGATTAAGAAAATAAGTAAATATAATGAAGCTTTTGATATTTGATTATTGTGGGTTTTTGTGACTGATTTTGTCTTCTATCAGGTTTAGGGTAAATCTATTTTTTGATATTTAAATCACGAATGACATAATTCTTTGATGCAAAGACAATGGTCCAGAATCTTATTAAGTACTATATTTCCTCAACAAATATAAAATCTGAGCAATTTGAGGTTCTTCTTTGAGCAAACATCAGTACTTTTGGAAGATGGCTAAATCACAGATTTATTCTATTTGAACTTGTTTTTCTTTGCTCTGATTAAAGGTTTCTTCTCTCATAATGAACTCTTTATTCCTGTTGAAAGAAAATAATCCCACTTTTCTGGTTTCGTATTCCACAGTGAATGCCTTATCTTTTATACCAGACTCAAGGTATCCCTTCTCCAGTCCTGAAGCTCTGAACAGTTTCAATAAGAGAAAAAGGGTTAACACTCAGAAAGCACAGTCTGTTTTGAAGTGACATTACTGAACAATCAGGGGAGACCGATTAACTCAGCTAGACATCTATTCACATAATAGGCCTCTACTTCAGAATTGTTTCCCAATCAATGTTCCCGAACTCTGTGCGATGCTGGGCTCCTTTTTGTTCCCCTTTGCATTTTCTATTATGCTATGTATAGCTATCCCAATTCAAGCCATGTAAAATAACTTGTTCCAGATTATATGACTCTTTTATGCATTGTTTTGGCCTTCCTGAGGCTGTGAAGAGCATTCTAGTTTCTAGCACAGAGCAAAACCTGCTGTACACAATTGTTGGCTTTTATTCATTCATAAAATAAAGATTTCCTAAGTACCTCCCACGTGCCTGGCACTGTGCTGGGAACAGGGATTCAGAAAAGAATAAGACACAGTCCGTTCTCCAAAAACAGCTGTGACTCTATTATGGAAGAGATTTATGGGATAAAAAAAGGTACCCAACGCTGAATGTTAAGGGAGAGAGAGCTTCCGGAAGAATTAGATGTATGAATTAGTTCTCAAACTAGATGAGAAAGAATACATCAAGTGAGGGAGAGCTTCAAAGAGGTGCCACCAAAGATTCAGCCAGTGCATGTGGCCAAGTCAACTGAATGATTTCTGGTCCCAGGCCCCCAGTTCAGTGTTTTAGTGTCCGGTTTCCACTTGGGACAAGGACGTCACCTTGAACACCATTCAGGCTGATTTGAGATATAAGGCTTTTTATCAACTGTAGGAAAACACCCTCCTTCCATCACCCCTGGCTTCACTTAAATCTTTGGTCCTCAACCTGGCAGAGGTTTCAGGCAGTCTAAGAAGCCCATGAAGTTATATACAACAGTTTGTACGTATTTGCAATTTTCTGGGGAGAGTTCAAAAGCTCACATCAGATTTTCAAAAGGTTTGCCCCATATCCTCAAAGAAACACAGAACTTCTAAATCTCTAACTGCGTATCTACCTGATGCTGGCTACCAGTGCCCCCACCTTCCATCTCTAGAGTATGACTCTGGTCTGGACAGGCATTCTGTCCATATTGTCTGCCCCACCTGGAAGAGGCTCCATCTCCTTCCTGTGGTACCCACCTGACAAGACCCTCACACCACGGTATATTTATTTAGTTCTTGGTAGAATCATCCAGACTGCCTTAAAACCAGTTAGACTACATCTGACAATGGAATTCTGGAAATACATTAAGGTCATTTAATATATCTAATCCTAAGCATGATTTTATACACAAATCATAACTTCTGCCAGCCTTTTATGTCTCAAACTGAGTTAACCTACACTTGGGTTTAGCAAAAGTAAATATAGATAGATAAATATTTAAATAAATAGATAAAAAATAGATGAATAAATAAAGTTTTTAAAAGGAACAGGATTTCACCAAGAGAAAAGCAGTCAGTCTCATTTCCACTTAAGGCTCTAAAACGTTCTCTTTTTCTGCTTATATCTACATGCTCCGAAAGTATACAATATTTTTTTTTAAGTCAATGAAACTCTTGAGATAATGTTAATGAAACCAGCAGGCTTGTTGAATTCATTTCTGAATAAGAGATGTTCACATCATTGAGACTCTGCCCCTGAATAAGGGCAAAATCAGCATCATTCGGAGACAATTGTTTAAGATTAAATTGTCCTTCCTTTTCCAAGTTGCCTCAGCACTGTGAGTATGTTTCTCTGATTGCAGTCTCTTGTTTCGACTGTTTATAAATTATACGTGCTCATTTATCTCTCTCGTTAGATTTTAAAATCTTTGTGGGCATGGACTCTGGCTTGCTTTTGTTTATATTCCGTACCCCTAAAACGTACTCTCAAACCCCTTAAATGAACTTAACAGGACAAATAAACTGTAGGATAAAATGTTGCTTCCTCACCAATCATTATATCCATATTCACTGTTCCCTCTGCCTTACTTTCATAATATCATGTCTGAAGTGCCTATAATGAAGGGTCTCTAGGTCAGGAAACTGTTAAGCACCTCTGGATGATGTACTTTGAAATAGCCAAGAGCTCCAATTGTATATGTATGTGCACATACACACACACATACATGCACATGTGTGTGAGGGTGTGTGTGTAAAATATTACTCACAAAAATGTAATGTAATATAATACCACATACCAAGGAATTATGAGGAGAATTCTCAGCACTCTGAATTATCAAATTCTATGACATTCTAACTAATTCTTTAAAAGCTCTGATAAGACACAGTAGGAAATACTGTACTGCATCTATTTTAAGCAGTGTACACAAATAAGATAAAGGCTGTTCCCTGTAAATCAAGTTTTTCCTCTCAGGAAGAATGTTCAAAAATATCTTAATTACAGATACAGACATAAACAGAAATGCAAAGCAGAACATTTTTCATTTCTTTTAGATAGTTTTATCTAATGATCTATTATATTTTATATTTAGAAAAATAAAGGTCAAGAAAGAAGCGTAGAAAAATACAGGAAAAGTTCAACACCAAATGCAATAATGGTCCGTGAACAACACCATTATGAGAGCCATGACATTTCTTTAACTCTTCAAAAATTTTCAGCTGTCTGAGACTTACAATGGAAACAGAGATTTCCAGTATCTTCCTTCCAAAGGGTGCTACCAACAACTACTTCATTTATTGGCATACCATATCTATATTGATAACCAATGTGTTACTTATTTTTTTTACTGGTGGGAGGAGAACCAAAATACGTTCATAATATAGACAAAAAGATAATATATTATTGGACTTTATAATATTGGCAAAAACCTAATGACATATAAATTTCATCTCAGACTTATACGCTTTGTAGCAGCTGCATTTTACTTTAGGACATAAACAATTAGTACTGAAATAAGTAAAAATGCATGAACTACAAATCTGAAGACAGTTAACTGGCCTCAGACTCTGGCAGCACAAAATTCTGTTGGAGCTCTAGTTAGCAACTGGGGAAAAACGAAGTATCAACGCCCAGCCGACTGCCGCCCCAAACAAAGTTGGAAAGGACACTATGATGCTTTGGTGGTTAGATGTACTGCCAGATGGGTAAGAAACTTTTTTACAAAGCATCTATAGAACAAAGGAAGAGCTTTTTGCCCTCTCTATGAGGAACCATTTATTAAATGGGTCAAGGAACACATATTTCAAGTAAGACTGTTGGCAATAAAGGGCACAGATTCAGTCTGTGATAAACACCAGCCTGATGTTCACTGAAATAACAGTGTCAGGGCTGCCCTTCAGAACAGTGATCCAGCACTGGTAAACATCGGGTACAAGAACAATACAGCAAGTACAAACCCTGAGCATTCTGTAATTGTATTACAGTACAAAACAAGGTACCAAGTAGAAAGCAAGGGAGAGTGACAAGCAATGTCAAATATTCTTAATTTTGAGATGTTAGCTAAAAACTCTTCGCCGAAAGGCAAATCTTTCTGGTAATGTCAACTAATATTAAAAGCACTCATTTTAATATGTTGGGATGGCAAAACCAAATACTTAATGAGATTTTTTAAATTTGTTATTCTAAGCATTTTTGTTGTTACTCAGTCTTAATTACATTGATTTTAAAGTTGCAACTTTTCTATCGTCTACTCAGAACTGAAGCCTCATAATCTAAAACCTAAATAAGGCACATTTTAAGTCAAATCTTAATTCATAATATCGCTCAACAATCTGGCAAATGTGTCCACTGTGTACATAAATAAAGAAAGTAAACATATAATTAAAATGAAATTGTCATGTAAATTTAATTGATGAATGTTGCTTTGGGCAGCCGACCTGAAATTATATTGGAGTAACCAGAATTTGTTCGCGTACCATAATATCAGTTTCTCTCTTAGATTTATTTTCTTACCACTATCTGAATTGGGGACATAACCTAAAGATTGATGAGAATGTTGAACCAAAAATAAGCGTTTATGAAAGATGACCAAACATTTTAAGACAATAACCATTATCTCACTATAAAACCCAGCAAGTTAGCTGAGAAATTGGAGACGGCATGTGGATTCAAGAGGAAACCGATTCAAGGCCAAAATTTACTCATAGTGACTCAATTCTGCTTTCTCAGACTAGAATTAATCACACCTACTCAGAGAGGAATAGGAGATGATATTAGAAGCTTCCTACAATCTGGTAATTCTTGACCCTGTACACCACATCAAACTTGGGGGGAGTGGGCACAGTTACTCAGTTGGCTACTCCCAGGTGTTGAGAAAAAGACACGCAGACATAAACAGAACCCATCCATGGAGCAGAAATATATAAAAAGGGAAGGTGGGGTAGCAAATGTTCAATGTCTTCTTGGAACACGAAATTTGGTGGCTGTTAAATTGCATCACTTGAAAGAATCTTTTAAAAAATTTCACCCTTTTTGCCCACAAAATTGGAAAAACTAAGCATAATGAAACAGAACTTCTTAAGATGTTATTTTCCTGCAGTTAAAAGTTAAATAAAATTCCATAGAGTGCCTAACTTTTGCATGAAATACATGTGGGGGAAAAAATGCAAGGATTTTTGCTCTTTGATAGGCCTTCAAAAAAGCAATTTAAAATTGAATAAAAAGGAAAGATATTATCTGAACTGTAGGTATTGTGAAAATTGTGCTGCGAAAATTAAAATACTAGTTTGCGTGGCAGCCATAAATTACTAAACTAATTATCTAGTAGCAGGCATAACTGAATCATTCAAAGGGGTAATTAGCAATCAGACATAATGAGTACTGCTACTATTTCTTGTCGTACTGTATTTAGCTTCCATGCAGCCTGGAGGAGCTGAACTATTTCCCATCCTTCTCAGAGGGCATTACTGCTCTACTGAGTGCATCAGCCCATATTATTACTCCCACTAGTTTAATCCTTCAGTGGACTGCACATTTCTGATTTCCCCTGTCAAAAGTTTCCCAGTGCTCCCAGGCCCTTTAAAGCAGTCATCTTCCTAGTCATCATCCCTTCATATATATGTAAACTGCACTCAGAACCAAATTATATATTTCCCTTATTAGTTTCCCAGAATCTTGATCCAGGAACTGAGGCTGTATCATTTTAAATGGTATTTTCTGGAGTAATAGCTAAAGTTTTAAGGATATGTATAAATTAAAATACTTCCAGAGCTTGTCATATATATTTTAAACAAACAAACAAAAAAACCTGAACAATGATATAATTCATCCATTCAGTCATTTTTTCCTGAACACCTTCTACAAGTTCACACACAAGCCTGCGTCGTGGGACATGAAAATGAGTAAGATATGGTCCCTGTATCGAGGATCACACAAGCTACTAAAGGCAGATCGGTAATTACAGATTTGCTCTAGAATGTGGTAAAAGCAACAAAGAGGCAAGGAGGTGAAACTCTAAGTATCAACCCACTTCCACTCACGGCTTCCCCTTAGCGCTGCCTCATATTATGAGCAAATTCAAAAGACCAGATGGAAGAATAAAACTAATAATGCAAATCAATTAGGGGAGAGAGTGTATTTTTAAGAAAGAAATTTAATTTAGGGCATTTTTGTATTCAGTTGAGATTTATTAAACACCCACTATATGAAAATGCACTGGTCTGAAAGCTTAGCTTCAAAAGGCTGATGGTCTGAGTTCCAGAATCAGAAACTCTGAGTGGAGCAGAGCTGGGAGCCAGGGCTGGGCACAGCTGCAGGCAGGCACTGAACAGTCAAAGGCAGCACATCGCCTCCTCAGCCCTCAGGGTTAGAAAAGAACGTGTGGGGACATTTATGGTGGAAGACAGAACACAACTATAAAGGATAGGGTTTTGCATAACGGGAGAGAGCTTTGCAAGCAGCACCCTGAGACCACAGGCTTTTTCTTTCCTGCACCATCAAGTAACAGAACACCCCTCTCTGCTCCGGACCTGCTGACCACTTCAGCATTTGGACAGAGGACGGCATCTCCACAGTCCCGCTCTGTCCTGAACTAAAACAGCAATTAATAATAAAAAAAAGAAAGATCAGTATACATACAGACATATTTTAGAAGAGGCAACGGTTTACTCCTTAAGGACTTATTTTTTAATCTCCTAAGAGGAGAGCATTCTGTAATTAGCATAAAAACAGTGAAATCAGGAAGAAAATCAAAGAGTTCATAAGCCCTGTGCTATGAGCTTAATATTCCTGTTCCATCCTCTGGATGGGACTGGATCACATGTTTGCTAGACAGTTGCATATTATCATTGCATTTGAGGATAAAGTGGACCATTCTAGCCCTTCAGGTTCTGAATGTCTTTTGGAAGAATGCAAAGCATAGAGAGGAGGAAGGAACTCTCATGACCCAGCATCCACCCTGAACCAAACATGGTCCTGGTGGTTTCAAACGTGGAGAGTGAGCAGACGTGCATGGAGCTTGTATATCCTAAGATTCTCATCTGTGATGAGATGCCCAGTCCTGCCTGCACCACAAGGCGACCACCCAGCTCTACGGCTCACTGGCAGGTTAGACAGAAGCTTCAGGCTGTGGGAGATGAGTTCCCAAACATTAACTAAGGTCCAAATCCCCAGGTCTCAGGAAAGGCTCACCAGCTCTCCTTATCTTCATTCTGGGCTTTATACCTAACTACGGTCAATGATTTCCCAACTCAGAGAGTCACAGAGGCAATACTTGGAAGTTCTTTTCCTATTACAGAAAAATACAACAGCCTCTAGCAGTGTGTTTTTAAGTGAGCACTTAAATCCCGTACGAAAGTCGTTCATTCTCTCTCTTCATGAACTGTTTGTGCACTGTGTCAGGAGTCTGGGACTGAATGGAGGCCAAAAAAAAACCTTTTAAAAATTAACATTATTTTTAACAAGGCATCAAATGGAAATCGTCCATCAATGCAAACATGTCAACAACTAAATCAGAAAACCTCTAAATTCTCTGCCTACCACACACAGACACACAAACACACACACAGAGGCACACAAACACAAGCCCACATAACACTTAGGATAAGAAACTAGGTATGTATGGTAGGGTGGTTGGGCTGGAAGGTAGTTGCTCATAAATGGAAGGTCCCTCCTTCCCCCTATGGAGACCCTCCTAGTAATTTATCTATGTTAACAACGACAACAACAAAAAATTGACATTGACTCTTAACATATAAATTCATTTATATATTAAGCCATACCAAATCCTTCTCTCAGCACAAAGCT
This sequence comes from Equus przewalskii, assembly GCF_037783145.1. Taxonomy (NCBI): domain Eukaryota; kingdom Metazoa; phylum Chordata; class Mammalia; order Perissodactyla; family Equidae; genus Equus; species Equus przewalskii. The sequence goes on from NC_091838.1 coordinate 4,012,746, forward strand.
ACTGCGCAGAATGAAGGCTCCTGGTGCTGCTTGTACACAAAATTTTGTCTGTTCCACCACCAACAACCACAATATAACGTATATTATAATACATTCACTTCCTTCATGTCTGTCTTTCTCAAGAGAATCTTAAGACACATAGAGGGCAAATAACAGAATTTTTTGAATGAACAAAAACATACACGTGTTTTTAGCTCCAGCCATTCATACTAATACACCACGTCCGGGTTCTTTTTTCATATCTCTTGTTCAATAAGAACTAGTTCTCTGTCCTGAATTTCCCATAAGGAGTCTTCATCTAGTCCTAAACTTCTTGAAGCAAAAAGGGTCTAATCTACTACACTGCAGTCATTCAATAAATATTTTTAACCTAAATGGAGAATGAATGAATGACACAGTGTTAAATATCAGGATCCAGTCACCCATTACTGTTGCTCGTGAATCAGGACTTGGGTAAGGTATAGGGTAATGGGAAAGACTGGTCTAAGGGCCAGAGACTGTGGAGGGGCAGGTGGCATGGAAGTTCTTAGGGAAAACAGCAACAACAGTGACATAGGTAATGAGAAGCAGATACTAATATATCAATTAGGGCCAGAAACTGAAATGCCTCCTGGAGTCACATAGTAATATAAATGACTGAAGAAGGTCTGTGCAAGAAAAAGCAGACTGGCAGGATGTGGAGTGGAAAGGAAAAGCTCTATAGTTTATGACTCTGGCAAAATGCTGGGCCATTTGGAAATTATGGAAATAAAAAATATAATATTATGAATAAAGAGTAAAATTCCAGTCCTGGTTCTCATATTAACTACCAGTATGGCATTGCCAAAATGTTTTAGCCTTTATAGAAATCTTAGAAAATAAAACTGGGAATGTAGCTTATTTATTACTAATCAGTAGGGCATGCCCCATACCTGGCGCCCCCTCAGCTCCAGAACGTCATAGTCATCTCAGGCTGTGCTTTCACAGCCCGCACTCCTGATGTCTTTACATTCACACGGTGTCACCACCAAGTCCCTATTCTATCACCCCACAGACGTAGTCATAATAATTAATACTCGAGTGAGCCAAGGAAATATGTTATTTCCCACAGATGTGTTCCTGCAGAGAGTAAATTGAAAAGCACTGATTCAGTCCAATTACCTTATTATACAGGTGAGAAAACAGACATTCCAAGAAAGAAAATGACTTGCCCAAGGCCACATAAGTAGTTCACGACAGAACCAAGATTAAACCCAGGTCTTTTAATTCACAGCCTGGTATTGAGATGACCTTAAAAGACCCTTTCCAGCTAGGTCCATGAATATAACTATTAAATGACTATCTTTCTTTTTTTTTCACTACACTTTCTCATGGACACACACTCACACACACACAACACATTGACACATAGACACACAGCCTACAATCTTTCATTTTAAAAATAACTATAATTTGTATTCTTTCTTAGATAGATCTTCTCATCATGGACAATCCCAGTAGGCCAATGTGTATGCTGCTTCCTTGGGGAATGCTGAGACAATACACATGAACAGTTTGCAGAATAAAACAGAGAGAAACATCATGCATTTTAGGAAATATGAGCACAACACAGGGAATTTACAGAATCTAAAGTAAGTTATGTGCATAGCTTGGAGTGCCAGTCAATCAGAAAATATTACAAGGACTAATCTAATTCCTGCAAAGAGTTTTCAAAGACATGTAATGGTACATATAACATACAAAAGAAGGGAAGTCAAATCTGTTCTTTCCTCTTTTTCTTGGTATTTTCAACACAACTCTGAAATTCAATAATTTAAAATATTATATACATTTTTTAAACACAAATTAGAGTCAAATATTTATCTTTTTTAAAAAACTAAGTATTAATTATCACAGAAAAGAGTAATATTAAATGATTAATTTTATATACAATGCTATTTAAAAACAATTAAAAAGACAGATGGGTGATTTAGTTTGGCACACAAAAAAAAACATTTAGAATCATTGATTTTGTCACAAGAGGGAGCCCATGCTTTCCAATTAGTTCAAACACACTGAAAACAAATGAAATGAAGGTAATTTGATCCTGACTAAATATGAAGCTGTGACTTGTATAGCGTAATCCACTATTGATAACAAAATATAAATTAGAATTAAATGCCAGCAGTCATATCTCCTCTATTTCAGTTTTTCTGGCTACAAGATGAGAAAAAAAATGTTTTTAATGATTTATTTCCCAAACAAAACTAGAACTATGATATGCAAGAAGCAAACAAAACATGTAACACAATTTTAATACAAGAATTAAAAAGTCCAATGTATTCCTCTGGTAATGTGCTATAAAGAAAAGAATAGAGACTGGCTTTCTCCTGGTCCATAATGATGTACTAAATAATCCTTCTAAATTACCTTAAATCTTTCTAGAACAGCTGTTGGGTGGATAGCAAACAAAAGAAAAAAATACTGACTAGGAAAGTCATGTAACTTACTGAAAGATGAGGAACTCCAATGAAACTTAGTTTCTCACGTCTATAACAGCAGGCTGGCTAGCACCCTTCCAGCGTGGTTGTGAGAATTAATGAGATAACCTAGACACATCCGGAACTGGAATTTGGTAACTGTTAAGAAAAGGCAGTTCAGTTTCCTTCCACCTTTTGAGTCAACACTATAGAAATTCCCAACAATAAATATTTTAAGTCTCTTTCATAAAAATAAACCTTTTCCTGATACCTAATTCCAATGCCATTTACTGACTTTCAACACCTATTCTTTCCTTTCTAATCTGAATTTCTCAAAGGAGTAACATACATTGGCCACTACAATTCCTCCACTCTACCAAAACTCCTTGCATTAATTTCCCAGTAATGTCAAGCAAGCAAAACTAAAGGAATTTTGCAGCCTTTATTTACTGGGTCTTTCTGAAGCTAATGATGCTGCTTCCTTCTTAAACTTATTCCTCCTCTGATCATTCCTTCTGTTTCTTCCATGGGCTCGTTTCTTGTTCTTGCTTATGCTCAAGGGTCAAGCACAGACTCCTTGATTACTCCACTTTATCTATGTCTCTGGAAATCTCATCTTCTTTCACGGTTTCGCTGAAACGTCTAGGATGATATCACAGGCAGACAAATGGGTCTGCTGCAGTGATCTCTCTAGCATGCAGATCTAAACATTTCTCTTTTTTCTGAAAACTCTCTGGGTATTCTCCATACCTAGACAGAGGTAGCCAAGTGGGAGGTCAAACAATGTTTTTCTTTTGGCTGCCTCACATTCTACCGGCCCATGCAATGTTCTGTTTTGTACTGTTTTATTTTAACTATTTATCCACAAAAGGAGAAAGAAGATAAAACAGAAAATTCCACCCCTCTAGCTTCCATTGGAAAACTAAAAAAATGAAAACAGTGGGTCCTCATCCATCAGCAATGAGGCAGAACTACGCAGTATATTCGCTTCGGTGTGGCATGTTTTCCCCAATTTATCAGTGTCCCCACCATTCTCTACCACCTCGATGGCCTTGGAATGTCTATTCCTCATACAGTTTGCGTCATTTTATTTATTATGATAGAATTAAGAGGAAAGTGAAGCACTTTTTATATCCGCGTTAATATCCAAAGTGGAAAAATTAAAGCTAAACACAGGGCTGTGTCCTTCAAGAAAAATTCAAAGAAAAACTTTCTGTGTCCAAAGAATCAACTTAAGAAACTCTTGTGAAATTAAGCCGACTGCTTCAATCGGTGTCTGCCGGGTTCTCATAGGCATTGAGATTGTGATCACGGGGCACACACTGAGCACCCGCTCTGTACCAAACAGGGAACGAAGGGTTTTACATGAAGAGGATGAGTGAACACACACAAAGCCCATCTATCCCAGGCTCTTCACCTCTGATGAGATTCCCACTCCATGTCTGCATCACAAGGCAACCACCCAGCTCTACTGCTCACCATGGATTAGACAGAGCTTCAGGATGTGAGTGAGGAGGTCACAGTGTTAACTACAAGTAAAATCACTACGACACGCTAATCATTCTCTTTGTCCTCATTTCGGGCTTTTCACCTATGTGGGGTCAATGATTGCCCAATTCAGAAGATCAGAAAGGCAATACTCACCAAAGTTATTTCCTTATTGCAGAAAAAGACAGCCTCTAAGAGTGCTTGGTTAGGTGGTACCATTTATTTCTCATGTGAGGTTAGGCTTATCAGTTAACCTCAGTGGGTATGAGTTCATCTTCTGTAAAGTGGGGCATTAACTCTCAACTCATAAAAATCATGGGGAGAATTAACCGACCAATACAGTAACATAACAAAGGTAGGGGGCTTGTACTGCGTAGTTAACGATGATGTGTCTGCGATCTTCTCATCTTCACAGGCATTAGCATACTTAGCCCTCACAACAGCCTTACAAGGTACCTCTGTGAGGCCACCTCCCTTTCCAGATGAGGAAACTGATGGGTGGAAGGGAGGGCAGACAGCAGAGAAGTGTCAGAACCAGCACTGGAAGCCAGTCATTTTAACTCCACAAACCAAAATACTATACCCTTGACCAATAAAGCACGCTGACTCCCACTCAGTAAGTGCTATGTAGATAGGCATGCCCGTAGCATGACGTTCAAGTTCTTTCATCAGCAACCTCCCGCTGTTGTCTGTTATTCCCTGCTTTGATCTTTGCAATATAAAAACAATGCACAGCATATCCCCCTCCACAAGCCCGCATCCACACATGCATTTCAGCACTTCCTTGCCTCTTCGAATGCTGTCTCCTGTGACAGGAAAGGCTCCCTTCATCCTTCAACGCAGCCCAGAAATTACTGACTCAACCTCTGTCTCTCTTCTACGACAGGGGCTCCCACGGAAGCTTCATCCCACAGGTGACAGTCAAGCACCTTGGGGTTAGGAACTGCGTCTTATTCAATTGTGTTTCCTCAGAACTTTCTATAGTTCTGAATATGCAGAAGGCAAGCAAAAATGGTCCTTGTATCAGAACTAAGAGAATGAACCAATGATGAAAGCTCTATAAAGATTCTGATACTGAGGAAAACAGATTCTATTCGCAGCATGTAAATCTGAAGCATTTAATTAGAATCAAATTGCACGTGCTAAAATAAACTGATCCTAATTTAAAAACAGAGCATCCATAAAATATTTTATTATCACTTAAATTTAGCTGTGTCATCACAATGATGTATATTTATAGTCTTTTTTCATATTTATACTAAAATGAGCGTAGCAGGGAAATTTAAATCTTCGAAGAGTTTGAAAAGTAAAACCACGTACAACAGTAACAAACATCTCGAATGCATTTCCATAGATTTTCCTGCATTTCCTTCTTTCTGCCTTTTTTGCTGCTTTCTTATATCCAAATGTTCAGTGACATTCCCTTCTGTTTAAAATAGCAGTTTTTTAAAAAGCATTTCTTTTTCCACATATTTTTACTTAATGTTCATTTCAGTTTTAAACGGTGGGCAGAGGAACACATATCTATATCTGACTATGAGAAAAATCTCTGGGTATACTTTGACCCAGAGAAGAATTTTCCAAGCCAAGTGGAAGTTGCTGTCTATGCCTTGGCATATCAAGAACCCCAGGAATGACTACTGGAAAATTCTAAGGACAAGAGGCGACAGTTTAAGGACTACAGTCACAAGTGAAAGCTCATTTATCCTGAAAAAGGCCCAGTGCTTACCATGGGATATGAACTGTGATAGGTAGTGTGGAGAGGGGGTGAATTAAAGGACGTTAAAAGAAAACTCTTAATTTTCGGATTTAAACTACTAAATTTTTATTAATATTATTGATACTTAAATAATTCATAATATAAAAGAATCTGTCCATTTAAGATGGCGCAGATCTAAGGTTTTATTCAGCCAGCACACTGCTCTTTCTCTTTTCTCATTTCCTCTATCTCTTGCAGTTCTCCATTCCACCTGCTCCATAGATCTGAATACAACACTGCTCACATTTAAGGGTTCTAAAACAAACTGGCGAAGAATAGGTATTATTGTAGCTAGCTCAAAAATGAAGGTAATTTTGAATCTCCAAATCTGAACTTGCACAGCTCGCTCCGGCCCTACCGTCATAAACATCACACCTACTTTTCTAATCCGTGTTGACCAGTCAAGTCACCCATTCCATTGCCGGCCTGGCCTGTGGTCTCTCTCTTACATATGCCTAGCCCCATATTCAGGGCTCTACACCAGTAATTGCAATAAATCATGAGCGACTTGAAGACAGGGATCATTTCTTAGACAATTTTGCATCTTCAGAGATCTCACAGTACCTTAAAAAACCACAGAAAATGAATTTGCACAGCCAAAGCTTCTATCCATGAAAAGGCTGAAGTAAAGGAGAAAATGTAAAATTCTCTTAAAAGAAAATGTACAAATCTGTAATTCAAAGTTAATTTGAAGACTGTTTTAGATTTTAACATGCTTGGAGAAAATACATTTTTTTCTTACTTAAAAACATTACATCACCACTACATTAACTATTAGAGTTGCAAGACATGTAAAGAAACAGACAAAATCCTCATAACACTAAATGATGGTTAATTTAAAAATGGAAATTCTCATTTATTTCTGGTGAGAAGGAAAAATGGTAAAACTACTTTAGAAAACTTTTCTTTTTCTTGCTATTAAATATACACTTACCACATGATCCAGTAATCCCACCCTTAGAACATCACTGTGTTAAACCTGTTAACTCACAGGTTTAGATCACTGTGACCACTAACAAATACATATTTACTTAGTCCTTGAAGCAAGTATGCGCGCACAGTGGTGAAAATCAATATGACTGGTGTTGGCCAACTGAATTCTCCAAATTCTTACCTCCGTCAAACTCTAATATCTAAAGTCACTTACATATGAAATGCTCTAAGCATTTTCTCTCTCATAAAATTTTATGGTAAGTTCCTATATTCTGCCTTAATTATGATGATTTGCGATGCAAAATAACATAACTTGCAGATATTGAGTCAATAGTGACTCTATTATATTACTGTACTGACTTAAATTTTGTTTCTGAAAGTAATTTCTACTGTACATATCATTATGCATTACTTTTAAAAAGGCTGCAAATTAGGCTAAACAGTGAAGATTACTGGCATGCAAGCATGAAGGATTATCAAGTACAAATCCAGCCTAGACAATCCAATGATTCTTTAATTGCAAAGAAATCTATATATTAACACATTTTCAAATACATTTGTCTTAAGTGTGACCGTAAGAATCAGACAAATTATTAAATTTGGCCGAAGAAGATGCTGGTATAGTCAATTGTGTTTTAATCACTAAAATGAGGACTATAGATCAAATGGAAACTATGATCAAAATAAAATCAAATATATATGAAAAATAAAATACCAATCCCAATTAATCTAGCCTCCATGATGCAGGAAAAAAATCCTGAAAACAGAACTACAGATGACACAAGTAGCTTATAGGAACAAGAACTCCTCAAAACAGATGATATAAAAAACAAACTAGGGGCCAGCCTGGTGGCGCAGCGGTTAAGTGCACACATTCTGCTTTGGCAGCCCAGGGTCCGCTGGTTCGGATCCTGGGTGCAGACATGGCACCGCTTGGCAAAAGTCATGCTGTGGTAGGCGTCCCAAGCATAAAGTAGAGGAAGATGGGCACGGGTGTTAGCTCTGGGCCAGTCTTCCTCAGCAAAAAAAGAGTAGGATTGGCAGATGTTAGCTCAGGGCTGATCTTCCTCAAAAAAATTTTAAATAAATAAATAAAAATAATAATAAAAAAACCTAAAACAATGCTTACATCAAAATGCATACTGAGAAAGTCATATCATACATCAACTGCTTGTATCATGTACATCTAAGCTTTAATTCGCATTTAATTGAGTTGGCAACCTCTAGATGCACCCCCTATGTTATACAAAACAGGATCAGCCCTACCAAGACAGTAGGGAGGGCACACTGGAGCAAAGGGAGTAAACTGGAATAAAAATGACTCCTACGACTGCTAGAAGGACATTATTAATCCTCAACAATGGTTCCTCCAAAAAGAGGAAGCATCCTGTCCTTCCAATCCTGCATCTCCCAGCAGACAGACATCTAAAGGAGTGAGTCTGGGGGACACTGTGCCAAGGAGTAGAGAAACTGGATCCTGGACTTCAAACACAGTTCATGCCTAGTTTTCAGCATGAAAGAAAAGGCCAGTTCTAGACTAAGAGCTAATAGGCTTCACGGAGGAGAGACTGGCCTCACTCTGTGAGTGTGGTAGTGATTGCTCTGAATATCGGATGCCTGGGAAACAAGGAAAATGTAGGGTCTATGATATGGTGAGATAAAAATGACCAAACCTAAGTAAAGCACCTCACATGTCCCAATCTTGTGATGCTGTGGGTAGTACAAAGTAAGTGAGGCACATGACTACTTTAATTATATTACTATATGTGGCTGGAATCCATTAAAAAGCCCCTTATACGTAAGAGATTTTCTTCTATTTTCTCTGAAAGTTCTGAAAACTACAAATTATTTAATCTTCTTTTCAGATATTATATGATGTGAACTGACATACTTAGCACCATAAATCTGCACTTTGAGAAAAAATTTTCATCCAAGATTTGTAACATCTCTACAAATAACAGACTGATAATGTTATGTCTACATGAGACTTTTTCTAGAGAAGAAGGAAGTCACATCCCTTCTCACATATGGAAATAAATTTGAATTACATGTAGCTATGAATTCTAATATCTATGTGGGTTACTAAGCTCTGGTTCAAACAGAAATAATCGCAGATTTCTAGAATCACAGAATCGTACACATCAAAGGATGTAAAAGCTTTCTTTTTTTCCACACTAGCTGTTTTTCTTACTCTTCAAAGTTCCTCAAAGAGAGACAGTGTATCCTTCAAGAGACTAATGCATTGTCATTCCATCCAAAATCCAGCTGGGGCAACTGAAGAGGTCATGTCATATTCTTGGAATATTTGTACTAGCGTCTTCAGAATATCAGTTTATCTCCTTCCTATTCATTACTTGTTAAAAATTATTACTTGAAATAACACAGATTACTACACTGAAATCAAAATGTGTATTGCCAGTGTGGTAAGGTATTTCAGCAAAACAAACATCAACAAGAACAAAATCTCAAACTTCCCAAATACATATATTCTTCTCTTACCTCAGGAAATTCACCAGGTTGAGAAACAATGTTGTTATCATTCTACTTTGACTTTTGTTGGCATGGTACTAAATTTGCTTTTAAAGAAAAGTGTTCGCTACCCATATCAACTCTACATTGAAATATTTCCAGGGCTTTGTAGTTAGGTAGGTCCTCAGCTAAAAATCTATAGACACAAGCTATTTTATGTCTTCTGTTTTGGGCTGAATTGTGTCCCCCCAAAATTCACATTAAAGTCTTAACCCACAAGACTCCAAAATGGGACTTTATTTGGAGATAGGGTGTTTAAAGAGGTCATTAAGTTAAAATGAAGCCATTAGGGTGGGTCCTAATTCAATATGGCTGATGGTCTTATAAGAAGAGATGTGGACACAGACATGCTCACAGAAAAAACCACAGGAAAACACAGGAGAATGCTGTCTACAAGTCAGGAAGAGAGGATTCTAGAGAAAGCAGCCCTACCGACACGTTGATCTCTGAGTTCCAGCCTCGAGGAGGCGAGGCCATCATTTCTGTTGTTCTAAGCCACTGAGTCAGCGGTGCTTTGTTACGGCAGCCTTACCACAATGACATGCTTTCCTGCTGTGCTCTCCTTGAAAACAGACGACACCACTGAGCTGAACAGTGGAGGTTCCCAGACACAAACTTCTCATGTGAATACAGTAGTTTGTATTGTACTGAGAGGGAAACAATAGTTTTTGTCATGGTATAGAATTTGAACAAAATATATATTATACACCATGTATAGACATCATCCTGTTTTTGGTGTTGCATATTTTACAACACCAATATTATATATTTATAATATATAATCCCTGCCCTCTAAGAATTTACACTCCAAATACAGCGAGAAAATAACATACATATAATAAAAATAAATACGACACGGCGGTATAGACCAGGTGCTCACCTGAGTGCCATAAATTCTAAGTGCTGTAGAAATTATGAATGAAAGTTCTGGGTATATTTGCTACGTGGCTGAAGGGAAAGGAAACTCCTCTGTCTACGGAGATATATGTCTCCTGATGGAGTTCACCAGAATTCCATGGTTCTACAGACTTTTAACTTTAGAAAATGGTATATAGAAAAAGTTTGATTTTTTAAAAAGATTCCCATAAGCACAGATTCCTATACCACTAATCTACATAAACACAGGAGCAAACATTTAGTGAGTGATTATTATAGCTGACTTTGCTCACAGTTACATATATCCTATTATATAAATTTTATGTATATTATATAAATATGCATTTTATATTACATATATATATAAAGTTTCCTATAGCTGCCATAGCAAAAGGTCACAAACTAACAAACTAGGGAGCTTAAAACACAGAAATTGATTGTTTCAGTTCTAGAGGGCAGAAGTCTAAAATCAGTATGTCGGCAGGGCCATGCTCCCTCTGAGACTCTGGGTAGAGTCCTCCTTGCCCTCTTTTCAGCCTCTGGTGGTGCGTTGCTTGCAGCTGCATAACTGCATCTCTGCCTGCATCTTCACATGGAGTCTTCCCTTGTATGTTCATGTCATCTGATAAGGATACCAGTCATATTGGACTCGGGGCCCACTCGACTCCAGTATGACCTCACCTTAACTAACTACATCTGCAATGACCCTATTGCCAAATAAGGTCACATTCTGAGGTATTGGGGATTAGGATTTCAACATATCATTTGGGGGGACATAATTCAACACGTAACTAGATAAAGAGACAGATGATGATAAATAGATGGATAGACAGACGGACGGATGGATGGACTGACAGACAGATGGACAGACAGATAAGCAGACAGATGGATTTTTTTAAAGAAATTCAGTGTGGTATAGGTGGTGGGAGTCAGCACAGGATACTGATCAAGTGTACAGCACTTTGGTTGTGGAGTCAAAACGCCTGGCATCCAGCACCGGGTCTGACCCTTCTCTGCTGTGTGACTTCCCCCTCTGCCATCAGTTGCCACATCTGTAAAAGGAGGTGGCCGAAGAGACATACCTTACACAGCTGTTGTGAAGGCTAAATATGCTAACGCTTGTAAAGATGAGAAGATCGTGGACACACCGTTGAATACTAAGTACTTGCCAGCTACCATTATTATATCACATTGGTCAGTTAATTCTCCCCTCAGTTTTTATGAGATGGACATAATGCTCTACTTTACAGAAGAGAAACTCATACTCACAGAGATGAACTGACAAGCTGAACATCACACAGGCAGTAAACAGGACGGGAGGCAACCCAGCTGAGTGATGGCGGAGCTCGCATGCTGTCTGCTACTAGATGCTGCCTCGATGGTGTGGCAGGCACCGTCCCATCCCAGGGGACAGTGAGAAACAGTGGAAATAACCGCAGTTCTAAAAGGTTACATTAGAAGCACATTTTCCTCATCACCTTAATCTGCCTTGAAAGTTACTAATTTACATATTTTTACTCATATATTCTGAAGCTATCTAGTGAGGAAATTTTATGTATGTATTTATTTATTTATTGAGGGAGATTAGCCCTGAGCTCACATCCGTGCCCATCTTCCTCTACTTTACATGTGGGACGCCTACCACAGCATGGCTTGCCAAGTGGTGCCATGTCCGCACCTGGGATCCGAACCGGCGAACCTGGGGCTGCCGAGAAGCGGAATGTGCGAACTTAACAGCTGCACCACCAGGCCGGCCCCTCTAGTGAGGAAATTTTTAAATAAATAATGCTCACAATATGAACAAACTCAAAACTATTATTCATAACTTTACTTGAAAAGTCCATTTGTGCTGTGTGCTGTACAATTTTATAAATAACACGGCTTATTCCATAGCCAAATGATTTTGATTTTATACGTCAGAATATTTTTTGATAAATGAGAAAACACAATCACATTCTTTGAGAAAAAGAGAAAATTGTATTGGAATGTTTGCTTCCAAATGTGACTCTCTAATGCTGGTGATTTAGGTCCTTTAACCCTGACCTGGAGTGAGAGTGCACAGATAAAACAGGAAGCTTCTAATTTTGAAAATTTCCTTCTTGAAAATCCTCTCAAGAAATAATTTCAAATCTTACACCAGAGCGAACCACTGCCACACCCGGGTTTTCTCACAGCACTTCTAAGTCTTCATGAAGCTGGGTCTTGGGTGTGGAGTAAGAACGCTTTTCTAGTCTTTGCATATTTACCACTTTGTAAGTGACTTTCTTTCCTCTTTGAACAAAAAGAAGAATACGTTTGCATTTGAACTTAACAACAGACTATAGAAATAAAAAGAACCTGCAGAAAGCAATGAACATTCCCCAAAGACCAAATCGTTTTCAAATATAACTAATGCTTAAAATATATGATGGCATGATAAAGGAAAGAAATGCTTTTGAGTCAGATAGAATTGTACTGAAATCCTAGCTGTAGCGGCCTTCAGAAATTTTTATCACTATCTGAGTTTTCCATTCTCTCACTGTAAAATAAAGAAAAGGTTATTGTGAAGAATACATTCGATAAATGATTAAAGTAACCAGTTAATTGCCTAGCACAGAGAACACACTCAACAAATGTTTCTTCTGTGGCAAATTTAACAGGGATAAGTGAAAATCTATTTGATCTATCTCCATGAAAAAAAATGGGACAATTTGTTTAGGAAACTCTCCTAGAGAGAAAGTTATGTTCTATGAAAATGCTAAAATTCGGGGCAGAAGCAATACATGTAAATTGCATGAAAGTAAAAGTTTTGCCCATGTTCATGATACACATGGATAGCCGGTGGGTATGGTTGATAACAGGGCTAGGGGCCGTGTCGTAAACACTATTTGCCTAATAAATGCAATGTTTTACTTCAAATTGCTGATAGGAAATGTAATTGGAGATTTTAAGAGGTTAATGCCCAGCCTTCCCCCGCCCCACCTCCAACCCCCACGCCTCCCCTGGCACAACAAAATAATTTTTAAACGCTTATTGTGTGCCAGCCACTCTATTTACATGAAACTTTATGGATACAGGAATCTTCTAACATCTTAAGCATGGCAATTCAACTGCCTCAGAGGCAAACAGGTCAAACAAACTAAAAATAGAGACGTATAGCTGTCCACATCTATTTTTCATACAGAAGTAGAATGTAGCCTCTGGGGGAAAATGTGGTTTCTTTTTTTTTCTCTAAAAGCATTTAAAAGATCTCATTTATTTCAGTCCTCATTTAAAATACTGGTCCAAAATGCATTGGGGCTTTACTCAACAAAGGAATAAAGATCAAAACTACAGCTACAATATCAGGTTTTTAAAGATCTCAAATCTCAACAGCACTAAACCAGCTCTTCATTGTTCCTACGTTATTCTTATTTTGTAAGTCCTCAAACAGCCCGTGCAATTTTTCACTGCTTCTTTTCTGCAATGATTTCCTTTTCAATGATTTAAGCAGTCTATTCTCCAAAGCAATGCTCAGAAATCCAATTACCATTCCAACACCATGCTTTTGTCAGCCCGGAGCATTAAACCATAGAAGACACTGCTTCTTGCCCTCCGTACACCTCCCTCCCTGGCTCTCCACGTTTTCCTATCAAAAAGGGTTTTGGTTTTGTTTCGCTTTGCTTGGCTTTCTTTGGATAAAGAAAAGTGGCCATAAATTACCTTAAAACAAACAGGAAAAAAAAAAAAGACTGTAACTCTTTCATGTAAAAAAAAGTCCAAGAAAATGTACAAAGAAAAATTGAATAGGCAATTTCTCCCTTAAAACAGTGCTTGTCTATCCTACCTTATTAAAGGTGGTTTATGAATTATAAATTGTCATGTTTTAGTAGGCATAATTAACACTGAATTTCTTCCATATTTAACTTCCAGTTTGTCAGATAAATTAGGAGATTTAAGGGGGGCTGGCCCCGTGGCCGAGTGGTTAAGTTCGCGCGCTCCGCTGCAGGCGGCCCAGTGTTTCGTCGGTTCGAATCCTGGGCGCGGACATGGCACTGCTCGTCAGACCACGCTGAGGCAGCGTCCCACATGCCACAACTAGAGGAACCCACAACGAAGAATACACAACTATGTACTGGGGGGCTTTGGGGAGAAAAAGGAAAAAATAAAATCTTTAAAAAAAAAAAAAAAAATTAGGAGATTTAAAGCGGGGGGTGGGGGGGGCCTGGTAATTGCATCATAACAGGTAACTTCCCATTTACATATTTCCTTTCTGAGCTCCTGGATCTCATGAACATATTGTATGTGTGTGACTCTACATGTGTCTGTGTACATGTACATGTGAGCAAATAATAATGAAGGATAGGAAATGATAGTGATATTATAATAAAATTTCTAATTTAATTTCTGGAAGCAATAAGCAAAGATACTGACAAAGCTTCAAGGAAAGAGATAAATCTTTAATTGGATTAAGGCTGAGGAAATCCATTTAAACCAAGAACTCTGTGGTTAAGATTTGTTTAACCATGCGCCATTTCTGACCAGCTGTACTCTATAAAAGACAAAAAAATGTAAATCATCTAAACTCTAAATCTGAATTGAAACCAATTTTTCATAGCCCATGTTAGAATGAAGCCAAGATATGTGTGGGACTCCTCGGAAATGATGGAAGTTTTATGAATACAGAATCAGAAGTCCTTATGATCAATGACCATCTGGCTACCTGAATATCTTTTTAGTCTGATATTAGCTTTGAGAAAGAAAAATGAGTTAAAAAAAATAAAGGAAACTATAACAAATTAAAAGTTTATTCTATAAAATTCTTCATTTTTAAAATAATTTCAATATAAACTTAAAATATATTGAACCAACTTGTGTGTGTATGTATAGGTACATGTATATATGTGTGCATATGTACACACACACATACACGTATGTACACACACATACAGAGTAGAGAGAGAACTGGGGACGACAAGTGAGATCTAAGGCTGAAGGGCAAGGCATGGAGGGGCACACAGCAGAAACGATACTAAAGAATGGATGGTGAAAGGTCTTTTGTTTTATGTAAATATATTTGCATTTCATTCTGTAGGTCAATGTTTTTTCTCGAAATGTGATTTTTGGAGCAGGAGCAATAGAGAAACACAAGATGCTTAATGAAAATGCAGATTACTGGGGCAAGCTCAGACTCTAAATCCGTAGGATGCATCCTCTTACCTAGTTCCCCAGATGCTTGCCAAGGAAGTTTAAACTTGAGAGCCACTCCTAGATAAAGCACGATACAGGCACAGCACTATCACTTTGCTTTATACAAAGAAGACTCTGGAGTCAGGGGGAAGAACAGACTGGAGGGGCTGAGGCAAAGGGCTGGGAGTCTGGTTGAGTGGCTATTCTAATAGCTGAGGCAAATGGTGATGATGGTATTGTGTTAAAAAGCTTTCTAACACTCAGTCTTCTCCCAAACGCCAAAGTGGTGTTTTCCATTTTGAATATCTGAGGTGCTATCCCTCCTTTGCTTTTTATCTTAGTAAATGTGCCTTTAAAATTAGCAAAATAGCCCTGGATCTCAGCTCAAGGAGCTCTCTGGAGAGACTGTCAGCCAAAGATGAAGTAAAAGGACATACTGTTATCCCAGATTTCTTTATACTTTGGATAATACACATACGTTTTATTTCCTAGTTCCAATGCCCCAAGTGATGTTGCACAGATGTCATAATGGCAATAACCAAACCCAAACTTACATGTCACCTCGGGTCCTGTCAATTGCTGACACAACTGCTGTCAAGCACCACATACACACACACACACACACACACACACACACACACAAATCTAACAACTTCCTAACAACTGATGCTGCAATTGGATCCCATTGTTGCGCTGATCAAGTTTCCAGATATCTTTCGGAGTGACAATCTTCCCATGGAGTGAGGATAGGATGTCAAGTTTGATAATTAGCTGAAAGAAAAGTTTCAATTTGCTATTTTACAAAACTAGACAAAAGGCCATTGAAAAACATGTAAAAGTTATTATCATAAATTTGTATTAGCAGTTCTAATAGGCCTCTTAGTATTTAGACTAGAAAAGCCAGTTATCAGATGAAGGCAGGACTGAAGGAGGATGTGGTCCAGGTGCAGAATGCGGTAAAGAAGGTGAAAGGGTTGGACAGACAGCAGAATGAAGGAAGCAAAGTCAGAAGTGATGACAAACAGTGAGTTTGCTAAAGCAAAATGGAGTTAATGGACATTGCTTTCAAAGAGGTTGAGGAAGTTTAAGGTGTCCCGATGATGGCATTAATTATGGTGAAAAAGAAGACTATGAGCTGCAAAGCAAAGGCCTCCAGGAATCCACAAGAGGATCACAGGAATAAATAAAACATAGCTGGGCTGGAGAGCATTGGCCACAGAGAAGGGGCTGCACTAAAAAACTGGAAAGCAGCAATGGGAATTGGGGTGCTCACGATGCCTTCTTTGCACCTCAACATTTCCATAGGTAGAAGTGGAGAGAAAGCACAGCAGCCACCAGAGAGGAAAGGATGCATTCAGGAGAGAACTAGGTTGTCCTTGGCACAAGCAAGTGTTGGAAAGTATTAAGAAGACATTACGACAATGCATGGGAGGCTACTTAAGATTGGCAGGAGGCTCCAGGTGATAAAATGGAAAAAGCTGAAAGATGTCAGCTCTATGAGAGAGGTAAGGAGAACAAAAGAAGCAAATGGTCGGTTTTTGGAGGGAGACAGAAAGACACTGAATTTGCTGAATTTAAGGATCTTAATGGAATTATATTAAAACTGGGAGACTAACTTCAGGGTCCCACTTTTATTCAAGTGAATGGAAGTTTTAATTAAGGACTAAATGTGGCGTTCATAGACTCTTAACTGCATTCTAACAACAGAATGATTCATTTCTTTTGGGGGTGGGGAGTACGAGGTCAGAATTTTCCCTCCTGCTAAACTAATTCTAGTCAGCCATGAGCATTTCTGGACCGCATGCAAATTAAGTTGTCATTAAACATTTATAATACTAACTAAAATTTATTTAGTACCTAATATATGCTAAGGACTGTGCTGTGTGTTTCATATGAAGTACATCATTTTATTCCCAATAGACTAAAGGAGGAAGGCTCTATTATCATCTCCATTTTACAGATGAGCAGATATACAGAGAGGTTAAACAATGTGCTCAAGTCCCATAATCAGTAAATACCAGAGTCGGAATTCAAACCTGAGCATGTGACTTCAGACTCGATGTTTTTAACCACCACACTGCATGAGGAGGGTTGTATCAGATGCTATAGATGTTGTCAAGTGTGAGTATGCGGGGACTTTAATCAGAACATGAGGAGGTCAGCAATGACTATGTGCCAGGAAAACCAGGTGATGAATTACAGGATGAATTTCTATTCCGATATTTCCTTTAAGCTGCTTCATCATCTCCTGTTCAGCCACTTCGGAGGAAAAAAGATCTTTATGTCTGTAAGAAAGTCCCCTTACTGCAAAAAAACGAGAACAGACTAGAAAAGCAAAATTGTGTGCTTTTGATGTCCAAAACTGAGGTTCTGAGACAATCCATAAAATTTTCAAAAATACTTGTTAGTATTTTAATATTTTCTCAGTTGAGAAGTACTAGGGCTTCTCTGGAACAGGGGAGAAAAGAAAGAAGTGGAGAGGAGAATAATGTAAATATACATCTGAAGTGCGTCTCTGATGAGGGCTCCTGGTTGTGCCTGCCTTCCCTCCCAAGACAATGTGAGGATGTTTAAGTGTGGGGAATTTAGCATGGAAGGAATGCATACCTTCTTCCCCACTTGACATCTGAAGGTAGCAACCTTACACTGTGCCTACTCAACCGTGGAGGGAGAGTAAGATAGATGAGTATGGTCCCAACAATGAGGATGATGACAAGCTCAGTCCACTTAGGAAAGCACACCATAGAGGACAAGACAATGGAGGGCTAGGTGCTTCCATCCCACTTTATGATACCTTGTCAACTCCCTGATTTTATTGTCACCATCAAAGGAAAATAGTCCATGCTCTACAAGAAGGTGTTTCCAGCATTTTCCCTCCATCTCCTAATACTGAGGATTCTAATTTGAACTTTTGAATTTCTACCCTCCAAAGAGGGCCCTGTCTTGCCTCACTGGTTCCTGGAGCTTTGGGCACAAAGAATCAGGAAAAACACACTTCCTTCGCTTTTCTGAAACACCAAGAACACTGTGGGAACACTGGTCTCCCATAGTACTTCTAAAACTTTTCTTCTCCTAACCAGAGCGCATATTACAGCTGCTCCTATGCTCTCTGAAAACCCTCCTCATATTCATCTTGTTTTTGTTCTATTTCCTGCCTATTTTACCACTATATACTCATCGCCTAGCATTCAGCCAGAGGGAGTATAGACAATCTATAAATACTGCTTCCATTTTGAAAAGGAATAAGAAAAGAAAGAGAGAGAAGTAAAAATGTTGGTCCGTTGGTTGTTAGCTTATTGCTCTATAGCAAGAAATTATGCAAAACAATATCTAAGAAGGCTGTTCTTGCCTAGGGCATGCATTCACAAGAATTCCTCTCTCTGTCACTAGCTCTAAGAACTGAGTAAACAGTACTGGCTTCCATTTTAGATAGGCTGACCATAAAATTTATCATCCAAACCAGAACACATTTGAGACTAAAAAGGTCATTACTAATAATTAAGTCTGGAAAAGTGTATACTAGGACGGTTATACAAGGGCAAATTAGGAAAATGGTCATCCTAGTTTTTGATGACCTTCAGTAAAACTAAATTCACAAATTAAATACATTGCCTATACAAAGGTAAGAGTAATTACGTAATAAAACATATGAAAACTCATTCAAATTAATACTTTTAAAAAGCCCACTTTCCAGTTTTCTTCCAGTTCTTGAAAGGATCAAATCTTCAAATTTACTCTTCTCTCTTCATAGGAGAGCCATTACCCACCTTCTTTGCCTATCTAACGCCTCCTTATCATTGGAGCATGCTGAAGTGCCACCTCCTCAGGGAAGCTTTCCCTTCTCTTGGTCCTTTGTCCACCCACTTCCTACCACAGACTAGGTTAACTCCCTGGGTGATTGCACATGTCACGGGTGGAGTTCTGCATTTATCTGTGTGATATTTAATGTCTGTCTTGGCCAGTAGCTTTTATGCGTAATGAGGGCCTCAATGAGGCACAATTTTGCTTAATTTGTATTCCCAGCTCTTAAGTTGCATTTGGTACATAATAAATGTTCAATAAATTTTGAGTGAATAAAAAGTTAGTGGATATAAGAAGAACAGGGGTCTCTTTCATTGCCTAAGGGAGATTATTATGTAAGAAATCTCAAAGTGCCAAATAAACAGTAAACTTATACAAAGATATCTACAACTTTAACTCATCTTTAAATGATCCTTAATCACTCATTTTTGTAGGCTTTAAAAAAATCTGATGTTGGTATTTGAGAGTATTGACAGCTGTGTTAGAGTTTTAACAATTTTTGAATGAATGAATGAGAAGGAAGTTCCTATAAAAACACACAAAATTTCTATACACTCACATTAAGATTAAGTAATGAAGTGATACTGCCATGGTAACTCAGTAATTTATTTCTGTCAACTATACAAAAATATCAGCTTTTCATTTCTAGGTGTGGTCTGCACATAAGGACACAGTGACTCCAGGGCTCAAGAAGTTTAATCATTCAGTCAGAACTGCAGACAAGGCTGGAGGATCCAGGCAGGGAAACTGGTTACCAAGCTTCTGGTTTAACTAAAAATGTGTCTACAAATAGAATACTTCCATTCTTTAAAAACAGAGACAGTATGTTACAGCGGAGGGAGTTATCAAGTGGCCTAATTCTAATTTCAATTCTGCTAGTAAGAAATCATGTGAATCCTTACATCCTTTCTCGAAGATTAAATGCATGAAATAAGTTTTCAGTCTTGACCATCCATATCAATCACCTATGAATGTAAAAATTACGGATGCCCAGGACCCAAGCGGAATCTTGGATTTCAGTGTTTCTAGGAGCATAGGTCTCGTCCTGTGTGTCAAGAGCTCCAGGTGACTACCGTGTCCTCCAGGGAGGAGAACCAGAACCGACAGAAGCAGAGCAGTCACCTCTCTGACCTCAGATCTTCTAGGCTGTACAACTGGGTGGCAATTGGCTCTCTAAGGTCTCTCCCAGAACAACATTTTTATTATTTTGAGGGAAAATAAGTATAAACACTGCCTGGCCATGAAAAAATGCAAAGAGACAAGGAAACAAAAACGACCTCTTTTCAGATATTCGGAAACTTCACCTGTAGTGATAAAATGGCACCAGCACTTTTTTAAACCATTAGGTTTTTAATTATAACGTAAATGTTGATAGTTGAATCTTAAATATGTCTGCACATCATCTATTCAAAATTTATCTCAGATGCGATAAAATCATAGTGGAAAACTCAAAAACATGGGAATAACAGATGATCTAACTACGCTGTGCACCAATCAATTAAAACATTTGGTCTCAATCTTCATTTACTTCCCTTCATCTCCCGTGACAGAAACCAAAGATACTGAGTCGTTTGAAACACACAAGTGAGTAAACCTTCTGAGCCACAGTCACATATGGTAAGAGAGCCTACTTTCATTAAAGTTCTCCTGGGAAATGCACATTAATGACCTAATAATAAAATACAAGTATAACCATCAGGAAAGAGACCAAAAGTGGATAAAAATAGCAAAAAGTTTAACTTTTCTTTACTACAAAGAGTAACCATTGATGTAGAATTTATATTAACAGAGATAAATATGATTTTCAAGAAAATTTACAAATTAGTAAAGTGTCATGACGTGATTACGAGAAAAGGATAAATCTCACAGGGCAGCAAAAAGGAGGACACTGTGAGATCATTTTTCTTTTGAACACATTAGAAGTTTTGTTTAAGTATATGCTTTTATTAATTCATATTTAGATCCCTTTATTTCGAAAAAAGGATTTGAGGTAACATTAAAAATTTTTTTTGAAAACCTAGCATACCGCAATGAGATTTTCAACAAACAGAAAACTCCTCTGACATATATGCCATACAAAGAAAAATAAGATTAAAATATATATATGACAGGCAGTAAAATCTATGCTACAGACTAATGATGCAAGATTTGGTTCATGACTTAAAATAGGAAATGAGAAACTGATCTTGATTACATTCAGAACGCCCGCCCTACAATTACGCACATTCTATATGCAAATCATTTGTAAAATGAAGATTATCTATTCAATTCATAGAAAACCTCATATATTTCTCCTTCACTTTGAGTAAAGCATAAGGCAGAAGTTATAACAATTTGCACTTTTGTGAATCTTCTAATTGAAGATCAAGTGTGTCTGACAACTTCAAATAAAACGCTTTCTACAAGGAATATATTCCAGAGAATCATTATAAAATAAGGTGAAGTGAGATAAATTCTCTTTTCATACGCAAAATATATTGTTAAAGATGTCAGAAGGTCCAACTAAATTAAGCTGGTCATCCAAAAACATATCTAAATATACAGAATTTGGGTTCAATATAGCTGTGTCTGATAAGGAGAGGAAGTTTTTTTTCCTCCATCTGTAAACATACCTACTTTCCCCCCAAAAAACTGAAATATTTCTAAATAAATATACATAATATGCATTTATAATTCTTTAAATTAATAAAAAGGTTGCACAAGATATGAAGATAACCGAGAAATACATAATTAAAAAATATATTGAAACATTAAAAAGTACCTAAATCTTTTTAAATTCCCAGAACTTGTTCTCGGTTATCTTAAAATGACCAGTTTTGTCAGAGACTTCTAATTTGGACAATGCATTTTAAAGAATGACAAAAATTTCAATTATGTATACAATTACATATTTAGTATTTATGTAATTAGTAACATATATAATTAGTATTATAAAAGAGCAGTGAGAAAGGCACTCTAGTAAATACTTCTTTAGCAAGACCTTTATTAATCCTTTGCTGCTTCTCTGTGGCATTCTTGCTTTTCATTTCCTCTTCTTCCCCTTTCCTTTTAGTAAACTTGCCATCCATCCTCCAAAGAGGGTTTTGCTTTCACAACCTTTTGGTAAATTTAGCAATTACAAGTTTCCTTTGGAATTTTAGGTCAAAATGTTTTTACTTTGTACCATATTGCTCCACTTGAGGGCAATTCCCTGTACCATTAACCGTTAGAGGATTGTAGTTACCTGGGCCCTTCATGACAGTTTTTCCTGCATTTCTAAATCTATTTTCTCTCTAAGGAGCCAAGAAGGTATCTACTTAATTGCTTTTAGCATAAAAGTTATTTGAGAGAGATTGGAGATTACTTTTATCATTACTATAAAGGCTGAAATTAAAGGAAAAGGAATCCATAATTAGGAAGTTATTAATGGAGTAAAATGAGACCTTGGTATCCCAACTGCTAATATCATCTTAAAATGCAGAAGACTTTGGGATTTGCGATTCACTGGCGATATAAACGAAACCCACAGTCAAATCTCCTTAGACCCACAATGTCCTGCTTTCCTTACTAAGGGACAATGTAAGATCCATGTAAGCAGGAGAATCAAAGTGAACTTTCAGGTAAAGAACACTGATAATGCTTTGGCTTTTATTATATTCAGAAAAGAAAACATTACCTCTATCAGAAAAAATAAAATAAATTCTAGTGAGAACCTACTCACCCTCAGGATCTCAGACTTGCTCAATTTCCCAGATTCAATCAGATCCACTTGACACTTTCCTTCCTAGCTCTTAATATAGTTTGTAGTTTTATTTGTGTTTTTGTATTTATTTAGTTAATATTTCTTCCTCTCTAAACTTAAAGGTGTATATTTTTAGTTGTCATTATAATCTAAAACCAATCATAATGATTAAGAATTAATAGGGTTTCAATAAATATTTGCTGAAATAATGAATGTTGAATACCATGAAACCAGTAATAGTTAACATTTTGAGCACTCAGCATGTGCTAGGCACTTCAAAGCACTTTGCATACACTAGCATACTTCCTCCTCTCTACCACACTGGCCATAGATTCTCTTATAACCCCCATCTCACCAATGAGGAAACAGAGGCGAGTGTAAGTGTCTGGACATTTGTCCCACAGCTTGCAAGCAGCAAAGGTGGGATTTGAGCCCAGGGAGTCTGGTTCCTGCCCCCTTGCTCCTAGCCACAATTTTATGTAGTTATTTTTGGATATTAAAAGACATGGCAATTTCTAACAGTTGGAAAAATCTCTTATTTTCAAAGGCAAATAATTCAAGTAAAAGAAAAGTATTTAAACAAACAATGCATGGTTGACTCTTTAGCCACTATTTAACAGGGAAAAAGAGAAATAATTGTTCTCATTGTGATGTGTCTGGCGTCAGGTTAAACGCTTACAGAGTATCACATTGAATCCTCATGTTGGTGAGGGCCAAGCTTGCTAAAGTAACTTGCAGACAGACGCTTGTTCTAGAAAGCAAAACCACGAAAAACGTGCGAGTGTTCAATGATCCTCATATCAAAGGGCTCAAGACCATCTCTCAAAATTACATTCCAATAATTTTGAATATAGAGGGAGAGGGAATAGAAACAACGTGGTAAAACGGAGGGAAACAGTGAAATACTGGAAAAGCCACTGACAAGACCACAAAATGAAGTCACTGAAAAATGGGGGGAAAAAAAGAAAAGAAAAGAGAGACCGTGAAATAGCAGCAGAGAGAGAATCCGAAGCTTACACAGGTAGTGGACCTCATTAGCAAGATCTTCTCATTTTTTCTAATAATGTTCTGCAGTTCAGGCATGAGAAGGGAAAACACAGCTGTTGGACTGAGTATTCTTGACAACAGCAGCATGGAAAACAGTCAAGTATAACCTACTGGATTTGCTCATTCTGAAAACAAGATATATTTTTTGAAAAAAAATTCTGTTCTGGTTATTGTCAAATTCCCATCCATATGGTGTTTATTTCCACTTTAAGCAAATTTTGAAAAAATACGTTATCTTAGTTTCTAAATCTAGAATAAGATCATTCATTGATCTTGGGTGGTTTTGAAAGAAGACAGATCTCCCATTTTCAGCAGAAAAGCTATAACTTACTGAAACAAGGTTCATGCTAGAGTTTATTTCCTTTTTCATTTTGTATGTATACCACAAGCTGGTAATTCAAGTAGAAAATAAGTGTATTCTCCTACTTCATTCTTATTAAACCCTTTAACATTTCAACTTAAATAAATGGATAATATTTTCTTTAAGAGTTAGGAAGATAATCGTAAAATAAACTTTTACCAAACACTGTAAATGGCTGTTATTAAATCAATCTTTTGACTTATTCTATAAAATGCTCAAAAAGTTAATATAATAATCACTGTAGTAGGTTAAAAGGGTCATTTTCTTTTGGAATTTGATATTAACAATTAATTTAAATACTATATATTGCAAACAATAATATCTTGTTATTTAAATTTTTTTTTTTTTTTAAGGAAGATCAGCCCTGAGCTAACTACTGCCAGTCCTCCTCTTTTTGCTGAGGAAGACTGGCCCTGAGCTAACATCCGTGCCCATCTTCCTCTACTTTATATGTGGGACGCCCACCACAATATGGCTTTTTGCCAATTAGTGCCATGTCTGCACCTGGGATTCGAACCAGCAAACCCTGGGCCACTGAGAAGAGGAACAAAAAATGAGGTCTCGAAGATGGAAGAGCCTCAACCAGCCTGTGTTCCTCAATGACTAAATGGAGCAGAGCTGCTACGGACACTCCTTCACCCATCCCACAAACAGAATGAAGAAGGAATTTTCTATTGTTTTGCTTATCACATACATTTGAGTCTATTAGTGCAGTAGTTGGCCTAGCCTAAATAATATAGTTTTTAAAGGGGTACAGCCATGGGCCGCATAACAACATTTCAGTCAACGACAGACCGCATATACGACAGTGGTCCCATAAGATTAGCACCGTAGAGCCTAGGCGTGTAGTAGGTTATACCATCTGCGTGTGTGAGGTACACTCTAAGATGTTCGCACAATGACGCAATCACTATATGAAGCGTTTCTCAGGATGTATCCCCATCTTTAAGCAACACATGCGTATATAATTAAAACGATAAATACGTCAAAACCTTTCTTTTTAAATAAGGTGATATTTTACAGCTTTCTTACTCCTGGATGATCAGGCTAATGATTGTAAAATGCTTTGAGATATGCCACAGTGATGAGCAGTGGTCTCTGGAGAGACCCCTGGATTTATATTCTAGTCCTGTCACTTGCTTTGGACAATTTATTAACCAGGAATAAGCCTCAATTTCTTCATCTATATAATGATAATTATGGTACTCCTTAATTGATAGGGTTGCTGTGGGAATTGAGATGATATTGGGTCTAATTCATATTATGCAATCAATATTTACAGCTAATATTATTCTTACTATGTTGATGAAAAATATATCAACATGTTTTATTAACAGAATCAGTTTGCAAAGTAAACCAACTTTAAAAACTTATGATATAAAATTTCATTTTCCAATAGAAGTTGATTCTACATTCAGATAATTTTCCCCCCACCTTTTTGTCTAAAGACAGAATGATATCACCAAACATATTTCTTTGTGACAGAGACATAGGGAAGTTGATTACATCAACAGGTAGATAAAAATGCATGGGATACTGAACTTGCTCAGTCTGAGTCAAGGCATTTTCATTATCTCTGTAAATTATTCACCCTAAGATTGTTTGCCACTGTTGTTCATTGTTGAATCTGGGCAATAGGTATATAGGGTTCCTTCAATCATTATCTCTACTGTTGAATACTTGAAATTTACCATAATAAAAACATTTAAAAAATAAAACTGTCTTTATAGCTTTTATATTCTTTTGAAGCACTGGATCTATTAGTCATGATGAGGAAAGGCAGCAAGCTGTACAGGCGAGGTCTTCCCACCACCAGCTATACTCGACAACAGGAAGAGAAACCACTAAAGGGATTTACCACAGAAAATTTACAAGGGGATGTATAAACATACCACAGAGATCAAGTTGTAAAAACAAGCTGACACACATAGCTGAAAGAACAACATTAAGCAATTATAACAACTAACAAGTATTGAGTACTTATCATTTCTCAGGCATCCTTTTGCACGTCATTCACGAAGTGCCTGATTTCACCCCCAAACCAAACCTATGCTGTACGTACCAAAATCATCCACATTCCACAGGAAAGGAAATGGATGGATGGAGAAGTTACAGGGCTTATTCAAGGCGAGGGAGTTTGTACTCTGATTCTAGAACTAGAGTTTACACTCCTAACCATAACAATAGCTAAATACCCTATCAGTCCATGTAATGGTTTTATTTAGAAATGTGTTGGAAATGCATAAAAAACTATCACAACTTAATAAGAAGCAGAGAAACAACTCAATGAAAAAATGGTCAAAGGGAACCTTTGTACACTGTTGGTGGTTAAAATGATACCACTGCTACGGAAAACAGTATGTTAGTTCTCAAAAAATTAAAGAATAGAACTAGCAATCCCAGTTATGGGTATATATCAAAAAGAATAGAAAACAGGGTCTCAAATAGACATTTGCACACTCATCTTCACAGCAGCATTATTCACAATAGCCGAGAAATGGAAGTAACTCAGATGTTCATCACGAGATGAATGGATAAACAAAACGTAGTAAAAACATATGATGGAATATTATTCAACCTTAAAAAGGAAGGATACTGAGACATACTACAACATGGATGGTCCTTGAGGACATTATACTAAGTGAAATAAGCCAGTCACAAAAAAAAAATACTGTACGATTCCACTTATACGAGGTATGTAAAGCAGTCATATTCATAGAAACAGAAAGCAGGGTGCTGGTTACCAGGGGCTGGTGAGAGAGGGACACGGGGAGCTGGGATTTAATGGGTATAGAGTTTCAGTTTTGTAAGATGAAAAGTTCTGGAGGTCTGTTGCCTAGCAATGAAACTATACTTAACTCTATTGAACCGTACACTTAAAAATGGTCAAGAGGGCAAATTTTATGTTTTTTACCACAATTAAAAACGGCCAAAAGATCTAAACAGACATTTCTCCAAAGAAGATAAATAAAAGGTTAATAAGCATGAGAAGATGCTCAACATCGTTAACCACCAGGGATATACAAATTAAAGCCACAATGAGATAGTACCCCATACCTATCAGAATGATCATAACCAAAAATCAAACAACAAGAATTGTTGAGGATGTGGAGAATTTGGAATCCTCATACACTGCTATTGGGAATGTAAAACGTTGCAGACACTTTGAAACTCATTCTGGAAGTTCCTCCAAAAAGTTAAACATACAGTTACCACACAATCCAGCAATTCCTCCCCTAGGTGCACACTCAAGTTATGAAAACATATGTTCACACAAAAATTTGTACAAAAATGTTTACAGTACCATTATATATACTAGCCAAAGGTGGAAACAATCCAGACATCCATAAACAAATTAATGGATAAATAAAATGTTATATATCCATACAAGAGAATATTATTCAGCAATAAAGAGAAATGAACTACTTATATATGCTACATCATAGATGAACCTGAAAACATTAAGCTAAGTGAAAGAAGCCGGTCACAAAGGACAACATATTGTATTATTCCATTTGTATGAAATGTCCAGAAAATGCAACTCTATAAAGACAGATGGTAGATTAGTGGCTGCCTAGGGAAAGAAGGACGGTGGGGGGCATGAGGGCAGTTGGGGGGTGATTAAGGAGTATTTATATATAGAGAGAGAGATTGAGAGAGACAGCACAAACAAAAAATACTGGCAATGATTTGCAAATATTTTCTCCCAGTTGGTGGTTTGTCTTTCATACACTGCTGGTGGGAAGGCAAACTGGTGCAGCCACTATGGAAAACAGGATGGAGATTTCTCAAAAAATTAGAACTAGAATTACCATGTAACACAGTTATCTCACAACTGGGTATTTATCCAAAGAACATGAAATCAACAATTCAAAGAGACTAATGCACCCCTATGTTCACTGTAGCATTATTTACAATAGCCAAGATATGGAGGCAACCCACATGCCCATCAACAGATGAATGAATAAAGAAGATGTAGTATATAAATACAATGGAATACTACCCAGTCATAAAAAAGACAGAATTGTGCCATTTGCAACAACATGGATGGACCTCAGTATGCTAAGAGAAATAATCCAGACAGAGAAAGACAAACACTGCCTGATTTCACTCATATGTGGAAGATAAACATATGGATAAGGAGAATGGATTAGAGGTTACCAGAGGGGAAGGCGTTGGAGGAGGGTAAAAGGGGTAAAGAGGCACATATGTATGGTGACCGATAAAATCTAGACCATTGGTGGTGAATATGATGCAATCTATACAGAAAATGATATATAATCAGGTACACCTGAAATTTACCCAATGTTATAAGCCAATATGAATAATTTTAAAAAGTTATACTGGTAATGTTCCTTGTTAGTATGCAAGTTTTCTTCTCTGTTTCTAGATGTTCCAAAGCCTATTAAAATTATTCTATGTCAGCACCACCACTCCTTTGAAGATTATATTTGAGAACTATAAGTTTTGACAGTGTAATCACTCATCATCTCCTTTCAGGGCCAAAAAGCACAAAGTCCAGCAAATACTGAATGCACGACTTTCTTTAATGCTTCTAGAGAGCATTAGTATTCTATGTATTTCAACATGCCTTAGACTCTAAGACCATGGTGGTCAAAATGTTTCCTGATTATATAACTCAATATAAGTGTTCAGTTTTTCAGTTTCCTGGGTAAGAGGTTGTATGCATGTAAACAGTTTATTCAAAATGATATTATATCGAAAGAAAATGCCCAGAAGTGCTACCTCTTACTTTGCACTTACTCGGCACTTTATGATCTGGAATATATTTGAATATATTTACCTAATGTTATATTCCCAAATGGTACTTAGTAAACCAAGCAAAAAGTAAGGGAATTTTTTTTCATTTATTTTCATCGCCACTCCCACATGACTTCAAACTGCCAAAGAGATTTTCAAAGTGTCTGTACAACCCAAGGTCTCAAGACAAAATACAACTGGACTTCCTAAATCCTGGAAATCCACACTCTAGCTGGAAAAATGGAATAATGAGCACCTAGATATACTCTTATACATAACACTTAGATACACACGCCGAATTCCAGGAGTGTCAGCTATTCAGCATTCACACTATCTGCGTAGCCATTTAAGAAAGTGGAAAAATCAATGCCCTAAAAAACATAAACACATTTCCAATAGTTCCTTACTTAAACAAAACACTGACCCAAATTCAGAATAAAACAGGAGGTATAGTTAACCGAACTATTTTTCTTCTTCTTTTAGGTTTTAAATGACACAGAACCACCTTGCTTTCTTCACATTTAGCAAAAGTCTGTAATTCCCTTTCATGGTTTTTCTAGCTTATGGCTATTACCCACCAAGAATGAAAACATGTATGGATCATCA
This sequence comes from Equus przewalskii, assembly GCF_037783145.1. Taxonomy (NCBI): domain Eukaryota; kingdom Metazoa; phylum Chordata; class Mammalia; order Perissodactyla; family Equidae; genus Equus; species Equus przewalskii. Next base: position 4,042,214 of record NC_091838.1, read on the forward strand.
TACTAACTTAAAATTTAGAACACTCTCCTCATTATCTGTGGCTTTAAATGATATCCTACAAAAATAGACTAGTATATTCAAGGAAATAATTTTATTCTCTTATTAAAACTTTAATATCAAAGTCATCTCTAAAACTATAACCCAAAGGAAATGAGTCTTTCTGAGGGGAATTTAAAATACGAAAGAGCATGTAGTTTCCAGACATAAGTCTTGGATATAATATTGGCAGCAGCTACGTCACTACCAACACAAGACGGGGGTCAAACAGTTCTGTTTCTTAAAGCCAAGATCGTCAGGCTGAGAATAGTGTTGATTCCTTTATGGAGTTTTAACTAGGGCAGTGGGCACATGATAGCGGGTCTTGTTTCAGTTAACTGGTAGGCAGTTGATCATGCATTTTAAAAGTATTTTAGAGAAGCCCTGAAAATTACCTTTATTTCTGGAAAATCTTTATTACCAGTAAGTATTCTATATATTGAAATTTAAGTCATGGATTCAGGACACAACCAACAACAAAGGATATTAACGAACAGGTTTCATATTCTACTCCCAATGGAGTTCCTACAGTGAGTCAACCACAAATGAATAAAGTTAGGTTGAGCTCACCTTGTCTATCTTAGGCAGCATGTTTACATGGTGATGTTTTTGTGAGTGGGGATGAGTCATTATTATGTCATTATTTATTGTCTATTTCTCTATAGGAACATCAATTTAGTATAAATAAAACAAAATAAAAGCCATATTTTTTGACAGTCAACAAAACCCTCTGCCAAATCTGATGTGAAAAAGCAAAAATGAAAAAGTGAGTGACATTTTTCTCAAGTTGCCTATGCCTTTGGAGATTATTCGAGTTTATGTTCCAGAGTGAGATTACATAAGGGCCATCAAAGAAGTAGAAAGATCCCCGAGTTTAAGTGAAGTGAGAGCTTACAAGCGACTTCACAAAGGAGATGAGATCTGAGCCAAGCCTTTAAGAACAAACAGGACTTCCAACAGGGTAACTGGGAGAGGTGCTGGAGACAGAGAGTGTGTGAACAAACTGAGAAAGGAAAGTCTTAATCAGAAAAGCAATTGGTTTCACTGCAGTGCTTTGCAAACTGCAAGAAGATGACCCATTTCAATAGTTCTCAAAAAGGCTGCTATTTACCTCTTGCATGAGAAGATTTTTCCAGCTACAGCACGAGATTTAAGATCCCGACTTCTGGCTACTAAATGCGAGTAGCAAGGCCCCCTTTATTCCTTCGGTTATGGAGAAAACCCCAAATTCCCTCAGATGTTTTCAAATGCCCCCTAGTGGTGAGTAAGCTTTCCCCACATCCAATCATTGAGTCAAGAATTCAATGAAATTCATTTCTTAATAGAATAGAAAAAAGAAAGCACACCAAGTGCATTAAAATAGAAAGCAATACCCAGAAATGAACGGCCTAGTCATAACTGACTGCTGACCTCTTGAATTTTAGAACTGACAGGGCTCTGATGAAGCACAGTCTCGGGCATTCTCGAATTTCATATTTTATCAGCACATCCCCTGAAAAAAAGCTTATAAATCACACACTCTGCTTCGTGCAAAATTAAAGACCACAGAACTGAAATAACATCAAATTAAAGATGTCTGCAGCAACTAAAATGAGGAGCTATTAGATTTTTTGAGAAGGGACAACTTAATCAAATATAAATTATCCTGAAAAATTGTGTTAATTCATAGAAAAATATATTTCCTCCTTAAATAACCAAGAAAGTGCAAACTTTCCCCTACCTTTCTTTGTTAGTTGACACCTGGGCAATGAAAATCCCTTAAATGGACTTCCACACCAAAGAAACTGTTGGTACCTAGGAAGCTAATCCATAGCTTTTTCATAGAGGATTTAAGCACCTTGTTTGTCTTTAAATTTTTACGTGTAGAATTTTCCTACACTTCGTCCCATGTCCCTTAAAAATGACCCATGTCTGCCTTACACCATGGCTGAGACAATCACCTACGAAATACGCCATAGTTCCCTTCATTAGCTGCCATCAATCTCATATTCATGGCCACAAGACAACCCGTGTTGCAGACTAGATCATAACACATTTTTCGAGCTCCTTCAATTTATGTGCCCTCCTCTGAATTCAAATTTTCCTTTGGCTTTTGAGTCTCAACATTCCTCTGATTTCACTCTCCCCCAGGCTCAGATCCTGTCCTAAGAACAGATAAACTATATGACTGGGCTAACCACGGGGTAGGACCTTGCCATGAAAGGGTAATGGGAATGTAGTTCTCTGCATATTTACATTTCCTGATAAAACCTGAATAAGACTGAAATGAAGAGAGGAATAATTATGCATATAAATGAAGGTGTCTGAAAGCAGTGTGACTATGTGTAGAGTTTAAAACCAGAGGGCTGAAAGCTGAATGCAGCATACAAATATGGATGGGTTGCCCACTGCAGAGTTTAAGTGTAAATGCATTTCAATTGTGGACAACTTGCTGCAGTCCCCATCATTCCACATTGCATTATACTGAGCAACTTTACAAATCAATATTCTTGTGCCTGTTTGAATTTGCAATCTCTGGCAGAGTATTTAAGAGCATGGACTTTGATGTCAGACAGACTGATTCAAGACTGTTCTGCAAGCCACTTTGTAGCTAAAAGTTGGGATACTGACAGAAATTCTATCCTAGAGTTATTGTGAGCACTAACTGAGATAATGCATAGAAAGTATTTAGCATACACTCTAGCCTATAGTTATCAATAAACGTTAGTTCTTCTTCTTTAGTAAATGAAATGCCCTGCTGCTAATGAAACTTTGATAGAGCAGAGAACATGAATAAAATGCTTGGCCTAAACACAGCACCACCTGGGCATAATCTCACGAACATAATTTCATGTTCGCTGCTTTAACGGAAACTGACGTTAGGGAAGGGAGTTGCCCCAGATGACAGAACTATAATAAGATTTCCTTGGATTGGTTTTTAAATGTGCTACATTGCACTAAACCAATTCTGCCCATTAGTTCCACAGCAATGTAGTTTTCAACCATGTGTTCCATATATCATTTTTTTTCAGGTATGTAACGCCACGAGCTAAGTGTTTAAAAAATTAAAATTAAGACACAGAATCCAAGGGAGAGATGACTACCTTATAACCTCATTTTATCTAAGAGAAACACATAAGCTAAAAATGTTTTGTTGTTGGGTATATAATACCTGAAAAGTAATAGAGATTAATAATGCCTTGGCAAGGTTAAGTAAAAAAGGGAAACTTTACCTTGTAAAATCAAAAACTGCTCTGTTGACTGAGAAGTGGATTAGAATGTTCACAGTGCGTGGGGACCGCGGAGTCTGTAAAGTCTGATTTATACTGCAGCCATCATAATGCCTCCCTACTTCAGAATGACAAATAGTACCCAGCTGAAATCGCAACAGCAGCCCCAGAGCATTAACAGCAAATGTCTTCCATCTTAATAGCTGAGTCTGTGCCATTCCGTACACTTAAAATTCTGAGCATTTAACACTTCTTGTTGCATCTAAATCCAGATACAAAAACCTTCAAATCAAACTATTTACCTCAACTGAAATCTGCCTTGAATAATTCATAAGAAGGAAGAAAGATGGCAGGGATGAAAGCAAGAGAGAGTTTTAATGAACTCTGGAGTTTCAAAAATAATGGCCCAGAAGCTATTACAGCTCCCCCTCTCACCCTATAAAAAGAAAGTCTGTCTCTCTAACACTTAATACTCCCAGAAAACAGGAGGAGCCGTACAGGGTTCAGCTTTCTGCTTGTCTGCGGCTGACATACAAACACCACCACTCAGATTATCACCAGGAGAGGCTCTTTCATGAATGTGTGACAGTCAAGGATGCGTCTGAAATATTCACATTCAAAGGTTTTATTCTGATGTCGTTTCCTAAAATTTCAGTGGCATCTGGAGACTCAGTTTAAAAGATGCTATGACAATCGATAAATGTAATGGCTCTGGCCTAGGTGACACCAGCACCTGTGTTTATATGGCTTAGCCACCCCTGAAGATGTGGTTGGCGTGACAGGTGGAGTTAGCAGCTATCCTACCTATATTTCCCTGGAAATAACGAAAAGGTTTCACATTCTGCTCTAATACGTAAGATCTCTGCAGTGATTCATCTGGTGAATGAACCTAGGATTTTTATTAAATTACCAAAATAGAGGCCATCTGGAGTGTTCTTGCCATGTAGGTCTGTATCAGTTTCCTATTGCAGCTGTAAAAAATTACCACAAACTTAGAGACTTAAAACAACTCAAATTTAATTCTCTACCATTCTGGAAATCAGAAGTCCAAAATGAGTCTGATGGGACTAAAATTAACGTACAGGCAGGGCTGCATTCCTTCTGGAGGCTCTGAGCAGAATCTGTCTCCTTGCCTTTTCCTGCTCCTAGAGGCTGCCCACATTCCTTGGCTGGAGCCCCTTCTTCCGTGTCCAAAGGATATCCAACCTCTGCTTCCTCATCCCATCTTCTTTTGCTTTTGATCTTGCTTCCATCTTATAAGGACCCTGTGATTACACTGGCCCAACTAGATAATCCAGGACTAGCTTCCCATCTCAAGATACTTAACTTAATCACGTCAGCAAGGGCTCTTTGCCACATAAGGTAACCTAGGCACAGGTGCTAGCCATGAGGACATGAACACCTTTGGGGATCATTATTCTGTCCACAACAAGGTTGTAATAACTAAGTTAACTGACAAATAGAAACATATTTACACATTAGATATTAGACTCTGCATGGCTTGATTACAAACACACATGGAAAGCAATCTTAGTAACTGTAATGTGACCAATTATTTTCAAAGTAATACTCTATAAAAACGTATTTCACAAAACTTTAAAAAGCTTACTGAGAAACTTTTAAAATACATAAATTTCCGGGGCCGGCCTGCTGGCACAATGGTTAAGTTCACATGCTCCACTTCAGTGGTCTGGGGTTTGTGGGTTCAGTTCCTGGGCATAGACCTACATACCACTCATCAAGCCATGCTTTGGCAGCCTCCCACATAGAAAATAGAGGAAGATTGGCACAGATGTTAGCTCAGGGACAATCTTTCTCACCATAAAATTAATTAATTAAATAAAATTTATAAATTTCTGAGTTGCTACTCTCTGTTAATTAAGATTAACTGGACATTTCAAATATAGGTAAGATCAAATATCGATATCAAAGAAAGTTTCATTAATTCTTTTTTTTTAATATGTCTCTCATTTCCCCTTCTGGTCTGCAAGAGTTTGGATACCTAGTATCTAGAACAAAAATAAGTGCTTTTTAATGTTTATCAAATGAATGAATAAATAAATGAATGAGGAAATGAATGAAACTATTTTGGATGGCTATATGTTAAAAGATGAAAATCTACTTTTATTTTTCCAGACTTTTTAAAGCAAAATAACATTGCTGGTTGAAATGTTAAATGCAGACCTGAAATTCAACCAATTTTTAATGACTATATAAAGGCTTTTTTAGACAAGTCTCATTTCACATATATGCTAGTAATTTTAAAAGAAGCCCTTAATAAAACAAATCAATCATCTGAAAGAGAAATTTTCAAATAAAAATGATACTTAGATATTATTCTTCCTTCAAGTTAATTCAAAAGCAGCATGGTCTAGGCTCTATTGTGGACACATAGGAAAAATTCAAGCATGTTTCTAACAATTAGATGAATTTGTGAACAGTCAGTACACTGTTTGCAAAAATTATTATCAAAGCACAAGGAAATATTTTAATTGATAAGTAATCTATGTACAACAGAGCAATATATTCTATAAAATGAATATATTTAAAGCTTTTAAAAAATGCTTTGACATTTAAAACTGTTTAAGCAATTTCCAAATTAATATGTGACCATCTTAAGAGTTGCATGCTTACCTTAGAAGCAAAAACGTTTTAACAAATGGCCTATAAATTAAGATTAGTATACTTAAACTTACACACCTGGGAAAGGATGTATGCAGTAGCTTCCTTACAGGTATACTTACTTTTTAAAGTATTTCACCCTTGATAATTCTCATGCTAGGAATTTCTACTAAGAACAGAGTTTTCATTTCACAATCAATTTCAAAAAGGAAAGAGAATGCATTTAAATAAAATAGTTTACCCTCATAAGAATGTTCTCCGTTACTAGATTCTACCTCAGATATTATAAGTACATAAAATTTTGCTGATGTTTCTAAGAAATACTGGTGATCATGTTAATATTTGTAATATGTTAAATGTTATTCAATAGAGAAATTTAAACTATCATTGATTTGAGTTTCTATTTTAATCTGAAGAAAAGTACAAGTGCTGATGGTGCATATTATTTCACTTACAGATTATATGGAAGATTTTTTAGAAGTAATTATATTAGCATTTCTTCTTACAAAAAGAAAACAAATATAATATTTGACCACAAGAATCCTCAAGTATTTTTAAAGATACATTCCAAGTTACTGAAAATAACTCCATTCCAAAATTTCTTAACAAAATACATAGAAAAATTATTTTAAAATATTTTTACTCTATCTTTTTATCAGAAATGGAGCAGTGGTTGCAGTGGACATAGAAGTCCTTAAATGTGACAACAAAGAAAAACAGAGTTCAAATCCTCACTCCGTGCATGTATATGTGTATGTACATCAAAGACATTTTTAAAAATCATTATACAAAATACTAATATTCCAATAGAAAAAAGTGGGTTTATGATAACTGTCTAAAAGAATATGCATTAAATGTGGACAGCGGTTATCCTTGGATTATGATGATTTTCATTTTCTTCTTTATACCTTGGGTGTTTTGCCAGAAACATGTATTACTTTAAGAAGCAGAACTAAATAAAGCTGATCTTTCCCTTAAAAATATATTCTGTGCTTAATCTGTGGGCCAAAGTAAAAATGAACTTAGTTTCATTATGTTTTCTAAAGAGAACAATGAGAAAATGCTATGTCTTATTTTTAAAAAATAGCACTTTTTATTTGTGAACTTGTAAGACTCATTCACTTAAGAAATAAATATTTAGACTTACTTTTATCATTTTCGTGCAAATCCTTTGCACATAGTATTGAATATCAAAGAAAGTATTTTATTAATTAAGTCATGAAAATCCATAGTCAAAACATTTATAGACTTGTCTTCAGTGAATATGCATCATATTTATATCTGGTAAAGATTTTATTGTAGCATATTGATAAACACTGCATATTTATAACTAAAAGAAAAAATCTATCTGAGCAAGCTGTGAAACACTTTTACTTAGTGACATATTTATTCAAAAGACAAGAAATATCTCTTTCTTCATAGAAGGGACTAAATTACACTTTGACCTCAAGGACTGCTTTTAGGCTTGTATTAATTTTTAGCAGTGAGAGAAATGGGGATTTTTACTGTAAGTATCCTGATTATATTATTGCTAAGTCATCTGACTTATGTAAAATGAAATATATAAAAGAACTATGATATTGCAAAACTGTTGTTACTTTGCTCGGTTTCAGTTTCATGCCTATTCTGATGAATCTCTACGAAAGTAAGGAAGGAGTTAAATAATATTAACAACCCCCAATTAGACCCTTTGTAAACAACTATCATTTTCAAGAAGAACATTCATGAATATCATTGTGCTAGTTAAAATCTAACTACTTAAAATTGTTCTATAATTATAGGCTATCCATGCCACAAATAATGATCTACTTGTCTATTTACCTCTTTATTTAATATTAGTCCCTTTTGTGTAGATTAAACTATACTTGAAATTTATTACTCAGTTTTGTATGATGACTTACAATTGGATTATAATCTAACAAGTATGTCAAGAGAAAAGTGATCTGCAGGCTTGAAATCACGTTATATAAGGAACATTTGCAGAAACGGGAGAAGCCTGGAATGTGCAGGGGACAGGAAAAAATGAAGGCAACACATATGCTGTCTTCTGAGGTAAATTAAAGGCAGGGCTAGCATTTGAAAGTGAATATGACTTGATTAGTAAGCCTCAAGTTTTTCAACTATGTTCAACAAGAAGTTTCAGAGAGCTAGATTTCAGGTCAGGAATAAAATCTGTACAAGGATAATAACAAAAAATAATTAACATTTATTGAATGCTTACTATTTGCCAGGTACCATGCTCAGAGTTTTGTGTTTAATTTTTGTAGCAACATTATCAGGTATGCACCATATTATGGTGAGGGAATTGATGCTTAAAGAGTTTAGTAAATTCTCAGACCTATGGCTAGTAAGTGGTAGGACCACAAGTTAAACAAAAGGAGTTTGATTACAAAGCCCCCACTCTTACACAATACTCTGTAAAATGAAAGAATTCGAGCATTTGCTAGATGGCTTCTCCATGGATTAAGTCTGAATAGTTGGTTGAATCAATTAGACTTCTCACGGTAAGGAGATTTTAAGATGCCTGCGGATGATCCTCGCCTCCTGGTATTGATGTCCCTGTTAATTCCTTTCTCTTGAGTAACTTGTTTCTAATAAAGAGCAGGTGGCAATGTTGAGGGACTGTCATTTCTATGATTGTGTTATGAAAGATTGGGACTCCATTTTCCTTGCTGACTCTCTCTATTGCTCAGTCTGCGCTCTGATGAACGGGTCATATGGGAGACAGTAACTTGCTGAGGAACTGAGAGCAGTTTCCAGTCAACAGTCAGCAAGGAACTGAGGCAGTGGGTCCAACAGCACTCAAGGTACTGAATTCTGCCAACAACCACATTAGTGAGTTTGGATGCAGGTCCTTTACCGGTTGAGCTTTCAGATCAACCTCAGGCCTGGCTGACATTTGACTGCAGCCCTGCAAGACATCCTGAGAGGGAAAGACCCAGGGAAGCAGCATGTGGATTTCTGACTCACAGAAACTGCAAGGTGATAAATGTCTGTTGTTTTAAGCCACTAAATATTGGGGTAATTTGTTACACAGCAATAGACAACTAACACAATTCTCCAAGGCAAGGACTATGCTTTATTCGACTTCACGTATCCAGCAACTAGCACACAGAAAGCAGCTTATTAATGCCAGTTGACTAAGCGAAGAGTGAATGAAGGAAGGACAGATCAGACTAAATGATCTTTAAGATAATTTAAAATTGGAGATTTTATTATTCTATGTAGAGCATAATTAAAGAAGACTGCTTACCATGGTACTATCCACTTCATCAGAATAAAAAATGTTACAAGTAAAAGAGGCTAAACTCAGTAACAAAGGTTTTTCTTCTCCTCCACACTCATATGTTCATGGAAATATAAGGTAGGCACAAAAGGTTCACCCATTGTAAGTATACCATCTGATAAATTTTGGAACTGAGACATATTCCTGTAACCACCACCGTAGAGAGCATTTCCACCTCCTGAAAAAGTTTCCTTTGCACTTCAGCCTCTTCCTATATTATCTATATTATCTATAAGATATATCTTATAGATATATAAGATATTGTCTATAAGATATATCTATAAGATATAACCTATAATATCTATATTATCTATATTATCTATAAGAAAAGGATTAAACATTTCCAATGGCATCTTTACTAAATGATCTTTAATAAATTAATCTGAAACAGAGGACAGTTTCCAAAATTCCTCAAACATCCCTGGGATTTATCCAGATTTTTTCCCTCTGAACATTGAGAGAAAAATAACTATTGTACTATATTGTGCTATCCTGCAGTGGCCATCCATCAGCACATTTTTAATTGAAAAGGTGAAAGAAAGTTGAGGCTATAGTGAAGCAGAAAAGAATTTTACATTTAAGGTTAGAATTCTCTAGATTTTGCTAACACTTGGCTCATTAAATTGGTTCTTACTGATTAAATGTTCAACTCTGACACAATCAGCTTGTTTTCAAAAGCCTGGGATTTCTCCTAGTTGCGTGTAAGACACATGTTGTCACCCAATAAAAATGCTAAAAACATTTTCTTTCACGTCAGGGTTGACAATGGATAGATGACCAACACGGAGAGCTACACAATGAAAGCGCTCAACAAAACTCGACAGTAGTCCCTGTTTGCTAGGAGGAGCTGCATCAGCTGACTTCGAACTCCTGGAGCCTCTCACTTAACAAATATTTATTGGACTCTCACAAGGAGCTAGGCACCGCACTGGCTATATCAAGCGTTTCTTCACTTACGGGGGGAAAAGACTAATAGTTACCAGCACAAATGCAGGAGTCAATTACATAGATAAGCCTTGATGTGCCTACAGCATCAAAGCTCCACTTTACGTTGTAAGGATCTAAAATAAATCCAAGAGCACCACTGTTGTCTATCTCAACCTGCAGGTGCCCTCCGCCAGCCACTAACACTTGCACAATTGCATCCTGAGAGAAACGGTCCAGTGAACCGAAGAGCCAGTTTGGGATGAGACTAACCTAGATGCAAATCAGGTTCCGACTTTTACTAACTAAGTTTGGTGGCCATAGAAAAATAACCTACCTTCTAGCGTCATGGTTTGTTCAGATGTAAATGAGGGCTTTATATATAACAAGACGCGAGGCATGGCTCTTCCTGTTCCTTCAAACATTCCAGCTAAAGCCCTAAATTGAGAACAATAAGAGAGAAAATTCTAAGGAGCAGCTGTGAGCCACCTCTCCTAGGGGTTCCTAACGAGCAGCCACGCAGGCTGCCAACCGAACACCTCACCCAGCCTGTCAAAGCAGCATTCCAGGGGCACCGAGGGACGGTCATCAAGGCAAGGAGATGCTAGCCATGAGGGGTTGTGGTTCATGCCCTCTCCCTCGCACACGATCCACATACATATCCAAGGGATTCAGCTCCAAGAGATCTAAGAGTAATGAATGGGGCACTTCTGAAACAGCAGACTGGTGTCTCAATTCTGACCACAGGCTTGCTGAGCTCCGGAAACGTGCCAGCGAATCTTGGCATGACCCTTGTGATGAGAAGATTCTGGAACAAGCTGACAAGTGGCCCCTAAAGATTGGGGGAACATAAGAACATTGAGATGAGTGCCCCTTTCCCTCCTGGAGAGTTCACAAAGCAGGATGCTGGCTGGAGCAGTCTATACACGCAGAGCAGGAGAGAGGACAGCAGACAGGCAGACCTACATCCCATTACTTGGCATGACAAGAATGCCTACCTGACCTATGGGCTCAGGGCATCCCACAGAAAGTACTTTGCTATCTTTATGGGATCCTACTGAATAGAACTACTTGCCAAAGGAAGAGAATCCCAGAAGAAGGGGGTTGTGGGATTGGCTACTGTGTGCTGGAGCTGGGCGACAGCCAGAAGGCGTATGTCACTTGTCAGAGATGAGTTCCCAAACAGTGATGGGATGCGGGAGAAGGCAGGGCTCTAAGGAGCCCACCAGTACACTCCACAAGGCAGCCAGCTCCTGCCAATGACACAGGTAGCGATTTCTGTCAGAGACTAGAAAAACACCAGTCAAGTCAAAAACTATCCCGAAGTGCACAACTAGAGTTACTGTCAGGCCTGAACCGAGGGGAAGGCAGATGTTCTGAATTTTGTTTGGATTAAGGACAGCCTGGAAGTTTTAATAACTGAAAATAAATGTTAATCAGTGGAATTAAATTGTGTTTATAAGCAAGGGTCTGAAAAACCATGGCCTCTGTGTAACATGTATCAATTGGAAGGGTCAGAAGATTTGATAACACGGTAGGAAAAAAAAAAAGTAAAAGTGCTTTCTGCTTATATGGGCTTTGGGTTCAGGCCATTGAATAAAATCATTACACAAGGATTACAGGTAATACACGGTAAATGCCCCCCATAGCACCTGGCACACAGAAAAAGAGTTTAATAAATATGAGTTATTGTTAGTTTTATTACCATGTCTCTGGCACTGTTAGTTACTTTACTTATACACATCACCTCTAATCCTCCCAATAAATCTACAAGGTAGCTATTATTATATTTATTTTATAGATGAAGAAGAGGAAACAGAAAGGAAAGAGGCAGTCTCTACCCTCAGAAGCTTAAGCTAAGGGCACCAGACCAGTACGTTAATGGCACCAACAGCTCCAACAGAGACAGCACAGGATGTTGTCTGAGCCCAACTCAGACCACACGTATGCTTTCCCAAAGGATCTGGCTCCCTAAATAGGATTCAGTTATCCCAGCAAAAAAGAGGGACGTATCTGCCAAATGACAGGCCCTGTAAGAGGTTCAGAAGGGTTGAAGTACAGGCGGGAAGGAGAAAGAAGAGAAGAGAGCTGAATGGAGTGATGTAATGAAAATCCTTGTAATCCTTCTGGGTCCTTTACCCTGAAGACAACGTGGAGCTAAGAGATGAACATAAGCGACAAAGTCGTCACTGCCACACATGGATCTCGGTACAGGACCCAGAAGTATGGTATTGCAGCCCGACAGTCTCCAGTTGCAGAATCAGGAGAATCTGAGAGCTCTCTGACTCCAGTATCCTCATCCGTGATGACCATTAATATCCTCATCTTCAAAATGGAGTAAAGATAACACCTGACTCGTGGAAATATACTGAAATGCTAAGTTCACAAAGTGCTGCCTAACTCTTATACCGTGAGCTCAAACAGTGAAAACGTCAGTCAACTCTCCTCGATTTTTGTTAAAATGAACAATTAATGATGTTACCACCAATGAAATTCCTCCTCTACACTTTGACGCATGTTAGGCATCAAATAAATTTTTTTTAAATATTATTTATACTGGTCCAAAAACCTCCAGCTGGATTTCTAAATTTCTATCTCTACTATAAATTCTAACAAAGGTAAAAGTAGAAAAATATGGCAGGAAAGTCAGCGTGGATAGGGCAAAGGCTAACTGTGGAGGCTTCACTGGAAGTTCCCAGAGTGGCAACGGTAATTACAGGTTTGGAGCTTCTGGTAATTACAGCAAATTCTCCGGAGTAGCGTTTCTCTTTTCTCTATAAATCTGCAGTGACTCGGTGACCTAATCTAAGTATCAGAAAAGACCCAGCTCTGACAGGATGCCCTCTTTCCTAAGAGGATGCTCACACTTCTTCATATAACCGCCAAGAAAAAGAGAAAGAGAGAGAGTTAAAATTACCAGGGTGAAAGATAATGAGGGCATCTTGTGAGGCAGCAGGATGATACAGTGGGAACAGTGCTGTCCTCGAGTTGATTCCTTACCATGCCCTCCGAGATATGAAGCTTGCTGGACCTGGCTAACACACTCAGAGGAGGAGCGTGAATGCTTAAGCTCAGAGCCGGCCACAGACCAGCTTACTGGGTGCAGTACAGTCTGTGGGATGTCTGAGATCCAGCTAACACCAAAGGCTGGCCCTGACAGGTGCAGCTAGGAAAGCTGCAGTGCAGAGTCCAAGGGGCTTCACAATTTAGGAACTCTTTAGTCAAGTCCTGATACAAACAGGCAATCCCAAGGAGATGGCGTGTGGAAGATTCTGGGAAAGCAGTATCAAGGAATGAAGACCAAAGTTTTGCAATGGTCCAGAATAATGTGGCTATTCCTCTCAGGACCTAGGAAAATAGGAAGAAGCCCTTCAGAATGGAGGGCTGAGAGCAGACGGAGGGGGAAACAGAGTCCCTGTCCTTTTCACTCTAAAATGATCCCTTCATAGAGTAGATGAAGCAAGAATATTACCTAAGGTTCATTTTTATTCTAATTTTCTCTCTCATATGATTAGATGATTTTAAGGACCTCTTTAAAAAAAATAACGGTACATATCTAAAATTTGGCTTATCCAAAAACCCATTTATATAGCTCTTAGAAGTTGATTGAATTTAACTTCTTGCATTTAATATTCCAATCAGTGATGATTTTATTCTTTAAGAGGTTTGAAAAGCAAAATTAGTCCAGTATTGTAACAATTAAATTTGCTGAATTTTTTCCAAAAATAGCCATTTTAAGATATTTAAATAGAGCATTTGATGACTCCCATTCATGGAAAATGCTCTAATATACACCACACATCTGAAGAAGCTGACTGAAATACGTGCTCTACTTTCCTGGATGTGGGGGGCAGAAGGAGAGGTTACTCATAAAGTCTGTGCCTACCCATGGGATTCTGCTATTCTCATTGCTGTCATTATTATGTCAATGACCAAAACAAACACTGCAAGCATTGGGGGAGTACCTGACTGACGAAGGGATGGAGGAGAGGCAGACAGAGACTTCAGAAAAATTAGAGCTTTCTTTGACACAACAGCTCTTGGGTCTGGTTGGAACCAAGCCCAAATTCCAAGCTGTATTAAGTGATGAGGCTGATGGTGCTGTGTTCTCACAACACCTTCAGTGTCTGGTTTGATTCCAAGCACAGGCCAGGGCCAGTTGGTAGAGCCCACGGGTGGTACTTATCAGAGAACTCAAATTCACAGAGTCAGAAAAGATAAAGTTAGGGGAAAGGAGGATGGGATTGATAGTTAAGTTTTTATATGGTACTTTACCTGATGAAATCATTTCATTGCACTCATGTAATACAGGGAAAAGGAAGCTATAAAATGAGAGAGAGAGGAAAAAACTCTCAGAAGTACAATGGTCCTTGAAATGTGTATTAGTCTTCATCCAGAGTTCGAAGAATATCTATTATAGAAACAATATTATGCTTTCATGAAAATGCATTTGTCGTTGATTAAAATAGAGTCCTATGATAAAAATCTTGCGGGACATGCTCTACAGGAATTAGAAGAGTGACATGATAGATGAAAATTGAAAATTGTTTCAGGTTCATATAGAGGGCATTGTATAATCATAGAGATGATAGCTTGCATTTGTAAAGGATTTTAGTTTTCAAAGTGCTTTCATACCCATCATCTCTTCTGATCATTACAACAATTCTGTAAGCTAGGTAGGGCAAGAATTATCACCCCTGTTTTAAAGAAAAGGAAACTTTATATCTTTCTCAAACAGGTAATTTTGTATTTAAAATGATTGTATAACATTTCTCTCTCCTTATATCTGCACTAGCCTACTGGAGTACTTGTAGCATTTATAAAATAATTTATAGAAATGAAAGTTAGTGAAAACTAAATAAAATTTATAGGTGGAAATGTTCTAGAAGAAACAGCTGCAATTAAAGGGAATAAACTGTGTGAACATGTATGTATATCTGATACAGTAGGTGGGACAGCGCAATCATTTTACATAATATAGTGTAAGTAGCGTTATACTGAAGGCCTCTGACAGGAGGCGACACATTTTAATACTACTCTGACACCCTCAGGCACCAAGCAGTAATGAGGACACAGGGTAGAACATTTTAATTAATAACTATATGCAAAAAGGTAAAACCAAAATGTTTCAAAGTAAATGCATTTATTCACGCTAAGCATGCACTCCGTGAAGAGTGGGATTATAATGACAAATAAGATAACCTGCCGCTTACCCTCACTGAGCTTGTGGTGGGTCTACCAGCACGAAGAAAACAAACACACACCTGCAATGGGGACTTCAGACTGCCTAACATCCTTCAAAGTTACAAAGAAAAACAAGAGAGGAGATTTGATCAGTCTTTATTACAAAAGAAGCTTACAAATGTGATAACGCCCTTTGCTTCACGAAGCATAAATGGTTGATGAGTATTGCTGTTTTCCATATGGCAGCACCAGGACCATAAATGGTTCAACATTACATAAAATATGAAGATCAGTGAAATGCTTGGCATTTCAAGTTGGCGGCTGTAGGCAAGATGATTTAAAATTGAATGATAAATATTTTCATACTCATCAAATACTGTATGCTTAATATCAATTAATTTTTAAATAAAAATGAATAATTACAATCACCCTAATAAGCATATAAAATAGCCTAAAGAACTTTAAAATCTTGGTTACTCAACAGTAGAACAAATAACTTATGTTAATCTTAGTTAATTCTTTAAGTTTATATAGTAATGTTGAATTTAACTTGCAAATGTTTGATAATCCAAGCCATCATAGAACAAATCTGCTTAGTTAATGCCTTTTCTTTATGCATCAGTGTGTATTACATACAGAGTTTTGCAAGATGAAGACTTATTTGAGAATGTTAAACCGTGGAAAAAAATTAAAGACAATCTTAAGAATAACTATTTCAAAAGAGATATGTTAGTCATGTTTCAATAAAATAAACCCTCCCCGCAGTGTTTTTTTTACCCTAGTGCTGGTTTAATGTTGATAAAGAACATATATTTAATTCTTATCCCAAATGTATTTTAACTAGCACATGTTCATTTTTTGACATTCTTATATATAATTTTCCGAATCATTAGAGACAGAAAAGAAACATGTACACATCTCTAATACAAAAAAATAAACTTTTGATGATATTAACTTGGTTATATAAGTTATTTATAATTTAGAGACATTCAAATACCACATTAGACAGAGATTATATTTCTAATCATCAATGAAACTTATGTAGTCAACAGACCTTTAAGGCTTCAAAACATGATTTCTACTTTTCTCCTATGTATAAATTCATTAATATTTAGAGGGGAGAACAGCAAGAAAAAAAGCCTCAGAAATAATGATCAGGTAGACAGAAAGAAAATCAAAGAAAAACAGTGTCACAGAAACTAATGAAGAAAACTATATCAAGAAGACAGCTGGCCATGTTAGATGCATCAAGAAAATTGAGTTGAATGAAGGATGAAAACAAGTTAATTGACCTAGTAATTAGGTCACAAGTAAACTCAGTGCAGTTTGAGTACAATGGGGAGGGAGTTGAGGTCCTGAGCACCAAACCTTTTCCATCCTTTCGAAAGATTCGATGTTAATGAAGAAAACAGTGGACTCCCCAAGTGTAAATGCAGATCACAGGGAACGGGAACAGAAGCCTTTTGGAGGCAGGGAATATGGAAACAGTAGAAAAGAAGAAGTTGTAGACCAAAAATGAAACAGGATAAGTAATGGAGCAAGATCTTGAAGAAGGTGGACGGACGGTGAAACTGAGAGAACAGGTGGAAGAGTTACTGTCAAGAAGGACACCTCTTACTTTCAGTAAGGACTGTTGAAAGAAGGAAGAGATGCACATGCTCAAGTGGGGAAGACATTGAGGACAAGGTCAAACACTGAGAAATGGAGGACCTGAAACAAGTGCAAACAGTCAGACCAACAATTCCAGAGAATGCAAATGGGAATGCAAAAGATGATAACGAAATATTTCCCCAGAGCATGATTCAACATGAGAAAATCTACTAATGTAACATTTCGTTTAACAGGTTAAATAAGGAAAACCATGTAACAATCTCAACAAGAGGAAAAAATTACTGAATAAAGTACAACATCTATTGGATAAAAATATTCTTAGAAAAGAAAGGAAGTCAAATTCCTTAACTTGATAAAGAATAGCCATCAAACATGTAAAGTAAACAAAATACTTAACGAAAGCATTTAAAATGTATTCCCATAAAATTAGGAATGCAACAAAGATCCATATATCTAAGCTTCTATTAATATGAAAATTGGTAAAGAAGAGACAAAATTATTTGTAAACTATAAGTTTGCTTACACGTAAAATCCTAAAGAATCAGTAAACTAACATAGCCAATGACACTGCTGCAAAGACACTGAATGCAATATCAACCAACAAAATCGGTAACATGCCTTTATCCCAGGAATAGCTGATTTGAAAGAATAAGTGGAAAAAAACACTCTTTCACAACAGCAACAAAATAATAATGTACCCAGAATGCCCAACAAAAGATGTGCAAGCTGTTGTTTGGAAATTCATGAAATATTACTGGGGGACTTTAGCAGACCAGAAAAAGAAGGGTGTGAGGGTGTGAGGCCGTGCTGTTGGACGGAGGACACTCAAGATTGCAAATACGACTGTTGTCTCTGAATTTCTCCACAAACTGACATCAAGTTCAACCAAAATCTTAGCAAAGTTTCCCACAGAATTAGAGAAACTGACCCCAAAATTTGCAAAAGAGTAAACCGCCAAGAAGCGTTCAGACATATTTCAATTTTGAAGAAAGGAACAAAGTGACGGCTCATTGCCTAAAAGACACCAAGATTAATTTTAAAACTGGGAATAAATAAATAAACATGGCTTATTGAATTATATAGGGATGGAAAAATGGACCACTGAAATAGATTAGGATAGACAGATAGATAGATAGACAGACAGATAGATAGACAGATAGACAGATGACAGATATTTAGAAAGAGAAATACTGTTTGACAGTGGTGGCATTATAATTCAATAAAAAATGCCTTTTTAACAAATCCTGCTGGAACAAGAAGTTACCCACATGGAAAAAGGTAAAATTAGATCCTGACTACACAACGTACAGATACACACATACACAAATCATGGTGGATTAAAGACCTCGGTATAAACAGCAGAACTTTAAAATTTTAGAAGATACTCTAGGAGAATGTGACTGATGAAAAAGGATGCTTAAACACTCTCCTTGAGAGCAGAGGAAGCAGGGTCTGGGCTGTCCTGGGTCTTCTCTTTCTCTTTGGTGATTTCCCTTTACCACCTGGTCACTGGGAGGACTCCTGGCTTCTCTAACTGGGATCTGTTTCTGATGGAATCTTGTTCTACTGTATTATGACTATTAGGACCCAGAGGTCCTCTTCTTGCTGATCTGGCCTCACCTTGTCTCTTGGTGGCATTGGTGGACCATCTGATATCAACCATGTCCTCCAACAGCTGCAGCTAAAGCCGCCCAGCCCTCAGCGCTATAGCAGAGACACTTGATGCTCAGTCACAGAAGCTCTGATGCAAGTACACAGCTTCTCAATGCACACATCACGCTGCATCCCTCTCCTGCATCCCTCTAGGCCACTCTGGGATGGCTACTTTAGACCCTCTCTTCTCTTAAACATTTTGATACCACTTTTCTACTGTACTTGGGTCTCCCCATTGATACTGGCCTACCCGATGCAGATGCAGTCTTCTCTCAAGTTCATCATAGGAGACACAAGCACCTGCTGCCGTTGGCATTTCCCTAACCCCCTTCCACTTCCAGGATTTTAAATAGGAAGAGACACGTGCTTGGCAGTTTGCTTCTCTTTTCCTGTACTCTAAAGGAGCAAAATGAACAGGCTTTC
This sequence comes from Equus przewalskii, assembly GCF_037783145.1. Classification (NCBI taxonomy): domain Eukaryota; kingdom Metazoa; phylum Chordata; class Mammalia; order Perissodactyla; family Equidae; genus Equus; species Equus przewalskii. Next base: position 4,061,162 of record NC_091838.1, read on the forward strand.
CTAGTTTTCTTCTCATCCGAACTAAATTTATCTCACATCATCTGGTCCTCATTCGGAGGGGCAGGCAGCCTCATGGCCTAGTGAACTCAGGAGGAAAGCTCATCCTCTCCATAAGGTAAAAACCACTCCCCAGCGAAGCTCCACCAGCATGGCTCTTGATGTAGAACTATGGGACCAAGGATTACCAAGGAAGAAAACACATTGGCTTATATCTCAGGAGTATTATGCCTATTACATATATTTTAGAGAAGAAATTACAGGGCTCAATAATGGATTGGACCTGAGGAATGAGGAAGTCTATGAAATAGGCATTATTCTTCCCATTTTTCAGATGAATAAACCAAAACTTTAGAGGAATTAAGTAACCTATACAACAACAAATGGGGCAAAGTCAGAATTCTAACAGAGGCCTGACACCAAAACGCACATTCCTTCTACAGTAATGCATTACCCAATATTTTGACAAGCACATAGACTACCAGCATTAAAATTTTTTATCACTTAAGGGAGTAACGGATAAAACACAATTAGGTAAGCATCATGTGAAATCAGGTTATTCATGAAAATTCTCAACGTAAACCTTCTTAATCAACCAGTATTAAAGCAAATAAAAGGCATATTTTCATAGATCTTGAAAGAGAGTACATTTTAGGTGAAAATTTGTTTTATAAGCTGGCACCCATCAGAAATTTTTTAAATTGTCATTAGATTTATTTCAAGTTGTATTTATTACTAAAGCTGATAGCAGGAATATATATAAAGACACTGGAGTCATACGAATGCTAGGAAGTAATAGTCTTCTATTTATAAGTACTCACACGTATAGCGTTAATAACTATTGACCTCACTGCATGTAAGCGAAAGTTGTACATTCAGTCAAGGTGGCATAAACCAGTTTTTAAACCAGTGAAAAACACTTTAATCTAGTACTAATTTGATCACCTCTCTCAGCACTATTATTATCAGAAATAATTACAATTAAATAATCATCATTAACTAATCCACTGGAGGATTACCAAAATTGTAAGTATTTTCCCAATGCCTCCTACGGTGAGATTTCCCAAGGAGGTAATTAGAATTTTGTTTCTTTTCATGCACTGCTCAGATGTGAATTTCTTTGTTCCAGGCTGAAGCCTGATCTAAATGAGAACATGGTGTGAGACATATCCACAGAGCATGGAGGTGAGTCTGCGAAAATAGGCGGCACTCCACAGTCAGCAGGTCCTGAGAGAACAGGCAGCTTCCAAGAGCAAAACTGAACTTGAAATGCAAGTTCACAGACAATGAGCAGTTCAATGCAAAGGGCCAAAAAATAGAAATACAGAGTTAGAGCACCTGATCTGGCTTGTGGTGAGCACTCAATAAATGATAAAATCGCATGAATTCAACTGAAGCAATAAACTATGATGCCAAAGTAATCATATGCCACCTTATAGCAAACTCAAAGCAGGGTGAGGAGCTTTATTTTGCTCTGCGAATCAGTGGAAAAGCCAAATGAAGGGTCTCCAGGGCAGAAGTTACCATCTCAACATGACATGTCAGCTCCATCCTGCGGGAACCATGTGATTATCACAATGCTGGACTCTGCTCACTATTAAGAAAGCTATGGTTTATGAGTAACGCATTTTGCCCAATTTATAAATAAATCACTCAGCCACAACCGTGGTGAGATTTTACAAAGGCCAACTCTCCAGTTTCCCAAACTCATCTGTTGTTCTCAGAGGCATGCTGAGGTTTATGAAATTGAATTTTAAATGTACATATATTATTTCTCCTTATATGTCGAAAAAGACATGAAATACTATGAAACAAAGAAACTAGACTCTCAAATGCACATTTAATTTTGGAAATAAGAACTTGTCCAATCACAGTCTTTATGTATTGAAAGAGTTAAATATAGAAAGTCATGACTAATGTTCAGAGCTCCAGAGTTAATGCCAAATGGCTGACTTTAGGACATAACTTTATTTAAACAACATTTTAACATTTATGTCACAGTTGACAGAGAATTAAGAAGGTGTAAAGGGTTGTGAGCACACATATCATTACCTGTAAGGTAAAATTAAGTGTAAATCTATTTTTCATTATAGTTGTTTAAGGATAACTAAGAACAAAACACAGTCGATCTTTCCGAACAAGAACTTCTCAAAATGACATGCTCTTGAAAGAGGCTACTGCATTAAGCACTACTTCCAAAAGCACCAAATGGGCGCCATCATTCAGTCAATAATCTAACCGCTTTGTCTAATTCCTTAAATACATCACAGGAAAACATTCACTCACTATCCTCCACATCTTACTATTTCTTCTTCAAGATGGTGTACACTGACAACTTGGGTAACATCAGTAATCATAATCTGTCTGTAACTTGAAAATGTTGGGAGCCCTGGGCTAGGAATAAGGTCAGCCAACCCCGGTTTTGTGGATTTGGAATTTTGACATTTGCTTGGAAAGATACGAATTCACAACCATTCACAGGACAATAATCTTATTTCCCTGCTTCCCAGGAAGAGTGGGATGTATCAAGGAGACAATGGATAAAATACAAGAATGCTTCGAGAGGCGTTAGTATGGAAAAGGACTGTCCCACATGTTGAAGAAAACTGAAATAAACCTATTCCTAAAGACATAAAGGTCCACGCCCACTCAAGAACAGATGAGCACAAATTGCTTATTGTCCCAGACTATGCAAGGTGGTATTACCTACAAAGAAAAATGTTTTGCGGGAAAGCATAGTTGCCCTTATTGATGTCACCTCAAAAAGTTAAGGCTGTTTGCCAAAGCAATATATGCATCTTGGTTTAATATCCATTATAAATATAACTATGCCATCCATTAAGTTAAACTCTTCAAGATTCTAGCCATTGTTCAGCCTGCACCACAACTCGAGGGTCATTAGATCCACAGATTAAACACATACCCTCTCTGTCGTGTGTCCCAAATGTGCTTGCTCATGGCATTCAGTTAGGGCACTGGATTCAGTCCTCCAGGCCCTTCAATAAACTGTACTTTTAACTGATACCACTCATGATACTAACAATAAGGAGTTTAGAGCCCACTGATCTATTATTTTTTTTCACGAATGACTCCAGATTTAGAAAATATGTCTGTGTTTAGTCTATCAGTACCAGCCACAATTTCAATAACTTGTCTTCTTCTTAATCCTAAGATACTACATTTTAGATTATTTTTGCATCCTTTTCTAATTTGAAAACCATATTCTTTCTTTTTCATTTCAGTAGTTCTTCTTCAGCTTCACTGTATTTTTTTTTTCCACATCTGAGGTCTAAGGTTGCTATAGTACCCTAGCAGGGTAAGGTGACTTGCCCAGATGCTTCTCCTGATAACATAACTTTACTCTTAGCCAGGGTCAATGATGTTGAACGGCAGAATCCAGCTGGCCCCCAAGGTCAGAAACTAATAGGAACTGTAATCAGAAAGATAGGAAGATGCTCTAGACGAATAAGGAAGCAAGAAATTCATGAACATCAGGGTGGAGTGAATCTGCAGTGAGTTCTGCTCCAACCTTGGCCCATTTCTCCACCCATGTGGCTACTCTGTTATAGCTACATCCTGGTAATTAAATTTCTTTTATCCCAGTCACTTGAGGCTCAAACTTGATAACTTGACAAGTACCCAGCATTCTCAATGGGCGAGGCCATGCCTTACATGTGCCACCCTCCCTGTGACAGGGGGTTCTGTTCTGTCCTCCTCTCTGACATCAGCCCAACTATGTGTGTAATTGACTCTCATGTAGGCAGCTAAGCAGTAACCTTCAGACTTACACATATTGCCTGCTTCCAAAGCATTACCTTACATTTATTGACAATAAAATTCACATACAATTTTATTTTCTTCACTCAGATTCACCTGAAATATTTCTGGCATACCCGGAAATCTTTTGTATTATTTGCCAAATTATAAATTATACTGGGCACACACTCTTGTCAGATCTTTTGTTAAAATGAAACTATTCCAGTACAGAGCGTTAGTTCACACTGTTCCATGCAAAGAACCACCTGTTTTACCCCTGGTTTCCTGCCGATAAGTCAATTCTCTACCCATGACAAAATAAGACATCCCACGGTGACTTATATTTTAAGGGGTCTCTGGTGTGTGTGCTCTTTATGAAGGGCTTCTTAAAGCTGCAAGTAGATTCTGTATGGTGCATTTCCCTTGTAAACATTTATTTATTTCTTCAGAGGATTCTAGAAGCTTTCCCCTTTTTGAAACTGTTGCCTTTCCTTAATTGATTTTGCTGCTTTTAGTCCACCAGTTTGCAAGATAAGACAACAGAAATTACTAGTCTCATTTGGAGCGCTGATGGATGGCAGTCACATTGTTTCATCAGCCAGGACTCTGGTCCATCGGCCACGGTACAGTAGTAGATACACTTTGGCTAAGGACTTCACGTTTCACCCCAACATATTTTCAAGGTCCTTTGTTGGATGACATTATCCTTATAAATTATTTATATCTACTTTAGCAAATTAGGTTAAATGTTCACTACTGTTTATTACAATGTTTATTAGCAAATGGATTCAAAACAATTAGAAATGACAGTCCTTAGTAACGCGTGTGGCAGATATTTGCATACTACTGTTGCACCACTGAAATCCCCGTGCTCAATTTTCACAAAAACGTAATGAAGTAATTCTCTCTATAGTTTCCTATTACTGGCTTTAGTGTGATCTATAACACAGTGTTTGGTCTTTGAGTCTGTGGGGATCAAACTTCCACTGAATTATGCATAAAACGCCTACTTCCTTCTTTCATTCAAGAGGTATTTATCGAACATCACTTTGTGCTCTCTTCCAGGCTGTACGCAATAAAAATACGATAAGTTCTAATTCTAAACTTTAAGAGGCTGACAATAGTAAAGAATCACATGGTTCATTAGAAATTTGGCTCAAAGTGGAAACTAGGACAATTTGCATCCACTACAGTACTGGGGGATTGAATGTGGGTGACAGTCAAGATTCTTGATGACAAAGAATAGAAAATGACCCTGGATGTCTTGAGTAGAAAAATCACCTTAATGGGAAGGTGATGAGTGACTCACAGAATCAATAGGAATGAGGGTGGTTCCGGCTTGAAAATGTTCAGAAATCCAAGGAAGCCTGCTGGTTAGATCCACAGCCAAGATGGCCTCATGAAGACTGTCTTTTTAAACTCCTTCTGGTTCTGTGGCTGCCATCTCCCCTACTGTACGCAGGCTGCTGTTGCAGAATAGATTTTAAACTCTTTCTGTTTCTTACCGGTACATCCAGACTAAATAAACACCAAGAGGATACTTATGACTGGCTGGATGTAGGTCAATGTCTGCCTTTCATCCGCCAGGGTTCACAGAAAGCAAACACCTGGCCTTTCTTCTTCCATAGTGGTAGATTCCAGTATGGATATTCACGAAAATGTGCCCAGCAATTTATATTTGATGTTGTAGATCCGTAAAGGAATACAGGACTTCCTCCAATAGCAATCAATGGGTACCCTGTCTCCAGTTACTCCTCTTTCTTTAAATCTTCAAATCTCTAAGGGCTGGCCCAGTGACATAGCGGTTAAGTTCATGTGCCCAGCTTCTGCAGCCTGGGGTTCCCAGGTTCAGATCCCAGGCACGGACCTAGCATGGCTCATCAAGCCACCCTGTGGTGGCATCCCATATAAAATAGAGGAAGATTGGCACAGATGTTAGCTCAGTAAAAATCTTCCTCACACACACAAAAAAATCTTGAAATCTCTAGTATGGTTTATATATAAATTACTTCAGTTGTTGCCAAGTACTTAAGTATTCTGTGTTTTGTTTTTGTTTTTTGGGAGGTTTCTTTGGTTTTTACATTTTTAAAATTCATGTAGAAGACAATACTCCGTGCAGGTTTTTCTTGCTAATCATGGCTAAGTGTCTCGTGAGCTGGATGCATCTACTGTCATTATCATCTTCACAACACTGATTCGCACTGACTGGGTGTGCTGCCTGAATTCATCAAAATTAAAATCTTCCAACTTTAATTTCTATTTTTCAAGAATGTTGTCCATTAGGTCAAACATCTTCAAAAGGCTTACCTTTCGGAACAGTTCACCAGATTGCTGGCAAATCTAAAGTTTTCCACATCTCTGATGAAATTTTTATGTTATGATGCAGTGTCTCAGAACGTAGCTCCACAGAACTTCGAATTTTAGTATCTAGTAAGTTCACTTAAGATGTCAAAAGTTTCCCCTCTATGTGTATGTATGATTACTACAAATCTGTTTTCCACTTTTCCTAAATTGAACTCCAGAGGTTTCACACGGTTTTGGTTTCTCTCTAGTTGCTGTCACAATCATATAAGACCCAATACAGAAATAAAATGAGGAAGTAAGAAGTTACAGGTTGTTTTGTGGTTTTTGTTTGTTTGGTGGGGAGGAAGAGTGAAAGGTATAAATGTCACTAAACGTCACTAAATATCTTACGTTAAAAATCTCTAAACATCTCCCTCCTAGGATATTGCCCACGGACATGTTTCATGGTGAGGAATAAAATAATGTCAATGCCTGTTATCATGAATTGGTTCAAGCAGAAAATATTAAATATGCTATGTTTGGACCAGCTCCTGGCACACAGTAAAGACTGAATAAATGGAAATTGAAGAAGTTTCCTTTAACAGAGAATAGAGAAGACAGTAGGTATAGAGATTCGGGGCGATTTTTAAGAAACTAAACATAATGCAAAATCAATGGGCTTCTGTGAAAAGGCATGAGAGAAACGGTTTATGAGGAAAAGGGAGTTAGCACAACTAATCCGTATTCTCAACATCACAGACCAGGTTGTGTTTGCCTAATTATTTAATCTTTCAGTACTAGCAGGATTTGAGGATTTTTACCCAGAGATGATAATAGTAATCTCATTACTGAGACTCTCTTTCTCTCATTTCACTGGAACAAGGCAATTCTGCAACCTCTGATAATCTGAGGCTTTCTATACCCATTGACCACATAGCAACCCTCACCCCTGTTCCCAGGAATCCAGTGAATAAATTGGACTGCCCTCAGCCTGCCCTCATCCCAGGCTTTCACACTTTTGCTCATTTACAGTACTGAAAATATTTCTGAACACCTAATTATTCAAGTTCTAACTCACAGAGCTAACCACCCATGTCTAGCTCTAATGAAGATTCGACACTGATCTCCACTTGCAGCACACTTACTGTGTCACAGTTCGAAGTTTCCTCAGTTTTCTTTGTTCCGGTTCCCATTCCTTACCACTCTAAAACACTAATGTTACTGAACAAATCACACGGCTCCCCGTTTACAAGACTCATGGTCAGTATACACTCAAACACAAAACACTACTTTAGCACGTAAGGTTCTGTGTGTGTGTGTGTGTGTGTGTTGTGCGTGTAATTTCCCATATTAGTTCCAACTATCCTGAAACCACCTTCATTTATGTGAAAGTAATAACTTCTTATTCTTGACAATCCTATTATTTTAGCAGTGAGTTCAGGAGGTTAGATAAATCATCTTAGTCTTCCTACCTCCCAAAACATTTACTCATAACCAAGTTAAATCAGATAAATAGTATTTTCCTTAAACACAGTGAAACTATATACACATCGTCTCTTAAAATTAATTCTTCATTGCCCACTGGGTGAAATATTCATCCTAGCAAAAGAATATAAATACATATCCTTAGAAACAAAATGGTGGCAAAGACCAAAATTATTTGAAATTGTAGAGTTTTGTACAGCGTCACTGTTGGATATTTTTGTGTCGCACTGCTGTGAATAAAATTTGAAATTGATGGAATTAAAATGAAGATAGGCCAAAAAGATTGCCTGCTGAAGTCAGAGCTAATGCTGAATGTTCAGTCTCCGAATGTCTCTAATCCTTCTGTTTTGAAACTGTGCCACCAAATGATGTTCTAGTTTAATCCATTATATTAATTGATTGAATGCTTAAATAGTTTGCTTTGGGAAGAGAAGGATTCATTAAAATTTTTTAATGGTTTGCTATAGGCTAATGTATTTTAATGGGAGAGCCACTTTCCCATAACTCCTTAAGCTGAAGCATTGCATGAGAGATTGTATTTCTATTCACGAGTAGCATTTGTTCTCCTTGTTCTTTTAGAATGTGAAACTCAGCTGGTTCGTTCGCACTGTTAAAAGCTTCAAAATAAACATACTCTTGATTGAAGACAGGCTGAAGTAATTGCTTGAGTGAAAGTAAAACTGGTGATTCAAGGAAAGAAATCCTTGTGGAGATGTTTCCACAACCTACTCTCCCCCTCGCAAGTTCCCTTCCTCCATCCTTTAAATCTAGATCAGAAGATCAGAAGGGAAGGACTGGACTGGGCTGAAAAGAGTATTCACAGTCAGAGGAGAAACAGTCTGCAGAACCCGGACCTCCAATCAGAAGCTTTGATTGACAGGAAGGTGGCACACAGTCCCCTACGGAGGCTACTCTCAGACAATCGCTTCCCTTCACTGCCATCAATTAATTCTTTTCAAAGAAAACAGTTTTGTCCATCGCGATTGTTAAGTGTGATACCCGTTGTCCAATCTACATCTTATTGGACTCCAAGAGGATTGTGTGGACGCTTCTTACTAACTTCCTGGTGCTGTTCTCCATGCTCAGCACCGCCAGCCCTCCTTCGCTGCCAATGGAGTCACTGACTCATTCTGGACAACGGGCTGTGCACAGAAATGGCGTGTCACTCATGGCCCAAGCATTTCAGTGCTTGACCCCTCAGTTCTCTCCTCCTCTCCACAGTGACCAGGAGGCCACGTTCCCCAGATGGTGGAACCTCTGTCAGTCCAGCCCATGAGTGACCGTGTGAAGTAGAGCTCTCTGCAAACTGACTTAGAGGTGCTGTAAATAAGAAACTAACTTTAGTTAAGCCAAGGAGATTTCAGGGTTAATTTGTTACCATAGCATCACCTATGATGAAACAGGCATGCCGTTTAGAGATTAATGGGCACCTGGGTTACCGACAGGACTCTCAGACAAAAAGAAGTGCTCAAATACCAAAACGAATGTTTGCTGCTAAACAAAGATATTTTCATTCTTGGTTAGTTAGGGCTCTTTTGAATGAAAATATCTGGAACTCAGCTCAAACGATTATAGGTAAATGGAAATATACTGGTTCGTCAAATCCACAGGAACTACAAAACTGTTGGAAAGGAGAGGGCTGCAAATGGGGTACAGGAACAAGAAGCAGAGGCTGCAATGCTGCCAGGACACTCTCTATTTCTCACCACTACATCTCCATACGGCTCCCTTCATTCCTTCTCCATGCAGCCTAAGTATTTCCATAAGCCAAGAAACATGGCTCCTGATGGCTCCCAGACCTCTGCCACCAGAGAGAAAGTGACAGACGTGTTCAGGCCTTTGTGCACTAATTAAAAAATCCCATGGAAGAACACGATTCTCTTAGCTGGAGTTAAATACCCCCAGGTGGGCAAGCGACTGCGTCCAACAAAGGATGTGGCCTGTTAGAGACCCTTAAGCTTCAATGCAAAACATATAGTTGGAACAGAAGCAAACCCGAAAGCTCTTTCCAAAAAGAGGGGGTTCCTGGTAAGACAAAACATTCCTATACATGTTCAAAGTGCATTACGCGGATAGCTAAAACCCAAAAAATCTCTTAAAATTAATGGTTTTGTTTTTCATTCATTTGATGGCAAAACCTGCTCTGATCTAATCTGGCAGACAAACTTAGCATGAGATTGATGTGAGGCTATTGTAGTTTCTTTTTTTAAACATTGAAGTTTTATTTTCTGAATACAACATTCTGCCTCTTTTTTAATAGCATTTTGATTTTATTGTAAGTGTAATACACGGACATCGTAAAACTTCAAATGCAATGCTTATTTGTGAATATTAAATACGTTTCAATGCAGCAATATTGTTTGATTATGGGTTGCTACTCAAACGCTCCTGGAAGGTTTACATAAAACATGGTACATGCAGGTCTATTACTTTTCTAATTATACATTCCAGAACATGTCTCTAAGCGTTTTAGATAAGAGACTGTGTATCAGAATTATAATAGTACAAATATAAATATCCTTAAAAATAAATTATGTGCACCATAATTTAAGTATACATGTGTAATACACACAGAGATCTGTCTATATCTAAATTTCTCTTTCTGAAAGAGAAAGTGAGAGAGCACATATCTAAATAAATACATGGATGTTTGTGTTTCTTACACTTTTAACCACCTGTTTTCAGCTACAAATTGACAGCAGAAGAGTTAAATATGTCAAGAAACACCAACTGAATGCAACTTTTGCAGAGAGTGAAGTTTGTGACTCGAAGTCAGGAGTGGTAGGACAGAGTCACACGGATTTAGAGATGAGAGTGGCCTGAGAAACCATGTAGGACACTCCCTCTTGCCACATGAGAGAATTGAAAAAGGGAGGGAAAAAGGGACTTTCCTATGCTCAAGGCGTTGGTGATAGCTTGGATCAAGAATGCTTGTTAAAAAACTTTCAATTACTGAAATGCAGCTTTTCAAAGTTCTAGTCCACTGTGGTTTGAGTCCTTTCAATATTAGTCATTTGCTTAGATACCTGAAGAAAATGATGAGATAAAGCAAAAGGATAGGGAAAATTATAATCCTGAAGTGGTCTGGCATGAAAGGTGCTATAAAGGTGTTATTTCTTATTGGAAGAAAAGTATCTGAGAACCTGTTATGTCTTATAACGCAATTTGCTAAAATCAGAAGATTCTGGAAAATACTTGAGTACTTCTATGCTGATCCTAACCTTTGCACTTTTTAAGGCATTTGGGAAATAGTAGTTTTTTTCTGATAGACGTAAACTATATTGAAAGATATGAAAAATTATGAAATAACATATAATGGTATTACAAGAAAATGAGAGACATTTCTCTCAAATTGCTACATAGGTGGCTTTTTTTCAAGAGAATTTGTATAGAATGTTTTTTCCCAAACTCTACAATATAGTTTGCCCCATTTTCTGCTGTAAATAACCTGAAAGATTACTATGTTACGTCACATAGAGTCTATTTCCCATTATTCCCCAATTCTCACATCCTCTTCACCCTTCTTGTGAAAATTTGCTTTAAAAGTGAAAACATCTAGCTGTTATTATGGTGTTCCTGGATGTGGTGAATAGCATACATCATGCAGGTACAAAGCTGACTAACCTCTAATTTACCACAGGCAAACATCTCGTAAGTATTCTCTTCCATCTCTGATGTCACCAGTTATTAAATAATGTAAATATTTTCCTTACACTCTATCATTTCACTCCCACCGGTTCAGATCCTCTTTAGCTGTTGTTGTTGTCTGCATAGAGTGTTCGCATTATCTTTCTAACTGAACTCAACAGCTCTGCTCTATTAAGGTAGATATTATCGATTTCTCAGTCTTTATTTTGCTGGTTTGAAAATTATACCTGGAGAAGACGAATGATTCACCCTTGTAGATCACACAGCTTTTTAATGGCTCTAGTGCTCACCAGTCATTTTAATGCAAACATACATACCCACTTCCAATTTTGGAGACTCCACCTTCCTATGTGTTTTGGTTAGAGGCAGGGTCTTCCCTCCCACAGCAGAACCAGAAAACTCCAGTTAATTGCTCTCTCTTACTCCAAGCATCAGAGCATATACCTGGGACTCAGGTCACCAACTGCAAGACACCATCTGGAGCTATCAGTGGAGCACAAGTAATCCAAAGAATTAGGGGCAATGAAGAACCGACTACAACAGCAGCCTCAGGGCAGCATCCACGTGTGGTGCCAGCGCTGACACTGTCAGTGGGGTCAGCGCGGGGTCCAGTATCAGCAGCACGAACATCCCAGCCACCAGTCCAAACGGATAATTTTGCAGGGTCGACGCCTTAGGTTCCTAACCATTTCTAAGTCTGTGATTTCTGCCAATTTTCCAGCCTCCCATTCAATCCTCTGAGCTAACCATTTCCTTCCAAAAAATTCTTTTTTAGGTTTAAAACACATAATTGCTTTCTGTTACTTGCGAACAAAAACCCTGATTGATACAGTGTTGGTACTGAGTTAGCACCCAGGCTCACTGACGCTTAAAGCTTTATTCTTCTTCCGTCGTATGCACCTCACTATTTTCATAAAACACATTTACTTTCATTTTCTAGACACTATCAGTGGTAGGTTTCACTGCCAGTAATTTCTTTTTAATTGTTCAATTTTTTATCCTTTTATTTATGACATAAATTGGGTTATAATTACTAACATCAATTTTATATATAAATAGCTTATAGACTGTAGGCAATGTATTGATTTTGTGGCCAACATTAGTTTCGCAACACTGTAAATCTGTCTTGTCCTACAGATGGGGACTGATTTATAGGTTACTAATACAATTTGAAAAGGAAAAACAAGTAGTGTCTAGCTGGAAATGAGAAAACTATTGGAAAAATATATGAGCAAAGCATTTGTGTCTCAATATATAAGAAAAGAGACTGGTGGAACCTTACATAAAGTATAAGTGTATCATACACGTATATCTCAGAACTCCCAAACACCTATTTATTTTAATAACTGACTAGTAGATAGTTTACCATTAAAAGGAAGACTAGGCAAATAATCAAAGGGTAGAAACCATTCAGATATTTATTTATTCATTCATTTATTTGTTCATCAGCAAACAGTTTCAAAGCACCAAGCCTGCACTACTTGTTCCCCAGGTTTATTATCTATGAAAGTTCAGTGGCGCCTCTCGCTGCCAGAGGAGAGTCATGCACTGAAACACATAGGGGGACACACGGTAAGTTAAAAAGTTTCAAAATATTTCTTTGGAGCTGAAAACAAGATTTTCTCTAAATTCCCCTATCCCCTGTATGGTAGACCTTTCTAAATCACACATTGCATTCCCTTAAAATGTATTCGGCTAATTTTCTGATGTAACACTTTAGCAACACTCGAAAAGCTTAATCTGAACAACTGGAAAAAATTAGGAACTAATGAACTAGTATAGAATATACTCTCCTAATAAGTATTGTTTGTAAAATTAAAAAACTCAATACAAGGGGTTGGGTCCAGCACGCTCTGCTTCAGTGGCCCGGGTTTGCAGGTTCGGATCCAGGGCACAGACCTACACCATTCATCAGCCATGCTGTGGTGGCAATCCACATACTAGAAAAGTGGAGGAAGATTGGCACAGATGTTAGCTCAGGACTAATCTTCCTTAAGCAAAAAAAAAAAAAAGAGGAAGATTGGCAGCAGATGTGAGGTCAGGGCTAATCTTCCTCAGTAGAAAAAAAAAAAACAAGTGATGCGATGCTTTGTTAGCATTTATGAAACATACATTTTTATCATAACATACAGAATTTTTACCAACATAAATAACAAATTCATTATCATTTACTCTTTCAGGAACTTAATTCAGTCATAATAGTAGAGGACGTTTTATTCAATACCAAGTCACAATCACACTGTTAATGTTATTAAACTGCTACTATTTTATTAGTTGGGGGAAAGAATAAGCCAAAGTTAGGCATAAATACACTTTTTATTTTTCTCCCAACTTATATCAATAAGTTGCAATAAAGGACATTTTTTAGCAGGTCATATGCTCCTTCAATGAAATATTAAAATGCTTTTATTTTAGTTTCCATTAAGGGTTATTGTTGAAACTGTTATATGCCTGTATTGCTTGTGAACATCATTTACTGGTCACATTATAACCCACAATAATTGACTCCTTAATATGCCACAGTGAGTGAACCTTATATTCCTAGTATTAAAAGTAAATTTTATGTATGAAAACGGCAACCTCCACCCTTTTCTCAGAAGTGATGACGGGTGGTGTGTAGAGGTCCCCAGCTGCACCTACATTAGGGGGTGAGGCAGGTGGTAACAGCACACACATTTTATTGGTCTCTCCTCCTATCAATCTCCTTCACTCTCTGTCCCTCCCTCCCCCTTCCCTTCCCCTCCTCCTCTCACTGGAATGGCCTCAGGTTGGTAATGCCTACTTTAGTTCTACACTCAGCCCCACCATCCTCTGTGGTCTCACATTTGTGTTGAATGTCTGGCCCTTGAGGGCATCTGAGTTTGAGAGCTTAGAGTTACTGCATAACAAGACCATACATAAGCTGTAGGGGAGTATGCGGGACAGAAGAAAAGTTATACAAGACTCTCTTCCTGTCTCTAAAGAGCCAAGAATCTATTAGTAAAAACAAACAAATACTACTACAGAACGCAAAACAGTGGTTCTCATCTTTCCTCCACAGAGACATACCCGATGGAAGGCCCCATTTACCCCGGTCCCGCTAATGCTATGCTGTGATTTTCCGGCAGCAGGAAGGGGAGAACTTTTCCTCTAAATCAAAATCCGTGACTAAAACCTCAGGTGTTGGGAGGTGGAGAAACAGCAGCAGAGGCGAGCAGTTAGAAAATGTTCCCCAAGTGACTCCTGCCTGCCTCCCCTATGCGCCTGCCTCTGCCATTCCCCACTGCCCTCCTCTTGAGAATCACCCATGTGGAAAGGGTTCCATGGGATCCCACTGCACAGAGCAGGCCTATAAGGACAATGATGCCTAAGGTCTTCCCTCTTCTCGTGGGTGGTTTTGCACTGTGCTAACCTAGACAGGCTGAAAACTAGGTTTCCCAGAATCCCCTTTCCTGCACAGTGCTGGGTTTGGTCGATCATACAGGAATATGCACGACATCTGGAAGGCAGAGATAAAGCATCAATCGTTATCCTCATGAGGTTTGCTCAGGGCCTTAGGGGCCACTGCATCTCACTCACGCTGTGGCCGACCTGCTGCTTCACGTTATTGGCATAGGAAAGCAGCCAAATTGGAAGTTCTTCCCAACCCTTCTCCTCACCCTCTTCCAGTATCTCTTGTGTCCTGAGTGAGGTGCGTCTGCAGACCCTGTGAAGGCCACCAGCTTCTGCAGATAACCAACAATACTGAGTCTAGATGTGGCTTCCCCTTTGTCCTAGCAGGCTGGAGTTTGTCCTTGTGGGTTCCCATCTGTCCTCACAGGTCCCATCTTGCCCTAGTTTTCTCTCTGCTTTACCCCGAGCTGCCCAGCTGACCTACAATGATGTCACACCCACCACCACATGCACAGGTAGCAGCTTTCCGCAGAACTTCTTCACCATTAATTAGTGGTTTTGTTCCCGATCCTCCAATCCCCTCTTTTCAGACCTGTATTTTCCCAGTGTTTCCTATAATTGTGTAATGTTTAATCCTAATAATAAATAAATCTCCGTCTAAGTCACTCATGGTGGTTCTGCTTTCCTACTCAAACTCTGACATAATTTTTATAGAAAAGTATATGAAAGCCTTTAGTAGTTCCTCAGTTCCGACTGGCTGAAGTGCTATTCCAGAAAAGAAGAAATCCCTCTGGACGGAATAACTGGGGACACATGAGATGTTGCGATGCTGGAAACCACTGCAATCCCAATAAGAACGAATACCCAACTCTGACGCAATTCCTCTCTCTACTTCACTTAAATCTTGGTGCCTTTCTCTCTAGAACTAGAACCATGCTCATACTTTGCTACTTGTGATCTATATTCTAAAGAAAGTTTAACCATGGTGGGGCAACTTAAGAACTAAAACTATCTCCTGATTCTATCTTCTGCTTCTAGCACTCTCTGGCATTCTGTGTATTTTCAAGAAATGCCTACTGAAGGAATGAAGAAACGAAGCCATGAATGAATGCTAAACTCACTTTCCACCCACTGAAATGTCAACATAATCATATTCCTTGATTATCTACCGCATTATCAGGCACAGTAATTGTTTGATTTTAAATACGACAACCTGGAAGATACGGTTATCAGTGGAATTTTACAGATGAGGAAACAGATTAAGTATGTATCCTGTTCAGAAACACATAGCCAGTGGGTGAGAAGAAACTTGTGTTTCTCTCACCCCAAAGCAGGTGCTTGTTCTGCAACACCAGGCTGCCTATCAAAAGGACATTCTCCCTGGTGAAGCTTCACGCAGACAATTTATCTTGACTTCCTCACCTACCCATCTTCCTTGAGATTGTTCTTCTCGTGTCAGTTTTCTTATTTTCCTTTGTTTATTCGGTCGGCTATTCTCAAACAGGGTTTTCTGCAGATTTAGAATGCCATCTGCCTCCAGTCTTTGATTCCCGCTTTTCCCAAATTTTGCCTTGAAAGTATGACTCAGCCTGACCTGCTTCTGCTTTCCATTTTAAAGCCAGCTAAGAATTACATCAATGGATAAAAAAAGCAGTCCTTGGCTCTTCAGGCAAGTTGTGGCTCTGGATTTCTTCTCTGATGTACACGAGATGTGACTATTAGATTCCCTGCAGCTCGGACACAGCCACTCAGCCTCCATGGCGGAAAGCTCACTTCTACTGTCCCAGTTTCCTCTCTGTCCAATTTCTTCCAATAGTGAGTGTACTTGGGCCATCTCCCAACCTCCTGGTTCTCTGTGGCTCTCAACCGGGTGCCTCATTTCCAGCACAGCCATAGGCTTGAATATCGGAGTGTTGGAACAAATTCCAGGGGGCTGGAACACCAAACTTGGATAATTCTGATGGAATATTTTCACACAAAGCGGCCAACGCAGCTTATCATGTGTAAAACTAATCTTGTCACTCAGATTAAAGGCACAGATCATTATTTCATATATATTTTCAAATCACAGTAAATAAAATTTTCCTTCAACTCAGTAGCATAATAGGAATTTGAGATTTTCCAATAGTAGTGCTTACACTAGGACCCAAACCATTTCCTTCTTACTGGAGGAGAGAAAATGCTAATCCACCTCAAGAAATACTGCTTCTTAAGATGGCAAAACACTAGCCTTTCCTATTTTTCTGGGTGTTTTTT
This sequence comes from Equus przewalskii, assembly GCF_037783145.1. NCBI lineage: Eukaryota > Metazoa > Chordata > Mammalia > Perissodactyla > Equidae > Equus > Equus przewalskii. The sequence continues at coordinate 4,077,959 of NC_091838.1, forward strand.
TTTTTCTTTCTTGTATTTGAAATGTTGTTGAATGTAAGGTAACATTTTGGCTTTGATTCACCCTTAGAAAAAGCAGTCTGGAAACCTGACTCCCTGAAGAACACGGCGAGAATTATCCAATTTTATTGTCCTAGACAGATTCATAGAATTGCTGGTGTGAGAAAACCACGGCAATGAATCCAATTCTTCCCCACACTCAACGCCTGCAGGCATATCACATACTTCTAGAGAGAGATCAAAATGTATTCTATTTTTAAAGATTTCCAAAAAATCCCACAACCTCACTCAATAAATCCTTCCAATGTGCAATTACTTTCCACACCAGGAAACATTTCTTTATCTCTAACTAAAATCTCTTATTCTAGAGTGTCTTTGCACCCTCTGCTTCCTTTTGTCCTATCTGTAGTCAAAATTAAGAACCGATGCTTACTGTATTGTCTTATTTATTGACCTTCATTCTTCATCGGAATGAATAACTCCTTAAAACTTTCTTGAACATTTCAGAGTCTCTTTCACTAGCAAGTTCCTGAATATTTCAGTCTTTTACAAGTAAGACGTCTTTAAGTGAATACAGTGTCTTAGAAGAGTCGCAGCAACATTTACTGGGTTAATACACAGTGTTCACGTTTACGGTCCAGCACAAATGCTTACCTGGGAGGGTCTCAGAAAATGTTTCTTGATGGTTGACAAGGGTATGGTCTTTCCAAATTCTAGCACTAGCTGCAACAAGTAAACTCTAAAAAGATCAAAGATTGTTCAAATAACACTCTGTGCTCCACAGCAAGAGAGGAGCACGAGCTATTTTTCATTGTATTTAACTCTCATTCATTTAAGTTTAATGAGTTGCATGTGTACTGGTTGCATAGTGCAGGTCTAGTCAGTACACCTATAAAATTGCAAACAGGAAATTTTGTTTGGAAATTATTCAATTTTAGAAAAGTGAGGAGTTTAACTTTTTCCTCAGAGCGTATCCTGTTACCGCTGGAGTTAATTCAGATTCTAAACTTGTCAGTTTTTTATATAAAACTGAGAGAGGCTGGTCTTCATTTTGTTATACAGTTGTTTTAGTGAAATTAGCATTTTAAAAGTGATTAGACAATATATGAAAATGTACAGGTATGACTATTAGCTATGACTAAAAATGCTTCTATTTTAAACTAAAATAAAAGAAATGGTTCCTGGAGATACTTAAGGACATTAAAGATCTAAATATTAACTCTATGTAAATTATAAACAGAATAAATGTTTTCTTCCTTTGCTACAATAAATTTATCTCTGAATCTACAAGTAAATCATTGTGAATTCAGTAGCTAATTCAATCCATTCTATTCACTTTGCAAGGATATATGGTTAATTTAACAAATGTGGTTTATGCTGAGTCAGTAGAAACTGACAAGACAATAGCATTAAATTATGGAATTTTTTTTTTCTGGGTTGTTTGCACTTCTAAAACCATGTCTCAAAATAATTTAAAGATCTTTACCTTATAATTCAGAGTCCCCTCCCGCACCGCTCCCTTCCCTAAGGAAATAAAATTAGAGTAATATACTGCAAAATAATGGTGAGAAATAATATTTGCTTTAAGTCATAGTTAACAAAATTGATTGACATGGTTAAATAGGATGGGTATATATGTGTATACAAATATCTATCTATTTGTATACATACACACACATATAAATATCCTTTCATTTTTTCATTACCAGGTCCTATTAATATCACCTATATTTTTCTTGTCAGCAGTCTAATCCCCTAGTCCTTGCTACCTCATGACTGAACTACTTCAACAATTTCATCTCTGTTCTGGATCCCTCTAACCTTGCCCTTCTCCAATAAGATACTACTTCACGTACAGCGCTCGTAACACTGCCGTCTTACCTAAAGCATCTCTAGAAGATTTTTACATTTTTGTCATCTGAATCTAGAACATTAAATCAACACTCTCCTCATTCTCTCAAAATTCATATTTCGAAGCCTTTTTCCACTCCTCATTAACACAGTTTCAGCAACGCTGCGAAGCCAATCTCCTTCCCTGTCCAGCTCAGGATGCTCTATTTGCTCTGTATCTTTCTCAACCTCCCACATCCTATCAGTATTCTCACCATCAAAGATCCATCATTTCCTTCAAGACCCTGCTAAAAACTATGCTCATGATCTGCTAATCCATCATTCACTAGTCTCGCCTTTAATCTTTTGCTAATCAATCCCATTTTATAGTTCCCTTACCTCAAATCTCACAGCAATACGCTAACTAATTTCATAATTCATATGCACATATTCTTTATTATTTTATGGAACACACACACGCACACTCACAAACACACACACACACAAATTTTTCTTCTTGCCAAAAAGCTATGATTCTGGGGCATTCTCCAAATTCCACTATAAAGTCTTGTTCCCAGAATGTTTCATTTTTCCTGGATAAATTAATAAAATGACCATTTCTTACCAAAATGGAAGTTTTAAAGGAGATTAAGAAATTTTAAGACCAGTGACTTCACTAAAAAATTCAAAATGAAGAAGAATTAATAAAATAATGACTCATCATATCTAATTCATTCGTGAGCATCTGTTTCTATCTGCTTTTTGCAACTGTTTGACTTGGTGAAATAATCCTAATTTACCTTTAATGCAAAATGTAATATAAATGGCTTCTAAGAATACTAATGTTTTTCAAAATTACTCTCCCTTCTCTTATTAAGCTGTCCACACAAATGGAGAACCAGATCACAGAGAAAAATTCTTACTTCCTTCATGTAGCAGAGCAAAAAAATGTCAAACATTTAAACTTTAATGCAAGCAACGCTTATTATACTAATTAGTTTCTTTTTGTTTCTCAGTTAACCATTTTCAAGATTAACCACTTTTAACTATTGATTTCTAATGGGTAAAAGCCGTCAGCAAAAACGTATGGCAATTTAGACTAGAATGAATAATAAGAAACAAAAAGTTGAAGTCTGGCTCCTACAGCACAGGATGGGAAACTATAAGAGCCAATAATTTAAAAGAAATCATACTAAAATGATGACAAAGTTTTCTAGAGATCCAAAAATATAAATTAGGTATTTCACTGAAAGTCCTGAAAAAATGGATTCAAAGTTGTTGTTTTTTTAACGCACTTTGAAATCACTAGCGTACATTTCCCCAGTGCCTAAGGTACTGAGCAAGATTTCCCAGGGAAACCTCAACCTTACAATTAGTGTTCTCCTGGACAGAATTAATCAGACTCCTTAGGGCTAGATACATAAGAAGAATTACAACAGGGTAACCTTTAATTTAACTTGGTAGTGAATGTCTGCAATAGCCATAGGCAGGATGTGGGAATGTATGAGATGCCACTCAAAATCAGGGAAAGCAATCTTTCTTTGCCTTCAGTTGATCTTACATTTCTACTCTGATCTATAGTGTGTCAATTACGCTTTTTTTTCCCCTGGAAATTTGCTTGTCACAATGCTTAGGGCCACTACTGGCATAGGTTGGTGGGCTCTGGGGAATGTCTTTCTGCAACATGAGGGACAAAAGTACTTATCAGGGGCTGGCCCCATGGCGAAGTTGGCACACTCTGCTTCAGTGGCTCTGGGTTTCTCCAGTTCAGATCCTGGGCACGGACATGGCACAGCTCATCAGGCCATGATGAAGTGGCGTCCCACATAGCACAATCAGAGGCACTCACAACTAGAATATACAACTATGTACCGGAGAGCTTCGGGGAGAAGAAGAAAAAACAGTACATATCAAAGAATCGTTCTGCATTCCGTGCACGCTTTAATGTGCCACCAGCATTGCAACTAGCATGTTACTCCAGAAATAATTAGAGTTTGGTTTATTCACAGTGTTACCAAGAGTAACAACGTTTTAGAAAAGGTGACAGCAACACCACTCATTCCGTTTGTGACATCAATATAGCACATACGTGTCGGTCGGCATTACCACTGCGGTGTTAGGGTGATTCTACATATTTCTGCAAACATCACTTACCCCGTTATTCTATATACAGTTGGAAACATCCAATTATCTCATTTTGAGTCTGGCCTAAACACTTACATATTCTTTTATTTTTCTATTTTATCACAAACAGAGCATTATATATTTTTTCTTGTGAGGTTATACATGTAGGTAAATTATATTGTCCATGAATTTCATTTCAGATCACTAAAAGGTGTTTGGTGTCTAACAGGGTTGAGGACCACTATCATAATAGTGTGTGATGACTGCTTTCTCTTTCACCAAACATTCAACAGCCTTTGCAATGAGAGGAGGCCAACGTTGGGAGAAACCTACGAGGAAGTCTTCCGGTAGTCTTGGGGGGAAATGCTTGCTTATTACTTGTTCTAAGAGAGGAAAGAATAAGAGGAGAGTTTGGTAAGACTGTCACATCCTCAGCCTGTAAGGATAACATTATGTTTGCTGCAGTCATTTTGTGACAAAGAGGCACCAAGCTTGGCATAAAAGGCAAATGCCACTGAAGCAATGGATCATCTTGGAACTACGTTCTCAGTCTTCTGGATACGTAGGGATGAGGGAGATGACCCGGTTTAAATGACCGTTATTTAGATTTTATGCCGCCTAAATTAGTTGCACCTAATACGAAACTGAAGTTAATGGCTTCCCTTCCAACCTAGTTATCATCCACTGTTCCATGCCATCATTTACCCAGCTGTTAATGCTGCGAACCTGAGAGTCCCTTTGATCACAATCCATCCCCCGCATCTAACCAGTCTTAAATACTGTGCTCTGACCTCATACATACGTGGAAATCCATTGATAGTTCTCTTACTCCACTTTCAAATGACCATCACGTTCTATCCGCACTTCCTGCTCGAGCCTTCCAATTGGCCTTCGGAGTCTCCCTCATCCCCTTTCGTATTCTCTCCCCATAACAGACTCACCTTTTTAAAATGCAAATTTAATTATATTAGTCCTCTCAGGGAAAAAAGCTGCCTCTTGCTGCAGAACAAATCCCAAATCCTCAAGCAGGTACATGACATCCATCCCATGATCTACACAGGAGCCACACCGCTCCCCTTGCCTGACAAACTCTTCTCTGGGCACCAGCACCAGCAGCACTCCACACACACACACTCGCTTTTCATCAGTAATGCATAGCCACTTTCAGGTAAAAGCTTAAAACGCCACTTCCTTGGAAAAGCCTTTCCTAATCCACATATTCAGTCAGTCAGGACTTACTCACTCTCCCTGAACACTCTGATTTTCCTTCAAAATTAGTTTTTGGGATTCTCACTTTAGCACCCCTCCTCCACTAAAGTAGGCGACATGAGGCAGTTGATGTGACATATTTATCACTGCAGTCCTAATTCCCTGCGGAGTCCTCATCTTGAACCAAGGGATCAAATGATACTGGTAGAACAAACGGAAGAATGAACTATTTAATCCTCCTTGTTCTCACTCTAGACATAGCCTAAAGCAATTTTCCTAGGAAAAATCTGGCTCTCTGCCTAGATCTTCCCCAGGGAGGCAAGGATCTAGGCACAACACCCAAAGAGCCTGGTCCTCTTAAAAACTGTATTTGCCAATATAAATTAATTACTCTGATTTTATACACTGGTCTCATATAAACGTGATCAGCATAAGATAGAAGCACCCTTTTATGCTGACAAAAAACAAGATTCATTAAAAGCTGAGGGTTTTTCTATGGAAGGTAGTACATTTATCCAAGTAAAGCTATCTTTTGAGGCACTATCAGTGTGGTCCTCCCAAAGGACCATTAACCAAAAGTACATTAAAATCTTAAACTCTCACTGTGATAAGCACAAAAATACCAAAGGATAAAGAGACACAAGCTTCAGCAACCTGCACCTTCTTAGAAGGACTCTTCCATTGCTCAGGTTAGAGCCAAGGACTTTTGCACCGATTTAGAAATTTAATACAGAGAAAAATTAGAAGAAGCCTTGAAAGGCTAAATTGATTTACACAAGAATGAATCACATTCCACAGAAAAAGAAAAGTTAAGAATGTGGAAGAGGAGAGTCAAACAAACAAGAAAGGCCTAAAGCTAGAGCTGAAATTTTGAAGAAGACACTGAGGAGAAATTGAGCCTGCACAGCTGAGGGAAGCCATCTTGAAGAAACTGACCCTGGAGAGAAGCAGAGGGAGGAAAGGATTTCTTAGGAGGTTTGCTTCATGGGGAATGGTGTAGAATCCCAACCCCACTGCATACCAAAGGCATTGAGTAAACACTTATAGGAACTGTCTAGAGCTGGTTTTATATCATATTTTAAGGGAGATCATCATTAGGGCAGGAGAGTAGGATTATAAAGTTTGCCTAATAAATTTAGTAAAATGCCTTCTAGAAATTAAAAAATTCTAGCAAAGTGTTTTCATTCAGGGTGGTTTCCACTAAGGTCAAACGAAAGAACTATTATTATACTGTATAAAATTATAATCATTAACATTGCTTCTGATCATTTCTTTAGGTAGCCAGAATGAACTCTCTTTTAAAGGGCCTATGAAAAGACAAAGATCAGGGGCTGGCCCGATTGCACAGTGGTTAGGTTCACATGCTCCACTTCAGTGGCCCAGGGTTTGCTGGTTCGGATCCCAGACATGGACCTACGCACCGCTCATACACACGACCATATCAAGCCACGCCGTGGCAGGTGTCCCACATATACAATAGAGGAAGATGGGCACAGATGATAGCTCAGGGCTAATATTCCTCAAAAAAAAAGTAAAAAACAAAAACAAAGATCAGAGTGGAAATAAATGAAATAGAGAATAAAAGTAAATAAAAAAGATTAATGAAACCGAGTTGTTTTTTTGAAAAGACAAACAAAATAGACAACTCTTTAGCTCGACTTACAAAAAAGAAGAGAGAGGATACAAAGAAATAAAATTTGTAGTCAAAGAAGAGACATTACAACTGATACCAAACAAATACAAAGGATCCTACAAGACTACTATGAACAATTATAAGCAAAAAAATTGGACAACCTAGAAGAAATGTATGAATTCCTTGAAACATATAACCTCACAAGGCTAAATCATGAAGAAACAGAAAATGTAAACAGACCAATTACTAGTAAAGACACTGAATCAGTAATCAAAAATCTCCCAGCGAAGAAAAGTCCAGGACCAGACAGCGTCACTGATTAATCCCACCAAACATTTAAAGAAGAATTAATATCAATACTTCTCACACTCTTCCAAAAAATAGAAGAGGAGAAAACACTTCCAAACTCATTTTACAAGGCCAGCATTATCCTGATACCAAAGCCAGGCAAGGATACTACAAGAAAAGAATTATAGACCAATATCCCTGTTGAACATAGAGGCAAATTGCTCAACAAAATATTAACAAACCATAACCAACAATATATTAAAAGGATCATAAACCATGATCAAGTGGGATCTATTCCAGAAATGCAAGGACGGTTCAACATCCACAAATCAATCAATGTGATAGAAACCAGATTAACAAAATGAAGGCCAAAAATCATATGATCACCTCAATAGATGCAGAAAAAGCATTTGACAAAAATCAACATCTATTCATGATAAAAACCCTCAGAGGGAACGTATCTCAACATAATAAAGACCATATATGACAAATCCACAGCTAACATCATACTCAATGGTGAAAAGCTGAGAGTTTTTCCTGTAATATCAGGAACAAGACAGGAATGCCCACTCTCGCCACTTTATTCACCCCAGGACTGGAAGTCACAGTTAGGCAAGAAAAAGAAATAAAAGGCATCTGATCAAAAAGGAAGAAGTAAAACTGTCTCTGTTTGCAGAGGACATGATCTTATACATAGAAAACCCTAAAGATTCCATTGTAAAACTGATAGAACTAATAAACAATTTCCATAAAGTTGCAGGATACAAAATTAATACATAAAATCAGTTGTGTTTCTATACATCAATAAGGAACTATCAGAAAGAGAAATTAAGAAAACAATCCCATTTACAATTTCATCAAACAGAATAAAATACTTAGGAATAAACTTAACCAAGGAGGAGAAAGATCTATACACTGAAAACTATAAGATGCTGATGAACTAAACTGAAGAAGATACAAATAAATGAAAAAACACTCCATGTTCATGAATTGAAAGAATTAATATTGCTAAAATGTGCATACTACCCAAAATGATCTACAGATTCAATGCAATCCCTATCAAAACTCCAATATAAATTTGTGCAGAAAAAGAAAAGCAACCCTAAAATTTGTAGGGAACCACAAAAATCCCTGAATAGCCAAAGCAATCTTGAGAGAGATGAACAAAGCTGGAGGCATCACACTTCCTAATTTCAAATTATACTACAAAGCTATAGTAATCAAAATACTATGGTATTGGTAATAAAAACAAACACACAGACCAACGGAACAGAATAGAGAGCCCAGAACTAAACTCATATATATATAATCAATTAATTTATTACAAAGGAGCCAAGCATATACAATGGGGAAAGGATAGTCTCTTCAATAAATGATAATGGGAAAACTGGATAGCCACATAAAAAAGAATGAACCTGGACCCCCATCTCACAGCATACACAAAAATCAACTCAAAATGATTTAAAGACCTGAATGTAAGACCTGAAATAGTAAAACTCCTGGAAAAAAACACAGGGGGTAAGCTCTTTGGCACTGGTCTTGGCAATGAAGTTTTGGATTTGACATCAAAAGCAAAGGCAAGAAAAACAAAAATAAACAAGTAGCTACATAAAACGAAAAGCTTTTACTCAGCAAAGGACACTATCAACAAATGAAAAGACAGCCTATGGAATAGGAGGAAATATTTGCAAATCACCTATTCGATAAGCAATTAATATCCAAAATTTACAAGGAATTCATACAACTCAATAGCAAAAACAAATAACATAATTTAAAAATGGGCATAGGTTCTAGACATTTTTCTAAAGAAGACATTCAAATGGCCAACAGGTACATAAAAGATGCTCAAAACCACTAATCATTAGGCAACTGCAATCAAAAGCACAATGAGACATTACCTCTCAGCTGTTAGGATTTCTATTATCAAAAACATAAGGAATGGTGGCAAGGATATAGAGAAAAGGAACCCTGTACACTGTTGGTAGTAACATATACTTGTACAGCTACTATGGAAAACAGTATGGAGGGTCCTCAAAAAATTAAAAATAGCACTACTATATGATCCAGCAATCCCACTTCTGGGTGTACATACAACAGAAATGAAATCATTATCTTGAAGATATACATACTCCAATGTTCACAGTGTTATTCACAATAGGCGAGGCATGGAAACAACCTAAGTGTTAGTCAACGGATGAGTAGATAAAGAAAATGCAGTATACATAGTGTAACATTATTCACCTTAAAAAAGGAGAAAATCCTGTCATTTGCAACAACATGGATGAATCTGGAGGGCATTATACTAAGTGAAATAAGCCAGACAAAGACAAATACTGCATGGTATCACTTATATGTGGAATCTTGGGGAAAAAAAAAAAGTTGAACTCATAGAAACAGAGAGTAGAAGACTGATTGTCAGGGGCAGGGGGTGGAGGAAATAGGGAGAGGTTGGGAAGGGGTACAAAATTTCAGTTATAAGGTGAGTAAGGTCTGAGGATTTAATGCATAACATGGTAACTAGTGTTGACAACACTGTATTCTGTATTGTAGAACTGAAATTTGCTAAGAGAGTAGAACTTAAACATTCTCACAAAAAAAAGAAAAAGAAAGAAAAGAAAAATACATGAGGCCATGGATGTGTTCATTAACTTAATGGGGGGAATCTTTTCACAATGTATACATGTATCAAATCATCATATTGTATACTTTAAGGATCATACAATTTTGTCAATTATCCCTCAGTAAAGTTTGAAAAAATAAATAAGGGCTGGCCAGTGGTGTAGTGATTAAGTTTACACACTCCACTTTGGCAGGAGTTCTCAGGGTTCTCAGGTTTGGATCCTAGGTGTGGACCTACACGTTGCTCAACAAGCCATGCTGTGGCAGCATCCCATATACAAAGTAGAGAAAGATTGGTATGGATGTTAGCTCAGGGACCATCTTCCTCACCAAAAAAAAACTTGAAAAAAAAAAAAATAAATCCTGAAAAAAAAGACCATCTGAAAAATTTTATTTTTAAAAAACAGTAACTGTCTCAGGCAGACAAACAAAGACCTACACAAAAGCACAAAAGCCTTGGTTAGTCATTGGTAGTAACCACAGATTTTTGAAAAAGTCTGAGAATACTTAATAACAAAAATTTGTGTGTTTGAAAACTGAAAGTCTTTTATGTAAAATGGTTATTTTATAATCTAATAGCTTTAAAGATATTTTATGACACTGAGAAATATGAATGAAAATAGATTTCATTTTAGAAGACTTAAAAAAAAACATTTACTCAGCACAGTTAACCCCACCTCTGGGAATGACTCTCAGCCCCCTAACAAATGTGCACGAACCCACTCTCTTTAGGTGGTTGAAATGTTTTTCATAAGTTAGAAAGTCAGTCAATGTTCAATCCTACACCTTCTAACAAATCTCAGAAGGCCCTACAACCAAAGAATGAATCGTACTTTCTGAGTGACTCATTGATTAATTGCAAATTTGAATTTCTAAAAGAAGAAATTTGATGAAATTTCAAGCTACAGGGAAATTATAAACATTGTCCGAGTTGGAATCTATTTAAGTGGAGGAATGGATTTTGTGAAACTGAATGTTATATGCCTACGATTGAAAAAAATGCAAAAGAAGGGATGCATTGGGAATACTGCTGTGGGAGACACAAAAATTAATCAAACGCAATTCCTGTCCCATAGGGGCACAGATTCTAGTAGCAGACGGAATTTGCACACATATAATCAAGACAGAATGCTAAATGACTCTTGGAGTATTGATCACAGTAAAAACAACGAGAGCCCCGAGGAGGTCCAATACATAGAAGACAGCCTAGCACACAGTAGGTACTCAATAAAGACTTGCTGAGTCAATGAGTTATACTGGAGAACTGTGCACTTCTGTGTTGAACGAGTGTGAAACGATCTGTGACTGTGAACTCGCACAGGCTGGAATGGCTCAAAGCAGCCTGGCAGTGTGGGCACTTTCAAACCCCTGGGTCCCCTGGCCACGTCTGGGGATGGCCCAACCAGGGGACTAGGTGATGAGGACCTCACCTTGCTTGGATTTTTGTGAAACAGTTTACGCAAATAAAGGATTTTCCTGCTTAAAAGAGTTTATAATTCTTTTGCAGCAAAGAAAAGGCACAGGTTGTGCAGTCAGAGCTCAACATTCAAACACGGCCCTCGGCCTACACCAGGTGGGCAGTGTGGGAACACAGCTTAAGCCCTCGAAGCCTGTGCTTTATCATCTGCAAAAAGGAGATGATAATGTCTAATCCATAGGGTTGTAATGAGAAATAACCGAGCACCAAATGACAGCAGATTCCTTGTCACATAGTTTGCATTCAACAGATATTAGTTCCCTTTCCATTTCACTAGCGGTTTTTAACAGCAGCCTAATTTCACATTTAATCCAATTATCCATTCTCCATCACCTGCTAGTCGTGTGGCTATGGGGAAATGATTAAAACTGCCTCATTCTCAGTTTCCTCACTTACAAAATGGGCATCAAAGCGGTACCCACCCACATGTACCCTGAAAGCATACCAACTTACGTTTCAAATGTCCTAATTTTATTTGAACTCTGTCTATTGGGATTTTTAAAGATTTGTTTCCTCTCAGTGTTTATAATTTCTGTACCTCCACTGACTAGCTTTCCTTATTAATTTCTTACTCCTCATTAACTCTAGCGCAATTTATATAAATGAAGTGAATGTAATAAGAAACAGCAGTGTGTTGAAGGGGCCTCAGCGGGTCTGCATTACTCAACAGTACAACCAGAGAAAGAAACAGGCAAAACCGAGACTATGGGGATCCTTTCCCCTGGACTCAGCACAGGAGGATCTGGACGAGTAGCCCTGGAATACCAAACGGAAGGAAACAGAAAACTTTCCAATACCTCAGCTAACAAAGCAAGAATTAAACAGATATTGGTGGATAAAACTTTCTTAATTGGGGCGCTCTCTCAATCAACCTGCTTTAAGGTCAAGAAAGCAACCTTCTCTGCAGCTCCTTCTCCACTGCAGGGAAAGAGTCAGGGTGACCCGGGGAAATCCCCATCTAAACCTTCACCACCACGGCATGCAGTGAAACCAACTTGTCTAGGTCACCTTGCAAACTCTCAGTCCCAACCCCTTCAGTCTCTACGAACTTCAAGTCTTTTTTTTTTCTTAAGTAAGTTGAAATGTAAACAATGTATTAAAAATGCCAAAAGGTTTATTATTAGAAATGTATTTCTATTTCAAGATATTCAGCACTGTTAAGTACCTTATATGCCCTCTAATGAAGTTGTGGGGCAACCATATTATACACTGATAGATAGCAAAAAACAGACAAAAATTAAGGGAACAGACTAATATTAAGGGAACTAACTAGGACAAATGAGAGGACGCTGCCAAGAGAAAAATTTCGGCTTAGGAACAGGAGAGTTTATCAAACAGAGAGAACAGTCCAAAGATGAAATGGACTCTATTCAAGAATGGCTGGGTGGCCACCGTCTAACGGTACTGTAAAGACTAGAGACGAATCACTTAGCCACTGGCCAGCAACGCAGAAGAGGGAAATTCAAGTTACCCTGAGAGGTGGAAAACTCCTCCTGGATAACAGGATTCTGTAACGCTGGGACAAATAATAAAGAGTTAGCCCCCCTTTAAAATGGACATCCAAAACCAAAATTCACATTCAGAATAAATCACAATAAGAAAAGGCCTGGAACAAACCATGTGAATACAAATACAGAGCATGATCACTTTTAAAAAAGGAACACGGGAAAATGAATTCAGATTTTAAGTTTCCTCTCAGTAACTGATCAGTTTAAAACATTCTAAACAAAATATCTACTTAATCAGATTCAAGGTGACAGTAAATTATTATTCAGTATTGAATTGACTTTAATTGGTCATCATAAATAGATGTTTCACTTTAATGTAAAATTGTATGAGATTTAAAGTTCAAAGGGGGCCAGCCCAGTGGTGCACGGTTAAGTTCACACGTTCTGCTTCGGGGACCCAGGATTTGCCGCTTCCGATCCCAGGTGTGGGTATGGCACCGCTTGGCAAGCCATGCTGTGGCAGGCGTCCCACACATAAAGTAGAGGAGGATAGGCACGGATGTTAGCTCAGGGCCAGTCTTCCTCAGCACAAAAGAGGAGGATAGGCAGCAGATGTTAGCTCAGGGCTAATCTCCCTCAAAAAAAAAAAACAAATAAAAAAATCACACCATAACACAACCCACTCCAACAGACCCCTCCTTATCACAAGGCAGTCCCAGGTCCTCAGGGCCCAGGGTCATTTTCTACTCCCAAATAACTCCATTTTACCACTGAACAAAGAGAGCTGAAAAAGCTCTTCTGAGCAGAGAAAATAACTCTTCTATCGATCCTTCTTCAAATAGTGCTCCAAACCCTCCCTTCTAATCATAGTATTTTAGTCCCCACGAAACTCCTTGCCCCTAATTATTCTTAGCCACTTTCCACTGGAAAGTTTTATTTGTGTTTTGCTTATTTGGCAATATTGTCATAGCAATAATGAGAAGGGGCCACTTGTCATTGGAAATGGTGCAACGCTCTGATTAAGGCCCCTCTGCGCAGTTCACCGGTGCCCTGACTCTGGAGCAATGTGCCCACGGCTTGTTCGTACTTACTTACTTGCTTACTGACTTATTTATTTCATCTCGGAGGGCCCCAGGCAGACCAGTACAGTACTGGGTGAACCAGGGACAATATAGATTTCAAAAGAGAATTATAAAAACAAGAAAAATAAATGTAAAACTTGAATGCAAAGGCAAATATAAGGAGACAATTTCTTCATTTTACAAAAAGCCTTGCAAAGTAAGGCTCAACCACAGAGGCTTCCGCACTGGTTTTGCAGCATCGCAAATGACTATTCAAGTTCACACTGGGGCCTGATATGCATTGAAATCACTGTGAACTGGTCGACTGGAGGAGCTCTGTGGGAGTCGCGGGTAGGCCAGGGTAATTTGGTTATAGGGCTAGCAGACTGTGGGGCACACTATTCACACACACGGCTGCACACTGTCTTTTGAAAAGCCCTTTGGTGCCTGAAGAAATTTTCAAAACACGAGTTACACCATTCCAGTTCAGAAGCCCCAAAAGAAATTCCCAAATTCCCCTACAGTTGGGATGCAGGCATGGGATCCAGGCTCAGAAATCAAGAAACACCTGCATTTGAATAGGAATAATGTGAAGAAGCAGCTTCTATTTCTGTTGGAGGCTTGGGGGCTCTGAAGCGGTGTCTGGATATTCCTGGTGACAGCATCAGAGACAATAATGACCCAAAGGAAGCAAGATCAAGTTCCTGGCTCAGACAACCTTACTAGGATGGCAGGCAGTCCTCCATTTTATTGCATAGTAGCCACTCAGCTAATGCTCTTGTGACATGCTTCTAAGCTTATCTCCCAAAGACTTAGCCTCAAGCATGGTTCTAAAGGACTCCCACCAATTCTGTGAGCTACCAAATATCTTATAATTAACACCTTTGCTATTTAGGGTCGCATCTGTTGACTGCAACTAAGAACAATGACTGATACAGCGTGGATACAAGATTGAGTTGGGAGGAGAGAAAATATCAAGGCAGACTCCAGAATTGAAGCTCAGGTAACGATACACGAAGGATCTGCTAACCAAAGGTGTCCACCCTGCTCAGGAGGGTGTAGCAACAGAGGACTAGAGGACTCGTGGTACCCCAATTAAGGCAGACTGATGTCAGTTTTGATCTCAGATCTCCCACTTGTTCAATTTCTTCAACTGTAATATAAAACGTTACTGTGAGAACTGGATATAATCTATGCAACGTGTTTAGCAGAGTTCTCAGTATAAGTAGTTGTTACATAGATGAGAAAGGGGCAACAGCATAGTTCTGGGTGAATCGTCTAATTCGTGGACCTAGCCCCAGAGAGGGTATGGTGGTAAGTACTCAACAGAGTACCGAGAATCCTAACCAAATAAAATGAGTTCTCCCTGGTTCCATTCCTAGGTGTGGTCTGAAAATATGATAAAACTTAGGTAAGAAGGCAAACCCAGGAGAAGTCAGGAAATATGGTCTCTGAATGGTGGCTTCCTGGAACTGAGAGGGCAGAGAAACTAATCTCAGACACGATGATCCCAAGGCAGAGGGCAGGAAACCCATCCCTGGGGTGTTGGGCTGCTCTTCCCTGCCCAGCCTGTGTCAGGGTTGCCTGAAGAACTGGGCAGGACTCAGCCTGCAGGTGAGGGCAAATCTAACCACAGGCGAGCGGACCAGGAATGTCACAACTCTCCACTCATCTCGTGTTAATATACACACACACACCACAAACCTTTACCCTCACAATTTGCTTTCATAGAACTAGAACCTGTAAACAAGTTGGTTCTCAGTAAATATTTGTAGGATTGAATTCAGTGTTTAAATTGAATACCTTTGAGAAGCTGCTGGAATGTAGTTTTCTTGTCATTTTGAACTCCAGAAAAACGTTGAAGGTCGATAAAGCAATAATAGTTCCTGGTGGTTTAATTGCCTGGCATTGTGCAATGATTTGATCAGTCCTACCCAGACACTTCTGTACATTAAATGGCCAACTGGCTGTGTAAAATAACTAGCTGTGTAGAGCGATGTTCATGGCAGTCTAGCTGCAAAATGGCCTGAGAGGAATGGATGCCAGTGGGACATGCAATCACTTCTTGCAAGGTGAACCGAAATGGAGCAACAGTAAACAAAGGACATAGGAAAAAATGCATGCAAGACAACTTCAAGCTCAGTCACAGCTTCAAATAGCAAACTCGATCTCTGGAAAGCCACAGCCTTTGAAAACATGGCCTGGCACAAAAACACCAAATGGTGAGCTCTTTACTCAGAAGGATTTTGGCAACAGAAACTAAGAGGCGATGCTGTACACACTAACCCTCCCACAGAGAAGCCAGACTTGTTAACTCCAGTCAAAGGGACGCGACACAAGTGATCAGAGGACTAAAAGTTTGGAAACATTTTATGTAACTTTATTTTGTCTGCTCAGAAAACAGACAATTGGGACCGATGCCCTTGCCTGGATTAGAACCCACGTAAACCTCCAGGTAAAGGGTAGTTTTGGAGAAAAGCAGAAGGATGTGTTAGACCAAAACTAAACAGGAACAGATTCTAACTAATCAACAAGGGACAGGATGGGCACCTTAAGGATACATTAGGAAGGCTCCTCTGAAGCCCAGAATCACAGAAGACGTAGGAATAGACAGAAAATGAAGTCACCAGTGGTGAGAGGAGGAAGGAGAAACCTTAACAAGGTGTAGGTTAGAGACACCACAGACCTGATAGGGATGGGGTTGCAGAGAAGGGCAGCATAGAAGCTGCACAGGAAAGATGAAGAAATGGAAAAGAAACGGCAAGGACAGCAAAGCAAAGAAGTCAAGAGCTTATAGTTCTTAATAACAACAAGATGGAGGGGGTAAAAAATACTAGAGTAGTAAACATGCTCATTTCTTACAAATACTTCATAAATGTCAATTCCTCGTTATTATAATTTTTATGTGTGTATACTCATGTGTTCTGAGATGTTTACTTTTGAGCTATGGACTGTATTAATTTTCAAGTCGCTCATAAAATCACTATGTCGGCATAAAAATTTCAGGCCTTAAGGTAACATTAGAAACTTTCATGTATTCATTTCTGCTGCAACAGAGATAACCATTCATTCATTCACGCAATACATATTTATCAAATCCCTACTATAAATATTAATATGCTCTCATGATAAACTCTAACTGTTTATAATACAAAAAACAACATGAGCAATGAAACTGTGTTTAAAGAAACGCCAGCCTGTCAGTCAATCATTGAACACCATAAATAGAGGCATCTAAGCACAATCATCTGAATTTGGCAAATCTAGTCAGATGCCGGATGTTAATTTATTTAAATATTTATTTATAGATTTTAAAAAATAAAGTAATGCAATATTTTATTCCTTAGATACTCAGTGAATACTTCCTGTGGAGGCAGGCACCTCACCAAGGGCTGCAGCTACAAAGGAAGATAAAGCAGAGCACTTGCCCTTAACAGGTCCAGTCCAGGGTGCAGACATCCAAGCAAGCAAACCATTGCATTCAGAGTAATTATGGATAATTAGATGCAAATAATAGAGATGCACAGAAGGTACAATGGGGCTCCCAAACAGGGAAAAATTAACACAGGTTGGATAGTTGAGAGAAGGCTCCATTCACAGAAGGGAAGAGCAGGCAGAGGAAAGTACAACAAGCAACTTCAAAAATTGCTGCACGGTGCAGGGTACCTGAACTTTTCTGGAGCACGCACCATAATTCCAATTGTTACGTTAACGTCTGCCATCCTCGCTGGCCTCTGTAAAGCTCCCTACGAGGAGGATGGGGTCTTTCCGGTTCACTGATATTTAACACAAGCATCTAGTACGGTGCCTGGCTCATCATAGGTGCTCAATTTCCACTAGTGGGTAAGTGAATGAATGTGCTTCCGTTTCTAGAACACGGAAGGTGGGTCGACAGGGAGAAGCGGGGATGAGAGGAACTGGTTGGAAGGCATTTTAAAAGAAGGTTTCAGTCACATTCAAAAAGAGTTTAGACTTTGGTCTGAAGGTGATACCATCTCAACCAATTATATTCACTAATTACTTTGGGAAGATGTGAAAAGACTCATGTATCCAACAGACAATATTGGGGTAAATGTAAAGTGTGCATGGATGGGACAGGGAGAGACTGAAATAGACACCCGCTCACAGAGGAATTGGATGGCATTTTATTTCACTTCTAGGATGACGTTTTTCCAAAGTGCCTTTGTGAGAAGAGGCTAATACATCCTAACGCAAAGCACACAAGTACCACTGAGCTAACAGGCAGTAGGAGCATCTTCTGAGTAACATTAAACAGGAGACTCTAGTTGGTGGCTCTGCCTAGCCGCGGACATCCCACGAAAATGCTTTCTCTGCCTCCCAAGAAATTTTAATAATAAACATAATGAGGCAAGTGCTACGATGGTCAAACTACAACCAGGTTGGTGCCATAATCTTACACAAGCCTCACTTATGTCATTCCATCACTCAGGCCTCTTTCTGGCCTGTGGAAGGATGTGTGTTATCCTACTTTACATAAATTACTCTTTTTTAAAAAAGGAAGAAAAAGAAAATTGTAGAATTTAAAAGTATAGTAACTGAGTATTTCTTTTGAAGAACAATACAGTTTTCTAACTTTTATGTAACAAAAAAGTCTTTTCGATTAACTGTCAGAATTATAAGCATTTCTTGATAGTTTAATTTGTATTATACTTAATCATATATGCCTCTGTGAGATCATGGATTGCAAGTGCTATAAAATACAAACTGAAGAGGAAATAAGTTCCATTTCCAAGTTCCCTTGCTCTGTTGCAAATGCCTTTAGAAAAAATGAAATTCCGTTATTAATGCAAAATACAAATTTTAAGAAGATAAATTAGATTTAAGAATGATAAATACAAATGGAAGATTTAAGAATGATAAATACAAATTTTAAGAAGTACTGATCATTTTACAATGAAATTAGACATATGGGGATTTTTCTAAGCATGATCAATAAACCCATCTCCAGATCTCAGTGTAGGCTCTACACAATCATATTTAAATTTTTACATAAGTTGTTTCTGTTTTATTTTCAACTGTTAAAACATATCAGATTGTGGTTAGTCACCTGTTTATACGTAGCTCTTTTAGAGAGAGAAAATTTAGAAAAGAAAAATAATTACTTTAAATCAGAGTAGAATTACTTAATTCACTTATACCTTTAAATATTTCAATTATAAATTATAAGACTGCTTATCTCCTTTGGCTTTGCAGTTTTTCAATTTTGTATTATTTAGCTGATCCTTTGCTGAGCTCGGTGGAAAAGAATCAATGTCAGGACTGATAAATGTATGTACTCTATTTGCTTTTCAAAGTGCAAAGAGGATGGATCCGATATTGCGAGTGAGCATAGCAAAGCTTATCTGCATTGCTGAAAGTCTGCCAAAGCTCCATAAATCGTAAGAAGCTGACAGAATTAATATTTCATACCACTGTGAATATAACTCGTTAATAGTATAAACCTATTGACAGTAAATATCCTTCATCCTTTTCTGTGAGAGGACTTTCCCATGGATTTTCATTAAGAGGTAACCTATAGAACTAAATCTTTAAAATACACTCCCCCTTTGATAAAAACTACTCTTTAATACCAGGACTCACAGCTGTCCATTTGTGATCCACTTGGAATGCAGAGTGACTTAATTCTTTATTTCTTCTAAGATGACGTCTACCAAATGCTCAATGGCTAAGCATTTTACATCACTTTGCAGAGTTTCCAATGCATTTGAGAGATCTGCATATTTCCATAATGACTCCTTTCAAATTCCAAACAGCAGAAAAAGCTGGAGGCCTAACTGGGGTTCCGCTCATCCACGCGTTACATACAGTGATTGCAGACAGGACAAAACACCAGCTTCATCAGATTTTCCCATCCAGATCACCTCTTTTTCTGTAATATATCAATATATCAAAGCAAGACAAAGCAAAGCACAACTCAACGAAACAAAATATTACCCAGGCACGCAGCAGTGACATGACATGAATCTGCATTACCCTGGCTAGCTGGATCCCACCGGACGACAGTTAGGAGGAAGAGGCATATGACGCCTAGATCAAACATCAATCTATCCAGTAAGCAGTGACGGAAACCCTTGGCTTCTCCATCATCATTTAGAGAAAAACACCTTCTTCAGTGATTTCTTTAGATAATGGAAACTCGCTCCTTTAAACGTCAAAGCTTTTGGTTTGTCTAATTTTCATTTTCTGAGAAATGTATTAAATATTCCTCTGTTATCTCTGTGTTGATGCCTTCACAGCAATTCCTCTGTGCAGGCCTGGCTCTTCTCGGCCGAAATGACTTGGGAGGACTACACTTTTTGAGTTTCATACATAAATATTTTTTAAGCAGTGTTCTGTACCCTCATTCACTGTCAAGGTATTATTAAATTTTTTGCTACTATGAATTTGCCTGACTTTGTAATAGATTCTTCTCTTTTTGTCTTTATTTTCTGAGTAATGGTTTCCTGAGTCTTTATTTTCTGAGTAATGGTTTCCCGAATAACAATTTGGTTCTCCTATATCAACTTTAACGTGTGTGTGTGTGTGTGTGTCTGTATGTTCATATTTCATTTAACTTGTCAGTTCAGTCTGATTAACAATATTTTTCTTGCATGTATAACCATAATGATAATAATAACATCTAATCTCTACTATGTGCCATGCTCTGTGCTAATCACTTTACATGTGTAATCTAATTAAATCCTCATTACAATTCTGAGGTATGACCTATTATTGTCTACTATATTCTACACATGGGAAAACTGAAGAAAAAGATGTTAAGCGAATTTTCCAGGTTCCCATTAAAGTCAGCATTAAGAGGTGGAACTCAACAACCCAAGGCTGGCTGACTCCAAAGACTCTACTTTGAACCACTTTCAAATGATGGATATTTATTCTTATTGATTAGTGACTTCAGGGTAAGCGAAGTGTATCTATACAATGGTTTTCTTTACAAGTGGTTCACAATGAAGTAACAGGATTATAGGTGTATAAAGGCAACACTGATATTGTATTATAGACAAATATAAAGGAAAAAAATTAAGCACTTACTATGTGGTAAGTGTGAAGGGATCACATTTCTACCCACCTCATTTATGTCTCAAGCAACACTTATCCCAATTTTAGAGTCAAGAAAACTGGGCTCAAAAGAGCTGCTCCAAAGAGGTAGGATTTGAACACAGAATTTTCACATGTTAACCAGCATGTTTAACCAAAGTAAGAGGAAGGTTAAAATGATTTTGTAATACTAAAGACCATGCCACATAAATATGTTTGAATAAAATGGTAATGTTTAACCTAGAAAAGCCAAGGTTTAGCAGAGACGTGATAACTGTGTCATAAAGTGAAGGAGCGACTTCATGGAGAAGCACCAGACTTGCATTAGGTCTTCCTGCTGGCAGGACTAGGAAGAGCCAAAAGGAGATTTCAGCCAACTGCACGTTTCCTTGCCATTTCTCTGTGCTGATGGAGGAACTGTTTTCTGGTCCGTCTAGGTTGCCGTCTTTTGGCAGTTCCAATGTACGCATTTCCTGTCCTAAAGGAGGAATACTGTCTTCTGCTCCATCTGGGTGGCAGTCTTTTGGTGGTTCCAATTTATGCAGCAGACTAAGTTGCAATTTTGTTCGCATGGGCAAACAGGAAATCACAAGACTCTGGACTGAAATTGACCCTGACTCCCCCTCTGGCCTGGGTTAACCCCACCTTCATGTCTGATCCATTGGATTTTGGTACCCTTTTGTTTTTTGGCTTCTGAGGATATCCCTTAATTATTTGTGAGCACATCTGTGCCTTTATAAAAGAAGTTTCTTATATTTTATTTAGAATTTCTAGGCTTTTGTTTTGGAAGAGATTTCAGGTTTACCAATTTTGACATATTTCCAGAAGCATCCAAATGAAACTCCTTGGAAAACAGTAATGTTCTATAAAAGCATCAGGTGTCATCATGATTATGTCTATTAATGAGATTCTAAGTTATTATCCCTGGAGGTTTGCCTGAAGATATGAATGGCTAGCAGTCAGACAACGTGCTAGTTAGCATCAGATCTCTTTTTTCAGGGAAATAGTATATAGAAAGACAAAGAATAAAACAGATCAAAGAGGGCTGGCTGATTTGAAAGCCAGGCAGCAGCTGTACTAGTTCAGCTGTACAACTTGAACAGTAAGTTTCATCTCCACTCAAAGTTTATAATATTTTGCTTGTTTTAATAGAAATCTTAATATATAATGTCCCCCCAGGGAATGAGTTGGGCTAATACTGCTAATCATACTCAGTCAGTTCCAAGGAGTTTTTTGCATTCCCATACCACAGACAATTTCAGCCTTTTAGATTTGTTAAAATACACTTCCTGAATAGTTGATCTTAAGATCTTTAGTTCTCTTTGGGTAATTCCTATTCTACATGCTTCCATGTTCCTAGTACAGTTAGATTAATTTCTTTCTATCGCTTAGTGAAAACAGTGCTACCTATGAAAACACGAGTGTCTGCACTGTCGGTCCCCCTCTGTGACTAACATTCCTCTCCATGGAACTCCCTCACCTATAAAATGGGACCGTGCATAACCTTCCTACTTCCCCGGATTATTACAAAGATTCATGTTGTAAAAACATTTTTCAAAGTTTTATGAAAGTTGGAGGAATATATCTTTTATTCTCTAAAAATAATCTATATTAAAAATAACAGGAAGACAAGTATTTCATATGAAAACGCTTTAAAGAATCTGTAATTTCTTGGCGCACACATTTACTACTTTAGCCGATGCATAGTTTCACTTCTTTCTTAGAGCTGATTTGAGCTGTAGTAATTATCCAACGGATAGTATATACTATGGTACCTCACATGATGCTGGAATTTATTTAACACCTAGTGAATGCCTGCCTTTCTTTATATCATCTTCCCTTAGAGGAAAAGTTGATGGTAAAACTGAGAGAGCACAAGAGAAAATTCCATGTGCTAGGTGAATTGCGTATCTTTTACCTGCTTTTACAAGGTGTATCAGAAGCTTATTTACAAAAGTAAGGAAACTGTCAATTTGATGAAGTACAACTCACAACTCATTACTATTGAACACAGGAGAAGCATTCCACATCAAAAATGACTGCTGAAATATTCACAATTACCAGATGCTCAGAAACCATTTTATATGGATAAAAAACATGTCACATTTAATTTATCAGACGCTTTCTACTGTCATACTTTCTTTCGTTCAATGTACTGAAAAGTTATAAAAACAACTTCAGTCCCACTGCAGCCATGTATAGCTATAAAGAATACCACAAATCCATTATCCACCACAATATAATTGTATCTACATGGATGAATAATCTTCTGCAGCTTCTTTGCACTCAATTCTGAATTAAGTATTCCTTTAAAGATATTTGAATACACAACAATCAGCATCTCTATTAGAAAACTACCATTTCAATATAAAGAAGAAAAAAAACCCAAATTCATTCCTGAAGCTATATTCCTTGAATGAGATGGCATTATTAGCCCCATTTCTAAAGTGGCTACAATGGGAAACATCATCAGAAAAATAATGCCATATTAATTTTCTAACAACATTGAAACAAATCAAATATGGACTCCAATACTTGTGAAAATAAAATAGTAATAGTTTAGTTTTCCATTATGTGTAGTTCTGGGATGCAGGCTTCAAGTAAAATTGTAATAATTGAATTAACCCTTTTCAAAGAATATCAGACGTCAGACACAGTTGCTATAATGTACTAGCTCTATTTTAAGAAACCCAACAATAATCCATCTAAAACAACCACACACACACACACACACACACACAGTATAATTATCCCCCCAAAAAACCAAATGAGACAGCAAGCAATAAGCTGTGTGTAGGTTTCAGTCTTACATTTCTAGTGCCTAAGGAGGGTCTGGCTCTCCTAGGCTCTGCTAAATGTGAAGGGGGCATCATTTCTGCTCCACAGCATTGCACAGCACAGGCGTGGCCCAGTCAGGGAACTCTTGATGGGTGGCCCTCACTCTCTGCTTTCAGTGTCAGCGGCCATTCTGGTTGTAGCTCTATTTAAACTGTCCTCAGAAGCTGTTTGCACTCATGAAACAGGAATACAGCCTGTTTCTTTAGAGTTTGTCATCTAAAGAAACATGAATACTTTCTAATAATTACAGATTTGCCTTGTCTTATTTTTAAATGATTCCTCAACCACGCCAAAAGGACATATAAGAACACTTACCCTTTTGTATACTTTAGAAATATCCCACCCTGTCCGCAAAGCGTGTAGAAAGCGGGAATGAGTTTTTCCCTGCTAGGAAATAAAATATTAAGATCTATCCTTCCACTAAATTTACACATGTTTTACTTTGTTGCAAGAGGATTTTTTTAAAATGTCAGCCTATAAGTGAAGAAAAAAATGAGGAAATTCAAACAAAGAAAAAAGAAGGGAAAGAAAATAAAATAAGCTTGGATTGTACCTAGACAAAATATGTATCTTGCAGTTTTGCACATTTTCTAGAGATGAACAACCGTATTAGCTCCAGCAGACATAGCATTCGTCACAAGTGAAAAAGATTCAATTGTAGTCTCCAACAGCATCAAAAGAAACCAAAAATAAAAAAATTAGCAGGGCCAGCCCAGTGGCACAGTAGTTAAGTTTGCACACTCCACTTCTGCAGCCTGCGGTTTGCTGGTTCAGATCCCTAGCATGGGCCTACACACTGCTCATCAAGCCATGCTGCGGCAGCGTCCTATATACAAAATAAAGGAAGACTGGCACAGATTTTAGCTCAGCAACAATCTTCCTCAAGTAAAAAGAAGTAGATGGGCAACAGATGTTAGCTCAGGGCCAATCTTCCTCACCAAATAAATAAATAAATAAATAAATTAGCCACTCAAAAGAAGTAAAACTATTCCTGGAACCGAATATAGAGAAAATTCTCCTATAGTCCATGCAGAGAAGTCACTATTATATAGAGAGCAGTGTGACTAAGCAATCTCTAAAAATACAGAAAGCTTCACAGGATGTTTTTACACTCTTAATGTCCACACATGTTATATGTCAGACTACTAGGATCAGTAGTCTTGGTCTTCTTACTTGTGTAGAAGGATTTCCCACTAGGAATTAAATTTTAGTTTGTTTTTCTCTCTAGGAGGACAGGAGCTCCAAAGATTTAGTAGAGAACAAAACAAGGCATGTACTCCCACAGTCCAAAGTGAAATGCTCAGGCAAAATTGGGTCTTGTGACACTCAGACCAATACTCATTTCTCAGGTATAGGTTGAAAAAGGTTAGAAAAGATAAAGGTCAGAAACATTAAACCACTCTTCTCGTTGGAGTAGTCAAAGTGCCATGGTTTTTCTTCTGATCCCCTTGAGGGAGGAAAGAGAGACGACTGCTTCTCCTCACTGTCATTCAGGTGACAGAGAACTCAATGAGACACTCAGAAAGCTTGCTGTGTGTCCCTTGGAGTTTGGGGAACAGGTTTCAGACTCACAGCCCCAAATATTTTAACAGAAATTTAATGGGAGCATCTGCTTCACTGTAGAGGAAAAATCAGCAGGCAGATAAGAAATCAGGCATGCTTCCAAAGACCCCACACAAGAAGATGCTTGTCTCCCACGGACCAAATGAATGTTGGCCACGCAGGAGGATGCTGGACCCAGACAGCTTTACCCAGGAGCAAGGAGACATTGGCGGAGGGAAGACAAAGACGTATCCATCACATTCAGAAGCTGAGAATACATCGTAAGTGGCCAGCAAGAGGAGAGAGGTGGTTGTAGTCAGAAGTTCTAGTGAGGAATCTCTGAAGGCGATGGATATGCTCCACAAGAGCAACAGCAGTGAAGTGCGGCTTTCCTCCCTCGGGCCCTGCCCCTCCCCACAGCTATCCCTAAGGAAGTCAAGATCAAGAGGTGGTCTGGTAAGGAAGAGGCAGTGACTGAAGGGTAAAGAAGAAGGGGGGGCAGAAAATAATCTGACCTTGTCCCCCTTTCCCACTCCAGGCATCTGGTCCAAAGCAGTCCTGAGCTGGAGAAGAGGAAGAAAGGGTTTAACTTGGGACAGATTTGGAATTCTGACTTTAAATGAGAATAGACTAGTGATCGCACTAACAGAACAGAATGTCAAATATTTTAGAATTTCCTCTTCATAATGCCAGAAATGTCAAGGTCAAGAAAGACAAATAAAAGCAGAGGAAATGTTCTAAATTAAGGTACAATAAAGAGGTGTGACAACTCAGAGCAATGCATGATCCTGGACTGGATCCTAGATTTGGGGAAAAAAATAACTACAAGGTACCTTAAAGGGAAAATTGATGAAATTTATATAGACATTGTGGATTAGATAACAGAGTTACACAATGATAAACTTGATTTTTAGAATTAATAATTATTTAATTATATATAATTTAATTTAGTACTAACTTTTAAATGAAAAATTAGGGGCCAGCCCGGTGGTGTAGTGTTAAGTTCACGTGCTCCACTTTGGCGGCCTGGGGTTTATGGGTTTGGATCCCGGGTGCAGACCTACATACCACTCATCAAGCCACAGTGTGGTGGCATCCCACATACAAAATACAGGAAGACTGGCACAGATGTTAGTTCAGTTACAATCTTCCTCATGCAAAAAGAGGAAGAATGGCAACAGATGTTAGCTCAGGACAAATCCTCCTCACCAAAAAAAGAAAAAAAAAATTAGACCTAATTTAATATAATTAAATTACATGATTATTTTTTACAATTTTCTGAGTATGTAAAAGAATTCCTTTTTCTTAGGAAATACATACTGAAGCATACACATGTAAAGGAACACGATGTTTATAGTTTAATTTCAGTTTATTATAAAATCATAATATCTCAAAAATATTGATATTAATATATATTTTGGTGAGAGAGAATGATAAAAGCGAACGAGACAAAATGCATACAACTGGTGGATCTAGGTAAAGGGTATATAGTTCTTCGTGTGATTTTTGCATCTTTTTAAAGTTTGCAATCATTTCAAAATAAGATGCTACAAGGAAGTGAGAAATGGGTGCTAGCATTGTCTATTCCTTGTCTTCAGTCTGCTACCAAAGAGGATCGAGGTCAGGACTGAAGATTTTCTATTCTCAGGTTGAGTCTCTCCAGACAGGACGATGAAGGCAAGGTTAAAGCCTGTCAGGGAAGAAGTGTCACCCTCCAACAACAGCTCTGGCCCTCGGGGAGGTATGGGGAAGGCATTCCTGGAGGAAGGAAGAGGATCAGGTCAGGATTGGGAGGCGGGCCTGGGGACCTGCCTCTCCCTTCTGTGTTTCTCTTTCCCTCACATTTTAGTCAGCAGCGCAGTCTACCATAACAAAAGGCCATCGACTGGTGGCTTAAAGAACAGAAACGCATTTTCTCACAGTTCTAGAGGACAGAAGGCTCAGATCAAGCGGCTGGCAAGGCAGGCTTCATTCAGAGGCCTTTCTCTCGGCTTGGAGTTGGCCACCATCTCACTGGGTGCTCACTTCCCTGATCTTTGTGTGCACAAGGGAAGGGCACACAAGCCCTCTGTTGTCTCTTCTTTTCAAGGGCGCTAACTCCATCACGGGGGCTCCACCCTCATGACCTCATCCACCCCTAATCACCTTCCAAAGGCCCCATCTCCAAACAACATCACATTGGAGGTTAGGGCTTCAAAGTATGAACTGTGAGGGGACACAAACATTCAATTCCCAACACCAACAATATTTCGCTCTTGCTTTCCTTAACAAAACAACAAGTCTCCTTCCTTGGTCCACAGGATTCTTTGGAAAGAGTTAAGAGGCCAAACTGGATCTGAGGAAATTACAAATAACTAACAAACAGAAGACGTCCAGCCTCAGTTATCACCAGAAAAAGATTAAAAACCAAACCAAACAACAATGACAACAACAAAACACTAAGATACTTTGGAAAGATTTTAACCTGGAGAGGGTTGTGGTTATAATGCTGTCTGAGTGAGTGTAACATTAAAGATAAACTCAGGTAAACATCCATAGTACATCTAACTCTTTAGGAAATGTTATTTTCCAACGAATCCAAGACAAACAGGTCAAAACTAAACTAAACTAGATGGCCTACAGTATAGCTTTTCCATGTGTAAATCAGTTGAACATTGAGAAACATCCTTCTTAATGCTGATCACCAATCTGGAATGGCACATTTGAAAGCCATTCATTCTGGTCTTTAATATTCATGAATTTATTTATTGAGGAAATGTACCCTGAGAATCTACCGTCTGCCAAACTGTTCCTGGCTTGGAGAAACACCAGTGAAGGAGAAAAATAAGACCTCAGTTTCCTGGGGTTTATATTCTAGTTGAGAGGGGCATAAAGGGGGGTGGGAGAGGTATATATGGAGAGGAAATAGATAATAAAAGAGAAAGGAATAACTGAAAATAGAAGTTCCAGATCTGTGCTATGTAATACAGTAGCCACCAGCTACATGGGGCCCACTACACCTGAAATATGGCTGTGTGACTGACTGAGGAAGAAACTTTATAACCTCATTTCATTTTAACAAATTCCAATGTAAATAGTTACATGTGGCTTGTGGCTACCACACTGGACAGCAGAGGTCTCGGTTGTGCTGAGCACTATGGAAAAATAAAACACAGTGAAGCAATTAGGTGGTGGGAAGGGGGGACATATGGCAAAAAGAGTACATTGGAGCCTAATTCTGAATAACATGAAGCAGCAGCTATTCAAACATCTGGGACATGACGGTTCAGAGAGAGGGAAGAGCAAATACGGAGGCCATGAAGCCGAAGACACGAGTGAGGAGATAAATGAGCGTGAGAGTTCAAAACAAGGCCCATCTGACTAAATGCTTAACAGCACAGGCGGTGGGAGGGCACGAGGCTGAAGAGGACAAGCCAGCTTTACATATTTGTAATACTGGATTTTGCAGTAGAACTAAGAGGCCGGTTCTAAGAAAACACGAGTAAGATGAGTTCTATACTGATTTCAAACTCCTTAGCCCATAACAGGCTCCTGTCCAAAGAAACAGAGCCAAGAAAAATTTGGAACACATTATAAATAATGTTGTTCCTTTTGGCTTTCTCAAAAAGCGGAATAAATTTGATTAGAGGTAGAAAAGCTATGTTTTGAGCCCATGTTCTTTTCTTGTAAGAAATAACATATTTTCTATGTTGTTAAGCTAAGTCTGTAATTTTGTGAAAATGAACTGTTGACTCTTCTTTAAAAACAAAACAAAAAAAAAATCGCTCTGAGTCTAACCAAAGAGGACCATACTAGTAAGGTTAACAAAGGTAAGCACTAGGACAGGAGTTTACAGGACTCAGTGGTACTTGGAGTGCTCCAGAAATAGGACATTTTCATAGGATCCTTTATTTAGCAGGAAGATCAACTGTGCTGTATGAAGGAGCAATCAGATGCTGGCTTGTAGTAAACAGAGTTCTAGGAGGTTGACTTTGGAACACAAAGCTAGAGAAAAAACATTTTTCAATAGCCAACCAGAATCTGGGAATCCACAGGCCCACTCACCAAACTGATACCTCAGGTGACTGTGGCAGAACCTCATTACCAAAACTAAGGGTCCACCCTTACCTTCCCCAAATGACATGTTATGCCTGAAGGTATCCAGACAATGTCATGTTGGTAGTAAACTTTTCTTTTCCTATGACCCCACTTCTGAAGGTAATCACTTCTGATTTTTTTATTTTGCTCGTGACTTCACTAACCTGACTAAGACTGATTTTATGTCATCTGTTCCTGACTCTCAATATATTTTAACAAGTCAGAAACTAGGGGGCTTAAGTCCGCATTTTCTGGACACAGATAAACATTTTGCTTTTGTTTTGTTTTTAAGAATTCATTGAAAAGAATCAAGAAGGAAGACTTCTTCCTCAAGACAAGTGAGTTTGATTTGTTTTGTTTTTTACTAAGTTCCTCAAATATCAAAGCTGAACCCTCTCACTCCACTAATCAACCAGACTGGAGGACAGCTACACCAAAATTAAAACGATAGTGAAAAGATGTTTTACCTGGACCATGGTAGCAATTAAAGGACAGTAGAAAGAAGAGAAGAGCTGATTAAAATATATTCTATGCTGTTGGCATCCAGCATGAAAACACTGTAAAAGTTTCTTCTACATTTATCCCACATGCTACCATTCATCAGTGTCAGATTATTTAAATATAAATCTAAAAAGAAATTTCCTACTGTGATTAATGTCTTTAACTCTAGAGGACTGGTCTAAAATCTAATTCTTTCCTCAAAATCTCAATGTTCCCATTGTACCCAGAGTCAGTGCAGAGATAATTCTGCAACAGCGTGGAGAGAATAAGTCAAAGATTGCCCATATGTACCCAGATGTCCATGCAAATAGCATGGAATGTAAAAGGCAGAATGTTGGTGTCAAAATGAAAGTATATTCAGCTTGTCAGGAACCAAGTGCAATCAGGAAATGAGATTTCCCCCATGTGAATACCCGCCAGCTCATCAGCAGCTCCACTGAGGTAGATAAAGACAAGGCCAAAGAATTCAACTTCCCACCGGCTAGTACTGTCCTTTCTGAGGATCAAATAGATAAATGATTTAAAATGTTGAATATGGTGAGCTAAAAGTGCTAAAATCTATTTTTTAAAAAAAGATAGACTAGCCTTAGACTAGCATCTCTGGCCAAATTCTAAAAAAGAAAACCAAACGTTTCCTATTGACATGTACACTCTAGGGGATTCTCTGCATCTGAAAGTATGCAACCACTGACTTTTCCAGAGATAGCTATCACGACCTCCAAGTCCCACATAAGCTGCTTGACTCAACTCTAGAAAGCAAAGCTCACGTGACGCAAGCCGGAGTATGTCAGAAACTTTTCTGGCAACAAAAGAGGGTCTGCAAGCTTTTTAGACTGACCCACAATATTAAGGAGGTGCCCACTGTTGACCCAGCCAGATAAGGAAGATAAGGAAAACCTTCATGAATTATTATTAGGGAAATGGGGGTAGACAATCAGTGGTCATTTCAAAGTCGAAAGACTTTATCTGGGTCCCTCCTAACATTTTTCTATTTTAGCTCTTACAGTCACGCATCGCTGAATACATTTCAGCAATGGGGATACATTCTGAGAAATGCATTGTTAGGCAATTTTGTCACTGTGTGAACATCCATAGAGTGACTTACACAAACACAGATGGTATAGCCTACTACACACTTAGGCTATAGGGTACTAATTTTATGGGACTGCTGTTGTCTATGCTGTCTGTTGTTGACCGGAATGTCATTATGCAGTGCATGACTATATTAACATGTACATATTGTTTTTCCCTAATAGACAGAGAACTTTCTAAGAATAGACTCTGTTTTTAATTCATCTTAATAGTTTTCATAGTGCCTAACACAGGGTGTTTTATTTACAAGAAGAGTACTAATATTAAAGTAGGGCGCCTATGGCCTGTCAAGTTCTTTACTGGGCACTTTCATATGTTATCTCACTGAGATTGACGAAAGGTCAAACAAACAATCAAAACAATATAGTTAAACATCCAACATTGACACACAAAGGCAAGGCCAGGAATTGGTTATTTAAAGTGTAAATTCAGAGGGAAAGGGAAATGGGGAGCTCTTAATCGCTGGCATAAAGTTTCAGTAAGGTGAGATAAATACGCTCCAGAGATCTGCTGGAAAACACTGTACCTTGAGTCAACAATCAGGCATTGTACACTTAAAATCTGTTGAGAGGCTAGATCTCATGTGAAGTGTTCGTACCACAATAATTTTTTAAAAAGTGTTCACTGAAAGTTAGGCTTGAGATCATTCTCCTGGCAGGGAAAACAATTTTAAAAAGCAAAAACAAAAAAATAAGTAGCATACAATTAACCATACGTAAATGGAGTCTAAAGTAGCTATGATTACTATTCCATCACATATTTAAGGATAACTGTTTTCCTCTCCCCTTCTGGAAATCTCGCTCCTTACTTTAGGAAGGGACTACAGTACGGTCTGCTTTTATGCCTAAGTGGTGTGAGATAACAGGCCCGCTGACATATTTTTAGGGAAATCACCCAGGGACCTTCTGTAAGATCTAATTCTCTGGGTTCGCTTCTGGATCTTAGTTTAGTTTCCAGGTCACCCCTCCTCCCCCCCGCAGCTCCTCTTCTCTGAATCCAAAGAACGGCCTCCGGGGACTCATCTTTGCTGCCATTATCTGGGCATCCTTCCATTAGAGTCTTTCTGGGCTCTTAGATCGTCCTTTAAAGGTCACTAGGAAGACAGACACTAGCAGCCAGTAATGACAGGGAAATAGGTGAGAGTTTAAAAATAATAAACTTGGAGACACTTAAAAGGAAATCCTTTAAAACTGAAATATCATGATCAATGGTCTTCACTAAATATACATAGAGTTAAGATTGCTCTTTATTAGCTTGTCCCTTCACTGATTGTCTGGCAACTGGTTTCATATTTCTTTCACTTTTTTTTATAGGATCAAACCATGTATAATCCTGTTATTTCCATTTCTCATGCTCCTGAGTATCTTTTCCTTCTCCTTTGTCTTCTGTCTTTTCTTTTGAATCAGACTATGTATGTACATATAAAAATGATGGATACTGGATCAAACCTTGTAGAATCCTTTCATTTCCCTCTCTCAAGCTGCAGAACTCACTCTTCCCATGCGCCTTCTGTACTTCCTCGAGAAGAAAAAAGGTATGTGATAGGCAACCAGCCCCACAAGGCTCAAAAAAACCAAGTGAAATGACACTGCATACTGACATTTAACAAAATGCCCTTCTGTGTTTCACACACAAGTCATCACCTTTTTCTTACAAAGAAGGTATTATTTGAGAAAGCCACATTGCCTACAGCACTAAGAGAAAGTTAAAATCCCCTAAGACATGGAAGGTAGAAAACCTATAAAGAGTAGATTCAAGAAGCCCAAAATTCCAGAGGATGGGGTTTTAAATAGCTTCAACTATTTTAAGAATTTCATAGCATAAACATGTAATTTCACATGATTCAAATAATAGAACATATATCTATTTACTATGATGCATTACATAAATTTAAGGAATTATTATGATTTGCAAAACTATAATGGTGACTCAACATCAAGAAAAGGTGGAAGCTATATGTTTGACTAGAGCATATTGTGCTTAATAAGTCAGGACACATGTATTACATTTTGGAATTTATTCAAACATTGTCAATGATATGAGAAAATAAGACAATGATAAACCGACCAACTCTCTTTCTGCACTGCTTAGTCATAGCTAAATTCACTTCTATGACAAACATTCTGGGAGAAAAGTACTTTGCATAGGCTTTTCAGGTAAGTCTTTCTTATTCAGAAAGCCTGGCTTTATCCCTGTTGTGGACTCTGGCAACAAACGAGCACAGCACTGACCAGAGCTTCAGGATGCACAATGAAGAACAAGCTTTCATGGGATTTTTGAAGACGGCTTCAAGAAAGATGTGGAGTCCAACTTCACAGAATCCTATAACCAGTCCAAAACAGCAGCTACCTTAAAAGGTAACCTTGGGTTTCATTGCATCCAAACAACATGAGGATTATTATGGTAATTTGATGCTGTGGCTCCAGAGTTACACATATCATAACCGCACAGGGTAAGATGAGCACTCTTTTTTCTGTGACTCAGACACACATGCTGTGGGCTACTGCTTTAATAGTAAAGATCATAGATAATTGTTGTAAATGCAACAACCCTGAAAGTACAGTGATGAATATTATAGTGACCAGTTGCTCAAAGAGGTCGTCAAAGACTATTGATATTAGCTCAGTTTCTGCGGAGCTGTTTTAGCGAGGATGCCTAGATATCATCCTAGGCATCAGGATATGTCAGAATGTCTTATGCGCCCTTTCAGCAAATGGAATAAATATGCACAGTTCTTCCTGTTTATAAAGAGAGAAAGTATATTAAATTCCTCAATAAAATCCAGCTTAAAATAGCGATGTCTCTTCATCCCTCTCAAGATAAAATACTATCAATCTTGCACAGCATACAATGCCTTCTATGGCTTTCTCACCAGACTCAAGTCCTAGATATTGTCCAAATGAACACAATGCTTTAGTTTTATAGAACTTCATGAAACTCCTCAAACATGCCACCATTTCACCATTTCAGGTGAAATGCCATGCTATTTCTCTTGCCATAAACGTCTGCAATATTGGTTACTACGCATTGTGCTGATTTCACGATCCATGACTGGGTCACCATCATGGTTTGAAAAAATATGATTGAGGGAGAGAGTATGAGAGGGGAAGTCAGTCTTGGGTAGAACTTTGAGAAATCCAAAATTTAACTGCTAGTTAGGAGAGGATGAGCCTTCAAAGAGAGGCAAAATCCAGAGACTTAGAGGCAAATGCAGGTATGCTGTGAAGAAAGCAAAACGAAGAGTATTTGGAAAAGAAAGGAACTATTACTTTTACTGGTCATTTATACTATAGCAGCTGAACAATATCCATTTGATGAATGCACCATATAGTATTTTGCCAATTCCCGATGGATGATAACTTTTGTTATTTCTAGTTTATTCTCAGTACCAACAATGCTGTTGATAAATAAATGGCAAGCAATAGCATGTATTGGAGTATATGAGGAAGCCATTTGGTGTAAACCTAATTCGGCCTGACTTTACTTTTCCAACAGGGCCTAATGTGGCCGTTGACCATGCCTTTTACATCTGCTTTAAGCATTTACTATGTCCCAAAGACAAAAACAAATAGGCTTAAGATAAAGATGCAGCTTTCCCCACACTGGTATTTCCTTAAGGATAAGCATCTCTGCCTAGGCTAGGGATTGATTGCTGCGCTCACCCTGTCACCACCCAGCTCAAGACAGCACACCAGCCACCTGCTGTGTGAATCACTGTGCTGGCTAGGCAATCGCGTGACTGTTGTAAAAGGGACATTCCAATCATATATGATTCATGCTCTTTGACGGTATATAACCACTCTGTACACCCCACTTCTTTGGTGCCCTTCCTCCCTTGGGGAAGGAAGGTCCCCGGCTAGTCCTCAGATCTGGCTCATAATAAACTCACCCCAATTTTGAATTATAGATTAGTTATGGATTATTTCTATCAACGCTGTCATGAATAGTTCTTATGCACACATCCTTATGCCCTTGTTCAACTATTTCCTTAGCATAAATTCTTATGAAATTACTAAAATGTGTACATAAATAGCATAACACTTAAAATGTAGTACGTATAACCAAATTCTCTTCTAGAAAGACTAAAAACTCTACTCTTGTGAACAGTAGACGAGTGTTTATGTTTTCATGGACTCTAGCTACCACTAGAGCTAATTTTTATTACATTTTTATGTAATAATTTTATTCACATTTATAGTCAGATAAGTAGAAAATCAGTATTTTATTATGCTTTTAACTTGCCTTTCTTTTTTTCTAGCGAGGTTACGTATCTCTTCACATATTTATCAGCCATTTGTATCAACATTGTTGATTGAATGCCCACATTTTTGTTTAATTTTTATTGAGATATGAGTTTTTTATTTATGACTTTTATGAGTTCTTTACACGCTCATGGTAATATACTTTTTTTATTTACCAGTTTTTTTTATGTTTTAACTATGAAATAGTGCTTTTAAAATAAGTCTTGAAGGGATTTATCCAGTATGTTTTCCAATACCGCAGAGTTTCACTGAAAACAGAAAGACTCATGGCTTCATCTCAAGGCACCATATTACTCCACACTCTCCCTATGCAAAACCAAAGGTAGTTCTATAGCATACCTGTCATTTAAAATTCAAGGAATTGACGGGAAGTCAAATTATTGAGGGGAATCCAGGAGTTCTAACAGAATCTGCTTATTTAATAACAGGTCACAGTGATTTATACAGCACTAATAAAAGAGAAAACACTTACATTTAGAACAATGGAACGGAAAAAATTATACAAGTGACACTAAACCTTAAAACTCTATGAAAGAATGTGGTAATATACAAAGCAAACAAAAGTGCAAGAGATCGTGGATTAAGGCATCCCCTTTCAAGTACACATTCTCCAAGGCAAAACTTTTGTTATCTG
This sequence comes from Equus przewalskii, assembly GCF_037783145.1. Lineage (NCBI taxonomy): Eukaryota > Metazoa > Chordata > Mammalia > Perissodactyla > Equidae > Equus > Equus przewalskii. Next base: position 4,113,647 of record NC_091838.1, read on the forward strand.
CAAACATCACACTCCAAAGTGATTGTTGTTGACATGTGAAATTAAAGCTCACAGAGGACAAAGGTGATGCAGTAGGCAGTAATTATATGAAATATAACGTCTGTCAGATTAATGTAGACTCAATGAATGATGCTTATTGTGCATTAATACCTTATGACAACTTCATGAAGAGCTCTTAAAAAGCTTCAAGTTCAAGAAAACCTGGCGTGACTTGGTTTTGAAAGAAGTCATTCTGAAAACTGATAGATTTCTAGGTCTAGAGAGGGAGGGCTCACCCAGATGTCCTCTGCAGTTTTTCAGTATTTGTCATGGACAGAACTGCTCTACACAACAGCTCCTACGGTGCTGGTGCGACAATGCACACAGCCAAGACGGTTCCCAATAATTAATGTTACTGACAAAGTTCTAAACAAAAGACTAACTCAAGTACTAATTAAAATAGCAACCAAAGGCCACCCATCCTTTAAATATAAAAGTTTTGGTCCTTCTTAAGCAAACTCTAATAGCTTTTTGGCAAACTCTTTTAATCCTTTCTGAATTACTTTCCCCAGTGGCAGTACACAAACTATTTATAGTGCCTGCTCTTCTGATTCTTTTGTATTTTAACCTCTAAGCACAGTCTATATTAACAATAAAACAAAAACGAAGCAAAACAAAAAATATTTTATCAAGGTATCCAAAATAAGTACATTGTTATTCCACACTCTCTTAAAAGAGCTCCCATTAACTCTTTTAGGTTTCTACTGCTTTAAAATCTCCAAAGAGAAATCACTGTCTACGTCCGGGGAGTTGGCAATCCTTTTTCTGTGAAAGGCCAGCTAGAAAATATTTTAGGCTTTGTGTATCTCCCTATATCTGTCAGAACTACTCAACTCTGCCATTGTAGCAGGAAGGCAGCCACAGATCCTTAAAATAAACAAGTGGGTGCAACTGGTTCCAATAAAACTTTGCTTACAAAAACTGGTGGTAGCAGGATTTGGCCCATGGGACCCCTATTTGTGGACCCCTGATGTATAAGATGAAATTCAAACTTCCATGGCCCTTCACATCACACCACAAAATACCTCTGGAGGCTCATCTCCTACCAACATTCCCTCTACAAACTCTCTACCTACTGCCATGTTCAACTTATTCCTGTTCTCTATATTGTGCCGTGTCATGACACAGCTCATTTTCACAATACATCTCACTCCTGTAGGAGAAGAAAAACTCTTTTCCCATTACGCTTCTGAGTTCTTGGCTAAGACTCCTGTAATAAAAGACAGAGCAACAAGAGAAAAATAGAAGTTTTATTAATATGTATATCTCATGTATACAAGAGAGGTACTGAGGAAAAAACGAGTGACTCCCTGAGGTGGCTTAGACTTCAGGATTAAATATTATCTTAATAGGGAAGGGGGCACCGTAGGCCTCTTAGGGAACAGTAAATGACTTTTAGGAGAGGTGAATGGGCTCTCAGAAGAATCCATGGGAGGTGTGATGGTGAGGAAGTTTGTCAGGGTGTGGTGTGGACTTCTAGTCTTTGCTCCTGTGATAAGAGTTCATCTCTCCTGGTTGATGAAACCTCCCAGGAGGAGATTGGGGATAAGAGAGTTCCTTTCGGAGGACATCTCCGTGGGCAGATAAAGAGAGTTCAGAGAAAACCTCTACCTGCATTCGCTGTGTTTCCAGTGTCTACAGCTCAAAATAATCAATGGACCAAAGTGGCATATTTTGAGGTGGCATATTCCGTTAACCTTCACTACCTTCACTCATGGCTTAGCCCATTATTCACCTGGAAAATTCTAAAATAAATCAAAATTCATTTACCAATTCCCAAGCGCCTCTGAAGTGTTTCTCAATCCTCTCTTCACCCCAAACTGAGATAATCACCCCCCTTCCTGAGCTTACATTGCATTGTCATCCTATGCTTTACTGCTCCCTATCACAACTACTTCTTATAATTTTTAGGGTAAAGATTCTCCATTCATTTTTAAATCCTCTGGATCTAGCATATGGTGGGAGCTCAACTAAGTTTTTCTGTGGAAATATGACTGGAGAATTCTTACTAACATAGGACGCAGAGACGGCTAGTTGTCTCTCAATATCCACTAACACTTTATTCCTTAGTAGTAGAATCTCTATTTTAAGCCAAGCTCACGGCTGCCTAGAAAAATAACTATATTTAAAGCCTCTCCTGCAAGTAAGTTCTGCCAGAGGGGATCAGCATTGGACAGTGGAATGTAAGCAAATTCTGGGTCGTACCCTTAAAGGGAAAGGACATAGATTTTTCTATGAAAAAAAACACTTTTAAACATCTCTCATTTTGGTATCTGTCATATATAATTAAATTTACCTTAGTTATATAAAATTAACTTACTATAATCTATATATAATATATTATATTATATATTATTAATATATTAATAATTAATGAATATATTAATAAAATAATAATTAATATATACTTAATGTCAATGTTTTGATCTTAAAATGTTACTACAGAAACATGAAATTATTTATTGAGCTGGTATATTATTTTAAAACATTCCTTGCTAATATGATATTATTTTAAAATAAAAATAGCTAAATGTTTAAGGCATAAACTAAGGAAACAAAATTTTCTTTTCTTTTCTTTTCTTTCTTTTGTGAGGAAGATTGGCCCTGAGCTAACATCTGTTGCCAATCTTTCTCTTTTTGGTTGAGGAAGATTGTCGCTGAGCTAACACCTGTGCTGATCTTCCTCTATTTTATGTGAGATGCCACCACAGCATGGTTGGATGAACAGTGCTAGGTCCCTGCCTGGGATCTGAACCTGCAAACCCCAGGCCACCAATCAGAGTGCACGAACTTCACCACTACACCACTGGGCTGGCCCCTAAGAAACAAAATTTTCAACTCTCTACCTATTGTAGACATTATTTCAATTAGAAAATGTTAAACAATTAGCTAAGCGCAGAGAGAAAACACTCTAATTTTATCTCCCTAAAGGAGTGAACAGCCATTAGGACAATTAGTGGCCATTAGTAGAGAAGCCATCAGAAGGGCTAGAAACTGATACAGTTTATAATGGACCAGAAGAGACATGTTGTCTAAAATAGTATAAAAATTAGAGTCATAAAGAAACAGAACTTCACTGCAGCCAGGCACCGTAATTTACACAATCATATACATACGGCACTATATGTGTATACATACACATATATGGCACTATAGTGTATGCAATCGTATATGTATATTAAATTGTTAACATGAAATAAATTTAGGAGTCTGTAATAACTGTTAATTACTTATTGTTTTTAAATAAATAAGTGGCACAAATGTTTTTATTCTTTGTATTTTTCCCCAAGAGACACAGACCAAAAGTTACTTGCTACCCATATAGAAGAATGGTGTTAGCCAAGGAGAACTTGTGAAAGCCAAGAGGCGAGCCCCGTTGGGATACTAACTGTGCAGTACGGAAACAAAGAATCTTTCCCTCCAGCATAGGAACAGAGGTGGATAAAGGAAAAAGAATATGCAAGATGCTTAAATTCAGGTTTAGATTTGTCAACTGTCAGTTCAGTGTGTGCTAGTTGTCAAGAAAGTGAAGAGATATACAATGGTCACTGTATATCTTTGAGACTATCAACTTGAAGGTGGAGTACTTCGCAGTGACGACACTTTTCATGACGCGGCATTGCCACTGGTGGCTGAAATGAAGGAATGTCAAAAGCTGGAGAGGCTGAGGATGGTTTAGGCTATTCCATCAGTTATGAAGAGAGACTTTGTAGTCACTGCAGAGGCTGACAGGAGAGCAGTGTAATTACTGAATTTATCCAGGAAAGGGGAAATATAAAATTCAGTAAATGAAATTGACTAGGACAGCAAGAATGTAATATAGGAGAATCATCTGGTGATTAAATCCTTGTTTGATGATAACGAAATAATGAAGGTAGTATTGGAGAGTGAGACATGAGGTGCTCTCTCCCCGTAACAGTGAATCTATAAAAGTGCACTTGGTGAGCTCCACCGTAAAGTTCCACAGAAATGTGGACATAAGAAATAAAAAGGGAAATGGCGTTCCTTTCCCACTGGTACAGCAACCCTTATGCGGCAATGAGAAAGGTTATTACAAATGTGGGCACAGATGAAGTATGTATACACAGTTCCATCCAAGCTTCACAGAATCGAGAGTTCCAGAGGAAGTAAGAGTGCAGGAGGTAAAGGGCGAAAAGTGCCTTTGCATGAAACATTTAGGAACATTTCCTGACGAAAGCACATCATTACAGGTTATGTAGGAGGCACATGTCAGTGACAGAATTGGGAACTTAACATCTTCAGAATTCAGTTAGGAAGGAAAGCGGCGACAACTGGTTTCTCCAAGTGAGAAATCTTGCCGAAGTTTCCCTTCGCTGATCTCTGGAGTAGGACCTAGACAAGCAGTGATAGTCCTATAATAGTAATAGTAAATCATGTGAAAACAAAGGCGTCATACCAGTAACCAAAAATTACTTTTCTGAAGTAAAATGTTTACTGAAAAGCAATTATTTACTGAAAAAAAAATATAAACAGGGACTTGAAAGATTCCAAAAGGAATGCAATCCTTGTGATGAAATTCCACTGCACAGATTCTCAACATATAGAGATTTTTAACTTGTTTCAGGCACTCTTCAAGAGAACTCGATGACGTTGGCTCTAAATGAGGAAATCACGGAATCGTGGAATGGTTAAGAAAGATCACCAGTAAATGGCTCTAAACCCCACTGCCACTCAAAGGCCATCTTGTTTGAGGTACAAACTGTGAATAATGTTATCCACAGTCATAAGAAGGAAGGAAGGAGGGAAGGAAAGAGAGGGGAGGCAAGGAGAATTAGCCCTATATGACATTAAAACATTTGATTGGCTCCATAGTAAAGTAACCAAGATATTCAATAGTCAAATAACCAGTCTACTTAGTTGAATAGCTCAAATCACCAATCTGCCCATCTTAAATCAATTAGTGAAACAGATCTTTAAATTCATTAAAATGTTTGTTTATTAGATAAAGTATCGTCATTCACAATCCACCTGCTATCATAAACACACACACACGCATACTTCACAATTCACAGCAGCACAGCTCTATTGTCTCAAATATGCTATTAACTATATTACATGATCCAACTATATAACACAAGAGACTCGGAAAGAAAATATTTGAAAAGATGATTGCATAACTGCTGTAGTGACACTCCAATCTCTTTTAACACGTTCTAGTATTCCAACCCTGTGATTAGCAGAATAATTGCTGCACTGAGTCATATTGTTCTAAGATGGCAGGTTTAAAATGTTAACTGACAAAACACTTGTTTGATGATGAATGATGAAAATCAGAATAGAAGAGAAACTTCTTTTCATGGTAAGTCCCTGAGATTTAGTATGTGTGGTCATACAGGCCGTCTATGCTTTTCCTCATTTGGTTTATTTGAAGATATTTAATTAAGAACTACATTTCCAGCATCACTAGTAGTAATGTGCTGGTTTACCAATTTAACACTGCGCATTGAATTGCAAAGAGGAAAACAGACTTTGTTTTTTTAAATAGCTCAACTCTAGGTCAAGAAATAGAATGACTTTTTGTTTGTTAAGAGACATGGATTGAGATCAAAGGAAAGCACTATTCAAAGTGCCAAGGACAGCCCTTTTCAGAAACCAAGGTCATCTAAAACCTTCCAAAAAACTCTTTGAAATTTAAAGGAACAAGAAAATGGAAATGCTTTTTATAGCTAGCTTTTTAGATTTAGGCCAAATTTATGATACAATAGTTATATTATTTATGTGTTATATGAATAACATAGTGTATTCCTTTGTTAAAATATATTTAATTTTGTATGCAATATATTTATCAGATATTTATGAGCTTTTCATAAAACTTGAGGCATGTTTTACTATTTTAAATGATTATGAAGGATTGTAACTCATCGGACATTTATTAAAACAACTTTTACTTACAAAATCCTAAGTTGGAGGAAACAGAGAGAAGTAAGTCATGGACCTCGCCCTCGACGATCACACAATGCACTGCAGCACATCTTTGTTTTGAGGAATATTCTGTCACAATTTAGAGGGAGAAAAGGCTTTCTTATTTTAACCATCTCTCTTATCTAGCTTCGACCCCAGTCCTGGTCTCACTGCCCAAGAATAGTTGATACTTGCACCTTCTATCTGCAAAGTCACCAACCTTATTGTAACAGCCTTTTCACAACTTCAGATCATATGAAGTGATGGATGTGGGGTACTGGATGACAGCATCCCTGCAGCGCTAAATGGATCTGCAGAGGAAAACAAGATTTATAGCAAAGAGGAGGAAGATCTGAGAACCAAGAGGGGTGGCTGGAGTCAGGGAGGCTGGACCAATTTGGGAAAGATCTGGAACAAAACGGAATACATTATTAGGCATTGGTCACCCTGTACAACACTTACTGATGAATAAATCCATTCCAGATTGGAGCCACCCAGCTCAGCTTCACAGAAGGCAGCCTTAACACCATATTTACAGTATCAACAAGGTCATGTCTTGGTTAAAGTAGGGTCTCTGGCTTTGAATCTTGGCTCTGTCCCTTACAAATTACTGAACTTTGCACTCTCTTTACCTGATAATTTTCTTTGTTCCAATGTCCGCTTTGCCTGAAATTAAAATAGCTTTCTTTTGAGAATGGCATATCTTCTTCCATTTCTTTCCATCTAAGTCTGTATCTCGAAGCTATTTCAGCTATAAAGACTACATAGTAATAAATATATAGTATAAATTAGTAGTATATATAGTAATATATACTATATATATATATTACTATACTAGAGCGCTGTTGGCATGGGGGTAAGATGTGGAGAAGACGAGTTCTATAATCTTGTGACTAAGTCTCAGTCTTTTAGTGGCCCTATGTCCCCAGACTGTGACCTTTGCAAGGGGGTCTTCGTCCCCCTCACCACCCCAGGTGACACAGGAAGTCTAGAGAGACTGTGGTGGAGGGAATCCCCTTCTCGTTGGGACAAGGCTCTATTAAGTTATTCGCCCTGGCGAGCAGGTCTATGTGACGGAGAATGCTCCGTGGGTATTTCACGATGATTACCCTTCCTCTCTTCCTTCCAGAACCATGAGAGGCTTTCTCAGTTCCTCAGGAGATACACCCACAAAAATACGGGGATACGCCCTAAGACTGTACCCATCAGAGGTTTTTCACAATCCCTCTAGTCTACGGCCTCCAGCAATTCCTGAAAATCACCATTTCAGTGCTCCGTAAGCAGTTTATGGCTCCAGTGGCTTCTGCCCCAGGAAGGCCAATCTTGGGTGTGCCTCTATTACTATACCAAGAAAAACTTTTCATCACCACACAATGACAGTCTTCTTTAACTAACGACATTTCATTAGGAAATTTAAATATTTTGAGACATCTCAAAAAATGAAAAGAAACTAAAGAATAGTGCCATGGTGGGTCATCAAGTCTATGTAAGAATTATTTTTTTTGGAGGAAGATTAGCCCTCAGCTAACTACTGCCAGTCCTCCTCTTTTTGCTGAGGAAGCCTGGCTCTGAGCTAACATCTGTGCCCATCTTCCTCTAGTTTATACGTGGGACGCCTACCACAGCATGGCTGCTAAGCAGTGCCATGTCCGCACCCGGGATCCGAACCAGCGAACCCCGGGCCGCCGAGAAGTGGAACATGCGAACTTAACCACTGCGCCACCGGGCCGGCCCCATGTAAGAATTATTTTCAGGACAAACTCCAGGGCACCAGTTTTTCTTTTATTCCTGGAAGTTCTTAAGTTAGCCAATAATCAGAGGTACTGTAAAAAGAAAGACAAGTTTCCTAACAGTCTTAGCTGGAACCATGAAGAATATAAAATCATGTTTTAGCTTTCTAACTCTAGCTCATTAAAGTCAAACAAAAAAATGGAGCACACAGGAAGGCATTGGGAGAAAAGAAGCCCTGATACCTACACTTGAGAACTGAGTCATTGTGTTCCCATATATAGCAGATATTAAGTAACTATTTGCTGAATGAATGAACGACTCCATTTCATTTTAACTTGAAAAGCAACTACAAATATAAATTAATTTCTATATATTTTGTATTTGCATTTGTGTTATGTAGCCAACACACAAGTTATATATATATATATATATATATATATATATATATAAATTTATAATTCCTTATGGAGTTCAACTTTATTATAGTGAAATAAATTGAGAGTGGGACAGATATTTTGTGTGTGTGTACATACATGTATGTGTGCGCATATACACACATATATACACACACACATATATACCATATATACACACGCATGTGCAGGTATATATGGTAGAGAGAGAGAGAGAGAGACAGAGAGAGACAGAGAGGGGGAAGCAGAATGGCAAAGTGAATGCATAAGGAAAACGGGGCTTAGAATGCTATCATGCATCCACCTATATTTCGTATTACTCTAGACTAGGTAACACAAATCAACAGTCGGTATTATGCATTTCATGAAGAACCTAAGCAAAATATAGTAAATCCGAATCTGATATCATTATTCTGACTTTGATAGATGTGTGTGCTTTCCTATAAAATCGATACTTCTACAGAAAGTTGGAATTTCAACTATAAATGTTGGAATTCGAAAGTTGAGAAAGCATTTACCCAGCTTATGTTTTAAAACGAAAAATATTTTCTGTAAAGACTTATGTATACTGACACCATTTATGTATTTTAAGTATAATGCAAGAATTTTACATATATATTTAAAAATAAATTGCAGAACAAGAAAGAGAACAAAACTAGTTACATGTTTGAATTCCATTTTCACAAATTACCTTGGAAAATTTATACCTTTGAAAAAAAATTCTTTTATGACACAGTTCAAAAGATACATTTTCCTTGGAAGTTTAGCAGGAACACATTCTAATATATTTAAAGTGATGAAAGGATGGAAAAAAATGTGTTTCTTCACCTCAAATAGTTTCATCTTTTCTAAGCTTTTTCTACGCACCAATGACTCAAAAAACGTTAATAAAAGCTTTACTTACATTTGGAAAATATCGAAATTCCCTATAAGACCTGTCTCCTGCCTATGATTAAAGGAACGGGAAGTTAAAAAGATGGCCAGCAAAGCACTTTTGAGCACGTCCATTGGCATCTGCAACAACCTTAAGAAGAACTTAAGGAAGCACCCCCCCACCACCGCCCACCTCCCGCCTTGCTGTCACAGACACTGCAAAGGAACAACCCTTCCATCTTCTCAGCAGGAGAGAAGGTGTGCATTTGGTCAGCTATTCACAATCTAAATGAAGTTTAGATTCTCTCTAATAGATGTATTAAAACCACCTGCAGACCAAGGGCAAAATCTGACCCTTTGGAAAAGTCAAACATTTTTAGAAAAACCTTACCGTCTATATTCACCATGAAGACACAATATCGTGACAAAATACTGAGAAATTCTTTCCAGCTGACTTAAAATAGTCTTAGCATGATCAATAAATACAACAATATCTCCATTTTAAATAGAGTGGAACCAATCTACTTATTCTATGAATGTAGAAGGGAGATGAACCTGTTGCAAGATACCCACTGCAACATGATGTTCCAGCTCATGGTGCAATAGTATAAAGGGCTGACACTCAGCCACGTGGGGAAGCATACGTATATTTCAAATTCACTTAGGAGAAGAGCGCTTGGTTGAGCATCAATGCAAAGAGTGTGCTAAGCACTTCAATTCACTTAACCCTGTTAATGGCCGTTCCTGGGCAAAACAATTTTATTCACAACAAAGCCAACACATGTTGGCAGGCCATTCTATCCTCACAAATAAAACCTATATGAATTTCACAGAGGAAAATATTAATAAGTCATCTTTCATTGATTTAATTTTAACAATTCAAAAATAGTACAGATAATGAAACTGATGCATTGGCTTCAAGGAACCTACTGTAAACACGATGATGGCAAAAACTGGGTTTGCCCTGTTTCCCCCTCTAGTCTCCTCATGGCCATCCTGCCATTCAACTGCTGAGTGTGTACTCAGACCCTTCTCTCTGCCGGGCACTGTACACGGCAGCAAGGCTTTAATCAACAAATAAAAACATTTGATCTTCCTGACCAAATGGCCAGTACGGTGGTAAAAACAAAATTAAAGAAGTGTGCAAAAAAGAGAATAAATTTATTTACAAATGTTACAATTGCTACAAAAGAGAAGCAGCACGTGGTAGAAGTCTGTCACAGTTATGAAGTCAGTGAGGGTTTTAAGAGGCTGTGACGGATGACATGAGCTAAAAGATAAACAGGAAAGGAGGGGCAGGCAGAGAGAACTGCATGTGCAAATGTCCAGTGACACCGTGATAAGAGGGGCAGTGAAAGAAACTACTGTGGCTGGAGACCAGAGTTAAGAGTCAGAGCTGGTACCTTGTAGACGCAGATAGAGATTCCGGCTGGTAACACTGAGCTCAAATAAGACCTAGGTTCTCATCCTAAAAGCGACAGGAAATATCTCTTCAGGGACAGGAAGGAGAACAAACTATAAAGCAGGACCCAGTTTCATGGGCATGTGGCCTGTGCAGTTCCACAAGGCCATATGCTTCGTTTACTGCTCTGCTGTCGCCATATTAAAGATTTAATAATTTTTGAAGAAAAAGCCTTGCATCTTATTGCCTTACAAATCATGCAGCCAATCCCACTGCAGGGGGCTAATAGTGAATTACGGTCATGTTTTATAGCTATTTTAGTTGCCTACAAAAGAAATAATGGTAACAGACCAAGGTGAAGATGGAGCAAAATGAGATTTAAGAGGGAAAAAGGCAAAGATTGGTGACAGGCATAAATATTTAATTACTGAAAGAAAGGAAGGAAAGAAGAAAAGAGAGGCTAAAATAGCCAATTTCCACGAAACCGAGGACCGTGCTTTTCTAATGGTGCCAAAGAACATTTCACTCGTCAGGACAAGAAGCACAGCTCTGATCAGGACACTTCTCTCCTCAAAAATTTTCAGTAACAGAGCAGACACTGATAGCTGCCTAAACAAACCTATTCCTGTTCCTTTCCTCCTCACTGATTGTGTTCAGTTGAAATCCCTCTTTACAGGACCACGTGCTTCAGCAAGCCCATCAGGCCAACCCACTCCCTCTCTTAGTTATTAGTTTAGAAACAGGGTGTGGCACAATTCTGACCAATATGACATGATGGGAAATCTGCTTGAGGGCTTCTGAAAACATGTCCTCATTGCTAAAAAAAACACATCTAGTCTGTCCTCCTCCCCTCTTCCACTTGACCTTGCCACGGGACCCCAGAACTAAAGCGGCCATCTTGACACCGTGAGGAAAGAGACAACAAGCTCAGGATAACAGGGCAGCAAGATGATAAAAACCCACATTCAGCTGCTGACTTACAGAGCTTCTAAGCATCTCCTTCGGAAATTCTAATGTGCAATAATAAAACTCCTTTTGTTTAATCTTACTAGATTTAATATCCTTGAGGTCAAAGGCCGTTTTATTCATCTTTGTTTTGCCGCTGGCATCTAACACAGTGTTTTCAATCTCATAGCTGTATCTTACGTTATGAAAGATGAGTTAATTTAGAAGCTAAGGATTACATGTAGCTAAAATATCACAAAGTAATATTGGGCGCTGATTGACACGTGCTTCATTTCTGCTGTTCTCACATATTCCATTTAACATGGGATCATTATGTTGAGTAAGAAGCGGGAATTTCTGCTTCTATGAATCATAAAATCTAGCTTTGGAGTGCTTTTGAGAATACCTAACCTAATTAAATGAAGTGTTATTAAATTTTAATTAACGTGCGCTGTTCAAAATTAATCAACTGTGCTTAGAAAATGATCAGACACAAACACACAATGAAGCTCTCTAGTAACTTTGAATTATGTTTTATTTAAAAAGAGTTTAGCATATTATTTATTCTACAGAAATAGGAAGTGGCCTATCTGTGCCTATGTTTTAGCCAGTCAGAATAGAGACGGATAAAGATTCTAGAGGTAAAGAAGGGTAGGCTCTTAAATTTCAAATTCTTGAGAGATATTGAGCTTAAAACACTGAATTTATGGGTACAGAGTAAAGACAGCTTTGCTAAAATGCCGATAGACACATAAGTTTAAACTGTGTAAATGTATGATTATCTGAGCCTAAGCTAACAAAAAGTGGAAGACAAGTTTTACATATATCACTAATCAAATGCACGAACAATCCCCCAAATAATTCTACAAAGTATTAGATTCTTTGTATTTTAGTCAAGTAATTGGACTAAAGAGCATCAGTTGTGCTAAAAGCGAAGTCTTCCTCCAACTTCCAATGAACTATTATCAAGGCAACCTATAATTTCCATTAAAGTTAAAAATTCAAGGAGATATTCTACTCAATTTTAGTATTTGTGTCCCTGATTCAGAAAAAAATCTGCACGGCAGTGGGATAGCCGAATACAGTCCATTTCTCACTCAGATTAAAGATTCAGAACTGGCTATAAAGTACGCAGCTAATGGACTATCCTACACTCTTGGGTTACATTCCACAGAAAGGTTACAGGAATCCTCGTTGTACTTTAATAAGCAGTCTATTTAACTGGGCTTGGATTTACAAGAAATTGGGCAGCTAATTTAACCAATTTTGACAGATGAAATTAATAATTTTCACTATTTTGTTTAAGGTAAGGCAATGACATGGTTCAAAATTCAGGAGGTATAAAAAAGGCACTCACTGAAGTCTCCTAACATACAATTTTCTCAGAACTGCAATTCCCCTTACTATGCATTGCAAATTCTATCAGTTTCCTCTATATAAATATATGTATATATTTTTGCACATTCAACAAATACGTATAAATATTCTCTGCCTCCCTTATACACAAAGAGGTTTAGACAGATGGTATAAAACTAGTTAACATACTGTTGACATATCATTTAATACAACTGGGAGATTAACCCACATCAATATATCAAGATTTCCTCAATTCTTTTTAAAAGTGCCTATTATTTTAGAGTGTGCACAAATGTAAGTCACTTAACCGCTCTTCTCTTGTACATACGAGAATATACCTAGAGAAAAATTCTTAGATGGACTGTGTGGATGGAATGTAATTTATTTTCTTACTGAAGGCCATATAGTTTGCTTCCAATGTTTTGTTATCACAAATAATATTAAGTGAATAAATTGTAATCTATAACCTCTTACACATATGGGAATGCACTCACAGAAAAACTCTCAGACGTGCAGGGTAATTTCAATTATGGCTGCCAAAGGGCTTTCCACCCATGCATGACAGCACCTGCCTCTCCAAAGCCACATGCCAGAAAGTGATTTTTTTTCCTGGTGAGGAAGAATAGGCCCTGAGCTAACATCTATTGCCAATCTTCCTCTTTTTTTGCTTGAGGAAGATTGTAGCTGAGCTAACATCTGTGCCCATATTCATCAATCTTGTACGTGGGATGCTGCCACAGCAGGGCTTGATGAGCAGTGCATAGGTCTGCACCGGGCATCCAAACCCATGAACCCTAGGCTGCCGAGGCAGAGCGTGTGTTCTTAACCACTACCCCACTAGGCTGGCCCCAGAGAGTGATTCTGAAGTCATTTGATATGTTTAAGAGCTATTTAATTTTTGTTAACTCTTTGGTCATATCTTTATCCTATTTTTTAATTGAATTTTTCATCTTTATCTTACCAACTTATATGAGCTCTATATCTTAGAAAAATATATATCACAGTCTGTAATTTTTGTCATTGTATTTTGCTTATGGTAATGTGTCTGCAGAATTTTTTTAATGCTTTTACATATTTTTTTATTGGGTTCAAGTTTTGTATCATACTTATGAAAACCTTGTACATATAAGCATTTTTATTCTAATATTTTTCTGGGTTCTTTTCTTTTAATTACATATATATATATATATATATTTTTTTTTTTTTTGCTCAATTTGTAATGTTGAGCGTTTAAGGTATTATATATGGTCCCAAATTTCTTTCTTTCCAGGTAGACACAAGATTGTCCCAACATCATTTATAGTATAATCCATCAGATTTGAATTTCACTTTTATTTTATACTAAATTCTTGCATGTATTTGCTCTATTTTTGCTTTTGTTTCATTTTTGCTGCTGTTCCAGCAATCTCTCTACACACATATAGTGACCACATTTCTCAAACGATTGAAGTTTAATAATAAATCTCGATATCTAGTAAGACCAGTTTCCCCTCATTACTCTTCACTTTCAGATGTTTTTCTTTTAGCTACTTATTCTGTTTTTATTATTTAGAAATCAAGCCATCAGTAACTAAAACAATCCCCATGGTATTTTACTGGGATTATGTGAATTTCAGAGATTAATCTACAGATAATCAATCACCCTTTGGAAGTTCAGTCTTCCAAGTACACAGAAAACCCTCATATAGATCTTACACTTTCTATATATTTATAGTATTTTGGTTTTGCTAGTAGAGTAAAACAGAGTCTTTTCTATCATTTTATGTTTGAGCAATGTTTTTTATGAATAAAAAGTTATTTATTTTTCTTGCTAAATTCTTTTGTTTATATTAGTTTTTCTATTTTCTTGACATATTTTTCAATTAACTGATCATTATTTGCAGAGATAATGACTCTACACCTGAAAAACATTATATATACATACATATATATGTAAATAATATCTATATGTTTTAACATTTTCATTTCTGTGTATGATTATTTCCCTCTTATTTATTTATTTTTGGTTGTGCATTCTTCCATTTTGCTTAATTTTTTCTTAATTTCTTTTATTTTTCTTTCAAAAAACTAGCCCTGAGACTTCACTTTTTTTTTTTTAGAAAGTTTTTTTTTTTTTAAAGATTTTATTTTTTTCCTTTTTCTCCCCAAAGCCCCCCGGTACATAGTTGTATATTCTTCGTTGTGGGTCCTTCTAGTTGTGGCATGTGGGACGCTGCCTCAGCGTGGTTTGATGAGCAGTGCCATGTCCGCACCCAGGATTCGAACCAACAAAACACTGGGCCGCCTGCAGCAGAGCGCGCGAACTTAACCACTCGGCCACGGGGCCAGCCCCCTGAGACTTCACTTTTTAAGAAGTTTTTTTTGTTTTTCTTTGTTTTTTCAATTCCTTTTCCAATTTTACCATTATTAATGTTTCCTGCTTTTAAGTCCATTTTTTCATAAATTACAGGCTTAATTTCTATTTCTATTTTTATTAATATAAACATTTAAGAGTGTGAATATGTCTCTGAGTTTTGCTGCCACTATTCCAACAATTTAGATACTAAGCAATTTCATTTTATTATTTTCCACAATATCTACATGTTTTAGTTACTTTTCAAATAGGAGATTTTTACACACTATTTTTTGTTTTTTAATATCAAAATAGTCAACCTCTTTTACTTTTTAATGTTATTCATTTCTTGTTTCTATGTGTTAGAGAACGCTTTCTGCACTACTTCTACTTTTTTCTAATTAAGACCATCTTTACAATCTAAGATGCTATCAGCTCCTATTAATTTTCCATTGATACTAAAAAGAAGGTAAATTTGATCTTTTTAGGTCACAGCAGTATAGAAATAGTAACTTAATGCATCTATTTATTACATTATTTATACATTCTTTATTTTTGTTTAATTTATCCTGCCTGAGACAGGTAATGTTTTCTATTAATAGTGGGATTCTGTTCTACTTAAATCACCTAGGGCTTTTTCTTTTGCTGCTGTTTATGCTATACTGTTTGTATACAAAATAACTGTAATTTCTATACCTTCATTGTGTCATATATACTTTAACATTGTAATTGTATGTCAATTAGCAGTTAGTCATTGGCCTTAATTCAACATTTTGTGATATAATGGTCACAACTCTTGATATCTGTTTATTGGCTTTTGCTTTATCTATCTTTGCCCTTTTTTTTATCATGCTTATACTATAAATCTTGAAGAATCACTGTATTCTAGAAGTCTCATTGTTGAAAAGACAAAAGTGGACTGGTTTGTGATCAAACATAACACTTTTTCTTTTAGTAGTTATACTTAACCCATGTTTATTTATTTATGACAGATGTTTTTCTTGTTTCTGACAGTTCATTTTCATGTATTCTGTCAATTTTAAGACGCACGTCTTCACAGTTTAACATCTCTAAAGCTGGGATGCACTATTAAAACCCATGGAGTAATACAATCATCAGCCTCCTACCATTGTTTTTGGCTACGGGCAGTCACTACAGCTTCACTGCCTGGCATGATCTGAAAAGTATAGTGCCTTCCTCCTTATTCTGGGTGGCAGGATTGGACACCTGCGATCAACAAATCGTTTAAGGATCATCTGTCCAGTGTCTGAAACTTTCTGCTGACCACTATAGGAAGAGACCTGAAAGAGCCAGCACCCAACAAATCAATGGCATGAAGAAACCTGGGAGGGAGGGAAGGCTGTTGCAGATTTTTCAAAGACTTAAGACATAGTAATAACAAGTCTCTTATCTTTCCATATATTCCAGGAGTTCCTGTTTCTCTACATTTGGTACTTACTCATAGAAGCACATGATTTTTAAATTTCTGGCAAGATACTCAAAAATTTTATCTTCTATGTGGCCACATTTATTTTTTGTAAGTATTCTTTTAATCTTCATTTCCTTCTGTGTGTTTTTCTTATAGAATCTTTGCATAGACATTTTGTTGATTCCTTTTTGATTACTCATTTGTTAAGTTTCTGAGTTTTTCCTTGCTGATCTACTTATGTGTGGTTTGTGTTTAGGAGAGATCAGAGTTTCAGTCCAAGAGAAGTGGGGTATTTTTTCCTGACCCAGAGTTTTGGGTTGAAGTTCAATTAGCCTTTACTTCTTAACAGCTAATGGAGACAGGCAACTAATATTTTTTTTTTCCACAAGTCCAGGACTTCCTTATTTCCCTGCTGTTGAGACAGACTCTTTCCTATATATATGGCTTGGGTGCATATTCTTTATTTATCTCCACTCTCTGTGTGTAGGAAATTATACTCTGGGAAGGTCTTGACTCTAGCCAATGCACTCCATTCTGACCTCTTCAAATAAAGGCTCTGGTCCTGCGTCTCAGAATGTGCTCTGCATCTTTGAAAAGGGAACTTGATTGGTTTTCTGAGACGCCTGGCTGTGGAGGCCCTCACTACTCTTTCTTCCTCATTTACCCCTTCTCCCTCCGCACGTGTTGTCAGCCCTTCTAACTTACTGTCACCAAAAACATAATTAGAAGGTTTTTTCTATTCTCCTTGTCACCTTGAGTAATTTTCAGAATGAGAAAGAAGAAATGTTTGTTCTGAATGTCATTTTTAATTAACATAAGTTCAATCAATGAAGGAATTTAATTTAAAAATATATATCATTATGTATTTTTTAAAAATTGGCTGTAAAGAGTGAAATGTATTAACCAGAATTGAGAAGGGAATGAAGACTCGTCTAACCTCTCTTTAATTTCCTGTTTAATCCAGTTTAACCCCCAATTTGAGCTCTGACTCATGATACTCAGTGAAGACCCACTGTTAGCATGTTCCTAGGTTTTCAAGCAAAGACGCCTGTCCAAGTGGGTCTAGAGATTGAGTTATTATATTATAGACCAGGGAGAAGCGCACCCATAAGAGGCTGACTCAAAAAGGAAGGAAGAAAGACAAGTCTACCCTCCATATAAATGCACAGAGCAATTCCCAAAAGAGGTTTCTGTGTTCTTCCTAACTCATAGAAAGGTCACAGTTCCTCCCTCTGTACTGACTGTGAAACACCATGGCAGCTCCCGGTGCGAGTCCCCCGATGACCCGCCGCCCCAGGCTTCAGCTGCTGCCTCTGAAGCAGCTAGGTAAGTCGGCCTTGCTCACACGGTCACTGTGATAGAACTTGTCACTTTTCTCACATCCACTCAAGACAGAAGGAACCAGAAGGCTTTCAAGTGGTCTCTTTCCACGTCCTGTATGTACACACTAAGATGATTCCCCAGGGTATCTATGATTTCTCTCCCTGGTTTTCTTGATCCTGATCTTAGCACCAGGACAGAGGACTCTAGTAATTCAACATGCTGTCCTCAGGATAAGGAAGGATTCTGCTTTTGCAGAACAAGTCTCCTAGAGTGATGGGAAGGCTTTGTCCCTCATCTGTGTCCAAGACCCTTAATCCTCACATCCTTTGGGCTGAGTGGCCTCTTCCAACGCTCGTCACTGTCAAGCAGTAGCAGTTCCTTCAGAGTTGTCCTGGACTGAGGCAAGGGCCCAGGCCTTGTGTCCCTGCATCAGCCCGTCAGGCTGGCTGTAGGCTGTGCCCTGAGCGGAAGTTTAACGTTGGCCCAGGTGGCTTCCTGACTTTGAAGTGAAGTAGCACTGGTGCTCCAGGAACTGGGGGTAGGTGCTTCGGCCCTAAAGAGGGGTCAAGGAGCAGCATCACTGTACCCACTACAACACCAAAGCTTGACCTACACTTGTTAGAAGAGGGTCTGAAAACACAGTCAGGTAAACAGGGCTCCAGAATCAACAGAGGTAGCAGATCCACCAAACATCGAGCTTTAGAAACATTCTTTTTTGGTTTTATTTATCATTTATAAGTGTCCCAAAAAACGCATCACGGCCAAAATATTTGCTTAAGGAGTCCAATTTAGGCACAGTCATAGATATCTAAAATTTATTTGGAACACTGTTGGAATAATCTTTGCCACTGGAAAAGGTTACTAGTTCCTGAAAATCTCTTTGCCTTAAGACACTGGAGCTACGTGCTTTGCTTCCATTTTCTTCCCCTACAGACTGCAGAATGCCTTCCTTCATTGCACATTGATATTTGACTTTACCTTCAGTTTCCCGATCCAAATCATCCCACTGGTGATGGACCATTCAGTAAAGGAGACTATGTCACTTCCTGGGATGAATTATATTCAATTACCAAGCAGTGTGGTTTCCTTATCATTAACGGAGGAAGAGGAGGAATGCGTTTAGAAGGTGGAATACAACCTTTTTAATAAAGTATACAACAAATGACACATTCTGAATCCGATTTATGCTCCTAGATTACCTAGAAATAACAGAAAATAAATGCATATAATTCAAGGAAGTTGAAAACCACGTAAGTGTTTTTTTATTTGCTTGTTTGTCACGCAATTTCTGTTCCCTTTTCTCACATGTCACACAATTAGATCTATACAGATTTTTTCTAATTGCCCCCATGTATATTCTACTAAATTAAAGCTTATTTATATTTCCTAAATAACCATATATTTTTCATCTCCCCAATTCCTGAACGTATTGTTTCTTTTTTATGTAAATAAGCACCTGTTGCTGAATATTTATCAGTGAATGACTAGAAGAATTATTAAAGGAAGGAACCAGTGAAAGCTGGAGGTATATAAGAGACTTGTATTACTCCATGCTAAGAACTTTTAAATGAAAACAATTTACCCTGAAACAAAATGCTAATTTAATTTTCACATGAGCAAATATTATATACTTAATAAATATTGGTTATATGCTTGGATGAAAGAATGAATAAATGAGTGGCTTTCTTTTTAACTCAACAGTTAAATTATCTCCTAGGTTTTAAACTTAAAACAGAAAAACGAAAACTATATTCTAGCTTTATCATCTCAATTTCTCATTCTGGTAGGTGCAAGTACTTTTCACAAATCAGCTCTGTAACTTTTGTTTCCTAAAAGTCATATGAAAAATAGTTTTAATAAAAAAATAACACAACTTAACAACAAAAGCCTTCATCAGTAGTATATAAAAATTCCAAGATCAAAAACTATTTAATGAGTTCACTGTAAGTCAAATCAGCATCTAGAATTCTCTGGAATGAATGTTCTTATCTCAATGTACATAGTCCAAACCTCAAGTTAATCACACACCATTAACATTCTGCTTTCATTATTGTACAACCTCATCTATTCTGATTTCTCATGATTAACTCTGATATTGAGACAAATAGGGCAGCAGACCACACAATAAAATGCAGTTATGTTGAAGAAGCAAATAATCTCATGACTTTTCTTTAAAAACTTGTGTGATTGTAAGAAAAGTAGAAAATTAGAAGTCATTCCTTTTTTCAAAAATAGTGTAAAATATTTGTGGGAATTCCATTTCACATAGAACAAAGAATAAGATTTAAAAGTGCTGGTGTTTTTGAATTGATTAGAAAATAGAACTCATTTTCAAAAGAAGGTAACTGAAGTGAAAGAATTAGCAGGTAAAGGATTTCACTGATATATTATATTATATTAGTAAATAGTTGAACAGAAATACAAAATTGATTTGGATTTTAAAACAACCTTGAAACATGAAAAAGACATGAGTTTTATATTTTATCAACATATTTTTAATAAAAAGAGAAAGTGTCAGGACTGAAATATGTTTCATATATATATATAGGCCATAGAAAAGTGCATTTACTTCTGCTAATCTATGATTCAGATGGAAAGTGAAATACTCATATAACCATAGATGTGTACATGTGATACTTTTCTCTATCCTAAGCACCAAAAACAAAATATTGTTATTCCGAAAAAGAAAACAGAAATTTTAAATTCTTACCATTTTCCTCAGGATTGAGTATTACATGATATCCGTGGTCCTCAAGAGCTCTGCCATTGCTAAGCTTTAGTTTCAGGTCACAATTTTCTGTTTTAAATTTCTTAGTGTGGTTTAAAGAAAGACTCCTAAATACCTACATCTCACTCTGATTAGCTATCTGGGAAAACTAATTAAGTAATCAATAAACAGAATGAGCATAAGTCAATAGAACCTCTGATAAGCATGCCTGATCTTCAACCTACAACCACACAGTTGTCAGCAATTACGGCGGAAGCTATATCTTAAAGTTCATTAAAACACACTTGTAAAGCTATTAAACGTTATCTGGAAATGGTTTTTGTTTTGTTCAGAATGCATCTCTGAATTACTAAATTTTAACTCAGTTTATTTTTAAGCAAGGTAAGTAACAGACAACACATTTTATCCAATGTAAGTAAGGGAATTTGAATAAAAACTATATATTGTGTCTATAATTCATTCATTTATTCATTTCCTGAGCTAACGTTTATTTTGTTTCTAATGTGTGCCAGGTGCTGTGCTATTACAAAGACAGAAACATCACATTTCACTCTATCAACCATCAGACTGCACTTTAGTAGAAGAGACAGACACTGCAGGGAACAATTTAATTTATTATTGTAAGTGAAAATGTACCCTGAATGTTCCCTAACCTCAACTGGATGTTGATGAAAATGAAATCATATTAGTATTAATATTCAATTTCTCTGGTTCACAGACTTCCACCTACGTAACTACAAGACTTTAGATTCTCCATCTCAAAGTCTTCCAAATTACTTCTGCGTCCCCCAGGTGTCAACAGAAGTTCTTGACCGGTCATTTCTTATCACTGTGCTCCAGCATCCTTATGAATGCTCATCACCTCAAAGGAAGTTGCAGGATCTCTTGAGAGAACAGTGTCCCCTGCCCCTGGCACTCTCTCTTGTCTTCCAGAAGCTGTTCACCCATAAGCAGCCAACCATGCTGACTTCACTTCTCATTGTGCCAGAGCCAGAGTTTATTTTGTACAGGAATGGTGAGAACACTGCTAACCCAAACTCTGGCCACACATTGTCACCTGCGTACTGAAGCATTGATACCTGCATTATCTAGGCCCTCGTGGAACAGCACATTTACTTTTATTTACAGCCCTCCTTTTTTCCTAAGGTTTTGACATGTTCATTAGGGCAGAGTCAAGAAGCAGATACCATGTCTCCATCACCCCTGACACTCTCCACAGGAATCTCGGCAGAAATATATCTTCTTTCCAGAATTCCCAAACCTACTCCATTCCTGTAAAATCAGTTCACGCATATCAATGCCCGCGGGCCCACCAGACCCTACAATCATTTGGCTACACAAACCTGCTGAGTTTCCTGCCTGAATGCAGAGCATGTCCACATACTCCAGTGTTTAAGCCTTATATGTTGCGTTCATTAAATCTCCTTCCCTCTCTCCTATCTCCCATTTGACTCATAATTAAGTCCCCGTCCAGACCCCACTGCCCCTCCCCAACACTATTCAATTTTCTAAAATCCTGCACAGATATCTTTATAAAAATGCAAAGCTGCTTATCTCACTTCTCTGCCTACACATAACCCTAAATGGCTTTCCATTGACCTTATAGGGTAGTCCAGGCCCCAGCTTCCATTAAAGAAACTCTCAGACATATTTCATGAGATGGCAAGTGCAATGGATAAAACATTGGACCCTGATCCAGACTTAGAATGGAATATGACAATTTGCCAAGGCAGAGAAAAGATCTTCACTCAGTATCACAAGCTATATGATGCAAAGAGGAAGGTAAGTACTACTCAAAGTTATTTAATAGAAATAAAACACTTTAATTCTCCATGTCTCTAGTATTTTAAATTACAGTGTACTAAATAAATATTAATTTTACAATTTTTTATTTCCTCATACACTTACAACTTAGAGTAAGAGAGTTTTTGATGTTTTGACAAAAATGTAAAGATCATAGAGCAACTATAATTTTCCCCGTGGATTATTAAACTTGCTTTGCATAGATTCAGCTTGTATGGTCATTTTTATGGTCTTCCACTACCATATAAAGTAAGAAATAGCTGCACTCCCTTAATTCTAATCTTCCAACACATTAATCCACAAAGTCTTTCAATTTCTTCCACATTGTCGTGTGTAGAATTTAAATTGCTTATTTAGCCCTCCCAGCAGGAGTTCTACTCCATAAAAGCAACAAGGCCAACATTTCTAAGACTAGTTAGGCAACAAATCAAAGTATAATAATCAGCTGATCAACATTACATATTCATTTAGTTATGCAGTGGTATGTGGGTGTCCCCACCAGACCCTCATTACCCAATGATTGATTTTTTTGTTTAAGCAAGAGAAACCACGGATTACTTTAGATTTGGGAAGAACCAGGTAAATTTGGAGCCGGTTTAATTTTCCCTACATGTTTCTTGAATGGTGTACCTCTAGTCAAATAAATCCAAGAGAATGTCTCCTTTCCTTAGGAATGGATAAATCAGGAGTTTTTTGTGACTCAGTATGCCCTATTTTTGCATGCCGAGCTCTGGAAACTGGATGGAATAATTAACAAAGGAGCCTGGGGCCTTTTCAAGGGAAGGCGAAGATGAATGTGGTAAACAGGGTAAGATGTCACAGCCCCAGGAGAGATGTGTCCCAGGATATACGTACGGGATTAAAAGCACTGCTCACTAAGATCATACTCTAGTTGCTTGGGAATCTTTTGGCGTTGAACTCTCTGATCCAAGTTCATCATTGGGGAAATTTCCACACCTTGAATAACTCCCACCTCTGTAGGAAACCTCCATTCAGCCAGCAGTAGATGCTAATTTATGGTTTTGAGGATAATACACCTTCAAGTTATTTGAAAGACACATACAGTAAAAAAGGGTGCATGCTTGTCACACAAACACAACTTGATGAAAAATCTGCTTCGTGGACATTCTGAAGCCACCCACTCCCCCACTCCCTGAGGACAATACCTACACTGGCACCACTCAGCAGAGCCGGCCGGCACTGCTTCCCCACCTCCATAGCTTCTCCCCACGGGCTCCAAGTCTCCTGGTACCAGCCGGAGAAGAAAGCGTGGCTCATGCTCCCACGCTTCAGACACACAAACTTCATTGTCTGCTTTTGTCCCGGAGAAAGTGTCCCTTCTTTGTCAGCAGGATCAAAGAGGGTCAAGATCCAAATGTCACACGGCTTCTTAGACTCATGTGGGAGAACTTTAGGTGGAAGAGACAGTATTTGCAGAGAATATTACCCTGAAATGGAATGCAGTGTACAAGTCTGACAAACTGCTTTGTGTAAATGTGACTACGAATTTAACAAGGCTATTTGATACAATGTGCAACCTTCAAAACAGGACAATGGCATCTATGAAGAACAAAGAAGATTTGGTCCAAGGGAAAAGAGAGAATAGAAGCTGTTCTCTCACACTCAGCCTTACACTGAGAACCAAAACCACACCTCCTGTCTTTATTAACAGGGGTTCACCACTCCTTTCTCTTCAGCAGCATGGCTCTTTCCAGGAGTCTCCTGCCCAAGCAGATGCTTTGACTCTTCATTATAGGAACTTCCCTAAACATCTCTTCAATGGAAAACAGCAACAGGCAGTTCACTCACTCACTTCACAATCCTTACCTTGCTGTTTAAACCAATCCTGGACTGTTGTATCTTTATCCTTATTCAATTTTAATCAGCCCTTCTCCGACTATGGAGACCGTCCTTAAATCGAAATTCCAATACTCAGCAAATTCTGACTTTAACTTCCCCCACACCCAAGACACGGTCAAAGCTTTGTGAGGCAGCATTCTCCCTTACCCAGATAAGTAAGAAACTCAGCTTTGTCTTATTAGCAGGTTCTGTTGGTAACGTTTGGGGAGGGGAGACCATATATGACAACAGAACTGGAACCCACACCATGTGCAGCAACTCCGAGAGGTCAGGACTTGGTCAACGACTGTCAGCTTCCCTGATTTTTGGCCCTGCTTCTAATGCAGGATGAACCAGAGAAAATCAAAGTCAAATACGCTCCCCAATCAATCACAAAAGATGCCCCTCCCATTCTAGATAGCCAAATCCAGGTTCCCCATGCCAATAACCTCCAATCAGAGCAAAACTGAAACTTACCCAGAATTTTTTGACTATAAGCTTTCCCACTGCCTTCTGCCTTTCAGTCTTTGCCAAACACAAGAGGTGGTGGCTGACTCCACTGTGATAACAAGCTCTGACTAAATGGCCTTCATTCCTTCTCATTTTGGTGGTCCTCCTTGCTTCCCAAAGGAGCCAGCTTTTGACAACACAATTTGAAAAATACAGGAGAAGCTTTTAGAAGAATGAATTGGCCACATCCACTTCACAACTATTAATTTTTCAGTCGAGCTTTGAATAGATATTGGTACCCTCTCTGGCGATCCAAGAGTTTAAATTCCATTGAGCTCTAGATACTACTGACGTCCTTATACGAAACTGAACAGACCAATAAGCAGGCATTGCTAAATAACATAATCTAGTTCACACACAAAATTCACCTTCAAATCCTGCCACCTTTTAAAAAACTGTCTTCTACCTCTCTCATTTTTCATTCTTTAGTTCAATACCTGTTTATCTAATCACAATTCACTTTTATCTCCTTCAGCTCTACTCACAATAATGCTCAATTGTCCACTTAGTATCTTTGGACCCTTCCTAAATGCCAATGACATTTTCTAATTATCTATTTTTGAAAAAGGTACCAAAATAAATTTAAAAAGTAGAATATAGAGGACTATAAATTTTTTGTAGTGGAGAGGGAAAAAATTCCCTACAATTTCTTATGCAAGGAGGAGAGAAAACATACAATGCGCTTTCTGAGAGAGGCACAGAATTTTGCTTCAGGGTGGATGACTACCCAGAAGAATAACATCACAGGTTGTTTTTGGCATAAGAAGTCAGAGATTTCTGCAAGAGGAAAATAGAGAACTGAATTTCATGCGTAGTAAAACATGAGAAACAAAGATGAGCACAAAGAAGGTGAAACAGCGAGGAAGGCTCCAACGCTTACAGGGCAGGATTGTGAATCTCAGCAACTCTCACAGAAGGTGAGGCAATGAGGACATTCTACATCTGGTGACAAATGACAGGCTATGCCAAGTCCCTTGAGCGGGAACGACTGTGAGATTGTTAAGATTAGCATTCTAATAATATTCTAATACTTCGTTATTGTTTTCCATGCTCTACTACCCCAAAGGGTTAGGAAGACTGTGCTACGTTCAAGAGCTTTGCGATCATGATTGTTCGGAGAACCAAAGAAAAATAATGCCAGTGTTTACATCAACCCAGAAAGTACAACAGACAGCGGAAGACTGAGAATTCAGTGGAAATGTGAAATCAGGCCAAGAAGGTGACTGGGAGAAATGCAGATCCCAAAAGTCACGGAGAATGCTGACTTTTCTATAGTAATTGGGATGGAAACTCACCTAAAGTTTACTTACATATTAAAGGAAGAATAACTTCACAAGCCTAGAGGATTTGGGAACCACCCCCAGGCAAGTGACAGTCAGGTGACATATGATTCTGTAATTGCAGCATATAAATGTGAATTGATACTCACAGGCAGGATTTGTTCTTTTTTTTGTTTCTCTTTTTTTAAAATTTTCCCCTATTGGGAAAATTTTTGTTGGTATTTATAATTAATATAATTAGTATTTACAATTAATTCTCTCCTTTGCATTTTAAATCTAGAAGTTTCTTTTCAATTCTTCTTTTCACTTTTTCCACATTACTATATTAAGTAAAAATGTAACGGTGAAGGAATTTATTAGCAGGGCTGGCCCCGTGGCTAAGCGGTTGGGTTTGCGCACTTTGCTTCGTTGACCCAGGGTTTCACCGGTTTGAATCCTGGGCGGGGACACGGCACCGCTCATCAAGCCACGCTGAGGCGGCATACCACATGCCACAACTAGAAGGACCCACAACTAAAAGTACACAACTATGTACTGGGGGTCTTTGGGAGAAAAAGGAAAAATAAAACATCTTTAAAGAAATTTATTAGCATGACCAATGTTCAAAAGGTAGGAGCATGATGTGGAACCAGAGGACTGAATAAGGAGCTATTTCGCTGAGGTTTGAAGCCAGGTTTTGTAATTAAATATTCTGTTACAATCCCACGTAGGTAAGAAAAATTTCTGAGACTCCAATTTCAAATAGGCAATATGAGGAGAATAGAATAGTATCAGTTTGTAACTTGGGGTTCCAGGGCAGACAGAACTGCAAACTCTATGTACATATACATATGTATGTATCTAACGCCTATATGTTCCACATATATACATATTCCATATATGTCTATTTCACATATATGCTCCACATATATAGCTTATATTCCTAATATATGCATTACATAATACGTACAATCCCTATATATATAGATTACATATATTTATAATTTTATTTTATTTACTTTCTTGGAATAGAATTGCAAGAAATTTAAGATAGTATCTTCCCTCATCTAACCAACGGCTCCTTAGAGAAAGCATAACTTAGTATTAATTAGCTTCACCGAGACTGTACAGAGATATAACGTCATTTTGTTCGTTATGAATTGAGACCAAAATTGTCATTTTCACAAAGGCAAGCCCTCTCCATTCAAATGATAAGCCCTCCTGAAACTGGGTGCCTATTATATTTACAGTAAGCAAATATTTATAATTAATATACATCACATAATATTTTACTAGTTTTAATTATTCTCAATAAGCAATAAAGTCGTGTTATTAACTAATCAATAAAATGTCAGCTTTAGTTCTTTAGAATGATTGAAAATCAACATTTTTATAATTAATACTTATTAGAGACAAGTAAAATTCAACTAATTTTTTTGATATCCATAAAATTATGAAAACTTGTACACTGTATTAAGGAATTTTAAAGATTAAAAAAATGGCTCATTTACTCTACATATCATTTAAGACCAAATCAAATGTCCCTTGCTTCCCAAGCTTTCTACATTTATTTCTACTCGGCAAACATTTATTTAATGCCTACTATGGGCCAGGCTCCATGGTAAACTCTGAGAAGACAAAATTAAACAAAAACAGTGTTTCTCAAGGATCCTCGAGTCAACCGTGCTCTTTATTTAAAAGAAGCTGGACTTCTATTAGTGCTTGGCAGTTAGAAGGCACTCAATAAACTTTACTCTTTCTTCCCTTCCCTTATTTCACACAGTTTCTACCTTAGCTGAAGCCTATGTCTAAACACATTGCATTGAAATTATATGTTGCATGACTGTTTCCCCTATATGGAATCAGATTGCCGGGCTTCATTTCAGTATGTCAACCCTAAAGAATAGTGTGTATTTCAGAATAGGCAAATCAATTCATTAATTATTGGAAAGAGACAGGAGAATAAAAGTAATAGACAGAAAAGAAAGAGATCTGGAAGATATCAAAAGTAGAATTACATTTCAATGTCCTACTTTTCTCCAACGATTTATAGGTCTTTCTGAAAAAATTGAAGCTTTCAGAATTTAATGAACATATAAAGATGAAGACTCTTAAAAAGGCGAAAGTATGTAAACAAGAGATGACAATGGATGTTTATAACTAAGAATATTTCATATAACAGTTGAAACACATAAGCTACATCTCTCCCTGGGCTGAAGTGTGGGTGGGGGGCTGGTGCTGAAGGAGAGGGTGAGCAGCCACAGAGAAGAAGGTTTATCTTTCCTTAGGCAGAGTTTTGATTGTCATTTAATGTATCCTATAAAATATTTATCCCCTCCTTCTTCCCTCCAACAAGCAGTGATTGTCTTCTATGCACAGAAATGCCAGTGTCTAGTATTTTACTAAAGCCAAGACATAGCAATTCCTTTTGCCTGAAGCAAAATGAAGGAAATATCCTCAAACTAGGCATATTCTCTTACTGAAGTTGTTCTTATTCATAACCAAGGAATCCAGTGAAAACTGAGCTTGGAAATTTACAGGGAAAAGAGAAATACCTATATTTGCAGTTACCTCTTGGTACACTGTACCGATTTTCCTCCCATTTATGAACCCTTAAGCAGGATGACACAGCAGTTTTCTTTTAAAAATAATATAAACACTCCAAAAAAAATTTTTAACTTCCATGAAACGGCAATTCCCAACAGAGGAATTGCAAATGGACAATAAATATATTTTTAAAGTTTAATCTCATCGGTAATTGAAAGTATGATATTCCATTCTTCGCTTACAAATTGATCAAAATAAAAATAAAAGCTGGAAATAGTCTCTTTTAACAAATCCATGTTGGCACACACATAGGAAAATGGAAAGACTCATACTTTACTAATTAGTGAGAGTATACATTAAAACAAAAAAAATTCTGATGGCAATTTGCAATATGAATCAAACGTTTTAAAAGCATTCTTGCAGTCACCTAGCAATTCACAACTCTTTCGAAAGAAATAATTTGAGGTGTGCATTGATCAAAATAGCCTTAACCTTCTCTCAGCTTGACTAAACTTGAGAAGACAGACTTCTTCCCGACTCTAGGCTCTAATCTCCCTTTTCTTAGAGCAATTACTTCAAAAAACTTGCAATTGTAAATTCTCTCTCTGTTCTTTGAGATATACATCTTTTTTAAAAGCCTCTTTTTCAACCCAGGAAGATCTCTGTCAAGGACCTGGAAGGCATCTCTTTGAAATGTAAACATCAAGGAAGATGGCGCCTCACCTCCCATTTTCTGTGGGAGAACAGGAGCCGAACTTCTGCTGGTACCTTGTTCTAAATAGTAAAACTGCCTCCTGTCACAAACATAAGAGGAAGTTTACTTTTCTCTTTGAGTAAAGTCAATTAGCAAACACAGATGGTCTCTGGTCTCCCTCTTGCCCCAGCATTTAAAAGTCCTGTCCTTTGGTTCTAAGAGTCTCTCTCCACTATTGTGATAGCTTTAAATAAAATCTGCCTTGCCTGTTTAACCTTGTCCAGTGCAGGTTTTGCTTTGAAAGCATAAAAAGGTATGCATTATTGCATCTATTAAACTGTGATTGATGACAGCAAAAAAGAAAAACAGCAAATGTTCAATGATACTAATTTCTCAAAAAATTATAAGAATTATGAAGCAAATAAAATAAATCAGAGAAAAATATTTTCCTTTTACAAGTCTCCACATGCAGGTTTTTATGTACCAGAGTAAAGAAAGTATAAAATGAAAATATCTTGCATCTATTCCCATACTTGGGGCCAACATCTTTGCTGGCTAATACGGTTTTGAATAGGGCAATAAAATGCAACAGAACAATAATATGCAACTAAATGCCAAAGGAGCACAATGTGACATTACAAATCTTCCACAGACACAGAATTCCATGTAATTGATGAATGTGACATTCTGCAACTATTTATATAGCAAACTAAGCCATTGAAAAATGAGGCCCTGTCATAGTTTGCAGGATAACAACTCAAGAAGAGAAAATCAGCGATGATGACATGACAGATGTTTTCCATGATTAGAAAATCATCAGATTAAGAGATACTGAAGCACAATGGTCCTCAGACTTGGCTGCCCATTGGCGTCAACTTGGGGAATGTTAAAAAATACTGCTGTCTGAGGTTGTGTCCTGGCTGTTGGGATTTTTTAAATCTTCCAGATATGTGCAGAAATATTACAGAGTCACTGCTGTAACCAACATTCCTGGTGCCCTGCATACATCCCACAATGCTAGGCTTTCTATTTCCACATGCACACTAGCTTAACTTCCAACCTAAGACTCAGCTTGCTGGTTTTATTTGCCTTCTTAAGCCAGATTAATCTCCTTATTCCTTTTATTTCAAAACACCAGCAGTCCTAGCTTTGCACAGTTCTGTGGTAACTGAGATTTGATGATAACATGGTTTGATCTCAGTAGCCTCAGAACGGAGTGAAGTGAGGATTCCTGTCCATTAGTTATCACAAGAAGCCCAGGTTCCAAGGTCATCCGTCAACCCCAGCAAAAGCCTTCTACAGCTGTCTACATCCCCCCTATTAACCCCATCACCTGCCACTCTCCAGTCCTGAAACCACTGGCTCTTCTAGAATTCATGTTCAATTCTCTGCAAAATTCTTTAACCACACACACTCTTCTCCCATCATAGTCCCTTCATCCTCTTACTCTCATTACATCCTGTCCGCTCCTGAGGATAATGCTTCACTCAGAACCCTATTAGGGTGCTTGTTTTCTTTCCCACAACCCATGAAACAATAGGGATGTTTTTCTCTTTGCCACATCCTGTCCATCTCCCTCCTTTCTTCCTAAAATCTCCTCTTCTAAATCTCATGTAATCAGAAACCACCCAGGACCCCTCATCATTTCATTCATCTAGGAACCTCCTAGTCAATTCCCCTCCTTCCTGGAGGATTTCAGCTCCTGGCTTATTGTCACTATCTCCAGCACTAACTTGTAATTGTTGGTGATTTCAATGATCTCCCTATAACCTCCCCGCACAGTTTCTTGACCTCTCATTTTCCATGATGTAATCTCTACCTCATCCACTCCCACCTCCATCACACCTTCACCTTTTTACTTATCCAGATTAAATGGTTTGGTCCATCGTAATAATAATTGTTTTTGCATATACACCGAATTCCTTAACATCTCTCCTGCCTCTCTTGCTGACAGAGCAAAAGTCAATCTTCATTGGATCTAACTCTCGCCATACTTTGTTTCTGCTTGCACATAACCAAACATGGCCAGAGAAAAAGACAGAGCTGTGCCTGCCATCTGATGGCCCCTCCATCCTTTCAGTTACGCAAGTCAAAAATCTTCAAGTCATCCTTGGCTTCACTCCTTCTCTCATACCATAAATTCAATTGTCAACAAATCTACCACTTAAATGTTAATTGTATATCTAGAATCCGAGCATCTGTAACTACCCCACTGTCACACAATCATATTCACTTTCTTGCTTTGGTTATTGCAGGAGCCTTCTCAGTGGCCTTGCTGCATCCACCACCACAACACGCATAGATATCCTTTTAAAATTTAAGTCAAATCAAGTTACTCTTCTACTCAAAACTCTCCAGTAACCTCCAGTCTCACTCAGTAAAAGAAATGGTCTTCAACCCTGTGTACGATTGCCTCCTATTCTGTCCGACCCCACTTCCTGTGACCGTTCTCCCTTCCTTATTCCCCATCAGTCACACAGGTCTCCTACTGTACGTCCAGCACGTCAGACATGCTCTCGTCACAGGCTCTTTGCACTTCTATCTCTAGAGGTTAGAATCCTCTTCCCAAAAGGGTCATGGAACTCTTTCTCTCACTTCCTTCAGGCATTTATCAACTGACATCTTCTCAGTCACTACTTTATTGAAAAGGATAGAACCCCATCCCAGCAATCCTGAACCCCCTTCCATGCTCCACAGCATTTATGACCATCTATCACATTATATTATTTATTTTGTCTATTTATTATCTGTCTTCCATTAGTATGCTTCTCCTTAGGCTTAGGCCCCCATCTTAAAAAGCGGGGTAAAGTGTAGATCATAACAACAGTTTTACCAACTAACAATTAGCCCTCCGTGCATCACTAATGATAACTCTCAAATCACAGGACATATTTTCTATTCTCTGGAATATATACTTAAATGACTTTTTAAATCTTTGAGCTCTCATGAAGATCTTTTTGTTGTGACATTGAAATGAATCACTATAGCACGATGGGTTTGATCAAAGTTCCCAGCTTTTTTAAGACAGAACCATGTTTGGAATTTGTACAGTATCCCGAACCTCACAGAGGCTAAATTAACATGTTGGAAGGAAAAAAACAAAGGAACTTATTAAGTTTTTGCTTTCCAACATGATATACGATGATATTTCTCTCCTCTCATTTCCCCTTTCCTTTCCTCTCTTCAACTCTCCACTCCTTTGTATTTCACTTCATTTTTCTTTTTACAGAGAAAGCAATTCAGTTGAATATTTCAGTTTGAATACAGACATGCAAGAGCCCCTGCGTTGAATGTGTTCTTAGCATTGGAAATGACACTAATTTTAGGTTTCCAAATTATTATATCTTTCACTGCAATTAATATAATTCAAAGTAGATATTTTAAGATAATGGAAAAAATACTAGGTATAAAGAGAGAGCTTGGCCCTAAGCATCTTTTGCCATTACTGGGTGAAAGGTCTCTGCCAAATGAGTTTTAACCCCTGCCTCTTTCAGTTAATGACTTCATAGAGTCCTTTCATCCACAAATCTCTAGGGAATGCCCAGGCTCACTGAGATAAGGTTAAATACCGTTAATGATCTCTGACTCCTTTGCACTGAAAATCTCTCTATATTCCTGCAGAGCTCTCCTTGAACAATTCTGTTAAGGAGTGGCAAAAATATCCATAAACAAGAAAAAACTGAAAAGTGCATAACTGGTCCTGAAATATTTCTAGGTGATGTATTTAAGAATCTAAATATTTCATTATCTAGCTGGAAATGCACCAGCTTCTTTAACAAAACACCAATGTCACTATTATAAGAGAAGAAAAATGAATTTTAGATAGCCTAACATTATACATTTCTCTAACGCTGAACTACAGATGACTTTAGAAGCCAAAAAACAATTGTTTAAACAGAGCAATTTTCTGTATTACTGTGCCTGACTTTCTGAGAATAACTAACCTTTTACATAACGGAAACTTGGAAGAAAATAGTATTACTAAATAAGATATTTTCACACCTGGTAATTTGGGGAAGGAAAGACCTTATGCGTATCACTGAAGGAGTGAGACTGTTTCAGTGTGTAATCTTTTCTCTAGCCACATTTTATTATAATACAGGAATAATTCTTTAAAGCCTACTTTGTCAACTATTTCCATCTATTTAATTTGTTTTTCTATCTTTACTTTAGCCTTTAAAACAAAATTACAGGGTGTATTAGAGAATAATATCCTATTTTAATTGATTTCTTTAATATGCTATCTTGCAATCTCTTTTTTTAATTCTTTTTTTTTTTTTGAGGCAGATTGGCCCTAAGCTAACATCTGTTGCCAATCCTCTTCTTTTTGTTTGAGGAAGATTGTCCCTGAACTAAGATACATGCCAACCCATCTCTACTTTGGATACGGGATGCCACCACAGCATGGCTTGATGAGCAGTGTGTAGGTCCATGCCTGGGATCCGAACCTGCGAACCCTGGGCCACGGAAGTGGAGTGCCCGAACTAAATCACTATGCCACTGGGCCAGCCCCTCTTTTTTAAATTTTTTAACTGGTCTAGAAGAAATGATCCATTTAATAAATACAACCAACACCTGTTATTATTCCACTAGAACATGTATTCACTTCTGGGAATCAGTCATTTCACTAACCATGAGAATTACGTGACATGGTATATGATCCAAGTCTCCACCTCTGAGGAAATTTTGAATCCTTCAGACATGCTACCCCCACCCTTGTCTTGGGTAAGCCCAGAATCCTGGGTGATAATAAGAGCAATAAATCTGCAAGGGATGCTTTTGGCTACAAATAATCGAAAATCCAACTAACTGTAGCCTAAATCATAGGAACACTAATTGATCACTAAAATTATGCCTGGCTCCAATGTTCATTCAGTATTATACAAGGACCTAGCCTTCCTTTTTTTTTTTCTTTTTTTTCCTCAACTGTTGCCAATCTTTTTTTTTTTTTCTGCTTTATCTCCTCAAACCCCCCCTGTACACAGTTGTATATCTTAGGTGCACGTCCTTCCAGTTGTGGGATGTGGGACGCCACCTCAATGTGGCCTGACAAGCGGTGCCATGTCCGCGCCCAGGATCCGAACCCTGGGCCGCCGCAGCAGAGCACGGCAACTTAACCACTCAGCCACGGAGCCAGCCCCCTAGCCTTTCTTAATCAATTGCAACAACATATCGGAATTTTTTCCTCAGGTTAGATGATGATCACAGGAGCTAGCTGGAATATCAATGGTTACACTTCTAATTACTGTTCCCCCCATTTCTATGTGGATTATCTTCTTATAACGTCATTAAAAACAAGGAGGAGAGGTGTCTAACTTCTCTGCCAACCAGGAGTGAAGCACATAACTCACATTTAGTTGAATGCTCTGCTCCATTTTGCCAAGTTCCAATGGTTTTCTAGGCTCACCACACTTTTGCACACTAAAAATAAATAAATCAGCATTCTGTAATTTCCCCTTCTGAATTTGGCCTAGCCCATAAAGTGTGGGTGACCTATACATAGTCACCTGATGTTGGTGACCTCACACATTTTATTTTTATCTCTTGCTTGGAGATATAAAAATAAAACCCAGCATTCTCCTTTGATCAATACCCAAGCCTCAATAAAAATGGCAAAACAAATAAATAAACAGGACCTTGCAAAACTGTGGGCCAGTCTTGTGTAGTTGAAGGATGAATCTCTGAGTTATGAGCTACCTCTCACCGCCCTCTCCCCACTGTCTTTTTATTCCCAGGAGACCAAAAAGTGCACAGTTTAAAAGGGATGACAATATAGAGTAAGGGCAAAGAAAATAATTAATACTATTTCATTTACTTACTAATTCATCCAAATACACTTTCACAATCATTATATGCCAGCCATGCTACTAAGCACTGGACACATCCTAGAGAACAAACTGAGAGAGTCTCTGACTTTGTGGAATGGTTTACCATCTACTGAGAAAGAAGGGCTATAATCAACCTAACAAATACATATGCACATAATTAAATTCTTTTTCAATGCTATATAGTGCATATATACCATCAGTACACCTAGAAGGTAAAAGAGGGGAGCCACTTAGACAAAATTCCTAGGAGAGGAAGGTCTCTCTGAGAAAGTACTTCCTAAGTCAAGGACTGAAGGCTAAGATGAAGACAGGTACACAAAGAGCAGGGGGGAAAGATTTCCAAGGAGAAGAAACATCATGTGTAAATTCATGAGGCAGCAAAGAACTTGGCATTGGCTTGGACAACAGAAAGGACACCTCTGTGGCTGAAGCACAGGGCACAGACGGAAGAGAGGCATTGAGATGAAATGGAAAGGTGGGCAGGGGCTAGATCATGGTAGAATTCAGGGTTTCGTTCAAGTGAAATGGGAAGTCACTGGAGGTTTTTGAACAGGGGTGCAGGGAAAGGGTAAAATTATCTGATATATAAATATATATATGATATGGCTCTTATCATTTTCTTATTACTTTCAGGTGGACAGATTAAAGAAGAAAAGTCAAGAGGTAGGTCTTTAGGGCAGACTAGCTCCTGCTAAGCTTTCTAAAAGCTGTTTGATAATTCATATGCTACAGGGTGAAGAAGGGAATAGCAGAAAGGGGGCAGAGCAAACATCAGGCGTGAAGTGAAACTGTGGTACGCGCTCAAGAGAGGATACTCTGGGGAGAGTTACATTGGCTGACAGTGTTAAATTCTTTCATTCATATGTTGTAAAACCCCACATTTATTTTATCCATTTTTGAGAAAAAGTAACTCAGATATCTTAGTGTTCGATAAGGAAATATCAAATATCCCATCCCACTTTTCTCTTCAAGGAAGAGGATACTTAAGAGAGAAAGAGCAAAACTGACATAATTAAATCAGCATTACGAAAAAAATAAAAATAAGCTTGTGTTTGTTCATATATCTAGAAATTCTCCAGGGATACTCAAGATATTCAAGATATTCCAGTGTCCTGAGTAGTTTTAAGAAATTGCTCCACTTAGATCTCCCACCACAAGTTGGGTCTTCAACCCAGAATAACACTTAGAAGCAAGCTAGGACTCGGGCCTACAAAAGATCTCCTTATAAGCATGTTGACACCCTTGCCAGGGTGTATGGAAGTGCTGCACAGCTATCGGTGTGGACATCTCCCGGACACAAGGCTCTGGCCTGGTCACAGCGCACCTCCTCTTCCTGCACAACAACGTGTGAGAACACAGGCTCACAGCGTCCCAGCGTTTAAAGCCGGAAAATAAACCTAAGTGAGAAAAGCACTGTTTCTACCTCATGGGATCACAGCAAAAAATAGCATCTCCTCCCAAAAGATTTGTTTTCCTGTAGACTAACCACCTACAGGAGGGAACACAGCATCCCCCTTCAAGTTTAAATAGACGTAATAAACCTCAATCCAAATTTTCTCCAAGAAATTGTATGGATCACCTCGTATGTACCCCTACAATCCTGCGTACCATGAATTCAAAGCTGAGATATGATGTATTCGAGGAAGCATGGTCAGTGCAAGGATGACCCAGAGTCTTTGAAATCCCATTGACCATTAGTTAACGCATATGGCGTTCACCGTGTGCATGCTGCTACACTCAGAAATAAAAAGATATTACCAAGTTTCTTATGATACTTCTGTTTGAAAATTTCCAACTCCCTAGATCAGAAACAGAAACATATTGTGTAATGTAAACTTGGAAAGTAAAAAATAAATGGCATAATACTGTATACTTTGGTATTTTAGGGAAAGTAATGGCTATACTACATCATGCCTTTCAATGAAATTCTCTAAAATATCTCTAACAATATTCTCTATGTGGAAAGTCCGGTATACTGTTCTCTGTCTTATAAGCTATTCTTATATAGGGACCTCAGAGATATTATTAGCGGATGAAATCTAATGCAAATATTTTGCTGTTGAAAGTTTTCAAGGGCAAATGGAAGAATACTGCTGTATATTCATGACTGAGACACAAATTTGATGTTGGAGTTACGAGGAATCAGTAGGCTCTCTCCTCTCATATGTACTTACAATTCTTTTCAGAGAAAGCCACTACAGTGTGGTCCCTGGACCTATATAAATGATGGCTTTCACGCACCAGTACAAGTGTTAGGGCTCAAGATTTGTTTCTCTCTCACTCCTGAGGACCCTGAACACTGCTTCCTGGTAATGAGGAAACACGAAGAACATGTGAACATGTTATACAACAATTTGATCAACTTGATTCTACTAATAGAATGGTAGCCAAGTACAAGGAAGATATTTTTCACATTAAGAGTAGTCTACCCTACACAAAAGCTGTATATGTGTATGCTTTCAGCATTGAGACCTCAGCTCCGCTATGACCACTTGAGATAAATCGCCTGTGATCACCCTATATGAATGGGCCCTGCCCATTCTAGATCATTCTGTCATTTAGCTTCACCTGATAAGCTAAAAAAGTTTCCTACCCAAGATGTTCAAGACCTAATCCCAAGAACCCGGGTACATATTACTTTATATGGCAAGAGAGACTTTCCAAATAAGATTAAATGAATAATTTTGAGATAGGAGATTACCCTGGATTATCTGGGTCCTTGTACCAGGGGAGCAAGAGGTTCAGAATCAGTAGCATAAGATATAATGATGGTAGCAAGGGACTGGAGTGATGCAAGGAAGGGGCCATGAGTCAAGGAACACAGGGACCCTCTAGAAGACACAAAAGGCAAGGAAGCAGACTCTCCTGAAGCCTCCGGAAATCACACAGCCCTGTGGACATCCTGATTATAAACACTGCCCCCCAAAACTCTAGGAGAAGAAATTTGTCTCCTCTTCAGCCACTGACACCGAAAGGAAATTAATACACAACTTTCATTTTCTTCACAGCAGTTACCCCACCTAAAGCTGACTTGTTTCTGAATTTGCTAAATTTCTTTTCAAATTTGAATATAAACTCCTTAACGTGAGCATAAAATTAGTCTCTCTCTTTGGCTGCAGAAACCCCCGCACTAGGAAGACTGTTCCAAACCCATGAGTGCTGCGTCAGTCCTGGAGGAGCCAGCAGCGGAAGGAGAAGAGGCACGAAAAGGCAGAGAGGTGAGCTGAGCATCAAAGCTTATTCTTCGGACAGCTGTGCACTTTCTTCACTGTTACAGCGTTGCCTTTACTCTTTAGGGGAAAAGTTGGTGAGCACAGTGAGGTGAGGATAAACTTGAGTTTTAACATAAAACTCTAATCTAGTAATTATAAATGCTTTTTTTTGAAAAGTCGAAACTTCACTGGGGTACAAATATTATACCGTTTTGTTTTATTGTCTGGTCACTGTACTACTCTTGCCTGTCCCTGAAGGATAGCTAGAGCAGGTTTAAATCTCGTCCCACTTAAACTTGAAATATCATAGCTCATTTCACACTCATCTCCTCCTTGTGCTCAGCGATTCTCCTTAAATTCCTTCTCATCCCACCGTTGTCTGCTTAGAAGGACAAAAGACTGAGTAATAGGATGTCTGGTTCAGATGCCTTTCAACACACTTTCCAGAAGTATACCTAACATCTACCACTCAACCTTGTTTGTCAGGTTGCCTAACTGAAAAATAGAGATAACAGCTTTCTTTTCTTACCACATAAAGAAGTTATGAGATTCAAAAAAGCACAAATTACAAGAAAGCGCTCTGGAAAATGCATAGTAGTGAAGAGTCGTGGAAGCGAGGGTCAGTCAGGATAGGGAAGGGAAATCACATTCGCTGAGACCCTTGACAGTCCACAAAGATGCCTCACACTTATCGCAGTGATGCCAGAGCACCTGACCTCCGAACAACGCAGCTGAGTATACGGCAACTTGAGGCTCCCTGACAGTAAGAATCGTGTCCACACTCACACTGGCTGATAAGTGGCAGCACTGGGATTCAAAGTCAGCCTCCAAACCTCCTCTTCTTCCCAAAAGATCATAAATTATTAACAAAGAAACAAAAGACAAAACAGCTTATTATCTATGGGCTCCTTTGACTTCAAAGGTTATGTACATATACAAATAATATAGAGAGATGGCACAGTTGTTACGTTTTAAGAGCAAATGCAAATGATGAAAACAATATGATTTCTTACATACCACTGAGCGTAGGCTAGTGAGCCGTGAGGTGAACGATACCAACTTTTTAAATTAGTTTGCTAAAGTAAACTTAATTTTTGCCTTATAAAGCCAAACTCCAAACACTGTCTCAACACCACTGACTCCTAGTTAACTCATTTCAAGATGACACCTGTAAAGAACTTGCCAGGAAATTAGAAAAACAGACCAGATGGGCTATTCTATCTTCTCAAAGGGCATCCTTGAGAAAGAAAAGAAAGTTCAATTGAGAAAAATCAGCGCTGATTTTAGAAATTTAAGTTGCTTGCACAAGAATTCTCAATTTAATACTGGCATCCAACTCATTCACGTACATGTGCCACTTGCCAATAGAGTTATAAGATATCATATTAGCAAGTTGAACTGGATTTAATATATTTGCACAACATACTTCACAAATAGGCTAAGTTTTCAAAAACACAAGAGGTTTAGAGAGGGCAATGAGATTTTTTTTTTTCTTTTTTTTTTACTTTCCTAGCATTCTTCCTCTCCTTGGCAAACTGTTCCTCCTTCTGCTGTATCTTGTATTCCAGCGCAAGCATGGAGAACTGAGATGGTTTATGTTTTTAATAGAACTCTCTATAAAAATGACTACAAATAAACAAAATATATTAGGCTTAAAGACCAAAAGAAGTTGACTTATAACTTTCCTAATGTTTGTGCATCACACCACCTGCCAGGTTGCAGCTGACGGGTACAGGAGAAACACCAGACCCAAGTAGGGTCCATTACAGGATCTTGATCCTCAGGACACAGGAGACTGGTCCCAGGGTGGACATCTGAGCCAAACCGGAGCTATCAGAGAACATCCCCAGGATTTTTGACTCTGGTGGCAGAGATCGAAGTTATACACCGTTGAAGACTGTCTCTCTCATATGCCATATGGTGAAAACCCACCGTGAGAAGACATCAGAAGACAGAGTCTCGGCAGCCTTCCAGACAATCAGGCAGTTCTGTCTTTTAATCATCTGTTCAGTCATACAGGAGTCTTTCAATATACTCTCAATTTTGCCTGTGCTCATCTGAATTGGATTTCCATGACTTATAGACACAAAATTCTTGAATTAAACAAAAATATTGAGACCAAAGGAACAGTCTCTCACGCTGTCAGCCAGTTTTCCTAATGTCAGTTGTGAGATTTAAAAAAATAATGTCTTTGATTTGTTTTAGCGTTCAATAAAGAAATCACAGATACAAAAATTTGTGCTTTTAGTTTAACTTTTGAGAAGAAAAATGCTGTTATTTCTTCTTAGCTACTGAGCTCAATATTAATATTACCTAAGACTGAGTAACCCTAGTATCATGATACTGTGTACAGGTGATGTATGATACTAAATACAGAAGATAGAGCTAGGCTTCCCGAATCTAACCAGGAAAGAACATCAGTGTATTTTCTCTCTCAACTGTTATATTTTAATAATATACATATTAAATAGGAAAGAGTAAATAAAATATCACTAAAAACTAATTATTCCGGGGAAAAACGAAAAGGCCTTTTTCTCAGACCTGTAACATCTATCCATGGCTTACTAAACTAAGACAGACACATGTGCCACCACCGCCACCAAACCACCACCACAGTGAAATATTAACATTTTTTCTCACATTTTATATTATAATTGAGCAAAATGTCTTTCTTGGCATTTCATCATGACCCTGGATCTTGGGGGCTTCATAACAGCTTGATGGGGGAAAAATGTGTTTCTTGCCAATTAATTAATCAAAAGGTGGATATAAGTTTGAGAAAGAGAAAGGAAGGCAGAGACAGTGGACAAGGGAGACAGCACAGATGTCCCTTCTTTGGTCACTTGGTCCCAGTTTTCTTACAGCTCCATCAGACCGATGTTAAATAAAAAACAGATGCTAACAATTTACAGGGGAGTGTGGTGCTTATGCTTTTTACCCCTCATCCCACCCTCAAACAAAATATATCTCTTCTCTCCTTTGCTATTATATTGTCTGACTTTTAATGACAATGCTTTTGCTCTAAGTTATTAATAAAAGAATCTTACACCTACATCTAATTCAGTCTTTCTTTGTGGGAACTATATATTTTCCCCATTGACGACATTTCAAATGATGCTAGCAGCTAAAGTGAGGGTTCTCCTAAAACATACAAAGATGTGGTAGATGTCTTCTAAGATGACCCCCAATGATCCCCATCTCCTGGTATTTAGGCTCTTGTGTAATCCCATCCCCTTGAGTGGGGATTTCATGACTCATTTCTACTGAATACAGCATGGCAGAGACAATAGGATTCAGTTCTAAGGTTAGTAACAAAATGACTACAGCTTCCACTTGGATGCTCTTCTTGCTTTCTTGCTGACTTGCTCTGAGGGAAGCCAGCCACCATACTATGAGCAGCCCTACAGAGAGGCCCATGTGGCAAGTAGCTGGGCAACAGCTGGAGAGGACCAGAGGCCTGTGGAGGCCACATGTGAGTGAGCTGGGAAGTGGCTGCTCCCCAAGAAGGGCCCTGAGATGATTTGACTGCAGCCTTGTGAGTGGCCCTGAGTCAGAGAGGCAGCCAGACTCCAGATTCCTAACTTACAGAAACTGGGATAAGAAATGTTTGGTGTTCTAAGGCACTAAGCTTTGATTATATAGCAACAGATGACTAATATTAAAAGCAGTAAATTTGCCCCATGAATATAAAACATTATGATCAACAAATTAATTTCCAGTGCTGAAAAATGCAAATCCACCTAAGCAGCCCTGAACAATTCCTAGACTGAAAGGAATCAATCGAGCAAATGAATCTAACTCTCTCTCTCTCTATCCATATGGATATGTCTATCTACATTTATATCTATGTCATCTATCTGAGGAGCCTGGTTGGCCACGGATAAGGCCATCCCTGCTGCAAAACAGAGTGAACAAGCTATTTTATCCTGATACCAGTAAATATCAACTGTCTTTAATTAACTGCACTAGTTCTGAGTCTCTGTTTATTACGAAATTTTCTGATTATGATGCAGCTTATAAGCCATTCATATAGGCTGAAATTCTTGCCTCTTTTATCCCCCAAAATATCCCAACCTATTTCCATGCTGATTATAAATGAGACTGTCATTGCACTTGCTATGGAGTTCTGTCTACAGTAGTAAACAAACTAGTTATATGTACACTAGTATTCTGGCCCATGTGACAATGGTATGTCTCAATGTGCTGATAAAATCAGGCTTCTCAGCCAGATGTTCCATCACAGTAAACTTAGCAAGTCAATCAAAGCCACTCAGGAATCTCACAGGTAGTACTCCTAGACCTCTCCAGATGGATGTTTGGCCTTCAATGTCTCTCTTTTAATCAAACATGTATATATTTTTCCACTGATAATAAGAAACAATCTTGAAATCTCATTTTGAGGGTAGCCTAATAATTTTTAACACCTCTACCGAGTTAATTTAGTACCATGAAATTCACCTATTTTAAGGGCACTTTACCATTTTAGGACATTGCTACAGTTGTGCAACCATCACCAACATACAGTTTTAAAATGCTTTCATCACCTCCAAAATTATCATGTGTTCATGTACAGTCAATCCCCACTCCAATCCCCAACCCCCAGGCAGCCACAGATCTGCTTTCTGTCTCTATCGCTTTGCTTTTTCCAGAACTTCAATATAAGACAAATAATATAACATGTCATCTCTTGTGGCTGGCTTCTTTCACTTCAAATAATATTTTTTGAGATTCATTCACATTGTTGCAAGTATTAGTAGTTGATTCTATTGATTGCTGGGTAGTATTCCATTATTCATCCAAAGAAGTTGAAAACTTATGTCTTCATAAAAACCTGCACACAAAATTCCTAATTGCCAAAACTTAGACGCAACCAAGATGTCCTTCAGGAGGCAAAAAGATAAATAAATTATGGTACATCCAGACAATGGAATATTATTCAGCCCTAGAAAGATATGAGCTATGAAAAGACATGGAGGAAACTTAAATGCATATTATTAAGTGAAAGAAGCCAATCTGAAAAGGTTACCTAATGTATGATTCCGAAAAAATGAAATTCTGGAAAAGGCAAAACTATGGGGACGGTAAAAAGATCAGTTTTCATCAGGGGTGGGGAGTGAGGGGGGAAGAGATAAATAGGCAGAGGACAGAGGATTTTTAGAGCAGAGACATACTCTGTATGATATTACAATGGTGGATATATGTCCTTATATATTTTTCCAAACTCACGGAATGTCCAACACCAAGAGTGAACCCTTCAGTTAACTATGGACCTTGAGTGATTATGATATGTCAATATAGGTTTTTCCTTGGTAAAAAACCAAACCAACAAACAAATGTACCATTTTGGTGAATGATGTTGATAATGGGAGAGGCTATGCCTGTGTAGGGGCAGGGCGTATATTGGAACTCTGTGTACCTTCCTCTCAATTTTACTGTAAACCTAAAACAGCTGTAAAAAATTGTCTTTAAAAAAATGTTCCTTATATGTTTTGGAATACAAGTCCTTCATCACATACATGTTTTGTAAATGTTTTCTTCCACTCTCTAGCCTGTCCCTTTATTTTATGTAGTCTCTTAAAGAGCAAACATTTTAATTTGTGTGTGTGTGTGTGCGTGTGTGTGTGTGTGTGAGCAAGATTGTCCCTGAGCTGACATCTGTACCCATCTTCCTCTAGTCTATACGTGGGACACCACCACAGCATGGCTTGATGAGCAGTGCTAGGTCCACGCCCAGGATCCCAACCTGTGAACCCCAGGCCACTGAAGCAGAATGCATGAACTTAACCACCACACCACTGGGCCAGCCCCTAAACATTTTAAATTCTGATAAAGTTCAATTTATCATTGTTTATTTCTGTCACGCTAGGAAATCTCTGTCTAGTCCCTAGATTACAAGGATTGTCTTCTATATTTTTTCTTTTAGAAGTTTCATAATTTTAATTTTCACATTTCCATCTTTCAGATGCTATTGTGAGTGGGATTCTTTGATTTTTAAAGTTATTTCTGGATTGTTTGTTTCTACTTTCATATACATATGCATGGGTGTGTGTGTATTCTGTGACCTAGTCTGACAAAAATTTTGAACAGATAAATACAATTGTTTCAACACAAACACAAGCATGCCAAAAAGCAAAATTAAAGGCATTTAACTAATCTTGCAAGATCTACAGCAAAAATGGATTTCTTATAACACTGCAACAAAAAAATACGCAATTTTTAAAAATTGTGTAAGGAAAGCTTCAGTAAAGAAAGAAGAGATAATATCCCAAATCAC
Organism: Equus przewalskii; assembly: GCF_037783145.1. Classification (NCBI taxonomy): domain Eukaryota; kingdom Metazoa; phylum Chordata; class Mammalia; order Perissodactyla; family Equidae; genus Equus; species Equus przewalskii. Next base: position 4,158,106 of record NC_091838.1, read on the forward strand.
ATTGTAAATTTATGGCGGAGCCTGAAAGTCCAGCTCCATAAGACTGTGCCCACATTGGCATATCACGCATGGCTTCCCTTCATCTACCTCAAAGTTAACTCACTCACTGTAATTGTTAGGCTTAGGCAGAAAAATTACTTTTAAATTTTAAAAATGTTTAATTTCCTATCTTGAAAACTTTAAGAAATGTGGAAGGAATTTCTTCTCCTTTCTCATTTTAAATAGTAATAATTAAGAATAAAAAATGTCGAATGAGACATTCTATAGGAATATTATAATGTTACGCTGTCATCCTTAGGCCAGTACATTGCATCATAATAGTTTATAGGAAGATATGTGAAAATGATACACACACACACATATATGGACTTCATGTCAAGTAGTCTGTTGAAAACTCAAGCCAAGAGATCCCTAATGTTGCACTCCCTTGAACAAACCAAAATTCCTTTACAGCTCTCCAACATTGGTATCCTCCCCTTTCTTCTCAGAACAATTATTTTGAAGACTGATGTTTTCAAATGTTAACCTCTACTTTGAAAATTTCAATTTAAACCTCTATTCAAATCCACATTTGCTTTGGTCTTATGTGAGTCATCAAAAACCTTTCAAACAGCATCTTTGAAGTCTGTTATGTTATGATGCAATGTTATGTTACGTTATGATGGATCACTACTCTCATTGACCATTACTTGTGCCACTCATTCCTTCTCAGAGAGTGACCAGCTCTCCACTCTCCCACAGTTGGTCACAAGGCAAATCTTTGAGGGGTCTGCGTAGACGCAGGCATAAAGGGCAGGCTGCTCTTCTGGCTCGTTAAGAGCTGGGCTCTCATGGTCCAGTCCTTCACTGGTGAGTGTCAAGGCTGCCTACCTGCACCGTCGCATATAAATGCTGACATCTGAGTCTGTGGTCTTTTCCCACAACAATACTACTGTGAACAGTGATGAGATGTTCGCTATGACTGAGGCATTCTAACAGTAAAACTATACAATAAAACACCAGCTTATTTGCATTCTCACCCTAACTTTTGGAAATGATCAAGAGAAACATTTCTGCTATAATTTTAAAATAGCAATGACCAAAAAAGTGTGCTTCAATTAAATGTCTACATTCTTATTTTCTTTAATTTTCCAATAATGTATGTGGATTTTTATTTCTATGATTCAACTAGCATTAACAGTTTTCCAACAAATATTTATTAAAACAGGAAAAAATAATGAACATAGATGTAGTTTTGAATCACAAACCCTCAGAGTTGATGATCTTTCTTAAAATAATAATTAGAATTGTTGGTACACATTAAATATATTACTGAAGTCACTTTGATATTACTCAGCCATTGCTAATCAGCCTAAACTATTAATTAAACTTAATGGGCTACATTTTCCTGTCATCGACAACATGTGGTTTATAATTCCTAAAGAACTTAAAATAGATATCAGAATTGAGACTGAAAGAACAGAAAGCCAAAACAAGTAGTCTTAATTCAGACAAAAATTAAGGAATATACTTTACAAGATACAATCATTAAATAACGACTAAAGAAATAAACGTCACCTCTGGCTCCATCTGTATTCATGACAGGAGCCCTGAATCCGCACATCTGTCAATCACTCCCACTAAGACTCCTGTTGAATAATGCAGCTGCCTACTAAAGCATTCAATGTGTCATGGCATACTGGCCACCAGTCTATAAATTTCAAGTTAATTACTTTTTAATTTATCTGTATTCTCCAATACGGTTCTAGTCTCACTATGCAGTGGAGTCACTTGCCTATATTAATTATATAATTCCTATAGTGTAAAATAAGAGATCGTGCTCTTGAAAGAGCTAAAACCTTTAGCAAAAGAATGAGCTACAAACTCATAGGAATCAGCTGAGAAGCAGCAACACTGGCAGTCAAATGCAATGTGTACATCTGTAAATGCAATGTGATTTCACCATTTATGCTCAGTACCAATTACTTCGTACTCTTTCATCTTCTGGACTAATTATAAGTAGTAGTGAGAGTGTTATAAAGACTTTTTAAAATGTCCTTAATTTGACTATATATGCTAACAGAGTATTCATAACCTTCAAGCCTTTTCCCCCTCCCTGTTAAACAATACACCTCCCTTGCCTTAGCAGAACTCACATGCCCAAGGAAGGAGGGAACATTCCTTAGGATGTGAGACAGCAAAGGACCCATGCAGTTCTGCTTCTTGTTGGAGAAGGCTGCAGACATGACAGCTGGCAATACTTCATTACAGAAATTGCTTGGACGGACTAAACAAACCACCATCTTGGCAGAAAGGTAGTCTCAAAATGGCCTCTGTTCCACATTTTTACTTCCAATTAGCACTGAAAATTGTGGCTAGACTGTAACAATTGTAGTTATTCTTAATTTGTCAAGTGAGTATTCTTATGGTTTAGCGAAACAAGCATAGATAGGGAATAAACTAAAAAGTTATATAAAAAACTACAGAATAAGACATTTATTATTACTGTTTCTCTGATTAATATTACAATTCGTTTTAGTTTGCTGGATTTTATTTTACTTTAGGCCAAGTTTACCGCCAATAATTCCCTGAAAAACACTAGTATGTATTTGAACATACATATTATATAATGGGTTACAGATTCTTTTTTTCTTTGTACAACAACTCAACACAACAATGTTGTGTCTAATTTTAAGACATTTTCATCACCCTCAAACAAAACCTCATATCCATTAACAGTCAGTCTCCATTGCCTGTTACCCGCAGCCCCCAGCAACCACTTAAACATGTTCTCTGGGATCTGCCTATTCTGGACGTTTCACATAGGCGTAAACATACTATATGTGCTTGTGTGAGTGGCTTCTGTCACTTAGTGTAATGTTCTCAAGGTTCACCCACGTTGCAGCATATATCAATACTTCATTTTTTTATTTGAAGTAGCATTCCACTGTATAGATAGACCACATTTTATTCATCCGTTCATCAGTCGATGGACATTTCAGTTGTTCGATGTATAGCTATTATGAATAATGCTGCAATGAATAGTCATGCACAAGTTTTTGGGTGAACACATAGTTTCAGTTATCATAGGTATAGACCTAGGAGTGGAAACGCAGGGTCATATCATTAACTCTATATGTTTAACATTTTGAGGAACTGCCAAACTGTTTTCCAAAATGGTTGCTTCATTTTACACATTTTACATTGCCACCCAGAATGTATGAGTGTTCTAACTTCTCCACATCTTCACCAGCACTTATTGTTATGAGTCTTTCTAATTATCGCCATCCTAGTGGGTATGAAGTAGTATTTCACTGTGATTTTGGTTTGCATTTCTGTAATGGCTATTGATGTTGAGCATCTTTTCACATGCTTATTATCCATTTGTTTATCTTCTTTGGAGAAGTGTCATTCTGATCCTCTATTCAGTTTTAAATGGAGTTCTTGGTCTTTTTATTTTGGAGTTGTAAGAAATTCTTTCTGGGTTCAATTTCCATTGCACTGAAGTAACACCTTTAGTGGTTCCTTCAGCCAAAGTCTTTTGGATGTCAAACTCTCTGTTAGAAAATGTCTTTTTTCCACATTTACCTTTTCTCTCTATCTCCTGGTGACAGTCCGCTACCCTGGGTTGTGGAAGCATCCCTGAGGGAGGTTTCTTGTTTGCTTCCACTGGTCTCTGGAGCTTCTAGCTGTTTCACTTTGGGATCTCCACATCCTGCAGGGGTGTCAGACCAGACCCCATACTCCTGCACGGCCCAACCATGGATGGAAATCTCCCACAGAATCCCTTTTTTCTACTCAGATCCTGAAGAAATGGCCAGCTTCCTTGGGCAAAGGGCAGAGTTTTTCTAATCCTCCTTTCACTAGGGGGCCCCAGCTTTAGGAAGGAGTCTCAGTTTTAGGCCCCTACTTTGTGTGATTCCAGGCCACATCTCTTGTGCCCCTCCAGGCACTAAACTGACACCCCCTGGGACATAATATCGCCCTTGCCTCCTGTTCTGCCCGTGGGTTCCCACACCACTTCTGGCATCTTAAGATTTCCTATTATTTGTTTGGAGCTCCCTTTTGTATTAGGCACTTCTATGTGTTGTCACATGAGAGATTCACATATTGTACGCTGGACTGCAGACTGCTCATGGAGGTGAATATGATTTATAAGTAGATGGATATGGCTGATAAAAGCAGAAGACTAATGGCCTTCCAAACGGCCCCTATAAACAGACAAAATGATGCCATCAGTTTATGACTGAGGCTAACCCCTTGCTGTATCTGACTGTCTCTTGGAGTCCCAATCTCCTGAAGCACTTGCTAAAAAAGACGTACCCTATTTCCTATAACTTCATTTCATATAGAATTAGCCCTATGGTTCACAGCTGCCACAAATCGTTTAAGTTACTCTGAGGGACCCTCACCGAAGTTTCCCTCCAATCTTCACTTGAAACCATCCTGCTTCTAATCCATTTTATAATGACCTGAAAAAATGGAGCAAGTCCAACACGAGTCAACACTGGCCACTGTGGTAGCAAGCCTTTAGCAAAAGAAAACCAGCCACGGAGCAGCCTACCACCTGACCCCGAGTCTGGTAGAGTCAAAGTTCTTGGAATTCTCTCTACTCTGATGTCAACTGCAGTGATGGAGTTTATGTAAACCCTGGCGAAAAACAGCTCCTAACTGTTTGGCCTAGACTCTGAAATACTTTGGTCCAACCAGGCATATTATAACGTATTCAGTACCCACTGAACATGCAAGTAACTTTTTTGGCTGCAGTTTTCTGGGTCTGCCTTCTCACTAGGAGATATTTTTAAATGGCATTCTAGAGATGAGAAAAAGAATCTAACATAGGCAAGATGTGGGTGTCCATGAGAGAAACTGACTCATAGTAAACGCTCAGTAAATACTATCTGAATGAAAGCTCTGGGTGAGCAGATACAACAAAAAACAAGCAGCACTGGCTACTGTCAAGGACTTTATAATTTGGTTCAGGAGGTGTGACAAAAAATAGACAATAATTAAAACACAATAGACAATTTGAACAAGAGTGAAAGGCAATAAATACGTGACATCAGCCACTCTGTGATTAATCACCAATGTCTGCTTTAGGTACTACAGGCTTCGGGTGTTCAGAATTCAGGAAATTTTAGGCAATAGAGCTCAAAGGATTTAGAGTTAGAGCTGGGGATGTTGAGGGATTCTCAGGAAAATAATCAACTGGGTTTTAAAACTCATAGATTACCATAAAACAATCTTCTTTTCTGTGAAAGATGAAAAGAATAAATTATGATCGTTTCCCTTTATCAAGACTGCCAAGCAAGATCACTGTCCCCTTTCCTGTGAGATTCCTGCAGATCTGCTCTGAGAGTGATGATGAGCACATCTTCTGCTTAAGTCCCCCTGTTTATACTCTTTTTGGTGTAAGTCCCTGGATCCTCGTTAGGGAGCTAGGCATCCCTTTGTTTCCCACACCAGTTGAAAGGACTGGCATTTACCTACTAAGGTTGTCATTTGATTTCACCAGGACCTCCCCATCTCTGTCCTAGGAGAAGTAATGAAAAACAAGGGCTCTCAACAACCCTGGCCAGAGGGTGACCCTGATCTGTCCGACCCAGCTTTAAAGTCTAGGATAGTTTGATGTGCGCAGAATCCCACCTTCAGGACTAAAGATAAAAGTGATATTGGAAAAATCCTAATGTGATCGGACACTGCATTTGGTAGGGAAGAAAGGAAACATAACATCATCAGTCTTGTTCTCTTGGAGCTCTGAAGTTTCCTTTTCACTGTTGTTAAAAGAATAGGAGTGTAATCTATTCCAGAGGCAAAGCATTTCATAGTTTGAAAGGCACTAAACAAAAGAGGACAGGGGTTTGACTAGGCAGAGCATGCCAGGGAGTACACTGGAGGTGAGAGGGAGGAGACGGGCAAGAACCACGCTGGCAGAACACCAAGAGCATATTTCGGGGATTCTGAATGAGCCAAGTTGGCTGGTGAAGATGATTTCTGTAGAAATAAAATGGGATATGAGGCATGACAAATGGAAGTTGAAACTAGGCTGCAGAGTACCTTGAAAGCTATACTATGGAGGAGCCTATAAATGTCAGGGAACCATTGAAAGTTTCTGACTCAGGAAGCAGCAAAAGATCAAAAGGAATTTTAAATGATTATTGTGGGGCTATAGCTAAGTGAGATTAGATGGAAAAGATGAGAGAAAGGAGGCTCACATAATTGGCAAATCAAGATATGACCTGGCCAGGATTAGGACTGTAGGAAAAAGAAAGGGATGAAAATGACAACTAGAACTATTCAAAGATTGTAATATCCCAGTCTTGATTAAAAAAATTATGTTATTGTGTAGAAGGCTGTGAGTGGTAGATTTCAAGACTGGTTAACCAGAAAAAAGGTGGTACCTATTAAAACCAGTCATAGAGCTATTATCAGCTGCCTGAACCATGAACCGACTCATAGAGCCACTGAGGTCCTCAAATTTAAGACACTGTAGAATGACTCATCATTGTGCATTCCTTCTCTTGCCTTTATTATTCCTAGAAAATGATACTGGCCTCGGACAAGTTACCCGTCCTAAACATAATTTCTCACAAATGCTTTCATGAATGAAGTCTTGTGGCTCTGTTGGTTATTTTTCCATCTTTCTTTCTCTTCTCTTTCTGCCCTCTTGGTGCAGTTTCCTCTCTCTGAATTCTCTGCATTAAACCATTTTAACTGGTTTTGCCAAAGGCTACTCACAGATAATGTTCATGTACAATTTAGGCCTATTGAGTTTTAAATAAAGATGACTCCTTTAAATTATCCAAAGGAAAAAGAGGTCTATTGGAAGAATATATATGGACTACAAAATGGGAACTGGAACTTGCAAAGGGGGCCACTCCTCCATCTCTACGTCAAGGACTGTGGGGTCTCTGCTTTTTTATGCACACTTGCTTGATTCTTGTCTCTACACTGACAACCATCTTCTGGTGGCTCCTAGTTTCTTATTTTCCATCACTTTATATCTTGCACCTGGACCATCATGGACTTTCAGCCCTGACTTAACTCATGATCATTTAGCTACAGCTTTTATGACAAATTGCAAACTTTCTTTTTTTATATTGCTAGTACAAAGTCCAGAGAAAGAAACAGAGAGAATTTAATTGGCCAAATCTATCTTTGAGCCAGGATGAGTTTATATGACCCTGTCTAACCTAGAGTTTGCACACCATTGGCTAACTTGTGGGTTGAATGCCTTTGGGTCCAGCACTCACTTCTGTTCCAAAGAGATGCAAAGAGAAATGAGATGCTGGTCCAAAACATACCATCCCTGTGTCAGAGTCCATGCTGTTGTAACAAACTACCACAACCGTACTGGCTTAAGCAACACAAATCACCTTACAGTTCTGAATATCAGAAGCCTGACACAGGACTCACTGGGCCAGAATCGAGGTGTCACATGGCTGCATTCCTTACTGGCGGCTCCACCGGAGGATCCATTTCCTTGATCGTGCAGGTTGTTGAGAGAATTTAGTTCCATGTGACTGCAGCACCGGGGTCCCTCTTCCCTTCCTGGCTGTCAGCTGAGGACTGATCCCAGCTTTTAGAGGCCACCCACATTCCTTGCCCCATGGCTCCTTCTTCCATCTTCAAAGCCAATAACACTGAGCTAAGTCTCTTTCACCGTTTGAATCCTGCCTCCTTCTGTCAAAGCCTCGCTCTCTGACTACATCCTGGAAAGTGATCTACTTTGAAGGACCCCATGGGATTAATTTGGGCCCAACAGGATAGTCCCTGATTATTTCCTCACCTCACGGTCCATTTCCTTAACCATACCTATAAATTCCCTTTTGTGTGTTAGGTAACATTCATAGGTTCTCAGGATTAGTGTGCGGACAACTTTACCACCATCACCTCGTCATCAAAGCCTAGATATCAAAGTCGTTTTCCCTGGAAATACAAAAGAGGTAGGCAAGGGCAGGCTTTCCAAACAGATCCAGCACATGACAGCAGGTTTGCTCACACAATCTCCCCAATCTAAAACACATCTCTTTCTTCCCTTTCTAGCCTTTAAAATTCAACTGCAGTCCAATTTCCTTTACAAGCTTCTCCAAACAACTCCAGCTCATATCATTTCATCCTTTCTCAGACGACAGGCTAAACTCACGAGCAAAGTCAAAGATTTCCCTGCATTATTTAAACTCATTCATTCAATCATCCATTTATTCAACAATACTTACTGACATTTTGTTAAAGGAACTCCTGCCGGTGTAACAGTTATAATATGAATGTAAATCACTGTTGACTTCAAGGAGCTCACGAATTTCATGAGCATTTATTTGTCTGCTCAACTAAAATGCTGCTTTCATGCAGGAAGAATAACACCTTTGGGGCTTTAGCAGAATGCTAAATCAAGGCGTGATCATTAAAGACATGAATGACTAATTACTAAAATTAAAAAACATCAGTCTGTAATACCAAAGTAAGATACTAAGCTTTGATTAACAGCTACAGTCATTTATGCATAAAATAGTGATTTAAGTTGCATTCAAAATGGGAGAACTGGCACTATTTACTACATTGATTTCGTATGTACAACCTTACTATTTCTTAATATTACTAAGTTTCTGCCCTGTAAATCAATACATTTACTTCTACCAATGAGAAGCTTCCTGTCAAAACACTTCAAGAATGACTGACAATTGTCCTATGGTCACGAAGAATAACCTGAAAACTTAGAGGTAAAGCACTAGGGGAGTCACAGCCATTTTAATATGAAAGATAAGCATTTAATACAGGAGGCCAACATTTAATTAAAACAGTACGACCAAAATTTCATTCTTTTTCTGATTAATAATTGCTCAGCTTTAAAGTAATCTGTGGTTCATCAAAATACAGCTTGACACACTAACATTAGTTCAACTGTGAGGCTTAAATTTGTTACTGAGGAACTAAATAAAGTTATTTCTAGACAGGTACCTTCCAAAGTGATTTGACCATGACCTCGGCTAGCGGCATCTTTTCCACTATGACCAACTACACATAAATGTACAAACCTGAAGCAAAACTCTCACAAAACTTCTACTCTTCGCTAGGCACCTGTGTACTCTGTTATTTTCTATTCTAATATATTATACTCAGTTCTATTCCACTCTTTTAAAAATGCTGAATTTAACCTAAAAAATTGGCTCCATGATCCACTAACAGATCACCAATAGGATGGTAAACTATTACTCCAGAATGCTCTACACAACTCATCTAAGAACTTAGCAACATCGTCTCTCTTTATCAATTCAAAAACCTATAAAACAATAACTCATGGTAGTTATTTTACAGAACAGGATAAGACAATTTGCTAAATTATACTTAAAGGTATTATCTTTCAATATAAAAAAAAAAACAGTTATAAAAGCCAGTAAGTTATAGATAGCTTTGTTTACTTTCTATCTACAAAAATTGTCAAGAAACAGATTTGGATTTTGTTCAATATTTATTATTTGGTGTCACCAGAAAAAGAAATTATACACATTTTGATAAACACATTGAAAGACTGTCTGTTTTCAGTTTAGATTTGTAAATACTCTTAGCTCATAAGTAAACTGGAAATGTTATTTTGAGTCTCCAGTGTGAGTCACAACAAACATCCTTATGCATATAAAAGCTACAATAAAAAAAAGTGCACTACATTTTCCACTGGTAAAAGAACACAGCTGCCAGAATGAAATGTTAAATCAGAAGACTAGGCTTGAAACACGGAAACTAATAACATCTACAAACGGAACGCCTTATCAAAACCTTCTGATCTGGAACCAAGACTCCTCCAGTCACTGGTGTCATGCAAATTTCTATCAACTGAGAAGAGCTGACTTTATTGCCACGAAAATATTCTAAGTATGTTACTGATAATATAGAAGGATTTTTTAAAATATAGCTTTCAGTTTAATAAGCAATGAGACAAAATTTATTCATCAAGTGTTTTATTATGTGATGTCTATTGCCAGGCAATTAATTTATAAACGTGTGGATTTTATTTTTTAAGCTTACAAAAACTTGAATTGATGGAAAGAACTTCAAAAAAGCAATCTATACATCTTAAAAGTATTAAGATGGTTATTTTAATGTCATGTCATAAATAAAGCAATAAAACATATGTTAAAAATGAAATGTGCAACATCGAATGCCTAGAAAATTAATCCAGGTAGAATTAATGAAAACAGGCCCAAACAATTTGGACTAATACTGTAGAGCCATAATTTCAGGTCTCAAAATAGCACAGAGAGAAAATTGAACTTTTGTTATACATGGATCAATAAGTGGTAAATGAAAACAAACATGACTCAGGATTTTGCTGAGATACCTGAAAAACAAATAAGATAATTACTAAAGAATTTGACTTAAAAATCTATTTAAAAATTAGTCCCATTCTATCTGAAAAACATTCAGTAGTCAATCAAAACTAAGTAATGCACTATAATAATAAACGAATCTTTGGAAACAATTCACTGCAGTTAAATTAAAGTTAGTAGGACTGATCATATTTAAACATACTTGAAGTGTCTTAAGACAGCCCAAACAGCTAAATAATCAATATACAGATGACAGAAATCTGCATTCCCAATATCATCATCTGCTGTATTTCAGAAAATGTTTATCACACCCCAAAATTACAAAAATAACTAAACAAATGGGAAAAGCATAATCATAACAACAAAATTAATGCTGAATTATTGAAGAAAACTGGGATTGTCAGGACTTTTAATCAATATAGAGAAAAGCATCATTCATATAATTTTTAGATGATTGTTTCTATGATCTTGAGAAATTAGCAATGCAATCCCAAATTCACATCTTCCCTCTCTGCATGTTGCTTTTTTCCTGGGCTGTCACTGTGATAGGCTGAATACAACAATGGCCACCAATAATCCACTTTCTCCCTTTCATATACATTGCTCCTACCATCCCGAGATGCAGTCAACTTCCCTTCCTCTTTAATCTGAGCTGGTCTTGTGAGCTGCTCTAATCAACACAATATGGCTGAAGTAACATTCCTGGACTTCAGAGTCAAGGCCTTAATAGGACCGGCAGTTTCCACTTCTCTCTCTCAGGACCCTCAGACCACCAGGCTGTGAGATAGCAAACTAGCCATCTGGGCAGGCCACATGGAGGAGAACTAAGGGGCTCTGGCTGAAACCCCAGCCCAACCACCAGATGAAGGCAGCTTCATGAGTGATCACATCTGAGACCAGCAGAGGAACAGTCGTCGCACAGGATCATGAGAACAAAGGACTGCTACTGTGTTGTCACTAAGTGCAAGGGCAGTCTGTGACACAGGAATAGCTAATGAAATGATGGTTTACTTTCCTCATATGGTGTTAACCTCACTTCGGGAAGTATATAACTTTGAGCTCGATCTTCTTGAATAGCTGCCAGACTAGGAACCCAGGTAGAACATAATAAAATAAAACGCGTAATAGGTGTTTAATGAAATTCAGAATGACTCCTCTCCATCTCTAGCCTCTCCAGGGCAAGCACTGAGGCCAGCAATCTCTGTCGAATCTAGCCATTGACATGCAACAGCCTGGGCCCCACCTCTGGGATCCTGACATGGAATGCAGTGTGCACGCTCACACAACGGGACTTCTGTCGCACACTCAGACGTTTGAAGCGCGTGGCATGTTATCATGTGCTTCCTCATCAGCTCTGTTTTATATTATATGCTTTTCTATCGTCGCCCTGCCTCTGCAGAACCACTGATACATGTGACAATTAAAAGTGACATGAAAAAGACAGTGGTCTGATCCTTTTTTTTTAAATTAAGCATGTATAGAAGCACAGCAGGAAAATATATATTGCTCAGTATCTGAATGAATACGTACCCCAAATGTCCAAATCAGATAATTTCAGATATTCTATCTACAACAAAGGACGGAACTACCAGGAAGAAGAAGATATTCTGATCTCAAATTTAATGCTGACGGAGTATCCCTGTTCAAGTCGCTTAACTTCTTTATGCCTCATTTTACTGAACGATTACAGTAATACCTGTGCCCACATACATCACAGGAAATTTGTTCAAATAAATGAGATAATATATATGAAAGTCCTTGCGAAGACTACCCAAGAGGGTAGTTAATGACACATGAGAACAATACACGCACAGCACACAGGAGCGGCAGGGAATTTAGAGGTCAGGCTATGGAACATCTCTTCCACATTATCGTTCACCTTGTGCTTGACCTACATTGCAAAGGCAGGTCATTTCGTTCTCAGACAGCTCTAATTGTTAGTAATGAGCTTAAATAATCTGTGTCCTTGTCACTTCTGCCCTTTGTCCCTACTTCTGTCTTCCAGAGCATCACAGAACATTTCCATTCTATACCTAGTCCAATTCAGTACAAAAGTATATCGTCTGGAATTGAACGAAGACTTGGGCTACAGATACGAATGGCACACATTAGTAAGACAAGGTCTACGTGCTCACATCCCTCGCAGGCTAGTGGAGACAAACAAGTCAATGCATTAACTACCTTCAATGCAGTAAGTGCTCAAACTATAAGGATGGGGCAGAGACACAAAGAAAGCACAAAAGAGAGAGAGGTCCATGCACCTGGGAACATCAGGCAGGGCCTCACAGAGAAGGCATTTCTAGAACTGAGTCTTGAAATATGATTACGGGAAGAAATTTGTGGAGAAATATAAAAAAGTGAATTTGTGTGGGAAGATAAAAGGTAACACGCTGCAATTATTTGCAGGCAGCTAATACGCTCCCAATATTACCTTGGTAAAAATTTCTTAAACAGTCTTTGCATTAACTTTACAGTACTTAAGTCGCAGACCCAGTCACCACCCAGGCAAACCGGCACCATTTTTCTGAATGTGTTACACATCTGAAGAAGAATGAGGAGGAGGAAGAGAAGCAATAAACCAAGTCTTAGACACAAATTTCACAGAGAATGTCTTTTGTTGAGACAATCCAATACTGCAACTTGTTTATTTGGGGTGGGTGAGGCAGGGTGCAGAAGGAACTAGCCTCTTGTGTACCAAAAAAACACCCAGTCCATCTTCAGACTAAGCCTCTTAAAGGTCGGCTCTGCTATCTTTTCTGTAGGGCTGGATTTAATATGTCAACCTAAATGTAAAACTTAATATTTATTCCTCCAAATTTTCATTTTGATTTTAGACACTGATTCCAGCCAAATGAAAATGACTGAATTCTGATTTTTTTTTTATCAAGTACAATACTTATGCCACTCATTTTTATGATATCTGAAATCCTGAAAACCCCACTCACTTTCTACGTGCTCTTCTAAATCAGGGATTTAAAAAAATAAAATAGAAAAAGGCCATAAGCAAACCTCACCACCAAAATCCTCCACCTTATGGAAAATCTGGTAGACAGCATTCTGCGCTTATGGCTACCCCAGCTCCCACACTTCAGGCACCAAGCAAGCTGATGATTCTCAAATGGATGTCTAGAGTCACCATTTCTCCCAAAAAGTTCTAGAACTATATATCTAGTTACCTTCCAGAATTTTGAAATAGATACCCAACAAGAACTCTAAACTCAACGTTGCAAAACATACGTCCTCCACACCTGCTTCTCCCCCATTACTATCCAACTTGCTTAAACTCAGCTTTGTCCTAAGGCTCACGGAGAAATGCTGACTCATTAAAAACTTTTTTCACGAAATACTTTAGTCCCCAAACGATAAAGGAGTTCAAAATACCCACAAACCAGTATCCTTAACAAACATTTCTTCCGATTTTAAAACTTTACCGGGAAAATCAAGCCAATGCAAATTCAGGAAACGTATCTGCCCAGTTAGGAAAGCTTACAGAATCAGACAGAGAAAAGATACTTTGGGTACGACGTGAGTCTATTGCCTACTGCCCTGGACTCACTCTTAGCCAGATAACCAGTGAACACAAACCAGGCGTGAGTTAATTTCTCACCCGGTATTAGAAGGCATAAGTTAGTATCACCATGATGATTACTGATGGAAATTTATAAGACCAAAAGATTTGCCTGCAATGAACTTTTAGCATTTTATGGCTGTACTTGGCATTTTGCAGTCCCATTAAATAATTAAGTGGGTCTTCATTTCCTGCAAGTGTCATTGCTCTGAGTATGAACCTTCAACTCCAGGCATAGCCTTTGGTAATTGGAATTTAAACAGGCAAAAACAATGAAATCCTGCATAAATTTTCCTCTACAATTCTAAGATTCAATAATCTGTGACCTAATGCTCCATAAAGCAATTCAGGCTGAAAGTGGGGCTCTCCCAACCACCTGAATATTTTCCAATTACCTTTACTGGCCAGACTGTTCACACAATCTTCTTCCCAGAAAGTTTTCTTTATTTTATGAAGCATAATTATTTTTGTTAAAAAGATTAACTCTTTTTTTCATCTCTACTTCCCAAAAGTTTATATTCAGAGTCAAAAAATACTTAATAAACACCTACTGTGTTCACTTATCCTCAAAAGAATTATTTTACTTAATCCTCAAAAGAATCCTATAAAGTAGATAGTATTAGGTAGAGAAGAAAGTGGGTACGTTTATGGCTCAGGGAACAGAAGCCCGGTCCAGTTTCTAGGCTTACATGCTATCCAGCTGGGTAAACTGCTTAATTTCTTTGTACTTCAGTTTCCTAATTTAGAAAGTGGGGCTGACTGTTATGGTACCTACTCCCTGGAGTTGTCTGAGAATTAAAGTAATTCACTTAAGGCCTTTAGAATAAAAAAAGTCAACGGAGACAAACAGAGAAAGTTTCAGTCACTTGCTCAAAGATACACAGTCAGTAAGTAGCATTTCCCTGATTTAGACGTTTTTTTCCCCCAAATTCAGCTCACTGTCTCTAGCATGGCTGCAGGAAGATCTCATTTTCTTAAGGACGCAGACAATATGGAGACATCACGTAGAGCCAAGATTACTCGAAAGGTCCTCAAGACAGCAACTGTTTTATTTACATCAGAGAATGTGTTCTAATGTGAGCTGCTCCATTTATTACACAGGAAACGCTTTACCTGCTGTTTGATTTAAGAACAATCCTGATTTAGTGAAAATTGTTATGTGTCAAAACTCAGGTTTCTGCTGGCTGATAGGAAATCCTCTTCAGAAACGAGAAATGTTCTTCTTTGTGGAAGAACATATGCTCAGAGAAGAACCTGCATATACTTTTGCACATAACTCCACTCTTACCTAGAACATTTGAGGATATTGTATTAAAGCTGAAAACCAGAAGGGAAAACGTGGCACCCGGGAGCAGCTGACAGATGTTGGCAGACAAGGCAAACATTTAACCCTTCTCAACCTCAGAGATAATTCTACCCTTCACCAGTAATCAGACATACCCTTTGCAGCTCTGGCCTCTGGCGGACCTGTGTAATTGTGGCAAATTGTTTCTTTTGCCATGCCACGGGGTATTTCATGATATTCAATCTATGGCTTTCAAAACATTTTCAAATGAAACCTTACTTATAATGATAATTTTGTTAAGTAGTACCCTTATTTACGCTCCTGGTTTCAAAAGGGGACAAAATCTTCTAATTTAGTCTACAGTGAAATTATACACAATATCTCATTCATTCATTCATCCATTTCCATAAAACTGGTATTGAAAAATTTAAATGGAATTTCTGAAAAAAAATGCATTTTAAGCACATGCAGAGCCATTTCAGATGTGCAATTACAATTATATTATCACTTTATTTTACATAAATGTTTTAGTGAGTGTCTACTGTTAGGCAGTGTCCTATGGATAAAAATATAAACAGGGAAAAGTTTCTCTTATTAAAAAGTACAGGTGATTAAAAAAGTCAAACCCCCATGTCTAGATCTCAAAGCCCTCCACCCAGTGGTCCTAAGAAAACTTTCTAGACTAACTTGCCCTAATATCCATCAATGACATGAAGCATCAGTTAAACCCAGCTTCTTCTGAATTTTCAAACACACCCTGAACTTACCCACTCCCAAGTATTTTTTCCTAAAAGTTTTCATATGCTTCTCCAAATGCTGTCTATCGAAATTCAACATATCTTTTAACATTATCTCAGACAATTCTTCCATAATCTCCACCAACCAAAAACAGTCTCTCTTTTCCCCGACTTTTAAATCACTTTTACGTGATGGCCCAGGCTTTGCAGTCTAGTAACCTGAATTGGGAAATTCTGTGAAGGTAGAAGGGTATCTAAAGCTTCATGTCCTACACATTCTGGTACAGTAGTTTACACACAGAAGGTATTCATTAAGTATTTTTTTAATTAAGTTTTAAAAATAATTAGGACTTTCAATTTAAGCATGCATCATTTTGTGATACAAAATTAACAAACATTTACCATTTCATTTCATTTAACACATGCCCTCTTTAGAATTCCCATACTACTGATATTCTAGAACTCAGGATAGATTTTCAAAACACAAAGGCAATTGGGGCCCTCAGAAAGAATACTCAGGCTAAACCCAGATAAAGGAGACTTTACCCACCACTCCCCACAAGGCATGTCCCAGTGTTGAAGGCACAAGGGCTTCACTGATCACAGGTCCTGCAGACCCCACAGAATTTTCTAGAACAGCAAGTTGAGAGGCTGTATTAGGGTGCTCGAAAGAAACAGAACCTATAAGATATACATCTATATCTATATCTATAGATATAGATATCTCCTGTATAGGGATTTATTATAGGAATTGGCTCACGCTATTATGGAGGCCAAGAAATCCCACAATCTGTCATCTGCAAGCTGGAGACCCAAGAAACCTGGTGTGATTGACTCTAAAAGTCTGAGAATCGGGGAGGCGGGGGGTGAATGGTGCAAATCCCCGTTCAAGTCTGAAAGCCCAAGAACCAGGAAGCACTGACGTCCAAGGGCAGGAGAAGATGCATGCTTAGCTCAAATAGAGAGAGTGAATTGGCCCTTCCTCCGCCTTTTTGTCCTATTCAGGCCCTCAACAGATTGAAGGATGCCCACCCACATTGGGGAGGACCAACTACTTTACTTAGTTCACCAATTCAAAGGGTAATCTCTTCCAGAAACACTCTCACAGACCCCACCTGGAAATACTGTTTTATGAGCTATCATGGCATCCCTTAGCCCAGTCAAGCTGATATAGAAAATTAACCAACACAGGAACTGAATTTCACCTTTGCATTCCTTCCATTTGTACTTGCCTGTCTATATTATTTGAGCACAGGCTAGACAAGCACCAGAATTGCCTGGGTTGAAAGGTACCCATAATTTGAACAAGTAGATTCAATATTATGAATTAAACTTATATCTCTGAAACAATAAATAGTTCATTGTGTGAGGGATCAGAATTTGCCAGCCCAAAATGTGTCTCCTTGGCTTGATCACTTCTAAAAAAACAAAAGACTCTAAAAGCAACTTTGGCCTTCCTCCTAACTGCCTAAAAGAATTTAAGATAGAAGGCCTGTTCCAGGAAGGTGCTAATACCATAAGGTAACTATAGTATAATATGAACTAGGTGTGGTAGAAAGGAGACACTAGAAAGCCCATTTTTATCCAAGTTCTCTTTCAGGTCTCATTGTCTATGGATGGCCCAGCAAACATTTGTTTACCAAACATTTGCTTTTCCATCTATCTCCATGTAAATTGCCTTTCTCCCCTGCCCCCAACATACTCCTCTGTCTTTAGCTGAAGATGGTATTTAAGGTGGTGGCTCCTGCCATTTTGGCAAGTTACTCTGTTTTCCTGGGCTTCTCCCATATATACATGTTATTAAACTTTGTTTGATTTTCTCCTGTCATTCTGTCTCATGTCAATTGAATTCTTAGACCAGCCAGAAGGACCAAGAGGGTGAAGGAACAGTTCTTCCTCCCTTACAGTTGCTTTCAAAATACAAGCAACAGAAGATAAAATCAACTTGACTAACATTAATACTAAAAAGATAAATAATTTTCAATGCAGCTGAAAAGGAACATGGTCCACTGGAAGGAGCAGAACCTCTGGAAAGTTTGGAATTTTCTGTTTATTAAAAGGTGGCACAGGTTGTAAATAAATTGACCAAATGTTCCAGTTTGCCCAGAACCACGGATGTCCCCAGGATGCAAGACTTGCAGTGCTAAAACCAGAAAGTTCTGGGCAAATTGGGATCAGTTGGTCACCCTAGTCACAAAAGAATAGGCAACAATATTTTCAACCACTCAGGGATATTAATTCCCCAAAACACAATGTGGACTGGGCTGAAGTGGAGAAGGCAACAGTGAGGTGCATCTTGAAAAGAGGAGTTGGCAGTAGAAAGGGGTAGAACTAGGAAAAACGGTGAGAGAAATGCTTTTCTGTATCAATGATGTCAGAAGAAGAAATAGTACTTTAAATTATCCAGGAATAAATTCTACTTTACCTACCCAGACAGGGGTGAGAAACTTGCTCATTCAAGAGACCCATAACAAGCACACAAATACAGGATCCAAAATGTATAGCTAAAACATTTATACATAAACAACTTTTCTAATTTAAGAACCAAGAGGAGTACTATAACAGCACACAAGGAGGTTCAATGACAGGACAACCAGAATCTATCTTTCCCAATCAATTACTTTTCAAATACCAAGCATGGAAACACCTCCTTTCATTCAACAGTAAAGGGGGTAATGCAAGGCTACAAGCATACACACACACACATTTTTAAGGAGGACAGTGATAGTGGTTGAGAGTAAGTATATATCACACAAAAGGCACAGGACATCAGGAAAGAAGCTTTATTAAGGGAAAGTAAAATGGTAAAACTGAAATTAGAATTCAAAGCCAAACAACAGGGTCCTTATGCAGAAAACTAAATCTATAACACAAATGACAAACTTGAGAGAAGTCTCCAATAAAGAGCTATGGAAGAAAATGAAAAAAGAGGCAGTGATATTCTTAAAGACCAGAATTCGTGACATGGAGATAGTATTCAAAAATAAAATAATTTTATTCAAAACCTGAGTCTGAACATTGAAAGGGGTCACTGATTATATTTCAACTTAATTAAAAAACAGAAGCAGCCTGGGGCTGGCCCCGTGGCCGAGTGGTTAAGTTCGCGCGCTCCGCTGCAGGCAGCCCAGTGTTTCGTTAGTTCGAATCCTGGGCGCGGACATGGCACTGCTCATCAGACCATGCTGAGGCAGCGTCCCACATGCCACAACTAGAAGAACCCACAACGAAGAATACACAACTATGTACCGGGGGGCTTTGGGGAGAAAAAGGAAAAAATAAAATCTTTAAAAAAAAAAAAAAAAAAACAGAAGCAGCCTATTCTGGGAATTTTTTTCTCTGTTTATTTCAAGGAATAAGGGGGAAAAAATCCAGATAGAAAAAGTAAGTCACATACATCAAGAATCACATTTGCCTCAGACTTCTCCTCTGCATCACTAAATTATAAAAATCATTCAAGCAATGTCTATGGAAACACTAGCTATCCATGAGCCACCTACAGTCTACAGTCATTTCTATTTTTCTCCTCTGCTGAAAAATAAATTGAATACAAATGCCATCAGAATAGGTCTGCACTTCTCCATTTTGCCATAGTCTCTATCTATTATCTTACATCTGGCACACTTCACAATTGACATTTCCGGTTTGGACCCTATAGACATCTGTGAGTTTTCTTTAAGCTATGGTCTATAGAGAACTTTATAACTAGTTAATATTGTGCTTCATGTCTGAAGGAAAAGAACTTGTCTTCTGATAGAATACCTTCATGGCATTCTAAAACATCACACCCAAAAATGAGCACCAGCCGTCAAGAAATAAATTGAATAGTAAGAATAGGCAAGACATGGTTTATCAACAGCGTTGACAGAGTATATTGAAAACTGTGAAATATAAAGTTTCCTCTCAATGTTTGTCTTAAATATGGTCCACCACAAAAAATAATTGTGACTTTAAGATAAAAACATAACAGTAAACTTTATATAATGTTCTATCAACAAAACCTGTGAAATGGGTGAGTGAGGGCACAGGAGAAGTAGAGAGTGCAAATTCTCTTATTCTGCATACTGGGAGCCCATATAACTTCCTTATTAACATTAATGGAGGAATATAGGTTCAAGTATGTTTTTTTAAAAAGTGAAATGGAAGTAATAGGAGATTTTGTAACAGAAGATAAATCTCTCCAAATCTTCTCTCCAAATCATTAGAGAAGAAATAACAGGAATGAAAATAAATCTCACATATCAAAAGAAGGAAACACATGTATAAATAAACAAACTAAACAGACAGCAGTAAAGAAAGCAGTAAATTTAAGAGTCTAACAGCTCTGATAGCAAAAATAAATGGACTCCTGCCCTTCCTACAAGACAAAGATTTTAAGATTGAAAATTAAAATCCAATATATGCATTTTCAAAAAAAAACTATTTGAAGGAAAATGTCATATAAGGATAAAGTTAAATATACACCCCTAATTTCACTCAAAGTAGAATTAAAAAAATAACAATGTATTTATTGTTTAGTATCAGTCCCCCAACTAAAGTCTAGATTCCAGAAGCAGAGAAAAGTTGACTTTTTTAAAAATCATAATTTAATACTCTGATGTAAAACACAGTGGGAACTCATTACCTATTGAACAGATGGGGAAGGGATGAAGGACGGGCAGACGAGCCGATGGGTGAAGCACCCACAGCCCCGCCTGGCTCCAGGCCTAACAATTCTCCCCTCACTTGTTCCACATTCCACCCTCTGATGCCACAGGACCTTTCTTGGACCTTTCCCCGAAGGCTTTCACCAGCCACGGCTATGAGCTGTTTTTCTCTAACTCGCTAGTCTGTGAGCTCCTTGAAAGCAGTGACCGCCTATTTTACACCAGCATCTCCAGCCTTCATGTTTATTAAATGAACTTCTTTATATCCTGCCTCAGCTTCTTGCTCACCACAGGGAGACTCTGCAGCCTATAAAAACGCAAAATATGCACAAATGTAATATAAAATCTGAAGAATGCTATCAGAAATGAATGGCAAACTCACATAACACTTATAATACGCCAGGTGCCCTGTCAAGTGCTTCGTATGCATTAACTCATTGGTCATTCCGAGATCTCCAGGCTGAAGGGACTTTTTATTACTCCCATTTGACAGAAGAGGTAGTTAAGACAGAAGGATAAAATAACTTATCCCAGGTCACACAAATAACAAGGGCAGAGACTAGATGCCAACTCAGGATGTCTTAGAGTCTCGACTCTTAATAACCACGCTGCACTAATTCCAAAGGTGGCATCAGGTAGATAATTCTACTGCTGTAAGGGTCAGCGTATTTTATATCAAGAAACTTGTACTATCTGACAATGAAAATTAATTACTACCAAAATTCAATTTAAATATATTGACACCTTAAATTTGTTTCTGTACCCTGATACCATATCATCACAACAGCAGTCTGGTTATTTCATCTGAGCAGCAAAGCTTCTGAGTTGTAGTCAGAGGTCTGCATTCAAGGACCTGAATGATACAAATCCATCGTTTTTTGATGTTGTTGTTTGTTTATTTTTCTCCAGCTTTACTGAGATATAATCAACACATAACACTGTATAAGTTGAAGGTGTACAATTTCAATGATGGCTTGACACACATATTTATGCATATACTGGGAAATGAGTACCACAACAAGGTAAGTTAATACATTCATCAACTCACAGTTATCTTCGTGTGTGTCTGTGTGCATGCGTGTGTGTATGGTGAGAACAGTTAAGATCTACTCTGTCAGCAACCTTCAAGTACATCATACAGTGTCGTTAACTATAGTCAGCCTGCTGTACCTTAGATCCCCAGAACTTATTCATCTTCTAACTGGTAATTTGCACCCTTTAACAAACATCTCCTCAATTTCCCCACCCCCTCACCTCCCCTGGCAACAGCCAATCTACTCTCTGTTTCTACGAGTTCATCTCTTTTAGATTCCACATATAAGTGAGATCATACAGTATTTGCCTTTCTCTGTCTGGCTTATTCCATTTCACATAACACCTCAAGATCCATGCGTGTTATCGCAAATGGCAGGATTTCCTTCTTTCTCATGGCTGAATAATATTCCATTTTATATAGTTACCCCATCTTGCTTATCCATTCATCCACAGAGAGACACAGGTTGTTTCCATATCTTGGCTGTTGTAAATAATGCTACAATGAATATGGGGGTGCAGATACCCCTATAAGATCATGATTTCCTTTCCTTTGGACATGAACCCAGAGGTGAAATTGCTGGATCATATGGTGGTTCTATTTTTAATTTTTTCAGGAACTTCCATACTGTTTTCCTTAACGGCTGCACCAATTTACATTCCCACCAACAGTGTACAAGGGCAAACCCACCATTTAAATGTTATCTGCTTCAGTTTTCACAGTTCTATAAAGAGAATAGTACTTTCCAATCTACGTTTTTGCAAGACGGTGGTGAAATAAAAAAAGACACAGTAAGTAAAAACGACTTGGAAATGTTACCCAGAGTTTCCTTCTCTGTCATGTTGTGTACAGGAAACACTCTTTCAACATTGCTCCTTTTAGAACTTTAAGAAAGTATTTAATATTGGAGAATTAGAAGCAAATAGCTTTGCAAAGAAGTTATAAAAATCACCTGACACGCTAAAGGCTGAGTAGAAGCAGAAGGGAGAGATGCTGTTCCAAAGTCTGACATGAGAATGGTGCCTTTCTAACGGACTAAGGTTGGGCCGGCACGCTGGGCCGCTTGGCACTCTATTTCCTATTCATTACACCCTATTTTCCCTTTAACTTGCTGATAAATCTTAAGTAAAAGTCTCTAAGAAAGTACATGGCAGACTCTGTTTGAAAAATCACCTTTTACACTAAGAAAAATCAGCATTGACTACAATACTAAATTCTGTATATGATTTTTTAAAGCAATTCAGCACTAGGCGTATACTATTTGTTTCCATTTTTTTCTAAGTAAAATCCACACAATTCAATATTTCTAGCTATAATTAATATACTAAGCAAAGTTTTGTCCACAAGAATATGAAAAATAGTCATTATTTCTCTAGGCTAATAGAAAAAAGTCATTTAAAACTGGAACCTATCACCACACTAAACTTGAATATAAATTAAACAGAATACGTGTGAAACAAGAAGACAACACACGCTGACGTTTTGCTTTGTACCAACGTCTCAGTTGCTCGTGTGGATTTGGAATTCAAAAAAGAATCTTTTTTCAGTTCCAGAGCAAGATGATAACTGCTATTTAACTGTCATGACATTAAAATTTTTTTGTGCTAGAAAGCCTGTTTCCCTAAAATTAAAGAGTATATGTAGGTAAGTGGATTTTAGTTTCTTACCTTAGCTGCTTAATGAAGCAAGACATTGGAATTTGTAACAAACTAACCTAAAATCAAGACAACATCAGAAATTCTGTAATAATATTTTTTATAAGTTTTTAGACTAGTTTTCAAAACATTTTCCTTACTGCAAAACAATGAGCTTTTTATACTTTCCTGTTATTGCCATATTAATAGTTCAATTATGTGTATAAAGAAAAACACTTGAACTAAAAATAATAATAATATAATCTAGGTATTATTTTTCATATTTTCTTTTTCTGCAAAATGTTTTCAAGACTTAGAACCTTCTTCCACACGTAGCACAGCAGAGTGGAAGAAGACCTTCTCTAAGACATCAAGAAACCTAACTTTGGTCCTGGCTTTAAAACAATCTAGCAGTATGCTCTGCTTTTCTAGAATTCAGTTTAGTTTACCATAAAATGCAGAGCACATACTCAACTCTTTTCCAATTTTAAGACTATTGGACTCCATATTCACGTTTTACCACTTCCTCAAGTCATTGTCTACTGAACTTTAAAAATAGTAGAATTGTAGAAATAAAGGCAAAAGTTTCATTTAGCATCTCAGAAATGTGTTGGTAAAGTTTTAAGTTTTAATAGCTTCTTGATAAAAGTTAGATTGCTGGAGTATCTTAAAGAGAAAATTTTAAATGGGAGTTGTGCTGGCTCCTCCCCATTGACGTGGATCGCAGATATATGAGGAATACCCGTTTATGAGATTTCTTCTACACTTCTGTCTAATTGCAAAATTTAGAGAAATCCTAACAGACGTCAAATAACCGTACCTGGCTAACTACAGTAAATTCTAGTACGGCAAAGGAAGAACTTGAGTAAATTTAAATTGTCAAATTTTAGGTACTCTTCTTTTAATTCCTTACCTCAATTTGGTAATATCAGGTTTTTTAAATATCTCCTTTCTTACATTTTTATATCCAGCTGTTTCAATATTGTCTGCACAGTTCATTGTTGTTCATAACGCTGTCCCTTTTATCACAACGAATAATAACTTTTGCTCATGAAACAGTCCCTTCACGACTACGAAATAAATAAATAGACAAAAAGAAAGACGAGCTACAAAGTGATCTTTCTCTCTCTCTCTCTTTTCCCATCTCCTCTCTCTATTGATTCTCAACTCAAAACCTCCAATAACATCAGAACAGAGAGAGCGGTGAAAGGAAGCATTTTTTCCCCATCTGCAGCTTCACGATGCAAATCTATAAGCAGGAGAGAAAGTTTTGGAGGAGAATCCAAGATGACTAAGAGTCCTTAGTCCTTAAAAGTCCTATGCAGAGTAGACTGTATTAGCAGCTAGAGAAGAGAGGCTCAAAGTGCCGCTGTGATCTTTTTGGGGAAACAATATTAGAACGATCATTAACGATGTCTGAATTCTGACAACCAAGAGCTCCTAGGAGCATTAAGAAGGATACCTCAGGTGTTATTCCCTGGGAAAAGCACAGCGTTGTTTATCTGGTCCAGGCTTGATAGAGTTGCTGAGTAGGACCATTACTGGCTATTTCTTACTTTTAATTACTCCCATGAGCCCCTGGATCGTTCCTCAAGCTGTAAGCTTAGACCTGGCCAGATTCTTTATGAGCATCCTGAAGAGATGTCTCATGACAGCCTGATGTACCCAACCCAACTTGTCTCAGTCAGATATTTGGCACCTAGCACATAAATTGATGATCCGATTTTTTTCTCCTTAGGTACAGAAAGGTACCCTAAGCAAACTAAGGGAGGAATAAATCTACATACACCTTATCCATGACTATTATTATTACTAATATGACTTATTAGTTCAGTAATCTTAAGCATAAAAATTGTTTATATTTTGAAAATTTTGACCTGACAAAGAGCTTTTATAAAATAGAGTCAATTGACATAATAATACATAGAGGGATTGTTTCTATTTGGGTGTTGTTTTCAAGAGTTAGAAATTAATGCAAAGCAAGGACAGTCTGAGTTCCACGGTTTATTTTATTTGCATAGCTGAGACTCCGGCAGACTGTTTTTCCTGTTATCCCTGCCTAAATAGCAGAACTGCGAGCAGATGGTGAGCTGGTTCATGTCGTTTAGACATGTCTGGATTATTACACTTGAAGGGGTACTTTATTACAGGTCCTTGGAAAATAAGAAGCTCTTTTTAGAAAAAAAATTTATAATGGAATTTAGAATAACTAAAACTGAATCACAGACATATTTAGCAATTCACTAATTATTAAAGCCTGTATCCCAACATGGGTTACAATTTTCCAAATTTAGGACCAGTTTTTCACACAAATTACCTTATTAAATCATTGCACAAAGTTGCAGGAATAAAATTCAAACAGACCTACATCTTTGACCTGTTAAAAGACACTACACCTGGTCCGCTATCCTTGAGAAAAATTCTGTAACATGCTGGGAGGGCTGGTACCAGTTACATGCACCTAATGAGCAACACATAAAAACAGGAACAAGCCAAAAAGGTTTAAAGCATCATGGAAGAAAGGCCAAGGAAACACCAAGAAAGACCTAATGGTCAGGTGGCTGCGAGGGCACAGCTGATCTAGATGAGGGGCTGGGACACCTGTTCCTCTCATGGAGACAAGGGGCAAAGGCTCGGGTTTCCCACAACCACTGCCACCCAGTTAAGTTCTTGTAAACTTCCTTAAATCAAAGATACTGGCATATTTTGCCTGTGGCGTCTTTCCACAAATTAGCATTACAATTTTGACAACCTCACAAACCCTATGAAACAGATACTGCTGCGCAGCTTACTTTATAGATGGTGGGATCTGAAAGGCGGACCTAACCAAGGCCATGCAGCTACTGAGTGAGCGGTGGGGCCAAAATCCGGACACAAGCGGTCTCACTCCAGAGGCTGTGTGCTCAACCATCATCCTTTCTGAGGGCCATACACCACGGATGACAACTAGAAAATAATACTGGCGAATTATCAGTCTTTTTTCTTCAAGATGGTGTTGAAAAGCATCCTTTCATGTCTCCTCCTCCAAGGCCAGCTCTTCAGTCCATCCCACCAAGACATCCCACCTGGATGGTGGCAGTTAGCTCCTGGAGGTTCATCCCCATCCACACCTACTCACCACCAATCAGGTTTCCAGGCAGAAGGAAAGCTCAGCTTTCAGACCCTGCCCAGTCCTCCCATCTCATCTCAGCTCACTTCCCAGCATCAGCTTTGCTCCAGCCGCTGTCAGTTTCTGAGTGTGCCAAGGTCTTTCCCACCATGTCTTCCACAACAGTCCCCTCTTGCTTTACTTGGCAAACTCTTACTTGGCTTTAGAGCTCAGCTTCAATAGCACTTCCTCAGAGAAACTCTTCCATCCTCCCCATCTAATTTAGTGCTCCCCGCTGAATCTCTCCCATATAGCACCTTGTCTATTGCTGTCAGAGGATTTATGATTTGCAATCATATTACTTGTTTTGTGTCTCACGCTAACTTGTAAGTTTATTGGAGGTCAAGACTGCAAATTCTGTCCACTACTGCAACCTTTGGTCTGAGCACGGTGCCTGGCACAAAGTAGATTTTTATGTGGGATGAAAGGAAAAAAAGGAAGGAAGGAGGGAGAAATAGAGAGAGGGAAGAAGGGAGCAGAGAAGAGGGAGGGAGCCAGCTCCCACTGTCTTCCTGGATCTCGTCATCCACCTCTTGGGGTACACAATGGTCCTTGCCAGTTAACTTCAGGACACTCAGCCTTCTTCAGTCTTTCACGGTCAAACAAACTGAACAAGTGCTTGTCACTTTTATGAAAAGCAGTTCTCTCGTAGGGCCACTGCCACTGCTACCATTTCACTGTCTGACTTCAGCTTCTGAACACCACCACACGATATTCCAGTATTCAGGGCTTGATTCCTCCCTGCTCTCTTTTCTGTGAAGCTGTCTGCATTTGCTTTCAAAGCTGCACTTTCTCTTTGTCAATTAAGATTCCTCCCCATAATCTTAATTCACCGATCCCCATTCTGCATTCTGGAGCTGTCCAAACCTCCTTTGCCATCACCCTACGGCACTCCTTCAGGTTATTTAAACATAGTCTCATGCACACCCGTGAGTCTACCTTCTCCGGGCTAAACATTTACTTAAATGTTAATAAATGTTCTTATGAAAATATGCCATCCAAAACTATTCAAGCATCATAGATGTGATAAGTCATCTGCATACGCTCAAAGAGCTAATGACAACGACAACAGTAAGTGTATGAAGATCCCCTCAGAATCTAACTTGCTCCCTTCAAGCACTTTCTCTTTGAAGCTTTCTCTGAGTCAAAGCCCACAAGCAGAATTTGCCAGATTGCCTTTAGGCCACCAACATAAGAAGTCCAATTCCTTTATACTTATTACATTTTGGTAAAATTACTTGTTCCTAACTCAGTTTGTCCTAACAAACAGTGTG
The DNA here is from genome assembly GCF_037783145.1 of Equus przewalskii. NCBI lineage: Eukaryota > Metazoa > Chordata > Mammalia > Perissodactyla > Equidae > Equus > Equus przewalskii. The sequence continues at coordinate 4,185,732 of NC_091838.1, forward strand.
TCAGAAGCTAACTAGTTTTCACCATCCATTCTTTTCGTCCTTTCGTTGAGAGAAACTTCCCAATGGGTCTTTTGTGTTTCTGCACAACTTATTAGCAGAGACACTGTCCTTTGTTCCAAACACCCTTTCCAAGGATGTTTGTGTAGCAAGCAACCTTGGACGGGAGACAGTGTATCCTTCTGTAGCCAGGGCCGATTTGTTGCTGACCAGAATAATAACAAAGAGCACGTTGCCCTCTGGTACAAAGTTTTGGCAAGTTTGCCTGCAATCCTTTGAAAAGATTGAGGTTTCCTAAGCTCAGGGTTCCTCAGCTGTGATGTCCACCCAATACATGGGCAGCGTTCACCGGAGTCACTCCATGTCCCCACTCAAGGTTCTGAAGGACAACAGTAAGCATGTGAACCTGAAGACCATGATGCCTGCTGTGCCCTGAGGAATGAAGTCTTTCGTCTCCAACTCAGGAGTCTTGTGTCTTTTGCCAGCGTCTGTGATATCTTACATGTTGACTACGATCTCAGACCCCTCGCAGTTCTTGGAGTCCCAGTAACAGCCCGCATCTACCTTCAGATGTGTGTAAAGGAACTTCCGACGATTCCAGCTCCCGGCCTTTGATTCTTCCAGCTGATGCCCAGAGACAGCGATGCACAGACAAGCCATACCTACTGTCGTCTGAATTCATGACCCACAAATACGAGACATAATAAACCACCATTTTTGTTTTAAGTTGACAGGCTGTGAGGGAATTGGGTTAGCAGGAAACACAACTAAGATGAGGCCATGAGGTGCAGCCCAAACAAAAAACCACAAATGTTTCAGTGGATTTGAGACTGCATGGTGGGCGGAAAGTGGAAGAGTTTCGAAAAAAATCTGTCAGTGGAAGCCTGATGGCCTTCACGATGACTCAAAGGAAAGTACAAAAATGATACTGCAAACTGGAAGAAAGGAGGCCCTTGACTTGTGGGACCAATCTGTCATCTCATGCTGTTCAGAAAATTAGCCTGTTTTTGGATGAACATGAAAAGGGAAAATGCAATGGCGTATAACTTCATATAATACAGTTTGCATGGAGGATAAAATTATATGAAGCAAAAAATATAAAGGAATATCAAACAGTTGTCCTTAATGTCATCAAGTTTGAATCCTGTTTTCTCATGTTCCTTTCTTCTTCCTGGGAACCAGTGGGAACAGTGAAAGCTTTGGAGTCAAATCTCTTTACTAAGTTACTTAACCTTAGTTGAGTCTTGATGTCTTCATATGTTAAATGGGAAAACTTCACAGGCTTACTGGGAAGTTTATAAGAAATGGCGATAACAAAATAATTGCTTCTGTATCATTGCGGTGGATTGAACGTACGTGTTCAACTCCTGTCCCTCATTTTAAATGACTAAGGTGGTAATAAAGAACAAAATTTTACTAAACTACATGGACAAAATGAAAAGGAGAAAGAAATGAACAAGCAAGAGAATCACACCCATTTAAGCTGACGGAAAGGTCTGAGAAGAATGGCGGCTGAGCAAGCGGAGCAGAGGCAGCCTGACTCCCAGAGAAACAGCAAAGGAGGATACACCGAGTCATGTTCCCAGAACCCCTAACTCGGGATGGACCCCAACTCGCGCAGCTAGGCAATGACTCCTCAGGCCACTACACCATAACCATGCAATCCTGCGAAAGGGGTTATCTCTTGAGAATTAAAATCTGAGAGACCCTGGGGTGGAGGACCTTGGGCACAGCACAGAGAAGAATAGGGCAAAATAGCCATGAAGCAAAATGGGTGGAATAATTAAGGAAGTCTATGTATTTAACTACAAGGCCCTTAGCTCTCTTGCCCCACTGAGCTTCCAGAACATGGCAGAGAGGTGCACACCTCCCAGATAGAAGACTAAAGTGTTCCACTCCGGAATATCTGAGGAACCTCAAAGAAAGGTTCCGTGGCTACTGGTACTTGGAAGACGTCCTAGACAGAATTCAGTCCAGATCACCAATCACCCTCTGGGAAACTCACCAGTGGTCAGCCCGCCCATCCTCTCTTCATTCCCCAACCCCCAGCCCAAGCACAGAGAGCTAGGAGTGCCTTACTCTTAAATATGAACATAACCAGGGATTATCAGACATCTGAGGAAGCTCCCAAGAGAGATCAACAGAAACAAGCAGAATAACAAAAACAAGAGGAAACAGACCATGAAGGGAAAGAAAAAAATTACAAGGAAATAACAGAAGCATACTGACAATGCATCTCCCTAAAAGTTGTGGGAAAAATGCGAAGAGAGGAAGTATTTGTGTGTGCACACACATGTACTCATACACTTGTGTGTGCGTATGTGGATATATTGACTACTATAACAGCAAATCAATAAATCATGTCCTAATATATATATTCTGTGGGTGTGTATATATACATGACAGCATATCTATATTATTTATAATAATATATAATATAAATATGCTCTCATATATATCACATATACACACATACATAGAATATATATATATTTATATATATGATATCACACCTATATTATGTCAACAAATGCAGGTATATATTAAAAGAAATACTTAGTGGAATTAAACGTGTTTTTCCCTTTTAATACAAGGAGGTAGGATGTCATTGGTTCTCAAATTTGGGCTTCCTTATTCCACTCCTCCTCCTGTTCCCTGTTGAGATGAAAAGTCTATAGCTTCGCAGGAAAGACTTTCCACATTACTGACTGAAGAGTCGCCCTAAGTGCTGAGTTCAAGCCAGTCCTGCCATGAGAACATCGTTATTCATGATGGAGTCGAGTCTGAGGCGTCCTCTCCTCCCTCAGAAATGCAGTAGCACCTGCTGTCTGTTTTACTCATGTGGCAATGAACTGTGTTACCACTCTGTGTCATTCTTTCCATCATCCTGGAGACTCCAACTTCCTCACCACAGTGCATGTTCTCTGAAGACGTTTATTTCTTTGAAACAACGTTGCACTTAGGAGATGCTCAATGAATACCTGTTGATTGGAATTGACTGTAGGAAAGAGGCCAGGTTTTTCCATATTCTAGATCTCGGGAAGTCAGGGGGTCAAAATCAGCAACACCCTCAGCGGACACTAATTAGAATTTTGGAAGACAGTTAACACACCAGATTGGAACTACAGAGAATTCTAGATAGAACAATTTTCTGGAAAATGTAAATTTCACATTATTTAATCTTTAAACAAAGGTAACTGATCAAAAGTATCATTGTTATTTAATTTATACCCTTCAAAGTTAGCTAAACTCACACACCAGGGGAAATTCTTTTGTTACTCATTTGTCTCAACTCCGGTTTAAGAAATATATAACTTTAAATTACTCTTTCTACAATAATATTGACAAACACTGATAAATAAGGTTAGAAAACTTAGCCTTCACTGCTATTGACTCTTCAACAATGAATTAAAATATTGGTTTTAAATTGTTCACCTGTCACTTTTTCAATGTGAAATCCATTTTGAGGAGAAAGTACCAAATATGATGCAGTTTTCCGGGACACACACCAGAGACAGACAGCCTTGGTGCGAATCTTGGCAGCTATCGGCTGAGTGATCTTAAGTAACATTAATTTCACCGTGCCCCACTTTCCTCATCTGCCAAAAGGGAGCAATAATGACCACGTGATAACGCCATGAGGATTTAAGGAGCTGATGCATGTAAAGGCTTTGAGCAGTGCCAGGCACATTGTAAACACACGTAGCTATCATTTTATTACCTGAATTAGCTGAAGTTTTCTCCAGATAAACAAATCTCTTTACTTTTTTTTAAAGATTGGCACCTGAGCTAACATCTGTTGTCCATCTTTTTTCTTGTCTTCTTTTGCCCAAAGCCCTTTAGCACACAGCTGTATATTCTAGTTCTAGGTCCTTCTGGTCGTGCTATGTGGCACACCACCTCAGCATGGCCTGATGAGCGGTGCCATGTCTGCACCCAGGATCCGAACCAATGAAACCCTGGGCAGCCAAAGTGGAGTGCCTGAACGTAACCACTTGACTACGGGGCCAGCCCCCAGATAAGCAAATTCTAATTTGATGATGATATATTTATTGTTTCAGTGGAGTCAGAAAATGCCCCAATGGTCCAATACTTGAAGGGGATCAATTATAGTTATCAAAATACCAGAATATGTTTCATCTGAGTGGTCATGAATGAATTACAAGCTATATAAACGTTCAGTTGGTGAGGATTTGTCTTGCTCTATCATGACAACATCTTAATTTTTTAAGACACCTTCTATCAACTATGGAATTGTCAAACCATGCGACAAGGGTAAAAATCAACAACACATGTGTGTGGCTTCATGCTGTTTGGGTATGTTGCTCCCCAGCACCTGTAAGAGAGGAAGCTGCCACATGCAACAGGGCAGGCTGGCCTCTGACCTAGTGTAAGACGCCTGAAGACTCCTACAGCCTACGGAAAGTCCACGGGTCAGAGCAAAGCCTCTGAGCCACAGCTTCTAGCAGGAAACAAGATGAGTGCCATAGACTGCTGTAAAACTAGACTCTGTGCAGTTCATTACAGTGATGACAGATCCGGAATTAACGGACTGAGAGCGGGCAGCTGCCACTGTGCCTTCTGCTTTCCGGCTGCCGTCACTCTGTGCCCACTGAGGAGGTGTTACCCCCACTAAGCCCCACGGGAGAAGCTCTCAGGTTCCCCTCTCTCCTCTCACACCCTGTCACTGCCCCTCAAGCCCTTAGCATTCACCACTGCCTACCTGCTAAACTCAGGCAACACCCCTCTCTGGTCATATTCACTGGGTTCACCGGGGATTTCAAGACACAATAAAAGAACACTTCTCTATACAAATATGAGTCCCTCTGCTATAAGGTAAGCGGTAGCTGTTTGATGTTGTGTTCGAGTTCATGAAGCAAACGGTAACTGTGCACCTAGGATGCACGCGGCATTGTGAAAAGTTCTAGAAATAGAAATACAAAAGGACAAAGTCTGCTCTCCAGAAACTTATAGCCAATGGTGAGAAGAAAAAAAGAAATATATACATACACACACACACAGACAAATACTATGCAATGAAAATCTTCGCAACAAAACAGTTCCTCTGGTGATATGCACAGGATCAGCCTCTAGAAATCACTGCAGAGATATTCTATAAATATTTCCCAATTTTTCATTGACTACTGAAAGTCTGTCTGAAAAAAACATATGTGCCCTCACTTTTCATAATGGATTACAGTTTTATGAAGGAGAAAGGGTAGGTCTTACTTCAAAATATTTTTAATCTGACTAAAAGATGTACAAGCGATTTCAGATTTACATTGTGATTATGATTAATATATTCTTACAGGTTCACATTTTAAGAGCTATTTTCCAATTACTTTTATTTGGGGAAGAAACTTCAGTCTTTTTTTCTGAGATGTTGTTTCTTTTTCTCAAATTTCCAATTTTATCAACTCGTTTCATATCCTCGTTTTTTGTCATTCATATTCTGAGTTTTTGAATTTCCCATGCAAAATGTGCTTTCACATATGCAAATGCTTATTTAATAATATTTATTTAACGTTACATTTTCTTCTGCTTTTGGGTGGTATTTGGGAAGTGTAATCATCAGATAAAAAATATTCTTACTTTTTCTTTTCTTCTTACAGTGATGTAGTGTGGATACTCCAGATGTTTTCTATTCATTTTAAATTATCTTGAGATTTTGTGCATCAACAAGAAAATGGTTCCATACAGGAGTGAAGGGTTTGAACTTTTTTGTTATTCTTAACAGCACCTTCTTCTTTGGTATAATAAAATGTATTTTTTTAATTAACTATTGAACAGAAAGGGATGAATCATATTATGAAAATAAACAAGGGATTACTTCATTTAAAATGGAGTCAGGAAGGCCTGAAGGGGCAGCTCTCCCACACGGACCACTCACTGCAGCTGTATAATCAGCAGGAAGAAGGAAGATAAGAATTAGGTCCGTTTGTATAGATTTCTTTCTATAAAATTCTCTCATATCAACTACTTATCTGTGACGATAAGAAGGTTACTTTTTGGTGCAACTCCATGGCCTAGTGGTTAATTCAGCATGCTCCACATTGGAGGCCCAGGTTCACGGGTTCAAATCCTGGGCAAGGACCTGCACTGCTCATTGGCGGCCATGCTGTGGTGGCAACCCACATACAAAAGAAAGGCAGATAGCCTTTAGCTCAGGGACAATCTTCCTCAGCAAAGAAAAAGAAAAGAATATTACTTTTCATCTGGCACAAGGGAGGACATTATTCACATGGGAATTTCATCTCCTGTTTTTAAGAAAAGGAAGGACGATGGCTCCCTGCCCCAGCAACACCATACTAACCACCACTCACAGCCAATAAGAAAACACCACCTCAAACTCTCTCCCCCAACAAACTTTTACTCAAAATAAACCTCCCCAATGTCCTCTTAAAACCTAATAAAAGTTGATCTTCCCTTTGTCTCCCTGGACTTGCCTATGGTTCACCACAGTTTGCTTGCCCCAAATTACAATTCCTCTGCTATTCTTGAATAAAATCATTATTTTCTGAGCTTGCCTCAGTTTACCTCTTTATTTAGGTTGACAGTATGATTTCAGGATACTTTTTCCTCTCTTTACTACCCTTAATTTCAACCAACTGCTTCTTTCCTTTCCTTCAGCTCTCAGCCTCTAAGTAATTCCTCCTCTTATCTTCTCCCCCCCAGGCAATGCCTTCCCAGGACTGCCACCTCTGCTGCTGTATCCCTTTAGGATGCTTCTTGACGATTCTTCAGCAGCCAGTGCTGTCATCCTCCAGGTGCCTGACCGACTCTCAACACTTCTCCCCGATTCCTGGGAGTGACTGTATCTGTGATGGCCATCAGTAGGTCCCAGATCCCACTTCCTGCTTACTGCTCAGTTCCACCTGATGCTCCAGTCCAGCAGGGGCTTTAGAACTGGCCCTGTGGGTATCATACCATGTCTCTCCCATTTAGACATATACTGATGTCTGCGGCATTGTCTCCTAGTTACTCTGCAAGCACGGGTAGAGCAGTTTCACTTGCTTTCCTTGTTGATTGTTTTTGGCAGGATGTTTAGAGAGATCAAATTTAGACAGGCATCATTATCTTGCAGGAACCTAGATGGTTTACAATCTAAAAACCAAACAGGCTTACCTATTAATTAGGAACTAATTAAATAAATTACACAACGCCATAGCATTTCCTTCAGTTTGATAAACTTTTATTAAGGTACACGTCACCTCCCATTATTTTACCTTCTACCCGTCTTTGAAGCTTGGAACCATTTTCTTTTTGTTTCCAGCTTTTTCTTTTGCGATTTTATGTCTCTCTGAGTTTGTTGACACAGTGAAATGTTATCACCGGAGGTACTGTAGGAAGATATAGTTTAGAAAAGTATAGCGAATGATCAGAAGGCAGAGTGCACACAACATCCGTGTCTGACATACACAGAGCAATCTTCTGTGGAAAGTTCTGCTACGTCTCTCTTCCTTTCAGAACAAACCCTGGTGCCTTGCACACAGAGAGAGAAAATGGCAACCTGATCACTTGAATTAGGCCAGAATCACTATGCAACATAAAAGGTATCCACAGTGAGCAGACTCCCATTCTACCCAAACACTCACCCTTGAATGGCAACAAACAACCCCAGAGAGCCCTCCCTAGGTGATGGGTCATTGTGCAAAGGCTAAGAGTCAGAACTCTCTGTACTGTTCAGTTGATGGAAAAAGACCAGCTCATTCTCATTCAATTCCTTGCATATGCTTAGCATAAACTTTGATTACTGTAAGTCATTTGTTTGCATTATTTCTTTTTTTATCCTGAGTAACTTTACATGATCAGATAGATGCAAAAGCAAAAACTTGTTCATAAACATGTGACTAAAAGAAGCATTAAGTTCACATCCTCCCAAACATGCCAGATATACATTGTATATCTACATTGCAAAATATATTACTCAGGTCGATTATATTGGATGCACGTGGTACAATAAAACTATACAATGCCATAACAAACAGTGAAACACAGCCATAGAACAGCTTTCATTAACTGAAATCATGTTGGTGATATCTAAGATATTCATCAGGAAATACTTAGCACTTCATATCAATCTAGCTTCATTCAATTTGAACTGGTAATATAGTACTTACTAAAAGTACTATGCATTATCAGTTGCTGTGTTGACATATCAGCATCCCTGATGAGGTAAGCTGTTGACGCTGGAGATTCCATTTCCAGAGTTCTCCTTCTATGATTTATATCTCTTTTATATCGAAATCTTGCTGGGCTGTCTTGGGTTGTCTTCTGGGCATCCCAACTTCAAGTTATCTTCAAATTACGGCAACAAAAATTAGTTTAATACGAACTTAGGAGGACAGACTAAAATTCAGAACTGAAGTGGCCTCCCTGAGTCACAACTTGCAACCTGACGTACAACTATTAATCAGCTACAGTGTAACACGAAAGCAGGTAAAAGTGTTTCAAAGACCTTCTCCCACATAGGCACCACAGAACTAAATCTACACACTGACCACAGGCAAAGAAGATGAGTAAATGCACTATTGAGGGAACATGTTATCTGTAAAAAGTTTCATCTTCATTTTAGGCTCTCTTCCTGGCATACCCACAGGGAACCAAATAATGGTAAACAAGTCAGAAGATCAAACTGTTTTGATTAAATTTTTTAGCCTTCCTAAATGAATTTAATGGAGCCTGTATTTGTGAAAGTAATTTCTGATATCCAAAATGTAACTTCTCACATTTTACATCATTCTTGTACAATTATTTCTAAATCAAATGTTTAATTTCAAAGCATCAGTCTTTTTATTCATAATCATACAAATAAACAGATTTAGAACTACACAATAATCTCCAATGCAATGTTTCTAACCCCCCCAAGCAGAAGTACTCACTCCTTTATCAATTTCCATAATACCAATTTTTTGAAAACTGAAAACAGTAAATACTACTTATTGTTAAGCCTGTCTGTTATCCAGAGGGGCTGTAAGCCCCTCTAGGACAAGGACAATGTCTTACTCATTTTTGTGACCTCAAGCCAAAGCAGATGTGTAGCAAGGTAAGTGATCAATATATGATAAACTATAAAAAGAATTTTCAAAAACATACTTTCTCACACTTTATATATTTCACATAAGTTTTTTACTTTTCTCCCACATTTTTTTCTTTCATCCCCACCATTCCTAGCCCTTACTAAAAGACTTTCCGTGGTCCTGCCACTCACTTATTTATGGAGATGGAATGGTACCCAGTAATCATCCACGCTGCCAGCACCAGGAGACACCTCTGCAGTTAAATAGAGTCTAGAAAGTTAATGGCATTTTTGGAGTTCTCATTCTATGATTTACATGCTTAATGTATCAAAATCTTGCAAAATATTCCAAGGTTATCTTCTTAGCATCACAATTTTAAGTGGTCTTCAAATTGTAACACAAATAGTTGAGTACAAATTTAGGAGGACAGTCCAAAATTGAAAATTGAAGTTGTCTATGACTACCATTCAGGAGTCATAACTGTCAATGTGAGGTATATCCATAAACCAGCTATGTCATGAGAACTCTGTTTAGCCAAACCCTTAGAAGGTACATAAAATAAGATTATGAAAACACTATCAAAAGGAGAAAATGATATCCCTTACATGAAATAAATCCATAGATATATGCATGGACTATGTAACTAAGAAGCTCTTCCAGAATTTGGAGAGAACTTCAGTAAATAACTAATCCTGAAATATATTCTAAGCATGCTTGGGAAAACAGAACACTCTAGGAGAAACAGTCATTTACTAAGTCGATGAAAGGTTAACACTGTAAGCACAAACACCAAAACTATAAGTATCAAAGTTACTATTTTGTGATGTTCTAATTAATATCTGTTTGCCCCAGAGAAGAGAAAAGTAGCTCAGTGAGTCAGTTTTAAAGGGCAGAGGTAGGGTGGTGAGAGGGAGCAGGGAGGGGTGAGAAGCAGCAGGATTATTTGTTAACCTTAGTCCTGGTATATGAAGTAAAAAGGGCAGAGTCCACAGTCCGTACCGTAGGAGAGGGGCGACTGATGACAGACACCTATGTCTAAAGCAGTTCAGTTCCCCTGAACCAATTTGCTTACCTGACATCTTCACCTGTACTTGAAACTCTTCTGAATATATTTACACTGATAAGAATGTATTAAAATGAAACTGAAATTGCGTTAGAGCTAACTAAATGTAAAATTTATGTTATAACTAAAGGAAAATAAATGTTGAAGAACGCAAACAACAAATGAAAATTTCCTAAATGTTCAAAATAGACAAAATGGAAAAGGTCACTTAGAACAAAACATTTCTACTATTTCTAAAATGTTTAAAATTCAGGAAGTACTTTAACGAAATTAGGTCACATGTCCTCTTAGAAAATTGATTTTAAGACAGCCCAAATTCTATAAACTGTCAACAAAATGAAAAGGCAACTTACGGAACGGGAGAAAATATTTGCAAATCATATATTTGACAAGGGGTTCATATTCAAAATATATAAAGAACTCATAAAACTCAAGAGCAAAAACAAACAATCCAATTGAAAATAGGGCAGAGGAACTAAACAGACATTTTTTCAAAGAAGACATACAGATGGCCAACAGGCATATGAAAAAGTGCTCAACATCACTAATCATCAAGGAAACTGAAAGCAAAACCACAAGGAGGTATCACCTCATACACGTGAGAATGGCTATTATCAAAAAAACAAGAGATAACAAGTGTTGGCAAGGATGTAGAAAAAAGGGAACCCTTGTGTACTATTGGTGAGAATGTAAACTGGTGCATCCATTATGGAAAACTGTACGGAGGTTCCTCAAAATGTTAAAAATAGAAATACCATATGATCCAGCTATCCAATTTCTGGGTATATCTAAAGGAAATGAAAACAGCATCTCGAAGAAATATCTGCTCTCTCATGTCCATTGTAGGATTATTCATAATAGTGAAGGTCTGGAAACAATCTTAGTGCTCATCAATGGATGAAGAAAGAAGATATAGTATATATACACAATGGAACATTATTCAGCCATGAGAAATAAGAGCATCCTGCCATTTGAGACAACATGGATTGACCCTGAGGGCATTATGCCCAGTGAAATAAGTCTGGCAGAGAAAAACAAATACTGTATGATTTCACTTATGTGTGGAATCTAAAATAGCCAAACTCACAGAGACAAAAACTAGAAAGGTAGTTACCAGGAGTTGAGAGTGGGGGAATAGGAGAGATGTTGGTCAAAGTGTACAAACTTCCAATTATAACAAGAAGTTCTGGGGATCTAATGCCCAGCATAGTGATTACAGTTAATAATACTGTATTATACACTTGAAAGTTGCTAAGAGAGTAGACCTTAAATGTTCTCACCCCAAAAGCATTTGTAATTATGTGACATGATTCAGGTGTTAGCCTGGTCATCAGGTGTTCAGGTCTAGGCAGCTAGGTGAAGAAACCTTGCAGGATCATGTATTTCTGTTGGAGATATGAGACAAAAACATGCCATTTTATCTCATAGAATAGGAAAAAAAAGATGAAAGGTATATTTGACAGTGCTCTTAAAAGCAAGAACCCATTTTTTTTCACATGAATCAAAAGACAAATGGACAAATGGCACAACCCGCAAAAGCTAAGAATGGCCGAGCAAAAGGGACTAATTAGCAGTGAGTAGACTCTTGAGAGTGTAAGAGCAATTTAACTGTGGATTTTTTCCAAAAATCCCTAATGCACTGAAAATTAGGGGAGTTATCTAGCTTTCCTTTATGATATTTCTGTTTGTAATCTGTTTCATAGAGAGGTACAAGAAAAATAAATAGGCAAAAGAGCTGCTAGGGAAAAAAAAGTGGAAAGAAAGGGAAGGTAATCGAAAATGCAGCAGGATATTCTAGACAAACAAGACTGGAAAGCCAAATGTACACTGATGGCACAATGGCTGCCCGACTAAAAGTTTCAGAGTCAACAAGTGAGCACAAGAAAGAAAGGAAGCCACTCTCGAGTAGAGTAATAGGAAGTGACTAAAAGAGTTTGAGCTGAATCATGACATTTTCAAACATTACTTTAGCAGTGATGTTAGAATAAAGAGAAAGAGACAGGAAGAGACAAGAGCAGTTGGAAAGTTCGTGCATCCTCAGCACAGGAGAATCCAAACTATGATGTTTTGGGTCTAAGTGGAGTAAAAATGGGTGGAAGAATCAATGGGACTTGGTTAGCAGTGAGGGTGACTAAGACAAAGAAAGGGAAATGTCACAGAACACTTCAGTGTTTTGAGTTTGAATGACTGGAAAATGGAGGTGGCATGATAGTAACACGGAAGCATAGTCAGTTCTTTCTGCTGTCTCAGAATTTCAACACTCAAATACTAGTCCTAACGCTCCTCAGTTCCTAAACTAAGAGACAAAAGCTGGAGTGAGCTAGGTGCTCTGAGCCACCAGGCTGATGGGTTTGGAATTCGTCTAGCCACCTTACACCTGTAATGGTATCACGGGTACACTCACACCCAACACTCGCCACAGTAAGAAGCATGTCTCCTCCAAACCCATCAGGTTTTTTCCTACAAAGTAGAGAAGGCTTTATTTTTCTCTGTTTATAAAAGTATGTAATAAATAAAAACTGAAATTGAGAAAAGAAATAAATTACCTATAACCTAAGTGCCAAGAGATATCTGAATGTCAAGGGATTTTCCAGGTCCACAAACATTAATCTACTTTACCACCTTTAACGGCTGTATTTTTATAATATATAGTTTTTAACTAGTCCCTTCCTGATAGGCATTAAAGTAGTTTCAGCGTCTTGATCTTACAAAAATAACTGTATAGGAACACCTTTGCTCAAAATTATTTTTATTATCTTGTACAATTGTCTCTTTAAGAGTACATTCCTTGATGTATATGTATTATATGGCTAAATATACACAGTTTTTAAACAATTTTCATATTACTTACCTATGAGCAGAAGTACACTAATTTATATCCCCACAAACAGTACATTCAAGTGCCAATTTTCACACACTCAGAAAAACACTGAATATTCTTAACTTAAAAAAACAGTTTTCTGGGGCTGGCCCTGTGGCCAAGCAGTTAAGTTCGCCCGCTCTACTCCAGTGGCCCAGGGTTTCGCCGGTTCAGATCCTGGGCGCACACATGGCACCACTCATCAGGCCATGTTGAGGCGGCATCCTACATGCCACAACTAGAAGGACCCACAACCAAAAAAGAACTATACAACTATCTACTGGGGTGATTTGGGGAGAAAAAGGAAAAAAAAAAAAGATTGGCAAGTTGTTAGCTCAGGTGCCAACCTTTAAAAAACAAAAAATAATTTTCTAATGGATAGGCTGAAATGACATCTCATTTTCATTTTCTGCAGTTATTAGATTATTAGCAAATCTGAATATTGTTGCATATTTTACTGTCCATATTAACCATTCATCTCTCAGTTATGTTGAAAATAATTTTCACAGACTTTTTTTTTCAACTTGTGCATGTTATTTTCACAGCAGAAAAACTGTAAAGTTCTATGTAGTCGAACTTCTCTTTTCTTTCCGAATTTTTGTATTTGGTATCATTTACTGATAATGATGCTCTCAGAGCATCTGTAAGATTCCTTGGAAACGGTCTGCTTAAACAGCCTCTCTTCTTAGAGGAGGGCTACAAGGGCTGAAGCTATTCCTATGTAACGTGGCACCCCTAGCATCTGAAAGACGAGGCGCAAGAAGTCTGTGTGGACTGAGTGAAGGCAGCTTCACACAGAAGTTAGGAGCACATGCTTTGGAATCAGAAAGGCTTGGGATCAAGTACCACCTCTGATGTTTAATGGTTACTGGAGAAACTTCTTTATGCTTGGGAAGATTCCATTTCCTCATCTGTAAAATGTAGATAACGATAACAAACTTGCAAGAATGTTATTAGAATTAAATGAGATCATGTAGGTAAAGGATCTAGTGCACTGTTTGGCATAAAATATGTGCTCAATAATGGGAGCTATTACAATAACGGTAAACAGTAATAAGTCGTATTAAGTAGTGTCCACAGCAGTTACTATACTAGTATGAAAGTTGGGGGAAAAAAGCTCCATTTCTTCAGGATTTGTAAGAAACCCTTTTAAGGAGAATAATTAGAGAGTAATTTATTATACAAATAATTTATAAGTAAATAAGTTTTTAAATACTAAAACATGCATTTGTTCACATTATTCATAAGATAATTCATGAAATTCACTAATACATTAAATCTAAAGAAATGCAAGTTATGTTTATGCATATTATTTTTTTATTTTCCTCATCCAAATTAAATGAATGGATTTGCGTCATTTTCACAAATTGTTCTGTAATATTAAATAATGTTGTTGGGGTTGGTAATAACTCTCCATATATAAATTATCTTGTAAATTATCTTGTAAATGTTATAAAATATTTAATTAACTTCTTGAACAAAGTGCAAATTTAATTAAATCAGCTACCAGGGAAAAGGTTTACAAATTACACATATATTTTTAAAAATTAGGAATTTGAAGCACTTTCTGTATCATCATGTAGCCTGTTGGCACTACCAGAAATTAACAATAAACTCTGTATCTGTGGGCTATATTAAGTTAAATTTTGTTTAGACAACAAGTATGAATAATTTCATTTATTTGTTATTTATGTCCGACCAACTTCTCAAATTAGAGGTGGCATACCCAAAATAGGAATATGTGAATCTCGTTGTAGTAACTGTCTATTTTATTTATGTCACACTTGAGTTTTCAGGTTTTAATTCTGCAAGTAGTTTTATGACCCTATATTACATAATTGTATTTTCTTATCATGGGAAGAAAGTCAATTGCAAGTCAGGAACCATGAGTTCTAGTCCCAGGGTTGCCACTACAAGAGTATCGTCTTCAGGTGTCACATAAACTATATCTTCATCTCTAAAAGGAGAAAATTGAACAGGAAATACCTCAAGGTTCATTTTAACTATAACTTCTCCTTCTTCTAAAAGATCCATTCTCTTTCCTGACTTTGAAGTCCCTATTTATTCTCCAGTTACTCAAATCCTCAACTTAAGGCATCTCAACATTCAGTGACAGACAAAAGCACATACATAAATAATTATGATAGGACTGAATAAAAAAAGGTGGTTGGGTTAGTGTGGACTGCTCCTGGACTAAGTGAGGCTCAAGAACCCATACAGGATGTTGATAGTATGGAATAGTCCCCGAATTCTCTCCTAGTCCAATCAATAAAAGGGGAACTTGGTTCTTGTCACTGAACACACATTTCTCCTCCGTGCATTAGCACTTGATGGTCCTCTGCTGTGCAGCATGGTTGAATCTTGCTCATTCTTCCAGACTCAGTTCAAATCCCACTACTTTTGTGAGACTATCCTTTTGTCTTCCTTATGAAGACACAGAGCAATATATGTACACTTCTGTTATGACTGTGAACACATTCTCTTTTCTCTTCAAGGACAGAGAACTACATTTTAGATCATTGTGCCTACCAAAGAAACTAGAAGTATGCCTTGCTTTATAATTTTGCCCCAAAAATGGCTGAATAATTGAACTGACTGACAACATATGTATGAATGAATGAATAACACGAGATGAAACTACAGACAGATCTGGGACCTGAGTTTTAAGAGTCTTTTAGAGGACAGCCTGGAGAAGGAGGAAATCCATAGCATAGGAATGGCATGTAATGTAAGGTCTACTGTGTGTGTGTGTGTGTGTGTGTGTCACGCACACACGTGTGCATGCGTGTGTGCATGCACATGAAGCTTAGATGGGTCATTTACATCTAATATAGTAAACGATGCGTCCTTCCCCATCCCCAGGAGGCAAATACAGCTGCCTCCTCTATTTGACAGTTCTGGAGATCCTCTCCTAAATACTGATGTTCTTACCATTTGCAACTGCACACAAAAGTTGGAAGATTTTGTCAGTTGATACCCTTTGCATCCAGTGTTAGCCTTACTCTCAAGAGTCGAGTGCTAACTCAGCCATAGTCAAGTGTACTTGGACTAAAAGCACTATCAAAATTCTGTGATGCTGGTAATGTCATATGTGCTCTCTCATACACTTGAAAATGCCTCTACACCCAGAATGGAGTTTAAACTCAACTTGGCTTACTTTTGCCCTTCCATTTCATGGCTCTCCTCCACCTTCATTTCCCCGTACTATGCTGTTCTCTAATGACTGGAACATTAACTACCATGACCACATCTTTTTTTGCTAACTTATACTCATCTTTTATGTCTCAGATTAAATAACACTTGCAGGACAAAGAAATTTTCACTGAATACTCAACAGTGAGGGAGCATGTCTTCAATTCACTCCCTTAGAGCTCTATATCGTGCCTATCAGAGCACTGATCCCACTGCGTATGGATGTTTAGCAGTCTATATTCTCTGCTGAGACACGTCTTGCCTGTGGGCTAGAAGATGTCCTCTAACTTGCGGTGGCAGGCACAAGGCAGCTCCTTGATTAATATTTGATAAACGTACACACAAATGTCACATGTGATAGTAATAATAATTTAAAAAGTTAGAGAGGAAAAATTGTTTTCTAAATCACCATTGCAATAATGAAACTAATTTCTAAGACTTGATGCATGGTGCCTAATGACCCATAACTATTGTAACCATAATTAATTCTTATCGACTTTACATCACTCCTTTACAGTAACAGGAGGATCAGGAGGAAGAGACGACTGGGGAAAAATCTCATCAAAGTGTGACTTGATATGACAAAAGGACTTTCAGATGAAAATACCAAAATATAAAAATTTAAAAATAAAATAAAAAATTGTAATTGTGGAGAAAAAGCTTGTGTCTGTTGAATTCCCTCTGCATGAACCTCCGCGTGGGAATGCGCTAGCAAGAACGATACCCAGTGTTTAGAATGACGCTACACAGAACAGCAGCTTTTAAATGTTTTTTATCACAATGCTTTCTAAAAAATACATTTTTATTGAGGCCCAAAATAGCCAGATAACACAAATGTGTACAAACAACACAACTAAGTCAAGTTTCATGACACAATATCTAACCTACTACACAGAAGGGAATCTATTTTCCAAAGTAATCCCTGCAGACGTGCATGGGTTATCATAGTTTCTTAACAGACTTCTGAACAGTAATTTTTCCCAAATTTAAAAACTCAAGTTGGGCAATTTTATGTTTCCTCTTAGGTACATTCTTTATTTTGACTATGGGTTGAGTAACAGTAGCTTTATTTTTGATGAGTAATAAGAATAGATTGAAATAGATTAAAGACAAACAAAGGTGTGAACATAAGTCTGGGTACTCAACAAATAGCTAAATAAAAGATTAAGCACTAATCTGAATAAGCATAGGAAATTTGTGAAGATATAAAGATGGAGATATTACCTGAAGAAATGCAACACCTCTTTGATCTAAATAAAACAATAGTCCTGCGTACCCCTCTATACCTTAGTACCAAAATTATATTTTTGATATGCCGCTACCTATAGTGACAGGTTCCTCTACTCTTATTAAACTCACTAAAAAATATACTTCTCATTTCTTCTCAGTCAACCCTCCTTCCAAAAGCATATTGCATCAGCACATATGCCAGGCACAGGGCTGGGTGGTAAAGATACAATAGAGAAAAAGAGTGGTTTCTGTCTTCATGGAGTAGTCATTCAAAGAAGCAAACTGACAGCAGCTCAGTAAACAAGCACACACAGTCTGGATTGTGCTACAGACCACAAAGGACATATCATCAGGGTGCTATGAGAGAGGAAAACAGGAGTGGGAGAGCCGTACAAGGCGGACACCAAAGAAGGCCTCTTTGTGTGGGTGCAATAAAATCTGAGGCACCAAAAACGAGAAGAAACTAGTCATGCAAAAAGCTAAGGGCAGAATTTCCATGGAGAGGAACAGCCAAGAGTCTGGGCAGAAAGAATGTTTCTTTGAGGAACTGAAAAGATTGTGTCTGAAACATAATCAGCAAGAGGGAACAGGACAAGGCTGGAGAGATAAACAGAAGCCAAACCAGGCTGGGCCTTGTAAGTCACTGCAAGGAATCTGGGTTTTGTTCCAAGTGTAATGAAAAGCTGCTGGAGGGCTAAGCCAACCTGTGACATGATCTGATTTACATTTTTGAAAGATCACCTCTAACTCCTACGTAGAGAATGGATTAGAGAGTGTAACCATGAAGTCTAGTTAAGAGACTATTTCAGCAAATCTAGGCCAGAAATGATGTAACTTGGCCTAGGGTGGCGGCAATGGAGATGGGGAAAAAAAGTCGAAAGGTTCAAGATCCATTTTGTGAGAACCAATAAGACTTGCTAGGTATTAGAAAAAAGGGGACAGGCAAAGAGAAGAATTAATGACAACTTCTAACCATCTAGCTTGAGCAACAAGGAGGATAGCAAGATAGGAGCATTCAGAGGAAGGCGAGCTTTTCCATGATATTTGTGGGTCCCAGAGCCAGGTTAGAAATGCAGGCACACGAACCATGTGATACCTGCTACCAGGCAACTCTCTCTTGCTTTTCTAATTGTGAATATTCCCAACTCTTACCTCAGTGCTTGCCCACACCACCCTGGCCATGCTAGAGCAGTGTCAAAGAGGCAATCACTTTACCTGCCCTTTATCTCATTCTGCGTGACCACTCTTGAGCTAGCCAGAAGAACTGGAGAAAAAACAGCATATCGACATCTCCCCAAAATAAATTCACTGGCCAAAAGAGCATTCAGTATTAAAAACTAGACATTTAGAGAGAGACAGGAAGGGAGGGTGGGAGGATGGGAGGGAGTGAGGGAAGGCGAGGACGAGAGAGAGGGAGAAAAGAGGACCCCCTCATCCCCTTTCTCCCCCAAGTCGCACTTCAAGTTTGAAGACACAGCATTCTGTTAATGGAGAAATTCTCCAAGCCGGATGTGGCAGGCACCGGATGCCACAGTAATGCCTACTCTGCTCCTCTGGTACTTGGGTTCCTACAAGGGTCCCTTTTCAAGGATTTATTTCAACTGGCTATATGTGTCAAGGCCCATCACACGCTCCTCAACTCACAACCAAAGATTTGGTCTTCCTGTAGCATCTTTCCCCCATCCCTTCACCCCTGGCTTGTTCTATCAAAAGCCAGTTAGTTCTCAGCAGCATACGAACCCTTAAGGACCTCTTATACATCGGGGATCAGACTACTGTTAGCCAAAGTGATTGAATACATCCTTTCAGTGAGGTTTTACTGAGCCCGTAAAATAATGTTATTCATAAACTTCCATGCTACAGGTGGATGTGTGCTCTCCTCCTTATCTCCTAAATGAGATAAATTGTCTGTACACCCTGATTTAAGCATCACTGTCTTCAGGAAACCCTCCCAGAATCTTCTGATCAATAAGATCCAGGCCAAGGCTTCC
This sequence comes from Equus przewalskii, assembly GCF_037783145.1. Classification (NCBI taxonomy): domain Eukaryota; kingdom Metazoa; phylum Chordata; class Mammalia; order Perissodactyla; family Equidae; genus Equus; species Equus przewalskii. The sequence goes on from NC_091838.1 coordinate 4,205,085, forward strand.
ATGCCTCACTGCCTTGACTTCTGTTCGGCACTCATCACTCTGCCTTTGAATTCAAGGTCAAGGTTATATACTTGCTTCTTTATCCCTAGTTAACACAAGCATTGTTTAATATGCATTGCTGAATAAAGTTAATTAGCATGTTAATACAGCTTGGATGTAACACAGAAGACTGAATATGGTAGGTGTTCAATGAATAATTCTGAATTTCATTGATTTATATGGGTAAACTTCAACTTGTACTTGAAATAGAATTTTAATTTATTTCCTTTAAGTATTGTAAGCATAATAATTACTTACCTCTGCATACCATTCATATTTTACAATGTAGTATTTTAGAAAATAAATAATCTCAAATATCCCTCGAGGCAGAACTGATATTAATGTACCCATTAAACAGTTATTAAGCAATGCTTATTTTACTTGCTCAATATCAGAGGCACAGTATCCATTTACCTCTAAATATTTAAAAGTCATACTGTACTTAAATACAAAAATGGATAGATAAAATAAATTATAGCTATACAAAAATAAATACTTAAGGTGATGTCTAAAACACAGCAATTGTCTGCTTAGTATTAGAAAAAAAGACTGGCAGGCTCCAGGCAGATGGGCCACACCGGAGTCCAAATAGTATAGACATCCCCCCTCCGGTTGCACTCCAGTTAACCTACATCCAAGTACGTGGATACTGAAACGTAACAAGCATTACGTTTTTCTCCCTTTAATTTAGATTTCCCTTTGTGTCATGATATGATTGAGAAAAACACATTTCTATCACTTGGACTTCTGGTATCTAATAATAACAGGTAAGATGTTTTTAGCATTACTATGAACATTTTACCTCACCTTGTTTAATGCAAGGTACTTATTTACAGTACCTTAATTCTTTCAACACCTTCTTGGGGGTACTATCGCTATCTCATCACATGTTGACAAAGCTCAGGTTCAGAGAAGAGTAACATGCATAAGATCTCATTGCTAGTAATCGATCAGCAAGCATCTAAACCCAAGACTTCCCCAGAATTCACACACTTCACTGCCATGCTCTGCTGACTTTCTCCCCCTCAAACTCTATTCCTCTCCATTCCTGTGAGGAATTCCCGAGTTATAACTACTAACCCCTCTATGAACATGGAAACAATTACCTGCAGTTCTGTTTCTCTTTATACGTATTATGTACATATTCTACTTTCTATTTCTGTATAAGATTAACTTATTTTTTAAATGTTGTTTATAGTGGTACCAAACTGTTCCAATGGAATTAACGAGTGAATATTCTCTATTGCATTGTAATATTGTATATTGTATAGTAATAAATGCCTTCTCAGATTAACAGCTGAAGCAAAACTAAGGTGGTTAATGAATCTCAAAGTCTATTTACTCCAAGGCAATAGTGATTATAGTTTTTTTTTACAGTCAACCATATGATTAGGAGGAAATACAAGAGAAATATATTTTACCTCACCTGAAAGTGTTGAAAATAGCGTTTCTGCAAAGGGTTCAGCAAGATACATTCTAATATCATACGATATAAATATTTTAGTAGAATATTTTTAAATAATTTATAGTTTAGTGGGGTTTACTAAGTACAGCTTAGTAAAATGAACAAATTTGAGAAAAATTTTAATAAAGTATAGGAAATAAAACGTTTTAGTTATATTAATAATGTACTTCCAATCACTTATGTACAAATTCTATTTAATTTTTCCGGACTGTGGTTTATAGAAATTGTTCTTCTTGTTTGGTTTAATTGCATGAAACACACTATAAGAAAAACTCAAATGAGTGGCCAGTTTCATCACCTGGGGGAAATAAAATATTGGCTAATATGGAAATTGTTTCAAATGGCTATTATGTGTTCATAAAAATTATGCTCTTATGTAAAAATCAGGAAGACATTTTGAAATGGGTTATGTTTTTCCTTCTTTTTATTAGCACTTACCATAATCTTTTTAAAAAGTACTATAAAACAATGACTTTCTGTCAATTATTTCTAGGATGAATGACATTTCCCAAAAGTGAGTGTTGCAGACAAGAATATCTGCTTTCCAGTTGTGAATTTATCAGGCAAAAAGATACCATATTTCACCATGTATAGAAATACTAGCTTTTGATTCACAGGAAAATCAGGCATGTTATATCACGCCAAATCATTAAAAATTGTACTATATTCCATAAATGACAAACCGAATGACCAAATAAATCTGGAACCAACATTTCTGCAGTCTTAAAGAACTTACGATTACACAATTGTTTATAACAGTAGAGGTATTAATCTCTTAAAGTAGTAATACAATATTTTTAAGAGATGAGCAATCAATATATTACATAATCATGATTGGCTACCTCATTAGGAAGAATTGGACGACCATATACAAATTCTGTAACTAAGGTGTCCACACTTGCCAGAGTACGCCAGTCAAATATTCATTGAGATGACTAGGTTAGGAATATCAAGACATCCAAAGAATCAAATTGTTACCACTGTTATAGCCAAAATACAAAGAACCCTATTTTATTTAAAGAAAGTTCCAGTCATAGAAAGAACGTTTGACCAATCTCGTGATTCCTCTTTGCCTGTCTACATGTCTTCTGTTGTCAGTACTTTTTTTAAGAGAATGGAATAATAGTAATCTTCTGCTTCCAATATCCTTATTTCCTTGCCTCGTGGATCCTATACCTGTATTAGATCCAGTCATAACTACTATGATCTAACAATTTTCAATATGAGATTTTCTTATTTCCTTTTGTTCACTTTTGCTATGCTGCACCATGCACCCTCCTCCATTTCCATAGAAAAAAGCACGCTTCCCTTCCCCACTTTGTTAAGAAAAAATACAGAAGTGTCTTATTCATTTTTAAGTTACACTTAATATACAGTGTGAGTGAAAATTAGCAAGTGCCTCGTTATGTTAAAAAAAAAGAAAGACAGAAAGCTATAAATTACAGTCTCAACTGTTCTGGCCCAGTTTTTCATATACGTCCACTGTAATTAACTCCAGGCCTTACTCTGACATCACATTATCCAAGGCTATGCACTAAATTCTCCAGATTCCAGGATAACTTGAAAATGTCACTGCACTGTGATTCAGATGTGGGAAAATCCTACTTTCAGTCTGTTGGACGAGTTTAGAAGAAAGAACTGCATTGGGTATTGTGGCCACTACATCAGCACCCCTTTTGCTCACTGCTCATCCATTTAGTCACGAAAGGGTCTTTTAGCACCAAATCTAAACTCGGCACGATGCTGCACATTTGAATAAGCCTACCATATGCCCTCAAGGCTCCAGAAACCATGTGGCAGGTACAGAAGAGCAACAAATGGACCTTCGGCATCAGCTTCCAAGGCGCTGTGCCCAGGGGCTGTGGGGGCCGAGAGGACGAGCATCTGAGTCAGATCTGGACTCAGGAACATTGTCAGGAGGGAGTGAAATGTCACTGGGTCCTAACCTCTAGGGCACGAAGGTACCCCTGACGTCAGTGTGCAGTATTTCCAATAATTACTGCCCCAGAGGATTCTCTGAGATAAAAATTATTACTCTATTTCCTAACATTTTAGGCACATATTCTTCCTTTTTTAACATCTCTGAAAGCAAGCCATATGATACCATTGAGGGCATGTCACGGTTTAATTGACAGCATTTTCCCCTTTAACAGGACATGAAATAATGATGCATGTTACATTCGAAGCCGTCTTAGGTTTGATGCTGTACAGGAAGCTGTCATTCTGCAAGACATCACTTGGGCAATATTTGTACTGGGATCCCATAACTAGCCCTGATTAGCTTCTCTCCAATGATCAAGGGTTCCATCTCTCACCTACTCGCCACAGAGACTTAAGAGTATCATCATCTCAGTTATCAACTTGTAAGGTGGCCCGAATTAAACTTTCTATGACTAGTCTATATCCATTTGCAAGAAATGGCTTGCCCACAAATGGTAAAATAAAACGTTCTAGGATCTCTTCCGAAGAGTCTAATTTTTTCTTCAGAAAACATGTTAACACAATACGTAAACTATTGGGTCAGTGAAGAGAACTAGTTTATAGAATATCTCACTAGTTTTATCCTCAACCATTATTTTTCAGCCTGATTATGCAGAGCACATCGGACAGGCAAGTTCACGAAAGATCAGATACTGAGACGAGGATGATATACTGTAAAATCTTTCCAAGAATTCTGCTCTTCAGGTGGATCTGAGAACTTCTATTACATATAGATCAAGCTGTACCAGACTGAAAAAATATATACCATTGTGATACGAGTGGTTTTAAAAACTTATGTTCTCAATTTTAATTCACAGTTATTTCCCTCTCAGTGTATAGCTGATCTAGCCCTACTGTTAAATATCCTCCAGTTCTTCAATACTGGATAGTTCGTTGTCCCTTTGTTAACTATGTTATTTAAAATAATATTATGTGCACATATAACCTCATGTAAAAATAATTTATTTCAAATATGACTAATATGTAGTGTATTTTAAATACTTTAAGGTATTTACAGAGTTGATTTTTAACACGCATTTCCTAAACAATTTTTATTTTGGAAACCATAGTAGTCTTTTTCTAATAAAAAATATTGACCTTAAATGGCATAGTAGTTTCTAAAAACTAAACTCACACAGCAAATCAGAATGCAGACTGTGCTTGTCTGGAATGATTATCCACCAGGAAACAAGGACACACTAAGTGGATCACAGTTCTGAAAGAGCTTTACCCACTGAAGGTAAGATTTACATATTAATGATACAGAAAGTTTGCACAGGCTCTGAGGCTAAGCTGCGTTGTGTTGAGTAGGCTTATTTTTCATAGGACTCTAACCCGCTACTACGCTTTGTGTTATTATTACAGACGTTAATTTACTAGCAGCACATATATGCAGGCTAGTTCCAACTTTATTTCAGGACAGCAACACAGCACACTGGTTATGAGACCAGTCTGGTCTGCTGCACCATCTCTATCTGGAGAGTGAACGAGCTCAGACGGATTAGGGTACAGGAGAATGATATCAGCGTACTGTGGGAACCAGTTGGTTTATACCTGCACTGTCCAATTTGGCAGCCACTGGCCACAGGTAGCTAGTGAAATGTAAATAAATTAAAATTTAAAAAAATTTACAAGTCAGTTTCTCAGTCACCATAGTCACATTTTAAGTGTTGAGTAGCCACGTGACTCCCATACTGAACAGGGCAAATACAGAAGGCTCCCCTCATGGCAGAAATTTCTATTGGATAGCACTGGTTTATACTTAATATTTCCCAAGAAGTGAAGGGTCTGTGCCACCAAGCAGCAGCAGGGGAACACAAAGACCATCAGCACAGCTGAACGGAGCAGGAATTCAGTAATGGACCACGCCTCCTTTATCCTCTTGGCTCAGCCACTCAGTCCTGAACACGCTTACTGCATACTTCTTCCCGATCTTTGCGCATTCTGCTCATCTCTACAACTTCCCAGGGTTATCCCTTCCTTATTCCTCCTCCACCTGCCACTCCCACCATTTTTTAAGGTTAATTCTTACATTTGTCCTATTACTTCTTGATTATTAGTAATTTTACAATTGTTTTTAACTCTGCTGAGATTTTTATCAAAGAAGTATTTTTCTTCATGGTCTGGTTACAGAGACTTAAGTCATATAAACTCAGGTCTATTTTCCCCATAAGCCCTACGAATTTTAGTGCATAATTTAGCAAAATGTTAGATTTTTTTCAGAAATGTATGTATCAAATCATAGCCAAACTCTCAGTACAGACTCTAGAAACAAATTAGCCAAGACTCAAATTCAGGATGTGGCACCCCTACAAACTCCTCAACATGGAAGGCTCGCTTTCACTGTACAATAGAGATGATTACACCTGGGTCAAGGCACGGGGAGGAGAGGTAATGGGCCTTACAAATAGGAAGTGCAGATGTGTGGCGTTATTTACAGAGGCAATCATTTGCTTTCAAATATTTCTCTAGGCCACAAATTCTGGCTTCATGAAGCAGGTTTTGTGAGTATATGTCTTTTTAAAATTATTTTAATGAAATCATAAAGTTTATACCATTGTATAATTTCGGGTGTACACTATTATTAATTTCTGTGTAGACTGCATTACGAGTATATGTCTTTATGTGGGAGAATACAGTCAGCTCTCCATATCTGGGAGTTAGGCATCCACGGATATGCAGGGGCAGACTAAGGTACTTGCGCCTCTGAGGATTTTGGCATCCGTGGGGGTCCTGGAACCAGTCCCATGCAGATACCAAGAGATAACTATTTATATTATCTCAAACAGCTGGCACTACAGCAGTTTCTTCCAGAGTGTGTGTACAGTGATGAGACGGGAGTCTTAAATTTTAGTTTACACCCTTCTGTACCTTTTATCTTTTTTTTGCCACATGCATACATGCGTATATACATTAGTTATTCAAAGGGATCATCTGAAGAATGTTCTTTAAAGATGCTTTGTCTGTGTTCTCTGTGTGCTTTGGGGATAAATGAGTTCCTGTGGGTAGTGTGACCCAGAAATCACAAAAGTCACTCAAACATCTTCAAAAGTAGAGAATAAAGTACAGCTTGGCTTATAGTTTAAAGACAAACAGGCTCTTGTCTATAAAACATGGAAAACCTATCTACCTCGGCAGGTAGAAGAGAAGGAGCCACAGAGAGGAAAATGAAGACACTAGCTACAGAGGAGATAAAGTAAGAAATATGGCCCAGGATTTTTTTCAATATATAATTAAAATTTTACTTTATCTGTACTTAATATATTCATTCCACTTAAATGAATATTTTAGTATAAAATCATTATTCAGAATCAACAAATAATAAGGTGCAAATATTTTCCTTATAAACAGAAAGAATCCATGTTAGCATCCATTTAGTTGACGACCATTTTGATAAAATGCTTATTATTCAAATGGTAATGCCAGTTTTTGCATTTTATATGTCAAAAAGTCACTATGGGCATGACATTTACTCAAATAGTACAGTATTTTCAGTAACATTAATAATATTAAACTTTGTATATTTTGTTTGTACTACTGAACTTTTTGAATCATGAGTCAGATAAATCAGTGCTTTTTAACTCTGTAATGAAGGACCAGTCTTCCCTTCTCCCCGCTCAATCTATTGTGAACTGATAAAATAAAAATTAACTAGCAGAGAAATGAAATAAAACATGACATATAAAATGATAAGCCAAAAAGTTTATCAGACTCAACAGGTAAAAATTATTCTATTGCTTTGCTATAAACCTGCATAAATGCTGACTCTGAGTTTCTATCTCCTGGCAGGATCCAAAACAAACTGGGAGAGTAGCTGCAGTAGCTGTGTCCTCAGATCCCCCCGCCCCCCTGAGTCACGGTGAGTTAATCACAACACGATTTTTCCTGGAAAGAGGGCTAACATGCAATTCAATAAAAATGTCCCAAATGATTCTTGCCATTTATACAAACACATATGAATATGTATACATAGATATATGTTATCATGGCTATTATGGTAAATAATATTAAATTACTTCTTTCACAATATTTGAAAATTTTAACATAGCTAAAAAAGGCAAAGTAAATATTGCATATTTTAGAAATATCAGGTAAATAAGCTTTTTTGGCAAATATGTGATTGCATTCATACCAAATATAAAGATGTATGCAAATATAGTATTTCTTCCACTTAGTTTATCTAAATTTGATAAAGCACAAAGACATATTCCATCTCAATTTATACAAATGCATCTAAATTATTAGAAATAAAGCTGGACCACACAAACCCACAACTATACTGCCTATTTTATGTATATGACATGATGCAAATTTCTTATATGCAACTTAGAAATTTTCATTATTCAAAGATGATTTACCCGCTGTCTGATTACCTTGCCGTATCTTTCCACTCAAGGACAACAACTGTAATATGACCTAATTTAGCAGATTCTGTAAATAATTGGCCTAAAGTATTAGGTACAGGTTGTGACAATTGATAACAATGATGGACCAAAGCCATAGCAAATTAAATTCGCTTAAGACAAAGCAAAGTGAAGTAGTGTTAACAATTTGGAAAGAAAAATAGGGGAACTTTAACAACAAGAATTTTTTTTATTAAACTCTGTAGAACATTTTTTTCATTCAATTTCCAATACTATCAGTGAAAAGTCCATACTTTTATTTAAGGAAATCATTTTCACACTAACCAGGGATCCTAACAGCATTTACGATACATACATTGATAAGTATTGCATACATAACCATCCGTAGTGTACGTATGCCAATTTTGAACATTCAAATCATATTCTGAGGACAGAATCCAAATACAAATATGCAACGGTTATACTTCTCAAAGTGCAATTAATGGGAAACATATGAAATTGATGTCAAGGATTTATTCTGAAAATGACAAATATGGACTTATGAAAGTTGGCTTTTAATATGTATTTTGTGTCAGTGTTGTCAGTGACTGATTACTTTTATCTTGAACCAGAAATACGCATGTGCACACACACGTGCACACACACATAATTTCCTTTTGAGGAAAAACGTAACCTAGTTATTCCAAATAAAACAAATTTAAGGAAAACGGGCATCCTTTAAAAGGAAACTCATGCATATTTTCAAAATAATAATCAAAGTAAACGTAACTTTTTATTATATGCAGAAATCGATTTTCACACAATAAGACAGTTACCAATTATCTATCTATTTTGAGCATAACCCAGAAAGTAAGGAAAAGGGAACACAGATTATTCTTGAGGCATGTTACAAAGAACAATTTCTAGAGGTTATAAGAAATCTACTTTGGTAGACTGAAATAAAAGAACTTTACCTTATTACTGAATTACTACTGAAATGTAATTTCTGCTACATACCTAATCTCTTATGAAACTCACCATGATAGAAACTGCCGATGAAACAGCTTGTTTCAAAACATGAAAAGGCAATGAAAGAAAAGTATGTTTAAGAGAATACTGATCTTTTTCAAGTATATATTTGTAAATTCAGAGTATAATCTTAGTGAAACATTGAAATTATGCCTTTTATTTCAATGGAAAAATTCCTATTTGTACAGTTCTCACACCTCCTTTACCTCATTGATGCTGCCTGTACTCCACCCACAGGTCCACATATTGCTACTAAAACCTTGTTTCTTGACTCCTGACACTATTTCATCAAAATCGGGATGATGCAATAGTAGCCTCTGCTTTTTCAGAGATGGAACGAGTGCCCTCATTCTAAGCCTCAGATTCACTGGCTGGTGACTTTGTGCTACTCATTCGAGGTTTCTATGATTAATTTCTTTATTAACAGATTTAGAAAACAACACCTGCCCACAAAACACAAAGTTATTATGGGGGATCATATTGGAAATAGTTTTGAAAACATAAAACGCAAAGAAACAAAAGACGGTAACATCATGACGCAGAACAGAAGGCTAGAATGGCGTTTCTCAAGTTAAAAAATACAATGTGAAATACACTTCCATTTATTTCGCAGGAAACACTATTGTATTTCATGGAAAATATAATTTTTACTAAAAATTTATCTTCAGAATTATTAATCTCTGTGCTAGAAATCCTCATGTAAATTAAACTTGCAGTTTACACTCAGAACTACATTTAGGTCCACATGAGGTTTACAACCTCATCCACAGGAGGTTTTCTGAAAGAACTCACAGAGGTTAAGAACACAGAACCCTTAGGTGATGGATATGTTAATTACCTTCATTGTGGTATATACGTATATCAAAACATCAAGCTGTATGCTTTAAATATATACAATTTTTGTACACCAGTGATATGTCAATAAAGGTGTTGAATAAAGGAAAAAAGAACATAGAATCTGGAATAAAACTGCCTGAGCCACACTCTTGGCTTTGCCACTCTGTGACCTGGGCTTACCCTCCCCATATCTCAATTTCCTCACTGGTTACTGTGATTATTAAAGGTGTTAATGCATGCAATATGCTGAGAATATTGCTTGACAACAGACAAGCACTAAATAAGTTTTTGATAACGTTATTACTATTATTCAAATCATTACTACTATTACTATTATACTGTCTCCACAGATTTTTCCCTAGGGATGGTTTTCTAGCTCCATGAATTCTCTCTTCTATATTCTAAATATATTTTCCCAGGGTTCTGATTGAGTGCAAACATTTATACACAGCCATCTCAAATCATAACTCATCTCGATGTGAGCCAACAAAGCATTTTCCTGAATTTCAGGGAATTCATCACTATTCATCAGTATATAATTTTGGATCAAGGTAGAGGCAGTTAGTGGATTAACCCAGCAGTCATCCTCAAACACAGAACAGAGTTGGTTATTGCTCAGAGTGGGGAAACTATGCATGCTAATCATTGACATTGTAATCTAATCACCAAATGATTAAAAACATCATGGGAGGAACAAAATCTAAGTGCTGGATCTAATTACATCACTATTCAGTAGCTTGATGGAGAAGATGGGCAAGTTGCTGCAGTCATTTATACAACCAAACATTCAATACAACATTTTAGGCCCCAGTCCAAGCTGTGACTGGAAAGCTAGTAGCTGTGCATTTTAAATCAAGACAAGTTGTTTAGAGGATTAACTAAGAGGCTCCCGGAACTCCGCTTCTCACGATCTTTAGGTAACAGCAATCCTGAAGTGGACATTATGATGATGAAATAGCATTGTGCTCAAGAAAGAGGTCAGGAATAGAGTCAGACAGACATATTAGCAAATCTGTGCTCTGCCACTTGCTGAGTGACATGGGCAAGTGATCCAAGTTTTCGGTTCCGTCATCTATAAAATGGGGATAAGAAGACATTTACATTTCAGGGATTGTGCAAATACGAGAAACAATTACAGAATACCTGGCACATGGTTGTTATTCTGGAATTGGTGCTGATTTTTATTGGTAATCATGAAATGATAAACTACCTTAGGGAAGAAACCAACATTTAAGCATCACACACAACTGCATTATTGCCGACCAGAATTACATCAACAACATGGAGATTATGCTAGTCATTCATATAATACGGCCGAGCACCCCTGATGTACACAAAATCAGTTACACTGCTGCTGCTGACGACACAATTTATGGAAACAGTGACATGAACAATCCATGGACCTGTGTCTCTCATACGAGTAGGACTGGTACAGTCTCATTTTAAAGAAGTAAGATTGTGAAAATAAACTGTAATAAAAAAGGTCCAGCAAACTATAAACTTTCAGTGGCCCACAACCTTACAACTTGGATTCTGCCGATGAATAAAACAAAACACAGTGTATTATTTACATTTCTCCATTTTCTCCTCTGGTGAAGGAATGATCCAGGACAGCAGGTGACCTATACTTCATTTCTACTTGGACTCTTGAATAAGTGCTTATATATATTCCGTTTCCATCCTGGTGGCCTTCCTGTGTTTTCTGGAGGCTTATGAGGTATTCTTTTTGTGGATGACCCACTAACTGAGAATGAGAAGCAGCTCGTGCTGGCACTAGCACTATTGATGCTTACAGTGAAATAAGGAGGGTGCTAAAAACAAACTCATTTTGAGAACTCTATAATGTAATGAATTCCAGTTATCAAAATCTTAAATACAAGACTTAAAGGCTTATCAGCTGTCAATATAGGGACTCTAAAAATAATTTAAATAATTTGAAAACATATATAAGTTTATATATGTTTTTAATTATTCATATAATTATATATGCACATATATGTACATTTATGATTAAGCTTGTACAATTCTGAGTAGCAAAAAAGAAGTGAGATTCATTTGTAGAACACATCAGAACATCTCCCCTGATGTGTGTACTGTCAATCCAAAGTTGTCAGCTTCAGAGACACATGCTCATTCCAATGATGCTTTCCCACTCCTCCTTAATAACTGCCTTTGTTTGGGTTTTGCCTTATGAGAAAATGAGCTTCATTAATTCATAATCACACTATATAAGTTGTCAACCAGAGGTATATTAGACAAGAAATACAAAGCAGCAGTCTATTGCACGAAAAATGATAGTTGCCTATTCAGAAATAGTCATTCCACTGGAACACATGCATGTACACACTCAACACACAGACACACACACACACACACACACACAGAGTTTGGGATAGAAAGGTGGGAGAAAACTACACCAGAACGTTAAATCTACTTTGTAATGTTTTGGATTTACCTGACAAGATTATAGCACTGCTTCCCATCCTAGGAGCACCTGAAAATAAACTGGGGAACTTCAAATATGCAGAATTCCAAGCTCTGCCCTAAATCCCCGTGAATCTGAGTCTGGAGGCTGCAGTGGGAGCACCGAGATTTTTTTTAAATCTCCCAGGTGACTCTAAATGGGATGTAAGGCCCTCAGTCAAAGGCAAGAAGCCATTGTTGATTGAGTGCATTGTCGTCTGGTGGTTCAGTTTATTAAAGGTGATCCTCACAGTAGCCACTAGAGTCAGAAGTTACTGTCGCCGTTTTCCAGATGACAAAAGGAAGTTTTCAGAGGTTAGGATGCAAAACCAGCATCTGTGTCCAGATCTGTCTGATTCAAAAGGTGTGCTTTTTACAACACACCAGACTGAAACCAAAAAGCTTTTGCAGAGTTTATAACCGGGGCCACAAAGTGGCCACTGAAAGGGAACTCATAAAGAGCCTGCAGTTACGTTTCGTTCAGTTGGCGGTGGGGCTGCTTTGAAAACTGCACGAGAATCTGCGGGATGCCAGGTAATATTAAAAACACCTCCGGAAAAAATCATCTCCTTGCAGTATCCTGTACGCAAAGCTTTTTAGGGGGGAGGGAGTATATCGGCAGTATTTGTTAGATCTTTTTAATTTATTATTATTATTTGTGTGTGTGTGTGTGTGTGTGTGTGTGTGTGTGTGTGTACAAAGCTTCTTCAATTCAAGCACTGCATGCCTCCCAAAGGGATGGGAGATTCATGCAACCAATACAACCCTCCAGCTCAATGCCTTCCTTCCTTCTTACGTCTTCCTTCTACCCTGGGCTGCAGGACACGACAGGGCTCACAATTAAGACACGGCTGCCACTTCCAGGGAGCCACAGGAGAGCACGAGGCCCTTTGCAAGGTTCTCCGTTCTTGAGGAGCTGAGAACCTTCCTTGCAGAAAGCTCATGTTCCTTCTGAAGAGATTAAGAACCAACACAGCTACAAATAACAGGGCCAATCGAAAATACTTACCATACACAGTTAAGCTCTTCCAGCTCTGACAGGGAGTCTGAAAAGGTTAACGTCCTAAACGCATTTTGAAGAGAAAAGGATAACTCACGATAATTTTTCTAATCTGTTAGTATATCTGACATAAAGACAGAAAATTCTGATTTCTTTAAAAAAACTAACATTTTGTAAAGACAATTTAAAACAATGATTTGAAACTCTAAAAGGTTTTGGTTCCTGTGGTAACGATGACTTTCTAATGCAAATACTTTTATTACTTATTTCACAATTTACCACGCTACAGAAAAGAGCCTCATGTCGCCAATTAGGCTTCGCTGTTACTTAGAGAGAAACATGGGATCCCTGTACCACCACACATAAAGAAAACTTCACTTGTAGACCGAAAATGGTGGCCTTGATCTATATATGACAGTTGCTAACAGGATTCTGTGGCTAAAATCTTCCCTCCCAATAATACTTTAACAAATTAAGTCTATTTATGAACTTTTTAAACAGTATATTATGAACTCTACACTGGTGGACCGTACGTCAACAGCCCTCTTGTTGTTGATAACCTCTCCCCCCACTTCCACAGAACCACACCATCATTTCGACTTCCTCACTGTTTCGTCTCGCTTTGACTCACTAACATTGGGCAAAAACGCTGTACCGGCAGCTCTTTGCAGTCTTTGCTTCCTTATTCTCAGATTTAGCCATTTTCAGTTCAATTCCCACATCTCTCCTCCACTGAGATATGTCCTTCCACACTTGTTCTCTTTATTCTTGACGTCTCTCCAAAGCACGAGTCAGTTATCCTACCTCCTAACATCTTCAACTCCCCACCTGAAAAACTGAATTCTTACTGTCCTCTAACTGAATGTTTATACTATTAATTCAACCCTCAATCATCTGCTCCCACTGAACTGTCTTCCCAGTGTGTCATGTATGTAGCCGTGATGAAATAATTACATTTTCTAATAAGAAAAGTGCCCTATTATAATGAGTAGCTTGTGAGTGAATGAGTAAAGAACATTTTCCCTGATACTCAGATGAGGTCACCTAATTTTAGGGACGATGAGAAAGGCTGGAGTTACCTCATACACTCATGTCATGGATATTTTACCCTGCCCCACCCAGAAATGCCAAGTCCTTGAAAGCCAGAACTGTGCTGTGTTCCCCTACTGTTCGCCACTGTGCTTAGAACAGTTGATAATATCTTAGAATAATACCTCTTATAGACGGAACTGTGTCCATCCCACCTTTGTATGTTAAAGTCCTACCCTCCAGGACTTCAGCATGTGACCGCATTTGAAGATGGGGCCTTCACAGAGGTAAGTGAGGTAAAATGAGGCCATGTGGGTTGGCCCCATCAAATACTACCAGTTTTCTTATAAGAAGAAGAGACTGAGATACCAAGGATGTGCACATATAGAGGAAAGATCACGTGAGGATGCAGCAAGAAGGAAGCCGTCTGCAAGGCAAGGAGCAAGGCCTCAAAACAACCAAACCTGCCAAGACCTTGATCTTGGACTTCTGGCCTCTGGAACTGTGAGAAAATAAATATCTGCTGTTCAAACCATCAGTCTGTAGTATTTTGTTATGACAGCCCTAGCAAAGTAAAATAATGCTCATTGTTTATTTGCTGAATTGATTAGAACTTATAATTTGCTATTTCTGTCTCCTTCTCTGACCATGCTTTTTAAGGCAGATTCACAAAGATAAATGCCTTGAAATCACAGATTTTCCTTTGTTCTTTTTATTGCTAACTTAGAGATTTAGAAAAGCACTGCTATTTTTAGCACACACCCTCCAAAGATATATTGAATTTAGGCTTCCTGTTCCTTCAAGTAACATGCTTGAGTTGGAAGTCAAGGCATATTGTAAAGATACAACGTCCAGGTAAAGTGGCAGTGGCTTCTTCTTTAACAGCGTGCGTACGTGCTGGAGGAGGACTGCGCAAGATTTTCAGGTTATAATATTTTTGGAGTCCTCTCCAGTTCAAATGTAAACAGATCAATGCTTAATTCCTCAATAGAAAAGGGCTTCCTGCAGGTGATGTCCAGCCATATGGCCTTCCTCATCCTGATCTGTTTAATTTACCTTGAGATGGTAGAGACAACAGCTATAAGGCAGGTGGGTCTTTAGAACTTATAAAGTGTTGTCACTTTAGCTGGCCTGAGCCAGGTAGCAGGGAGTCAGTCCTTGTACAGTGCAGCGTCAATATCCATTATATTAGGCAGAGAAAACAATCAACATCAAACGAAAGGGTGTTATGGACTGAATGCTTCTGTCCTTCTACAGTTCACCTGTTGAAATCCTAACTCCCAATGGGACGGTATTAGGATGTGGGACCTCTGGGAGGTGATTAGGTCAGGAAAGGGAAGCCCTCATGAATGAGACTAGTGCCTTTATAAAAGGGACCCCAGAGAGCTCCTGGTCCCTTCTGCCATGTGACAATGCAGCAGGAAGATAGCCATCTATGAACCAGAAAGAGGACCCCGATCTTGGACTTCCCAGCTTCCAAACTGTGAGAAATCAATTTCTATTGTTTATAAGCCACCCCATCAATGGTATGCTGTTAAAGCAGCCCAAACAGACTAAGACAAAGGGTTATATTTACAAATAATCAAATCCTACTTAATGTAGCATATATTAGGAGATGGAAGTAACCTAGTGGGTCAAAACCAGAGGCTTTCAGAATCAGACTGACCTGGGCTGAAGTTTTAGCTCTGCTACTTACTAGGTCCTGTCACTTTGGGCAAGTAACTTAATCCCTCTGATCCTGCAGTCCATCATCGATAAAATAAGAATAAAAATAATGGACCTGGGGCAGGCCACTGGCGTAGTAGTTAAGTTCACATGCTCTGCTTCAGTGGCCTGGGGTTTGTCGGTTCAGATCCCAGGCTCAGACCTACACACCACTCATCAAGCCAAGCTGTGGCAGCATCCCACACACAAAATAGGGGAAGACTGGCTCAGGTGTTAGCTCAGGGCCAATCTTCCTCACCAAAAAAATAATAATAATAATTAAAAAAATAATAATAATGGACCTCAGAGAACTAGGCATATTTTGTATGGCTAGCCCATAGTAAGAATTCAAATAACTGTTATATATTATTTTTTAAATCCTAGTAACACTAAACATTCTCTTTGCTTACTAAAATTACGTCTTCAGAATTATTTTTGGAAATAATTACAGAAATACCCATTTAAGCTTTCTGAAGAAATCTGAGACAGTAGTTGAACATATGGTACACACAAAACAGATACATTTAAGAATTTAGCAAATATAAAAAAGCAAAATATCACAGTGGTACTTTAGGGAAGACAGAATGGTGAGATGACATTTTTGTAAAAGCAAACAACAAACAAATAGGCAAACGTAGCCCAAAGTTACTTGATTTGGGTAAAACTGATGATCAGAGATCTGTAAAAATATACTGGTAGAACCTGTGGGCAGTAATCACATGCAGTTACAATGCAAATCTGTATGCATTCAATAGGAACCAACTGAGTCAGAATATGTACAATCTTTGTAAAGAAGAAAAGATATCCTATTCCCCCATTTTTTACTTTAAGACAACCATGAATTATTTATAGACTATAATTTATCAATATTCTTCCAGATATTTTAATCTGAAATTTTTTTTTTCAGATAAATTTTTGGTGTTTCTCTTTCCTTTTCTTTTTGAGCTGGAGCTCTGATATTTGCTCAGATCTTTGGGATGAACTACTGAGAATATCAGTCTCTATAGGATATTTTTCTGTTTTTATTCAAAATTATTAAATTCTAAGAAAATTTTGATAAGATTTGCCTGTGATGATTACTTTTGATATTTTAGGCAATTCACATATAATGCCAGAGGTTTATAAATCAAAAAACACTGTAAGTTTATATATACACATATACATATATGCCCTGAACACATACGCATATATATACACACACACATACGTATTTATTTAAATAATATAATTAAATTCTAGGAATGTTCATTGAATCCATACACATTGGGACAACTGCTGGCATTCAGTGAATCTCCCTGGAGACTGTGAACCCAATGAGAATGGGACAATGTTTTATTCATTCCGTGTATCATTAACTAACCTGTCAATTCATAAGTGTTTATGAACGAATGAACAGAGTTAGGGAATGACTGAATTACAGTCTTTATTTTTAAGAAGAATATAATCTAGAAAGAACTAAAAATGCCTAAGTACAATGTGCTATGTTTTGTACCAGTGTTTCTCAACCAGTTTGTGGTGAATGACCTTTTTGGTATTTCCAACCAATCGGAAACCAATATTTTATAAAATACAATAAAAATAAATTACTAGAAAAATAAGGGAAAAAAAGTTAAAAGACATAAGATGAGACATAAAATTATTCTGTAAAATTGCTAAGGAAGCCTCAATTGTTTGTCTCCAACGAGCAACAAATAGGCTCTAGACTATTTTTAGAGTAGCATCATTTTTTACTATCACCATCAACAATGTGATGGGAGAAAACCCTAGTTAACCCAGGTGCAAATGAAAGAAAAGCATTTAAAAACTCCAGTAAGATCCGTTTAGAATAATCCACTGGGAAAATTATCATTTTTTCCTGTACTTTCCAAACTTCTACTGTGAATCACACAACACACACACACACACACAAAACAGGACACCAAACAGTTCTTTTCAGCACACTCTAGTCATCCTAGCAACTCTGCAGGACCCAAAAGGAGGATATGCACGTACAGCTTCTCTTTAGAAAAGATTCATGGCACCAGGTACTGTCCTTACGGCAGGCAAGAAAGCCAACTCATCTGCGTGATCAATGGCAAACGTCATAAACATCCTTCTCATTTCCTTTTGTTTCTTTTTGAAAATAACTAACATTACTTTGTTGTATTGTTGAAATAATTTACAACTGCAAAAAGTACTGATGTCCCTACTCCCTTCCCATCTAATACTCTTTTTATGTTATATGTTATATGTTTCAAGTAACTTTCACCTATGAGTGGTATATCACCAAAAATGTGTTGTTATTTGTGCTGTTAAGCAACCACAGTATTCAAAAGTTAAAACACATACAGATGGTGGAAACATTAAGAAAGCATCATAACATCTGAAACTTAAATTTTAAAATGCTTGGCAATTTTTTAAATTAAGTGTTCAAAATGTCATTGCCTATGAAGGAAAAAAATATTCCACAAAACGCAATTGCACAGCCCATTTCCTAGTGCTTAGGTTCTAAAGTCATCATGAAAGGTATGTAAACATTGCTCCTGAAAATATCTTCAAAAGACCATATACCACTTAAAATGACTTTATGTTTTTCATATCTATAAGTAAGTCCAACCCAGTCAGTTTTTCTACCAATGTCGGATATTGGGTGGAGTGCTAGGCTTGTGTTTTCACCAAAAATCTGACCAAAAAAATGTATGAATTAATATCAGCTAAGTGCATATAATGCTACAAGACTGAAATAAAACAAACACAAAAAAGATGTTAAGTGTGGGAATACACATTATTTAAAATAACAATCAAAAGAAAGAGCAAAAAGAACCAACTAAAATATTTGCAATGGGGTATGGCAAAGTACATTACAACAAAAAAATGCTATATAATCATTAAAATTATGTTGCAAATAATAGTTAATGAGTGTGATTAAAGTATATTGTTAAGCGAAGAATGTTCTACCTATAATATTATATATATACATTTATGTGTATACTATATAAATTATTCAGTGTATTACATAATTACAAGTGTTTATTATAAATTATATCATTACTTAAACAAAAACTGAAAGGATAAATACCAAATAATAAGAATAAACAGGGAGATGGAATTTTGAATCTTCTCACTAGAATGCAATTTAAATTTCAACATCAAGACTATCATAATAAAAGTTCTTCCCTGTAAGACTTTTTGAGCATTTTTCATTTTCATTTCATTTTTTAAAAGACAAGTATTTATTTAGCATATGTGCATCAATATAGTTATTTGGAGAGAGGAAAATCATCTAATAAAGTATAAAATTACAGATTTGGGGGTTTTTTTGCTCCTTATTTAAAGGAAATTATAAGGCCAAACAATTTATTTTCACTTGTAACAAACCAAAAGCTATCCTTCCTCCCAGGTATGTTATAAACCTAATCTGAGATTGTGGAATTTCACTTATCCACTACATATAGTAGACTGCTTCTCCTTCACCAAAGATCAAAGGAGCTGAGGAATAACCCCCTAATTGAAGATCTAGTAGACAGCCAATAGAATGCTCACTAAATAAGTAGCAATACTAAGTTTACAGTAACATTTTTGACAGGAAGGGAAAAAAGGTATCACTGGTTCATTAAGAGTTTGAAATAAATTAGTTTTGTAGTTATACATCGGAATCAAAAGTGTGTCACAGTCAGTCAAAAACTTAGAACCCAAAATCTGGAATTAACATGCTCTGAATATTTCCAACTCCCTTCATGGGTATCGAAAACAGGAAATCTATCTCATAGTAAAATTTATTTAAATTTAATAACATCACGCATCTTTTAGGGACAAAGAGACACGGTATCAAATAAACGTGCAAGAATGAAAACTACTTCTAATTTGATTCTGGCAACTAGACACCTAATACCATTTCGCAAAGCTGTTTATAAGCAATTATTTCCCTACCCCGCCCAGTCACACAGGTTCACAGAGTCATGGTCCCCTCATTCCCACAGACACACCTTGTAAAAGGAATAGTGACATACGCCTATCTCTAAAACAACCAAACAGTACAGACAATGGATCAAAATTCAATGCTCATATTTCCCCATCAGATTCTTGGTGAGTCACAAGTTTTAACCAAAGATACTAAATCACTTTATACAAATTGTAATATTCTATAAACTTGAGATGTTTCTTTTGGTTAATGTGTGATGCCACATAAAAGTCATCAAAAATTAGTTTGACTTCATTCACTTTATTATGAGTCATATTTTGTGAGCGGAATTACATTGGGGAATGAACCCTCTGATTTACTGCAAAATAAGATACCATTTTAACCCTGAACTTCATTTTTACCTCTTAGAGAATTTATCGCCGTCTGCCCCTTCTTCGCTGAAAGCTCCATTCTCATGACACACAGAAGGATGAAAAAGGGGATTTTCAAGAAGCATTTATTGGATAAATATTAATGTTTCCTAGCCAACTGACCATATCTGGGGATCCCTTTTTAGCAAAAATGAACTTCAATAGATTTCAGCTTAGATTCTTAATAAAAAGTGAAAGCTAAAATTGAGACAATCAGAGAATATTTTAGAAATATATCTTGGCTAATCTCTGGTAAGGAACAAGATGCCAAAAAGAATTTAAAAACATGACACAGTCCTGAGACCTGTGACCCTTTAGACGTGTACTCTCCTATGAGGCAGCCACCAGCACATGCAGCTGCTGAGCACTTGGAACGCGGCTACTTCTGTGCTCTATGTGTGATATATAAACTGGATTTCAAAGACTTAGTACAAAAGACGTGGAATATTTTGAAATAGTTTTATGTTAATTACATGTTGAAATGATAATTTTTCAGATTGGGTTACATAAAATATATTATGAAAATCAATTTCATCTGCATTCTAATTTTTTAATGTGTCTTCTAGAAGATTTAAAATAATCTACAGTGGCCTGCTTTCGTGGCTTGCCCTAGACAGCATTCCCCCCGGACAGAGCTGATCTAGAGAACATCTTGCCAGTGCTCCTGATGTCCTCCTCCTCTACTTCCCCTCTCCTATCATTTTCTCTTCTTTCTTTTTTTTCTAGAAATGTGACAATGTCAATAGAGAGGTCTGGAATAGGGAGAGAAAATCCAGCAGTTCTAAAATTCAAAGAAAGACTGCAAACATGACGGAATGGGTTCAGAAATTAAACAAAGTATTTTCATACTATTGGTTCACTTAATCTAATTTAAATTATTAATAGAACTATATTGTTGTCCATCTAAAAAAATCTAAAAGCGTAGTTACTTCTGAACTCATTTTATAATTTTTATAGTATTTAAGAGTTCCAAATAAGATAGTTTGATTTGAAATTTTGAGTTATCTCAATATCTTCCAAAACAAAATTCATTTTCCCAAAGAACAGACTCTATTTTAGAGCATACAATGTATATAAATACAGTCACACACTTCAATTAGCTGTACCTCTTTACTGCTAACCTCGCATTTTCCTCAAAAATCTTTCACGTCGTTGCATCTGCCGAGCTTCTTTCCAGGTGACCCTCTCTAAATCTTCCGGATGCTTCTGTCCTCTTCCTCGGCCCTTTTACCTGTCCCAATACACACTCCCCTGTACCCTCTCATAGATCCCTGACGTTGGACCACAATGTAAGGTGAATACTGTCACATCGCCTGAGGACATTACCAAATCACTGGAGAACAGAAGGAGGTGTGCATTCCACACTTTTCAAGCGCCTTAATAACCTACAGAACCATAAAGAATCTTCTCCACTTTTCATAACTCTGATAACTCTGTGCATTGTCACCATGTCCTTCAGCAAGTGGACTGTGAGTTCATGAGAGTAGGTGCTGTGTCTTGTTTTGTTTTTAAATTTTGTTAAATCTCCTAAAACACCGTGACTTAGATATAGTAGATTCCCGAGAAATAGTGGCAGAATGAAGGAAGAAGTGTTGGAAATCTCACCATTATGCCCAGAGCAGAAACACTACAGAAGACTCTCAAAAGGACAGGAATGGGAACCCATCGCAGCACCTTTCTAAACATAACCATTGTGTGTTTCTAAGTATTCCATACATTGCGAGCTGTTGTGAGTGTGTCTATTTTATTAAACAAATGTCACTCATTTATTGATGTAGCAATCAAAGTCCCTCTTTTTCTCCATCTTTTAAACAAAGTTTGGAGATGTACACTGAAGTTGTGGAGCCAAAAAGTGTTGGGTTCAGATCTTCACTCAGCCATTTGACGTCACCTGTCTGCTCCCCAACTTCCCGCTAGATTTTACTATCTAGGATATCTAGGATAACAATATATTCTTCCAGCGTGTTACAAAGACGAGGCATGACGACGTGACTAAGCATTTAGCAGTCAGTCTGGTCCAGAAGGGACGACCTATAAATGGAATGAAGTAGCAGCAGCAGCTGTGGCCATAGAGCCAGCACTTAAACTGCCACTGTCTGTCTATCTGGAATCTCTTCATATTCTCTGCTACATTCCCCAAGCTCCTATTCCCCATACCAGTTCATCCCAACCTATGACCTTGTGCTTAGATGGGAAAACTAAGGTCACCATTAGATGACAAAGTCCCGGCAGGCAGCGTCCTTATTAGTCTTATTTACCACTGAATCCCCATCCTCCAACACAAGGCTGAATAAATAATGAGTACAACTAACTAATGAACTCAATTTCCTTCCACTTCTAAGATGTGACCAACCTCTGCTTGTGCTATTACTGATCACACCAACCTCAGAACATTCTGAAACTTGCTCCTGAAAACGCCCTTCCTTCCTCTTATAGCTCCATCTCTCCGTGCTAGGGGATACCATCCTGAAAAAATTAAATACACATTCAGATTTTCTTTTTTCTGGCTTAAAAATATATCCTTCCACCAATAATATTACTCCCATAATATTTCATTCCCACAATTTAACATTAAACTTCATTACTTCTTGTCTTCATATTCAAGACCCCATATGACCTGACATATGGACATCGGGACTTCTGCTTCTATTTAACCCTAATAAGCATATTTTTTCTCAAAGAAAACTAATAGATTTCAACATTTTTACTGAAAAAATTCATACACACACATAATTTGAAAATGCAGTCTGTACAACCACTCCCTGGACTCAAAAATTATTAAGAAATGATGATCTGTTTACACACATACACACACACACACAATCTCCAATGACTCATGAAATTAAGTTGCAGACATCCTGGCATTTATCCTTAAATAATTCAGCAGGCATCTCCTCATAGCCTTTATTATCCAGCCCATATGCAAATTTTCCCAATTCTACCAAAGTTTCATCTTTTATACCCTGTTTTTGTTTGTTTGTTTTTTAACTAGCATCAAATAAAGCCTCAAGCACTGTATTTGGTTGTCTTTGGTCTCTTTGAATCTAGAAAAGTCTCCCCACAGTGGCAATGACTTTTGGAAAGACTAGGTCACATATCTTCAATGCAGAATACTAAACCTTGTGAATTTGTTTAACCTGTTCCTCTTTCCTGGTATTTTTCTATGAACTAGAAGTCTAAACAGGTTTTATTAGATTCAGCTTAAACATTCTGGCAACAGTATTTCACGAAGGGTGCTGGAGACTTCACACTGCATCCAGCAGGAGGCTCAGGCGTCAGGGAGTCTATCAAGGATGCTGGGTTTGATCACTCAGTTATTAAGAAGGTGCCTGCCAGAAGCAATCAAGAAGTAATACTTGAGCACCATAAGAATAAGTTACGTCCCAAAATACTTTTAACTAATGACTTTAGCACCTGTTGATGATTCTTGCCTCAATCATTTAACTGGGAGTTACAGACAGTAATCTTCTAATTCTAGCATTTTTTACATTTATTATCTCACATTATTTTGTAAAGAAGAGCTAACCCTCATCAACCAGGAAAGAGTTCCTCCTAAAACACAGGCTAACCATTTCTTTCAACTCAATTATTAATTGTCAGAATTGCTTTCTTTTTTAAAGATTTTTTTATTTAGAGTATATCTATGGATTCACGGATTTTCCTTTATTCAATGTTTCATAATCTGTTCTAGTCAGTCTTATTGGAGGAGGTCAGGAGAGGACACGACCACAGGTTGACAGAGAGCTGGATGTGGGCAATCAGAGGCCCCCGCCCCCGTCCTTGGAACGGACATTCTGCCCACTGTTCCCACACTAGGAGCCACTTCAAGAAAGCAGCCTCGAGAGAGCGAAGTATTGTTGAGAGCATCTGGACTGATTTCGTGACTGAACCATGTGAGGCCTCTGCACAAACCTGGGAGCTCTGGCAGACAGGGGCAGAGAGCTATTCGTCTCGCGGCCGCCCACGCCAAGCCACCTATGTAAGCTCCCCGGCTTATTAAACCTGCCACCCACCGATCTGCAGTGTCTGCCCCTTTTTTCCATCTCTCCCTGCCCTCCGAGTACAGAGACCAGTTTCAAATTTCACCCAGGAATCACCGGAGGTTGCAAACCAACAACTCTTGATGTTCGAATTTATCCGAATTTGACAACCGGAAGGCCCCTCAAGCGGGCTCCCGTTTAGATACAGTTTACAAACACGGCCGATACGACCTCATTTGTTTTGGGGTATTTCTTTACCTTCTGGCACAAGGAGCTATCCTAGGCTCATCTTCTACTTTTCCTGCCCATCCTTGGGGAATTAGCCAATTCTCTCAAGAGCTCTGTCCCTTGAGTGGGAAACCGTCTTTAGAAGCCAAGATCTGGCCACTAGAAGTACTCGCTGCAGCTGGAGAGACACTGCTTGGGAGCCTTTTCAGTAGACAGAGCTGGTAAACTTATTTATTTTAAAAAGCTTCACAGTATATTTTAATACCTGATGCATTACACCCCTCTTTGCTGTTATTTTTCCAAATTATCTGGGCCATTCTTGATTTTTTTTTTTATATACGTAATTTAAAATCAATTTACCTACTTTCAGAAAAACTTCTTACTGGTCTTTCTATTACAATCATGTTACACACACATGTGCACACACACCCACAAGTACATGACACATACAATCTTAGGAACTAGTCTCTTTATGGTGCTGTCACACCATCTCCAGAATTATGGAATGCTTTTTCATTTGTTCAAGTCTAACATGTCTCATTCGTTTAGTTTCTTCTTGAAATTAAAGGCTGTTAATCACAGATTCAAAGACCTTTTCCTCGGGCCTCACCTTCCGTTAAGTCTACGTAGCATCAGCCTGCTCAACAATTCTCTTTAAATACCCACTCTCCCAAGCTTAAGTGGCTTTCCTCCTCTTTCTCTTTTCCTGCCTTTAACAAAATCCTTCTACATCCACTCAGAAAAATGCAGGTGTTTCCCAAATTTTTGTCTTTGGATGACTTATTCCCTCCTAAAGTTTTATTGTAGATAATTCTGTAATCTCTTTCTAGCTTTCAATGTATTTCATAGTTCTAGACATGAATTTCAAGTGCACATCATTTTATCCAGTAGTTAATGTTAGGAGTTCAAATCAGTGATATGTCCAAAACTGAACCATTCTCCAGCCCCCAACCAAATCAGGCTCTCTACCAGACACTTTTATTTCCTAGTGGTTTTTTTTCCCCACTAGTTTTCAAGATATCCAGGTTCCAAAACTCAAAGGCAATCTTCACATTCCCTCCATCTTGGCCTCCAAACCCACTGATTTCAAGGACTTACAGATTTACCATTGTCTTTGAAAACCATTTCACCATCTTCACTCACACTGCCGCCACTGTGGTTTCTGTTTTCCATTCTCTTATTAAAAAATATTCACTTTTTCAAGTTTCAAGGAAACCATTTAATAATGGACAACTTTTTCACACATCTGAAGAGGCAATTAAAAACAGCATCCTAAAATAACATCTGGCAGTTATATGCGTTTTCCGTTATTAACAAACAGATAAAATGAGCTTGAAAAACGTCACATCCAAATACGTGTAACAGTGAAACTTTCAGGTGGAAATGATGTTGATAGCGAGATGCTGGTAGACAGGAGAGATGCCTATATTTATAGACTTGCTGTGTCATGAAAGCATTGGCTGCTCAGTTTTCCTTGTGCGAAAGACCAATTCTCCACATCACACTGCAAAACCCTCAAGAGTAGAGACGACACTTTGTACTAAGGAAATATTTTTTGAGTGCTTTCCCAGGGTCTCTGCAAGCCGCTGCAGACACAGAACCATCTATTTTGTCCCGACCACAGAGCACAAATTTCCACTTATTGGGCTCTCTTCACAAAATCCTGCAGTGCTGGAGAGACGTGTGATGGCGTGGTTACTTGAAGGCCCTTTCAGGACCAGTAAGAGTCTGTGTAAACGGTGCCATTTTCTGTTATTTCTGGCCACAGCACTCACTAGTGAAAACTTGCCAAACGACAGTCATTTTAAATAATGTACCAAAAATAAATACATAGTTGTTTTATATTAAATGAAACAAAACAAAAATTTTCTTCTCCACAAATGGAAGACCGCTATACAGAAAGAAGGAGGGATGTGAGATGCCAATTCAGACCTTCCTGTCCATCAACCCTTGACTACCTGTGGAGCCCTGATTAAGTCACACATCTCCCCAAGTCTCGGTTTCCTCAAAAACATAAATTAATGATGACACTACCTACTCACAGAGAGGAGGAACAAATGGAAGCGCATTCACTAGGCACATCAAGAGATGTCAGTCCTCCTTTTCTTTCCTCTCATCTTGACTTAATGAGAAAACATCCTTTCCCTACTCCAACCTGCTAACAATTTCCAAACTGACTCAAAAATATGTTCTTCCTATTATAAGTTAGCATATGGCTATCAAAATGTGTATAAATATTTCTCTAAACACATGGATTACGTATGAACGCAATTAACTTCCACTGTTAAAGTTCAGACAAAATATTCAAGTATATTATTCTAAGCAAAAAAAAAATATTAATTGCTGAGTCCGATGTAATTTTAGGAAACATATTTATGCAAATCAACTCTCTAGTGCTCCTTTAGCATGAGGGTGCTCAGTGATGCTTTCTACTGCATCTTTCAGAAAAGCAAGACAGGGCCCCCAAGTTCTCCCCTATAATTCTCCTCTCCATTTAGATTTACACAGGACCCAGAAATAAATCTTGCAGCTTCGACCCCAGCTGAGGAATCTCCAAGGACAGTTCAGAAGACATTTATGCTAAAGACTAACCGAAGTTCGCCCATTGCCCTTTCTCCAGCTAGGAATGCATGGAAAAACATCAACACCTCCATGTTTTCCAGGATTCTGCCCCAGAAAAACAGCAAGACAATGCAAAACAAATAACTTTAAAATTTGGAGAGAATTAGAAAAACACAAAATCAACTTTCCACAAATGTGCTATTTAACATAAGTCTAATGAAACAAATGAACAACAAAAAACATTCCCTAACACTTTCTTGAACACCTAAAAGCTATGAGAATAAGCAAAACTACTAAAAGTTGGCAATAGCTGGGTGAGATATATGTGTTCTGCAGGTCAAAATTTAATAACAAAAAGAAGAGCGACGACAAACATTATATTTATATGACACTTGCTAAATGTGTAACTAGCTTTTGATACAGTCAGAAATTACCTATTACTTAAATTTTCTTTAATAATTACTGTCCTCAAAATCATGGTATAGCAAAACTAAATGTTCCCCTTGTCACTAATGTGAAAGTTTATGCTGCAACTGTCAATTACTGCAGAGAAATTTATTAAAGAAATCATCCTGAATTATGAAGATGGGATTTTAAATGCATTCGTGCAAGTCACTAGAAGTAGCAAATAATAATAATAATGAAACAATAAGAAAATAACAACTTCATATCAGCGAGTAATTTTTTTAATTAGTTTTTACTTACTTTCCTGAGCTCTATAAACAGTCAGTAGAATAAAATTCATCATTACCTCAGTTTTTTTTTTACACAAAATAGAATTTTCTTAATGGATGTATGATACAAGAAGTGAAGACATAACTATATTTTTTGTGTGTGAGGAAGGTTGGCCCTGAGCTAACATATGTTGCCAATCTTTATCTTTTTGCTTGAGGAAGACTGTCACTGAGCTAACATCTGCGCCAATCTTCCTCTGTTTTATGTAGGACGCTGCCGCAGCGTGGCCGGATGAGCAGTGCCAGGTCGGTGCCCAGAATCCAAACCTGTGAACCCCGGGCCGCCGAGGCAGAGCATGTAAACTTAACCACTATGCCACCGGGCTGGCCCCAAAACTGTATTTTTTAAAGCACAGCTAATCATCATTATAAATAAGAGTTTTCAAAAGTCAGAGAAAAGAATAATTAAATTATAATTAAAATAGTTTCTTCAATTTCCCTTTCTCATGCAAACTTCTCCTCTACTTGCAATGTAGCGTCTGATTTGATTTGAGGCACTGTAACATTAACTGCTTACGGTATCAGTGCCCAGTAAACAAGGCACGCCACACTCATTCAAGGGGAATGCTTTCCAGGATGTAACAGAAACAGGAGCTTTTCCACACACTTCTTACTAGCTGCGTTAAAAAGTAACTATTTTATGTAAGAAACAGTTATCCATATAGCACATGATTCTTTTAACTAGAAAAATATAATTTTTGGCATATCAAATGTATGTGCGTTATTTTCCTATTCCATTATTTTTATATTCTAAAGGCATCGTTTGTTTGGATAAATATAGTAGCTCTTTAAACCACTAGCCTTTCATAAAAATTAGAGAAAATAAACTATCTCTTTTTAAAAAGGCAATATATCTTTTGTACTTAAGAATATAGAAGAGTGTCTTTTAAATGTGTTTGAAACTTTTCCCCTTTATATATAACACCACGACAGTGTGGCTGCTTCGTGCATACTAGGAAAAAAATCAGTGAGCTACTTGCTAGCTTATAACCATGTAAGAATACATATAACAAGTAATTAAATGCTTATTTTTAATGATGAAACTCTTCTTTTAGAATACTTGGGCAGACCACACAGTCAAGACAGAACTCCAACTACAGCCTTCTTTCTCTACAATGTTCAAGACTCGGGAAGAAACTGTAAAATTAATTCAGTAATCCAGGATTCTTGAAAATGTACAAATTTTGGCATCCCATAGAAAAGTTCTAGGAAATTTAACAGGCTGTTTTAAGTTTGTGACAATTTCTTTGTTGCAATTCAGATAATAAAATACTTAAGGTCAGCTGGCGGTGCAACAGTGAATTTAATTTGTCTTCTTTCCCTTACCCCCCACCTTCACCTCCCAAAACCTCTTTCCCTGAAAAGTAATTTTTTTCCTCTCAGTAAGCAGTTGAAAATAATTTACATGATTAAGTTGATCAGAATCTGAGTGGGCTGCTTGCTAAATGAAAGAATAGTACTATTTTTCCACGAGAAACCAGTAGGCGGTGCTAACTCTAGGAGACCACATGCGAAGACTTAAACCAAAAAACTCAGACTAGGTGACCAGTTTAAAGAGTTGCAAATTCCTAATATGACTCATGGAGGAGAAAACTTCAAAAGTCTGAATGTAGTAGATTGAAATTTAACATAAGCATATAAGATAGTGAACAAGGAACACCAACTAAATGAAAACCTAAGATGACTAAAGGTTCTTAGCATGATCCTTATTTACAGAATTCAAAGCACAACTGCATGTCTGTTCCCACGTTAAAATCCTATGAACACCGTCGTCTGCCTCCTTATGGTTTCAGTCTCATTTAGAAACATCATAGAGTTCAGCTCCCCCTTTACCCCATCTTAAGACACAGCTACTCCTCCCTCCCCACCCCCTTAGGGCAGCAACTGGTCCTCTGAAAATTCTGGTTTGATTTCTCAAGTTTTTTCTTTCTCACTCACTCTGTCTCTCTCTTTTAAAAGACCTAAATGCCTTACAGTGCATACGACCTGCAAAGAAACATACATGCATCATCTTGCATTTTAAATAAATGAGCATTTCTACTTATATATATTATGATAAAAAACAGAATGTCGCAAGTGGCTTTT
The DNA here is from genome assembly GCF_037783145.1 of Equus przewalskii. Taxonomy (NCBI): domain Eukaryota; kingdom Metazoa; phylum Chordata; class Mammalia; order Perissodactyla; family Equidae; genus Equus; species Equus przewalskii. Next base: position 4,234,874 of record NC_091838.1, read on the forward strand.
TTAATGTTTTTGGTAGCTGTTTAAACCCATAATGAAAAACTACATTTTAGTAATGTGGTCACTACACACACAAAAAACAAAATTTAAAGCTCAGTCATATTATATTTGTGTCAAATCTTAGAAGTATGCCCCTCAAGATATGAAATCTTCAAGTCCACAGACAGGACATGCTGTCTTCCTTATATATATGCAACAGGACTTTCTTAACAGAGAAAAGCTACCCTGAGAACAAAAAAATTCACACTGCAACTTGCAAAGACCTTTAAAATGAGAAAGTTCACTGTTATTTAAAAAATATATACCTTTCTAGATATTACAATAAATTTTAATCTTCTACAGATAATCATTTGCACTCCCAATTCTTTCACCACAAAAAGTAAAGAAATACAGGCACAAAACTTTTCATTCCACAAACTGAGGTTACAGAGTTAGAGAAATATTTGCCTGAAAAGGCCACACTGTATATTATTAACCTATTGGTCATGGGCCCTTCTGTATGCTGGAATTAGTTTTCATATCTGTAGATAACCTAGAAGAAAACTTAATCAGAGAGGTAAAAAGTTATTTCATTTGCTTTATATCTATTTTAACAGAATCCAAATTATATACATACATATGACAAAATCAAGGCTGAACTCTTCATTTAAGGAAAAAAAGAAAGAATATCAAAGCTTCAAAATCAAATCATTTAAATAATAGTCACCCTCCAGATTTTAAGGTTTAAAGCATGACATGAAATTTATTGGGACAGCAAGTTTTCCAGCAGATTCTGTCACTGTGTTAAGCACAGAAAAGGCTTTTTATTACCAACTGGTACAGCTCCAAAAAGTAATGCTAGATTATACTGGAAATATGCAACAGGACAATGACAAAATTCCACAGAAGACCTTCAACACTGAGAACTGTAACGCTACCACCACAGCGAAATCAATCACCACCATCACCAAGCCTACCTCGTCCTGTGCCCCGTTCTGGGGAAAATCTACGGAACTACCATCAGGTGGTTAAAACGAGGGAAAACGCTGTCTCTTTAAAACTCAGATAAAAGCCCATTTTGTATCTTAGGGGTGTAGTCTCAACGCAAACTAACAGTTTCGTCCTCAATATTAAACCCAACTGACCGTCTTAGGAAGTAACCATTTCCCCATGTCCTGGCAGATGCCAGCCAGCGCTTTAAAATCAAAGCAACACAACACAGAAGGAAAAGATCCAAAGGCAGCACCATTAAGAAAGCAAAATCCTTCGCAACAAGCCAAGCGGGCCGGGAAAGACCTACTGCGTTGTTTACTCCTGGCCAAGAGGAGGAGCAGGAGTTGAGCGCGCGGGAGCTGTTGCCATCCTCGGGGATCTGGAAAGGTCTCGAGCTCCCGGCCGCGTGGCCAGCAGCCAGCCCCTCCGGAGGATGCTGCCCCGTCTCCCGCCCGCCGGCCGGCCGCCTCCTCGGCCCTCGCCCCTCCTGCTCTGCAAGTGGCCCTCGGAGAACTTACAGGGCCCGCCGGCGGCCGCCGAGCCGACCTGGGCGCAGCGAGGGAGGGACGGCGTCGTGCGCGCATCCAAACACGACCCCGAGGCCGGGACACACTCGGGCTTCCCTAGCTCCCGGCACGGCTTCCCCACCGCGGGCTCGGACCCTGCCCGGAGGCGCGCGCGCGCACACACACACACACGCGCGCACACACATACACACAGATTTCTCTGCCAGGACCAGTGTTGCCATTGCAAACCCGGGAAACGCCTCCAAGGGGACCATGTACCTGCTCTCTGCGAGCTGCTCAGCTGTGCACTTCATCCTCCGTTGACAAGGAAACCAAACCGCACTTCATTTTTTTTTTTCCAGAAAAACCTTCCACTGCCATCATTTGAAAATTGATTTACAGGGAGAGGAGGGAAGAGGAAGAAGGGATAATATAGATATAGATATCAGGATATCTATCATAAAATTATCTCGGTTTTTTTTTTTAAAAAAAGTCAAATGTGCAAAAGTCATAGTTAATTTAAAGGAGGAAAAAAAGTATTTTGCTTAAAAATCATCCCAGGAACCAGCTGCAAGAAAAGTTTCATGTTATCAACGGGTATCAAAAACAGATGGGAAAAAAACGAATTTGTTCTCACCGGCATCCAAAAAGGGCACCAAAAAAAAATTAGAAAATTCATGTCTTTGCTCAGCGGTTTGTACCAGTATTGCAAAGCCACAAACTTGTAAGCACTGCCGTGAAATCCCACCTCTACAAAAATCTTATAAGAAAAAGAGTATGCCAAAAAAAAAGAGTTAGAAACATGCTTTTTATTTCTACAAAGGGAAAAAAGAGGCACCATACTTCACATCGCTTTTTCCATAAAACCAGTTGCATATTCCGCTGGACTCAGGAGTCGCTCCCGGCGGGCACGGCCGCCGCGGACTCCCGGACACAGCGCCCGGGCTACAGAACCATCGCATGCTAGAAAAACTTGGATTCCGGAAAAGGCTCCAAACCATGCTCCTCCAGCTTTCCCAAATAGAAACAATAATCAAAGAAGTGGAAAAAAATAAAAAGAAGAAAAAAAACAAAAACAAAAAAAAAGGACCAAAAATAAAAAAGAATAGGACAAGAATGCCACTGAGAAGGTACTCACCGAGCGGGAGTAAAATGTTGGAATAAAAATGAGATTTAGGATAAAATACAGTATGGCGGTGCAAGAAGGAAGGGAGCGCGGTTTTTCTCTCCGGCTCTGCCTCGGGCACTGACACGTGACTCGCAGCCCGGCGGACTCGCAGGCGGCGGGGACGGACCGACGCGGCGAGGGGAGCCCACGGAGCCCCGCTCCGGCTGGCGAGGCGGCGGCGGGAGCCCGGCACCGGCGGCCCGCAGCTCGCGGCGACGCTGCCTCCGCTGTGAGCCGCGCGAGCAGGTGCCGCTCACGCTGGGGCTGAGCACACGCACACGCACACGCAAGACGGGCAGGGCGCCGGCGGAGGGGGCGCCGCGCGGGGCCGGGCCGGGCGCGCTGCCGCCGCCGCCGCTCCCCCTGCTGCGCTGCTGCCGCCAGCGGCACCGCCTCCGAGGGGAGGGCGCGCGGGTCCCGGGCCGCGCGGGGGATGCTGATCTGGCGCCTGGGAGGAGGTCGGCAACTTGCTGCTCACCTGCAAGTTGTTGCTGCTGCTCGCCACTCGCTAGGTAGTCATCTGCTTTCGCCCTCCGGGGAGTTACCTGGGGAGAGAGCCCATCCCTTTCTCTCCCGAAGTTTCACTATGAAAGCCCGATTTAACTCATCCATTTTCTTTTTTTCCCCTGATTCCCCAGTTCTCATCCCTCCCTCCCTTCCTCCCCTCTTCCCTCCCCTTACACCTGCGCTTCCCCCTGGCGGTTCCCGGGGAGCCTGGCTCTGCGCGATCCTGGGGGCGTTGTCACGGGCAAAGCCACCGTCAATCTTTATTGCCATCAGAACGCGCAGCAGCTCTTTCGCCGTCATTAGGGAGGAATGTTTGCCGTTTGAAAGACGAAACGGCCCTCCTTTCGGAAACCCCGTCCCGGCTTGCTTTCTGCGGGTTGCAGAGCCATGGGTGGGGGCGTGGGGGGCGTTAATGTATTCGTTCGTGGGCCAGGCATTGTTTGTTGTGTCTGCGTGTGCGCGTGTGCTTCCAAGCCCGTCTGGAAGGCTCCGCGGGTCCGTGCTCCATGGCTGGAGAGGCGCCTGCCTGACTCTCGCTCAAGTTGTGGGCTGGGGCTGGAAGTCAAAGGAGAGGCGCCAGGGAAACAAGTGAGTCCATTGTGTAAGTGCTTTCGGAGAGGGAGAGAGCACTTGACGGTCGAGAGGGGGAGACGTGCACCAGGAGTGAGGCGGCGGCGCAGCCCACGGGAGCCCAGGTGGCTGCGCCGGGAACTGGGAAGGTGAGGGTGAGAGAGGCATTCCTCCGCCTCGCGTCTGGTTTAGGATGCCTGGCGCCTGAACAAAGATTCCATCAGCCAATCGCTGGATGCGCTGAGATTCTTCTCTTGCTGCCTGATCAAGAATCAGCTTTTTGGGCGCTGGAACACATCTGTATCTCTTCAGTTTTGCGCAATACTAACGTCAAGACCGTTTCCCTGTGCTGCTTTGAATCTGGGTTGTGTGCAATTAGTTGGCGTCTCTATGTTTGAGCATGAGCAATTAACACAGGGCTGCAGTTCACAGATTGCTGCCTCTGATCTTTATCTCAATACTTCCGATGTTGACGTTTAAGATAAAATGCCTCCATCAGAGATGGTCTAACCTGGACAATTCTGAAAATGAAATACACATCCATTGCAGAGAGCTTCGATAGCAAATACGTTTCTCAAACATTATGTTCAGAATTCATTGACCAAATAAAGTATTAATCCACAACTTAAATAAAAGAGATTTAAAGTAACCATTAAAATATCATTAAATATTTATTTTGGTGAGTTGCCAGCTCTACGCCCACTGAGTGAGGATTGATTAGAAATACTGCCTGGGAAAAATGAATGCGTCAAAGTGGATTTGGTAACTTCGAAGCCTTGTTGAGTTCTGTTCAGAAATCACCCGGGTTTAAGCCGGATAATACAGATCAAATGTTGTGCTTTTCACGGTAAAACACTTTGGGCTTCACTTTTTTTTCTTTCACACGTGTAGTCTTTTCTTCTCTAAGTCACGAATTAATCTTGTTTACCATTTAAACATTAGTTTGCTAAATTTTTCAAATTTTTCCTTCCATGTCAAAAAATATCTGATTTTAATTATTTTATAAGAATATACTATTTTAATGCATATTTTTTCCATCGCTTATATCACAGCAGTACTCAAATGTAGGAAACTTCACTTTAAAAACAAGTTTTGAACCTTGCAACCAAGCTGGGCAAGGCTTGCATTTTAAAGATTTATTCAAGAAGAACTTTGAAAAACAAGCTGTTTAGAATTACACTGCAGTAATGGCCGTCAGCCAATCACTGTGATTGTCAGGCTTTTATTATTCAATAAAATGACTCCCCTTTACGTTAAATGCAGCTCTGCTGAAGAAAAAGCAAGACATCAATATCCTCTCTGCTCTTTTTCCATTTACTTACATAATTACAGTGTGAGGCTCAAAATATTCCATTTATTTTATTTCCAGTGTGCCATTCTCATCTTTTAGGTTGCATCACCGCATTAAAACCGAGTGAACAAAGTTAGGAAAAGGGAACGAGTATTTACTGAGCATAACCTCTCATTTAATTCTTGCAACTGCTCTGTGACATTGATATTATTGTACTCATTTTACAGGTTAGGAAAATAAAGTCGGAGAATTTAAGCAATTTGCCCACGATTGCATCGTGAGTACATATTAGAGGTGGGATTGTACCAAAATTTTTTCTGGTCTTACAGCTAGAATAAAATATTTCCAAAAAAATACATGAAAGATAGTAAATATTCTCAAGTACTGTTACTGATGCCAATTAACAAATGCATAATATTCTAAATAAAGTAAATAGATCTAAAATAAATTTGTGGGAATTGGCTTGGCTATATATTCACCACAAATAACAGTGGGAGAACATATATTTTCATTCACTTTTTTGAGTCCATAAAACATAAGGAGAAGGAAATAAACCTTCAAAAGCAGAGATGAAGGGGTTAATTTTTTCTTTAGCAAAAATCTGTGCAAAAGATGTGGTCATGTACTTCCTGGTCATGTCCTCAAGAGTTAACTCTAGAAACTTTTTCAAGCAAAGTTATGACTGTGAACTACTCCTTTGGGTGTGCATTCTAAAGTAAGCCATAGAGGATTCATAATTGAAAAGTATACTAAATTTAAGATAAGACAAATAAATAATGATGATTGAGGAAAAATCTATTTTGAAATGTAGGCTGCATAATCTCAGTGTTTTTCCGTTAGAAAATATTGAAGATGCATGAATTATATGTGCACATGTATGCTTTTTACCTATGCATATACATTTAGTTATAAATTCTGTGTTACAAATCGTGGTTCAGATATACCATTTTATATTTAATGCCCTCAAATAATTTCCTCTTGTTTTGCTTGATAATTTTTTTCACAACTTAGTGATTTTTATTTTTGATTAATTTTCATTTTTGTTTTCATTATGTGTCCTATCCTGCATGTGAACATACTTTGCTTATGCTTCTCTTTCAAGTTTGGGTGGTTTTCTTTACTTTTTCCAATATTTCTATTTGGAGGAATTGTAAATACCAAAACTCATCAAATAATTTGTACAAATTATCAAAGAGTTTAGAAGGTATGAAAATAAGTAGTAATAATATAATATAGCATGAGTAAAATAAAGAAGAAAGAACTATCAAAATTTCTGTGTAATGTAATTTTTAATATTTCTTATTTCACTCCACATAATTTGTTTTATGGAAACTCAAAATTCATATATGTAGAATAAAATATGTATCAAAATTTCTTATGACTTATTTACACTCATTTTTTCATATAAAATATGCATGTTGCTAAGTAAGGAAATTTGAAACAAATTAATGTGCCTACTAGTATTCTTAGTTGAATGTGTTTATTTTGCATTAAATAGATTGAGTGTAGTTCTATAATAAAGTGACCTCCGGTGGAAGTGACAGACAGTGTACACAAGAAAGCCCTGATGAGTTTCCTGATAAATACACTGTAGGCACAGAGAAGGAAAAGAGCAGCACATGACATGTTCAGTGTTCTGCACCATTTGTTACTATTCATTGATTACTGATCTGACAATCATCCACTCTAACGAGACTATAAAATATGTCAGTTTATAAATTTAGAAGCTGCAAATTTATCCAAGCTATCTCTTTAGATTTGAAGAGTTAAAGGTGAAAATGTGGCAATCTTAGAGCCAGAAATAGGCCTCTGAAAAGGTACTAAAGGTTAAAAATATTAAGTTAATTTCAAAACACTTTATTTTGTATTAATATCAGCATATGAGAAGTCTGAAGGGAACAAAACAGGAGATTTATACAAAACAAAACAAAAAAGCAAATGAGAAGCATCATAAAGGAAAAATGTGTACCATTGAATAACTACTTGGTATGTTTTAGGTGCTTGGAATATGTGCTGTCATAAAGTCCTCATAATCAGAAACAGGTTCTAAAGGGCTCTGCCCAGGGACGCAGGACTACGTGAAACGTAGAACAACGAAGGGCTTTCCTATCTCATGACACAGCTGACAACATGCGAAAGGAAAGGTAACATCAATGACCAAGTGCTGTCATTACAGCCAAGAAATTGGGAAAATGATAGTGGGTGGAAGGGTGGAGGGAAAAGGAATAGCACAGAGGAGAGGGAGGGGTGGGGAGCGGGATGCACAGAAAGAAAGGAAAGGAAATCAAGACAGAAAGGAAAGAAGGAGGGAGGAAGGGAAATTGTCAGACCAAGAGCATTGAGTAGGGGGCCAGGAAAATCTCCCCAAAATACGTGGGAAATGTAAAAGTGACAACACTGTACAGATTCGGGTCATACAGATGAGTCTTAAAAGACACGTGACAAAAAGTAAGTTAGAAAAATATTGCAGACTTTACAATGTGTTTCTTTAGTGAAACTGAATGTTACCTGAAAACCAGGAAACAATCTCGCTGAGGTTAGCAAAACGCTATACCAGAGGAAGTAACATTTTTAAAAAGGGAGAGAGAGAAAACCAGAAAGAACTATCTTCATTTGTGTTTAAAAATCAAGAGACTTATTTATCCTAATGATCCAGAGTGGTAATAGATGTCAATGTGGTTTCACTGGAAAATTAATTTTGCCTACGGAGAAGAATCTTGAAGATGTATTTTATTGTCTACCCACGAGATCCTAGGCTCAGAGGTATGGAGTAGCTCCTTTAGGTCCAAAGATATAGTTGTGGAGTTATAGTTATGATTCTTCTGTTGATTTTTTTCTTTTTGTTTACTTGTTTTAATTTTAGAAACCTGGGGTTTAGAGATGATATGCATTTTATCAATATCAATTTATCAATTAATATATCAATATTAACTCTGAAATGTTTTCTTTGAGGTAAAGGTTATTCATTTGTTGTCTGCTTAAATATTATCGCGTTCAAGAGATGAATGCATGAGATTAGTTTGTTATTATCTGGTCTCGGGCTCCTGTCAAGAGGCACTTCTGATTTCCATGAAATTTAGTCATTTATTTATTTCCACTAATAGGAAACTTACCTTTTTGAAAACAAAATTTCTTTTTCTAGGAATGAAATTAAGAGTTTTCAAAAGCCAGATAAGTGTAGTAGAATAATCGTACGGTGACAAATCTTGTGACAATGTGTTCTGCAAGCGTCTTACCATGGAGTTGAACCCTTAAATCATTGATCTTCGCTCATGTACATCTTTTGTACCAGCAAATGTATGAATAGACATTTGGTTAAAAATGAGACTAGGAAATCTAACATGTGGCATGTCTAAATCTGTATTTTCCAGATTCCTTTTTTGGTCTCATTGAAACAATAGAAAGATTACGTCTATATAACTGTTCTATTTTGCACTCTTAGTTTCCTTTGGTATTCTCTACTCTCTTTTTTTCTCCTTCCCTCAGAACTCAGACCTCTTATATCTTCCTGGATACATATTAAGGGTACATATGTAGGGCAAGGGTAAGACATGTTAATACTTAATCACTTGACTTTTACTTTTATTTAATTAATAGAAATCTTTTGTATGTGTGAGTAGATATTTAATAGAAAATGATATTAGGAAATACTCAATTATTTATGTGATATGTGTGTGTCTGTATTCCCCAGATTCCTCTTTTTCCCTCTGGATGTCTCCCTCCCTAGTGTAGAGAGGGGTCAAACTTGTTAAGATCTGAAAAGATCACGGCCCTTGGCTCTTTGGCTTCAGGGCAGTAAATTATTTGTTATTTTATTCATCTAAAGCTCCAGAGAAAACAAGAGCAAAGATCAAACACAGGCTTTCCAAATAAAAGTATAATGAACTCCTAGTCGGCCACTGGGCAAAAGATGAATATTTCAAACTACAAACTTATAAATACACAGACATCCCAGTTAAGCTTCACATACGGAAAGGCAGCACAGCACTCATTACCAGTAGTCACATGTCCGTGCCAGTTTCAGATGCATTTATCTTCACAAATTACATAAAATCAAATGTAGGACTTTCCTCTATTGTCACATGACTATAAAAAGATTTCATTAAAATTTGTTATGCATCATTTTTTGTTTATTTTTAAGAAAAATTGGTAATTCATTAAAAAAATTTAAACAGCCTGGATTATTGAGATAGCAAAAATGTGTAAGTCCCAGACAAAATTTAATTGTTAAACTTGATAGTTGCATTTCTTACCAAAAAAGGGAATCTGAAATTTTTTGTCATTTGTACAACAGAAGATATATCACGTTTTAAGGCTTATAAGAAGAAATCAACAGTTTTCAAACATTTACTGGAGGCACAATTAATTTAAAACACTATCACCAAAATATTATAGTACACTAAATGAAAGTTTACAAAGAGAAAACAAGGATAGCATACTAAAATTTAAGTGTCTGATTCAAGAATACACTACTTTTTTGCATGGAAGAGGGATTTTGTAGATAAAATTTTGTCAAAAAGTAATGCATCTCTTCATTTTCTTTCAGCAACCTACTGGGAAGAGACAGCGGCTCTGTTGCTGGATGAAATGTTCCTGGAGTTGAGTATAGGTACCAATAAAGCTAGAATCTCTTCTACTCAGGATAAGGAACTTTATATGAATCCTGAGACATAATACATCATAATTTTATGCTGATTTAAGTGTTGTTTATAATGTATTTTTTCTCATCATCAACAACAAAAATTCTGTGGATATAACAATGAATTGACAAGTATTACACTCAACTAGATAAACAGGTTGGGTATGTAGACAGACTAATAAAACTTACACAGTTTGCTCATTCAAAACCTCTAAGTTGTGTACAATTTAAATAATGGAGGCTGGCCCGTGGCCGAGTGAGTGGTTAAGTTCGCGCACTCTGCTGTGGCAGCCTAGGGTTGCGCCTGTTCGGATCCTGGGCGCGGACATGGCACTGCTCATTAGGCCATGCTGAGGCGGCATCCCACATGTTACAACTAGAAGGACCCACAACTAAAATATACAACTATGTACTGGGGGGATCTGGGGAGTAAAAGCAGGGAAAAAAAAAGATTAAATAATGTTTATAAAGACATTCGTTTGTTATTATGAAGTAAATTTATTCTGTATTAGAGAAATGCTATTTTGGTACTCTAAAATATGTGGATATTTGCAAATTATCCAACAGTATTAGAATTACCTTTTAACCTATTCAGGCAAGGTTGGAGGATGCATGCACAATAGGCAAAAACTGATGAAATAATCTCGTCAATGAAACTTTGTTAATGTGACTGAAAATGTACTCAAAGGACCCTGTGTTTCAGTCTGCTTCTCCGGGAGACATTGATGATATAGCTCATACAAGGCATTCAAAAATTCAGAATTGGATTCTTTTACTCAAATCTCAAATTTAACTAAAATGGAATCAATGCACATCATAGTAAAGATTCTCAATATTTTAAGTTCAGACTAAAACATAAACTAAACCTTTGCTTATTGATCCTATTTCATCCTTTTTAGTTTTTTAAACATGATTTTAAGAAAGTTGGTTTTTTTTTAACATAAAATTTCTTTCAAAGTTGCAAAGACATTAATATACCAGGCATTTGGCATGAGTTAGTTTCCTTAACAAGGGATTAATTTTCCCTCTGAAGTGTTATTCTCATTGACTGATCAAGGAAACAGACAAGTTCAGCAGGAAGGATTAAGTTTATTCTAATGCTGACATCTCAAAGGAGTTTATTTCTCATATCTTTGTAGTGATTCTTTTGTAATAAATAATAAGTACAGAATAATTTTCAAATAAATATTTCATATTTTCTTTCTATAAAAATTAAGGACCTAATATTAAATCTCAACTCAGTGAAAGCGTTTCTGCAGGATTCTGGTTTTTTCCTAAGCTGTAACTACGTAGGTTTAGGTTTTTGAGAGCCTGGAGTAATGGACAGTTTGTGTGTGCCCTACACATTCTTAAATATCGGATTTTCAAGCAAGGTTTTCCAACATACTGGCTCACAGTCCAGTCATGGTTGAACTCTTTGACAAGTGCCTGAAGTGCTGGCACAGGGTGTTGCTGAATAGATACCCGTATGCATTAGACTCCAGTGTTCATGCAGTAAGAACAACACTCTGTGAAAGTTCACGGCCTGACATATATATTTCACTCCGATGGAGAGCCAGGCTACTACTCCAAAATGGCGTGATGCACGCTGGGTACTAGTAGATAGGTACAGTCTTTTTGCTTTGAAAAAGCATTGGGCAATTTGGCTATGCATTCTATGAAGATGTAGAATCCTGCCAAGGGGAAAAGATGAAAAAAGAGCAACAAGGGCCTGAACGTTTTTAAAGATAATTATTTCAATAAGCAGTCCAAACAAAGAGCAGCTCTGATTTTTGAATAGAACTGCGTCCTTAAGGATCTGGCAGGATGTGGAGCTTAAAAGCATTCCCAGAAGTATCCACATCCGTGTGCCCATCAAATGAGACTACTTACGACTGTCATTTAACAATGCAAGATGCCTGTCCCAAATAGCAATTCAACAATATTACGAAACTTTCATTTCTGGGAATAATTACCCAGGGCTGGATGGCTTTTACAGATGCTGCTAATTTGTGCCCTTCTGAAATGCCAGAGAGCAAACATTTTCAGAGGCATGGGAACCATCGTTTATTCATTTATTCTTTTGTTTTGCTGCTCCATGTGTTTCTTTCACTCGTGGAAGTGAGCTTGATTTCAGACGTGCAATGCTCTCCACACTGTGCTTGATGCTGGGAAGAAAAAGATAGAGGAAGCAAGCTGCTGCTCCCAGCGCCTGCCCCTGGATGAAGGATCTCCAATCGCAGCTGTATGGCCTTTTAGGAATCCTGCCTGTGCTTCTCTCTCTCCTTTTTGTCCATTTTCCGCATCAGGAATCTGCTTTTCCCATTCAACTTAAGTCCTTTATACCTGCACTGCTCCATTCTCTCTCAGCATATGATCTTTTTTCTTACATTATGGTTACAGCCCAGTTGGACCTTTTAGGATAATTTGGAGTTTTAAAAAGTAGGAGGAAGTAGCAAGATGGCAGGGGAGGGCTGGAGAGGGAGGAGGGAACAGAGAGTGAGGGAAGAAGATGCCTGTGAAAGATCCAAGGGAAAATGTCCATTGTGTTCTTAGAAATATTTGTTTGGAACTCAGGAGAGTAATCTAAACTAGAGCTAATAAACATGGATAAAATCATTTAATGTTATAAAACCACATGGCACAGATATCATTAGTATCCTCATTTCACAGATGAGGAAGGTGATGTGCAAATGAGTGATGTGATTTGCCCAGGGTTACACACCATTCTGCCAAACCAGAATTCACACTCAGGCAGTGTTGCTTCAAGCTCTTAAGCTCCCAAACAGCACCACCATTTCAGAAGACTGCAAAGGAGCTGTCAGAACGCAAGGGAAACCAGGAGAGTTTCAAGAAGCAGGAATGGTCAAGAGAGGGGTATGTCACCAAGGGTTCGAGACAGAGAGGTGATTTTGTACTGAAGCAGCTGATACAGAAGAAAAGCATTAGAAAGATTCTAAAAATATCTCATTTGTGAGGACACTGTAAACTGAATACCATGGCCGTGGAGGACTTTGTTACTGCTATTGGTGCTTGAGGGAGAAACCTCACCAGTGTTGTCGGATGAGGTCATCAAGAGGTCGTGACCAAGGCTGACCTACGAGCTGCATCCGGGCAATCAGAGGCTCCTGACCTCTTCCCCTGTCTTTGAAATGTACATGTTGCCCACTGTTCCCGCAGTGGGGGCCGTTTCGAGGACACAGCTTGAGAGTGTTATTGATGTGTTCTTGATGTGTTATTCAGACCATCTGTTCAGTATACTTGACTGAACCCCACTAAGGCCTCTATATAAACGTTTAAGATTCTGGAGGGTGGGTGCAGAGATCTTCTCATCTTGTGGTCGCCCAAGGCAAGCCTCCTACGTAAGTTCCCTTGCTTATGAAACCTACCATATAACAACCTGGAGTGGTCAGCCTCTTTCTTAGGTCTCTCCTTTCCCTCCTGTGGGGGCCAGTTTTGAATTTCACCTGGGAAACTCTTGAGGTTTTGAACCAATGAGTGTAGTGACAATAGAATTAGAGAGATATTAGGGGAGAATTAAAATTACTTTGCAACCAGATTTTGGAGGATTGGGAAGAAAAGAGAGAAGATAAGTTGATGCCACCTATTTCCTGAGAAAACAGGGGTATCACTGTTTAAAAAAAAAAGGCAGGGGGATAAGTTATTGTTGGAACTTCTGTTGGAAAAAGTCATTAAGTTAGTTTGGGGACATATTATGCTAGAAGTGACAGCCAGATAGATAAATGGAATTACCTAGTAGGTAATAAGAAAAACGTGCTTTTTATAACCTAAATTTCCCAGCTGTCGCTTCTGAGTCCTGAAAGTAATTGGCATGGATTTGGCGAGTTGAAGCTCTTTGAATGTGTGAGCTCTCCAAAGGAAAGACCTGGAGAGAACACACGGCCTAAAGTTTCAGAAGTCTAGAGTTAAAGGTGGAAGTAAGAGAAGGGAGCAAACGGAAAAAGAGCTGTTAGAAAATGTGAGTAGAGAGCACGAATATGTCAATAATTTTTTTTTCAAATGTAATTAACTGTCAACTCAGTATAAATATGTGATTACCATACTTGTTTGATTATAAGAAGTATATTTTCATGTTAGCATATTTTAATTGGCTTATGCTTCACAACAGATCTATATACTTAATATAGAAGTTTTTCCACTCTTGAGAAGCTTTTATTTAAAAAAGTCACATCTTTTATTTGATAGTGTCTTAGAATTTAAAAATGTATTTTACTGGTACTCATAGACTCTCCTTTATGATTTGCTGTGAAGGAGCGAGACTGTTATCCCTCATGTTAACTCAGTTTATGTAAAGAGTGGGAGGAGGTAATATATTTAGGAATTTAAGAGGCATTAATAATCTACTCAGACCTCCAATAGTGCTGTATGAGTACAAATGCTGTGGGTCAGAGGAATAAGCTTGTTTTTTTAATGCCCCAATTTCTTGCTATGCAAATATCTAGGAGCATTAAAAAGATGACATGCAGATATCTGCTACATATACTGTTAATACTGCCTGTATTTATAGTTTGGACAAGTGATGGGGAATAGTAATTATAATGAAACAGTTTTAAACAGGTTCAGGAGAATTAGCCATAAGGAAGATAGTGCTGAGATGCTCATGAAAGCTATGGAGTCGTCCCTTGTGATGTGCTTTGTCAGGCAGAACTAATTATCTATGGATGATAAGAGAAAATATGGTGAAAAACAGCCGCCATTTCCCAGAGCGGGAGTATCCATTTAAAACCCAACAACTCCCTGAACCATGAGATAATTGAAACAGCACCAAAGCTGGCATGAATAACAAGGCCTGTGCCGTCTTTCTTGGAAAGTGAGGGGCAGGCAGTGAAAATAACTTCAAACGCATCTCAGGAAAACTGAATTTTATTTCCACTGATTAACATTATCCAATTAGAATAAGAAGGGAATTGTTACATGCACCCGAACTACAGTTTTGTAACCAGAAAATTAACTTAGCTTGCTGAAGTTTGCAGGTGGTATAATCTGATATCTCCATGCTTCATACTTTGCAGTTTTAACACGAAAGCAAACTTTAAAGATTTCTTTAGTATGTTTTTGCCTAAATGAAAATTAACATTTAAGGTCTGAATGAATGTTTGTATCATATTAAAAGAGCTATTGCCTAAGAATATTTAAATATTTTAACCAAATATTCAGAATCTCTATCAAAAAGGAAGTTATCTTTGTACCTGGATTGAGTTAATAGCAGCAAAGAATGATTTATAGGTCTGATTGCTGCCAAGTCCCCCTCACACTGTCCTGCTTCAGCATCCCGACTTTCCAGGACTGGGCGTTGTCTAAAGAAGTCCTCCAGGACCCCACGTCTTCTCTGGGTCTTCTCTGCTGTGCTTACACTGCATCCTTCATTATCCTGGTACCAAGATGGCTGCTCCCACTCCGAGCATCGTTTCTGCCTTCCGGTAGGGAGGAAGGAGAGAAAGTCAAAGGCAAAAAGGTAAGGGAAGACAGGAAAGTGACCATGTTTAACTAGCACTTTAAGAAAAGCAAAGTTTTGATAGCAAAGAAGAAGAAGAGAATAACTATTTTTAAGGCAACTCGAAGTGTTTTCCAAATATACAAATCTATCATCTGATACTCAGAGAAGTAAGAGAAGAGGAATTCTGTGTCTTTTAGAATTTTTAAGTAGATTCCTGGTGTATAGCACAGGAACTGCAACAATGGCACTTAATATTTGTTTATTCAACAAAGAAATAGTCTGACTGTTGTAGAAAATTTGGGGGAAGGAGTTCTAAAATTTCAGCAAAATAGCTAAAAGCATTTTTTTAGTCAAAAGTGAATTAAGAAATGACTAAAAGTGATTAAAAGTGGATATTTTAACTTTACCAATTTGTTTTCTCTGTGTTATATTAATTTCCCATTACCAAGGATAATCAGAAGTTAATTAAAAATGGAAACTGGTAAACTAGATTATTTACAAATATGAAAAATAATAGAGAATTTCTATTATGATTATTAGAAAAATTTATTTTTATTTATTTATTTATTTATTTTGAGGAAGATTAGCTCTGAGCTAACTGCTGCCAATCCTCCTCTTTTTGCTGAGGAAGACTGGCCCTGAGCTAACATCCGTGCCCATCTTCCTCTACTTTATATGTGGGATGCCTACCACAGCGTGGCTTGCCAAGCAGCACCATGTCCGCACCCCAGATCTGAACCAGGAAACCCTGGGCCACGGAATCGGGCATGTGCACACTTAACTGCTGCACCATGGGGCAGGCCCCTGATTATTAGAAAAATTTAAGATTTTTTTCTGTAAATTAAAAAGAATCATGAGATATGAGTAAGTTTTTTTGTGTGTTTTGTTTTAAATGCTGATTTCTGTTTCTCCCTGAATTCCTAAAAAGGGATGGAAGTTATGATAAACTCCACTGCTATTCATGTATTCCTTTCTTTTTTACTGCCTGTTTCGGCATCTCTTCAAAAAGGCAGCACATTCTCTGAGTTTATAACGATACCGATAGTCAGTTTAAATGCAACCTGCAGGTAGCAATATAAAACCAACTTAAAATCAGTGGGTTTCATGAATCACTTCTTAAAATGGGATTTTTTTTTTAAAGAAGAATGCACATGCTAAGCAAAGATTAACTTATTAGAATATTTGCAAACAGTAATAATACTGACATGTTAGGAAGGAAAGTTGTTAGAGTGTAAAATTATTGATGCAGACTGACGTTGTAATTAGAATATAACTGTTCACATAATTCTCTGAAACAAGTAAATCTGCTCTTCTCAGATGGGATGCTCATTTATCAAAGGAGAAAAATGTTTCCACCCCCTGTCAGCAGAAACTAATTGTCAACATATTTAAGGTAAAATATATGGATATGTAAGTATAATTATAAACTTGCCTGCATTAGGAGGAAATAATAAAACTGCCTATACAAAACCTATCATTTTACTCATTGAAAATAGGGGTTCCGTAATTCAACTGTCATACCTTACAATGTCTGTGTAAACATTTTAAACAAAATGTCTATATTTATTTTAATAGATTAATATTCACAATTTTTGATGTTTTCTATAGCATTTGCATTATGATGCTGAAAATGAGGTATAAAAATGTTCATAAATCAAGGGTATTAATTCTACTGACACCATAAAACACTCAATGCTCAAATTGAACCCATAAGGACATCAGAAAACAGTGATTATGCAAAAGCACTTTTTATGCCCCACCTAAATGAGAGCTACTGTAAAGCTGTAACTGTGTTTTTTTCTTTTAGATATTTATAATGCACAGCAGCCAAAACTAATTTTATACATGTGCACACACACGTAATTTTAGGATGAAGAAATCCTAGCGTCAAAAGGAACACTTTGGCCCCAGATAGACATTTTAGGACCCAAGTCAATTTCTTATATGAAAGGAAAGCTCCCTAACTGATGTGAACTGAAAAATGATACCAGTCAAACAGTTGCCCAAAACAGGAAAATAACGGAAAGGGGTTAGTGTCTGTGTGGTTAGGAAAGAGTCAAAAGTACAGAAAGAAAATTCCTGCCTGAGGGGAAGAAAAGTGACTAAAATAAGATTTTTAATTTCGTTTTTTTTTTCTTTTTTTTAAGTACTGTAGATCCAGTGTGGTTTTGTAAAAGAATGGGTAACACAATCTTTCAGTGAGACAGGAGTTTGGGGAGTTTTATAGAGAGAAATTATACAATGTAGAGGAATCTCTCCTCCTTTTTAAGCAGCAGGATTCATGGAGACCTGAACTCTAAGGAACTGCTTGGTTGACATGTGGGGATTTGGGAGGTGAAATAAAGTGAAGTCTGGGCTAAGACACCGCAAATGCTTCAGTGTAATAACTGAGGAAAGTGGTCTGGCTTGGGAGTCTGTACTCAAAACTTGTTATTTCCCTGTATCTCGTATCTTGCCTTAAGAAGCTTTACCTTTTAAGCCCCAATATAGACATTTTTAAAGACCCAAAGTCAATTAAAATCATATTCTAATGCTTCCCTCTGATCCTATTAGCAAAGGGCAATTCCTTCTTTTGCAGAAACCATTACACTTACAGTCTGCTGACTTTCACAATATTGTTTTGAAATTCATGAACCACAATTGTAAGTAAATCCCTGTTGCTCTCTGCTTTGGAGTACGCTTCATGGAGTTCCCTATGTAAGATGCAGCTCAGTTACACACCGACAGCTACTGATTGAAGCACCTGCCCTCAGGACTTTTAACTTGGACCTTATCTTTGAAAACAGTGTTTTCTCTGTCCAGTGTGTCTCCTCGGTGTGGCAGGTTTATTGCCATTAGCGTCCACATGGGCCTCTTGTGCTTCCACTTCAGCTACTCTTGGCATTATTGTGATCTCTTTGAGTTGCCACCTGGGCGTCCCAAAGTGAATTCCGTGAACACCACATAGCCTGTACTTTGTCCCGAACCTACTCTTGACATTTGCTAAAAGTCCATTTAGACGTTTTCACACTATGCAAAAGTAGGTACTAAAATATTTTTCATGTGTACCATTCATTTTGGATATCTACTGGGTTGTTCTGCTTGATTTACCTCCTTGCTTAATAACATGGGTTTCTGTGTGTGATGGTGTGTGTGAAAGAGAGAGTCTTATCTTTCTGACTAGGTTCTGAGGTCATTGAGAGCAGATAAGTGCTATACACCCTGAACTGTGTCAAACACAATATTGGTGGATAGAATAAAAAAATAAACATAGTAGGGTAGTTGACAGTAAGCTGAGTGATGGGGTCTGGAACAGAATGTCAGATATTGGAACTAGCCCATGACATTATTTCTGCATTCTTTAAACCTCTGGCACACACACAGACACATATACACACACGTGAGTCATTGAGACACTTGCTAAGGCATAAATCATATGTACCAATGGAAAGCACACTTGTTGCCCATGTGAATGTTCACGTTTAAATAAGATGACATGCGTCATGACTATCAGCATTGGAATTCTGTTAGTCTCGTGCCTTGCACACGTTGGAATAAACGCTTGTTGAATAAATATTTTGGATGAGTCCGTGACCCTTTAGGGACAGATGTAAAGGATCCATCATGTTCAGTTGGCCTGATGTGGTTGGTGAAAGCAAGTCAGAGTCGTAAAGACCTCGGCGGCAGCTCTGTTTTGCTGGTACATAGAGCAGCAGTTCTGGCCTCTTTGATTTTGTATCTGAGAGGGCTATGCAAATGAATGCTGCACTCCCCAGGGGTACCAGCTCGCGAACTGTAAGCACAGCTTTACAGCTCCCCTCGAGGACGTGCTTTACTTCAGAAATGAGCAAAACAGACACTGTTTTATGGATACGTTAGAAAATTTAATTTATCAAACGTGCAAATCATTCACATATTTCAGATCTTTATTAGTAGTAACAAATCGCCTGTAGCTTCAAAAAATGAGTGTGTTACACCAAGCCTTGCTTCCTAGTAATTAAGGACAACCGCATGAAGAAACAACATTGCGTTTTGATCATTAGTGCGATTATAGTGCTTCTTAAAGTGCTATTGTGTAGATTCTGTGATCACACTTCTGTCATGCCTACTTTCCATGCTGATGTTTACTTTCGAAATTCATTTTTCAGTAGACCTTGAGAGACTTTTGTTGCTCCAGCATCTGCCAGAGCGCTAATAAAAACTTGGAGTACTGCTGTGGTCAAGGTGTTTTATTTATACGCTTTTATTCTGTGCCAGGCTTGTGCCAAATGCTGGAACAATAATAATGAATAAATCACAGGCCTGTTTTTTTTTTTTTTACTGTAATTGTATCACAGGTATAGATGATATGTAGAGGAACGATAGAGTCTGAACAGCATTTTCAACAAATCCTTATGATCCCAGGTTAGAGGATGATTTTAAGGAGGCAAAACTGGAGACAGTGAAACTTTTAATAGTATGTGTGAGAGCTAGTAGAGACCGGAACTAAGGAAGGTAAAGCAATAAAAAGGAGGAAGTTCTTTTGATAATATCAAGAGTTCGAATGAACAGGGCTTGATTGTTGAGTAGGAGGCAGAAGGAGAAAGGTAGAAGAGACTTCAGTGACTCTGATGACTAGGGGGTTGCTGGGTGGACGGTGGTGGAATTAATGGAGATGAGGAGAAGAGTAACCGAATTAGTGAGGGAGAGTTGGTGAATTCAGTTTGGGAACGTCTGGCTTGAGGCACCTGTGCAATTCAATCATTTCTGTCCAGCGGAAGTTGGGACTAGCTCAGGGAGAAGGTCGGGGTATAGATTTGGGAGCCAGTAGCATACCGGTGTAGTATAAGGCATGAAAAGAGTTCGGTATGAAAATAGATGGATTCCCTCAAGTAACATGTCGAATGGGAACTGCAGGGATTGTAGATAAAAAAAATACCAACAACTGAGGGACAGGCACAGAATAATTTGAAATAATAGGAGGGATCAGAATCTCTCAGTGCCTGGCGAATGAAGATCGTCAAGATTTCAAAAAAGCACTAGTCCACATAGCACGCAAGATCTTGGTTTCTAACGCCATTCACTGATAAAAGGAACCAGGACTCTTTGGGAAAATAGCTGTTTCTAGGGCTGGAGCAGGGAATATACAAGCGATTCTGGAGCATCTTGCAGTGCTGGAAGGTGAGGAAGTGATCAAAAAAACCTAGAAACTCACAAACAAACAATCCCACAATACATTGATGAGGTTAAGTCAAAGGGACACAGAAGTCAGAGAAAAGAGCTCCCAATGGCCAAAGGTGGAAACAATTGAGCAACACAAGAAAGTAATATTGGATTATAACTCAGAGTATAAAATGAAAACCCACGAGTCCATACTGATTTAAATGACTGAATAAATAAATAAATGAAGATGAATGGACAAATCTCCAGTATAGACAAATTCCCAGTAATTTATGTAGGTACACTGTCCTCAAAGGGGGGGACACAAATCACCATGTTTTTTTTTTTTTTTTTTTTTTTAAAGATTTTATTTTTTCCTTTTTCTCCCCAAAGCCCCCTGGTACATAGTTGTATATTCTTCGTTGTGTGTCTATCTAGTTGTGGCATGTGGGACGCCGCCTCAGCGTGGTTTGATGAGCAGTGCCATGTCCGCGCCCAGGATTCGAACCAACGAAACACTGGGCCGCCTGCAGCGGAGCGCGCGAACTCAACCGCTCGGCCACGGGGCCAGCCCCACAAATCACCATGTTTATGTGCAGGCTGCACGCAGTGGCTTCCTTCTAAACAGTTCTCTATGAAACGGGAGAAAAGGTAGCTTTGCAGTGGAGAAACCTACACACACTACGTAGCCTGGTCATCCAGGTCAACACTCACAGTGATAAGCCATGTTAAGACCATGTATTCTTGTTATGCTGTAATGAGAAGGACACTTTGTCTGTGGTCTTCCTCCCCCAGACCCTTAACTGTAGTTTATTCATGAGAAAAATCTCCACTGGGGTGCAGTCAGTAGTATAACTGACGAATACGCCTCAAAAATATCAAGGTCATCACAACCAAAGAAAGCCTTCAACAAAGAAAGCATAACCAAAAATACATTTAACGCAGTGTGAAGAGTGCAGAACAAGTGCTCGCTCCACAAATGTGACCTTCCCTTCCCCTTTCCTCCTCGCTCTCTTCCTCCCTCCTCTTATTAAAATTTAGCAAATAGAAACCTCTCTTGTGGATATAACATGTGCACATTTGCTTATTAGAAGATTTAAGGCTAAAGCCTTCCAAAACATTTTCTCTTAACTTCATATCTGTGTAACCCTCTCCCAGCACATCCTTATTTGTTCTTCTCACATCTCAACTATCGATTAATTCAGGAGAACTGGGAAATGAGATCTCATCTGTACTAACAAATATGAGATGGTCTCGAATAAAACAACTTCTTATAACTTCCAAGGAGTAGAGATAAATCAAAGTGGTTGAGGATGCTTACAGCCTTAGACCTGTCCCACCCATGAGACTGGGATGTGGCAGAGATTGACTCCTAACCTTATAAAGACTGATCCTTCCTGAATTTCCTGGACAAAGTCTTTTTAGCTGTAATCTCTCCCTTAAGATCACCCTTCCTTTTTAAGAAGTGATTATTTCAGGAGAATAAATACAGGCAGCTGATGTCAGCTATACATCTTCTAAGAGACTTATCTAGAGCAAAGGTCCCGGTATCTGGTGATGTGGCAACCCCAGGAAGTGGGTAGAATGTGACTTGAGCATTCCTTTTCCTGCTTTATTTCCCCTCTTAGTACTTTTGTATATCAGTTGCTTTTTATGGCCATCCATTTAGGTAACCACAGTGCCCTTGTCATTGGATCTGTTTTTCCTCAGCTGGCCCCGTCTACTCACCCCCTTTCCCTGTCAACAGCAAAATTATCTTTGTTCTCATTCCTTCATACTTTTTATTTTGTTATTGTGTTGCTAGTTCTGCCAGGCAGCAAATGTAGTAGGAGAAGTCTATGAGTAGCATTTTAACTAAAAGGGATAATTCTAAAGGTAGGAAGTTGTAGCCACTGGTCATTAGGTAAGAGTGATAATTTTATGTATGTGTCAAAATTTTTCAACTCCAGGTTGGAGTGCAAAAGTGGCTTCTAGGTAGGTTTCTGGGGGGTGCCTATGTGGACCATGTATATGAGGTGCCCATCGTGAAAACTTTACATATATATATATATATATTCTTTTTATTTTATATATATCTTCTCTTGTGTGTGTAGTATGTGTACGTTTGCTTATTTGAAGATTTAAGGCTGAAACCTTCCAGAACATTTTTTCTTAACTTCATATCCATGTAATTATATAGATATGTAAAATATGTAAAGTAGGTAAAAATATATAGAAAATTCCTGCTTGCTAAGCAGAGTTCTTGAATGAATTCAAAATGATTGTTAAAAGCCAAAAGTAATGGGGGCCATCCGCTGTGGCCTAGTGGTTAACTTCAGCGGACTCTGCTTTGGTGGCCCAGGTATGGTTCCCGGGTGTGGACCTACACCACTCTGTTAGTGGCCATGCTGTGCTGGCAGCCCACATACTAAAAAAAAATAGAGGAAGATTGGCAGGGATGTTAGCTCAGGGTGTATCTTCCTCAGGAAAAAAAAAAAAAGCAATGTGATTCAAACCTTAACATGTTTAGAATCACACAGAGAAATACTGAATTTTTTTGTGAGATTTGCTGTAAACAATGTAGACCATTTGAACAATTGTGTTCCCTCCATTTCTAAGGTGTACTCACCTTCCACATATTCTAATTATAAATCTACAAAAATAGGTGTAGCTGCTCGTTATGGACATGATATTGAAGTTGCAGGTAATTTAGTCGATGGAGAATGAGTACTAAGCATGGAGTATACACCACATCCCATTAGAACTTCACAAGTTCAAAGCCGGTCCTAGAAAGCTAGGCCATCCAGCCACAAAATCACTTGTATCAGCTAGTGTGGTAAAGAGTAAGCAGCAGTAACAAAAAGACTGAAACAAAAATACAGTGGCTTAAATAAGATGAAAATTTTCTTCCGTTTCACCTGAGTGTCAGGCACATCTAGGTTGTAGGCATGTCCATCTCACAAGATCGTTGTGAGACGGAGATTCTCTCTCTCAGGTTTGCCCACTCATCACCACTAGTCTTCTGGGTCCACAGTGCATCTCTGACACTTCCGGGTTCCAGCTCAGAAGAAAGGAGAGAGACAGGAACACGTCCAGGGCAAGGAATTTCCTTTTAAGCAAGTGAGGCAGAAATCACACACATCCTCTGTGCTCACATCCCATTGGTGAGAACCCCGTCACCTGGCCACAACGTAAATGCTGAACTTTCATAAGATGAAAACCTGATCTGTGGCCTTCAGCTTAAGGAGCTGAATGCAATGAAAACAACAGTATCTGTCCCATTATGTTTTTTGAAAAATAAAATAAGATTGTCTCTCCTTATGAAGGCAGGTAGTGATCATTCACTAAATATGAAGCTTCTTCCTCTCTAGATGATTTGGTGAGATGTAAGGATCTAGGATTTGTTTGGCAAACCCATGAACTATGCTGTCTGCTGGACACACAAAAACTCAGAGTCCCTATGGATCCAAAGACAACAGTGCTGGTAAATCAGTCAGTATTGGTAAGCAAGGGCTTCACTGAGCAATGCAGTAATTTTCTGCTTTTTAGAAAATTATTCTACCCTGGGTGGGACCTAGCTTTAATCCTTAACTGAAATGGGATATATTATATTGTTTCCACTAATTATTTTGGATTAGACTGAGTAGTTCCCAATTCCCATAGCTCAGGATCCCTATATGGTTAAAAAAAAAAAAAAAAAAAAAAGTCCTAGGAAATGTTGCATTTTCACCTGATGCTTACCTGGCATTTTCCTCTAATGTTACTTAAATGCTCAAAGATGTATCACTCATAGTATTTCAAAGAAATGCTCTGTTTTGTAATTTGGATTTCAGCCTTACTTCCTACATATTTCACAACAGTGCGTTTGTCTCAATGTGACAGATTGCAACAAGCTTGCTGCTAATGAAATAGACAAGTTTTCCATTGTGATTCTGAAAAAGAATTTTTTCAACTTTTTCAACATTTGTTTCATCATTGAGTGATATGGAAGATGCCCACATAGTACCTATTACATAAATCCCTAATGAGATCGTGGTCTGCCCTGAAAGAGATCACATTCTAGATATGCAGTTGTTACTATCTAAACATTTCAGAAGAAAACGTGGCTGGAAGATGTGTTCTATGTTTAGTCTATAAAATTACAATAGTAAGTTTCACATGATCAGAAAATGAATTATTTTCCACATTTCTTTCTGTATTCTCTGGTTAAGATTTGGGGGACCTGAAGCACAGGAATAACTATGAGAAAGTCAGTCAGAAGCCAGTACACCCAACATCATGATGGGTGATCCAGAATCACGAGTAAGGATGCAACCAGCATTACGTGAGCAGGATGAGAGAATTGTAGAGGCAAGAAGGCCTAAACTGCTTCCATATAAACAGGTTCCAAAAAGCCATGGTACTATAAATAATAATAGTGTTGCTACATTTTTCTCATGGTGGGAAATATGAAATAAGCCAGTAACGAGACATTTGACACTAAAAAATGGGAAGAAGTGGTATCTGGACATAAACAGATGCCTGAACACAGGGAAGAATCTTCACGTGCACTGACTGAACAATGAACAAGTCGGTAACCCCTCCTCTCTACCCACTAGTCTAAATATTCCTTGATATGTAGTTATATCTCATAGAACACTTGAGTTTTGTGTTACATTTTTTATTTTTTAATTTTTATTCTTTCTTTATTTTTATTGCAGTAACATTGGTTTATAACATTATATACATTTCGAGTGTAGATCATTTTATTTCAATTCCTGTGCAGATTACATCATGTTCACCACCCGCAGACTAATTACCATCCATCACCACACGCATGTGCTGCTAATCACCCCTTTCACCCTCCTCTCTCCTCCCTTCCCCTCTGGTAACCACCAATCCAATCTCTGTCTCTATGAGATTGTTTGTTGCTGTTTTGTCTTCTACTTATGAGTGAGATCATAGGGTATTTGACTTTCTCCCTCTGACTTATTTCACTCAGCATAATAACCTCAAGGTCCATCCATGTTGTCACAAATGGCCGGATTTCATCATTTCTTATGGCTGAGAACTATATATACCACATCTTCTTTATCCGTTCATCCCTTTATGGGTACCTAGGTTGCTTCCGAGTCTTGGCTATCATGAATAATGCTGCAATGAACATAGGGACACACGTATTTTTATGCATTTGTGTTTCCATGTTCTCTGGATAAATACCCAGCAGTGGAATACCTGGACTGTATGGTACTTCTATCAATTTCTTGAGGAAACTCCATACTGTTTTCTATAGTGGCTGCACCAGTTTGTACTCCCACCAGCAGTGTATGAGAGTTCCCTTTTCTCCAGATCCTTCCCAACACTTGTTGTTTCCTGTCTTGTTAATTATAGCCATTCTGATAGAAGTGAGGTGATATCTCATTGTAGTTTTTTTTTTTTTTAAAGATAGGCACCTGAGCTAACAACTACTGCCAATCTTCTTAAAGATTTTATTTTTTTCCTTTTTTCTCCCTCAAACCCCCTGGTACATAGTTGTGTATTCTTAGTTGTGGGTCCTTCTAGTTGTGGCATGTGGGACACCGCTTCAGCGTGGCCTGATGAGCAGTGCCATGTCCGTGCCCAGGATTCGAACCAACGAAACACTGGGCCGCCTGCAGCGGAGCGCGCGAACCCAACCACTCGGCCATGGGGCCAGCCCCTGCTGCCAATCTTCTTATTTTCTGCTTTTTCTCCCCCAGTCCCGTCAGTATATAGTTATATATTTTAATTGTGGGTCATTCCAGTTGTGGCATGTGGGACGCCGTCTCAGCATGGTCTGATGAGTGGTGCCATGTACCCACCCAGGATCCAAACCATCGAAACCCTGGGCCGCTGAATCGGAGAGCGCGAACTTAACCACTCGGCCACGGGGCCGGCCCCCTCATTGTAATTTTGAATTGCATTTCCCAGGTAGTTAATGATGTTGAATATCCTTTCATGTGCCTGTTGGCCATCTGTATATCTTCTTTGGAAAAATGTCTGTCCAGATCTTTAGCCCATTTTTTGATTGGGTTATTTTGTTGTTGAGATGTATGTGTTCTTTATACATTTTGGATATTAACACCTTATCAGATATATGGTTTTTAAGTATTTTCTCACAATTTTTAGGTTATGTTTTCATTTTGTTGGTGGTTTCCTTTGCTGTGCAGAGCTTTTGAGTTAGGTGTAATCTCATTTGTTCATTTTTTCCGTTCTTTCTCTTGCCCGGTCAGACATGCTACTTCAAAATGTGCTGCTAAGACCAACGTCGAAACTGTACTGCCTATGTTTTCTTTACAAGTTTCATGGTTTCAGGGCTTTAATCCATTTTGGGTTAATTTTTGTGTATAGTATAAGATAGTAGTCTAGTTTCCTTCCTTTGCATGTGGCTGTCCAGTTTTTCCAACACCATTTATTGAAGAGACTTTGTTTTCTCCATTGTATGTTCTTAGCTCCTCTGTCAAAAATTAGCTGTCCATAAATGTGTGGGTTTATTTCTGGGCTCTCATTTCTGTTCCATTGATCTGGGTGCCTGTTTCCGTGCCAGTCCCATGCTGTTTTGGTTACTATAGCTTTGTAGCATATTTTGAAATCAGGGAGTGTGATACCTCCATCTTTGTTCATTTTTCTCAGGGTTCCTTTGGCTATTCGGGGTCTTTCAGCATTCCATATAAATTTTAGGATTCTTTGTTCTATTTCTATAAAAAATGTTGTTGGAACTTTGATAGTAATTGCATTGACTCTGTAGATTGCTCACAAAGTATGGACATTTTAACTATGTTAACTCGTCCAGTCCAAGACAATGGAATATCTTTCCATTTCTTCGTGTCTTCTTTAATTTCTTTGAACAGTTTTGTATAGTTTTCAGTGTACAGACCTTTCACCTCTTGGGGTAAGTTTATTCCTAGGTATTTTGTTCTTTTTGTTGCAATTGTAAATGGGATTGTATTCTTAATTTCTGTGCCTGCTACTTCATTGTTAGTGTATAGAAATGCAGCTAATTTTTGTGTGTTGATTTTGTATGCTGCAACTTTGCCTTATTCATTTATTATTTCTAAAAGTTTTTTGGTGGATTCTTTGGAGTTTTCTATATATAAAATCATGTCATCTGCAGATAGTGACAGTGCCACTTCTTCCTTTCCAGTTTGGATCCTTTTATTTCTTTTTCTTGCCCGATTTCTCTGGTTAGGACTTCCAATACTATGGTAAACAAGAGAGGTGAAAGTGGGCATCATTGTCTGGTTCCTGGTCTTAGATGGGTAGCTTTCACTTTTTCTCCATTGAGATGATGTTAGTTGTGGGTTTGTCATATATGGGCTTTATTATATTGAGGTATTTTCCTTCTATACCTATTTTATTCAGAGTTTTTATCATAAATCAATGCTGTGTCCTGTCAAATGCTTTCTCTGCATCTATTGAGATGATTATGTGATTTTTATTATTCATTTTGTTAATGTGGTGTATCATGTTGATTGATTTGCAGTTGTTGAACCATCCCTGCATCCCTGGAATAAATCCTACTTGATCATGGTATGTGATCTTTTTACTGTATTGTTGTAGTTGATTTCCTAGTGTTTTGTTGAGGATTTTTGCAGTGATGTTCATCAGTGATATTGGCCCATAATTTCTTCTTTTAGGTTGTCCTTGTCTCATTTTGGTATCAGGGTAATGTTGGCTTCATAGAATGAGTTAGGAAGCTTTCCTTCATCTTCAATTTTTTGGAAGATTTTGAGAAGGATAGGTATTAAGCCTTCATGAATGTTTCGTAGAATTGACCAGGGAAGCCATCTTGGCCTGACTTTTATTTTTTGAGGAGGTTTTTGATTACTGTTTCCATCTCCTTACTGATGATTGGTCTTTTCAAATTCTCTATTTCTTCTTAATTCAGTTTTGGAAGGTTGTATGATTATAAGAATTTATCCATTTCTTCTAGATTATCCAATTTGTTGGCATATAGCTTTTTGTAGTATTCTTTTATAATCTTTTCTATCTCTGAGTTGTCCATTGTAATTTCTCCTCTTTCATTTCTGGTTTTATTTATCTGAGCCTTGTCTCTTCCTTTCTTGGTGAGTCTAGCTAATGGTTTGTCAATTTTGTTTATCTTTTCAAAGAACCAGCTCTTAGTTTCATTGATTTTTTTCTATTGTTCTTTTAAACTCTATTTCATTTATTTCTGCTCTGATGTTTATTATTTCCTTCCTTCTACTAATTTTGTGCTTTGTTTGTCCTTCTTTGTCTTAAGGTGCACTTTTAGATTATTTATTTGAGACTCTTTTTGTTTGGTGTGGTAGGCCTATATTGCTATAAACTTCCCTCTTAGGACTGCTTTTCCTGTATCCCATAAATTTTGACATGTTGTATTTTCATTTTCATTTGTCTCCAGGTATTTTTTGATTTCTCCCTTGATTTCTTCATTGTGCAGTAGCATGTTATTTAATCTGCACACACATGTGGCTTTTCTGATTTCCTTCCTGTAGTTGATTTCTAGTTTCATACTTTGTGGTCAGAGAAGATGTGTGGTATTATTTCGGTCTTCTTAAATTTATTGAGACTTGTTTTATGGCCTAATATGTGATCAACCCTAGAGAATGCTCTGTGCGCATTCAAAAAGAATGGGTATTCTCTGGGTTTTGGATGGAATGTTCTGTATAGATCTATTAAGTCCACCTGGTCTACTGTGTCATTTAAGGCCAATGTTTCCTTATTGATCTTGTGTTTGGATGATCTATCCATTGGTGTAAGTGGAATTCTAAAGTCCCCTACTATTACTGTGTTACTGTCTATTTCTCCTTTTACATCTGTTAATAATTGCTTTATATATTTAGGTTCTCCTATGTTGGGTACATAGATATTTACAAGTGTTATATCCTCTTGTTGGATTGTTCACTTTATCGTTATGTAGAGCCCTTCTTTGTCTCTTGTTAAAGTTTTTGTTTTAAAGTCTATTTTGTCTGATATAAATATTGCTACCCCAGCTTTCTTTTCATTTCCATTTTCACAGAGTATCTTTTTCCATCCCTTGACTTTCAGTTTGTGAGTGTCTTTAGGTCTGAAGTGTGTATCTTTTATGCAGTGTATATATGGGTCTTGTTTTGTAATCCAATCAGCCACCCTATGACTTTTGATTGGAGCATTTAGTCCATTGACATTTAAAATAGCTATTGAGGGGGCTGGCCCCATGTCCAAGTGGTTAAGTTCATGTGCTTCCCTTTGGTGGCCCAGGGTTTCGCCAATTTGGATCCTGGGCACGGACGTGGCACTGCTCATCAGACCATGGTGAGGTGGCATCCCAGATATCACAACCAGAGGCACTCACAACTAGAATATAAAACTATCTACTGGGGGGTTTTAGAGAGAATAAGAAGGAAGGAAAAAAAGATTGGCAACAGATGTTAGCTCAGGTGCCAATCTTTAAAAATATATATATAAAAAGTGAAAATAATAAAATAGCTATTGATAACTATGTACCTTTTGCCATTTTGTTCCTTTTTTTCTGTTTGTTTTAGAAGTTCTCTGTTCCTTTCTTCTTCTCTTGCTCTCTCCTGTTGTGGTTTGATGGCTTTCTTTAGTGTTTTGTTTGAGTTCCTTTCTCTTAGATTTTGGTGTATTTAT
The DNA here is from genome assembly GCF_037783145.1 of Equus przewalskii. Taxonomy (NCBI): domain Eukaryota; kingdom Metazoa; phylum Chordata; class Mammalia; order Perissodactyla; family Equidae; genus Equus; species Equus przewalskii. The sequence goes on from NC_091838.1 coordinate 4,264,667, forward strand.
TATAGGTTTCTGGTTTGTGGTTACCATGAAGTTGATATATAATAACTTGCGTATATAGCAACCTATTTGAGTTGATGGTCTCTTTAGTTTGACTCTTTCTAAAAGCTCTACTCTTTTACTCCCTTTCTCCCTCATTTTATGTTTTTAATATCACATCTAACTCTTTGTGTGTGTGTGTGTATCTGTTACCCTTTTATCATGGAAATAGGTAATTTTGGGTACTTATGTCTTTTGACCATATTATCTTCATAGGTGATTGATCTGCTACCTTTACTGTATTTTTGCCTTTGCCAGTGATTTTATTGCTTTTTTTTTTTTTGGTAATTTTCTTATTCCTGTTTGTAGTTGTCTCTTTCCCACTTAATTAAGTCCCTTTAGCATTTCTTCTCAGATTGGCTTCTTAGTGATAAACTCATTTAATTTTTGTTTGTATGGAAAACTCTTTATCTCTCCTTCCATTTTGAATGATAACCTTACTGGGTAGAGTATTCTTGTCCTTTAATTACTTTAACTATATTGTCCCAGTCCCTTCTAGCCTAAGGTTTCTGCTAAGAAGTCAGCTGATAGCCTTATGGGATTTCCTTTGTATGTAACTTGTTGCCTTTCTCTTGTAGCTTTTAGGATTCTCTGTCTATCTTAAATTCTTGACATTTTAATCATGTTAATTAATTACATTTTAATTGATATTTTCATTGTAATATGTTTTGATGTGAGTTTCTTTGTGTTTATCTTGTTTGGTGCTCTCTGTGCTCCTGTACCTGGATGTCTGTTTCCTTCCTTTGGTTAGGGAAGTTTTCAGCTATTATTTCTTCAATAGATTCTCTTCCCCTTTTTCTCTCTCTTCTCCTTCTGAGACACCTATAATATGAATGTTAGTGCACTTCCATTTTTTTTTTTTGACTTTTACACTAAGTTCATCCATTCTCAAGATCAGTGAGCATCCTTATGACTTTTTTGTTTGAACTCTTTGTCAGGTAGATTGTTTATTTCTGTTCATTTAGCTCTTTTTCTGGTGTTTTGTCCTGTTCCTGTATGTGGAATGTATTCCTTTGCCTCCTCATTTTGCCTCTCTCTCTGTGCTTATATCTATGTATTATGTGGGTCAGCTACATCTCCTGATCTTGCAGAGGTGGCCTTATGAGGCCTATCAGTGTGCTTCCCTCTCATTACCAGTTCAAAATGTTCCAAGAGTGACCCCTGTGTGGGGTACATGTGTCCTTCTGTTGTGGCAGGGTTGCTCTTGCTACAGGTGCGTGAGGAGGCTAGGCTGTCCCCTGGCCAGCTGGTTGTAAAGCTCAGCTGTGCTATGGTCTATTCAGTCACTTTATCAGGTGTGGGGAGCCCCAAAACAGTTGGCTGCAAGGTCTAATAGCACATTCCTGTTGCAGTTATCCTGTTAAGTGAGTAGGCACCCAGTGTGGCTGGTTGATAAGCTCAGGGGCTTACAATTGCATGAGGCTTCTGACGTGCAAGGCTGTTGTCAGCTCTCTCAGAAGTTCAGCTGAGTGGGGCCAGCCCCAACCCCAGGAACACCAAATTGTTTCATGCTTTGGAAGGTAGGGCCCATCTGCTATGTGGCTGTTTGAGAAACACAAATCTGCTGCAGCTGAGAAGCCCCGCCACCACACGGCCACACACACCATCAACAGAGTCCTACTCTGTACACATGCCCTGAATCCTTGAAGCAGACCAAGTCACTCCACTGCAGAGCCCCCCCAACACTCCACCAGTGCACCCCACACTTCACCTGCTCCTCGTGCACACCCTGCCCCACAGAGACAGAACCACTTGCCTGGTACCTCAGCACCTTGCCTGTGTGGGCCACAGGTTGCCCGGGGGCTTGCTGTTGTTTGGAGTCAGTCCCTGGATCAGGCTGCCTGTCCTGGCTGAGCTGGATTAAATCGGTGCTCTAGTGGGTGGGACCAACCCTGGGCTAACAGGCCAGGGGAAGAACTTGAATGGCATCTCCCAGTGTCTCTGTCAGCATCCCTGTACAAAGTCACAATAATGGCTGCTGCCAATATCTTAGTCCCTGGAGAGGTCTCACCACTCACTGAGATGCACCCAGAGCCTTTCAGGTGAGTCTCTTTTCACCAAAGGACTGTGCTGCTTTCTTTCTGGTGTTTTCAGCTATTATTTTTGAAATGGATGAATTTGTGTGTGGGCCCTTTAAGAGAAGGGTTTTTTCCCTTATGTCTGGTAGCTTTGCTAGGGGGGTTCCCCATTGTAGTTAATATCCAGCAAAGCCAGATATTATGACACTTGTCTTGGTTGTGCTGAGTCCAAAGGATGCTTATAGCAGTAATGCTCCCCCGCTTAGGTCCCCCACTCCTCTAGGGAAGACTGTGAACTTTAGGGTTCCTCCTGGCTGGCCATGAATTGTGGTGGCTCACAATGGTGGCTTTTTTTTCTCTCCAAAATGGAATTTCTGCCTCTTCCACCTCAGCCAGGACTGTCCCTTGTTGTAGGAGTTCTTTTTATCCAGTTGTCAGTTCCCGTTCAGGGGTAATTGTTCCCAGAGTAGTTGTAAATTTATTGTGTCCATGGGAGGAGGTGAGTCCAGAGTTCACCTACACTGCCATCTTGACACCTCTCTGTGTTACATTTTTTAATTAAACTGTTTGTATTGTCAGGGACCCATAAAAAATATTTCCCCAGGGCCCTGCACATCCCTCAGGAGGCACTGCCCTCTATAATATCGAGAGAGAGAGAAAACAGATTTTAAGAAGGTTTTTTCTGTATATTATGAAAGAAATTTTCTTTTGGTACCCCTTCAAGAAACTTCAATCATGATGTAAATTGTTTTTCTGTGTGTCAGACTGATATTTTTTTCACAAGAAACACCAATTCACAAATGAGAAAATTCAGACAGAAAAAGTGATTATTGAAGGATTACCTAGGAAAAAAGAGCAGAGATGAGGTTTGAGTCATGTATGTGTGACTCTAAAACTCATTCTCTCCACCACACAACACATATTATTCTTCCTCTGGTGAGGAAGTAGTTCAAACTGTCCAATTTTGGTGGCAGTAGTGCTTAGAATTATCATGTTTCTTTTGCTTTACAGTAGTATCAAAACAATCTCATATTAATGTAATTGCTTAATTATTCTTCACTAATACGGAATAAAATCACTAGGATCATCAGATGAGACATTCTCAGCTGTTGTCTTATAAATCCATAAACATTTACTTGCTGAGGTTTTGATTGCACACACTTATTCTCTAGAGTCAGATCATTGTCCCAACATGACTGAAGTTTCTCTGGGCAAACGCTGAGGACTAGAGTCTAGACATCTTTCTCTTCTCTCAAGTTTCTGCTTCCTCAGGCAAGCCTATATGAAGGCATGTGCCGACCTTTCTTTTAATCGCCTTAATTTCAACATAGGCAGTATCTGCCAGAGTCTCTTGCTCATGCCTGATTCAATAAATACATATTGAATAAAGAAATGAATGAAACAGTTGAGTTACATAACTATCTGAATATGTTTGCATCAATTCATTGACTTAATGGATGAAACTTTATTGAGTAGTTTTCGTATCCTAAACTTATGTGGCAGGTGTTATCATATCAAAAAATTCAATACACATTTTAAAGTTAATATTCTGATGAAACTATAAAGATTCAGTAGAAAATACATTAGTAAAGTGTATCATTATGGCTTGTATAATTCTTAAAAAGTTATTCACAAAAAATATGTAGTTTAGATATATGAAACAAAATCTTATGGATCATAAATAATCAAAATCTTCTCGTATGACTATATTGCTGCTCAAAGATGATAAAAAAGAACTATGCTGTGGAGAAAATCTAACGCAAGAAAATCTTATAGATATCTACTATTGTTTGTTTAGAAAAATATTTGAATTAAGTATTGTATTCCTTGTTCTAAAAACTGCTTAACAATTGATAAAGCAGAATAATAAAATGTGTAATTTAGTAATTCTGTTAGAAAAGGAATAGATTTTGTTTAATCGAATTGTATCTTTTCAGAGAAACAAGCTTCTGAGGGTCATGGGATCTGGCTTTCATGTGTTAATGAATCATTTTACTCTTTAAAGGTGTTGGTGGGTAAGTCAGGGAGAAAGGCAGAAAAAATCCCCATTTGATCTAGAGTGCAGACTGATCAATGAGAAAGCACAATGAGCTTGCAGCAGGAGCACAATGTTTCTGCCAGTATTGATGATCTAGTTTATAATAAAAAAAAGAATGTCTTTGCTGTTATCAAAGGTTATTCCTCCTAGAATAAGTAGGGAAGAGGCAGTAGAAGGAATCAGTTCTGTGCAAGAGGTTTATATTTAGAATTTGGTCAAATAAAACCCATGCTCAGTTCAGTGCCTATCCCTTGAGGCCAAGGCTCGTCCTAGCCACGCTGGTCAAACTGACAGGCAGTTGCACAATCAGCAGTTAATACTTCAGGGGCTTTAGAAAATTCTATTTTATTACAATGCCTCCTACACAGGGACCAGAATAATGATTATCACCCATTAGTCACTCAAATAAAATATTCAATGAATGCATTGATTAATTGATGGATAAACCATTACCAACTGGCATCATAATGGTTTCTTTATTGATTTATTTATATCATTCAACCTTTAGAATATTAATTACCTAGGATATTAGGTAGATGACTAATTGAAATGATGAAAATTTGCTATCATTTAGCCTTTAATTCCTTGAAATTATTTTGATATATTTCTTACCTGTCTTTGTAAATTCCTTTGGATTTTATAAAAGTCAAATATATAATAAAAAATATTGGAAATAATTCTTAGCTAATAACTAGAGAGTCTTCTTGCTGTACTAAACATTGGGTGTGAATGAATTATGTGCATCGCCATAATTTAATGCCCTCCTGGTAACATATATGTGTTTTCTCAGTTAACTGGTGTTGGAGACATAAAATTAAAAACAAAATCCTTTCCCAACCCAGAAAAGTTCTCCAAAAGTATAGAGAAAGAAATGTTTTATTATTAAATATGCATTAAATCAGAATATAACGTGCATGGTAGATAATCTGCGAAAGCAGAAAGAGTCTCTCCCTTTTATACAGCCAAACAGCCATAATCTCTTCTCCCATGTTCTCTAGCCAAACAGTAACTAGTAGTTAAGTAAGAGGACTTGATGGCACTTTTCCCATGCATAGTTATCCTGGTAACTAGAGTGACTGTGTTAACTAACTGGCTTTATCTAGAGGAAAAACGAACTTCTCGTATCTCTATGACAGTAGCTAGTTTTGCAACTTGCGCCCCAAAGTTAGCCTCCTCTCCTCCCACGGAAAGTGGGAGACAGGGGCGCTATCTCCTTTGATGTTTTATGTTTCAAAGAGAAGGCTCCCAGGTCCTTGAGAAAGACATTCTTGGATGTAAAGCTGACAAGAGGCCTATCTAGTGTCAAAAGTATTTAAATACAATAGGAAGACAGAAAAAGATATTATCATTTTTTAAAGTAGAGCGGTCCCCCTTATCGGTGAGGAATACGTTCCAAGAACCCCAGTGAATGCTTGAAACCACCCACAATATGGAACCCTGTATACACCATCTTGTTCCCTATACATACGTACCTATGATAAAGTTTAATTTATAAATTAGGCACAGAGATTAAAAGCAATAAATAATAATGAAATAGAACAATTATAACAATATACTGTAATAAAAGCTACTGTAGATCTTAGCAACCTCAGCATGCAACTTTTTCTTTCCTTATTAAGTCAAGAACTTTCATATTTTCACTGAAAGGAAGCACTTTACAGCTTCTCTTTGGCATATCCAAATTGCCAGCATCCCTACTCTTGCGATTTGGGGGCCATTAATAAGTAAAATAAGGGTGACTTGAACACAAGCACTGCAGTATCACGACAGCCATTCTGATAATAGCAAGCTGCTAAGTGACTACTGGGGGGCAGGTGTTCTATACAGGGTGGATACAACGGACAAAGGGATCACTCACATCCTGGGCGGGACATAGAGGGAAGGTGCAAGATTTCATCAAGCTGCTCAGAATGGTGCACAATTTGAAACTTGTTAATTATTTCTGGCATTTTCCATTTAATATTTTTGGACCACAGTTGACCGCAGGTAATTGAAACTATGGAAGGTGAAACCACAGGTAAGGGCGGACTACTGTGAATGCTCCAAGAAGAAGGAGGGCTGGCAGATCTCTGCCTTCATCTTCAACGGGGAGAATCAAGCTCTTATTTCTAATTTGTATTTGTACTTACATGATCGTATGCTGTTTTCTTTCAGAATTACCTTGCTGATGCTACCAAGTTCAGAGCATAATGAATGCCATAATTCCTCTACTGGAATTTTCTCATTTCTCTGTTCATTTCCTAATTAATATATTGGTGTTATTGCATTAGAATGCCTGGTAGCTTTGCTTTCCATAATCTGTTGATTTGGGGGCAACTTGATTACTTCATATGAGCCATGCTTTTTAAACTTGGAATATATATATACTTTATGTATATGCTATACATTTAAGAGTATATATTTTTAATATTCTGTGGATAATGAAGAAAGCCGATGCTAGAGGACCTCCACGTCTAAGAGTCTGTGAGTTGAGCTGTGCTAACCACCATGGTAAGAATTTTCTTTACACCCACTCTCATTTTTGATAAATGGAATTATTTTATAACTGGGATTGGTGGTACAATCAGAAGCTTGAGAGAGACAGAGATTAGCTTCCTAGGCCTCAGTTTACTCAACCTTAAAAATGGAAGTTTAAACGGTTAATATGAATAGAGCAGTTGCTTAGTGCCAGGCACAGTTCTCAGCACTTTACATCTAGTGACACATTTAATCCTTAAAACCAATCGATGTGGTAGATATTATTATTATCATTCTTTTTTACAGAAGGGAGACAGAGACACAGAGCGTTCCAGCCACTTTCCCAAACTCACATAGCTACCTAGCAGCAACACTGGAATTTTGACCTCGTGCCCCAATTTGTAATAGCTACTATGTTATCCTCACCTTATAGGGTGAAGTGATGAAGAGGTGAATTAGATAATCCATGTAGTACTCAGCACACAATAAGCACTCAGTGAATATTACCCACTATTGCTCTTTGTGGTTACTGCTGTTGTCATTCTATATGTGCCTTCTTCAGGCTTCCAGGGTAATCTTTGTCTTTTTGCTCCACTAACTTCAAAAAGCTTTTATTCAACCTGCTCTATAGGCAACATTAACACATACATGCAGAAGTTTAAGATGAGGAAATTCTGAGTTTTTTGATGTTGCTATTTATTTTTTCTTTAAAAATGTTACCTGGGATTGAATGTAAAATTTTTTCTACATATGGAGACTGAGTGTAGTTTGGGATGTTCTGATCCCAATAATTCATTTGTTCGTTCATCCGCTGATTCAGTCAACTGGTATCTATTGAGCGCCTCCAGAACGTTAGGCACTGTGCTGGGTGAGAAGCTCAAGCTTTAAAGATTTGAGGAGAATTAATGAATATTAGAAGTTCAAGGCCCAAAGAGATTCAAACCTATTATTTGAGCTTAATCTTCAAACAAATTTGGCATGAACTACAGGGAAGACTCGAAACCTTTTGAATTTGCCCCTGTCATCTTTCTGTAAGTGATTTATCTAGAAATATGTTACTGTTTCCTTGAGGCAAAATAGACTTGAGTGACCCAAAGTTTTCATTAATGGTTTTCTTTCTTTGTCTTTTTTGTCTCAGCTAATTGCTTTAGAATACCTCTGCATCTGTAATATTCTTATAGTTAATCTTTTAAGACTCTCTGACAAAAACTTAGCTTCCCCTTAGGAAATCTGATACCTGCAAGATCAAAATGTTAAATTTATAAATGGTGGAAGGAAGAAATCTGACATGGCAAAAAATGTTAAAAATTTGAATAATTAATCATAAAAATAATTATACGCTGGTAAAACATACCTTGAAAGTTTCTCTTTGTGCTGTTCACCTCAAGGTCAATTTTTGCCACAATCATCAGTGGTGAGCAGAGGTGTGGGAGGGCTGTTGAGTAAGTGTAACAGGATTTGGGTGGGTTTGTTTCAAATTCCAGCTCTATTACTATGTGATTTAGGGCAATTTACCCAACCTCTTTATATCTCTGGTTCCACATCAGGAAAATGGGTTGCTGTTGAGGGGAAAAAAATAATTTTCCCTCTGCCCTTCTAGATTCTTGGCTGAGTCCTCCTTGTAATAAAAGACAGATTAACAGGAGAAACAACAAAAGTTTAATAACATGTATTCCTCCTCTACACATGGAAGATCCACAGGAAAACTGAGTAACTCCTTGAAATGGCCCCAGCCACCACCTTAAATACCATCTCCAGCTAAAGACAGAACAAGATATTAGGGTGGGGGAGCCAGATATGGCAGGTTGTCTGGCAAAGCACTGTAATCAAGGGTATGGTTGTCACACAGATTTAAGTCTTTGCCTTCTCCATTGATAACACTTTTAGAATTTTAGTCATCCTCCTCTTCCTGGTACAAAGAGGAAGGCACCCTTACCAGTGGAGATTTCCCTTATAAATATAAACTTCTCTTACAAAAAAGTAACTTCCTCTCCTCTCCCATCTTCTCCTGTGTCTGCTGTTTTTTTAAAAAATAACCAGCTCAAGATAATAGTTATGCCAAAAAGACATAATTTGGAGAGGAAAATTCTGCTCCCCTTCAACATTACATACTTTAAATTTTAGTTGCATTAACCAGGTAATGAATATAAAGCAATTATTAAATACTAACTGTGAGTGTTTATTGAGATAATTAATTCATCAGTGCTCAATACATCATGAGTCCAAGAAAATCATCTGAGATTTTATAAGCCAAAGTCTTTCGGTCTTTTCATTTACCCCTTCAGACTATTTCAATACAGGCACTAGAGTGATCCTGTTGAATTAAGTCAGATCAAAACAACACATCCTCACCTCAATCTACAAGTCCTTGCCTGGTCTGCATTCTGTTTGCTCTCTGACTTCATTTCTTTCTACCGTCTTCCTTGCTTTCTCTGCTCTGGTCACATGAGCTCAGGACCCTCTTGCTGCTCTTGGAACGTGAGAGGTACAGTCCTGCCCCAAAGCCTGTGCAGTTGCTGTTGCCTCTCTTGGAATATCTGTTGGCCTATTCACTGTGCAGCGTGGTCCTTGCTTCCTTGAGGTCTTTACTCAGACATCACTTTCTTTTGTGGACTTTCAGGAACCATCCTATTAAGAATGATAGTTCTCTCCCAACACTTCCTAGTTCTCTTGCAGGCTTTGTTTTCCTCCATAACACCACTGTTATTGCACAAATGAGGTTCTCTTACTCATGTGCATAAAGCAAAGACAATTGTTATGGCATCAGCTTTTTGGAAAAGAAATCAGCTCCATTCTGCGAGATTGACCTGCAGTGAGACAGGGCATGTGCCCTCAGATCTGTCTTCCCTATCCAGGACTTGGGGCACAATTTATGAGGTGAAGGGCAGGACTGTCTGAAGTGTGGAGATAGATGACTAGAGGTAAGGATACGTGAGGTATTGATGATCTGTGCAAGCGTAGTCAAGCTTTGTGCCTCTTCATAGGGCACATGTTCACAAAATGGTGGTGTTACCATGATCTGAGGGTGGAGTTTTTAGCTCCTTGATGTCAAAGAGGTCACTTATCAAGCATTTGCTCAGGCCCAGTTGATAAGTTGGTGGATCTTAACTGGCCTGAACTGGACAGGGGATCTCAATTCCTCACTCTTAATTACTCTGTTGATAAGATGAGGTCAGTTGAACTGGTCATAGAGGGCCTGAAGTTATATCACCCTTAATATATGCTATATATTAATGCTTATCGCTATGTAATCTATGCTATAATCTACTTATTTCTGTTGTTTATTGTTGTCTCCCCCAGTATGATATAAAAACCCTGAGGGCAGGAATTTTGTATCTGTTTTGCTCAATGCTGTGAGCTCACTTGCAAGAAGAGTCTAGTATTTAGAAGATACTCAATAAACATATGACAGTAGAAATCATCCAAGCCAAAAAAGTAAGCACGCATAATTAGTAGAATGTGGATACAAGAAGTACTGTGGGTCAGAATAGGTAGGGTGTCATTGGGACGAGAAAAACTTGAGCTCTAGCTCAGAATGATTTGTGTAATTTGAGACAATGGGAGAGAAACCACTTGAGAAGAACATAAACTTACTTTACATCATCATTGATTATCTTAGCTATTTACCACTTATTTTAGGCAATCAATACCTAGGTATTTAACCAGCAAGCCAGATACTATCATAGGTCCTAGCTGGTTTGCTATATTATACTTAAGATCCAGTAACTCACGTTTTCTATCAACAAGTAAATGTCCCATGATATGTAAATATAATAAATTAATAGTGTTCTCTAAATTCTAAGGGGTTGTTCAGTCTGAGAAACCCTTCAAGGAAGACTCTATACATTTATAGGTAACAAATAAGTTCCAATTTTGAATTAAGCAGAGGATCCATGAGTTGAGAATCCTGTGGATTCTCTCTACCATATCTATTAACATTAAATTAAATTTTTTAAAAATGCAGAAAGCGTTCGCTTTGCATTTGTTAAATGAAATGTGAGTCTGTCTTGAATAATGAGAGGGTGCTTTTATTTTTATGGTGCTACAATTTATACAAAAATTGCTTGAGTGTTGTTCTGTGTCCTACGAAATACAGTTACCGATTTGTGGCATCCTTATCTCATTTTCAGAAGTGTTTATGTCTAAAGAAAATTATGGCCCATAAAAGAGATCTTTCTTAAACAAATATATATGTAGAATAGAAAAAAACAACACTGTGCTTTTTACTTGACTTGATTTTATTTCCTTGCTTACATCTTAGGTATTGGATGCATCAAATGAAATACTGTTATTGGTCTCAGACAGTTTCATTGCCATTAGGTGTTCTCTGCATATTATTCAGTGACTTATGTTTCCTGTGGCATTGCCAAATGATCCTTCCATTTGATAAAATGTATTAAATTTTATATTCTTATTGAATAAAATCTAATTGCTTTCGTTTCAATTACTGAGCCCGCGTTCTGAAGCATTCTGCACATTTGTGTCTTTTTTATTGTTATAAACTCAAGGTTTTCTGTAAGTAAATTACTGATAAGCCAAGAAATGTTTATGAAGAGTTTGTATCATCAAGCAGTTGAGGGAGTTTAACAAATTATTTTCGATGTTAATTCTTTTCAATATTTCTTATTAATAGGTAACCTGAAAAATTTGTTGTTATTTTGTGAATTAATTGGCTTGAGTGGGTGCCCATAAAATTACTTATCCTCAATCTAAAACGCGTTAAATTCTTCTTCTGTTGTAGAATTAATCACACACTTTTGCCCTCTCTTGTAAAGTCAGGGATTGTATCTAATTCGTTCTCCCATCACAGAGTATTTGACAGTGCCAAGTCATGGCAGCTGCTCCTGCTAGTAATGTATAGTAGCAAATATTTGTTAATTAAATAATTAGTAATCATATAACCAGTTTCTCTAATTGTTAGCTATTTTGAAAGGAATTACAGTATTCCAGAACATAAAATCAGATACCTTAGTATCCTCCAGAAACTTACAGTCTGATAATGGTTTCAAATTTCTTAAACTTTTGATTTTCCCTGAGACATCCTAAAATAGTTTTCTCTTTTCATTTCCATGCCTTCTGACACTCACTTCAGCTGAGTGCAGACAAATCAATCTATGGAGTAGACAGGGCGCAGAGGGCGAAGGTGGCCTGAGGGATGTGCGGGTCCCTCCAGAGATTCACATCACTTGGAGCTAGTCTGGAGTTAGACAATTATACACCAGTTTCTGTCTGAGTTAGGACGTGCTGTGCTGGTGCCCATACATTTAGCATTTTTGCTCTAAAACATGTTCCAATTAAATTAATGAATTGTTTGTTCATCCTGCCTCTGACTCTCTCTTGGCATGATCACCCGTTTGTCATCTAGATTTTCAAGTTCCCGCTCCATAACTACCTAGGAAAGTGTCAGGACATTTAGAAAGCTGACCCAAGTATGAGAAATTCTAAAATTAAGTATGAATAAACACAAAAAGTCATGCAAATTACCATTCCTTAGTTCATCCAACAAGCATGCCCACACAGCAGTGCCTCAGATCTAATTCGCCTATTGTTAGGGAAAATTCAGAAGCTTCGGTCCAAATGTACCAGATGCTTCCTGTCAAGCACTAGCAGCAGCAATGCTATTAGCATCATAATGAAGGACACGATGGATGACACAGTGGGTATCAAAAGAATGTCCTATATTCTCACTAAATTAGAGAAATTGCCAAACATCTAAATTTGTGTTGAAAACTTTGCTTCTTTTAACAGAAGCTGGATATTGCCCCCACTCTGATTTTCTTTGATTTGCAAAATACTTCCAGTACGTAAATGTCTGGGCATGTGTACAGGTTTTAAATGTCATAATCACGTCCTTAAAATAATTGATCTTTTTTTCTGTTACAATTTTGATTTATGCCTAATATAAATGACTTTGTTTATGGCCTTTTGATACTCAAAACTTTATTTTGTCCAAGCAATCAGAGTAATAAAATACAACCATTCAAACCAACCAAACTCATTTTGGCAGAAAGGAAACTATAAGCTGTGAAATCTGCCCATCTACTTTTCAATTGTCTCTGTATTTGATCATCATGAGGACACAAGGATCATTGAGGAGTGAATGCATTTTTTCAAATGTGTACCTTAATGGATAAAGGGTACATTTTAGATTCAAATAGATCTGGGCTTGAATCCCAAGTCAGTCAATTACTAGCTGTGTGAGTTGGGCAAGTTATTTGATCTTTTTCAGCTTCATTATCTTTGTGAAATGAAGATGACAATGCTTCCTTTCAGGAGGTTACAGCATTACGTGAGTTGACGCACTTAATGAGTCCAGGACAGGGCCCGGCATATGAGAAGGTCTCATCCTTTTCCTTTTTGTTTTCCAACAAAATTACCAGTGCATTCAAGGAAAGAACTGGACACGTTATTCTTCAGTACATCTCTTTCTTACTCTTTTATCCTAGCTTCTCAAAAGTGGTACCTGGTCCTCCACAAATATATGCTACCTTCATTTAGTAATCTCTAGAGCTTGACTATGAACCTGACATTCCTTGAGCTGTGTCTGATAATACCTGTCACTTTGCCTGTGCTCTAAATCCTCTCTAGTCGCTTCCTCTGACAGTCTCAGTTCACAGATATTGCCCTCTCCTATCTTCATTTTCAACCCATCTGTACAGGAGCACTATTCTTTTCGCATGTCAACATTCTCAAATTAACCTTTCCAATCTGAGGAAGAGGAAGGAGAAGGAGAAAGAAGGAGAAGGAGGAGGAGGAGGGGGAGGGGGAGGAAAATTGGCATTTAAAAATATTTTTGGAAAAATATGCATAAAATTACTTAATGCTATCAGAAATTTACCATCCTGTTTTAGAATTGTGAATTTCTTGATAACTTTTCCACTTCCTAAGTGATCATTTTTGTTTATTCAGCCAAATCTATTTACCCCAAGAAAATGATAAGGATTTTCCTTAAATGTATATCAAAGAAATTTCTCTTTTCTTTCTTTCTTTCTTTTTTTTTTTTTTTGGTGAGGAAGATTAGCCCTGAGCTAACATCTGCTGCCAATCCTCCTCTTTTTACTGAGGTAGCTCAGCCCTGAGCTAACATCCATGCCCATCTTCCTCTATTTTATATGTGGGACGCCTGCCAAAGCATGACTTGACAAGCAGTGTATAGGTCTGTGCCTGGGAGCTGAACCTGTGAACCCTGGGCCACTGAAGTGGAGAGCGTGAATGTAACCATTACGTGACCGAGCTGGCCTCTCAAAGAAATTTCTTAAGCATGTTATTGTCACTACAATGGATCTTTCTTTGAAAAAAGACCAAGTGTTATTTTGAGAGGGGAGTAGGAGTTGACTGGAGAGAGAGCTGCAGTGGAAGCTTGGGGGATGGAGGCCGCAGCAGACATCGAATTCTGAGGCAGCTGCGAGCACAAGGCTTTCTAGAAACTGAAGGGCAGTGAACCAGGAGAAGTGGGTTGGGAAGAGATTTTGATGGGCCTTTGGAGCATTTAGAGGTTTAGGTCTTTATCTTAAAAAATAAATTGTTAGCAACATCTTAAGCTTGATGGAGGAGGTATGAGGGAAGAGATGAACTTTATTAAAACATCAGTTTGGCTTCCGATTGGAAGGGAAGCAGAGTGAGGGTGAAAACCCGGCTAGTGTGCCACTGTTGTGGTCCAGGAAAGACATTATGATGGTTTAGAGGACTTGAATTATGGACAGACTTAGGACATATTTACAAAGTAAAACTAAAAGCAAAAGGAATTGGAGGGAGTTTGTATAAAGGGTTATGAAGGTGAGAGCCATATAAAGTATGTCTTCAAAATATTTAATTGAGCAGCTACAGTATGAATATTTAAATAAGTCATGTGGAGGAGACCAGATTATGATCAGAGAGAATACTCAAATCAGGACTTTGGGGGGAATAGAGACAGCAAAGATTGAGACAATGAAGAGGACAGGAGCAGGACACTAGGGGTCTGATGTTCAATTGGCGGTGCTTATCAACTCTGGAGTCACCCAAGATACTGCGGATGAACACTGAGAGCCAGATCAAAGGTTCTGAATAAGTAAAAGAACTGAGGTGCTGGGAGAAGCAATGTTTGATGGATGGATAAGGAAGCTTGCTAACGAGGCTGAGAAGAAGCACATAATTTGGATTGCATGAGTAGGGGATAGTCTGTGTGCAATTTAACTTCTCTTCAGGGATAAAACCCTCCTGCCTGTAGAAAAAGACTAAGCACATGTTGCTGAGTGACATAAGTAGGTTGGTGCCATCTTCTTCAAGAGTGACTATTTGTAGTATTTTGGGGAAGGGAGGATGACTCATATCTGTCACAAATCTTCCATTTGCATCTGCTTCTCCATGCTCTCAATGTCTGCCTCAAATCCTCCTGAGGATTCTCCTCTCTGCCTTTTTGGTGACCCATCTGGAACACTGGAAGAGTGTGCACTTGCTGTCGTTCTGCCGTTGCCGGCTAAGTGTGTTGCAGGAGAAACCTATGTCCTTTAATTCCCATAGCACCAGTCTAAAGGACTGAATGTGTGCAATAGACTCTACTGAAGGATTAGAGAATGTGTGTGTGTGAGTATGTGTGTGTCTCCAGCTATCCAAAGACTCTTGTATTAAGGTTCATCCATAACATTTCTCTGCGGGAAAATCATTTTGCAGGAAATCTCCATACACAAAGTGGTGCATAGTCAATTCAACACCATTTTATTGACCAACTGTTACTCATCATTGTATGCTTTTCTTGTATGTTTAACATTCATTTTAAAATCTGAATTAAAAATTATAGAAAATTACAAAAGATTGGCTTGTAATTAAACACAATCAATTAATCAATCATAAATACTATTTAGTATTCCCTTATGCAAGGTATTACATTAGGAAACACTGTATTGGATACAAAAGACCATCAGACTTACTCCTCTCCTCAAGAAATCTTTAATGTAATCAAGTACACGAAACACATACATACACACACCCGACAGAGTCCATTTATTTAGCTGCTACTTTGTCAACATCCACTCTGGGCAGCGAATAGGAACTGGTACTTCATATATGACACTTCCTATTCTCTCAAGGTTCACAATTTTATTCCTAATTAACACATGAGGAAACTAAAGCTCAGAGTTTCAGTGATAGAAAGTTATCTTTCAATATTAGAAATTAATTTCTTCCTAGAGTCACATATTCATAATACTAAATGGCGTTTTGAACCAAAGGTAGTATAGTTAAATGCAGAACACTTCTAAAATGGAAAACATACAGAAATTACTTGCTGACAAAAATAAAATTGTTAGAAATTTTTAAAGAAACATTAACATATAAAAAATAATTTTAAGTAATCAATAGTCAAGTTAGAATCAGTACTAGAGTTTAGAAAATACTTAGCACTGGTGATAATAAAAATTATTCAGCACAAAATATGTAGTATGCAGTGAAAGGGAAACATAAATATTCTCATCAGGAAAGAAGAAAGTCTCATAAATTATGACCTAAGCATCTTGTTTATGAAGCTATAAAAAGAACGCTAAACCAAATACAAAGTAGAAAGAGAAATAGTAAATATAACAGAAGAACTTAATAAAAAAAAAACTATGATGCAATAGAGAGAATCAAGAAAGTTAAATTCAGGAATTCAGATTTTTTTTTTTTTTTTTTTTTTGGTGAGGAAGATTGTCCCTGAGAACATCTGTGCCAGTCTTTCTCTATTTTTTTTGTGTGTGGGATGCCACCACAGTACCACTTGGTAAGTAGTGTGTAGGTCTGTGGCTGGGATCTAAACCTGCAATCCCCAGGCTGCTGAAGTGGAGAGCATGAACTTAACCATTGCACCACCAGGCCAGCCTCTAAATTCATTTGTTTTAAACATCAACTGTTAACATCTGGCAAGACTGATGACAGTAAAAGAATACAAATAAAAACACACTAGAAGTAAAGTCCAGACAAAGAGATGCAGCAGAGATTTTCAAATTATGAGTGAATATTATGAACAACTTGATGGCAATAGTTTTTAAAACATAAATGGTGTGAACAAATTTTTGGAAACAATCTAACTTACCAAAATTGATTCCAGAAGGAATAGAATTCAACTAGAAACCTGCAATTTCTTATCCAAAATTTCTGGGAGCACTTTTTTTTGTTTTGAAATTAAGGTTTTCCCATTTTAGAACAAACTTCAACCAGAAGTTTGGACTATACAATCATTAAAGAAATTGAGTGAATGTTCAAAAAATTGCACTAGAAAAATTACCCACAAAGAAAGCACTACGCCCAGTTTAAACACATACTTAAAGGAATAGATAATTGCTACCTTTCTCATGTCTATGAAAGAATAAAAAAAAAAACAAAAAAACAAGAAACAGAACCTCTCTTCAACTTTTGTTTATGACATGAGTTTAACCTTGTCAGCAAAACCGGAAAATAGCCATATGAAAATGAAATGGGCTAATCTCTCGTGTGTACAAGATGTGAATATCTTAATGAAAATATTGGCAAACCAAATCTAGCAACATAACAGCCCAAACAAGTTGGTTTATTCTAGAAATGCAAGGCTAGTTGAACATTAGAAAATGTATTAGTGCAATTTATTGCCATTACAGATTAAAAGTAAAAGTATGATCATCCCAATAGATGCATAAAATAATCATTCATGGCTTAAAGTAAAAATATACTTAGCAACACAGGAATAGAACTTCTTTAATGTGGTAAAATCTGGAGAAAAAAATAACATTTAGGGGCTGGCCTGGTGGTGTAGTGGTTAAGTTTGCACACTCTGCTTTGGTGGCCTGGAGTTCGCAGGTTCAGATCCTGAGGGTGGACCTACACACTGCTCATCAAGCCATGCTGTGGTGGTGACCCACATACAAAATAGAGGAAGATTGGCACAGATGTCAGCTCAGCGATGGATGATCTTCCTCATCAAAAAAAAAAAGAAAAGAAATAAAGAACATTTAATAGTAAAATTGTAAAAACATCTCTCTCTCTCTCTCTCTTTTTTTTTTTGCTGAGGAAGATTTGCCCTAAGCTAACATCTGTGCCAATCTCCCTCTGTTTTTTAATATGTGGGCCACCAGCACAACATGTCTGCTAAGAGGGCAGTGTAGGTCCCTGCCTACGAGCTGAACCTTGGCAGCAAAGGTGGAGTATGTTGAACTTAACTACTAGACAACCAAATCTGCCCCAAAAGCATTTCTCTTTTAAATAAAGAATAAGACGAGGATACCCACTGTCCTGATTTCTATTCAATATTGTTCAAAAGGGATTAGCAAGAGCAAGAGGAAGGAAAAGACATACTGTTTTGAGAAAGAAACAAAGATATCAGCATTCACAGATGTATGATTTCCAACACAGAAGCCCCAAAAGAATCTAGAGGCAGAATTAATGAGAGAGATTAAGACAGTTGCTAGATATAAGGGGAATTCTATGACATTTCTCTACATCACAAAATAAAATTTTATGTAAAATTATGTATTATCTATGAGTCTAACCAAAAACATAAGGTACTGAAAATAAATCTCACGAGATATGTAAAAGATCTTTCTCAGCAAATCCTAACACTTTATTGAAAAGACATTAATAACCTAAATAAATTGCATTATATGCAAGGATAGGAAGATCTAGGAATTTCTAATGGTGTAAACTCTCCAGCAAAATGATGTAAAAATTCAATGCAATTCTGATTAAAATTTCCACAAATTATTCTCATGGAACTTGACAAGCCAATTCTTAGATAGATATGAACAATTAAAGAGCAAGGATAGACAAGACAATTCTGAAGGACAAATTGTGACACCTCACCTAACAGATATCAAGCTTTGATAGACATCTCTAGAAATGAAGGCAGTCTCACACTGTCACAGGGAAGAAAATAATAAAGATGAACACTCGAACTCATATGACAATGTAATATACAAGAGAGGTTGGAAATGAAAAAATAGTTTTCAATAACTGCAGGTAGGAAAACTAATTAGGTATATAAACAAGCAAAAGAGAGAGAGGGAGAGGAAAATAATACAAAGATAAGTACGGTGTATGTATTAAGTGATGCTAAGGGTTAGCAAGAAAAATAAATCAGAGTAAGCGGTTAAAGAGTGACAAGAGGTACTAGTTAGGTAGAGTAGTCAGGGAATGCTCCTCTGAGCGGTGACCTGAAATGAGGGAGTGAGCTGTGTAAATATCTTTAGAAGCATCAGTGTGAAGGACCTGAGGGAGACGAGTTTTTGGCCAGCTCAAGGACCGCCAGGAAAACAGCTGCAGAATGAGGCAGAGTAAGTAGTAGAGGATGAGGTCAGAGGGCAGTGATGAGCGGGGCAGGGATGCACATCGTACACAGCCTTGAAGGTCCTGGGAAGAATTTTGGACTTATTCTGAGTGAGAAGGAAATCTATTGGTGGGTTTAAAGGAGATCTGCCTTAGGGTCTGACATTTTAAAAAAATTTTAAAAATTGTAGTAAAACACATATAACATAAAATTTACCATCCAAACTATTTTTAAAGCCTACAGGTCAGGAGAGTTAAGTATATTCCTCTTTGTTGTACAACCCATCTCCACGACCATTTTCTTTTTCATCTTGCAGGATTGAATCTCCATTCCCATTAAGCAACTCTCCATTTGCCCTCCTCCCAGTCCCTGGAAGCACCCTTCTGCTTTCTGTTTCTGTGAGTTCACCTATATCGTATAAGTGGAGTCAAACCAGTATTGGACTTTTTGTGACTGGCTTATTTCATTTAGTTTAATGTCCACAAGGTTCATCCATGTTGTAGCATGTGTCAGAATTTCCTTGCTTTTTAAAAAAAAAAATTGTCTGTATATACCGTATTTTGTCTGTCCATTCATCTGTCAGTGGACATTTGGACAGTAATCTACATCTTGGCTATCGTGATGATACTGCTATGAATGTGTGTATACACATATCTCTTTCAGACCTTGCCTTCAATTCTTTTGGATATATATCCAGAAATGGAATTGCTGGATCTGACCTGATGTTTTTAGAAGGATCCTTTTGGTTGCTGTATGTCAGGAAGGCAAAGTGAAAGCAGAGAGCAGGTGAAAGCAGAGAACCAAGAGGAGGGCTATCCCCAAATGCAAGAGAGCGATGATGGTGTCTTAGGCGAGAATTGTAACGGTGTCGATGGTGGTAAAATGGTCAGAATCTGGCAGAGCCGACTGAGTGTATTCTGGCTTCGAAGAGGAGTCAGAGAGAGAGAGAGAGAGAGGAGTCCCTCGTGATGCTGAGGGCTTTGGCTTGAGCAGTTATAGGAAAGGAGGCAGGAAGAAGGGAAATATTAGGGGCCCTTGACTCTCGAGAGTGGGGATGATCAAGAGTATGGTTTGAGATTGAAGAGGACCTAGCTGGTAGTCAATTGTCTATTTTTCTACAATGGAAGGGAAAGTTAGGGACTATAGACATAAATTTGGGAATTGCCATCAGCATAGAGATGGTGTTTTAAGCCAGGAGACTAGGTGAAGTCCCCTAATGAGTGAGCATAGATGGAGACCAGAAGATGTTCAAAGACCCATGCCTGGGGCTGGCTGACATCCCGAGGTTGAGAGGAAGAGAGCAGTCTGGCCTAAGAATGAGAGAAGGAAGGCAGCGAAGGAGAAGAGAAGCAAGGTGAGTGGTGTGTCTTGGAAATCGAATGAAGAAAAATATTTTATCAGAGATGTAGTGATAAAATGTTTCAAAAGCTGCCAACATCAAGAATAGTTAACAGAAGAAGAAATAAAAATGGCCTTTAAACACATGAAAATAAGTTAATTGTACTCAATTAAAAGAAATGAAATTTCAAACTACGTTGTGATAACTGATTATCTGTCAGGTTGGCAAGCATCCAAAAATTTGCCAAGATTCCCTGATGGGGAAGCTGTGAGGAAACAAACACTCTCATATATTGATGGTGGGAATGAAAGATGTCCAAACCTCTATGGAGAGAAAGTGAGCAATAATTAGAAAAATAATATATGCATTTATCCTTGACCCAGTCACATCTAGGCATCTATTCCAAGAATGCTCTGGGTAGAATACATAAAATGCCTGACTACTGAGTAATTTTCAATGCCATTACAAAAAAGCAATACCAACCCACCTCCATCAAAACCAGCAAAAACCAAGAAGGGAGCTGCCCTATTTAAAAGGGACATTTTGAAAAAAAACTCTGAAAACCAAATTAGGTCTGTCGACCTTGTCTGAATCCTCCTTTGAATAAACCAACATCACAAACACATTTTTGAGATAATTGGAGAAATTTGATTACGGACTGGACATTATTACATTTTATTGTTGATTTTGTTACTGTTTCTTTTGTTAGAAGTGATGATATAATTTTGGGTTTGGGGAGGAAAATGTTTAGTTTTTTAGAACTGCATATTGAAGTAAACAGTGATGAAATGCCGTAATATTGGGAAATTGCTTTAACATATTTCAGCTTCATGAGCTTTAAATACTTCCGCAGAGGAAAAAAGGAAAATGTGGCAAAATCTTGATAATGGTTGAATCTGAGCGGTAGGTGAAGGGCATGGTGTGAATATGCAAAGGCTTAGCATTATGTCCTTCAGGTTCATCCACGCTTGTCCCCTGTGGGAAGATTTCCTTCTTTTTAAAGGATGAGTAATATTCATTGTCTGTATGTACCACATCTTCTTTATCCGTTCATCCCTTGACGGACATTTAGGTTGTTTCCATATCTTGACTATTGTGATTGACTTCGCAGTGCACATGGCAATGCAGATAACTTTCAAGATCCCATTTTCACTTCCTTTGGATATATACCCAGAAGTGGGATTTCCGGATCATACGGCAGTTCTATCTTTACATTTTTGAGGACACTTCATACTGTTTTCCTTAGCAGCTGCACCATGTTGCATTCCCACCAACAGTGTAAAAGTTACAGAGGGACAGACACTGCACGATTCCACTTATATGAGGTACCAAAATAGTCCAACTCGTGAAAGCACAGAATAGAATTGTGGTTGCCAGCACCTCAACAGAGGGAAGTGGGGAGTTGCTGTTTAACTGTAGACAGTTTCAGTGATACAAGATGAATAAATGCTAGAGATCTGATGTACGACATTTGTCTATAGTGAACACTATTGTATTGTGCACTTAAAAATTAAGAGAGGGGCCGGCTCAGTGGCATAGCAGTTAAGTTCCCACGCTCCACTTCAGTGGCCCTGGGTTCGCTGCTTCAGATCCCGGGCACACATGTTCACTCCGTTTATCCAGCCATGCTGTGGTAGGTGTCCCACAAATAAAGTAGGGGAAGATGGGCACGGATGTTAGCTCAGGGCCAGTCTTCCTCAGCAAAAGAGGAGGATTGGTGGCAGATGTTAGCTCAGGGCTAATCTTCCTCAAGAGAAAAAAAAATTAAGAGAATAGATCTCATGTTGTGTTCTTACTACAAAACAAACACACAAACCAGAGAATATGTAATGGCTGAATGGGGTTTCTTTGTATCGTTCTTTCTACTCTTGTATGTTTGTGAAAAATTAATTTTTAAAGCTCCTGATACTGAATAATGGACACAACGTGACTGTTGGAAGTGGCATTGCAATGCTGACCTTCTCAAGAGCTGTTTCAGTGGACAGACAGGGGTAAAATCTTGGTTTGTGTAGGTTCAAAAGAAATCAGGCCAAGAAGAATTATCAAGAGAGGCTTCAGACAAGCCTTTGGAAAAAGGATGTGGAGGGGAGCGAAGATAGGGAGTGACATATGAGATCAAATTCTGTTTTTTTTAAATTTTTGAATTGAGTTATTTCAACATATTTTGATGGAATCAGATTATTCTCTCCCCATAAGAAAACACCATGAGACATTCTCTTGAAAAACACATAACCAGTATGAATGGAGTTAGAGAGATTGAAAAAGACAGGCTTTTGTGTTTATCTCAAAATGGGAATGATTTTACCAATAGGATCAAACTGCCTGAAGCCCCTTAGGTAAAATGCTGTCACCCCAGGACAGATGGCTACGCCAATGTCTCCACGGCTATTCTTTCTCTAGCT
Source organism: Equus przewalskii (assembly GCF_037783145.1). Taxonomy (NCBI): domain Eukaryota; kingdom Metazoa; phylum Chordata; class Mammalia; order Perissodactyla; family Equidae; genus Equus; species Equus przewalskii. Next base: position 4,287,207 of record NC_091838.1, read on the forward strand.
TTCTGTAGACTACCAACTTCTTTCTGTCTGATCCGTTATAGGAATACATTTAATTTTTTCAAGGAATGTCTTGACCTTGGAGCACTGTTTGATACGAAGACTTTACATAACTCTCCTCCGGACCATTATGAGCTAGTCTCAACTTTAACTCTCCACCAGTGACGTTAGTTTCTTTAAAAATAATGGCACAATAATTACATCCTAGTTCTTGAAGAAAGCCTTATTTTATTTCCTGTATGCTGACAACAAGTGAAATTTGGTAACAAAATTAATTAAGCCACTCCTCAAAATGTAAATGAGCAGGCATTGAAAGTTAGCTGACTAGTAATCTTTATTAACCCGTGGAGCATAACTAATATTTAAACTTGACTATTAAATGTTACAGTATTGAATGTTTTTTGATGATGCTATCTTGTCATGAAAATGTTGTTAACCAGAACAGTTTTGGTAAATTTAAGTTTCTTCTTTTGCTGATTATAAAGATAGAACTTAAATACAGTTTTCTCCCTGAAATTCCAGAGGTTAATGAAAATGCTTAAATATTGACATGACAAATAAGTAAAGGTGCGATGAATTTGTGCATATTGAACAATATAAAGATTGAAGAAAGTCATCTGGGTCAGGGAAATAGCTCTTTATTCCTGGATGTATTTCACTGGTTTGTTTTAATTTTCTCTCATCTCAAAAAACGACCACTAAAAAGAGTTGCTTCTTATGCTTTTTCTTGCAATGTCTTTCATACTAAAAGGTACTTTCACAATTACTTTATTTTAAACAAGAGAGTATTATTTGGGTAAGACACACTTTTCTAAAATGACCTCAATCAAAACCGATCTTCATTTTGAATGAGATCATCAGTTGTGATGAGAAAAAAAGTCCAAGGAATTTAACAAGTTTGAAAAATTTTTTTCCCTAAAGTGTCAATATCTTCAATGCAAATAGTTGCATGGTGTTTTAGTTTAGTTCTTTGAAGAGCACTTTATAGAACTTTATTGGGATTTATTATAGTAGAATAAGTGGCTTAAGTGGTTTATGTTTTGAGATCACATATTCATACTTATAAGACAAATTTTTCAAAAAACTGTCTTAATATTGTATACATGTGGGATCAAATTTCCAGGGACAATATTGGACTTAAATTGAAAAGGTGCTATTTTGCACAACTCAGATAGATGTGAAGATAACATACTCTTAAAAATGTGTTAGATGGATTGAAAAATTGCCCTTATTTTGACAAAGGCTGTGACATTAAAGATGCATTTTTAAAGACTGACTACAATTTTTAATGAAATATAGCAGTAGGAAAAAAAGAAATGTTTTAAAACAAATATATTTTAATAGAATTTTAATAATAATGATGAACAATTATGCAAAGTTGAACATTGATTTATCGCCTCATAACCTGCACCTCTCAGAGTCTTTGTCATCTCAGGAATTGCCATCTCCCTTTTTATAATTGCTCAGGTCCAGGACCATGGGATGGTCTTTATTTTTCCTATGTTCAGCCATCACAAAACCCCACTGACGGTACATTCACGAGGTGTTTGGAATCCCACCACTTCTCCTCACCACTTTCTCTCCTGTGCTGGTCCAGTCCCCCAGCAAATCCTGCCTCGGTTTCTGCAGTGGGCTCCCAACTGGTGTTGCTGCTTTTGCTTTTTCTCTTCCCCCAAGAATCTAATGCAACACAGCAGCCAGAGTGATCCTTCTAAAATGGAAGGCAGATCATGGTACTTCTCTGCTCACGACAACTCTGAATGATTTCTTTCAGAGAAAAACCAAACTGTTTAAAATGGTCTACAAAGCCCTGCCTGACCTGCCCCACCTCAAATCATCGGCCCATCTCTTAGCATTCTTGCCTTCACTTGCTGAGCTGCAGCCACAAAGACCTCCTTACTTTCTTTCAACACAGCAAACACAATGCCACCTATGGACTTTGCTCTTGCTATTCCCTCCGTCTAAAATGTTCTTTCCAAGAAACCCAGCTTATTCTCTCCCTCACTAATTATCTCTGCTCAAATGTCTTGTTATCAGAATGATCTCCTCTGGAAATGTTAGAGAAAAAATAGTATATTGTACATTTCCTGCCTCAGACCTGAAGTTAGCCAATTATCCAAGCAGCCCTGGGTCCTCTTAGCTGGAGATGGTATTTAGAGATCACAATTTGGGCAAAGGATTGTCATTCCTAATGGGTTGATCACTGTTTCTAAAATTTTTCAGTGAACAGCACTAGAAAATATATATGTGTGTTCTATCTATATATATCATCTACCTATCTACCCTATATCTACATAAATATAGACATGTATGTATTAGAAGACATCGATTTATAGATATTTAAAAAATATATATCTTTTGATTTTGTATGAAATGCCTATTCACATCCAGTAAAAGTAAAACTTAACCTTTTCTTTTCTACATGCGCACCTCCTCTCCCCTACACTGCAGGCCTGAATTGCAAGGATACTGGGCATGATAAAATTAGAATCACATATTTTGTCCTACGCTACAGACAAAACAGCTTTAGAATAATAACAACATTAGTACCATTTAGTTTAAAACAGTAATTTTTGCAAATGCTTTACCCATTCTCTCCTATTTATTCAGAGTTGTATTGTACTCACTGTGAGAACATGCAGCCGGTACATTTTATGCTGTTTTATATCCTCCATTAATTTTTATTCTATAGGTAAATCTCTATATCTGTCATCTTCACCACGAGCCATTACATCAAAGTCTGAGCAGTCGTTTTCGTCATATGAAGCTCATTCTTTAGTAGATTTTAAGCAAGACTCGTGGGAAAAAACATTCCTTGACACTTTGCATACTAATGACAAATTTCCTGCAACCTTTATACTTGGAAGTAATTTTGACCAGATACAAAATCCTTATCATTTCTTTTTGATTTGTAAAATGTTTCTTTTTTTTTTGTCTTCTATTTCCTTAAGATACATCTTGCCTGGTATTCACTCTTTTTAGTCTTTATTTCAGAAACAGTTGCTGCTTTTATTTCTAATTCTGTCCTGATTTCTGTCACCTCCTCTTTGCGTTACAGTGTTCTTTCATATTTTGACTGAATTTTACTTTGTCTTTTTATCTATTTTGATGTATTGATGTTTGTGGATATTTCTCCTGACTTGCTTTCATTGTCTTTATAGATGTTACTCATTTTGTTTCTTAGTTTCTTTCTTTCTTATAAAAATTTTGTATGGGAGTTATGTTTGTTGCTTTTATTTTTATGAAGTTTTAAGATAGCATTTCTACCTTCATGGATTTAAATTTCTCTCTTGTGTTGTTTTTATGAAGATTTACAGAACACTGAAGCTTACTTTATGAGAACTCCTGTTTGTTTCTCTCCCTCAAGTTTTCCCAGCCTCCTTTTTCTCTTGCTTCTATGTTTCTATTTTGAGTTCTAGTTGCAGAAATTTCTCCTCGGCATGGAGTATTGTCGTGGAAGAGAGATTAGAGTAGCTCCCAGCGTTCATAGGACGCAGGATACTCCACATCTTTGGATCTTGTTGTAGACCGCTTGTTCTCACTTGCTCCTGGCATGCACACCCTCCAACCTCGGCTGCTGTGTCAGAAAGATTTGCTGAGCTTTCAATAAGCAGTTGTTGATTATTGGCTAGTACTCGGGTTTTATTCAGCTGCCCCTTGCTTCTTTGTCCTATTCTCAAGCACAGATGGTATCAGGGGACTGTCCCCACCTGCTTGCATTTTGGTAACCATGAGGGTATATTGTCCATTTTTTTAAAATGTAGATATTGTCCATGAATTTTTGCTTGGCTATGCTAGTTGCCCTGTATGTTTGTCTGCCCTCTTTCCAGAATCCTCCTCTCATGTTGATAAGCTGAATTAACTTTACATGATACCAAAAATCTGAGGAAAAGGAAAAGATTAAAAATCTAGAAAAAAGTTAAATTATTTGTTCAATGTTGTGTAATGATGGATATCTGTAAGCATGTTATTTATTGATTGACTGATGTTGTTTAATCATAAAATGTCACCGATCAAAAGATTTGAATAAATCTGTATGGAAATCAAAGCTAAAAAATCTAGAGGTCTCCACTAATGTTCCATTCCTGGCCTCTTTTGGCCCCTTTATTTGAATCTCCCCTGGGGCAGCGGAGGGACGTATTTTGTTGTGGAATCTAAGGGAAAAACAGAATGCACATATAGTGGCTTCACGTCCCCACTCCTGCTGTGAGAAACATGCCTTCTGCTCTGAGGCTCCACACGGGAAGTTTTACAGGGACAGGCCCTCAAATGAAGAGGACGGAGCACTCCTTGGTGGTCAAGTACTGCTGGGACTGGTGAGGAGCCCAGCTCTTGGCCCAAATCCTGTGTGTGATGTTTCAGGCCTGACAGTAAGCAAGTGCTAAAGCTTTAGCGGGCAGGCGTCATCGAGGAAAGCTGCCCTCCCCACCCCACGCTTCACTCCCCTCGGCCTCAGTATTCAGTTCTTTCCCATCTTAGCCCTTAGTCTCTCTCCCTCTGGTCCCTGAGTTCAAAAAATGTTCCGGGCTCCCTCGGCAGCAAAAGGATCATTGCATGGTGCTGATGCACCTAACACTGTTCCCTGGGAAGAATGGAACCCGTGGGAGCCTGCACGGCCTCCTGTGCCCCCTCACCTAGACTATTGCAGTAACTGGCTCACGCCTGTTTCACTTTGGCTTGTTGTCTTGATGGACACCTGGCAATCCGGCCCTCTCCAGCTCAGCTCAGCTCAGCTCTTGACAGCTGACTGGGTAAATTTTTCTAATTCTGGGCGTCAGTATTAAGAAACCTACTTGCCTGCATAGATGCTACATGCCTAGTAATCATCTCGATATGTCTTACTTTTCTTTCTTCTTTGGATTAGAACTCAAGTGAGGAAAAGAGGAGTGTTACATGTTGACTTCCTCAAAACCCTCTCTGCTGCTTTGGGCTGAAATCTTGAGGAATAAACAAGAGTAAAATTTGGGGGACAAAGCAATGCTTGAAATAAATGGTTTTGTTGGGCTGGGCACGTAGGATCAGCATTCTGGCAGGGCAGCAGCCCATGTTGTGCTTTGTGACTGGTGCTTACCATATATAATAGTTAGCTTTTAACTGATATGGCCTGGACAAACACTTGTTAGACTTTGGTCACATGTGAGTTTTTTAATTCCACATGTCATTTCAGCTTATGGCAGCTTTAACCATGGGGAAGGGGTTGTTTTAATCTTGGCTGAATTGACCTTAAGCAAGAATGTACAAGCCTCAGCAAAACTGTGGTACCCTGGGACTTCATGAAAGGAGTGGAGGGACAGGTGGGAAGTAAAGCAATGACTCTATTCCCACCGCTTGAGAAAAAGCAGTGGCAGAAAGAGATGGTGCCAAGGGCTTGGGGCATACAAAAGCTGAGAAAAGGCCAGGTTTTTACCTAAAGGTATGAGTCACATAACCTGTTGTCAGCTTTGTCAATAATGAATATGCTTATTTTTTGTTTATCTGCTTCACCTTTTTATCTTACCTTTAGATTGATTCTAACTTGGCAGGTAAGAAAGAGGGCGGTTATGCATTTAGCGTCTCAAAACCCCAGCACTTACCTCTCCCAGTTCATCTTCCGTTACACACTTCTCCATTCTTTCTGCTCCTACTCTTTCCCCCCCATATGCATACCCAACACTGTCGTCGTCACAAGCCACCCATAATTCCCTCCACACGCCTCATCCCTTTGTGCCTCTGTTCAAGTCAATCCAATAGGAGCATTATTCTTCACGATCTGTGCTCATGGGAAAATTGTTTGTCTTTTAAGGCTCGCTGCAAAAGCATTTTATTTTTCCCCTTGACTCTGTCCCATGTATTCCCAAGGCAGAATTAATATCTCCCATGTGCTCCCAGGATGTGCCTTGCAGCCTGCCTGGATTGTATCGAACTGGAAACCTGCTCTATTAGTCAGCTCAGGCCACTGTAACAAAATCCTATAGACTAGATGGCTGAAGCCTTAGACACCTATTTTCTCACTGTTCCGGAGGCTGGAAGTCTGAGATCAGGGTGCCAGCATGGTCGGGTTTTGAGAGCTCTCTTCCTGGTTTACTGATGGCTCCATTCTCGCTGGGTCCTCACACCTTGGAGACAGAGAGATGTTCTTATAAGGCCCCAGTCCTATTGGCTTAGGACCCCTTCCTTGTGACCTCTTTTGACTTTAACAACCTAAAGACCCTTTCTCCAGATGCAGTCACACTGAAGGTTATGGCTCTAACATGTTGATTTTAGGGGGTCAGAATTCAGTCCACTGCACCTGCCTTTTGTGGCAAGTCCATGATCAATTTCACAAGAGCCAGGTGTCCTCATTTAACTTTGCTTACCTCACAGCCACCAGCACAGGACTCCGCGTGATTAGGAACATTGTCACTTGTACATACATATCATCTTCATTCTAATTATGGTGACATATGTTCAAGCTATCACACATCCCCTGCTGCCCTAAATCTTTCTCTCTTGTGCTGTGACTTTATACGTAAGAACTATATTAACATTTATCTGTGCGGAAGTTATCTGTTTCATAACCACATAGGAAGGAACCTCATCGAAATCAAAAATAGCCAAATAGAACTGAAACTGAATCACACATACAAAAAAAGCCAGGAAGGGCATTTGAAGAGAGGCTCAAACTAAGAGAAGACGCAATGCCTCTTTCATTATATAGTAGTAAGAAATATTAGAGATAAATAAATAAATGTGGTACAGTTTAATGGAGAGCATCACAATGGTACCTTGTCATCAGAACATCCTATTATCCTTCCTTTGCAGCATTAAAACCCTACCCGCTTCACTTGGTGGTAACATTTCACAGTAGTTTGTTAAATGATGTTGCAAGTATCCTCAAATTTCTATAACACAACAGAAAATCTGGATTGTATCTACATATTAGTCAACATGAAAGTAAAAGCTAAATGAAAAGATTGAAATAAATAGAAAAGCACTTGTTATTATCTGGGACTCTCGATACAATAAAGCAACAAAGAACACATTACTTCAGAAAGAAAAGAAGACAGGTGATGTTTTTCATAAGTAGAGAGCAGTTGTTTCCTAACCAATCTATAACATGATTTCAGTAATTTAGGTTATTTCCTGAAAGATTGACTTCCCCAGATTATCTTATTTCTGTGCAAATTCTCCTCTGAGCATTTTGAGCTATGGAGAGACACACAATTTGTGTTGATTTTTAATACTTTAAGCCATTTAAAACCATGCTAGATAAAAATTCTTTATGAAATCTGAAGTGAAAACATATGGATTATTCTCTTATTTCAGAAACAGCCAAAATGTGCTGATATCTTTTTGGTATTCAGCTTTTGGTACGGTATCATCTTTGATTAGGCTCCAATAATTGTTTGGATTATACGCTTTATTATAATATACTCACTATGGGTAACTCGTTCTCTCTCCTCCTGCTTCCGTCTACCAAACCTGTGTCTCCTGCAGTGTTTCTGTACGGATTGCTGTGATGCTCTCCAACCAGTCAAGCGAAGCAGACACCTGGCGTCCAGTATTTCTTTCCCCTACCTGCTATATTCCACTGGTTAAGGAGTTTAGTGGATATTTCTTGGTAGATACTTCTTAATTTTTCCCCACACTTTTCTATCCCTACAGCCACTATCTACAATTATGACATTATATTTTATCTGGATTATTGAAAGGAATTACCTTTATTCTCACTTCTCTGTCTGCCCCCTATATTCATCCTGATCTATCCACCTCCCTCAGTGTTGGCAGAGTGATCTTTCTAAAATACAAATGATCGTGTTAATCCTCTGATTTAAACCACCAATGGGTCCCCTTTACTAACCATGCGAAATTACATTTATTAGCATGGCATAAAATACTCTCTATCATCCAGCATTTATCTACAATTTCAGTCCCATCCTCATTTTTCTCTCCCTAGTATCTTGTACTTAAGATGCAGAAAACCATTTTTAGTTCCAAGAAAATACATTCATGCCTTTGTGCACGTTATATTTGACTGGACTTCTTTTCTCCCTCCAATTGAACTCGATTCCATTAATCTTTTAAGATCTCTATTAACTTTTTTTCTCTTCTTTGAAGACTTGTCCTGTCATCCTGGCCAATGTCATATGGTTTATATAGTATTTGTCATATCCACTTAGATTGATTTTTTAAATCCCATTTCTCCTGAGTTCTACTGGCTCATGGTTTATTTCTGTTGTCTTGCTATATTATCCTTGAATTCCTATATATCTGCTTTGGTCTTTTGTTTTATAAATTTAACTTTTTATATTATTTTGTACTTGCATGGAAATATTATGGGCATAGTTGTTATTTACTATGTGAAGAGATTTTTCTGGTTAATGTTTTTTGCTTGCATCTGCCTTGCCTCTTGCCTTTTTCCTTTTGTCTTGGAACATCTTATGCTCCCTTTGGTATCTTTGTGATTATTGCTTACCTTTCTACGATATATGTTCTCATTGGAGCAAGATGTTTGTATTGAGAAGGCGATAAAGTTTAGTTTCTGACTAGTAAGAATTCTCTTATTCTCTGTAACACAGATGGTGTGTGTGTGTGTGTGTGTGTGTGTGTGTGTGTGTATGTGGGAGACAGAATCAGATCTTTTAGCTTCACCCCTCTCCATTCAACAAAAGTGGGAAGCTGTAGTTCTGCTCACAGTGTGGTCTTCTTCTCCACGCCTCTGCTACAAGCCCCATTCTGCAATTTGGACTTGCCTGCGGGGTTCGGGGAAGTTCTTACAGCAAATAGTTGCAATGATTTTCATTGTTTTAAACAAAGGGTAATTTGCCTTTAGGTGTGTTCCACTTTCTTCCGAGTAGGGTTCTCTACCAGCATTGTCTGATGTCAGCAGCAATGAGCATCTTCTCTTAATCTCTTGTGGCATTTCTTTTTGATCGTGATTGCTTTTCTAGTCCAGGAATGGAGATCTCTCTTAATTGCATTGAAGATGATATTTGGGTTTTTCATCCTTGCTCTTCTAATCAATTTTAAGTTATTGCTGAGAAAGGAAGTGGGAGATGTCATCTTTCCTCTGCTAAATTAAAATAGAAATGAATTCACTGTACTGCAATTATTAATTACAGATGGACTTGATTTTTCAGACTGAGAGCATCTTGAGGATAGGGAACTTTATATTATAAATACATTTTAGTCCACATTGCGTGGTCTAGATCCTGCTACATTGCAGATGTTTAATACATCCTAACTGATGAATGAGCTTCGACAAATAGAGAGGATGGCAGTGGCACTACAAGTTGAAGCTATTACAGCAGAGGAAAAACGCTGCAGCACAGATACAAATTAAGATATGTATGGCATCTGGGAGTCAGTTTATTTTATGTGCTTTACTCAGTTGTAATTTTGCATTTTTTCATTTTCTCAACTTTACGAATAACTATGTTTTTCAAGTTTGTAGTTCTTTTTAAGCCTTTAAGTCATTAAACCCGAGAACTAGAGTTCTCTTTTCCAGGCACCCTTCCTTAAGTATGGACTTTCAAAAGCTTACTTGCCACATGTTGCCTATGTCCCTTTCTGAGCTTTTGAAGGAAAGTATATTTTTTCCCTGCTATCTAAGTTACACAGAATTCCTCTAACATCCTGAGTTTTAACAACCATTTAGTGAACTGATAAGAAATGGTATTTGGTGCTCAAAGTGCCTGTAACACATGTCTTTTCTGTGGTGTGTTTCAATTTTCTTATGGGCAATATAGCGCGTTGGTTAAGAGCATGGGCTCTGAAATCAGACATTCATGGTTTTAAATCCACACTCCCCCACATTCTGTTGACTTTATGCCTGGTTTTAACCACTCTCCATGAGTTTCCTTATTTATAAAATGAGAATAATAGTATCTACTTCACAGGGTTATCTACAGTCATGCATCACTTAATGATGGGGATACAGTCTGAGAAATGTGTCATTAGGTGATTTCATTGCTGTGCGAACATCATAGAATGTACTGAGGGGCAACAAAATTTGCCACCCTAAAATGTGTTTCTTTAACATGAGGACTATTTTAAGCTGATTATTTTTAAGAAACCAAAGAGTCAGAAAGCATTTCTTGTTACCTCCCCCTTAACTGCCTAAAAGAATTCAGATAAAACGACCTGGGAAGTGAGCTATCACTTTAGCATCGCATGAACTAGGTGGTAGGCAGGGGGGAAGCTAGGAAAGCCTGTTTGATGGGCTCCCTTCTGTATTCTTCTCTTTCTGTGTGGCCAAACACTTGTTTTCCAAGTATTTACTCCTTTCATCTACCTATGAATTGCCTTTCTTCCCTTTGAAGTCCTTGACTTTCCCCACCCCCAACATCTTCTTGTCTTTAGCTGAAAATAGTATTTAAGGTAGTGGCTTTGGTCATTTTGGGGAGTTACTCAGTTTTCCTGGATTTCCTTCATGTATACAAGTTATCAAACTTATTTGATTTTCTCTGTTATTCTGTTCACGTCAAAGTCATTCTTAGACTAGCCAGAAGAACCTGGAAGAGTTGAGGAAAATTTTTTCCTCTCCTACAGTCCTTACACAAAGCTGTGTGGTATAGCCTACTACACAGCTAGGCTACCCCGTATTAATAATATTGGACCATCACCGTATATATGGTCTGTGCTTGACTGAAATGTCATTATGTGGTGCATGACTGTATATTATTCTTACCTGTGAATATTAAACATCAGGGTTAAATACATTTTCCTAATTCACACTACCTGAAGCTTATTTACTATTCGTACTTGAGTAATGTTTCATTCAGAAGTGATTCTTAAATTCAGGATTTAGTGAATTACAAGAAATAATCAAGACCGCAGATATTGTTTTCTTCTCAAATTCTTGGGGGGCTCTGTTCATCAAAACATCTGTTCCAGCTACCCTCAGTACCAAAGATTCAGGAAATGCCAGTCTCACATTGAATCCTTCCTCCAGAGAACAAAGCGGTTGGAATTTTTGGACTTTGAACAAGGTAGATGGAAATTATGAAATAGGTGAATCTATAATTAAAGATATATTTCTATTTTTGTGAACAAATATCCCTTTCAAACTTTTAAGTGTAAATTTTGAATCTTATAAAAATAAGTGAACCATGTTCAGGGTTATAGTATGCTAGGAAGTTTATTTACAAATAAAATTATCTCTATTGCTCTTCGTAAGGAATAAGTAGCTGTATCCTATAAATAAATATACATATTTATTCTATAAAACTTTATGAACATATATTTAATGTTATGTATATTATATAACAATTATATAATAATTATATATTAGCAATTATATAATAATTATATATTAACACATATTACACTTATAAACATATTTTCTATTAAGATCATCTATTTATGCTCTTTAAATGATATTATTTCCACAAAATTTAGATTCAAAAATATAACGCGTAAAACTGATCTAACACACAAGCCAGCTTGAAATAAGGTCACAACTTACTACATTTTTAAGTGTTTAATTGAAGTGTAACATACATGCAGAAAAGTACACGTATAATTATACAGCTTGATGACTTTTTACAAACCATACACTCCCATGTAACTAGCACCTGCGCTAAGAAACAGAACATTCCTAGCACACCAGAAATCCCCACTGTGTCTCTTTCTAGTCATTAACCCTACCCAAGGGTTACTATATACTGACTTCTAACCACATAGATCAGTCATACCCCTTTGTAAACTTTAAATACAAGGATCATTACAGTATGTATTATTTCATGCTTAGCTTCCTTCTCTCAATATCGTGTTTGAGATTCCACCATATTTTGCATATAATTGTTCATTCTCACTGCTGTATATTATTGCATTGTGTCAATACATTGCATTCATTTACCAGTTAAGCTGTTGATAGACATTGGGGTAGTTTCCACCTAGGAATAGTATGAACAGTGTTTCTATGAATATTTTAGTGCAAGTCTTTGGTCAGCATATGAACTATTACCTGTTTGAACATAAACTAGGAATGCATTGCTAAATCATAAGACAAGTACCTATCCAGCTTTAGTAAATAGTACTAAACAGTTTTTCTAATGTCAATGGACCGTAATAAGGAGTCTTCATTGAGTCCTTGCCCCTTCTTGACTGGGACAGTCAGAATCATCTCATAAAGGTTCTAATATCTTTGAACTTCAAAAGGAAAAAGTGAGGTTTTTTATCACTTTCCACCCATACAAATCTTTCCCCTTTATCTCCAAGATTAGAAATGCATCTCCAGGGATTGTGGAGGGAGGGAGCCCCTGAGGACACATAACCAGGCTTATTACACTTTTCCTCACAAAAGTAGGTGCATACTTGCCTTGCATTATCATAACTAATATTCTCCTTTGAACAATTCTTCACAGCACCTAGAAGGTATGCTCAAAGGCCATTACATATCCATATGCATATAATCTCCAGATATCCAGGTAGATAAAGAAGCATCTGGCAACTTTGATTGGCATCTTTTCAAAAGTTCTGCCTAGGCTGGCACACATATGTAGATGAAAATATCTGATCTGTTGGAATCTTCCCAGACTATATTTGTGCTTGCCTCATTCAGCAAATATCCATGAATAGTGTTCATGTAGCTCCATAGAATGTGCCAACTTGACATAATTTATTAATTTCAAAAATTCAAAACAATAATGTGGCCAAAACCAAAAAAAAATTACTTAAAATTTTGATGCGCAAGTTCTGTTCCAAATTTATCCAGGAACAAATTACTGTTATTCTATGCCAATAGAAGTGCTTTCTCTCAGTGTTTCCAGGAGGTTACATCATATCCTGTCTTGTTTAAAAATGGTAGCAGAGGAGAATGAAGTGTGGATGACACCAAATGCTGATACATTTATGAGAATTATTTATGTTGGAGTTAGGAATATGGTTTGTTCCTTCAATGAATAGGTACATGTTGTATTCTGGAATTTCACTTCACACTAGTTAATGAAGACACACTCTTACTTTTGGTGGGAATAAACAAGATTTTCAGTTTCTTTTATTTACTTCAATCAGAAACTCATTCTGCGATAAAAGACATGGCTCCCTCTCTCCCTCTCCACGCTGGTGCCCTCTCTTTCTCACCTTTCTGGGGCATTGAGTGGTTGTATGTTTTGGTTCAAAAGGACTTTCTTGCTGCATCCAAGTAAGACTTGTGCTGTCAATAAAATGATGGATATTCCTTCGTTTGGGTGTTGATAACGTCATAAAATGTCCTATGTGAGATATAAAGTTAGAGTACATTCTCAATTACATCTGATAATAGAGAAGAGGATTAGCTATTTCATGATACAAAATGGCAGGCAATTCCCTTAATAGAAGCAAAGTAACAATTTTGAATTGTATAGGAGATAATGTGCTATACGAAACAGAGAGGCCAAATGATATGAAGCCTGTGGGAACAACAATGGGAAGAGAGAGAGAGAGTTGGGACCTAAGGGTGGGCAAAGTCAAGTTCCAGAAGGCAGACAGCATGGATGCTTGGATGATAGGGATTAATTTAAGATTCTCCAAATCCTGATATATATGTATAAGTAATCAGGAATGTTCGCTCATTTTATAGTAAACTTTGTATTGAAGTAAATCTCTCTCTCTATATATATGTCACACACACACACAAAGTCAAAGAAGCTCCACAAAATGAACACACACATAACCAGCATCTAGATCACTTTTCAGAACATTACCAACACCCACAAAACCACTCCTGTGTTCCCTTCCAGTCACAACCAGCCCACTGCCAGCATGACATAGAGCACAGTAGATTAGTTTTGCTTGTTTTTAAACTTTATATAATTGAATCATACAGAAGGTACTCTTTATTGACTAATTATCCTTAACATTATATTTGTGAAATTCATTTGAATACTTTGTAGTTGCAAGGTATTTATTTTCATTGTGGTATTATAACCATTATATAAATATATTAAATTTATTTGTCTTTTCTACTGTTTATAGACTTGGAGTTGTTTGTAGTTTAGGGCCATTACAAAGAATGCCTCTAGGAATGTCCTTTCACATCCTTTTGGTAAATATATTAACATATTTATGTTGTGTGTATGACCAGGAGTGGAACTGTTGGTCACAGTGAATTGATTTTTATGTATGGTGTGGGGAAGAGATCAAGACGAATTTTTTTCCATATGGATATACAATTGACTCAGCACCGCTCATGAGAAGAACATGCTTTACCCAATATACTTCAGGGTTGCCTTTGTTACAAATCAAATGGCCATATGGGTGTGGGTCTGTTTCACTGTTTTGTTTTTGTTATTTCTTATGAAAGTATGTTACTTCTCTGTTAGTTGATCCATGGTTTTCATTGGTCCTTTTGTCAGAAATACTAAGAAGTCTTAACGCAATTTCTCAAACAGTTAAGAGCACTTGCTAAAATTATATTTCAAAACTGCCAAATCATAATCTTCTCCCTTGAGAAGGACATTTTATAGGGAAAATAGAGTAGCTAAATATTCATTATTAAACTGTATTCTCCTTCTCCCCCAAACGCTTGTTGGTTAAAGATCACAGCCTCTTCAAGCCTGCTTAGGCTCCTCCCAAGAATGTCATACAAGAGGGTAGGTTTTCCAAAGTGACTTTGAAATTATTGACATCCCTTATATAATTGCGGAAGTATTTTATCAGGACTGCTGATTACTTCCCAGAAGGGGTAATAGATCATAGCAACTTACAAATTCTGCTGACAATTACTTTTGGAACAATATTCTTTCTTATAGATATCTTTTTCAGCAAAAAAGTGAAGACCCAGTTCCAGACTTCTGCATAAAAACGTTCTCCTAGGTTTTGAAATTGGAGATAGGCTACTCTCTCTCTCTCTCTTTCTTTTTTTCTGTTTATTCTAACTTTAGTCTTCAATCCAGTCATATAAAAGACGAGTTAACAATTTTAAAAAATTTATTTTCCTCCTTCTTTTCATATGACTGACTGCAAATTCAAGGTTCAAACCTGTTAGGATGATATTGAAGGGTTTGGGGTTATCCAAATGTTGAAAATTTTCTACTATTTCAACAAAAGTTGAATTCACAATCTGGATCTGAATTGTCCAGGAAAAACTTCATATGAGTAAAATGAATAATTATCAATAGGTAAATATTTTGTCTAATTCACTTTTACTTCATAGTTCTGTCATTAAAATAAATTATAATGTGAAATTAAAGTAAGTCAAAGGAGCGGGAGAAAATGTAGTTCAGAAGATGTACTTTCATTATTCCTACAACTTAGTATTAAGAACCCTACTGTGAATAATGAGAATTTCTTTTCATATACGAAAAGGTTGTCTTGAGGTGTTATTAGAAAACATCTGTTCATGTATTCACTTATTTAAAAAGCCCCTTTTATGGGGTAATGGTTGGACCCTATGTAGGTATGGTCTCCCTATCTCTTTCAAAAATAGAAGAACATCATGATAAACAAAGGCATTAATTTTGCTTCAAAACTTCTTTAAATTTTCTGATGATAAGATAAAATCAGTTTCAAACGTCATTCAAAATAACCAGTATAGCAGTACATTTATTTCCATAAGGAGAATTCTTGATGTGCATGCTTTTTGCATGATTTTTACTATGGAACTGGTTCAAACAGAGAGTAAATCAGTCCTATAATCTCCAAACACCCTCCCTGGGCCTTGAGTCTAAAACCATCTGGACACTGTGACAGCATTCTATTTATTACATGGGAAAGCCTGGATCCTGCTGATGCATAAACAGTAATTAAACACACAAACCAACCACGCATGCCAGACTGGCAGAACTATCCTTTGAGTATCATAGAGTTTCCATACCAATGAGCTTATTGAGAAATTGGCTGGTGATTAAAGATTAATGATTTATGGTTGTAAGCGAGGTTCATTTGCTGCTTACTGAAATATGTTTGACAGCATTTTTATGATTTTTCTGGAATCCATAGTCTTAGTAGTAATTACTGTTAAGAAAATATCTCAATTAATTTCAAATGTGAGTTTAAAGTGCTATCATATAATAGCTTAAATATTTTAACATCTAATTATCATAGAGCATACCTCTTTTCCTATACTCTCTTTGATATGCAAGTTTACCTTTTATACTTTTAAGTATAATTCTTAAACTTTACGCACTGGAGAGAGGAGCTATTTGGGATGATTTTTCTAACATTGGTTCTATGATTCATATTTTCTTTGGCTGGTCACAGCCTGTGCTTAAAAGAAGAGGACGTGATGGATGGAAAAGAAAAATAAGGGAGGCACTTACAAAGAGGCCTGGTCTTACTTTTGGTTAATTAGCATTTTACTTTTTAAAAATGTTTAATTTTTCAGAATTTGTTGATTCCCATGAGAAAGCAGGTGATGGAGAGAATTATTCAGTTAAGTGTAAATATATAACCGTAGATTCAGCTGAAGGCGGGGAGCTCACAACTTATGTTCCAGAACAGAGAAGATTCTTGAGTGCAACACCCTTAGAGCTTTTGAAATCTGTTAATTCACTGATACCAACATAACATATAATTTCCTTTATAAATGCAGTAAAAGATAACTGAAAATATGACTGACCCCCTTCTAACCTTAATGGTTCTATAAATACAGAACTAAAGTAATTTATAAAGCTGTTAAAATTAATTCTGCCATTAAAATAAACTCCACAGTACATTACATTATTACTGGAGTAACCTGACTCTGAACTTCTCTGAGTCAGCAAAGTGAATCGGTGATGATGAATGATGATTACTGCTGGGCAGCATGTGGATTAAATGCTTGCCTGGTCAGGAAGGCACTTTCTTCCGCTACAAACAGCCTTGTCTTCATTGACTATGTTTTCTGGCCTCTGGACCTTCCCTACTGTGAAGTTTTTTGACTTGAGAGGCTAAGTCTTAGCAGGTACATATTTGGCTAAAGCTGCTTCTCCTGTTAAATTCTTGTTGAAATTCTCAACATTGACATTAAAACATTTTTTTTGAGGAAGATTAGCCCTGAGCTAACATTTGCCACCAATCCTCCTCTTTTTGCTGAGGAAGACGCCCTGAGCTAACATCCATGCCAATGTTCCTCTACTTTATTTGTGGGATGCCTGCCACAGCATGGCTTGCCAAGTGGTGCATAGGTCCGTACCCAGGAACTGAACCGGCGAACCCCGGGCTGCTAAAGCAGAACATGTGAACTTAACCACTGTGCCACTGGGCCGGCCCCAACATTGACTTTTATTCATAATAGTATTTTGTTCAGAAGCTTTATGGAAATGTTTGTACACATTCCTGGGTTTAACCTGAATTGCATTTTCTTTAAGAGGTAGGTGTTTGCTGTGAATATTCTCAAAACACAGGTTAGTAGTTTTTAACTTGTGCGTCTATGTCGATGCACCACATTGTCAAGGCTCTTGCTGAAAGGTGGCAAGAATTGCCTTGGTTTCTCTAGTCAGCTTGAGATGAATGTAAAAATAGCTTAGATAAGATCCACAACCAAATTTAGAGTTTCTGCCACTTTCTTTAACCAAGGCTTCTATTTTTTTTAACAATATCCATAACCTTTTGAAACTTGCTGTTTTGTCTGTTGTTTCCACTCCACCTCTAATAGGTGAATGTTTTCTCTGTCCCTATTTCCCACTGTAAAAAAGAATTAGTGCTTCCCTAGAGATACCAGAGAAGAGTCTGCCAGTGAATAAAACGTGCAGAGAGATGCAGATGCATTAACTAAATGTCTCACTCCCAACCCAAACTCACATTGCCACCATTCAAATTACCACTTTGGCAAAATTTTCCATAATTATATGACCTGGACCTTAATGGTTACTGTCCAATTGTTGAAAGCAGAAATGCTAAATCTCTGAATCACAGGGCCAATTGTGCAGCCTGAAATAGTAGTTTAAAGCTATTCCAGGAAAAAGAGAGAAAAAATTATAAAGAATGCGGTGAGAAATACTAAAGAGCATGGATATTTTCCATAATAAAAACACATAAGCTGCCAAATCTAACTGATTTAGACATTTGTATAGAAAGTATCAATAAAAGAAAAATTGAGCAATTATTACCTATAGTCCAGGTGGAGAACTGCCTAAATAAATCTTGCTATAGGGGGCCAGTTCCATGGCCAGTGGTTAAGTTCATGCACTCCTCTTTGGCGGCCCAGAGTTTTGCAGGTTCGGATCCCGGGTGCGGACATGGCACTGCTCATGAAGACATGCTGAGGCCACGTCCCACATAGCACAACCAGAGGCACTCACAGCTAGAATATACAACTGTGTACTGGGGGGGCTTTGGGGAGAAGAAGAAGGAAACAAAGAAAAGAGGAATGGCACCAGATGTTAGCTCGGGTGCCCATCTTTAAGAAAGAAAACAAATCTTGCTATAAAGTGTAAAATGAACTACGCCAGCCCAGGATCAAAGTGATTGGATGAATAAGATCCGAGAAAGAAAAGAGGTGAAAATGTTTTAGTAAGCAACAAAATCAAAATCAATAAACGTCTCAGAAAGAATGTTGGTAAAATATATTCACAACCTTGAAAATATTCATGTGCTTTGACCCCCAAATTTATTTTCTAGGAATTTTCCTGAGAAATCGTGGATGTTATCAAATATTTGACAAAAAGGATGAATGCAGAGGAGCCTTTTAATATTAAAGAAAATTGGAGACAACATAAATGGCTAGCAACAGGTAGCCATTTAAATGATGTTGTTGAAAAGTATTTAATAATATAGGGGAAATAACATAATTATAACTGGAAAAGTGGGTTACAAAATATGCTGCATGATTTTATTTTAGTTGAGTATAGGGTAGAGGGACAAAATACTAAATCTTAAATATTAGTAATAATCCCCACTGTCTATTAAGGGTGAGTCCCTAGAAAGGTTTTTTAAAAATTTTTTTAAAATTGCATTTTACAGACTAGCGTACAGGGATGCACATAGGAGATGCTGAGAGGATGACAAGATGAGGCCCCTTAAGAAAGTACCTGTATCTACTCTGAGTTTGTGTGTGGGGGTGATGGGGGAAGACTGGGGATCCCACATCTTAAAAAGAGAGCAATAGGCTTGAGGACAGTTTTATGGCTTGAAGAGAAAGAGAGAAGAAATTGAAGTGGAGTGAAGCCTTATTGGAAAGAGATGACTAAAGAGGCCCTCAGGAAAGGTCTCAGGTCCTTGCCAAGGTTATTTTGAGTTGGTCTTGTCTTTTCTGTAGTCATAGCAAAGTGCTGAACTTCCTCATGAGATGACCCAGTTGTTTTTAAAAAAATTTTTTTATTGTGGTCTAAATAGTTTATAACATTGTGAAATGTCAGTTGTACATTAAGATTTGTCAAACATCATATAAATGTGCCCCAGCACCCCTTGTGCCCACTCTCCTCTCCTTCCCCCTGGTAACCACTAAATTGTTCTCTTGGTCTGTAAGTTTGTTTATATTCCACATATGAGTGAAATCATATAGTATTTGTTTTTCTCTGTCTGGCTTATTTCACTTAACATGATGCCCTCAAGGTGGCATCCATGTGGTTGTGAATGGGACGATTATGTCTTTTTTATGGTTGAGTAGTATTCCATTGTATACATATACCACATCTGCTTTATCCAATCATCAGTTGTTGGGCACTTGAGCTGCTTCCACATCTTGGCTACTGTGAATAGTGCTGCAGTGGACATAGGGGTGCATAAGTCCCTTTGAATTGTTGATTTCAAGCTCTTTGGGTAGACACCCAGGAGTGGGATAGCTGGGTCATATGGTATTTCTATTTTAAGTTTTTTGAGAAATCTCCATACTGTTTTCCAAAGTGGCCACGCCAGTTTGCATTCCCACCAGCAGTGGATGAGGGCCCCCTTTTCTCCACAACCTCTCCAACATTTATTATTTTTTGTCTTGGTGATTATAGCCATTTTGACGGGCGTAAGGTGACATCTAAGTGCAGTTTCGATTTGCATTTCCCTGATGATTAGTGATGTTGAACATTCTTTCATGTGCCTATGGGCCAAAATCTCCCAGTTTTACTTAAAGAAACCCACTATCTATATACATTGTGAATGCTGGCTGATTCCTGGGTGAATTTTTGTTGTCTATCTTTGTGGTTTGTTTTAAGCTAAATAAACGTACGTCCCAAGATCTTCCTAAAACTTTTAATTACTTTACCTTTAAAATATAGCCAAAGAAAATGGTGTTGATTGATCACCATCTGATATGATTAATGCTAGATGTTTAATGTACATTCCAAAGAGTTCGATTCCCTCTGTCCCTTAGTTTTTCATTTATTAATAAAATATGCTCATTAATCTTATAGTACTTTGTGTCCTTGGAGATGGATAACAGAATAGAAACCTAATAGCACATACTAAGTAAATATATTTTTCTATTCTTTCTAATATTTTATTTTTATTTAAAAAATCTGATCTAAAAGCTCACTCCTTCTTGAAGAAGTGGTTGAAATATTTTCTAAGTAGTCTATTCTAATCCTGCAGTTTAATTTAAAAAATGAGATCATTGAGAACCAGGGATATAAATCTGCAGTGTGTTTCGGACTGACTTACTGGGCCGGTGTCCCAACTCTTGGCCTAAGGTTTCCTTTGACTGGACGACCTCTGCTCAAACTCTTAGAATAAGTGAACTTATTCAGAATGCTGAACAGAAAGAAGACTAGCTCAGGAGTGTCCAAGACTTTATTTTTTATTTTTCTTGCCTATGACTTTATGTTCTTAATCCATAATTTATTGTAAAAAAGTGTGTATCTGAACATGCATCTTTCTAATGGAAGTATCTATTTATCTGGGTTTAGTGAGGTGATGCTGGCTTAGAGAAGCCATCGCGCTCTTCTGGGTCCTAGCCCTCCCTGGGGACGTGTCAAAGGTTGGGGCAGAGGCGAGGGATCTAAACAATTTGGGTTCCTGTTCCAATATCCCACCTTCAGGTAAAGTAGGCTTGCCTTTGGTGCTTTTATATATTTTTCTTCCTAGTAACATGTTATTTGCATCAAGGATTAAATGACTTAAAATTAACCCTCCCCCCCAAAAAATCCACTCTCCCAGTGCCCCAGGGCTGCAAGCCTAAATCATAGTATTTGGAGGTTTTGTTGCTTGAATTACTCCTGAATGAGGGACTCTTTCAAAAATTAATTGTTTTAAATTTTTTTGTACATACTGGTCTGTATTTTTCCATCATTCTATAATAAGCTTGTATTATAATCAAAGAATAAAACTTTAAAAATGTCGCTCAAGTAGAGCAGCATAAAACCTTTCTGCATAGTAAGGAAAATCTTGCAAAGCGGGAAGGATTGGTTTTCTCTTTTCAGTTGCTCAGTTTTTCTTCTACTCCCTGTTACGGTGACATAATACTGACTCCCTGGCACAGTGGCTCTGTTTTTTTCCCCATGGCCAGACTGATTAACCCCTTTTGCAGATGACGTATTATTTCTTCACATACGACAGAATATATTTAAGACAAGAATACTTTTCACACCCTCCATCACTACCGCACAGGTCCAGATGCCTCCCATCTCTCATCTGCAGTATTACAATAACCTCCTGACGGGGTTCCCCTCTTCTGTCCTTTGACCCCACAATCTATTCTTCACAGAGCAACTAGAATGATCCTCTGAGAAAAGAAATCAGATTACGTCAGCCAATGCTCAGAAACCGCCAGTAGCTTTCCATCTCGGTCATAGTAAAACTCTAAAGTCCGCACCGCTGTTGGCTTCCGCCCCCATCTCCTCTGATCTCCTGGCTTGTCTCCATCATGCTGGCAGTGCTCCCACTGCAGGACTGTGGAACACCATGCTTCCTTCCTGGAAATGCTCTTCCCCCAGAAATTCCTCAGTCTCTTGCTCTCACTTCCTTCAAATATTTGTTCAAATATCACTTTCACAGCAGGGCCTTGCCTAACTACTCTATTTAAAATTACAATTTCCATTCCTGCATTCTTTATCCTATTTTCTCACTTTATTCCTCTACATAATTATCAGTTTCTAGCACAATATATGTTAATTATTTTCATGTTGTTTCTATCACATTATAGTATAGTTTACAGGAGCACCAGAGTTTTTTTTTGACTATTTTTCTTACTAATGTATCTTCGTGTCAAACTAAAATGACTCTCAAACAGTATTGAGTAAGCAACATGTTAAAGATTCATTCAATTCATTAACAAGAGGACTAGCAGGGTGGGAAAACTCGCAAAACACATTTGAGAAACTGTGTATCCTAGGCACTGAGGAAGGAGTAGTATTGACAGCTTAGATACAAAATTGGTTAATGTATGACAGGACGATACGGTAACAAAATTAGGGTTACATTCTTTCAGAAAAAAATCATTTGCACCTCTTCTAGACAAAAATCTACAAGTACCAAGTAATTTCACATAATCTGAGCTCTAGTCAACAGTAAATAGTAAGTCAAACAAAGTCACGTTTGCTTGATAGTTAAATAATTCTGGGATTTGCCTGTGAAACAATATGCTCTAATATGGCCTTGGAAGGACAGGCAATTTTTCTTAAACTCAAATGCCTAGAAGAGTGACTGTCTTGTATTTAGGGTTCAAGAAATCAACAAATATTTGTTGATTGTGTAAGTGAATGTTATTATCTTCAATTAAATTGTAGAAAAATCTTATTCTGAAAGTTAAGCTGTGTCTTTAAGGTGAGCTAATATGTTACATTTTAATACTTTCTTTTTCAGCTGCCAATCTTACCTTCACACTCCTGTGGGCAATATTGCTATTGTTCACTCAACTCACACAGTCCGATTGGTGGATCATGGGTAATGAGGAAAATTATTTTGGCAAAAGGAAATTCCAGGCAAAATGCAAAATGCAAAATGATGGTTTATGCTCAAGTGTAAGCTTGAGGACAGCTCTCTAATTATTTATGACAAGTCGACTAAGGTTTGAACAAAATACTGATTTTTACAACACCTTTAAAAGAAAAGTGGACTCACTCTATGGCAGGAGAAAATGTAAATGGGTGCAAACTTTCTGAAAGTCATTTTGAATAGAAAGAATATAAGTTCGTATGGCTGATGAGCGTATAATTACATGCACAATTTAAGTTTTCTTCATATTTATTTTATTTTCCACTGTTTTTCTGCAAAGAATGGATATTAACTAGTGGTTATCAATGCAATATAAAATATAAGCTTATTCTAAATATTGGGATAAGTTATTTATAAGTATACTCAGATCTTAAGACTATTGATATACTGCAAAATTACTGTCAGGTATTAGGTACTTTGCATTTATAAATGCACTCTGTTTCCTTTAAATGTTGAAAACAGTATATTTGAAATATTTACCTTAATTTTGTGCATGTGTAGACACAAATATGCACACACACACGTGTGCACACACACACATAGCAACCAGTGAGAAGGCAAAAATGTCTGAATTGAAATGACATGAAAATCTACATAGAATTGCTCTGTTTTCCTCTCAAAATATGATGCAGCTGAACTTACAAATTTTGTAACCAAGAAGAATCAGACTCAAGATTACTTTGTAATTAAGGACAATTATGTGCTTTAAAATATGTTTTGCCTCCCTCGCACACACCTGAATGTTGGCTGCGCTGAATGACTTGCTTCCAAAGAATAGAATACAAAAAGAGGGAATTAAATTTACAGTGGAGAAACCTGGCGAACGTGCCCTTGACCAGGTGTTGAAGGTGAACTTTCTCAGCGATGAGTCACGTTGATAACAGGTGCTCTTGTTGTGCTCTGAGAAGAGCACTTCACTTCCAGGATATTCTTCCTAAAAACCTTTAACCCCAGCCTTGCTGTGGAAAAACCATCAGACAAATCCAAATTGAGAGACATTGTACAGTAACTTACTAGTATTCAAAAACCTGTCAAGGTCATGAAAAACAGTGAAAATCTGAGGGACTGTCACAGACCAGAGGAGACTAAAGAGACATGTCAACTAAATGTCATGTGGTGCCCTGGATGGGCTCCTGGGACAGAAAGATTAGTGGAAAAACTAGTGAAATCTCAGTGGAGTCAATAGTAATACGCTTAAGTTAGTTTCTTAGTTGTTTCGAATGTACCTTGGTAGTGTAAGAAGTTCCAAGAGGGAAAACTAGGTGAGAGGTGTGAGGGAAATAGTTTCCTAACTCTTCTGAGAATGTAAAAGTGTTCTAAAATGTTGGTAAAAAAATGTGCTCCCATATCCCTGTGCTCTTCCATTAACTCCCTGGAAAAGGAAGAGAGATAGGGAGGGAGGAATAAACAATAGAGAAATCAATGCCTGGAGGGAAAATTTTCAAAAGATGTGAAATATTCTTTCCCATTATCAGGTGGTAAATGAGGGTGAGATTGCCCTGTGTCTTCACATCAGCCCGGCAGATTTCAGCTCTTTGAGCATATGCTCATTAGCGTTTCTGCCGAGGAGGAGACCTGCCTTCTGTAACCATATGTTTGACAGAAAATAAAAAAGCCTGGTTTCCCAAAAAACCAAGAGCACCTCATTGCCAAACAGGGGAGCCCTGGTTTGAGATGAGTCCTCTCTCTGGATGCTTTACACTAACAGCCTCTAACTGTTATTATCTGGATATTTGGGGGATTATTTCAGCAAATTAGGCATGAATGCTCAAGATAATTGTTTCAATTATCCACTTCACTTTGTTTCTATACATATACCGTGCATGGTTTTGTTTTATGGTATTCTAAGTACCAGAGTCATTATGCAAACCTTAAGAAACACTTAGAGTCTTTACATGCTCGTATCTATTTCCAAATCACAAGCAATAACCATCAGTTTAATCAGCACAATGTGTGTCTGTGAGTGTGTGTGTGTCTGTGTGTGTGTGTGTGAGGGAGGTGTGTTAGAGAGTATTATAATTTGACTTAAAGGAGACAATTGCTCAATTAATTTAATTTTTGCCCTTCAATCTTTATTGTATTAGCTTGCTTATTAGAATGAATTATATTGATGAGATGATTTATTATTTTACCAGGATCATATGCATGAATATAGCTATTCCTGAATATTTTGGAGGAATTAGTCCACTTACAGATTAGATTAGATTGACGCTGGTCAAGCATCATGTCTTCTTTCCTTGATCTATCCTTCCCTTCCCTCCTCCTTGTCAGCCTTAGGGAAGTCAGAGGCAGCCTGAAGAGCTGGGGTGGGGAGCTGGCTACTGGGAAAGAGAAACGCAGCTAAGGATGCTCAGCTTTCAACTTGCCAGTCTCAAGCTGGTCCAAGGGGTTGGGGAGCTTTACCTCTCATCTTCCCTCCCTTGCCCTCCCCTCCCCTTCCCTCCTCTCCCCTCCTCCCCTCTTCTCTTTTCTCCTTCACAAGCCTTCGTTTTCCCTACCTTTCCTTTTTGAAACTTTCCTTAACTAACTTCCCTCTCCTTTTTTAAAACAAAGGGCTGAAGATACAGGATATTGAACCTAGACTGGAGGTTTACCTTTAAATGAAAGTTGGAGTTTGTTTATTTTTGTTATGCAGGACTAGCTATACAAATTATTGAACCTGGACACCTTTTAAATCTGTATCTGAGAATCTGAGAATGAGTATAAAAGCTATTGGACTTGCCCTGGTTCTTATCCATGGGCAGGAGAAGAACCCACCCTGCAGAAAGGGTTTGAATGGCCAAAGGGAGAGAAATGGTTTTCTAAATCCTCCTGTCAATCCTGCTCATTCAACATACTAATTACAACTGCGTGCGGCATGTTCTACTTGGCTTATGTTGTTTGGGACTGGTTTTGCTCCTCTTCAATCCAGCATTCTATAGAAATGTCATGCTTAATTTTGATCCTTTGGTACAATTGCCTGCCCATGTTTTTGTATTGTATATTATGTACGTAATGCTGTTTCCAATGAATAAACCGATCTTTAAAGACTTATAAACCTTATTTTGCTCTTCTTGTGCCTTATGCACACCACGGTTGTATTATTCCATCATGTATTCAAAATCAGAGGTTTTCTCCTGTAAGGTAGTGATTATGAAAATGTGTTCTTTCTTGCTTTCTTGCAATGCAGCATTGTTAATCTTTTCATTAACTGCTGCCAGCATAAATCTCTGCCCTTTAGCCAGGGGAAGCTTCTGGGCTGTGGTTCCTTTCTTTCTTTTTTTTTTTTTTTTTGATTTTTTTCTTTTCTTTTCTGTCATTGTTCACAAACTCATCACAAGGATTTGAGATATTTTAATACCCATAGAATTAAATAATACTTGTATACACTGGGGCTTGCTTGTTATTAATATTCTCAGTTCTGATTTTATTGCTCTTTTCTATACTTCAGAAAAGTGATTTTTAGACTGTGCTCCAAACGTATCAAGGCCAGGGCGGCAGCAAGGGTCACCCCATCTTTATTTCAGCTACAGCAGCTGGCCTGTTACCTGTTTTGTATTTTAGGTTTCTGGGTGCGAGTCCTTTGAAGGAAGAGCTCCATGACTAAACAGAGTTTGAAAATCTTTCCTTCAGAAGAGCAGTTCGAACCCTTCTTTGAGTCATCTTTCCTTCTGCCTTTCAAACTTTGCTAATTGTAAAATCTTTTCATAGTTTCCTATAACTTCAAGATGTTTTATATACAAACTTTTGCTATTCTCTGATATTTCTTCATAGAGTTTTTAATGGCTAAATCAGCCCTTTCATTTAATGGAAGAAGAAATATTTTTTCTTCACTTTAAAAGTAGTTTACCAATGATTCCCTTCAACTACTTTAATTGCATTTAAAATAAATAAGCAAATTGACTTCATGATATTCTTTTAAAAATGTAATTTTGGACATCATTAATTTTTTTTCTCATTATAAGAGTAATACATGCTCACTAAGTGGAAAATGCAAAAAAGAAGAAAAATCACTCACAATCCTATGACTTTGAGAAAAACCAACATTAAGATTTTAGTGTATATCTAGTGTTTTATTTGAGTAGTATATTTTTCAAAAAGCTTTATTATACTGCCTTTAAAGTCTTGAATTCGTTTTTTTTTTTTAAATTTAGCATTTAAAATCTTCACTGAGCTTCTCGTTGGGAGAAGCTGTTTTCATTTTTTTGTGTATTGACTCTCAGTGGAAAAGCCTCTATCGAAGTAATTTTGTAATCATTATTACTTTTCAAATGCAAGAATTCTCACAGTATTGGTAGAAAGCACGGTCGTTTTGATTTTCTTAATTATGTTAATAAATAATTTTAGCAATTACAGTTCAAACTCCTACAATATTTTACTGTTTGAGAAGTTTGTCATATATAGTCACATGGAGAATATATATACTCTCAGTAAATACGAAGTCTATCATACATGTGATGTTTATATCTACACTGTGCATTTTTATGTGGTTATATTTATATGTATAATTTCTTTAGCCTTCATAACAACATAGTCACGTTCCAGTCACAGTTTTATAATACACTGCTGTTGGCACAGACAGCATGGCCAGCTCAGAGAAGAAATAGTAGGTAAAGAGAGAAATGTGTGGATAACTGGAGGCATAAATTGTGATCTAAAGGCTGACACTGACAAAAAAGAGCTGACAATATGAGCCCATGTACAGTTTAAAAAGCAAAAACAAAGAAGGATCTGATCTGGCGAAAAAAGTATTGTGAGATTTTCAAACGAGTAGCTAGCGGAAGGAACAAAAAAAAGAGCCAGCCATTATAGGAAGGCTGTTGGAACTAAGGTGAATGAGAATAAAAACAAAAATAAAGCTCTGTTAAATGTCATGAACAGGAATGTGATAAAATCAGGACCTGGTGCCTGTTTGGGGCAGGATTTAGGTTCAACGTATCACTGTTGACCTGGTTGGATTGGAGTAGACACACACTATATGCCCAAGAGACCAAGCACTTTGGGACCTTTAAACAACAGCTTACTGCCTCAAATCCGTATTACTGAAGAGAGTCTAGAGTAAGTTGCGGGCAGCTTTGCCCTCAAGCAAATAGAAAGAGACAGGCAATTTTTAAATAAGACGATTTGCTTGATGTTGATTCAATGGCTTCCTGGAGCCAGTGTATACAAGACCAGAAGTGTTGATTCTGTGCATCATCCCTGTGTTCAGTACATCCCACTGAACATCTAAATCCATGTTCAGTGAGATGGTGATGGCTTGAAATTTTCCCCATGGTGGGAGTGTTTACACCATGGAAATGAGCAAATGCTACAATCAGATCTTCCTTCTTTTCTTTCTTCCCTCAGTGAGCCATGGACATTCCCTCTCCAACAAAATCTGTATCTCAGCCCTTGCTTCTTACTAGCCAATCTCTTCTTGTTCTTCCACACCCACATTGCCCTGTTACAGTTAACAATTCCAGGATGCCAGGAAAGTCTGTTTGTAGGCATCAGTCTATCTCTATCTATCTATCTATCTATCTATCTATCTATCTATCTATCACCTACGTAATGTATCTATAATTTTTATCTCTATATATTTCTATTTAAAATAATAAAAGAACCAACAAAAAAAAACCTCCAGTAAAAATGGTTTTCTATAGAAAGAGGGAAAGAAAAGGTTGGATGAATGGGGCACAGCGATGAAAGCAAGATTTCCATGATTGTACCTTGTTATAGATCTGACTTTGGAACCATATCAACATTTTATTCAAATATAAACTAAGTTAAATAGAAAAGGGGAAAGGAAATACATGAAATTTAAAAACAAACTGAAAACAATGAACCTAATTGTATGAAGAACTGTGAAGGATCTGAGATTTAGGCAAATTAGACTGCCCCAATTTCACACTTGATGGCTGAAGATATGACTGTCCTGGGAAAGGACATTATAACTCATGGCACAGCAAGAAGCATGAGCATCATGTTTATATCAGTTCTTCTTGCCTCCCATGTCCTGTGAACGTGATGCAGAAGGGACCAGGGAGGCACACACAGTAGGTTTCTGCTTGGAAACTTTAGCTTCAGAATCCCCAAATCTTTCAAGAGGGCTGCTAGCAAACCTGCCCACACTTTTCCCAGAGAACAATATTATCTTTATTATCCTGGTCAAGAAACAATTCTACCCTCTGGCATGGAAGGCGTGCTGCTGTCATCTTGTGCAGGAGGTAAGGCCTGGAGGCCCTTTGCATCTGTGCCTCAGAGGAAGAGTTTTCTCAGCGTTCTCACTCTTCCCACAGTGGTAGTAGAATTCTGCTTAATATCAGTGCAGGATGCTGAATCTAAGCCAGTTTTTTCCCTCCGCCCCTTCCCTCTCATGCAGTACATGTGGAAGCAGAACTTCTCAATGTATTGTGTATTGGTCAATGGGAGTGGGCAATGAACAAGCAAGTTTTCTTCCTGTCCCCTAGTAGGTCCTTAAATCACATTTGAGTAGATGCAAATAAAATCATGACCTTTCTAAATTTTACTTATGAACAAGTTAGTGAGATAACAATTGCTGGATGATATATTTAAAATAATTTGAGGCAAATTCCTAGTGCCGGGGCTTCTACATCGCTTAAATTAGCCTCAATTTTTAAAATGGTGTGCTCATTAAAGTACTTGTTTCCTCAAAAAGCTTATGGAGTGTAATTTTATAAACAATTAGTGCAATGAAGAGGAACAAAATCAACCAATAATTCCCTGTTTTCAAACACTCGTCTAATGAAAAATCTCAAATAATTTTATTGACAAAAATTCTGGAGGTATTAGAGCTTGTCTCATAAACTGAAGTTAAATTTATAGTGCCAATGAATAAATGCAATTCCCACTTGATAAGCAATTATCATAAGGGGAAAAAGCCAGTGTAACAGGTGCCAGTTGGCAAGTGGTACCCTAGTTGGCAGTCTCTGTCAATGCTACAGACTGAATCAGCATCCTCACTGAACTGTCATCTCACCCATAGAGGTGTTCTGTATACAACATGGTTGACATATTTTTTATAAGAGTACTGGAAAGCTCTTTTGCTATGCCTGTTCTGCATCTATTCTGTGAAAACACAATGAAAAATCAAGAGGATTTCACTTCATCAAAATATATTTTGTGTCTAGAAATGCTTCTGTGTCTATTTTCCCGAATTTCATTGACTTGTTCTATATGTTTTAAAAAGGTGCACATTATTACAAAAATAGATTTGACTCTTCTTAAAAAATGCATTTTACTTACCTAGGAATGCTAGGCTAAACTCATGCCAAAATTTCGGGAGTAAATGCTTATTTTGTTGAAATTAAATACATTTGAGTTGCTAAACTATAGAGAACGGTCATCCTCAACACAGAGAGGGGAAAACCGCCATCAGGAGGAAGAGTTTAAGAAACGAGTTCTATCCCGATGGGTATACCCTGACCATAGCACAGTTGAGCTGCACAGTTGCAGTATTATGCGGGGCAGTTTCTAGAAGCCTGGGGATGCTGCAGAAGGGAGGGCAAAAGGACTTACCTCCTAGGAGGTGAACTGAACTCAGCTGACTTACTGAGCCTATAAGAGACTTTGGTAAAAACATCTTTTCATGGCAATATTACACTCCCACATTATCATTTTATTATTTGCACAGTATTCTATCTTATGGAGATATCATATTTTATTGACTATCCCTTCAAATATATATATTTGAATATATATGTATATGTGTATGTGCATATATATATAGACATTTCTTAATTTTTGCATACATCATTTCTTTAAATTAATGAATTTTAAAATAGATGCAAAATATAACTTGAAACTTTGATTCTCCATTTAAATTTCAAAGGTTGCAAAAATGTTCTAAATTGATTCATATTTGGATAATCCTTTTTCTGTGTTTTCAAATTTATGCTTTTAATTATTTGTGTTAAAGTTATTCCTGTATATATATACACATACACATACACACACACACATACACACACACACACATGAATGTGTTAGGAGCATGAACCATGTAACTTTCTTCATTTATACCTAACACAGTACTTGTCACAGAGTACCCAAATGTTAAATGGTGGAAATTATTCATTTCAGTATTTGGGAAATTAAATTACTTTGATTGTAAGAGAAACTTAATGAATTATTGTTAAGACAAAAAAAAAAATCAGACCTAGCTCCCCCATCATGATTATGGTCAAGTATTTGTAGAATTTGAAAGCTAAAGAAAAATCTAGTTTTCCTAAAGATCTTAAAAAGCAAGCCAGGTAACATAAGACCTTGGGTACTTAGCAACTTGAGGAAGAAGTTGTTCTAAACATGTAGACCTCAAATATACAAAAATCTTTATAGTTTAACTTCTATCAGGAAATTTCTCTTTTAAAATGTACTATCACATTTCTTTTTCTTAGCAGTATATATTGTCATAGATACACAAACATGTTAAATTGAAATAATTGAAATGGTGGATAGAGTTTGTCATATACTAACTCAAGTTAATGAAGGTTTTTTGCACATCTACCATATGCAGGATGTTAGGCATTTGGGGATGTTACAAGGATGAATAAGCTATAGCTGTGAAAGTCATTGTAACCGAACAGAAGGGTAAAAGAAGCCACAAAACTATGATACAAGGTAGAATTTAATAAAGAGGTAAAAATTAATATCATGATGAGTTGCAAGAAAAAGCAATTAGTTTGGGAGATTGGGATAAATTTCAAGGAGGACCATTTATGTTAAAGAATGGCTACGATTTTGAGAACAAATAAGCGTGGAGATAGGATTTCCAGTTAAAATATAGGCCTCTCAGTTAAAGGTGCATTTCAGAGAAACAACGAATATTATTTTAACATAAGTGTGCTCCATGCAATACATGGGACATACTTATATTTCTTATTTATTTATCACAACTTCAAATTTAACTGGTATCCTGTATTTTTATTTGCTAAACATGGCAACCCTAGAAAGGGAGGATTCTAGATAGAGCAACTGACGTAAAACCCAGGAAGTTGGTGAAGTGCAGAGGATGTTTTGCGAAAAGCACGTGATTCCATTTGACTGACACAGGGAAGCAATGCTGATAAATGGGTAGCGTCAGCAGATCTGAGTTCAAGTCCTTGTTCCAGCACTTGACTAGCGGAATGATGTTGGACAAGTTGAAAACATTTCAGTTTTGTTCTCCATTAGGGAGAATATTTACTGCTACCCTCCTTCTCTCACAGACTTGTGAACATCATGAGAAGAGATGCATGACCATGTTTGGTGAGCAGTGGAAGCTGTATAAATTTTAGTTACTATAAGGGACAGTGTAGGCGGGCACGAGTGATGGGAACACACTGTTGAGTACAATTTGCTTTCTAAACTTAAAGAGAGTCCTTAAATAAAGTTTATACTTGGCATGGCCAGAAGTGATATTTAGAATATTTGAAAGTTGGTATGACACAGGCACTAACCAATAAGAATAGGTACCAGAAAGAATCAGATTCTTTTCTTGTTTTTCACACTGCCCTGTCTTGTGGCAGACCTGACTTTCTGTATAGTGTACAAGAGCCAGAGATTCAACAGGACAAGGAAGAAGTGACAAAGACTGTTTACCACTTACCGTCAGGACTAACAGCACTCCAATTTTGTCACCCCAAAAAACTCTTGACTGTTAGCTTTTAACAGTATTCGTGTTTTCTTTTCCTGATTACATAAATATCACGTTTGTAACAGAAAATTCAGAGAAGCAAAAAGGATATATTTAATCAGAAAATAGAAATGCTATTTGATGAAATTAGTAATGATGAAAAAAGTTGGAGAGAATTGACATCCTAACGACAATAACTATATATATACACATATTATGTTAAAATCTCCTACAAATAAATGGAAGAGAAGATTTTAAACAATCGATTGAAAAATGGGTAAAGAATATAAACAGGAAATTCAAGATAGAAGTAAAAATGGCCAATAAATACATTAAATGTTGCTAAACCTTACTAAATGTATATAAATGTAAATGGAAAATATAATAGTTTATGCTAAGCTTAGGAAATATATATGAAGAAATAATAATGTCTTTGTTGTTAAATATGTGGGAGAATGGGTAATCCTTTACCTTCGTAAGGCAAATTAACACACCATTTTTGGAGGATAACTTGAAGTAGTTACAAAAATTTTAAAACTACAACCCAGGTGGTTTATAATATGAGACTCCATTTCATAGGGAAAAAAGAACATGTAGAGACATATTTATAAGGATATTCTTTGTATTATCATTGGTAATAGGGAAAAAGTTGGATATAGCCTAGATGTCCATTATAGAGAAAAATAAAAATTATTTATGGCACATCCATGTAATATCATGACGTGAAGGTGATAAAGGCTGATCTGGATTTATAAGTATTAATTGAAAAAGTGACTATGAACTCTTTTACGTAAAACAATTCTTTATTGATACATATGTATCAAGATATATTGAGTTATTATATTACATATTATGCATAATATATCAAATATTATGTGACAAGCACATATTGCGTTATTATTTTGAAAAATGAAAGTGTGTCTGTGTGTGCATTTCTCTGTGATGTGAGTGAGTGTTTATATATGTAAAGGAAAATGACTCCTGGGTGTGGAAGATGAGGAAATGAGGCCCTAAAGTCATGAGGATACAGAGAAATGAATAGTGTCAGGGGACAAAACAAATCTTAAAAATGTGACATCTTTTTGGATAGATGTGTGGATAAGGACAGAATGAGAAAGAAGAATTATCAAAAACAAGTTTCATGTTTTGACTTTTATAGAAATAAGTATCTGAGGTTATAAAGAGAAGCCATTGAGTTTTGAAAAATAGATAGGTTTCTATTAATGTGTTTGTGGTTCCAGACAGAATAGTTAACTCTAAAGCATTGGAATGGAGAGTCATCTTCATAGAAATTACAGTCCTGGGAACTAATAAATTTGCAATAGAGGAGAAAAGGATATTGAATGCAAACGACCCAAGAACTCATGGGATCATGGAACCTAAGAGAGTGAAAAGTTTGAAAACTAGAAACTAGCCTGATTTATGATCTTTTACTGTTGCTTTCTCCCCACAGGGAAAATTATGATCTTTCCGATATGGTTCCTCTTGTTAGAATACAGAATCTCTTTGAAGCTTAGTAGTGGATGTGGACTATCATGCTTAATCTTGCCAACCGGTCAAGATTGCTTATGAAACTTTGAAAACACTGACTTAGACCTGGATATCATAGTTCTCATTATTTTACTTCAATCCATACATTCTCTCATAGTTTATATGTCTATGTATTGACTATTTAATACTGACTCCTTCAATGATGAAAATGTAATTCATATATCATCCCTATCTTACATGGCTTGGTCTAGGTTTAAAAGGTCAAGGTAAAATAACCTGAAAAGAAGAAAACATCATCTTGTGGCAACTTCTTCAAATTACCATCAGACTTTAAGACATCCTGCAACCACTCGAATGGCACAGCAAAGAAATCACATTTCACAAAAAACGTCAGTATTGTGTGTTTCATGAAATCACACAAGAACAATGATGATCCGAACTAAGGACTATTTGCAATAGCTTTAGAGAGGAAAACATAGGCATTTAAGAAGTAGTGACTGAGCATATTGAAAGAATTTCAGGTTAAATTGCAGTCTCCATCATGGGTTCCTGAGAGGGTCACTAATTAAAATAGGAAATATAGAAACAGGATAAGTTTCTGGGACATAGTCAGCTGGCGTTTCTTGTTGGAAAACCAAATGGAGATGTCCAGTAAACTGTTGGATCTCGAGCATGCAGGGTTGGGATGGGGAGAGGAGTTGGAAATGCAATTCCAGATTTCAGAGCCACCAACTTCAGCCACCAGGGGTGTCGATGGGATCAGAGTGAGAATGCGTAAAATAAGAACAGAATGAAACATAATGTATAAGGTGTTGGCAGCAGGGAAGCCATAATCTAATAATGCAGATTGAGATGGAATATTCAGGGTAAACTACCCAAATATTATATGTAATATCTAATGTCATGTGTGATATTTAATATTATTTATTTTCTGCTTTGCCTGCTCTTTGAGGTTAAAAAGCTTTTCTCTGCTGTTTTACTGTGTGATAGTCAGTAGTGTTCTGAGTCTAGCCCTGTTTGTGCCTGTTGTGCCCTGTTGCTTAGCAATTGTCTTTTTAAGCTTAGGAACAGTGATTTGCTACGACTTCCAGCAAAGACTGTTATTTCCTGCATACGTGTAGTGTATTTCTTAATTTTAAAAAGAAGCATTAGCATTAAATTTCTGTAATGTCACCTCTTTTTATTGTGTACACATTCAAAATAAAGAACAAAATTTGGGAATTTGTAATTTAACATAAAAGATACCTGCTCACTGTATCTTACTTTATGTGATAATAGCAAATGCACCCACAGCAAATGAGCTGCTCTACTGTCCTGATCCTAAAAATCTTGCTGTTCAACAAAGATATTATCTATAGAAACTGCTTTTTTTGTAAACAAAAATAGTAGCTTCATCAGTTCATCAAAGGAGACAATGTGTGTGAAAATGCCTCTCACAGTACTTCCTGAATAGAGGGGATTAGATGATATTTACTGCTGGCATATTACTATAATTTCACAAAAGTCCAAATTCCACAAGATTTTATAAATACCCCACAGACATACATAAAAATCCATTTTTTTAACAATGTTTACAGCCCACTAATGACAGCTGATACCAGGATTGTTCTGTCACTGTTCCGTATAATTTAATAGTTTTCCTTATGGACAGTAAATTTATGACTAGAGAATATGATTTGATGTTTTCCATGTTCAACAGCATATGCCATTTTCAATCAACTTGAGTATATAAAATCTTCATATATCTTGAAATATTTTGAAAATAACCAAAATTAGCCTTGTTAGCTAAAACTCCAGGATCTGAAGGACTTCCTCCATAGAGAACTCACTTTTAAACACAATTCTTTTCCACAGGGCAGATTCTAAGGCCATTCTCTACTCATTTTGATCAAAGCAACCAATTTTCAACCACTTTAGGACTGGCTGTTTATTTTCCTAAATTATCCAGAATGAATCAAAAATATCCAACACTCCATGCCATCCCCCTAAAAAAAATACCCAACCTCTTGCACACATGTGAAGGTAGAATCATTGTGACTAGCAATTGCACAGCTCATCTGGGGCTACATAAATCAGAAAGTGGAATTTGTTCTTAGTGCTGTACTTGACTTCCAAAGCCTAATAATAATGATAATTAGTCTATTAGTCTATCTGGCCCTGAGCTGGGACCTGTGTATGCTTTGCCTAGAACTCTTACAATATCTTGAGAGATGGATCATATCAAGCTCTTATTAAAGGTGAACTAAGACTCAGAGATGGGAAGTGACCTATACCAAATGATGTAATTAGTAATGATGGAGAAAGATAGGAAACCAGAATTTCCTCCTCTCAAACCCAAATTCAGGGTCAAAATAGTCCAGAGATGGTGGTTTTTTTTTCGTGTATGCTTCTTAGTAGATGTGGTTATTTAATTAGTGGCTAATTTAGCTAGAAATTCAAAAGTATTTGAAAATTCTGGATGATGTCTGCATAAACCCCCCTTGGTGATTGTAAATGAATGCTTTGCATGTCTCTCTCTTACAGAAAGAGTCAAATATGGATTATTGTATATTCCAATGTGTGGAGTCTCTAAATTTTTACCTTTCTAGTCATACGTCAGGAGTTTTGGGGAAACTGCTCGCTTTCTGCGAGTTTTCCTGTTAGCAGATCTGCCACTGTGCTTTGAAACAAATTCAAGTAAGAGAGTGGGAAATTCAAAGACTATAAAATGAAATTTTTTCTACCAGCTGCTTATGGCTGACTAGGACGATTACCATTAGGAAGCATTACATTCTAGCTGGCCCCACAAGAATACAAGATGATAAAGAAAACCAAGGACTACAATGAATCAAGCACCTGCATAATTTCAGCTACAATACAAACAATTGGACTGCAGTGTCTTTGTTTGTGAATAAAGACAAGACATGGAATCCCGCCTAAAATGGGATGTGATGGTGGGTTTCTCAAAAGCGGGGGCCCTGCTTCAGGGATGTGTTACACTGTACTCACTTAACAGCACTGCAAAAAGTTCAACATCTACTAACTGAGTTTGCTTCATTTTTTAATAAAACATGAACACTCTGTGCCCTTTTCATTAATTTTTTCCAAAAATGTGAGATAATGCAAGAGGATAAAGCTTAATGTAAAACCACCCAAAGTTTAATTAAAATGCTTCAAAAGGAGAACTTGATTAGTATTTAACCTGGCTCTTCTAATATAGGTTCCTAGCACATTGAAAAAAATTCCACCAAAAATGAAAGTACTCCTAATTCCGCAACTCATGATTATTATATATTTGAAATATAGCAAGTTGCCAAATCACATAGCAGATTATAGTGTGGATCATAGAATTTACACTAAAACCATATGTGTAAATATATTTGCAAAGTAATTAGCTGGTTTTTCTCCAAGCACTGGGGATAATGTGGGCCACTGTAAACCTAAACAGGGATGCAGAAATAGGCATGAGAGAATCTGTTTCTACTATAGTAGATCAAGGATATCAAGGACCCCAATTCTCTGTCCTCACTGTATTCATGCTCTTTCCCATGTGACTTGCCGTCTCTCACTCTCTTGCCTACCCTCACACCACTACTACCACTGCCACCGATCTGGATTAGCCTCATGACGTGTTTTGCTCTACGGGATGTTATCACATGTTATGGTAGCAGATGTGATGCAAAAAAGAGACTTGCAAATGTATTTTTGCATTTCCACTTGCCTTTTGCTTCTCTGCCAGGGAACACGGGCTGAGCTAGTCTGTTGGGGGATGAAAGATATGTGGAACAGAGCCAAAGTGTCTGAGTTTTCAGCTGCGGACGTCCTTGACAAACCCCTAGTTATGTGAATGAGACCGGGTGAGGTCCTTAGCGCTGCCTAGCTGCCCCACTGCTGACCACAGAAGCGTGAGGGAGAGCAGCCAAGTCAGCCGAGCTCTGTCGAAATCAGCTGAATTCTGTAAACTTGAAAGCCAAATGCATGTTCATTGTTTTATGTTACTGATGCACTTTGGTTTTCTGTTACTCAACATTATTATGGCAGTCAATAACTGACACGCCTACCTAATACGTTAAGAGGCAAATATAACCCATCTGTGGGTTTTCCAAACAGCATCATGTCATTATATGTGAGGAGGAGACAGCACATGTAGCACATACTGATCTTCTGATTGAATGGACTGTCCTCTTTGTCTCTTCCTACCAAGTTCATTTTTCTTTGAAATCATGGAAAATGATTTTTTTTCCCTCGGGGGAAAAATAAACAAGGGGTAGCGTTATCAGCACCCACACCCTATCCTGGAATAATTTATTACTGCATTACTCCTTCTAGTGTGCGTGAGAGAGTGTATAGGTGTGTGTATGTATGTCGTCTGCCACCAGAACCACTCATGCTTGCTTCAGGTAAAACACTTGCAGAGGAATGTCAAAGAAAAATTGCACCAGGCAAGTTAAAGAGGCAACGACGACTTTATTCACAAAGACTATTGAAATAAAGGAGAGAGACTGAGTTCAAATCTGTGGAAACAAGAGGCCCGTGGGTTTTTAAGCACCGGAGTGAGCTAGTGGGAAAGTGCTGGAGGACGTCAGCGAGGAGATTGGTCAGAGTGATTGCTCCCTGGCATTGATCTTGAGAAAGCTGGGTTCCTACCCCCTCACAGAGACTGGGAGATAGGGGCCCTCGCTTCCGTGGTGATTGCATTTGAAAGGGATGACTCTCAGCCCTTTGAGAAAGGCATTCTTGGGTTGTAAAACTGGCGAAAGACTTGGAGAAGATTTATATCTCAAAGGGGTAGAAGAAGGGTTTACAATTGCAAGTTTTCTGCAGTAAATGCTCTAAGAAAAGGGAGGCACAGGGCCTACAGCCAGGAAGAAACCTGTCTAAAGTTAAGCGCTGAGGGGAATGTCAAAGCTGTCTTGGTCAAGAATCGTATGGAAACAATGTTGGAAGGGGAAATGGAAAATCATATCCAACCATGTTCTTCTTCCTCTTTCCATTTGGATAGACTTAGTCTCTTTGTTCCTTCTTGTCTGCAAATTAACTGCATTCTACTTTCCATAGAACAGCTTTTTCTAGTCATTCAATATTCCTAAAACATATCAGCAACATCAGCTAGCGTACGAATTTTAGGCATCAAGAATTAACCCTGGCCCTGACTCTGCATGGACTCTTGATTCTTGCTTGTGACAGTCACGTTTTACAAAGTCATTGCAGACACTGAATTACTGAACCACTCTTCCTGGGGAAAATACAGGGATAAATCCGGCAGCCTCTGCTCACAACAGTTTCGCCAACCAATTAACACGTAACCTTGCTTTATGTGAATTTCAGTTTGGAGACACTTTATTTAACATGTATTGAAGTCATGGCAACAACACTTTTTTCTCACTATTTATGTGGCAAAAAATAATGTCTCTCACAAAACATAAAGAAAAGAGAATTCTAATGTAATCTAAATAAAACAAGTTAATAGTGGAATAGTATTTCCTAGAAATAGTGGAAAATAGTATAGTAGAGTATCGTATACTAGTATATATAGTATACTAGAAATAGTATAACCTAGAAGTTTAGGTAGAAGATGAGTTTACTTCAGGTTGATCTATATAATAAAATGAATACTTAAATTTTTGTTATAGTAAATCAGTCATATTCTTTTCAGAATAGGAAGAGCATCAGCCATGAGGTTCAATTAAAAGTTGCTTCACTGTGTCTGGCAAAAAGTACCAATACATTGCATGCCTGAGGCTGAATCTGTGTTAAGCAGAAATGCTATATATTTATTGTAAATGATTCTAGACTGGTCCTGTTCTGGCTTGTTATTGTAATCAAACTGACCTATAAAAAGAATAGAATTTGTCAAAGTCTCGCAGACACCTTATTTCTCATTGTTTGATTATATACAGCTACCATCCTAAGTTTAGTCACAGATGTTTACCATTGTCAAAACTATTTCTGATCTAAAAATATATAGCAGTGAGGGCACACATTAAATGAAGCACATTTATTTCTGTTCTAAAATGTAAGGGTCACATGAGATAACGGAAAATGTTTCTCTATCCCCATGATGGATTACCTTGAACAATGTTTTCATATCTGTCAATTTTGGGGGACAGGGCAAAATTACTATAACTGTTATGTAGGTTTACCCACCATATTATGTTTCTGATAGCAAAGAGTGATAAAGTTCAAAACAAAAACAAAACCCCAAAGGCTGCTGTTTCTTTGAGGCCTAATACATGCATTTTAAATAAATGAAAAGGATTTAAAGCCAGAAACAATCAATGGTGATTCAAAAATATACAAACAGACCCAAAGGTAAGTTAGTTTACGTGCAAATGTAAAACAAACTCTTTTAAAGGTACTTTCCTCTGAGCTGTCAGTTTGCTTTTAAAAATATGATCGAGGAGGCATTTCCAGTGAGTCAAATGTCTAACAGTGGTCGTTCAGCAGAATCACAGACACTTAGTCTGGTCTTTCTTGAGTCTGTAGGTGAGACAGACAAATGAACTGGTTTGGGCGTGTAACAATGCCAGCACTTCTAAATGCACACAATTCAAGAGATTTTGCACTTTCAGATGGAAGGGTCAGGAGCTGGGCATTGGAAAGTTATCAGGGATTGTTGCCACCTTGTCCCAAGAATATGTACAAGTTATTTATAGAGTATAGGAATCAATTGTAGATGTCTACTAGGCAGAGTCAACACATCCATTATGATTATGGTTTGAGAAAATATTAATCTTAATAGTATTTTAATTATAACATTGGTAAGGAATATACACACAGAAACTCTGAAATACTCACACACACACGCACACATATATACACACACACACAAAAAAATGTTGAGATTTGGGCAATATTATTTTATGTGTACTCACTGTTCTTCATCTTAATCGTGATATAACTAGAAGCCATTATATGTTTTATTATATACCAGGCATTACACACCAGGCAAGCCAAATATGGCATGACCCCTATTTTGGTACAGAAAGTTAACACTGGTTTTTATATTTTTAGATATTACTGTTTTAGATATTTTCTGATATTAATTTACAGCAGTTAATTAAACACACCTTGATATGTGAGAATTACATGTTTTATTGGATTCCATCCATGTTCATTCATCTACACATAGTCTGAGAGAGCTCTTGGGCTAACATGACAGAAATGACTTGGGGCAAATATTGTACAGCTCACAGGGTAGAAAATATTTACTAGCTGGCCCTTTACAGAAAGAGTGTGTTGACTCATGTTATACATTATAACACATGCAAACAAAATAACAAAAACAAGCTTCTCTTTTACCTTGAGTGATCAAGAGTGCACAGTCCTGTTTTCTCCCCTTGATCCTTTCAGAAATGAACAAAATTAAGGGGAGACAGGGAGGAAACAGGTGGATAGAAAGTGGGAGGCAGTCAGTAGTGATTGAAATCCCTTTTCCTCTTTAAAAAAAGCATGAAAGTTTTCTAGAATAATTCCTCTAAAAGAAAGGAAGAAAAGAGAGAGAGAGAAAGGAGAAATGTCATGTGAGAATAGAATGTTTGACTTTTAATATCTTCACTAATACAATTTAAGTTTCCTGTGATTGTGTCAGTTGAGAGCAGAGAATTTTAATGAATTAATTTTGAAAACAAGTAGTACCAGACTCTTAAAAATGTGTAATGTAATTCACAATATGGATGATTGGTCAATTAACTTGGTGGAGATGAAATTTCATCCATGCAGCCTTAAAAATTTCATGCGTAGCTATGTAGTTACTTCAAAGATAGTTTTCTCCTCCGGTGAAAATCCTGGTGGCAGCATACCTATTTAATAAGGACAAACCACTAAGCCTGGCAAAGGAAAATAATGTGAATAATCAATTTGCCAAGAACATGTCAATAAAAGTGTTATTTTACTTATCTCATAGACCCAGAGCTTATTTATTAATTATTTCTCTGAGCTAAAAAATGAAAATGTTCAGCTAGAGCTGAAAGTTTTTCTCCCTTCAGTATAAAAATCTCTACTTTCACAGGTGTTAATGAAAGAGATGTAAGTGTGTGGGAAGGAGAACCAGCGCTGAATTATTCATGAAGGTGAACAATACAGAAGCGTGAAGAAGTGGGTGCCTCGGAAGATGGTGATGAAATATAGATCGCTTTCTTATGACTTCTGATCAGTGCTTTGATTAATAGGCCTCCGTAATCAGCACATTAAACCAGCTCCCTTACCAGAATGCGTGTATGAATTTGTAGTCAGAATGACTAATTTGTTTTACTCTGTATGAATAGCTTTTGATGTATTATATTTAAAATTTACTTTGGAAACAAGCGTATGTGGCAAATTAAAACAGATATATAGTGCATATCATAAGGCAAAAAGAAAAATATGCATTGCCCAAATTGTCAACCTTTATATTATGTACAATCTTATGAATACTTAAACAAACATTCTCAACTCATTCTTATTTACAAGGTACTGTGACAGAAAAAAAGGAGCCCCAGGTTAGGGATCCTCCGTCAACTGTAGATCAGTGCATATGGTACATCGTTACCAGGCTGATTTTAATGGGGTTTTAGAGCTTTAAATTTCACATCACAGTTGGTGCTGATATGCATTTTACTGTTATTGCCTTCTCTTTGCCAAATAAAGATAATTGATGATTTTAGTGGATTTTGAGATTTCAAAGCAATGTCTATATTTAACTTTGATTTGTATTTTTGCATTATGTTCATTTATTCCCAAGTCCAATTTGCATGGGTAATTATTAAATGTTTAAATTGAACAGCTAGGGGTTCATTCTTAAAATTATTTTAATGTTTTATTCAATTAGTCTCAGGTTGGACTGTCCAACCCAATACATTTTTTGAAATTCGCCGCATTGTGTAGTATTCTCTTATGTAACCAAATACATTATGAAAATTCTAAAATTTTGTTACAGTCTTTGTGTTAGTTCATATGAAATAATTTAAGGAATAAAAATAGTAAAGCAAAAAATTTCGATTCCAAAGTCTTTCAATTTGCAGAGATCATAATAATTTTTTCCTTTTTTGAACACTTACGAGGTGTACATTTAGTATCATCTATTCAATACAAAATTGTATATTATTGTAAATGTTTTCTAAATTACTTATATATATATTCATGATGCTTCCATAATTACATTGTAATTTACTTAAGAACCAGGAGTATATACCTTACCACCTGTATATTTCTCACAGCAAATGGCACAATACCTGGCATTTCTCTCAAGGAGTTTCTCCTAGAAATACTACAGATGGGAAAAGATCAAAGGGAGGTGTGAAGCTCCACTCCACCCTTTCTGTTTGAAATAGCGAAATTACTGGAATGCAAGTGGGGCACATTCCCCCCGAACTCTAGGAAGAGCTTCTCACTGAGAAATGAAGGGAGGAGAAAGGGGTGACTACTGTTTGAGTAAGGAGATGAATGAGAAAAGTATTTTTTCACTTGGATAGTTTTCTCCACTCAACTCAAGGAAGTATAAAATCAAGTCAATCAGTTAATGTGTTGTGGTGGCTGTAGACTGTGTGTTTTTTGTGTTAATGGGGAAAGAGGGAGTGACACAATGGAACCATAGTGACTTGAGATGAAACAGGAGCTACTGTTGTAAGCCACAAACCTGTGTTTTTAGTACTGTGTATTTCATGTCGTCTCATTTTTAATAGCATATTTAAGGGAATAAGAATCAACTTGCAAGAAATAAGCTCTCTAAAGATTCATGTTTCTTTGTAAAAAATTTAACACAAGTTATCAAATCAATGTTTAATTAGAATAACAGTAAACATTCTATAAAATGAATAATTGGAGATTGTGGAGCTAATCAAAACTTGTATATTATTTGAAACATTTCAACATCAGCAACACTAATATTAGTAATACTTTATGAACTCTTACCTTATGCAGATGTAAACATAAGTACTATGACGTCAAAGTGATATAAACATGTATTTGCTGTAGAACATCGAATATTGGTTGTCTTCCCTGCAGTCTTTCCCACTTCTTCCCTCTCAGTAGAAGCCTGCCTTATAAAGGTATCCCCTACTGCTTCTTTCCATCCCAACTCTCCTTTTCCACCACCAACCCCGCTCAGCCTTAGGGGAAGATAACTTCTTTCTGGACCCAGGGGTTCAATAATGAGTGTGTGAACTACTTCACATATGTTCACATAGGAGAAGCATGTTGTCAGCCTTTGGGAAAAACTTCCACATCCTAAAATGGAGGACATAGAAAACAACACTGTCTCTTCTTCCTTTGGGTGTTGCTGAGTCATGAT
The DNA here is from genome assembly GCF_037783145.1 of Equus przewalskii. Classification (NCBI taxonomy): domain Eukaryota; kingdom Metazoa; phylum Chordata; class Mammalia; order Perissodactyla; family Equidae; genus Equus; species Equus przewalskii. Next base: position 4,331,261 of record NC_091838.1, read on the forward strand.
GTATGAATGCGATCCTTGCTGTAGCAGCAACCTTCTTGCTATAGTTGCAAGAATGAAGCCATGTGGTGAATAATGGAGTAGACAGATTGAAAAAACTGAGGTTCTCATTGAGTCATTCGTCAACTGACCTTCAGACCCCTTCTCATCTGCCACAGACACGTTTCTGGGTTTCCTGTAATGTACAGAATTCGTTTTCTTATTAATTAAGCCAGTCTGAGTGAAGTTTTTCAGTCATTTTCAGCTGATACCCCAGGAGCTTTAGTGGCCCTTGAGAATTTGTTAGAGATACACGTAAAATAGAAACAATTCCTGTCATTGAGGGCTTACTACTGCCAGGCACAGTTCTAGGTATTTTAAGCGTCGTAGGTCAATAATCCTCCCACCAGCACACAAAAGCTAAGAGATCGGTGTCATTATTAGCCACATTTTATAAACAGAGAAACTAGGACTTATACTCTAAGACAGAGACAGAATCAGGATTTGAACTCAGGCAGTTTGACTTCAGGGCTTGAAGTGTGCTGGTTCTCTAGAAGGTTATATATTCTAAGAAAAGACCTGTTGCTCCCTGAGGTCTATAAATTATCTCAGATATGGAATTTCCAAGTCCAAAAGCAGGAAAGAACTCAGTGAGTAGGTAGAATTTGTGTTGGAGCCACAAAGAAAAGGGGAGGTGACAACAATGAGGATATAGAGAGAAAGGTATTTAGGCCCAGAAGGTGTGAACAAAAAGAAAGGTGGACGTGAGCTTGGCACTCTTTCATGAGGAGAGGTGGGCTGTGGTGCCTGGATTCAGGATAAGATTAGAGATAAAGAAGGCTGGCGGGAAAGGTAGGTACCATGATAGAGAGAATAATGCTCCCTCACTCCCCCAAGATGTCCACACCATAACCCCTGAAGCCTGTGAATCTGTGACCTTATGGGCAAGAGGGACATTGAAGGTGGGATTAAGGTTAGAAACCTTGAAATGGGGGGATTATCCTGAATTATGTGATGGGCTCAGTCTAATCGTATGGCCCCCTTGAAATCAGAGAACTTTCTCCTTCTGGAAGAGAGGAAAGGTGATGAAAAAAAGAGGGTCAGAGATTGAAGTATGAGAAAGACTCAACCCACCGTCACTCTCTTTCAGGATGGAGAAGGTAGCCATGAGCCAGGGAATGCAGATGGCCTCAATAAGCTAAAAACGACCCCTTAGCTGACTGCCAGCAAGGGAACCTGAACTCCTGGAACTGACTACTGCCAACACCCCAAATGAGTGGAAAGGGATTCTTCTCCCAGAGGCTTCGGACAGGAACACCTGCTCCAAAGCTTGAATCTGACCTCGTGTAACCCGGAGCAGAGAACCTACCGAACCACACTCTTCTAAGACACCGACCCGCACAACTAGGAGAGAATTAATGGGTATTGCCTTGTTTTTAGCCACCAAATTTGTGGTAATTTTGGCTAATATAATCCATCTCAGTGACCGATACATTGAATTAAGTATTCATTTAAAATTAAACTATATTTCACCTATTAACTCATTGGTATGATTTTTATTTTTTAATTTTAATGTTTTTTTAATGAAGATATTTACTATTATAAATCCAGTACTGTACAGCACAGACAGCACAAAGGTTTTTTTTCCCCTAAAGTTTGGCACCTGAGCTAACAACTGTTGCCAATCTTCTTCTTTTCTTCTTCTTCTTTACAAATCCCCCCAGTACATAGTTGCATATTTTAGTTGTGGGTCCTTCTAGTTGTGGCATGTGGGACGCCGCCTCAGCGTGGCCTGACGAGTGGTGCCACGACCTCGCCGAGGATCTGAACTGGTGAAACCCTGGGCCGCCAAAGCAGAGCACGCAAACCTAACCACTGGGCCACGAGGCCGGCCCCGGTAGGACTTTTAAATTCATTTTTCAGGTTATCTGATGATCTTCTGAGATCTGAATTTTTCTTTTTTCCTCTTTCTTTCTGTTTATTTTATTCATTATTTCACACAGTGCTTTTGCTATTAGCATTTTAAAAAGAAGTTAAAAAGTTTCTTGCCATTTACAAACATGTTGAACTACTGCAGTTATCACAGGGTAATGTTCTGCAATTTTTAGGTAGATGTGTATTAAGTATTTCAGGCTTACAAGATTGTATGGCGATAATACTGCACCAGAGTGTAAGATTTAACATGATTGCTCAAGAGATCCTGGTGAAAAACAATTAGCTCTTCAGTCACACTGAAATAAGAGTACTTCCTTCCAGCTGAGCTTTCAGCACATTTATATACATGGATATGAGGGGAAAATTTTAAATGAATTATTGGATAAGATTAAAGAAGAGCCTCAACAGAGAACCATCTAAGTAATGAATAAAATGATGTCATGTATGAAAGGACAGAGAAAGCAATAAAATTTTATCAGGACAGCATACCAAAGATCAATAGAAATACAATTTTTATCTGTCAATGTAAGAAATAATATCAAGTATTAAAGAATTCATAAGACAGCAGGTGAATATTGACAATCATACATTTCTATGTATATAGGCTAAATAATCCTGAATTATGTATAATTTAAGTTACCAATTAAAATAATAGGAAAAAATGAGCTTTTAACACAATTTCCATGAGATACATATGCTAAAAATGTGATCTGTTCTAAATCAAGTATTTTTCTTATTTTACGTTCTATCTGTTTTATCACTTTAATATTATCAACTAATTCATAACTTGGAAATTAAGAATCATGTTTCTTTGTTTTTACTTTCTTCTCTTTTTGTTTTGTTTTCCCATAAGCTTCTTTGTGTATGCTTAATATAAAATTTTGGCTGCTGATACAAATAGGAAATACTGGGCAATGAAATAAAGCATTGATGCTGACTATAGTCCACATTATATGACACATGCAGTAAGTCTTCATTTTGTTCTTACATTTCGTAATGGTTGCCTCTAAATATTATCATCAATATTTCTACGGTGTGTGGACCGACAGATAAAATCTTTATAAACACGGTACCTCTTAAGCACAAAACACAAGTTGTAAAATTGGAAAAATAGGCCAAATTGTTTTGTTTTACAAGCTGGATATAAAATTCAGCTCTGATTAAAATAGATAATTTTATATTAACTCATATAAAATATAAATTTTGACATAATCTTTACACAATTTCCTTCAAAAATAATTTGAAGATTGCAAACTCCTTAGTCTACTTGATATAAGGATTAATAAGTACTGATGCATTTTGCAATGATCACAGAAGGCTTTATAGCATTAATATTCCGAAGGTCTTTTCTCACAAGAGCCCTTATTAATGTGCATTTATTTAGCATGGTTTGATTGTCATAAGTACTAGAAATCATTTGGTAAAATTTAAGTAATAAGATATTTTCAAATAGACATGATATTATCATTTTATTTTGTTAGTCCATATTTAAATTCTTCCAGTAAGTAAATGTGATTTGCTCCCTTATTTTAGCTCTCAGTTTCTTTTTCAATTAAATGTAGCGTCATTTATAACTATACTTGTTCTCTTCCTGTCTCTCCTCATTTCCTTCCTTTTCATTGTCTTGCTCCCCTCTCTATTCATATACAGGCAGCCGCCAACCAAGGGACTGTGAAGATGCATTGGTTTGTAGTGAGGTCTCCACTTGAAAAGGAAGTACCGCTTCCCACCAGCACATCCTCCCCACAAAACCCTATGATGAGGAGAACCAATGCTCCAGTGTGATGGGATTTGGTGGAGACTGAGACACAAAGAAGGTACAACATATGCTGAAGCTCTGCAACTTGCATATATACGATGGACTAGGGACATTTATTTGTTGGTACATTTTGTAAGTTTGGTAAAATAGAGACTTGATGAGGAAAGGCCCTTTTGACAACAACTTGGAAGCAAAATGATTTCACTTACTATTTTTCTTCTGGTTATTCTAAGGGATAAAGTGGGCAAAAGTAGAAGTATTCACGTGAGAGGGGTGCTGAGTCACCGAAAATAACTGGCCAGAAACAGAAGTCAGCATTTGAAGTCAGTCATTATATTCTGATGAGCAACAATCACTCTGGGATGATCCAGAGATGAAAGCCAGCCTTGAAAATGGAAAGTAATGCAAAGAGCAACTCATTGTATAAAAGCAAAGTAGAATGAGTAGAAAAATAATCTCAAAGTTTCTGCTCAAATTTTTAATAGTCGTGTTTATGATATTGTTTCTATGGATTATATTTTAAATATTTATATATTTAAAAAACAGAGCTTTTCTATTGGGAAAAAGCAAAATAGTCTCTGTTTAACTGGGTCATTGGTTTTCTCTGCAGTCTCTAAAATGATGTATAATGATAACGTTTTACAGTTTCGAACTTGAAATTTGCGAGCTTTGGAGACACACGAGCTGCCGTCAGAGCCCCAGGTGGACCAGGTTGCTGGGCTGCTCTGCTCCACTTACTCTCTAGATCCATCTGCCTTTTTCTGTGGTGAGCTGCGCCCTGAGTGCTTACCTCAGTGGACTGCATATTTGAATATCTTTTTCCCTGTTTCTATAGGTTTCAGGTACTAGGAGATGTAACCAGGAGATCATAGGACAGAAGGAGAAAGGGGACGAGGTGTTTTTCCTCCACTTCCTTTCTTCCTGGTCTGACAGAGGTGAACACTTCTATGATGAAGACTCCGGCAGGGAAGCCCCTCCTACTTGATCTGAATTATCCCTGGGTTCTGATAACTCTTTCCTCCCCTTGCTCCTTCAGGCCAAGGAGTGGTGAGGCTTACCACACCATTGACTAAGACCTCAGAGCTGGAACATTTGTGGAGTCCTCTACCTTTGCTTTCGTCTCCCTAGTCTGCTTGGAATTCCGTCCCAATGTGCCTTCTGTTTCCCTCTGGAACTATGACTGAACTGGTGAGGATATTGCTCTGCCTCATAGCAATGTAATGTATTAATTGAGAAAAAATGTCACAAAATATTACAGAACTAAAGTCACTGACAAAGGACTTATGAGTGATGTGGGATTACACCTACGTTTTTAAGGCTTACTATCTCTGATAGCTTGGACATTGGCTTCAAAGGAATCAACTGAAAAAAACAACAACAGAAAAAAAGAACAGGAAGAAAGAAAAGAAGCTGGAAAAACTAGAATGGCCAGAACAATTTTGAATAAGAAGAATGAAGTTGGATGACTCACACCATCCAATTTCCAGAGTTCCTATAAATCTACAGTAATCAAGACTGTGTGGCATTGGTGAAAAAATTGACACATTAATCAATAAAATAGGAAGAGAATCCAGAAATAGACCCACATATGTATGGTTAATAGATTTTCTACAAAACTCCAAAGGCAATTCTCTGGAAAAAGAATAGTGTTTTCAACAAATGATGTAGACTAATTAGACATCCATATGTAAAATAATAAACCTCAACCCATACCTCCTATCATATAAAATAATTAACAAAAAATTAATCATAAACCTAAATATAAATCCTAAAACTATAAAACTTCTAGGAAAAAACCCCAATAAATTTGGAAACTTGGGTTAAAGAAAGATTACTTAGATATAACACCAAAAGCACAATCTGTTAAAAAAATAAAAATGAAAAAAGTGGACTTCATAAAAATAAATAACTTTTGTTATGAAAAAGATTCTTTTAAGAAAATGAAAAGACAAAGCCATCAGACTGGGAGAAAATATTTGCAAGACAAATCTGATAAGGAAGTGGCATTCAGAATATATAAAGAACTCTCAAAGCTGAATAATATGAAAACAAATGAAGAACTGGGCAAAAGATTTAAACAGATACTTCACAAAAACAATACTCAGATGGCAAATAAACAATGAAAATACATTCAACATCATTAGTCAGAGAAATGTAAATTAATCACAATCAGATGCACTATACCCTTAGAAGAACAGCTAAAATCAAAGATTCTGCCAATAACAAGTGTTGGTAAGGATGTAGAACAACTGGAACTTTCATACCTTTCTAGCAGGAATCAGAAATTATGTTGTATAACAGTTTCCCAGTTTCTTGTAGAGTTGAATATACATTTATCATATGACTCAGTAATCCCATTCTTAGGTATTTATCTTAGAGAAATAAAGACTTATGTTCACACAAAACCTGTACATGAATATTTATGGTGTCTTTACTGATAATAGCCCCAAAATGGAAACCACTCAAATGTCCTTTGATTGTGAAAGGATAAGAAAACTATGGTACATATGCACAGTATACTACTACTCCGTAATGAAAAGGAATTAACTACTGAGACATGCAAAAAAAAAAAAAAAAGGCCGAATAAGAGTTCATTATGCTAAATGACAGAAGTCAGACTCAACAGGCTACACACTTTTATATAGTATTTATATAGTATTCTTGGAAATACAAATTATAGTGACAGAAAACAAGTTGTTGGTTTCCAGAAGTTGGGGTAGCAGGAGAGATATGGCTAAAAGGATTTTGAGAGAAACTTTTGTAGTCATAAAACAGTTTTATATATTGATTGTAGTGGTGATTATACAACTAGGTACATTTAGGAAAAAATCATAGAACTTCACACTAGAAAGAGTGTATTCTATTGTAGTGAATTCCACATTAATAAACTTTACTTTACAAAAGTAAAAGTGGGCTTTTTAGCAGATAGTGAGAAAACCAGCCTGGTAAGAACCAAGTACTTACATTCAGGGAGGTACTGCTGATGTGATTGGACAAGAGGATAAAGAAGCACATTCAATGTTTCTTTTGGGGAAGATAGATTATTAATGAAGGATAACGCTGCATTAGCTTCCTGGGCAACCAACTCAAACATGTCTACTGAGCTTAATCCTCTACTCAACTCAAGTACAATTACATAACTTGTTTTTCAACATGATTTACCTATTTTTTTAAGAACTTAATCACATGCTTTAATATGTAGTTTTATTTAGATCTTCTTGGTTTTAGACCTTTATCTCAAACTGTGGTAAATATGTTCACAATTATAAATCTGCTGTTAAATATATTATTTTTTTTCCTCTACCTTTGTTAATCTTCATCCTAGGAGATATAGCTTCAGAATCCTCATCCTAGACCTAGAATATGTTCATATTTTTCTCCATTTCCTTAAAGATTCCTTTTGATAGTTAGTTTGTTTAAATCAAGACTCAAAGTCCACACATTTCATTTTTTTTATGTACATAACTCTTTTTCATTCTAAAATAATATTTCGCCACTGACTCTTTTTTATTTTTGGTCCATTGAACTTTGGAGAAGCAGGTTATTTAGACTATAGGATATTCTACACACTGCAATTGGTTGATAGAGCTTTGTATTATTGTTTAACTTGTTCCTTTGTCACAGCTGTTACATCTTATAAATAGAGTGAAAGCTAGACCCTTGCTAGATTTCGGTTAGCTTTTATAGACTGTTTGACTCTCTTTAGAGATGTGAACGCGGTCTTCTGCTAGAGTGAGCAGGGACCATCACCAGCCGCAGGGTGATGTGCCAGGGTCTGCAGGAACCTCCATGCTTCTTACACAGGCTTCTGCCAGCCCTCCTAACTCACTGCAGGTGTCATTCCTATTTCCAGGAGCCCTCCTGCCACCTACTTAGGCCTATTGGAAGTTCTGCAGAATAAATTTCTCCTCTGCTTTCCCTCTATTTCTAGCTTTAGATGCAGGTTTTCTATTTTTTAATTGTTTTTCCCCTTAAATTAGTTTCCACTTGTTTTCTGCCTTCGGACTCTAAACTTTTGTTCTATTGTCTCTTTTACTGTTATATTTGACCTGGTGGGTTTACATCTTTGAAAAATAACTTTAAAGAGGTCAGTCCCATGGCTGGGTGGTTAAAGTTCCACATGTTGGCTTCTGCGGCCCAGGTTCTTGTGTTTAGAACCTGGGCGCTGACCTACTCCACTCATCAGCCATGCTGTGGAGGCATCCCACATACAAAGTAGAGGAAGACTAGCACAGTTAGCTCAGGGCTCATCTTCCTCAAGCAAAAAAAGAGGAAGATTGGCAATGGATGTTAGCTTAGGGTAAATCTTCCTCATACACACAAAAAAACCAAAACCAAAAAACCACCTTTAAAGCTGGGTTTTGGAAGAGAACATACTTAAATATGTATTTTTTTTTTTTTGAGGAAGCCTGTCCCTGAGCTAACGTCCATGCCCATCTTCCTCTACTTTATATGTGGGAAGCCTACCACAGCGTGGCTTGACACGTGGTGCCGTGTCTGCACCCGGGATCCAAACCAGTAAACCCTGGGCCGCCAAAGCAGAAAGTGTGCACTTACCACTGTACCACTGGGCCGGCCCCCTAAATGTGTATTTTTGATCCATCATATTTAATTGCTTTTAGAATAGGTATTGTTCTCTTTTTATTTGCGAGTAAATACAAAATTATTTTCGCAGCTCTCAGAGACAGTAATAAAGTTTGTTAAAGTTTAAAGGAAAAACACTGCATGAGGTAAGTGTGCAGGCAAGAAAAGATGGCGGTCAGATTACCAAGAAATCTCCTATGTCATTTTACATTCTGGGGAATTCACTTGGTCTGGCCCTCAGGTTCATTGTATTTATCTTATTATCACAAGGCACGTGGTTTACCTCTTATTTACTCATTCATTTATGCAATGAATGACTTTTAGCCCTCACCATGCATCAGAGTATGGACTCAAATTATACATCACAAAAAATGATACAAAAAACCGATTGCCAACTGCCAATTTCTAATTTCCAAGAAGAAATAAAGCTATCATGCAGACATGCATATTTGCAGGAACATGGCCAGCAAAATAACCCTGAAAGAGGTCGATACTGGAAGCTAAATTATACATAGAAGTTTGCTGAAGCAGGACAGGAAAGTCCTGTGATCCAGGTATTTACTGGCCTGTGAGTATGAGAGCACTAGGTTTGCCAGAGGACCTGGAGTGCCTCAGTCACTGGCAGAGAAGCCAGGTCCTTGGAGAGGCCTTCCTAGGGCCTTCCAGAACATGGCTCTCCAATGCTGGCTTATATGTACTTCCATTGCTAACACATGCCTCTGGAAGACAAATTTTTCATTGCAGATTGACCCTGGACCCTTTCTGTATTTTAATGAGACTTTGCTTATTTATCCTGTGATGTGTTATGCATTTTCAATACTTAAAATCTTAGATTCCAATTTTTTATCCACCTTGTTACCACAGCCCCTATAATGCCCTTCAAACTTACCAGTACTTACTGTGAAATAGTAAGTGCTTCTCTTCTGTAAGATAGAATCTGATTGTATTTATCTATAAAACAACTTAAATTTTATCCCCAAACAAAAGGGAACGTGACGTTATTTTAAAATACTTTGCATAATTCATTTATCATGCCTCATAGCCATGATATAAATATATATACATGTAACCATCTGATTTTTCTCTTTTTTTGGTGAGAAAGTTTCACCCTGAGCTAACATCCATTGCCAATCTTGCTTTTCTGTTTTTTTTTGTTTTGCTTGAGGAAGATTAGCCCTGACCTAACATTCGTACCAATCTTCCTCTATTTTGTATGTGGGATGATGCCTCCACAGCATGGCTGATGAGTGGAGTAGCTCTGTGTCCGGGATCCAGATCTGTGAACCCTGGCTACAGAAGCAGAACTTGCAAAACTTTAACCACTCAGCCACGGGGTCGGCCCCCAATTTAATAATGGAAAATATGAACTAGATCCATGTAAAATATGCTATGATTTGCTATATTTTTAGCATCAAATTTATAAAATTTTAATAAATATCACAGCTTTCCTTAAAACCATAATCTCAAGAAATTGAAAAAGAAGTGTTATCAAGGGAAATCTTCAGATCCATTAGCTTTTTGTTTCTAAAAATATAAGAAACAATAACTTGATGCCTGAAGTAGAACTAGAGGGTTGAAAGGGAAACTTTGACCTCAAAGCAATATTGTGTAAACAAAGATGCTACTTGCTCAAATTAGGAGAAAACGAACCTGTTGGTTGTAAGTTTCTACTCCTTACGTGGTTTTAATTTAATACTTGTTATCGTGTGGAAACAAAACACATATTAAAAAATTAATCCACAAATTTTATAATATCGTTAGCTTTATTAGCTAACTTTATCTTGGTTTCTATAACTAAATTCTTGTGCAGATCGTGAAGCGATTCCTCACAGAGGTGCAGCTCCCTGTTCTCATCTCTGATGGGTATGGCCACCTCAAGCCCATTTTAGCTTCGGGCCAGCTCATGTCAGCTTGGAGATCCAGAGGGACAGAAGGCAAGAGGCTGCTGCTGCTGCTTCGGTTTTGACTCACCGAGTTAAGAGTCTGGCCTTCAAAGGAGAACGGATAACCCCTCTTTGCTATAAGCAGAAGGGCTTTTCTGGGGACAAAAATTAAGGAATAAAATTAAAACTATGTTGTTTGACCATTTAAAAGATAGAGAATTCTAGCAAGTGTCAAATGCATGCTGCAAATTACACCTGAAACAAAGGAACAAAGAAGCTTTAAGGATCGGAAAAGGACAAAGCAGGGACAAAGGATGGGAGGTAAGAGATAAAAGTGTACAACAGAAGGGCATTCAAGTTAAAGAGTCAAACTGGATCTATGCAAGGTATAATATTTGGGATTCATACGGATCATTGGCAAAATGACATAAAAACTCACCATCTAGTATAATTTGGAAATCACTGTTCACAATAAATGGCAAGGTCCAGGTGCTACTTAGTGAGGAGAACGATGACACTCTCTAGAACAAGCTTTCAGTAATGAACATCTTTTTGTGTTGTTTTGAATAGGTAAGATGTCTATTTTTCCGAGGTTAAATGAAAGGGGGGAACTTGAAAGACGGAAGACTATATTTATATGTCATACTTTGTGTTTAATGTTTTCCAGAATAAAAGAAAAGAAAAAAGATGAGAAATATTATTTTTAGACTCAGGCTTTGAACATGTGTGTTGATTTTTAAAAAATATCTTATGATTTCCTTCTTTTCCTAGGATTGGTTTTAGCTTTGGTCATCCACATTGTCTCATCATTTATCTTATTTTCACTCAGTAATAGTATATTACATAAACTGTATCTTTAGACATTATCCGAACCATTACAATTTATTACATACTTACCTTTTAGGTAGAGGTGAAGAAAGGACTAGAGACCATTTTTTATTCCAAGAGCAAATTCAATGATTTTTAGTAATTTTAGACAAAAGTCTTGGAAACATTCCTTAGTGCTTTTCTTCGGTGATGTTTCCCAATACTTCAGATCCTCACATTTGTAGTCCTTTGGGTTGAAAATAATTTTTCAATGACTGTTGTGAAATGAATTGCCTTTTGTCCCACTCACTCTTTGTTTTATCATCTAGAATGAGTGTCTACTGAATTCTTGGTACATTATTAAAAGTCCTGTTAGGAAGTGGCAGGGAGCCATCACTTCAAGAAAGATCTGGAAGGTCACTGAACCTTTTTGCACAGCTCCAGGAAGATGCTTAAAATATGTCGTTGACTTCTTGTCCCTGAAAGAAAATAAAATAAAAACTAGGATAGAAGTCAGAAAAGAGCAATACAAGAGAAGTAGCTGGAGGGGGTAACTTAAGAAGAAAAATGGAAATAACTGAATATTCATAGTTTTGCTGAAACAAGAACTCAGGAGACTACAAATATCTGTATTCTTAGAGGAGACGATTCTTAGTAGTTTATAGGTGTTATGAAGTAGAGTGAGCATGGACTTACAAGAAAGCAAATTTAAGTTCAGATTAGTCGATTTTTTTAAAGTGAAGTGTATCAGTTTGAGAAAAAGAAAAATATCCTTTGGGGGAAGTCTTCTTGAGTTATTCCAAAAGAAGGAGGAATGAAACCGAATATGTGGTTGGCTGTTTTCAATGAAAGCAGAAGATGTGTATCAGTCCTGAGAGAATTTATTTCTTCTTTGGTGTGATTATTAGTAAATTTAAATAAAAGACACTTGGGGACAAGGTGTTAGTGCCTAAAAGATAAAGGTAATACGTAAATATTTGGAGACTATCAGAGGTTTAAAAATTTATGTCAAGAATGATCTGTGATAAGCAAAGTCCTTAAAGAAATCTAATTATAATTCGATACTATCAAACCTTGACCGTGGGTTATAACGCTTTTGAATATACAAAGTGTTATGTGGATCACGGTGATTTCCACCCTCATTTTAACAACTGTATTCAAACTCCATCAAACTGTTCCTATGCTGTTAAAAAGGAGCCAATTAACTCGTGGGTATTTTATCTCTTTTTTATTTCTGTGCTTACCCCCTGGGGTGGTTTTGGATGAATAGTCAAATTGCCAAAATGGAAGATATTCTTAGGACTGAGAAAGAAGAAACAATGGGTCAAACGCTCCACAAAGCAGACAATTACACTTAATAACTTAGAGGTGGCTGTGGTTCATTGCCACTCATAAGGGACATTTTCTAAGAAAAGAGAAGCTAGTGATACTTTTAAAATAGAAAAAAGTACTTGTCCTTTATAAGTCAAGCTTTAGAATGCTACACTGTATTATAAGTATCATAATGTGTTAACATCTGGAAAAAAATCGCTATTCCCAGAAAACAAGTTAGGCTAGTAAATTTACTTCTTGATGAATTTTTATTTACTAGTAGCTAATAATGTGGACTTATAATTTTAGAAAGTGAAATGTAAATTGGATGCATATTTCTTCTAAAAATACGTAGCTACTTCTTGGACCTATTTTTATGGTTACAGAGGTAGAAAGTCATCTCTTTCCAGGAGGAACTTTAATGTCCTCTCACTTTGCTCCTGAATGGTGGCTCTGAAAGTGCAATTGTCAAATCGTGGAAGCACAGAGTGAGAAATGGGGAGATGTGGGCGTGTCATCCATTCTTCCATCCACAGTGTGGCATGCTACATACGCTACCCCAGATAACCAGGCAGTGTGTGAGATTCCATTTCTCTTTCAATGATCTCTTCTGATGTTACAAACGAGGCTTATTTCCTCTTGCTTTGCTTTTTGTTAAAGTAAAAACCCAGCTCCTAATTATTCTGTGTATAGTAATTGCTCATATACTTGAGGGCGGTGTAGTCATTGAAAAACACTTCTTCTTTGACAATGACAGCAGGACACATATTTAAGACAGAGAAGAATTTTGTATTGTATCTAATGCCTTTCATTTTAGTTCACTACTAAGCTTGAAGTGACATTTCTTGGTCTGGTTCTGTGTAGTCCTTTTGACTAGGGTTCTCCAGGGCTTTTTTCTCTTAGAAATGATTATAGACCGAACTCTAGGGCTGCCCAGGAATTCTACAACCCCTTAAGACAGATGTTCGCAGCTGAGATGATACTACCCCAGGGGAGTAGATTGAATTCCAGAGGTATCTAGACCTAATTCCTCCCTGTGGTTGTTTATTTGGGTATGTCTGGAAGAGAATTTAGCAAACATTTTTGAGAGGTAATCTTATAGATCTTTAATAATGTATTAAGCACTGCTCTAAATTTTGTATGCTTTATATTATTTACTTCTCATTATAATTCTTTGAGGTAGATACGCTTATTCCCATTTTTATATAAAAAGGATCTTGTGTTTGGACAAGTTAAAAAAAATTGTCCAAGTTTACACAGCTGATTATGCGTTAGTTGCAGCTGTCAGAATTCTGTGTGACTTTAGTGCAAAGTGGTCATGCTCTCCTGGCTCTGCTAAGGAGGCAAAATTCATCATTTCTAATTCGTAGAAACGGCTGGAGTAGAACTTATCCACTCACGGGAGAGTAGGGAAGCAGGCTTTCAGCTTGTTGTAAACTGGAGTGTGCAGAATGACTCACATAGCAATTGATTGATAAAATTCACTCATAGGAAAATTTCTTCAATCTCTTGATTGGTGAGTGAGAATAAGGGCTTGATAAACACTTATGAAACTAATCTTACTATGGGACAATAATTAATAAAGGCAATCAGCAGAAGGAGTAGACCTATAATGCAATGTGTTTCCTCAGTTAGCCTAGCATTCATGTCCTAGCTTTGGCTATAGATCTTGCATTTTTGGTTAAATATACATATAATCCTAATTAACTCAGAAAAAATGTGTGTAGTTCCTATTTCAATTAACTTTTTTGATAACCCTGTATGGACTAAAATAAAATAATCTTTCTAGATTGAATGATGGGTAGATAGACATCAGGCTGGTAATTGTATATGACAATTTTTGTCAAGAGCCTGGTAACCCCCAATGGGCAAACCCACAGCCCTTCTCTGATGCTAGACTATTAACATTTAATTATTTCGGTGTTTTAGGTCCTCGTCAAAAGCAGGGTTTATTTATTTCTCTAGGCTTGACCTAATTAAGTAATTAGGCAACATTTCAGGATCATGAAATGCTTTTGGCCCTCCACCTCAATGGTCCCTTTATTCATTATCCAAAATGATATCAAAAACATTCTTTTAGGTCTTTTCTCGGATTTTACCTTCTCGGTGAGGACTGCCTTGAGCATTTTATTTAAACTGTGACCCCACCCCCAGATCTCCCAGACCCCTTTACTTCCTGACCCTCCTCTACTTTCAATTTTACTGTTTTACTTTTCGATTTTTAACTGTACCACTTATTTCCTTTTAATATGCGTGCATTTATGTTTCCTTCTACATGTATAGGTTATAATTTAAATGTTGGATTAATTGCCTGTCTCTTGCCACTAGAATATAAGTTCCACAGTCAGGGAGAATTGTTCACTGGGCTCACTCTTTTAACCACAGTTCCTAGAATAATGCTCTGCACGTGGTAGGCATTCAGTGGATACTCATGAACGAATAAGCAAATCACCACTCAGTATTGTCCACACTAATTTCAACTGTCTGCTTGAAAGTTTTTTAAAAGACCGTAATTATATGGACGTTTTTTCTTTTTTCCAGGGAGAGGCAAATAAACTTATTTGTTTCTGCTTACTACTGGGCAACTGGTTCTGAAAAGGTAAGTATTCTGACTTCTTTTATTGATCTTGATTTACAAAAATTATGAGTATAGATAACATACAGGAAGACTTGACCTTATTTGAGATGGTCCCGAGGTCATATCCTTTTCCATTTCGTATTATTTCTATGAGAACAGCAAGCAGGCAGAGTTTTTGAAAGAAGCCATTCCTCCCCCAAATTGTCGCAGGTATAGTTGTTCTAATTAAGTCATGTAACCCTTACAGCTATCCGTGAAGTCTGTCCTATTACTGCTCCAAGTTTAAACACCTTGTACAATATCACTCCTCCAATAAGTAACTGAGTTAGCCTTCCAACTGAAGTTACCTGGCTTCAGAGTCTATTCTTGTCTACTAAACTATGCAGTTTCACATTTTAACTTACTCTTTTTCTGAAAAAGGAGGGGAAACTAATTGTACAGTGAGAGTTGGGAGAGAGGGCGTGTCCTGTCTTTTTTAGTTCCATACAGGGGAATTTGACCTAGGTTCTTCTGGAACACTGAGCTGCAATTCAAAGCTGGACAAGAAGCATATTGGTCTGCAGAAATTATGATGTCAGCTGTCAGGACAATTCAAAGTACTCAGAGTTGTCAGCTAAGAAAAGTATCTGTTTTGCATCACAACACTTGAGGTTAATTGGTTTATGCCTATCTAAAGAGAAATATGGGTATATACCAATTACTGGGCAATAAAAAGAAGAGATCAGGGTCAATACCAGAGCTGTCCTACGAAGACAAACACAAAATCAAATTCTGCTGTGTGAAGCTGAGGGTCGTAAAGGAGCCGTATAGTGTCAAGGCAGCAGGTAAAAACTTGTGTGCTATAACGTCCCAGATCTTTAGATATCCAATATTTAATGGCGAAAACTTTAAAATAAATGTATTAGAGATGCTTTGTTACAAATTAACACGGTCATAGGCAATCTACAGAGATGCTAAATGTCTTTGAAGTTTACTGAGTTTTTTAGACAACATAAAATCGTAGGCATGCACTTGGACTCTGCTATTGATTAGTGAGCTGGTTGAGTTGAAACATCAACACAGTAATTAGTATGTCCTTTAATTAGTTCAACCTCCTTCTGCCTCCTCTCTTCTTTTGAGCATTCCTTGGCAAAACAAGAGGTTAAGAGGTTGTAAGTGTGGAACCTTATATAATTTTATCATTAAGTGTGTTTGATTCAATTACAGCCTGGAAAAGAATGGTGACTTCTTAGCTCTTTCCCTATTACTTTAAGGCTTAATTATGTTTATCTATTTCAGGCTTAAAATGATAACCCCTTATTTATTATGTGTAATAAATTTATTCATTATGTGTAAATATATTTTTTCTTGTGTTAGAAATAGTTTAAGGGTGACTTCCAGTAAAACGGTATCTCTTTAGCAGTTTCTTTCTTAGCCTGAACCAACTATCATCTAACATACCTGTGAGGATAGAAAGAGGATAAAAAATTTAATAGCATTACCCATGAAATTTTTTGTGAGTCAAGAGCTTGGCAAAATCTGAGATGTTTTTCTACTAACTCCCAAACTTCTGGGGCTGAAATGACTTCCAAAACTGAAGATGCATATATTTTATGTCATTTTTAATGCAGCAAATCCAAATATACTGTCCTGAAAATAAGCAGAGTTAAGGAATGTCTGTTCTGTGCTGTATCGGCACTGTTTGGAAGATTCTTCCATCAAGTCAGGTCTACATAGTCAAATATCTATTGTGTTGGCTTTGCTTAGAGAGGAACCCAAAGTACCGTTTTCCTGACCCAAAATACATTAACATTTCATTTGGCGGTTCACGTGGATAACTGAAAACCAATAGAACCTGAGTGGGGAAAGCCAGTGAACTACTGCAGCTGACCTCAAATAGTGACACTCTCCAGGAGCAGGTTTTGGATGGCTGACTGTGTCATGGCAGGCAAAAGGAGAGCCCTGGTCACAGTGCATAAGGAGTATCAGTGTCTTTTGTCCTTTCCATCAATTCTGTGTGTGAGAGATTCAGCCCTGGAGCAGGTGGACGTTCTACTTTCACTTAGCCGCGCCCTACTAAAGGTTGTGCCTACAGGCTCTGCAAGAAGGGCTGGAGGACCTTTACAACAACCTACTCTCTGTGTGCAGACTTCACAAGAAGATTTTTACTCACACCAAAGTGTATCTAAAATGGAACAAATAGAAAGTCACATTAGTGTTTATTAGGGAACCCCCATCTGTACAAATCTCTTCTAATTTAAGGAATAAAAAACCCAAATAATACGGCCTAATCTCAGAGGCTATAGAATGAAATTAAATCTTATCCTGAAGATTTAGAGTAAGCAAATCTCGTAAAATAGATTACATCTTAGGGATGAAACATTCAAAATTTTTTGTGAGTGTAGCCGCCCCTGACACAGGAAAGGTTAATAATCAATGGAAAAAGCTTGCCAACAAACTGTGACCCAGAGGTGAGAAGGCCGGTTAGCCAATGACGGGTAAGACCTCCAGGGGGAGGCAACCTAAGACAGGCATCTGCCGCCTGGGGGCACAGATGGAGACACGATATCTGGAGCAGGAGGGGCCATTGCCTAGGAGGCCTTGCATGCTCTGAGAGAAAGTATACGAGCACAGCAATAACATGATACTATCAAAACAGAGGCCAAGGGAGGGCTCCTTGAGAAATCACTAAGAATTCTTGGCATTCGCTAATTACTTCATCCAGAACACCTGTGTATGCTTAACAGATGTAAGCTATGTATATATTGAAACGCTGGTTATAATAAACTCAGAGTGGCCATCAGCCCTCTCCGCATCTATCCTGATGTGTACACTGGATTGCGACACTGACAGTGAGGAAGATTGGCCCTGAGCTAACATCTGTGCCAGCCTTCCTCTGTTTTGTATGTTGGATGCTGCCACAGCATGGCTTGATGAGAGGTATGTAGGTCTGCACCCTGGATCTGAACCTGTAAACCCTGGGCTGCCAAAGTGGAGTATGTGAACTTAACCACTAAGCCATCAGGCCGGCCCAGGGATGAAATTTTTAAAAATTATTTTATTGAGGTCATATTGGCCTATAACTTTGAGTAAGTTTCAGGTGCACATTATTATATTTCAGCTTTTGTATAGACTGCATTGTGTTCACCACCAGTAGTCTAATTTTTATCCGTTACCATGCATATATGCCCCTTTACCCCTTTCACCCTCCCCCAACCCTTTTCCCCTCTGGTAACCACTAATCTGTTCTCTTTAATCCATGGGTTTGTTTATCTTCCACATATGAGTGAAATCATGTGGTGTTTGTCTTTCTCTGTCTGACATTTCACTTAGCATAACACCCTCAAGGTCCATCCATGTTGTTGCAAATGGGAAAATTTTGTCTTTTTTATTGCATTCCATTTATTTTTATAGTATTCCATTGTATATGTGTATAGCCCATCTTCTTTATCCATTCTCCCATTAATTGGCACTTGGGTTGCTTCCATTAACATCTTGGCTATTGTAAATAATGCTGCAATGAACATAGGGGCGCATAGATCTTTCTGAATTATTGAGTTCATGTTCTTTCATGATAAATACCCAGCAGTGGGATAGGTGGATCGTATGGTATTTCTATTTTAAATTTTTTGAGAAATCCCCATACTGTTTTCCTTAGTGGTTGTACAAGTTTGCATTCCCACCAGCAGTGTATGAGGAGTCCCTTTTCTCCTCATCCTCTCCAACATTTGTCATTTCTTGTCTTGTCAATTATGGGCATGCTGAGGGGTGTGAGGTGCTACCTCATTCTGGTTTCGATTTGCATTTCCCTAAAGATTAGTGATGTTGAACATCTTTTCATGTGCCTGTAGAGATGAAATTTTTAAAGAAGACCTTTTTTGTTTCTATGGGTTAGAAGCACAAAGCCTCTGTGAAACAGAAGCAAAAAACAGAATCCATATGAAAAATATAAGCTAAGAAAAATGTTGAAAAGAATGAATTTCAAAGTCAGTGGCTAAGATGAAAACGGAGGTGAAATGAATTAAAAGGAAAGATTGAAAGAAACAATAAGATTAATAGAATAGTCAAAATCCATTTTAGAGGATTTATTGAGTATTGTCAATCTTGTGGAGAAGAGATCACCAGTGAGGTGACAAATTAGAGAACATTTTCCAGATTTAGAGGGAACACACATAGAAATAAAAATAATGCGAGACATAGCAATTGACATGGAAAATGAAATTAGAGGTGTAATGAGAAAGAATCCAAAGCAAGCACAATGAATAATTGTTTTTACAAAAATTTAAAAAATGAAGACAAACTTTAGACCCTATAAGCATCCAAATAGCAGACATTAAAAAGAAATAAAAATTAAGTTCAACCTAAGTTTCTCTCACACTAAAATAACTTCTTGAAGCAATGAAAAAATACTATATAGTTTAAAGAGAAAAATGTTGTGAACAAAAATGTTATATATAGCCAGTTTCACACCTAATCAACACAAAGAGTAAATATATGCAATAATTTAGAAAAGATGCCTGCTTAACATCCATTTTTGAACAAAAAGATATGCTGAAACCAATCAAAATTATTTAAAGGTAAAGTAAAAAAGTATTAAAAACAAAAGTAATAAACATTCATATTTATTGAGGGACTGCTAAAGGCATTGTTCTGATTTCTCACACATTAATTAATTGAACCCCAGCAAAAATAACACAACTCTAGCATCATCTCTCTTTTATAAATAGAGAAATCAAGGTAGATTTAGGTTGTATAATGTGCTAGGTTGAGGTTACTTAATGTTTATATTACTTAAGTTCTTATCACTTAAGAGCCTGGATAAAATTTAGGTAGTCTGGCTTCATGATCACTGTCACTCTGATGATACGCTGCCTTAAGAATTGTGGTGCAATAGAAATGGTGGTGGCACGTGCCACTAAAACCAGAAAAATATATGATTTTGCAGAAAATTTGCCACATATGATTACAAATTATCCAAATGTTAAAAATAATTGAAAAACAACCTTGAAAGTAATAACTTTGACAAGAGGCTACTCTTTTTGTTGAAATCCTCTCTATGTGGGTATACGTGTGTGTGTCTGTAACTTTGTTTAAAACATTTAAAAAGTAGTACATGGATACAGCCTCAATGTGAAAACAGACTGCAGTTTGGGAAGTCCCCAAGACTCCCTTAGGTTCAATGATTCACTGGCAGGACTCTCAGAACTCAGCTGACATCATGTGTCTCAATACTCCACATCATTAACATAGACTACCTGCCATGGCCCAAAGCCTTCATGAAAACAAAGATGTTCTTATCAGGCAGGACCTTCCAAGGGTTTAGAGGTTACCTTCCATGAGCCAAGGGCAAGTGTCAGTCCTGTCTTTATTGTGTGCAAGGTGTGCACAACAAGACTTGCTAAGTTAATCCTTTCCTGCACACATAATATATTAATTGATGGCTTAAAGAGTGAAAATCCTCCTTTGCCATTGCCTTGTTGATTTTATTAGGTCATTTCCCGCTTTTTAAAAATTTTTAATCTTTTGATAATACAAGCAAAACTTGAATGTCCTGGTACGTAGGTGTGCAAATTTCATCCTGTTGAGTCTTCGAAGTGGTGAGCTGGATCAAAAGGTATACAGGTTTAAAATTTTGGTTGACATTTATGTTGTGGGGTTGAAATTTCTTTATGATTTGATAAATTGAGTTTTCCCAAGCAGGATCACGGTATTTCAAACACATACTCATTCATTCTTTAGCCTAACTTTTAATAATTTTTTAATAAGTAAGGAACATTTAAGTTTTTTACTCTCATTTCTTAGTATAAATTTGACCTTTATCCAATACATTTTATAATTATTTATCTCTATTTTACTGATATAAGAAGAGTACTTTTTTTAAGTATTGATTTTAAAAACAGTCATTTTAACTCTCTTATTACTTATAATAATTTCCAGTTAGTTTTCTTTGATTTTCTGGGTGCACGGATATATCATTTGTAATAACAGCAGTGCACTTTCTTTTTTCCTATGCTTATACCATCTGTTATTTTTCTTGCCTTATTGCATTGGGTTCACCTTTCAGAACAATATGAACTAGTGGCTGCCTTCCACCTTTTCTGATTTTAGAGAGATTGCTTCACAATAACCATGATATTTTCCATAGTTTTCTGGTAGGAAGTCTTAATCAAGATAAAGACTTTTCTTCCTTTTCCAGATTTATTAAAATTTTCCCTACTAAGCATCACTGTTAAGTTTTCATCCAAAGCTTTTATTGTATCATCAAGATGTCTATATATTTTCTTCTTCCTTAAAACTATGAAGTAGTGACATATGATACTGATTTCCTAAAGCAGAATTCTCCTTTCCTGGAATGAAATCTAATATTAACATACTGTAGTATTTTGTTTGGTGATATTTTGTATTTATGGCTGTGAATCTAATACTTGAAAAATGTTTTTAAAAACCTGACAATAATGAAAAGTGATTTAAAATGAAAAGGATTTAAAACACTGGTGAGCAAAATGTTAAAGAAAGAAAGGATAGTCTCTCTTGGAAAACATAGATAATAAAAGCAAAATTTACCATTAGTAAATAATAAAACAAAGTGGCAGGAGTTGGGCCAATTAGATAAATTATGTCAGTACATTTAAATGATAAATCTCTTATGTTAGAAGTCACACAATTTCATATTGATTTAAAAAAAATCCAACTAAACCTCCTTAGAGAGACTCTTCATAAATAAAACATAAAATTATAAATAAAAGGTAGTTAAAAATTATTAGATGAAGAAAAAAAATCACCCTAAGAGCAACAACCCCCCTATTGAGCATTTATATGTTTGAGGTGGTTCACATACATTATCTATCTTGACTGTCACAACAATCTGGCTAGCTAGGTATTTATTACTATTATTTTACAAATAAAAAAAACTGAGATCTAGCAGAATAAAGTAATCTGTTAACGGCTGAAGAGTATGTGGACCAGCTAAAATGAAAATTTGGGACTATTAGCTCAAAGCTCATCATTTTTTTTTTTTTTAAAGATTTTATTTTTTCCCCTTTTTCTCCCCAAAGACCCCGGTACATAGTTGTATATTCTTTGTTGTGGGTCCTTCTAGTTGTGGCATGTGGGACGCTGCCTCAGCGTGGTCTGATGAGCAGTGCGATGTCCGCGCGCCCGGGATTCGAACCAACGAAACACTGGGCCGCCTGCAGCGGAGCGCGCAAACTTAACCACTCGGCCATGGGGCCAGCCCCTCAAAGCTCATAATTTATCTAATTCTTTCTTTTCACTATCTGTGTTAGTCAGATCAGGCTGCTCTAACAAAATGCCATAGATTGGGTGGCTTAAATTACGGAAATTTATTTTTCACAGTTGTGGCTGGGTCCATTCTTGGTAAGGGCCTTTGGGAGTGGGATGGGGAGAGAAGAGAGAGAGAGAGGAAAAGAGGGAGAGAGAGAGAAAGAGTTTAGTTCTCAGGTGTCTCCTCTTATAAGGACACCCACTAATCCTATTATGACTGCCCCACCTTCATAAACTCATCTAAACCTAATTATCTCCCAAAGTCCCGTCTCCAAATACCATTGCAGTGGGGATGAAGGCTTCCACGTATGAATTTTGAGGGGACAGAAACATTCAGGCCATAACATCATCCTCCATTGATAATGTGTCTCTACTTAGAAAAACGAGACTGGACCTGAGGAAACAGGAAAAAGCAGTAACAATCCCAACTTAATATGGATATTAATGCAGTTCAGGCACTAGATATGGGAGAGAAAAAGGTATAGAAGGCAGACAGTTTAGTACATTTTCAAGCAACTGTTGTTGTTTGAACTTAATTTCATCTGTAGGTAACTAAAATGAGTGGCTCCATGCTGCAGACATGAATAGTAAGAGATAAAATTATTTTAATTTCCATAATTTATGTACAGACGCTATGACTCAATATGCCAAACCCTGGTCTAATAAACAGGATCTATTCTCAGCTGTAACTATGGCTTTCATATACTTCTTGTTATTTAAACTATAATTCTGTTTCCCAGGAAATTGGGCACTGGAGTTATCAAGTATTCTAATATTATCAAAATAAATTTCTAAGTCACTGTTTTCATTATTGAAATTATTTTAGTTAATTCATTTCCAAAGGAATCTCTAAAATTTCTTGCCAATAGATCTTTCAACTTAGATTTAAAAAAATTTAATGTGTTGCCCATTCAAAATTATACATTTCAATTTTATATTACAACCAATTTAAGTGTCTATTTACACTGTAAAATGTGGACTGAAAAACACCAAAAGGGCTCAGATGCGTCTGATTCAGTGCAATGAGGATTCTTTCTGACTGTTTACGTTGGCAGTTTCTCACCTCTTTCAAAGTCATATTGCAATCTCATTTTCTTCCGTGTAATAAATCATTGCAATATCAGAATGTTTATATAGCATGTGTTAGTTCATTCTTGAGGTGCAAAGGAAAAAATGACAATATATTTACTGCATCAGTATGGGGTATGGAACTAGTTGTCCTGAAGGTTGATTGAAGAAATGCTCCTATTTCAAATCCATTTAAAGTGACTTTGCAAAGGCTGAGCTATAAACATGAAATGACCAGAACACAATAAAGCCAATGTGACCATTTTTGCCATCTCAATAATTGATTCTAATGGCAGCTGCTGATGCAGTGGTGCAATCGTCAGCATCTATCATTAGGACAGCCCAAACGATTGGACTGCCAATACTCCATCAGGTTGTAGTACATGAAGGTGTGTGTGTGTGTTCGCCTGTATGCATACACACATTATGTACCTTACTTGCCATCATAAAATATGGAGGTCAGTGGGATAATCTGAGTTTTTGCCAAGCAACAAGCTCATGTTGAATTATTATACTAATGGCAGAATTTGGGAAAGGGTCAGATTTTTCAAATGTAAAGGAATCAGTCCAAATATCTATCTTCAGGAAGACACTCTAAATTTGAAATACGTTTTTTTTCTACAGTTTTGGGGATTTTTTTTAATAGCCATTAATAAAAACGCTGACTTACCAAATTAAAGTAAAACCAGATAATACCATTTGGTGCTATGGGAACAACTAAAAACAGGTTCATATATACTAAATAATTCCATTTTTGAAAAAACGGAAAAATTCCAATATTTTATTGTTTTATAGTGTTTCAAGCATATCAAATGTAGTGAAACTTGGGTGAAGAAATACTGAGATTATTAATAGAACTCAGGTACCTTACATTTTGAAAGATGTGGAAGTTAAAATGTCACAAACTACATGATTGTGATGACATGTGTTTATTTGCAGCATCGTTTTCACATGTAAGATGGCAGAGCATATAGATGTCATGCTAGCTAGCAAGATTGAATGCAATTCTTACTGAATTTCATGCATTTGAGAACTTACCTTATGTATTTTCATTTCCTAAATTGTGTTCCACAGAACATAGTGCTGTGAGAAGTTCTGTAAAAAAAGTAATCTATGGTCAAATAATGTCGAAAAACCCTGCATTCTCTGTCCTCAGCTTGGAAGGTCATAAGGAACATTAAGATAGGAATGACTCCGAGAAGTACTACAATAATGAAAATCGGTTAGTTGAATGGCTAATTCTCAAACCTATTTAATTATTGCATACTTTTTAAACATAACATTACATAAACATAAATGTAGAAGACACTTTGGAAAATGCTGATATAAAGTAATCCTATTGTTTTCTAGGATATGAAAATATTACATATTAATATTTATAAGCATAGAAAATCATGATGGCAGGGGTAACAAAAGTAAGAATTTATAACCTTACATTATGTTCTGGAATCTTTTCTTCAGCATTCTGTCAGATAGTCTTACAGCATGTTCTTTGAAGCACAACTCACAGTTCCTTTTTGATATCTGCCTTTTGCCATCTATGGACAATTATGATTCTTTGTCTGGTTGTTTCTAATATTGAGCTGGAATATATCCCTCCATAGCTTCTCACTGGTCCACATTGTATTCTCTACTCAGAGGTGTTGGTGATCCAGTAGAAATATCATCCAAGAAAGTGGGTCAATGATGAGTCTCAGCTTTGCTGGTTTGGGGGTTGGGTTAGAAGAAGCCAATCCAAGATGAAGAGGCAAATGATATGAGAAGCTTGTTCGGTCCATCCCTGTAGAGGAGGGGCCAAGAGGACTCCAGAAATGCTCTCCCGTGGAGGAGGAAAGATGACCTCTTCCAGATTAAAGCTGCCTGGGGCTGAGCAGAGACTGGTTTCTTTAGCTGGGCAGGAGGCTCTCTAACCTCAAACTTTAACGAACCTATTAATAACTTGGTGATTTTAGTAAAATACAGATTCTGATTCACTGGTTTGAGGTTGGGTTCCAGATTCTGAGTTTCCACAATTCTTCTGTGTGATGCCCGTGCGCCAGGTCCCCTGACCTCACCCTGAGCGCAGCACTCTAGGAGACTCGCGGTGCATACCTGCTCAGGGGAGCCAGAATCCTCTGAGTCAAGTTAGTCAAGTCAGAGTTTTCCAAACTTGCTTTATCATAATCGCCTGGGAGTTCTTCTTGTAAATATAGATTACCACTTCTAATTTCACGTGTGCTAAATAATACTTTTTAGGAAAAAGGCTTAGAATTTTATTTTTTATTTTCAGTAAATACCCCAGGTGGTTCTTATGATTAGCAAGTTTGCGAAACATGAACTTAACGCGGTGTTTTTCCTGGTCGGTCTTCAGCCCGCAGCCAGGCTGACAGCACCAGCATCCGCTCTCCTGAGGAGCTGACTGGAAATGAGCTTGGATATTCTCACTGAACGTTAGAACTCAGATCTCCCCAAGACCCCGATGCGCCCCCGGCTTGTGAGTCACCGATTGCGCGCGCTGCTCCCTGATGGATAGCCCCCAGACTTCACAGAACGTGTTTAATATTCTAATTGCCTTGTATTCACCCAAGTAAGAAAGCTAAAAGCAGTGCCCCCCTGAGGTCTCTGTGGTTATAACAGTGGTAATTAGTGAAAGGGCAGAGAGAAAGGGCTCCCCGGGGAGAGCTGGGCCTCCACCAACTTCCGTTAATCTGAGAGGGTTGTGTGTCAGAGTGTTGTAATGAGACAGAAAAGATTTTTATGTTAGCAACTCCAGCTAACTTGCCGAGTTTAGAGTAGAATTTTATTCTCCACCAGGATCTGTTCGGGGTTAGGGGACAGTTACAAGGTAGGGAATGAAACTTCTTGGTGTATTTGAAAAAACATGTAGTTTTGAGTTGTGTAGACTTAGTGTTTGCTGTTTCTAGTGATGACAACTGTTAGTTATTCAGTGCTTACTGTGAACCAGGCCCTGACCTAGGTGCTGCCCATCTATTTTCATGATCTTATGCAAGTGACTTAAGCCATCTACATTCTTTCAGTTTCCTATTTTGGTTTCTGTTATTTGATCTCTCTCATGAAAAAATACTGTTTTCTACAAAGACTGTCCTGGGTGACTTTATCTTCAGTGCTGGTGGCCTCTGTACCACTGTAGATGCAGTTCTGCCACTTCCTCAGTTTCAGTTGATCCTTGCCTCCATTTCACCTTATCCAGCTACTTCCCTCCTGGGCCCAGAAATGTTTCACTTTAGATATGTCTAAACACCATAACCCATTCTTAGGCCTAAACTTCTGTACGTTTACCTCAAAAATGCCCATGGTATACAGGTCCTTTCACTTTACACCTATGGTTTCTTAACTCCTTTATTTTCTTTCATTCTATCTGGACACTTTCTGATTTCCTTCCTTATCAAGCCTGGATCTCTGAGTTCATTGCCACTATCTCAGCAGATTCTTCTAGTCCATCCACTTAGGCCTCACCATTCCTAGGTAATCCTACATTCTCCTCCTCCTCTTTGCTTGGGCTCTGAGTGCTAATACAGAAACCTGTATGACCAGGTAGGGTGTGCTTATCTGTTGTGGGAGTCCAGTCCCCAGAGGGCTGTGAATACGCCCATCAGTCCTTTCCCTCTTTCATGGTCTGCTCCCTGGAACGTTACTCACAGGAACAATTCCAAAACTTTACTGCTCTCCTGCCTGTGTTTTTGAGTCACCTAGGGAGATTTATTTTCTGATGCGTAGGCTTACACCAAGACAATTAAATAAGAATATGGAGATTGGGCCCAAGCAATAGTATTTTAAAAGAAATCTTCCAAGTTGATTCTAACATGCAGCCCTGGCTACCACCGCTGCTGTGTGCAACTCCCCGTTTCTCTTGTTTTCAGCAGGCAGATTTTATCTCCTAATCTTTTCAGAAATATTGAGGCTATCACACTTGAATTCCCTGTGTCTTTCCCTCAATTCCTGTAAATTTACGCGTATTAGCACTCCTTCTAATTCCTTTCTATTCTCAGAAAGAAGATCCTTGGTCTCGTTCATGCCTAATTCCTCCACCTTTGTCCTTGAGACCGTTTATTCTTATTTTCCGTGTCAGTTACTGTGCCTGTCTCTTCTCTCTTTGCCTCCATCCCTCTCTTTATCTGTTTCTGACTTTCTATACACACCGGTCTGTGTGTGTGCCTCTCTCGATCCTCGTGTCTGCCTGTGTCTTTCTCCACAGCTTTGGGCCTGTGTATGTGATGCTGCATATCTTTTCCAGGCGTCTTTATGCGTCTGTCTCTTTTTCTGTTTCTCTGTCTTTCTGTGTCTCTTTCTCTCTGAGTCGCTGTCTCTGTGTGTTTCTGCTTATTTCTCTCTGTGGTCTTTCTCTTCGTCTCTGTTTCTCTCTCTCGCTGTCTCTGCCTCTCTTCCTCTTCCTCTTCAACTCCAATACCATCGCTGTTCCCCATTTCTGTCTCTATCTCCTTGTCCCTATATCTACCTCTCTCCAATATTTATCTCTCTATTAGCTCCTTTTCTTAAGCCTGTAGATGTATCTCTCCCATTAACAAAACTACAACAATCATATAGATTCTGAATCTCACTCTGCTTCCTTCTCATCTAAAATTCTAGAATGAATAGCTTAACCTAACTATTTCCATTTCTTCATCTACTTTTCAATAAACTTCAAACTGGTGTTTATCCCTACACTGTAACTAAAACTGTTCTCGTTCTGTTCACCAATGACCCCTGATTACTAAATCTACTACAGATCTTCCTTGACTTAGATGGGATTAAATCCCAATAAACCCATTGTAAGTTGAAAATATCATGAGTCAAAAATACATTTAATCCCCCTAACCTACCGAACATCATAGCTTAGCCCAGCCTAACTCACACATGCTCAGAGCCCTTACGTTAGCCTACAGTTGGGCAAAATCATCAACACAAAGCCTATTTTATGATAAAGTCTTGAATATCTCATGTAATTTATTGAGTACTGTACTGAAAGTGAAAAACAGAACATTGTCTGGGTACAGAATTGATGTAAGTATGGCTCTTACATGATAACGTGGCTGCCTGGGAGCTGCCATTCAGCGTCCCTGCCCAGCATCACGAGAGAGCATCGTGCCGCCTATCGCTGGCCCAGGAAAAGATCAAAATTCAAAATTCGAAGTACGGTTTCTACTGAATGTTTATTGCTTTAGCACCATCATAAAGTTGAAGGATTATAAGTCAAACCATTGAAGGGGGGACCATCTGTAGTTATACCTATTAATTAGATCAAGTCGTACTTCAATTTTCTAGGAAATTTGATTTTATCAACCAATCTTTAAATTAGAAAGAAATGTTCTTTCTTCTTTTGGCTTCCATGACATAACTCTCTTATGATTCTTCCACACTTATCATAATTGTGCTTCATTTTTTTCAGCCTCTGCTTTCTGTGTCTTACGCTTACATATCGTGTTTCACAGATGTGTTGGGTTGAAAAATATGACCACAATAATTTGCAGCTGTTTCTCTAGGATGGTGGAATATATTTTCTCGCCCCAATCTGAGCTAACCTCATGTTTTGGTGACACAAAGAGAATGTGGTAGAGGTGACATTGTTGAGATCTAGAACCTGGGCCTCAAGTGGCTGCAGAGTCAGCCTTCCCTCTCTTGAAATGTTGAGAAGCATCCTGGGATAACACACTCCTTAGCATAGAGCCCCGTTGACCCAGGTGTCTCACCTGAGATCAGCCTCCAGGTGATCTGTCAGTTCAATGCAGCCACATGAGTGAGCCCAGGCAAGACTGCCAGAAGGAAAATTTAATTAGCCCACAGAGATTCGAAAAATATCCTGGCATTTTTGTTTTAATCCATTAAGTTTTGAGATAGTTTTCATATAGCAATAAAAAAGTGATACACCAGAATTCCTGCTGTTGCTAATGTCTCTTCACATTCTTAAACTATCCCAGAATAACGTTTCAATGTTCTAACTACATTCTTTATGTTTAGAGCCACAAATTTATTTTTTGAGCTCTAACATCTCTTTAGGATCCCAAAGCCATAAATCTAAATGTTAATCAATGTCAATAACTATATGTCCCACAATTACCTCTAACTCAAAACATCTGAAAACTAGACAATACTACATGATTTTTAAGTGATGTATTGGCACCACTACTCATCCAGGTACCCAACCCTGAAAACTGTGGATCATTCTCAATGCCTATTTTTATTCAAAATCCTCATCTAATTAATCTCCCAGGGTGAATCTAGCCTATTAAATATTTCCTCAATAGTTACCTTCCTTCCATCATTTCTGTTCCTCACTACCCAGACGTTTGCCATCTCTTGCCTGGACTATTAACAATAACCTGTTGACTGGTCTCACTGGGTTTAGCCTCAGGTCTCCTCAACTTTTTTCTACATAGTAATATAACTAACTTAAAAATCTAACTATGTCTCCGTTTTTCAATTCATTTACAAAATAAAATTTAATCTGTTAGCATGACACACAGAACCCCTCGCTTTGACCCCTAACCTCCTATCCATCCTTACCATCTCCACTTCATGTCTCCATGTTCATTTCCATGACATTTTCTACATGACACATATTCAACATATACACACACATGCACACACACACACAGGATGAAGTTTGAAGTATTGTACTTCCAATACTGTTTTTTCTTTGGGAAAAGGCAGGAGGAATTTTTATTCATTTGCTTGATTCAGTCCTACTCAGCCCTTAAGTTGAAACTCAGGAATCACCCTCCCCAAACCTTGCTGGCTGGGTTAAGACAGTGTCTTCTGCATTTTGCTGTAATATTCAGTGCATATTTGTATCGTAGCAGTAGCTTCATTGTATCAGCATTGCCTGACTTCCTATCTATCTGTCTCCCTAGATCTTTTATTAGGTCCTTGAGCATAGTTGGCACATCTTCCTCACAGCTCCCTGTGTCATGCTCAGTGCCTGATTTAGAGACAACTCAACAAGTATTTGTTCAACTTTTATTGTGAATTCAGTTTTCTCAGCTATAACACGTAGTTAATAATACTGACAATAGTATTATTGTGAAGTCAAATTTGTTAGTGTAAAGTAGACAGTGTGAAGTAAAACCACAAACTCTTAGCTTTCCTTCCTACTGCCCATTGATGAAAGAAAATGAGGGACTGGAGCAAGAAGGGAAAAACCCGACTCCAGGCTGCCTAGATGTCCGAATGAGTTCGACATTACAAAAGAATATTAAGCATACAATAGCTATATACCTTCCTGCATGCAGGATGTCGTTCTCTCCGAGAAACTAGACAAACAGAAGCAGATTCTTTGGGTACTCTATTAACTGTTGTTGCCGGTTCCTAGTGCGCTTGCAGTCCTGGCCATCAAGAGTCAACAACATATATAAGTAGGATAAAGCTGGATTAGGAGGGATCAAATGGGTGTTACTAAGTCTTGTAGTTTTTGGTTATTAGAATTCCTTCTGTATTTGTTTCACTTATATGTGCTACCTTTATATTTACCTCGTTATCTTTAACTCAGAGTGCCTATCTCTCAAGGTGTTTTTAGGTTTTGATTCTTAAAAGGCAAAGGATATCACCATTGCAGGGAAAGGCATATCTGGGCTCTAGAGATGATATAAAAGTTAGACATTTTGCAATTGCCTTTGTTTTTAGTTATTCTGGGTAATGTATTTGGAATGTCAAATAGCCTTTAAAACTGGGGGAAATATTTGAGTTTAACAAGCTAGGTGTTATGGAGTGAATGTTTGACCCCCACCTTCCCCCCACAAATTGTGTGTTAAAATCCTAGCCCCTAATGTGATGGAATTAGGAGGTGGGGCCTTTGGGAGGTAATAAGTCATGAAGGTGGAGCCCTCCTGAATGTGATTAATGCCCTTATTAAAGGGACCCCAGAGTGTTCCCTGGATCTTTTCCCACCACATGAGGACATAACGAGAAGGCAGGTCTGTAACCCAGAAGATGACCCTTGTCAGAATACCACCAGGCTAATACTGTGACCTTGGACTTTCCAGCCTCCGGAACTATGAGGAATCCATTTCTGCTGTTTGTAAGCCCCTCAGCCTGTGGGATTCTGTTATAGCAGCCCCAACTGACTAAACAGAAGAGTTGCTTAAAACAAGTTTAGAAACACTATTTTTGATATATGTCTTACTTAGCCTTAGAAGACCATACCTGGAGTTTTCATCCAGCTTTGGAAATCACATTCTGAGAGGGATGGAGAGAAACTAGAATGTGTGTAAATAAAAGTATCTAGAATAAGAAATGCAATCCCTTTATTGACCAATTACACAAGTATGCTTTCTTTTTTTTAAAAAAATTAGTCTATTTTTTTTAGAGCAGTTTTATGTTGACAACAAAATGCAGGGGAAGATGCACGGATTTCCATATATCCTAGCCTCTCCCCCTAACGACACCCACCACCACGGTGGCACATTTATTATAGTTGGTGAACCTACACTGACACTTCATAATCACTTGAAATCCAAAGTTTATCTTTGTGTCCACTCTTGCTGGTGTACATTCTACAGTTTGTAGAAAAGTATAATGACATGTATCCATTATTATGGCATCATACAGAATATTTTCACTGCCCTCAGTATTATCTACTCTGTCCCTATTCCACCATTCCCAACCATTGGCACCACTGATCAGTTTACTGTCTTCATAGTTCTGCATTTTCCGGAATGTCATATGGTTGGAATCATGCACTATGTAGCCTTTTACGATTGGCTGCTTTCGTTCATTAATGTGAATTGAGGGTTCCTCCTTGTCTTTCCATGGCATGATTCTTTTTAGCTTATTTCTTTTTGGCACTGAATAATATTCCATTGTCTGGATGTACCACAGTTTATTTATCTATTCACCTACTCAAGGCGAATACTCAATATCTCAATACTCAACACCTACTCAACATCTTGGTTGCTTCCAAGTTTTGGCAATTATGAATAAAGTTGCTATAAGTATCCTATCCAGGTGCAGGGTTTTTGAATGAATGTAAGTTTTTGATTGCTTTGGGAAAACAACAAGGAGAACGATTGCTGGATTGTATGGGAAGAGTACAATATTCCCATTCTTGTTGATTGGTTGAATCTGAGGTTGTGGACCATGTGGATACAAAGGGCCGACTAAGGGACTTGAGCATCTGTGGATTTTGGTATCTGCAGGGGTTCCTGGAACCAATCCCCCTTGAATACTGAGGGATGAATCTAAGTTAGTTTAGTAAGAGACCACCAGATTGTCTTTCAAAGCGGCTGTACCATTTTGCATTCCTAGCGACAATGAATGAGAGTTTCTGTTACTCCACATCTTCACCAGCATTTGGTGATGTCAGTGTTCCACATTTTGGCCATTCTATGTAGGACGTGGTAGCTCATTTTTGTTTTAGTCTGCCTTTTTCCTGATGACAAATGATGTGGAGCATCTATTCATATGTTCATTTTGTATCTATATATCTTCCTTGGTAAGGTGTCTGTTAAGGTCTTTAGCTCATCGTTAAAATGGATTATTCGTTTTCTTACTGTTGAGTTTTAAGAGTTCTTTGTATATTTTGAATTACAGCACTTTATAATATGTGTCTTTTGCACGTACTTTCTCCTAATATGTGGCTTGTTTTTTCATTCTCTTGATATTGTCTTTCATGGAGTGGAAATTTTTAATTTTAGTGAAGTCCAGCTCATCAATTGTTTCTTTCACGGCTTGTGCCTTTGGTGTTGTATATGAGATGGCTTCACCACACTCAAGCTCATCCTATGTTATCTCCTTGGAGTTTTATAATATTACATTTTATATTTTGGTCTGTGATCCATTTTGAGTTAATTTTGCGAAGGGTAGAAGGTCTGTAACTAGACTTATTTATTTCTTTTTGCATGTGGATGTCCAGTTGTTCCAGGACCATTTCTTGAAAAGGCTATCTTTACTCCATTGTATTGCCTTTGCTCTTTTGGTCAAATTCCAATTTTTACCATGTCTCTTATCATCCATGTGTCCTCAAAGTTCATAAAGAATTAGTTATGATAGTGCCAAATAATTATCTGTAGCTTTAACATCTATTTACAACATTGTTCCTACTTTCATAATCTTTAGGAACATCCCGTCACTATGTTGAGGGTGGGGAAGGTGTAATCATTTAATTAAGTATATTTGATATCTTTCTAATATTTTAAATTTTATGATTCTGTACACTTTATCATCTTGGTCAAAACCCAGGGGGTTTGAATTTGACATAAGACATTGAAAAGTAAACAAAAACATCTGGAGAAACTGAGAAACAAAATTTCTGATTCTAACAAAAAACCTTAATAATAGTCACTCACACATTAATTTTATAAAGAATATGTAAAATAAAACACAGCTACAGTGTGTGAAACATCAAAGAACACAGGGTATGATTAACATTTTATTTGATATAATTTTAATAATTTATATACCTTTATTTATATAAATAAATAAAAATATTTATATATATAATATATATATACACATTAAAGTTTTCTCTTCTGTTCACTTTAAAATTAAACTCTCATATCATTTATTATCAATTTTATTTACTTCAGAAAATTATATTAGATATTTTTGGCAAGTGAACAAAAAAATCTCAAGTTCAACAATATGGTGCTAAATAAGTACATCTAGTTATCTTGCATTAAGTTTGTGCTCTAGTTTCCTATTTAGTAGATTGTTTAAGCTATAAAAACTATTTCTGTGTGAAACTACCTTTAGGATTTAGTTTTATAAAAATGTAAGTGCATCTTTCTCCTTAATGTTTCCCTGGTTACAAATGTTATCAGAGCATTGCCCTGTAAGCAAGCATGCTGGCAAATCTGCCACCTAATTTTGAACGTTTTAATTATTTTCTAATAAGGGAGGGCTATAGTCTCAAAGTAGAAGGCAATATGGGTCCTCCGTCTAAAACATGCTCCAGGGAGGCATCGAAACCTGGAGTTGGGGCAACCAAGAGGAGGGCCCAGAAAGCTGCCGCGGGCAGCAGACCACAGTGGAAAGGAGGACAGCCTCTTCTTGGAAGGCAGGACTCATTTTCAATTTGTTTCTTATTTTCCTTATGACACCTAGGATATCATAATTTTTAAAATGTTCTTTGGATTGCTATCCAATTGCTCCCTCCCCTTTAATTTGCAAATTGATTTAATCTGAGCTCTCAAGAGACAGAAGGAGTTTCTCACCCATCAGTGTGATTACCTGTCAAAGTCTGAAATTGTTTACAAAGTGACATTGCTTAAAAAAGGCAATTCTTTTCAAAATCAAATGAGGTTAAGACAACAA
Source organism: Equus przewalskii (assembly GCF_037783145.1). NCBI lineage: Eukaryota > Metazoa > Chordata > Mammalia > Perissodactyla > Equidae > Equus > Equus przewalskii. The sequence continues at coordinate 4,365,669 of NC_091838.1, forward strand.
TCAGAACAATCATCTAATGCTGGAATGTAGGGTCTAGTACTTGTAACTTGTAGGGCAAAATAAAATGAGGTACAGAAGGTACAGAATTCACCATTTTTGTCTATACGTAGAAACACTTTCTAGAAGAGTAAACTATTTTTTCCTAATGGTCATTTCTGGGCAATAAAAAGACAAAGAAATGAGGATTATAATGACTTTTCATGCTTGAAAAAAAGCACAAATTTTTTAAAGGTTAAGAATAGTTGCTATTGGGGCCGGCCCTGTGGCCTAATGGTTACGTTTTGTGTGCTTGGCTTGTTCAGATCCTGGGTGCAGACCTACACCACTCACCAGCCACGCTGTGGTCCCCATGGCCTAGTGGTTAAGTTTAGTGTGCTCAGCTTTGGCAGGCTGGGTTCACAGGTTCAGATCCCAGGTGCAGACCTACACCACTCACCAGCCATGCTGTGGCAGGCAGTGACCTACATGCAAAAAATAGAGGAAGATTGGCACAGATGTTAACTCAGGGCTAATCTTCCTCAAGCAAAAGAAACAAAAAGAGGAAGATTGGCAACAGATGTTAGCTCAGGGTGAATCTTCTTCAGCAAAAAAAGATAAAGAATAGTTATCAGTATTAATAATAATGGCATAGTGTCACTGTCACATATGGATGTACATGAATCCTTTAGTTTCACCAGGAAACGTTATTTAATATTAGTAATCATATGCTCCAGCTAGTGTTTTTCAAAGTTAGAACTTTGATACTTGAATGTTTATAAAACACTTGATCTTTAGACAAGCATCACAACATTTTTAAGCACAGCAGGCTTAATACAATTTTTAAATTTATATAGAACATAGAATATTTTTGTGTCATAATTGTATGATTATTTTATTAATCTTGAGTTTTTGAAGTCTCATTAAAATTATTTATTTGCATTATTTAATTAAATTTAGTTTGTTAAAAAACAGTCATTGGCATTTTTCTGAGATAATGGAATGTTTTTATTCAATCATTATTTTTCAAGATGCTTTTTACTTTCTATGTCCTAAGCTTCCTTTTTTCTTTTAAATTAGTTTTTGTTTGACCTCTGTAAATAAGCAGGAAAAGTATTCTTAATATATGTTGAAGTCTTGATGTCACATTAAGCTCTAAATAATTTAAGGCCGTGCAGAGGGAGTCATAACCCCTTCTCCTCCTTCTCAGGATTGTGAGTCCAGTTGCTGCACAAAGCATTTGGGAGATGTTTGAATTTGACTTCAGGGCTGGATTGTCTACACCCTAATGATGGTTTATTCCTCTTTTCAGCAGTACCTGGAGGTCTGAAGGTTTGGGATGCCCTATAAAGCACCCTGCCGGCCACTAGGTGAGCCCTCAAAAATGATTCTCAGGGAACAGAAGATGAAAGTAATTAAAAGAAAATATGGAGCTTTACAAAGTAAAGCCTTGTCTGAAATGTTTCCCAACTTGTAAGACAAGCCACTGAGATGTGCATTCTGACGCCAGTCAGATGCCCAGGATCTAAACCATGCACATGTGGGTTAGAAGCTATGCATCCCAAGTGGAAACGCCGCACCACTGCTGGCAAGGTGGTCTCTCTTCATTCCACGTAAGTCAGGATATGGCCCTAAAATATGTGGCTAGTAGCTTTTGTGTAGTAAAGATGTTAGCTGGAAAACTAGTGTGCACTTGTGGATATTCATCAATGTGAAGACAAATTGCCACTAAATTTTCACCAACTAGAGACCCATGTGATTCTCTCCTACTTATTTGTCATTTAAGAATAAGCAATCAGAGTACATATATCAGCTGACTAAATGTAAGGCTAAGGTGTTTCCTTTTGTTTTAGCTATCTCAACATTTTTTATATAATAATGGAAGATTTTTTTTATTTGTGGTAAAATATAGATAACATAAAATTTACCACTTTAATCATTTTTAAGTGTACAGTTCAGAAGCATTAAGGACATTTACGTTGGTATGCAACCATCACCCATCCGTCTGCAGGATTTCTCATTTTGCCAGACTGAAACTGTACTCGTTAACATGAACTGTCCATCTCTCCCTCCCCCAGCCGCTGGCTACTACCATTCTCCTTTCTGTCTCTGTCAATTTGACTACTCCAGTTACTTCATAAAAGTAGAATCAGATAATATTTGCCCTTCTGTGCCTGTCTCATTTCACTTAGCATAATGTCCCCAAGTTTTATCCACATTGTAGCATGTGCGAGAATTTCCTCTCTTTTTAAGGCTGAAGACTATCCCATTATGTGAACGTACCACATTTTGTTTATCCATTCATCTGCTGGTGGACACTTGGGCTGCTTCCACCTTTTGGCTATTGTGAATAATACTGCTATGAATGTAAGTGTACAAACATGCGTTTGAGTCCCTGCTTTCAGTTCTTCTGGGTATACACTCAGAAGTGGAATAGCTGCATCGTATGGTAATTTTATGTGTAACTTTTTGAGGAACTGCCATAGTGTTTTCCACAGAGGGTGAAGCACTTTACGTTTCCACAAGCAACACATCCTCGCTAGCATTTGTTGTTTTCTCTTTTCTGATAACAGCCATCCTAATGGATGTGAAATGCTATGGAATAATTTTAAATACGATTTTATTCATTCTATTGCTAACAAATATAAAGCTATAAAATTCAAAATAAGTACATACATATAATATCATTTAGGCAATGAAAAACAGAAATGTAAATCAACGTGGTTCATCTGTCCCACTATTATGTAGGTCAGATGAAAGGTGTTTCTGTGCAATTAAACAAGTCATACAATGAGTATAAAAAAAGTAGGAGTAAGTTGAAAATATTTGTATCAGTGTTGTGTAACGTATCAGATTTAGGTTTCTATTTATGAATGAAATGAAAATAGGAAAGTGATGGGTGAGAACACAACATTTAGAAGTCATGTAAATTGAAAATGGTGTTTGGTTAGGTTCTTTCCCCATGGATGTCCAACAAGATCCCCCGTTGCTCAAGGCCTTTTGTAACACGACTTCTGTCTTCTCTCATCAAGTAGATAATCTCTTTCCTCTGGTTTTTCTCCAGCTAACCAAAGATTCTCCAAGTAAAATACGGCCTTGTAGTAAAGATTATATCTATTTTGTGTCTATAAACCATTTTGTTAAGGGTTTGAGATGGAAAAATTTAAGATGGCTCCTGGTAGACCCTCTCAGCTAGACATAAGGACTTCTGAGAATCTTGATAGCATCTTCCCACAGTATTGTAACGTATGCAAAATAGAGATAGCTCTGTCTTGAAAAAAATTGATAAATATTGCTTTTGGGGCATGAAGTAAATCCTAATAAGATCTATAGAAAAATGTAAAAAATTTAAGAGGCTTGTCCTAGCAAAAGCACCAACTGACTGGACTAGAAGGGACACAGACACCTCAAGAGGCATGGAGCTCCCAACTTCTGAGGGCAAGAAACTTACTGGAAAAGTTGGTGGGGTAGGAGGAGCTTAAGTTCCCAAATATTTATGGCTTATATTTTCCAAAAGAGAAATATGTTCATTGCCAGATAAGAGTAGAAGTTTTATGGGCAGTATTATAGAGAAGATCTAAAGGCACCCTTCTGTTATGGCATTTTTAACTTTGCTACCTGTTTTTTTGAGAGGGAGGGGGGGGAAACAAATTACTAATACTGTTTTTGACTACTAAACTGGTTATTTTATTAATTTCTTTGGAATAAAATCCACATCCTTCTCCTACTGATCTTTTCTATATTCCTAATACTCTTCCCTTTCTGTAATAGATGTTTTAAATAATTTATTTATGAAACATTTACTGACGATTATTCCATTTATATTGCTTAGCTTGGTTCTTTGATCCAAACCTAAGCACCAAGAAATTCAACATTGGAGCCAGGCCTAAATATGGTTATTTCTAACACACGGAAAAGTACATGTGCCCACAACCTGGATTTTAAAAATTTTTATATTTTGCTATAATCTTTTCAGTAACTCTGGTAGTTATTAAAGACTGAAGTATCATAGCTTTAGATGATATCTCATATTCCCTTCTCCATTCTTCTTCTCTGCAAGTATCCTGCATTAGATATGTATTCTGTCAGTCCATATTTGTTTTTTTTTTTCTGTGAGGAAGATTGGCCCTGAGCTAACACCTGTTGCCAATCTTCCTCTTCTTGCTTGAGGAAGATCAGCCCTGAGCTAACATCTGTGCCAATCTTCCTCTATTTTATGTGGGCTGCCACCACATCTTGGCCTGACAAGTGGTACTAGCTCCACACCTGGCATTCAAACCTTTGAACCCCAGACCACTGAAGCAGAGTGCAGGAACCCAACCACCACACTAACGGACCGGCCCCTGTCAGTCCATATTTTAATGCCTGTGTTGGGTGTGTATCTATCCATAGCAAACATTGTTTTCTTTGAAAATCTGTATAATAACTTACTTTTGCCATGTGCTTTTTCTTAACATTTTTGAAAGTTGTTCCACATACATGTGTAGGTATGTGTAGACCTAGTCCATGGGTACTTTCCATTATTGAGTGTACATAAGTTCTTTTGGTCATACGCCTATTTTTCTCAGGGCTGTCCAGCTGTATCTCTGGTGTAGAACCACTGCTCTAGGATACAGATGTTAAAGTAGAATAGATATGTTATAGGGCCTCTGGCCTTCATCTTTATTAAATATTGCACGTTGTCTCTTAAGTAGATGGCTAGGGCAGGAAACCATGTGTCAAGTTTGTTTCCTTGCGTATGAGGAGGCAACAATTAGCTTAACGGTTGACTTCTTTCCACCTTCTCTCTTGCCTCTCCTCTGGGGAAATAGAAAGGAGTACCTAGTGACATCGGGAGGAGGAACTGGGCGTGCCTGGCTCTGCCACCTTCCTCTTTTGATTTCCCAGGCCCTTCCCTCAGTGTGTTCTTTCCTGATTGCTCTTGATGATGTAGAGAGGTCAAGGAAAGGCTGAGAAGACGAGGCAAGCAGTTTACCTACCGCTGTCTGTGGCTGACCTGGCAAGTCCGTGTCGTTCTGGGATGCAGTACTAGGAAACCCCAATGTTGTCAAGCATCTGAGCCGTGACATCCAAATGAGACTTTATTAATGATAAAGGTGTGACATTGATCTTCTTTTCCTGATGACTCCATGTGTCTTATTTAGTTCAATACTTGAATGTGGGAAAATGGGGTGCTTATTATTACTCCTGAAAATCCAACATGGTTGCAGCTATTTATATTCCCACCCGTGGTTATGATACGTCTGAGTTCCCAATATCATTGCCTGGGTACAGAAGCAGATTTGCTGTGAAGCTACTGACAGTTCGGAGCCCTTCACCTGAAACGCCCCCACCCCAAGCGCTGGCTTCACACATCAGAGGACTTTGTAAATTTTTTAAAAGTAACATATATTTGTATTCTTTTTTCATAGCAAGAACCCTCAAGTAGAAGCTTCAGCTTTAGAACTGATAAGACTTTATTAAGATTTTATTAGTATCTTATTAAATTTTCTAGTTTGCCAATCTGGGTATGAAATTATATCTTTTTGTTGTTGTTATGGTTGTGGTGTTGCAGCTCCCTGTTTTCTAGGGAGGTTAAACATCTTACTTGTTTACTGGCCATTTGGATTTCTCTTCCAAGTATTTCTTGTTCACAACCTCTGAACAATTCCTTTTCTCTTTTTCAATATGGGTTTCACAGTTAGAGTTTATGAGGTCCTGGTGCCAGGCCTTTCTCATTTATAATTGTTGCAGTTATCTTTTGCAATCTAAGAGTTAACTTTTGACTTTGTTTATGGAATAAAATTTATCAGTGTTTTTCTTTATCAAAATTTTGTCTTTTGTTTAAGACATTCTTACATAAACCAATATCGTAATGCTATTATCCTATATTTAATTAATTTTAAAGTAATCTTTTATACTGAAGAATAACTTACGCAAAGTGAACATACATTTTTGACAACCACCCAGATCAAGAAAGAGAACATTGTCAGAACCCGAGAATTCCACTGAAATTCTCCCCCTCACTACCTTTTTCAGTCTTAACTACCATTCTGATTTTGAATCCAGTGAATTAATTTTTTCTGTTTTTGAGCTAATTATTCAATAAGTATTTTCACGTGACTGTGCCTGGATAATTTTCCTCAACGTTATTTACGTGAGGATTATTTGTGTTTGGTTTGTAGCAGTTCATTCATTTCATTACTCTTTCTATAATAGTGTGTGACTATCACACAATGTGTTGTAACTTTTCTACTTTTGATCTACATCTGGACTCTTTCTAGTTTTTGAATATTGTGAATAATGATGCTACGAACATGCCTTAGTATGTCTTTTGGTACACATATGTAAACAATTCTGTTAGTATGTGCCAAGAGTAGAATTGGTGGGTCACGGGTTTTACATCTGTACAGTTTTAGTAGAGACCTCTGAGTAGTTTCAAAATGATTGTACTGATTTATACACCTACTAGCAGGATATGAATGTTCTTTAAGGATGAAAGTCTGTTCTTACCAAAGCGTGGTATTTTCTGTTGTTTAAATTTTAGCTATTATGTTAGGTATTTTGTGGTATGCCATTTTGGTTTTAATTTGCATCTCCTGGGTGACAAATAAGGTGGACCACATTTTTGTGAGTTTTTTGGCTATTTTATATCTTTTTAAAAGCATTTTTCATTATGTTTGTGGCCTATTTTTGAAAATTGGAGTCTCTCTTTGTCTTACTGATTTGCATGGGTTATTTGTGTTTTGATACGTGTCTTTTTAGATTATACACATTTTCGATATTTTCTTCCACTGTTAGGCTTGCTTCTGCACTCTCTTAAAGGTGTGGAAGAAAATTCCCCATGGCGTTTCTGTGCACCTGGAATCAGCTTTTATTTCAGACTATCTTGTCAAGAGTATATAGGAAACAGCTTTGGATGATAGAGACAGTGCCTCTCTTTGGGGCAGAGGGAAGATTTGTTTCTTGACCAAGATGATGATAAAGATAACGTCTCATGGGGGAAAAGCGGGGCCACATTACCAGCAGCCTTCCTATAAAATTGAAGAGTTCTTTAGCTTGAGTCATGAGTTGACCGTGTTTGTTGTGTTGTCTGCTTTGTCTAATATTAATATCAACATATGGTTGATTCTTGTTTTCAAGAATGATCATTTTTTAAACCGGAGTATTTATTTTGTTTGTACTGAATATAACTATTGATGAGTTTCTATTTACCATCTATTCGCTTTTTTTGTTTGAGATTAATTTTTTCTGCCTTTTTGTCTTCTTTTCAGTTTATCAAGGTTTGTGTCTTTGATTCACAAATCAGTCTGACAATTTTTATTTTTTAATAGGTGTATTTAGTATATTTCCTGCTCAATTTGTGTTTAAATCTACCATGTCATTATTTGTACTGTAGTTTTTCACCTGTTTATCTTTCCTTTTTCCTCCTTTTTTGCATGCTTTGGATTAATTAAGCATTTTTAATATTTGTCCTCTCATCAGTCATATTTTTAAAATGTCATTTGTGTGCTCACATGAGAAATTACTGTACGAACTATTGATTTTATTGAAGTTTGATTTAACTTAATGCTTTTAATACTCCCTGACAACGCAAGGACTTTAAAACACTTTAATTCCATTGATCACGTTCTGATTTTTCTGCTATCTTTGTAATTTACTTTAATTACTCATAATTTTTAAATAAACTCAAGACAGTAATGTTGTTGTTGTAGGCAGTCTATATTCATTTAGCTATATATATATATGTATTCAATCTTTTAACATCTTTATTCCTTTCTGAATGTCCTGGCTTCCACATGAGATCATTTTCCCTCTGCCTTAAGTATTCCTTGAGTATTTTTGTTAGTATGGATCTGATAGTGAAACATTTTCCTAATTTTTATATATCAGAAAAGGTCTCTAACTTACCTTTATTTGTGAAGCACATTTTCTCTGTGAATAGCATGCTCTGTTAGCGCGTTCTTTGTTTTTAGTTTTTTTTTGAAAATTGAACTGTATTATCTTCTCCTTCCATCATTTCCACAGACCAGTCACCTGTCAGTTCTCCTGCTCTTATTTTAGGTGATGTGTCCACGTGTTTCTCTCTGCTTGCTTTTAAGGTTTTATTTTTTTTGTCTTTGGTTTTCCCATGATGTACCTTGTTGTTGTTTTGTTTCTATTTAGTTTGCATAAGCTTCATTGTAATTTTTGAATCTGTGTTTAATGTATTTAATCAGGTTTGGAAGATTATCTGCTTGTTTCTTTCAAATATTGCTTATGTATTCTTTTCTTTGCCTTTCCTCCTGAGACTATATTTACAGGTTATGTTAAGCGTTTTTAACATAGTCCGTGTGTCTCCTAAGTGCTTTAGCATACTTTCCCTTCCTTTTCCCCTCATCTCTTTCCGTGCTTGAATCTGGATCTATGAAGTACCCTCTACTTCATTAGTCTTTTTTCTCTTTTGGTGGTAAGGCACTTTGGCTAATCTGCTGTTAAACTCATTTATTGAATTCTTTATTTTAGTTATATTTTCAGATCTGAAATATTTACTTCTATTTCTTTTATATATTGCCATTCTTTGCTGAAGTTCTATATCTTCTCCATTTTCTTCAACATATGCATTACTGTTATTATAAAAGCTATGCCTGATATCCTAATATCGATCCACTGTGGGCCCCTGTTACCAATTTTCTCTCTTTTTCCACTTCGCCCTTAATCCTCTATTGAGTCCTTTATTTCTTTTAACTGAAAACTAGAGTATTTACAAGGCCCTCGTCTTTGGGGTCCTGAGCTCCACTTTTTGGCTTTCAGGCTGTGAGGCTGCTGAAGTCTGTGTTTCTCAGCTGTTGCTAAAGCGAAGGCAAATACCAGTATAAAATCAAGACTGAGGCGAATCATGGAGAGGATCGTGTATAATTAACTCTGGCTTTTCTGTATTTTGGGTGGTGGGGTTGACCAAATATAAGGTAAAAACTATTATATTCAGCACTAATAACATTATGAAGATAACATCTTAATTTCTTCTAAGTTTTGCTTTTCCCATTTTTGTTTTTCAATTAAAGCTGGAGTTTACTTTTTTTTTTACATAGTATAAGAAGGATATATTTTAATCTCTTTCCATATGGACCTCCAAATATCAAGCACAATTTATTGAATAATTCATCGTTTTTTCCACCGATGTGTAATGCTTTCACTGTCATTCACAAAGTTTTCAGTAAAGTGTGGGTTTGCATCTTTTTTTTTTTTTTAACTCAGTTTCATTAGTTTAATGATCTCTTACACACTGATTGAAAGACTCGGTCTTTTCTCTTAAAATAGAATAGAGACAATTTTTGATCTTAAAAATATCTTGGCTATTATTGGCTATATGTCAAGTAACTTTTAGGCACATCTTTTAAAATTTTTTAAAAAACACTGTTTGAATTTTATTGTATTGCAGTGATTTAGTAGGATAGTTTTTTGTTGTTTTTTTTTTTTTTTGGAGGAAGATTAGCCCTCAGCTAACTACTGCCAGTCCTCCTCTTTTTGCTGAGGAAGCCTGGCTCTGAGCTAACATCCATGCCCATCTTCCTCTAGTTTATACGTGGGACGCCTACCACAGCATGGCTGCCAAGCAGTGCCATGTCCGCACCCGGGATCCGAACCAGCGAACCCCGGGCCGCCGAGAAGCGGAACGTGCGAACTTAACCGCTGCGCCACCGGACCGGCCCCAGTAGGATAGTTTTGAGAGAACCTAAGATTTTGAATATTTTCATCTATAAGCAGTATAGAAAATTAACCGTTTGTTTAATTCAATGAATTAAACAGTTTTGTCCATAAGCTTCATGCTTATTTTTGGTTAGACTTATTATTAGGTAACGTTTTTTCCAACTATAAATGAGATTTTTTTTTAGTAGACTTTCTCTTTTAGAACTTTATAGATTTACAGAAAAATTGAGATTTAATTGAGTACAGAATACCCAATTCCCTGCATTATTAACATCTTCTATGGTCTATTTGTTAGCATGACTGAGCCTATATTGACATATTATTATTAACTAAAGTCCATACTTTATTCAGATCCGTTACTTTTTATCTAACATAATTTTATGTTCCAAGATTCCTTCCAGGCACCACACGACATTTAGCTGTCATGTCTCCTTAGGTGCCTCTTGGCTGTGACAGTTTCTCAGACTTTGTTTAGTTTTCATGCCCTTGACAGTTTTTAGTACTGAACAGGCATTTTGTGCCACGTTCCTCAATTTGGGTTTGTTTCACGTTTTTGTCAGGGTTAGGCTAGGATTATAGGTTTTTAGTAAGAACACCATGGAAGTGAAGCTGACTTCTCATAACATAACGTAAGTACACGTTATCAACATTGCTTCCCACTGATAATGTTTACCCTGACCCCCTGGCAGGGGTAGTATTTGCCAGGTCTCTCTATTGTAAATTTATTTGTTTTTTTCTTTTGTCCTACTCCACTCTTTGGAAGCAGCTAACTAAACTCAGTCAAGTCTCCATTGCATATTTACCGCATTTTATTAACCACTCATCAGTTCATGGACATTTGCACTGTTTCCACTTTTTGAGTATTATGAATAATGCTACTATGAATTTGTTTTTATTGCTCTTGGGTATCTACCTACAAGTGCAAATGCTGATTCACATAGTATCTGTATGTTTAGCCTTTTGAGAAACTTCCCAACAGTTTTTCTAAAGTGGCTGCATAATTTTACATTTCTGTGAGAAGTCTATGAGTTCTCCAATTTCACCATATCCTTGCCAACTTCTGTAATTATCTCTTTCTGATTATATCAATCTTAGTGAGTGTGAAGTGGTATCTCATTGTGGTTTTTATTTGCAAGAACCTAATAATATTGTTAAGCATTTTTTTATGTGCTTTTCACATTTTTTAAGTTCTTTGGAGAAATTTCCACTTAGAGCCTTTGTCCATTTTTTATTTTGGTTGTCTTTTTATTGTTGAGCTGGAAGAATTATTTATATTATAAATACAAGTTCTTTATGATTTGCAAGTATATTCTTCTGTTTTTCTGCATTGTCTTTTTGTTTTCTTGATGATATCCTTTTTTTGTGGTGAGGAAGATTGGCCCTGAGCTATCATCCTTGCCATCTTCCTCTATTTTGCATGTGGGATGCTGCCTTAGGATGGCTTGATGACTAGTGTGTAGGTCTGTGCCCAGGATTCAAACCCAAAAACCCCAGGCTGCCAAAGCAGAGCATGAGAACATAACTACAGGACCAAGCTGGCCCTGTTGATGATATCCTTTGAAACACAAAAGTTTTTAAGTTTGATGAAGTCTAATTTATTTACTTTTTATTTTGTCCCTTGTGCTTTTGGTGATATCTATGAAGGCTTTGTTTATCCCAAGACATAAAAATTAATTGTTAAATTTTCTTCTAAGACTTTTATACTTTTAGTTCTTATATTTAGGGTTATGATTCATTTTTAGTTCATTTTTGTGTATAGCAGGAGGAAAGGGTCCATCTTTATTATTTTGCATGTTATTATCCACTTGTTCTAGCAATATTTGTCAAAAAGGCTGTTCTTTCTAATTGAATTGTCTTGAGGCTCTTGTCAAAATTTAATTGACCATTAATGTACGATTTTATTTAAAAACTCCTAGTTATATTCCATTGATAGATAGAGATATAGATATCTCTATCTATCTATGTATCTATCTATCTATCTATCTATGCATCTATCTATCTGTCTATGTAATCTATCCTTATGCCAGTACCATACATTCTTGATTACTGTAGCTTTTTTGTAAGATTTTAAATTGAGTAGTATGAGTCCTCCAACTTTGTTCTTTTTCAATATCATTTTGGCTTTTTTTTTTTTTTTTGAGGAAGATCAGCCCTGAGCTAACAATCACCGCCAATCCTCCTCTTTTTGCTGAGAAAGACTGGCGCTGAGCTAAAATCTGTGCCCATCTTCCTCTACTTTATATGTGGGACACCTACCACAACATGGCTTGCCAAGGGGTGCCATGTCTGCACCTGGGATCTGACCCGGCAAACCCCAGGCTGCTGAAGCAGAACTTGCACACTTAACCCTGTGCCACTGGTCCGGCCCCCTCATTTTAGCTTTTTAAAGATCGTTTTGCATTTTTCTGTAAGTTTTAGTGTCAGCTTGTCAATTTCTGCAAAAAGGAACCTGCTGAGGTTTTGCTAGAGATTGCTTTTACTCTATAGATCAATTTGGGGAATACTACCATCTCAACAATATTAAGTTTTATGACACAGGAACATGAGTTTTATTTCCATTTATTTAAGTATTGTTTAATCTCTTTCAGCAACAGCTTATAGTGTTCAGGTTATAAGCTTTGCACTTGTTAAATTTATTCCTAAGTATTTTATTTTTTAATGTCATTGTAAATAAAATTGTTTCTTCATTTCATTTTTTGATTGTTCATTGATAGTGTGTAGAATTACACTTGATTTTTGTATGTTGATCTTGTATCCTGCATCCCTGATGAACTTGTTTATCAGTTCTAAAAATTCTTTGGTGGGTGCTTAAGATGTGTTATATACAAGACCATATAATCTGTAAATAAAGATAGTTTTAACTCTATTTTGAAAAGACATTATTGTTCCCACTATAAAGAAGAGAAAAACGAGAATTACAGGACTCATATGAGTACGGACAACTGGGACGACAAGATGGATGCGTTTATTTGAGATCATAGTCGTCCTTCTATGGATCTCTAATATAATACTAAGAAGAAGAAATACTGTAATCCTTTAAGGTCCAAGAAAAGAATCTCACTCTTGGAAAAGAATAAGTTGATTCTCGGCTGTAGGCCCCTACTTCAGTAGTTCATAATTTGGTTAAAGTTGCAACATCTTTATTATGCTAAGAGTGCAGAGTACACATCACTCAAAACCATTTCTCCACTATACCCCTTAAAGAACAGCTCCCCACTCCCCGCTTCTCCCAGCCCCTGACAACCATTCTTCTACTTTCTCCCTCTGTTGATTTGCTTATTCTCATTACTTCATGTAAGTGGAGTCATACAGTATTTGTCTTTTTGTTACTGGCTTATTTCGCTTAGCGTAATGTCCTCAAGGTTCACGCGTTGTATCATGTATCAGAATTTACTTTCTTTTTAGTGCTGAATATTATTCCTTTGAATGTATATCACTTTGTTTATTTATTCATTTGTCATTGGACATGTAAGTTACCTCCACATTTATCTATTGTGAATAATTTTGCTGTGAACATGGGTGTACAAATATGTCATTGAGGCTCTGCTTTCACTTCTTTGGGGTATACACCCAGAAGTGGAATTGTTAGGTCATATGGTAATTCTATGTTTAATTTATTCACTCACCCTCATACTGTTTTCTCTAGTATCTGTACTATTTGGCATTCTCACCAACAGTGGAAAAGGTTCCCATTTCTCCACATCCTGGCCAAGACTTGTTATTTTCTTTTTCTTGAGTGTATTTTTTTTGATAGAGTTTTACTTTTCAAAGATGAAAAGAGTTCTGGAAATTGTTTATACAACCATGTGAATATACATAACACTTCTGAACTGTAAGCTTAAGAATGGTTAAGATGATAAATTTTGTTTATGCGTATTTTACCACAATTTTAAAAAGTTGAAAAGGTGAAAAAATACAATACTTTGACAAAAAATGTGAAAAAAATGTTAAGAATTACCAAAGTTTGGAAAAAAGTATTGCCCTTACAGATATTGTAAGAGGTAATATTTTCTAGATAAGACAACTTTACCAGTATTATATAATCGCATTTCTATTTTTCATGAAATCTTCTTTCTTTGGGAAATAAAAAATGTTCACATTTAAAAATGTTCTAATATTTTTATTTTCCCTGACTTTAAATTTATTCCAGTGCTCACTTGCAGATTTTTCATCTTCATTCTTGATTTCTTATATTACCAATTTTACATAGATCTTAAAGCCAGTCACTACCAAACGTTTTTCATTTATATGACAATTTTGGATAGACTGATTTTTAGTGTTATGACAAATAGCTCATTAATCCTATAACCATAAAAAGCATTGGCGTGCAGAAGTTATAATTTTCAAATGTCTCAAAATTCGTGTATTCAGATATTCAATCCTAAAAATATGGGCATATGTTTTTTCACTATTTGCATAATTCAAGGTGAACAGAACTTCAATCCCAGGTCATTCTACTCTGATATTTGATTTAGAAATAATCATTTTCTGTATATATCTGCTACGTATTAGCACAGCATATACTTATAATCTTCAAAAAGTTTAGAATGAATAGCAACATTCTAAGAAAGAGAGCAATATGTGCTTAACTTGAAACTTGATTACATTTCCTTCAATATAAAGTGTGAAGATAAAGTATAAAATCAGTGGATCTTAGGTTAAACACGGTCTTTTCATTATATTTTATTGCTGTTATTATTATTGTACCTCCAATATGTATAGCCATTATTGCTGGTGAAATACTTTTAAAACATTCTTATGGGTGGGGGAATATTAACATGAAAATGGGACAGAAACTTGGACTAGTTGATATACCCACCTCAGTTCATGTAATTTGTAAGAGATTGGACCCTAGTTTTGAACTAGCTACACGATAAGGCTGTTAATGCCTGTTGTAAGTCAGTGCTATATACAGGAAAGAGATTTGGCCATTCAAATACTGATCCATTTTCTTTAGTTCCAAAGCAAGGAGCTCTTTATGGAGGTAGAACTTTATAATATTAAAAATAAAATTGAGAACTATGAAATGTTAAAAAAAAAATTTCCTCTTTTAACCCAGAGTATTTCACTACATTTAAGCAAAGCATTTTCTGGACAAATAGGCCTTAAAATATATGAGGGACTTGTCAGCAATGATTTTTGTAGTCTTTCTTCTCAAAACATAGGAAAATTACAGTAGATACTCAATAAATATCTGCTGAAGTAATGAATATAATGGATAGAAGACATTGAATGATAGCCACCAAAGTCTCAGGCAACATTACTGTTGAAAGGAAAGTTAATACAGTTAAACATCACATAGTTCCATTCCTGGTCGCTGGCCACACCTTGGCCAATTCGTTTTTAGTCAGTGACTAAGTGTCAAAAGCAACAACATAATCTTTATGAAAATTTAGTATTCATTAGTGAGCAAAAACCATGTTATTTCCAAATACTGCATAGAGTGAAAACATAGTAAAGAGCAATAAGACCTTTCATTGTGTTAATTTACAAAAATATTTGACATTATTGACCTTTAACAGGAAGTACTAAAGAAACATTGGCATAATCTGAAACATGTCATTATGGAACATGGCAGATTCAGAAGCAGTGAGTGAAAAGTCAGCATTACACTCTAATGACAGGATCATCCAAGAAAGGGTATAGACCAAAATCAAGCATACGTTTCTTCGACATTGTTTGTAGATTGGCCTTATTATTCGGTTAAAATTTTACAAGGAAAGCCAAATCAATAACTTTGATATCTTCACTGACACAGAAATCTATATGCCGCAGTCACCAAGATTGCAAAAGAATTTCTCTGCTGAAATCTGGAGCACAGTATGGGGAAAATGCATTTTCTTTGGGCGGAAGTTGGTTTTCTAATGGGTCGAGCTTGCACATTTAGGAGTGTCGTGTAGTGGAAAGCATACAACATGTCTATCTAAAGGCCAATGTTGTAATTCCAGCCCATTCACTGACTAACCTTGTCAATTTATAATACTACAAAAAGAAGGAGGTGATCTTTCCTGTAACTTCAAAATTTAAAATTTCAAGATTGTTTTTGTATTATGGACTAGAAATTTGTGTTTGAACTGCCTTATTCGTATGATGTACAGCATAAATATGTTTTGTGTGTGTGTGTTACTTTTAGATTGACCAGTGATGACTATAGGACAGATATTTTCATTGCACAAATATAAACAGACTTCCCAAGCAGTAGCATTTTGCGTTGGCAGTTGATGCTGATCGAAACCCGTGTCGTTGCTCTCATTCTGCCCTTCAATTTTGCGGCTTATCAGATCTCTCTTTTCTGCTAACTGAAAGAGAATCTTTAGGGCTGGTGATGAGAGAAAAGACATCCAGAGAAGACCCAACGAACACGATGTTCTGCTGGTAGATATTTAATCATGCATCAGTGTTAGTTCCTTAAATTCTGTAGATATTTAGGAAGGTTTTAAAAATATTTATATTACACAAAATGCAATAAGTTAAGAACAAATAGCAATGATGTGTTTAGATACACTAACAACAGTTACCAGCAGGGTGTGTTGTTAATGTTGGTGAGATTCTGTAAACTATGAAGGAAAATACTGATTTACTTCTAAGAAAATCACAATATTGGTTACATTCAAATCAAGAAGTCATAACTAATAGTAAAAATGGAAATGTAGAAAGTAACGGAAATACCAAAACACCTTGATTACACTTACAAATAAACTGCTTTCTTTTCCCCACGTTCTCCTCTGGGCCTGAGGCATAGCCGTAAGCAGCATTATAATTGTGGTGGATGTGAGTGCTAATACATTTATTCTCTTTTGTTGAGGGAAGTGGGGAGGAAAAGGAGGAATCAATTTTAAGGTAATTTCTTGAATGATCTTAAAACTTTAAAAATTATTTTCTAATTAAAAAAATAAAGCTACATTTTAGCCTGTTAATTCAATAAAAAGAAAATGGTAATGGAAAAATAAGATCACAATTCTTATTAATAGAATCACTCCGTTGATATTTATCTAATTCACATGACCATTTGACTGAGCTGAGCATTCACACAAAATTCACATTCACATAAACCTTGTCGATTCGCAATTGATGTTGATCCTGGAAAGACTGATTTAGCTACTGTGATTGATGCTGACTGCTAAGACAGCTGAAATGCCCATGCTGGTCATGATTCTGGTTGATTTGGCCTCTGTGTAGGCATAAACAAGATGAGCTCTTCAGTGTTTTTGAAATAATAGGAATCCAACCACATCTTTATATTTTGGAATAACGATAGATGATATTTTAAAGTACTACATAAGTCTAATATTAATCATCAATTTCTACTTTATTCTGCATCACCTTTTTTTTTTTTTTTGGTCACAGCTTCTAATACACAGTGGTACTGTGACTATTAGTTTAGTTTCGTTTCTCATGAAGATGGTAACATGAGCTCAAATTCCAGACTCTTTGGAAAGGTTACTGTAGGAAGATCCTCTTGGTATATATGCACTCCTTGGCATGTGCGTCGTTGGGGACTGGTGGTTCTTTGTAATGGAATGAGAAAAGCTCTTCCTCTAAATGAAAATCTGTGGTGGTTGTGGTGGGGATCCTTACAGAGTCACATCTTGCCTGGGGCCGAGGGTTTTAAAAGTGGCGATCATTCTCTGTCTGCCCAATATACCCCAGGAGCCTTTTCAGCTGGGATAGAACTCTTAAGGAAGTGGAGAGAGCAACAAGCTTTATTGTCCCAGGAGGCTGATGTAGACAAGAAGATTAACAAAGCTGGAGGACACTAAGGCTAAAGATCCCTTGGCGTTCCCAGATGCCTTCTTATCAACATGTTAGAAGTACAAAATAGTCATCGTTTTGGTAAAATTTTTATACCATTCTTTTTTTTATTTTTATTTTTTTTGGTGAGGAAGATTGGCCCTGAGCGAACATCTGTGCCCATCTTCCTCTACTTTGTATGTGGGATGCCACCACGGCATGGCGTGATGAGCAGTGTGTAAGTCCATGCCTGGGATCCAAACCTGCAAACCCTGGGCTGTCCAAGTGGAGTGTGCGAACTTAACCACTATGCCACCAGGCCGGCCCCATACCATTCTGAAACCTTATTAACTTTACATTTATTTCTCTCTTTGGATTCACAGCAGTGTGTAACTATAAAAACTTTTGGAAATGCTAAATTGCTGCTGGAGGTTAGCTGGGAATGACACACAGCTTCACAGCTTCTCCCGGAGGGAGCAGCTTTTACTTTAGGTAAATGCTACTCTGTAGTGTAAGAGGTGAAGCTGAGAATGATAAGGCCATTTGCCCTCCCTGACCCAAAATACACAAGTCTAGAAAGAAAAGAGGGGGAGATAATGGGATAAAAGTAATAGAGAAACGAGAATTCATCTGCTGTGAAATTGCAAAATAAGAAGGTAGCAAATCAGAACTTCGAGGTTGTTTTACCAGATACGAGATGCTCTGGAGAAATCGCTGAAGACACTAGGAACTGGTCCACAATTTCCTTTCCTGGGAAAGCAGTACAGTCTTCCTGAAAGGAAATTAAAGAAAGGTTGACATATTCTTCCAACAGTCCCTGTTTTGAAGAGATTAGTGAAGGCTGTGTGGGTAGACGGTAAAATAAATGGGGTATGTCACATGTTTAGTCCCTTCTATCGCCATGGGTAAACAGCATGTAATGGCTTAAAGGGAGCTTTAAGGTAAAGCACAGGCTTACTTCTTGCCAGTTTTCTCTAAGCCAGTTTCATAAAAGTGGCAAGAATTTATCCCAACATGGGATGGTGCTGCCTACTTCAGAGGAGGCAGGTCTGGACGCAAGAGAACACCACTGAGAAGATGCTCCCCTAATTCCACAGGGGAGGAGCCAAAGCACAAAGAAACTACACTCAACCATGTCAAAAATGACGTTAGTCCATGGGAATTTTTATTTTTGTAACTGGCATCATTATTTGCAGATGTTATTGTCACATGCATTAAAGAGGAGCATCAATGTAAATAAAATGAATAAAACAGTTCAAACTTGTCAATTGCAAGATAAATATACGATCATAAATATTTAAAAGATTTATCATCAATAATTGCTTAGACAATAAGGTTAAAATAACTATTCTCAATAGCAGTAATGATAATGATATAGCTGGGAATAAATTTTTCAAAAAAATGTATAGGATTTACGTGAAGAGAAAACACATACTGTTCTACCATGGAAGAAAAAGGAGGGGTAGATTTAGAGACATGCCATGTAAATGGTTGATAAAATATAATATTCCAAGGAAAAGATAAATATTCCTAAATTAAAATTTATTATAATTTGAAAAATAATTCACAAAATTTTTTGAACTTGGAAAATTTATTCCGCACATCGCTTACAAAAAGAAACATGGGAAAATACCTAGGATGTTTAAGACAGAAGAATAGAAGATGTTAAATTTTGAAACATATTTTAAAACTATATTATTGAACACAAATTAGCAAGGTGAAAAAATAGACTTGCCAGTTGAAGTGGATATAATACGTTTCTATGTCTACAAAAAAGATCTGGATATAAATTAAATTTCAGGAACTTATAATGAGAGTTTTTCAAAACAGTGGGAAAAGGAGAATCAATCAAAAGATGTTACGTAGACAGGTGGTTTGCCATATGTAAGTCAAAAAGTTAGGTCTCTACACATCACATGAAATATTTCTGGATCTATCAAAGACATGCATTTAAAAAATTTTAAATTTTGGTTTAAAAAAGAGATAAGATATAAAACTCAGGAACAAAGGACATCTTTGTCATCTTTTCATACTTAAACATCGTGATCATCACCTTTACCTTGCAACAAGAACAACAGTTCTCTTTCTCGGGAAAAGAAATGAAACCCACCAGAATCTGAAAGTCATAGGTTCATATCTCTGATATGTGAAGATTTTTTAAGATGTAAAAGAAAGCACAGATGTGTTCAACCTTAGTAAGAACGAATAAAAGAAAATATTGTTTAATTACAACAGACAGAAAAGGGCTAAAAACATTGACAAAACTCTATTACAGAAGAATGCTGTCCAATAGAAATTTGTGATGATGGAAATTTTCTATATCTTTCATATCAAATACCATTAGCCATTGGCCATATGTGGTTATTGAGCATTTTACAAATCACTAGTGTGACTGAGAAATTAAATTTTAATTTTAATTAATTTAATTTAATTAATTAAAATTTAAATTTGGATGGTACCCTATGGCTCGTTGCTACCACACTGGACAGTGCAGTTATAGAGTTTTAGCTGAAATGTAGGTTTTTCCACATATTATCATTCCAAGAGTTAAACTAGCCATATGCATCAAAATTTTCCAAGTATCTTCTCTCTGACCTAAAAGTTCACATACAACTTTTTATTATAAGAAAATAACATGATAGGGGCTGGCCCCGTGGCCGAGTGGTTAAGTTCGCGCGCTCCGCTGCAGGCGGCCCAGTGTTTCGTTGGTTCGAATCCTGGGCGTGGACATGGCACTGCTCATCAAACCACGCTGAGGCAGCGTCCCACATGCCGCAACTAGAAGGACCCACAACGAAGAATATACAACTATGTACCGGGGGGCTTTGGGGAGAAAAAGGAAAAAATAAAATCTTAAAAAAAAAAAGAAAAAAGAAAAAAGAAAATAACATGATAAGTACAAAAATGTATATACAAGAATGTTTATTGAATTGGAAAAATTGGGGACCGTATAAATGCCCCCAAAATAGAAGGAAAGTTAAATAGTGTACTAAGTCATCATAGCATTCACTTATTCTAACTTCCGTGTTGCTTCTGTTTTGCGGTCACTGTCCTCTGGAGTTGCAGATACAATGACACAGTAATTACGGAGCAGTCTGATCGAAGTCTCAAAGAGTCACATTATCCCTTATCTTGTTCTGGAGGCCACTCTGCTATTAGTAACTCCTCAGTGAATTTTAGTTCGGTTTGAATGGCTCATCGTACTTATTTCTCATATTGATTTTGCTAATTACTAAAACTCTTAAGCCTTTTACAGACACAACAAAGAGGTGGAATTTGGAATGTTACGTATGCCATAACGTTGAACTGAAATTTCTTTCCTTATTCTCCTCTGATAAACTATAAACTCACTGAAAGGGGGCAATGTTTCTTAGTGAACAATATTTCCCAGTGTTAGCACACATGCAGCAGTGGCACAATAAATATATGTTGAATAATTAAATAAATGACTTCTATTCCCTTAGGGTCCTGCCCATTGAAATCACGTAAAAATTCCTACAAGTCTGACTAGTCCCTGAAAGTTTATCTGTTATAGATGAGTGATAAATTCAAATTTCTGGATCAAGTCAATGCCCGATTCTGAATCTTGGTCTGTATATCTAATTACCATCAACTCATCCTGGCGTTTTGTTTATTAAGGCAACAATGATTATAAGTACATAAATTATTCAAAAACAAATAAATAAGACAAGAATTATATAGGCTTCATTAATTGCAAAGTTGGTAAGCTATCCTGATAATTTACTAGTGAACACGTGTACATTTTTATTGGTGAAGCCATACATCACCTTACCAAATTTTGTTCTTTGTTATTTAACCATGATCACACATTATTAAAACAGATAATGTATCTCTTACAAGATTTTTCTTTTTTCTCTGGAAATATTTGTGGAGAACTAGGTTAATTTTAAATTAAAGAATGTTTTACTCTGCTTTTTTTGTCTTCTGATATTTTAATGACGTTGACATCACATTTGTGACAACATAGAAGTCATCAGAAAACATATGCCATGTTTCACAGGGGAAAAACACATGAAACAAACCAAAATTAAATGTAGGAAAAATGAAAAGGAGAACAATTGAATGAGCTTAGAACAGCTGCCACCGAACGTGGAACAGAGAAAGATCCTTCAGAGGGAGGCTTAGACCATTTATTTCATCTCTTCTTTTACTTTATTTATATATTTTCGATAACGGGTGGATTAGAGCTAGCTTGTCCTCATGCATGGATGTTTTATATAGGTATGTGATGCTCATGTTGGCTAGGCACACCTGAGTACTTTCTAGTTCACCCGCCAGCCGTTCTTTAAAGTGACTTTTCAGATTGGCCTTTAAGTTGTCCTGTTCTTGCCTGTAATCGGAATCTGGAGTTATAAAAGGAAAAAATATCATCCCTTTGAAATTCAGTCTTGCTCTTGAACTCACTGTCTGAAGACTTGTGGTTACCAGAAAGTTGGTCTTTTGGAGACCTTGCTTTTTTTTGTAAGTATTCACTCTGAAAAAAACCAGTATTACCACTTCACATAAACGAGGCTGCTGGGAGCATGTCCTGTGAGTTTTTTCCTTCTAAATGTACTTTTCTGGGTCACAAATGAAGTAAATATTTGATATTTCCAAAACAGATGTTTTACAACTAATTCTCTTACAAAAGCTTTTACAATCTTTAAAATGTTTTGGAAGGTGATGGTGGAGTTACCGTTTACGTTTTGTGATTGAGATGCTTCATCCATGTATTTTCAAATAAAATAAAAATATAATCTATTCCAAATAAGTGTCCTGGTTCCTACTTTTGAAAACTTTTAATTGTTCAAAAAATGTTTTATTTTAGACTTTCAGGACTTAGAACAGTTGCAAAACTTAGGAGGAATCCACTTAAACTACAACTCAAATATATCCTTTAAAAATATTACATGACAACCCTTTCCAGTATTTTTATGAGGAAAATGGAATAATTGAATAAAAATGTTATGAAAATAATTTTTCATAACCTAAAAAAAAAAATAATATTTACTTTCTTCCTCTTTTTACCCCCTGCTATACATTTCCCTACTTACTTGTATTTTTAAAGTTTATAAAGCTTACTTTATATGTTTATTAATATTTTTGGCAGATCAATTTCATTGCCTTATAATCTTTTGTTACTTTTGGTTCCATGTTTTAGAACTATAATCTCCTAGAGTGCACTGTCAGTTGATGGTGAGAATGTTACTTTTCTATAATCTGGCCACTTGTTTGTATCATGATTTTGAGAAATCAAGAGATAACTGAATATGGTTGTGTCTGTGTTACTCAATGACAGAAAAAATTTTTTCGTTTCTGAGATATTTAAATAAAACTGCTAAGGACAAAGGAAATTGTAAAATGTTAGTAAGATTAGTAAAAAAAGTTTTTAGTTTATTTTGATTTTTTTTTCCTACGGTTTTAATTAGTGCTATCTTCATTCACCTCTTCATAACTTTTCAACTTCTTTTGGTAATGAGCAAGTTGTCTACTAGGAGTTTTTTTTAAAAAACATAACAGAGGAAAATGTGTTTGGGTCTATAAACTGTATTAAATTGGCTGTTATTCCAATGTTGACAACATCCACAGTAATTTTGGCTCTTAAAGACTTTTAATTTCTACGTATACACCATTGCCATGGGATAAAGTATAAAATTCTGAGTCAAAAATCTGTATTGACTTGGTACACTAATGCAATCATTAACAGTTTCCACTAAAATATCGATGTACAGGTACTCACACATATGCACACAGATTCACTCATGTAGGGAAATCCTGAAAATTTTCATGGAAAGATAACCTGTTAAGAGATTCTGAGAAAATTCTCCTCTTATAAGGCAGATGGAGCTGGGCTGAGAAATTCTTGCCCAGGGATAGTTAGACTCTGCATAATCAAACAGAAAGAACTGAAATGTTGTTTCTTCTTTCCCCCACTGTCTTTTATGTACCTCAACCATTCGTGATCTATACAACCATAAATATTTTTAGCTGCACTCTATGTTAAATGCTACGTTTAGCATATATTAAATTGTTTTACACCCACACGAGTTTATTGCTAAACTTTATATTTTGTTTCACTGTTGTTATGCTGTTCCCTATATTGTTTTAAACATTGTTATTTAGTTATATGTGTTAGTGTACATATTATGGCAGACACACACTAAGGTGACTCCCAATAAGTTGTGTCCTTGTATAATTCCCTCCTCCTTAGTGTGGGTTAGTTTTTCTAAAATCCAAGACTATATTCTCTTGATTCTTGTTATATATACTTGTGCAGAAAAATAATATTGTGGTAAAATACACGTTATCATCTTAGCCATTTTTTCTTTATTGAGATATAATTGACATATAATATTATGTTGGTTTCAGGTGTACAACATAATGATTCAATATTTGTATATACTGTGAGATGATCACCGCAATAAGTCCAGTTAACATTCATCACCTCTGAACCGTTTTTTTTTTTAAGATTTTATTTTATTTTATTTTTTTCCTTTTTCTCCCCAAAGCCCCCCCGTACATGGTTGTATATTCTTCGTTGTGGGTCCTTCTAGTTGTGGCATGTGGGATGCTGCCTCAGCGTGGTTTGACGAGCCGTGCCATGTCAGCGCCCAGGATTCGAACCAACAAAACACTGGGCCGCCTGCAGCGGAGCGCGGGAACTTAACCACTCGGCCACGGGGCCAGCCCCTCTGAACCGTTTTTAAGGGTACAGCTCAGTGGTATTAAATATCTTCATAAGGTTGTGCAGCCATTTCCACAACCCATCTCCATCCCTCCTCATCTTCTAAAACTGAAACTCTATGCTCTTTAAACAATAACTCCCTTTCCCCTCTCCCTCAGCTCCTGGCAACCACCATTCTACTTTCTGTCTCTATGATTCTGACTACTCTAAGTACCTCATGTAAGTAGAATCATACATTATTTGTCTTTTGTAACTGGCTTGTTTCACTTAGCAAAATGCCCTCAAGATATGTTCATGTTGTAGCGTGTGTAAGAATTTCCTTCTTTTTAAAGCTGAATAATGTTCCAGTGCATGTACATGCCACATTTGCTTATCCATTTATCTATCAGTGGACACTTGGGTTGCTTCCGCGTTTTAGTTATTGTGAATAGTGCTGCTGTCAACAGAGGTGCATAAATATGTGTTTGAGTCCCAGTTTTCAATTATTTTGGGTATACACCCAGCAGTGGAATTGTCGGATGATATGGTAATTCTATTTTTAAATTTTGAGAAACTGCCTTACGGTTTTCCACAGTGGCTGTCCCATTTTACATTTCCACCAATGGTTTATCTTTTTTGAGAAAAAATATATTTTGACATTTATCCAGATGATTATGTTTTACGTTAATATATTCATATTATCGATAAGTTAAATTTCCTAACATTAAACCATCATTGCATTCCTATGTAATGAGTCCAAAATATCATATTGTATAATTTTTGAAATACAATGTCAAAATAAATTTATCGATATTCTATTTTATTCTTTTTGCATTTACTTTGAAAATAACATTGGGAAATACTACCATTTTTATTCTTGGTCAGTGTTTGGATCTTTTGAATCAAATTGATTAACATCTTATCATTTCTTAATACTGAGACACAGCTTATATAACATGAGAATTAACTTCTTTGAAGGATTTAGGAAAAAAATCAACTTCAAATTATCTGATCCCGTTGATTTTTCTGGAGAAAATTTAACTTTCTTTTATGCTTGTTGGTCTCACCTTCTTCCAAATAAATCCAATTAATTACTATTTATAGAAAAGTATTTCTTTAAAGGAGAATGTCAACAATATTACCATAGATTTTAATTTCAATCCGTTAACTCATTTTGTTATTTATTTGGACAAAGGATCCTTTATCTTTTTGGTTATTTTATTTTATTTTTTAATTGAAATATAGTTGACATCCAAAATTATGCTAAGTGAGATGTGAAAGAAAGACAGATACCATATGATTTCACTTATATGTGAAATCTAAAAACCAAAACAAACAAACAAAACAAAACAGAAACAAATTTATGGATACAAAGAACAAACTGGTGGTCCTCAGAGGGGAGGGGTGATGGGGTTATGGGTGAAATAGGTGAGGGGATTAAGAGGTACAAATTTTGAGTTATCAAAATAAATATGTCACAGGGATTTAATGTACAACATACAGAATCTAGTCAATAATGTTGTAAGACCTTTGTACTGTGACAGATAGCCACTGGACTTATGGTGGGGATCACTTCATAATGTATATAATTGTTGAATCACTGTGTTGTGCACCTGAAACTAATATAATGTTGTATGTCTTTTGAGTCATTTTAAATCTTCCTCATATCTGAGAATGTATTGCCTTCCACATTTCTAATTTATGTATTTTGCCCTTCTTTCTTTCTTCCTTTAAACATGTTATCCTGGATCTCTCCCTTTCCCTGTATGTGTGTATGTGAGATTATTTACGAACGAGAGCTTGAACTAATTTTTACCTCTTTCTCTTGCTTTCCTGTTTCCTAATTGATCTCTATTAATAGCTTGTTATTAGCTTGTTTTTCCCTCATAGACTTCCTGTAGTGAAGTCACAATTTTCTTTTCATTGTTCCCTATTAGCAATGATAATGTTAGAGTACACAATTTTCTTTCAAATATATCTTTGGTTATATGCCATAAACTATTATATATATACCACTGGATGGGAGTTAATGACTAATTGCGTTTTTGGTTCCTACTTAACATTAGGAATGCTTATCACATTGCTTGAAAGAAAGATACTGGATTTTTAGGTAAAATTTCATTAAATCCAAGTTGTATTGCTTCATATTTTAAACACATTGCTATTTTTACTGTGATTTGCAAGCTGTAATTGATCATGCTAATATGTGCATAGATGCAGGTTTCCTTTACAATTTACTTTAGAATGTGATGATCCATTTTTCTATAAATGCATGTAAAAATCATATATTTTTTCAGAGTTTTTTGTTTCCCTTTGAATTTTAACTATAAGTGTTTTTACAATTGCCTAATACTTTGGCATATTCATAATTTATGTTTGACTCTCCGTCTTTTTCTTTTGATGAGTCTTCTTTAGTCATTTTGGTTTTTTAGTTTTGTAATTTTTGTTTGATTTCTTTGTGAATGCCTACAAGTAGCACTTTATACAATAAATTATGTAGTTTTTATTGATTTGATTTTTTTTTCTGCCACATAAATTCCGATATTCTGGATTACTGCTGCCATTAAATGTGGATACCTTAAAGAGTCCCACTTCTTATAGTGGTAGACCAGCTGGTTCACACAAAACCTCCTGCTGAAATTAAACAAAATTATGTTGAAAGGTAAATCTTATTGAAGACAAAAAAGAGTTTCCAAGAGACTAACGGAATGAGTCATTGTAAGCACAGAGAAAAAAGACCAAAGAATGGAGTGACCTTTTTCCATGTAATAATTTCCTGATTCCAAAAGAACTGGCTGATAGGCTCAAAGCTGATCAGTGGTTTTGACTGATACAAGGATTGGGAGAGGGATGAATTTGGATTTAGGGTCGGCCAAGGAGGAGGAACCCTGGTAAAACAACAAGGCTTTCTGCTGGCAGCATGAAGAGCCAAGTGAGAGAGAATCAGAAATAGATCATCTCTCACAGGGACTGAAACTCAGCTCTGTGTGATCTCACTCCTTGACTGAAGTAAGAGCTTCTGGGATCACTAGAGCCCTAACAACTTAAATATTCTTTGCAATTTAACTTTATCTCCTAAATTTGAACAACAGGTACACTATGACGCAATAATTCCAAATTAAATTGGTGCAAGCATAGAGAAAGAAACATGAAGAAGAATGTTGATAACATCATGATTTGTAATAGTCCCAGAAGAAAATCCATGTGTTTATGAAGAGTATAATGGATCAATTGTGTTGTTTTCATTCAATGGGATAATATGCTGACATATTATCTAAATATGGTATATTATCTAAATATTATCTAAAGGGACACTAATAAGAAGATGATATTGATCAAAGAAAGCCAGTCCAGCAAGGCATATCATACAATTGCATTCCCATCCAGTTCCAATGCAGCTATAAAATCTGCTGTGAGAGGGTGGAATGGCAGCTCTATTTGGGGAGTGAGAAGATCAAGAGCAAGAGTTCATAGGAGGGAAGCTTCTGAGCTTCTGGAAATAGTTTCTGGATTTGGGTGGTGGTTGCACGGATGTTTGCTTTATAATAGTCTTTTGAGTTGCACATTCACATATTGTGCTACTACTATATGTATATTATGTTCCACAGTAAAAAAAACCAATGGTGTAGCATTTTTTACATATAAAATTTTTGCTATGATATTTGTTGAGATATTTTACCCATTTTACAAATGAGAAAATTAGAATCCAGAAATAATAAGTTATTTGTTTAGTGGTCAATATCACGTAGCTAATATTAAATTGTAAATGTGCCAATATCTCTAAAAGTGAAGGTTGTAGTACAGTTTTCCATGTTGACAAAAAAAAAAAAAAGCTAATACTCAGAAGTAATTTCTAGTCCATAACCTGCACTGTAAGTACAGGAATATCTCATATTTTCTGAGCCCTATTTTCCTCTTTTGCCAATATATATAGTATATGTCATTTGCTAATATATTAATTATATATAACATTTTATATGTATATTTTTTTACCTTAATATTGGACAATGCCTCTTCTAACTGCAAAGTCCTAGGGGGCATGAGCAGACCTAACAGAAATAGCATGTTGTCTAACCCTCAGCTAGAAGACCCTTCTACGTGTTCTCTGTTTACTGGAATTTCTCTGCATACGGAGGAGGCTTATTCTCTCTTTGGGTAAATCTGTCTTTACTTCTCTTATTTGGCATTTAATTCTCTTATTTGGCATTTAACTGTGAGTATTCTAGATCCAAATGCCTGGATTCAAATCCCAAATCAAACGCCTGCTAATTGTCTGACCTTGAGTGTATTACATAACCTCCCTGTGCTTCAGTTTTTCATCTGCAAATAGGGTAATATTCATACCTACCTCATAAGGTTGTTTTGAGATTTAAAGTAGTATAATGTAACGTGTTTAGGAGAGTTCCTGGTGCATACTAAATACTTTCTGTGTTAGCTGTTATTATCAATACTAATAACAAATAGTCAGAATTATTATTAAACCTGTTAGTATTTCAGATTCTACTATTTGATCAAAAGTGTCTCAACAGCCACTTTATAGCACACTTAGGATTCCTCATGAGGCACAGTCTCCTTTGCAATCTGAGTGTCTATGAACCTTCTGCTTCTCTTTTTTGCTGATTATGATGTGAATAGGTCAAAATTATGGATATATCTTTCAGCCATATTTTCCTCTTTAGCTTCTCATTTGGCTTTTAATGTAGAGAGAAGGAAGGTGTCAACGGAAATGGATAGGAAACATCCAGAAATCAATTTTCATGTAATTTCAATCAGTAAATGGATTCTAAATTATACTGCAGTAAAATCTTTAATTTATGGAATGGGATTAAATCTTTCTTAAAAATATATATATTTTTCAGTGTAGTCCATGAATCTCATCATGCACTTGAGTTGGCCTCACACAGCGCCAGTCTAGCCTCTCCTAATGCTTGCCTTTTACTAGCATTTCTAGAAACCATCCGGCTAGCTTTGGTGGTCTGCTGACCTGCTTCAGTTGGGGTGGTCTATGTTTGCACTTATTATCCTGGCGTGATTGTTAACAGTGATCCTTTTCACTCTCAAAAGAGTCCAAGTTTGGACAACACTTACTTGGTTGCTTTAGTCAAAAGCAAATCCTCAGATCATTAACTTCCCACTCAACCAAGACCTACTAGGAAGGACTGACAGGGTTTTATTATATTTCTCCTTGCCAGTTGAATTTCCAAGTATTTATTCACACTTTTTTTCTCCCCAGCACTTTTGAGCCAATGTCATTTTCCTGTCTCACTACAATGCTGTCTGACTACTTTGCAGAGATTTCTTCCTTATTATCCCCCAGGAAACAAGATGGGCATTGCACATCTAGTTTTACAGACATACATATATTTGAATACACCCAAAATATTGGCAAGATTTGCCTCTGGTTTAGATACCATTCAATTCTTGTGATAATCTTAAAATAGTCTTGCAGATATTTTCCCTCAGAAGCTAATGATCTGAATTTGATACTGTCGTTTTTAAATTTTGATATTTTCACCATGATGTATATCTAGGAATTTTAAGAGTTAGAATATTTTCCTATTTTATATAAGTGATTTGTTTGCCAAACAGTAGATCTGAAGAATTAATTTGTAGTTATGATCTGAATCACATTTTAAGATGAATTAGATTAATCATACTAGCATCAGTTTTTTTTTTTCATGATATTGTCATAGGAAATATTAGAAATATGCCTTTTCTGTCTGAGAAATGGAAGAACTCAATAATCATTAAAATAGAAGACACCATTCTGGTGGCAGAATGAAATAGGTGAGAAGTTTCATTAATGAAGGATGTAAATTTTATGATAATTTATTTTATTATTTAAAAATAACTGGGGAATAATATTATAAAAGATGATTGATGATATGCCATTGGTTAAGATATAAAATTTTAAAAATTGTGAAAAATTAAAAAAAATAAAACCTAGTACTAAGAACAAAACATGGGAAATAGATTTGCTTTTATAGCCAGTGATGCTGTTAAACCCTTGTAGAATGGGATTTGGGGGAAAGATTACTTTTTCTTCCTACCTTGTAGTTTGAAATGACTTCATCCTTCAGCCATGTGATGATCATTCCTTCATAAGATGCATTCAAAAATAGTAGCTCTTACAAAAATATCAGAACCAGTCATAGAGTGTGCAGTCCAAAACACAGCTGTTCCATCTCTCAGACTGATGTGGAATGTCTAGATTCTACTTCCTAAACAAGGATTAGTATGCATTTGAGTTTAAGCATCAATTGAAGCTAGTGTAACAAATAGTGAGAAAATTGAACATTTATATTGAAATAAAGAAAATATATCATTGACTATATTAAGTTAGCAATAGTTATAGGTACAGCATTAGACAAATACAATATTCTCCACCTGGTTACTTATTCCAACTAGACAAGACTCAAAACGACAGAAGGAGGCAGAGTCTATGTTTGAACCTAAAATATACAGCCTAGCAGAACATCCTGTCAAATATAAGATGACAGATAATTTCTCTTCCACCAAGTGCATGTAGTAATGAGTTTAAATCTGACTGAAATAGGACCGTACCCCAAAATAGTTATAAAATCTGTAGCAAGAAATAGGAGCAGCAATAATACACAATACCTGCTATGTAAGGGAGAATTGGATCTGCAGTGTTCTGCTAATGAACTACTAAGTCTCTCCTTATTTTTAAAGTATTAATTTCATAGGAACATATCCTGTGATTTATGGTTTGCTTACCCAGACAGAGAATAATTTTAAAAAGAAACACCAAACAATAATCTAAAATATCTGTTTGCATGTTAGATATATCCTCTGTTATTTCTTCCTATTTGAAACTACTAAAACCTCTTCTATGTCTACCAAGAAAGGACACTCAATTTAGAAGGGCGTTTTTAGTCACCATCTATAAGGTATTTTTTTTTTAATTTTTGAGGAAGATTAATGCTGAGCTAACATCCGTGCCCATCTTCCTCTCCTTTATATGTAGGACACCTATCACAGCATGGCTTGCCACTCGGTGCCATGTCCGCACCCGGGATCCAAACTGGTGAACCCCGGGCTGTCAGAGCAGAATGTGTGAATTTAACTGCTGGGCCACTGGGTCAGCCCCTATAAGGTATGGTTTTTAAATATAGTATTCCCATATATTTAGTAGAATCTCTTTTTTTCAAGTTTTACTTTTTAAAATAAAAATTTTGTATATGTAAGGTGTACAACATGATATATTACTATACGTATGTACAGTGAAATGATTACTACAGTCAAGCTAATTAACACATCCATCTCTTCACATGGTTACCACTTTTTGTGCTGAGAGCCCCTGAGATCTACTCTCTTAGCAAATTTCCAGTATACAATACAGTATTATAAACTGTAGTCACCATGTTGTGTATTGGATCTCTAGAACTTATTTAGTAGAATCTTAACAACAATTAACATTTGTGGCAAGCAGCATCAGGTTCTTATTGTTAGGAAACCTCTTGAAATGGCCATTATATACATCTCTAGAAGGACAAAATTATTATTATTTTTCTTTTTTGGTAAGTAATGAGCTCACATTACTGGTTTAGTTACATACAGTAACATAAAGTCTTACCTCCACAAATAATTCTAAGGGCTTTTGTTTGGTATTAACCCAATTCTTTCCCAATAGGCACCTGGTCGAGCCCGTATCCAGAAAGGACAGACGGAATCTCTCTCTCTTGCTTTCATTTGGATCCCATTCTTCTTTAATCGTGCTGGTTCTGTCTCATCCTTGTCCTTTCCTATATCCCACATTGACCTGTGTCCACTCACCTTGGAACGGCCCTTTCTTTACATTAGATTTGATTGGTTATCTGTGGGGTTTTCAGTGTCTCTGACAGTAATTGGTCAATATTTAAAAATTTGGGTTTAGAGTGTTCATCAGTTGTATTTATTTAGCAATAGTATATTATTCTACTTGATTTTTAAAAACAGACCCATGAAAATGCTGGAGGTTAGACAAATGCAGGCTGTGAACCAACATGTGCATTTTAATTAAGTGTGTAGCAGCTGTTTTGGAATGTATTTATCTCTAGGCTTCACCACTGTTTAAGGCTTAATAATTTGTCATTTGTTACAGAGAAGACAATTTCTGACCTGAGTGGTATTTAACGGATCTTCATCCATTGTGAATAAAACAAACAATGACAATAAAGTCCAATCCACTCTATGGTTATATCCTGTGTCAATTATAAACATCTCTTTAATGTAGTAACATGTGCCTTTACCATTTATGTGTCACCTCTACTTGCATAAAGTAGGCTCTCTCTGTGTTTTAATATGTTTACCATAATTAACCCTGAAAGAAAAATTGATCATTAAAGATCAGAAGGACAGAGTGAATCAGCTGCCACCTTTCTTAACATATGCTTAATAATTACAACAACTGTTAATTGGGTGCACGATATGTGACAGAACTTATTTGTGTATTATGTCTAATCCTAATAACATTTTTGCAAGATTTCTATTATTCTTGTTTTATGTATGAGGAAACTAAGGCTCAGAGTGAACAAGTGACTTTAATTCCCTAATTCATTTGATAAATATTTATTGATTACCTACTATGATTACCTAATTTGTTTCAGGCTTGTTGCTAGGGGCTGGCTATATGGTAGTGGAATGAACAGGTGTTTCGCTTGGCTTTGTGGAACTTAAAGTGTGACATAGTGTTTGGCAGGATCAGAAAGGCTGTGTTCTCACCCCAGTGGTCATTGTTTGATAAGATGATGGGCACAGCACCTTGCAGTGCTTGAGAAAAAATAAAATTATGTTAATGCATTCTACAAAATCTTATACAGTGTCAGAGACTATGGAATATATACCATTGTTCATTACTGCATGCATTTTATTCCTAAAGTCAGCTTATGTTCTAAGATGGATGCTGAAGCTTCAACACTTCCATCTACATTTAATCCAGCTGGAAGAATATTAGAAGATTGTCTCTAGTTATAAAAACATATCCTGAAAGGCATAAAATTATATGGGTCTCTAATTACAAGGACATGTCTTGAATTCAAAAAACACTTTTGCTGGAACCCCATTAGTCAGAAGCTAGTCATATGGCCATTACTTGACTGAGGGTGAGGCTTGGTAATATGGCCTTGATTCCACCAAAAATTCTGACCTATCTGAGACTTGAGCCTACTTCCGAGCTAATACTTAGCCTGCCATAGTTTCATAGATATTGGGAGGAGACATGAGACTCTGGGAAAAAGGCAATGGACTTTATTACTCACCGCAGAGCAGCGGCATGAGGTGTATGTGTGCATTAGTGTCCCTGGATCCCCAGCTCCTGTGGGGGACATGTACATGTGGGCCCAAATGATGCTGTGCACACAGTGGGTGTGGGTCGCAGCTGAGGAACCCTGTACTTCTCAAACCCCAACCTTATAAGGGGCCTCCTAAAACACCTGCCCAAACTTTGTCCCAGAGGAAGACATTATTTTTATCTGGCTGGGAATCAAATCTGTCCATTGACCTGGAGGGAGAGCCTATCTCTATCTTCCAAGGCTATTTGCTACACAAACATCTTTGCAATGACAGTCTGGAACAAAAAATGGGCAGAGACCTGAAAGACACATGGAGAATTGTCTCATAACATATTCCTGGGAATTGTCTGATCAACTAAAAATGGTGAAGGTTGGATTAATGCTAAGGAAGAATTAGAAAACATTTATTGGGGAAAGCTGATGTCAAATGCCATAGCTGTAAGGATTTACAGTGAGGTTTAAATCATGTTCCTACAACTGTGTTTCAGAGAAACTGATCTTGTCACTGTATTCTTAGTCTCCTTCACGTATGTTCCTACTTCTGCATGTCTTCACTCTATTTTCTTACTTTGGAATCTCATTCTAAGGAACATGTATTGAACACTTGCCAAGGTGCCATTGTTATGTTAGGTCTAGGAAAATCCTACTAAATGAAATGTAGGATCATCTTTCTGTGGCAGTAGAACTTGGTCAACACGATTTGCTCAGTGACAAAATTATAAATTACCGTAATTGTGGTCTCTGATTCTGGCCTCTTCATGTCTCTGCTTGACTTCTCTGCCATTTGGCTGCTGGCCATTGTTACAGTCAAGATCTACACATCTCATTTCTAATTTTGTTTTCAAAGTGCCCCGGGCATGCCAGCTCTTGCTGAAATCCGTTCCTATCTCTGCCTGCTTCTGACCGAGGTTGTACAAACCTATCCCTTTGACGTGCCGAGCTCAATCAGCTGCAATGTGACATCATAGTAAGGAGGTTGTGGGCTCCATTTGGGCAATATTTAAATATCGTATCTTGTTTCTTCCAGATGCATTTATGATACTTTTCTATATTTCCTTTTTAATATTCAATTTATTGACAAAAAGTCTTTTTTCCCATCTGGATCAGGTGCTCTACATTCTGATTTCTATGCCTTCTCCCAGGTCACATTTTATTGCTTTAACCTTTTCTTCTGGCAAAGCTGACTGCTTCTGCCTGCGGTTTCTTCTCTTGCCTCCTACGGCAGTCACACAGTTTCTCACTGCTCACTCAGCCACACCGACTCACAGCCTTTGGAAGTTTTGAAAGAGTAACCAACAACAAGATATAGTAGAAAAGCCTTTTATCTGCCCCCTCTCCTTTCTTTTTTCAAATTTTACACTTTTGGAAACAGATAAGCAGTATATGAATATTACATAATTGTATAGCACACAAAAATTTGAAGTCGTATTTAACCCCATTTCTGAGAAAAACATGCTCTTTTAAATAATTTTGACAGACTTGGAATATAAAAAATATCAAAGAGAAAAATAAGCATATAGCTGTGGGCTCTCTTCGGAGATGTGCTATTGGGAGTAAGTTCACCAGCCCTAACAACGAGTATGTGACATGTTCACTAGGAAGGAAGTGGGGGTCCTCTCTCCACTGTCTTTACCATTAGCCTCAAATGTCCCTCTGCTTGAGCGCTGGAGGTAGGCTGGGAGCTGTGCATTTCATGAGAGGAAATAGAATGGGGAAAGAAATGGAAGTCTTAAATTATTGCAGTGGGAAAAGACATGTCTTAGTTTATTTATCCTAAAGTATATTTATCCTTTAGTTTACTTTTTCAAATAATTTTGATGTAGCTTACATGTGTAAGTAAAATAAAATAGGCATGTTCATCATCAAAGGGTTAAAGTGCTGTGATTTTCACATTACTTTTTGAAGGAAGATCTGTGTTTTCCAATCAAGGCACATTGTGGAGCAGTTTATAATTAAGAAACGAACTATGGCAGTGGGAACAACCTATGGCCAACCAGCTGGATTAGAATTTCACTGGGTTTAAGAAATGGGAGTCAGGAATTGCTCTGAAATTTTTGTTGATTGATTGTCATCTGTAGAAAGAAGGAAATAAGCCACAAAACATGACTCATGAGAGAGTATTAAGGATAGATTTTATTTATTAATAGTTTGTAGTTTAAAATCAATTGGATCAGGAGAAAATATTGATGGTGTGATGACTATATGTGTTACCAGACCTATAATACATATTTGGAGAAGGAATATGCACATTCTCAAAACTGATCCAAGATACTTTGCATTTTATTTATTTATTAATTTTTTTGGTGAAGAAGATTGGCCCTGAGATAACATCTGTGCCAATCTTCCTCTATTTTGTATATGGGACGCCACCACAGCACAGCTTGATGAGCCATGCGTAGGTCCATGCCCAGGGTCTGAATCCGAGAACCCCAGGTTGCTGAAGCAGAGTGTACGAACTTAACCACTACACCACTGGGCTGGCCCATCCTTGAATTTTAAATAGAAAAAAACCTTGAACCATTTTTCTATGAGACTAGCATTTTCTCGCATTAGATTGTCTGATACTGTTTGTAACTCTTGTGAGCTTCCTGCATCACCTCTCCCTTGTGAATACGCATTCCTGTAGGTGGGACAACCAGACACGGGGCAGCGGACTCAAACTTACGGGTCTGAGGATTTGAAGCACTCTAGGTCACACTAATCTTTGGTTTTATTTAATTTGGCTCAAAACAAGCTCTAGTAAGTTCCCCTTTAGGTTTGAGTAAGAACTTGCCTTCGTAAGCTTTTGGTCGGTTGCTATGTGTTGCGTTTTCAAATTTATAATTACTTTTAAAAAGAAAGCGTGGATATTATGTTTTGTAAAAATGAAACTAATGCAATCTTTTTTCTTAGTAACTGAAGAGTGTTTCAAAACAAAAATACTAAGGGCATTGTTGAAACAGAAGTTTTAATATAATGACACTAAAATAAAATGTATACCTTTGATGTAATTTTACCTAATCATCATAGGACAATTATCATAATTTTGGATATTGAAAATTTAGGCAATATGCAAATTAATAATAATTCCTAAGATATTATATTAATAAAGATCGTAGAGTATGTGGCTAGAATGTTTGTGCATTTAGGATCTAGGCATATATATCCTACTTTGGACACTCGTGGCAAGTTGGTTAATTTCAGAAAAGTGCAGAGTCTTTTACACATTTAATGTATGTTACTTTAAATAGGAAGCTCCAACATGGTTACAATTGGACCTAATCTTAACCTACAATTTATCCATGTTACCACAGTGCTCCATTAATGAGCTAATTATTTCATTTCTAGTGGCTGGTCAGGAGCAGATATATAAATTCTTAGCTAGAAGGTGGAAATTAGACTGTTCATTTTATTTACTTATTATTTCCACTTATTAAACAAGCCCTTCTTTGAAACCCTTCGAGGGCACACACACAAACAAATTCACTCTAAATGACATTTAATCTACAAAATTAATTTAATGTCTTCCCCTCTAGTAGAGAGACTGTGCCAAAGACCAAAAGGCAAAATTACTCTTTCATAGGCATGCAAGGGCTGTTCAGGACTCAGGAGGCTGGAGGCAGAGGAAATAGTCCTTTCAGTCCGTATTAACAGTCCCCTTTTGTTGCTCCTAGCTAACCCACGAGTGGTGAACCTCTGTGATTCTTTGCTTGATCAAAGGCACCTCCACCTAGACTCAGGTAAGCCAGACTCTTGTTTGAAATGTCTGGTCTTTCAAACTGATGGTCCCACTGACTCTCCTGGAGCAAGGTTGTACATTTTTCTGTTTGCTACCTACTAAACATATTGTTACACCTCTGAGCTCCTCAGTGAAAGAGAAGCTAACTTTTTTCTCAAAGAGAAACATTTGTATAGTCATAACATTGTGTCATTATACTTTTCCATTTGAGTAAGCTTTATGGGCACAAACAATGTACTAGTATTTTGGGGAGTGAATATTTCTCCTTTCCTTCCTGCCTTCAGGTCTCTCTCCCTCTCTCGCTTTCTCTCTTCTTTCCTTCACTTTTCTTTGTAATATAAACAAAACAAACAAAATAACCATTCATTCATTCAAAAACACTTATTAAGCATTTACCATGTTCCATGCTAGGCACTAAAGATACACCAATGAATACAATATGGCACTTTCTGTGTACCTTGTGGTGGGGAAGAAAAACAAGTTAAACTTATAATATTTAATTTCTACCATGCATCAAGTGACTATTCTTTACGAGACAATAAATTAGGCTCTTTGGAAATGTTCGTGTCCTGGCTGGTAGAAGAAAGAGGTCCATTGCGCTACTCTTGTGTTGATGGTAGACTCATAAATCTACAGTGGGCACTGAGGCAAAAGTGTTAAGATTGAACATCTAAGATTCTTTAAAAGTAGCCCAGTTCCTGTATAATAGCAGACGTTCAGTAAACGGCAGCTGTTTGGGTTTCCCCAGGGCTGAGCTCCCCTCCACAGCAGTCTTCCACCAAACCCGCATGCCATCTTCTCTTCACATGTAAGAGAGACTAGAAGCTTTACTTTCTAAAGCCCATTATTCAGATTTCTGCTCGCCTTGATCGCCAGATAGTACCAAAATAATCCTCAAAAGCATCTCTAAAAACCTTCTTACTACTATTGACAAATAACTGCTAAGTCTCTCTTGGAGGTATGACTGAAAAAAGCTAGTCTACTTAGGCGCAGCTACGCTTCTAAAGCCCTGGCAGGTTTTGGAGGGCAAAATTATATCTTCCTTTTATTAATTTCTTTAACTTTTAGGATGACAGTCATTTCCACAAGGAGAATATTTAATAAAAATATATTATTCTGAATCCAAAACCTATGAAGTCAAGTGTAGCAAAAGGTAAAAAGAGTCAGCTGTTCCAGACTCCGGACTAATTTGTGAGCTGTCACTGTTTCGATTGCGACTTCAGGATTTCAGTGCTCCCTAACGTCACAGCATCTGGGCATTCAACCAACGCTCACCTGCTCTCATTAAAACCGAACCGCCTTGTGGAAAAGATTTGCTGAAAGGATTTTTCCTCTCAGTGCAGGTGCTTACATTTGCCAAGCTGTCTTTTGAGTTTGGTTGATTATTTTGGCTTTTGCAATTTGATTTATAACAATATGTGCAATCATTAACAGTGTGAGGTGACATATTTATTGTCATTTTTTTCCCCCAACATGGAAACAAGCTGTGCTTATAGAGTGAGCTGAACTCACTTTTCTGTTGAATTGACCTCTTCACTGTAACGTTACGTAACCATCTCGTAATGATTGTGCTTTCTTGATCTTTAAGCTTTACCCTGTCATCAGTTTTCTTAAGGGGGAGAAAAAGTAATCAGTAAAATTGTACATCTGCCAACTCTGTATGAGCTAAATGTCTTTTCCAATTAAAATGCAATGCCTCTTCCATTTCTTCAGATGAGAAAGTGTTAGGAATAAATTCCACTTAAAAGTAAAAATTGAGAAAATATGACTTAATTAGTAAGGCATTTTTCTCCCCAAGAATCCTTACTAGTGTCAGAAAACAATAAAGTAATGACATGTATTTTATATGGGGATAAATATTAACAAAATAATATTTCAGGTCTTCTCAGTGAAAACATAAGCGAACCTCAGGGAGAGAAACTTATTAAAGAACTGTGGTGTTTGCCATGCTCTGGCCCTCTGAAGTTTTCAAAGACATTCACTTTTGTCAGCTTAACTTCTCAGGTCCCTGTCTCCCTACTTGGAAGAAATAATCTGTTGCATTGTAATACTACAAAAAATTACATTATGTTCTGAAAAATCTTAATGAAATCTTACTGGCAATTTGACAATTTTAGAAGAAGTTTCATTTGAAGATGAGATTCCTTAGACTGATTTATATGCTATTTGCATCACCAGAAAATAAGTCTCCCGTCTCTGTTGTAGGCTGACGCTACTCACTTGGAGAATCATTCTTGCTTTTTGGCGTTCAATATATTTTACTTTTTGTCTTTGTGGGAATGACAGATGACAATGCTATATTCTAATTAAATGCAATTCTGAAGGCAAGTCTATGGTCCAAATGGATGCTTACTGCTTTAATGCCTTATCCATATTTAATAATCCTCTAGGTAGTATCTGTTTATTTTCTCTGTTTTCATACATTTCTTTATCCTGCTCTTCCACTAAGTAAATCTTATTTAGAGAATAACTATCCTTTTGGTTGTACAAAACCTAGTAATAATCGTTCAGTAGTGCTGCTCTGCACTGATCCACCTGTCTCATCCTCATAAATTACTGATTAATTCTTTAGGGCCTAATCAGTTTTTTCTTAATTTATCTATTTGACTACATATGAAAAAACACTGCTACATAGCTGCGCAGTTAAATTATAAGTCTCATAATGCCTCTTTTCATATTCTTAAGTGCAAGAAGTAATGGGATTTCTATTGTTTTTATTCAGACAAAATTCCCATTATCCTTTCCATTTTGCACATAATTATCTCGTTCTTGGTGTCCTTTCCTTTAACCATACAACAGTTATGTCACGATTTATTGAACAATCTGCTCATTTGAGCTTCACAAAGAATTAAAATGAATCAGTAAAATTTGGGAACGTGACTCCTTTACTCTTAGTGAATAGGGCACAAAGTAGAAAAGCTACAATCTTGTATTTACTTTGTAAATCATCCCAGAACCTAATAAATGACTTAAGATTTGGGGGCCAAAAATAAAATAATTTCCAATATAGAAATAAAGAGCTGCTTCTGTACTATCCTTTGTTGACTGCAATATGTAATTCTTAATTTGAACTTGAGACACTCTCCTACCGTTACCCTCTTACGATTTTTTTAATTGAAAAAAAAGAAAAAAGCCTAAGCAAAAGGAAGAAAAATTCTTTTGCCATTTTTTTGTTATATAGATATTACCCTGTTACCCACAATAAAATGAGAACCAATAAAATGTCACAAAAAATACCACATAAATGTACCTGCTAACCATATATTCAACATAGCCTTATCTGTGCCCTCTGTGAGACACAGGCAGCAAAGCCATGTGTCCCTCTCCACTAGGAATTTGTGATTAATTTGATGAGCAAGTCTTCTGCCTTATGCTCTTATTTCAGGAAAACCAAGATTTTCGCTTTATTTTAAAGAGTCTCAAATAACAGCTAGTCATTTTACCTGGAGTGATGATTGCTGTAGGTTGATGACAATGCTGTCTGAGAAATCAGGGTGAGAAAAGGGGTAGGAGATGTAGTGGACAGCGAAGAACACATTTCCTGTCATTTAACAATTTTAACAGGATCTACCATGGCTCACATCACGTATGTTTCTGTTGAACCATTAACTTCCTAGTGGTCACAGATTCTGGCTGAGCCAGAGAGCTTTTCTACAAGCCCCCTCCAGAAGGCAGGCTCTCCTAGCTCTGTAACTCACCACCTGAGTGCTTTTGCTTTGTGTTGCCTGATATCTCTTCAAGTTGAAATCTTCCTCTACTAAATGGTCATATGAGCAACTACCTCATATCGAAGGCATGAAAGTATTCCTATTATTACTTAAAATGTGGACCCAAATTAGAAACAGATGGTCTTTTGTGATAGTTCAGTTCAAGGGGGGGAAATAGCAAATTTCTACCAGATATTGCTATCAGCCCAGAATTTACACCACAGTTTCCTGTGGGGTTTTTTTTTTTTTTTTGGTATGTTTATTTACTATGCCTGTATGTGCTGCATTCTTAATGATACAACGATATGTTATCACATTTTATAACAAATAAAATACCACTAGTTAAGTCCTAGAAGCATAAATAATTTGCTAATATTCTATTCCATTTTGGGATGAATAAGTTAAATATATTTTACAGAAAGTTATATATACACACACATATTATATAGAACCCTTTCTAAACTTTTACTTATTTAATCTACTAATATGTACACTTTTACAAATTTAATTTCTTTCTAATATATACTCTTTAAAATAAGATAGGCTTAAATGCAGTAAAAGAGAAAATCAGAGCTCAAAGGAGGAGAGAAAAGTGTGGCTAGCAGATTAGGAGTACATGTATTTCAAGGCTGACTCGGGAAGGACAAAGGAAAGCAAAGCCACATGCACCCAGCATTTAGAACCATGTTAGAGTTCAGCGTGCAGTTGGTTCAGAGGTCCCACTAAGAGAACCCAGGGGATTCTCAGAGCACTTCCTGTCTTCCTCCCATCCAGCCTCTCCTCCTCTCTAAGCATAAGTCAACACCAGACGTGATTAACTGCTCTACTGAGAGGAAGGGTGTCACTCAAAGAAGAAACAGCAAGAGAGTTAAAAAAAATATTTTGAGATGAAATATGAACGAAGTGAAGATACAACATACTAAAATATATGGAAAAACCTATAAAACAGTACTTAGAAGTAAATCTATAGCTGTAGGCATCTATATGAAAAAAAGAAGCTCTTCAATCAATAAACTAATCTTCTACTGTAAGACTGAAAATGAGAGCAAGCTAAACTCAAAGCAAGCGGAAGGAAGGAAATAATAAAGATTAGAGCAGAAATAAATGAAATAGGAAATAGGAAAACAACAGAAAATTTAAAAAGCTCAAAAGTTGATTCTTTGAAAAGATTAAAAATATTGACAAATCTTTATGTAGGCTGACCAAGGAAAAAGATAGAAAACACAAATTATGAATATCAAGAATGAAAGGGGAAACATTACTGCCAACCATAAAGAAATAAAAAGATTATAAGGTAATACTGTGAGCAACTGGATGTCCACTAATTAGATAACTGAAATGAAAGGGACAAATTCCCAGGAAGACACAAACTACTAAACCTTACTCAAGGTGAAATAGAACATCTGAATAGACCTATAAAACAGACTGAATTCAAAATTAGAAAACTTCCACAAAGGAAAGCCCAAGCCCAGATGGCTTAACTGGTAAATTCTATCAAACATTTAAATAAGAATTCATGCCAGTTCTTCAAATATACTTCAAAAAATTAGAAGGAAGGACCACTTCCTAGCTCATTCTATGAAGCCAGTATTACCCTAATACCCAATCATTTCAAAACTTACTATAAGCTGCAGTAGTCAAGGCGATGTGATTCTTTCATAATACCAGTCATATAGATCAATGAAACAGAATTGGGAATTTAAAAACACCTATATTTATACTAAATTGATTTTCAGTAGGGGTGCTAAGGTAATTCAATGGATAAATAATTCAAC
Organism: Equus przewalskii; assembly: GCF_037783145.1. Taxonomy (NCBI): domain Eukaryota; kingdom Metazoa; phylum Chordata; class Mammalia; order Perissodactyla; family Equidae; genus Equus; species Equus przewalskii. Next base: position 4,408,202 of record NC_091838.1, read on the forward strand.
AAATGGTGGAACAACCGATATATACACACAAAAGAATGAAGCTGGACTCTTCCACATACTGTGCTCAAAAATTATATAAAAATGAATCAGAGACCTAAATGTAAGAGCTTAAAACAATAAAACTCTTAGAAAAAAATCAGGAGTCAATTTCCATGACTTCAGATTAGGCAAAGACTTCTTAGATACAACACCAGAAGTATAAACTACTAAAGGAAAAATAGATAAATTGATCTTCATAAAAATTTAAAAGTTTTGTGCTTCTTAGTATGCATCAAGAAAATATAAACAATGGGATAAAATATTTGCAAATCGTATGTCTTCTAAGGGACTTATATGAAGAATATTTAAAGAACTCCTACAACTCAATGATAAAATTCAAACAACACAATCAAAAAATAAGCAGAGGATTTGGATACACATTTCTCCAGAGAAGATTTATAAATGGCCAATAAGCATACAAAAAACGCTCAATGTTGTTAGTTATTGGGGAATGCAAATCAAAACCACAGTGAGATACCCATTCTGATATACTATGATGGCCATAATAATACAAAGAAAATAAAAAACAACAGACAATAAGTGTTGGTGAGAACATTGCGTGTGGGAAAGTAAAATAGTGTAGGTGCTTTGGAATACAGCCTGGCAATTTCTTGAAAAGTGAAACATAGAGTTACCATTTGATCCAGCAATTCTAGCAAATTTAAGAGAAATGAGAACATTGTCCACACAAAAACCAGTACACGAATGTTTCTGGCAGCGTTATTCATTACAGCCAAAAAGTGGAAACAACCCAAATGTCCATCTGTTAATGTATGTATTAACAAAATGTAGTATATCTATCAAATGGGATATTATCCAGCAACTAAAAGGAAGGAAGTAGTGACACATGCTTCAACATTATCCTAATTGAGAAAAGGCAGTCACAAAGGACCACATATTGTATGATTCCACTGACATGGAATGTTTATAAAAGGTAAATCTACAGAGACAGAAAGCCAAGGGCTGGCAGTGGGAGGTGGGGAGAGATTGCTACTAGGTAAGAAGTTTCTTTTTGAGGAGTCAAAGATGTTCTAAAGTTAGATTGTGATGATAGCAGCACAACTCTGAATATGCCAAAAAACACTAAATTGTAATCTGTAGATGGGTCAATTTTTTGGTATATGAGTTATATTTTAATAAAGCTCTTAAAAATATGTAGAATGATTAAGTTTCCAGAAAATACTGTAATTTTTGTTCACTGTTTAAAATTGTTGAACACATCATGAAAATATCATATTCTAATTTCACTGCTAAGTTTTCCCTCAAACAAAATGTAAGAACCGCAGTACATTGTGTAGACGAAAATATAAACTTTGCCTGATGCCTCACAAAGAGGTTCTTTGTGGTTTATTTTTCTATTCTCCAGGGATAAAAATAATTTTGGAATCTCTGATTCTACCTCACTCTCCCACATAGAAATGGGGTTAAACGCACTTAGAATGAGAATAACCTGGAAAATTAGTGAGAGATTTTCACTTAGAGGCTTGGTATAAGACTAGTTGCCTGATTATTGAAATGAAGGATTTATTGTTGGTCCTGTTGGGTTCTGAGTCTCTTAAAAAAGACTTTCTGTTCTGTTTGGTGGATTCCTGAAAAGGAAGCAAGGACAATGATGCTCCATCACTGGGTAGTAGTTATCCTACCAGACCTGACAGCTTTCCTGTGCCAGCTTTTACCTTGAGAGAATGCATTATGGGACCTAAAAATGCTTCCCAACAAAAGCTGTCACCTTGGGAAGACATCCATGGGACTCTAAGATCAGTGCTGAAAGAGGGGAATGCCTGCCATGCAAGAAACTTCTGGGGCAGTGTATGGATCAGAACAGGGGCAAGGGAGTACAGTAGCGCTGGCTGCTCCCTCTTGTGCAGGGCTAAGCTTCAACAGTGACACCATATGGCAGGAAAAACGGCATGGGGTGGAGTGATGAGCTGGAGAGCTCAGGCTGCTATTTCGGTGTAGCAGCTTCACTACCCTTCCTGGCTTTTTGCTGCTATTATAGTTCGAGGGGTGGGGGCGGTGGTGTCAGGTAACTAATTGTAAAAATGTATGAGCGCCAACTGTATTTATACCCGGAGTTTATGGAGACACCCACACTGGTTATATGAACAAAATACATATTTTAAGATTCGAATTCAAATAGAATAATAGATGTAAACTAGGTTGCAAGAAGTGAGCAACAATTTATTTTAGCAAGGGGGAGTTTAAAGGGCATTATTCTTTTTTATTTGACACAAAACCTCTTTGAAATTGCACTTCTACTATTAATCATGCTCTGTCTCATCTTCTTCACCTAGTACAAAGATAGACGATGACTTACTTTCATTTTGAAGAAAAATAATACAAAACTGGCTTAGCTTGCAAAGATTGTAGACTGTATTGAGTGCCTAAACCACTATTCCTTGTTCTCAGGAGATATGTTGAACAAGGAAAATGGGCAATATATTTTGACTTTTTAATTTTCTTTTTAGAAACTTTGAATTCTTTTTTTTATTCTTGTACAAGTGCTTCCTTATGCAATGAAATCTAATAAATACATGGGTACTCGGGCAGTTCCAAAAGGATGTTTTAGTGATAACCTTGAGAGTCTTCCTACAGAGAGCAGTGTAATGAGGAAATGGGAAAAGTGATGTGGGCAAGTTCTTGAAACCGTGCAGGTGTGTGGAAGAAAAGCAAGGATTTACGGAAGTCATTGCCAGTTACGAACAATTCTCTACAGTGTAGGAACTAATGATGATTTTGTCCAGATTTTTCCATGTAGTTTGACCTTTTCCCACTACTGTCACACTTGGGCTCTTTCAATGAAGTATTTTCACTGAGGGAAATTGATATAGGAAGAGAAGAGGGTGCAGATAAGGACCTCAATTTAAGAAGATCTAATGTACAGCGTAATGACTATAGTTAATAACACTGTATTGTATACTAAAAATTTGCCAAGAAAGTAGATTTCAGGTGCTCTCACCATAAAAAATGGTAACTGTGAGAGGAGGTAGATATGTTAATTACTTTGACTGTAGTAATCATTCACAATCTATATGAATATCAAAACATCATGTTGTACACCTTAAATATATACAATTTCTATTTTTAAAAAGCCATCTATTGAAGAAATTGGTGAGGGAACTCTTTGAACCAATGGCTAACAGAGGTTTTATTTTTGTTAATCTCTAAACTGCATTAATTGAAGAATTGATTACTGGCAAGATTTATTATTGATATGCTGATTCATGTTAAATAACAAATACAAATTATAAGATGCCTGAGATATTATGGCAAATTTTGGTTGAAAAAATTTTATTGCTATCAAATGATGTAAACATGTATAAAACACTTCCATGAATGTACAGATTTTTCACAGAATCTACCTGAATTTAAAGTGCATTATAGTCACAATCCACCAATAATCTGGCGAATAGTCACAATTGTTACTGACCGCTAATGTAAAGTTTAAACTTATATAAAATCGATTTTCAATTATAAGCAAGTACATTAATGTAGCTACAACTCTACTGTATTTTTCTCACTGAGATATAGAAGAATACAAGTGAATCAGAATGACAGCATGAATAATTAATATATACAATGAATATATATATATAAAACTAATATATATATATATATATTAGTTTTCAGTGGTTGCCACAACATATTACCACATACTTGGTAGCATAAAACAAAAGAAATTTAGTTTCTCAAAGTTCTGGAAGATAGAATTCTGACGTCAAGTTGTTGTCAGGTCCACACTCACCCTGAAGATTATAGGGAAGACTTCTTCCTGGCTTCTGGCAGCTGCCAGCAAACCTCGGTGTTCCTTGGCTCGTAGCTGCATCGCCCTAATTATGCATCCATTTCCACCTGACCTTCTTGTCTGTTTCTCTGTGTGTCCTTTTCTGTCTCTTAGGAGGACCTAAACCTCAATGGATTTATGGACCACCCTAATCCAGTATGATTTCATCTGGATCTTCAACTTAATTACATCTTCAAAGCCCTATTTCCAAATAAGGTCACATTCTGAGGTTCTGGGTGGACATGAATTTTAGGGGACACTATTCAACCCATTACAATATACCACATTTATTTATCCACTTACCAGTTGAAGGACGTTTATGTTGTTGCCATCTTTTGGCTATTTTGAGTAGCGCTGCTACAAATAGTCATGTTTAGGTATTTATTTGAATACTTGTTTTCAATTCTTTTGGGAATATATCTAGGAATAGATATGGCTGCATCTACTGGTAATTGCTGGATCATACAGGGATCCTGTTTACATTTTTGAGGAACCTCCAAAATGTTTTGTGCAGTAGCTGCACCATTTACATTCCCACCGGGAAAGTATGAAGTTTTCCAATTTCTCCACATCCTCACCAACTTGTTATTTTCCCTTTTTTTTTAGAAAGAAATATTTTCTATCGTATCATTCTACTGGTTCTGAAATGCTATTTCATTGTGTTTTTGATTTGCATTTTCCTGACTAATGATGTTGGACATCTTTTCATTGCTTATTGACATTTTTATATCTTCTCTGGAGAAATGCCTATTCATGTCACTTGCCCATTTTAAACTGGGTTGCCTGTCTTTTCATTGTTGAGTTGTAAGAGTTCTCTATATATTCTGGATAGCTAGACATTTAGATGTATGTGTCTTTTCACATTCTTGATGGCGTCCTTGGATGCACAAAAGACTTTAATTTTCATTGATGGAGTCCAATTTTTTTCTTTCATTGCTTATGCTTTTGGTGTAGAATTTAAGAATTCATTGCCAAATTCAAGGTCCTGAAGAGTTATCTCTATGTTTTCCTCCAAGAGTTTTATAGCTTTAGCTCTTACATTTTGGTCTTTGATTCATTTTGAATTAATTTCTATATGTGGTGGGAAGTGGTGTCCAACTTCATTCTTTTACATGTGTGTATCCGGTTGTCTCAGCACCATTTATTGAAAAGACTAGTCTTTCACAATTGAATGGTGTTGGCACTTGTTTTAAAAATAAGTTGACCATAGATATAAGGGTTTATTTCTGGACTCAATTCTGTTCCATTAGCCTCTGTGTTTATCTTTATGTACATTATTTTGGTTACTCTCATTTTGTAGTAAGATTTGAAATCACAAAGTATGGGCTCTCCAAATGTGTTTTTTTCAAGATTCTTCTGGGGCTGTTCTGTGCCCCTTGATTTTGATGTGAATTTTTGATTCAGCATGTCAATTTCTTTAAAAAAACAAAAAAATCCAAAAAGGCAGCTCAGATTTTCACATGGATTGCAGTGATCCATAGATCAATTTCGGAGTGTATTGCCATCCTAACATGATTATATTCTGACCCATGAACATGGGATGTATTTCCACTTTTTAGGTCTTTATTTCAATAATTTTTTTGTCACTTTCAGAATTTAAGCTTTGCATTTCTTTTGTTATTTTTTGCTTCAGTGTTTTATTATTTTATTCTGTTTGCTACCATTGTGAATGAAATTGTTTTCTTGATTTCATTTTCAGACTGTTCATTACTATTGTATCAAAATACAGTTAATTTTTGGATTCAGTTTGCTAACATTTTATTGAGGATTTTTAGATCTATGTTCATCAGGGATATTAGCCTGTAATTTTCTTTGCTTGTGATGTCTTCTTCTGGTTTTTGTATTTCCCTTTTCCCGGGTCAGTCAGGCTATGATAAAACCCCAACAGGTTAGGCTGGGGCTAAATAGTTTCTCCTGTGGGCGAACCTTGTTAATAAGAATAGGATGCACCTGTGTATTTCAGATTGGTTCCTTTTCCCCTCCTCCTGCTGGAAGCCGGAGAGGATTTTCCTCCCACGTTCACTATGACCTGGTTGAGCAGCTAGAGGTAAAACTAACAAACATGAGCCCCCTTCATCCCCCTCCATAACTGGACCCCCTGGAGCTTTTCTCTCGCTCAGATTTTCCACACGGAGCCTCCAGCATTCCATCAATTTCAGTTCAGGTGACCTTACCCTGGCCTCGATTCCTGCGGAGGCTGCTGCTCACGGATTTCTGGTCCAGCGAGTTGTGATTCTCTGTATTTGCGAATTGGTCTCTTTTATTTTGGGAGAAGCTGTTTGCCTGTAACCTCATTTCTCATATGGATCTAAGAAGCCTTGTTCATTTTTCCTTCTGTTCAGCTTTTTACTTATTCTCAGGAAGACGCGGAGATTTCCAAGCTCCATACAGGACTGGGAACGGGAAGCTCGTCTCCATTTTTGAATGATAGTTTCACTGCCTGTGAGATTCCTGGTTGATAGCTATAAATTTTTACTTTCACTTTAGATATGTCATCCTACTCCCTTCCACCATCGTTTCTGATGAGAGGTCCGTTGTTAATCTTACGGAGGTTTCCTGTGTGTGACATGCTGTTTATTCTCTTATTGCTTCAAAATCTTTGTCTTTGTTTTTCGCATTTTTACTATGATATGTGAGTGTCAATCTCTTTGCATTTATCCTATTTTGAATTTGTTGCACTTCTTTAATGTTTTAATGAGTATCCTCCCTCAAATTTGAAGAGTTTTGCTATTTATTTAAATGTTGTTTCTGCTACTTTCTTCCTCTCCTCCTTGTTTTGCAGTCTCATTATGAGTATGTTGGTGCATTTATTGCAACCATGCTTCTCTGAAGCTCTGTTCATTTTTACCTTTCATTTCCCTCTGTTATTTGGATCATATAATCTCTATTGGTCTATCTTTGAGTTTGCTGATGATGTCTTCTGCCAGTTTAGACTGACTGTGGTATCCCCTGTTGAGTTTTTCATTTCATTTATTGTACTTTTTCTCCAGAACTTCCATTTGGTTCTTTTTAAGTATTTTAAAAAATCTCTATTGATATTCTCAATCTGATGTGGTATTGACCTCATACCTTCCTTTACTTATGTGTAAGAATGATGCCTGTGGTTTTTAAAACATATTTGTAATAGGTGCTTTGAAGTGTTTGTCTGCTAAGGCTGACACAGGGGCCCTCACAAAGCAGTTTCTGTTGCCTGCTTTTTTTCCTATGTGTGGGTCACACTTATCTGTTTCTTTGCATGTTTCATGATTTTTTTTTTATAGAAAAGTAGACATTTCAGATAATGTATTGTAATAATGTATTATCTGGATACTATAGTCTCTTCCCCAGGTCTCGTTGTATTTTTGTTTGTTTGTAGTGTGTAGTGTTTAGTGACCTGGGTATATTTCCATACTGCATGCAGCTTCGGATGTGACTCCTTAAAGGGTCCAACGTTGGTCATGTACAAAGTCATCCTGACATCCTCTTCCCCCATGAATGATGGTGATTTCCCCCCTTAGCCGGGCTCCCTTTTTATTGTATCTTTACCTGGTGTATCTGTTAAGGAACAAGGGCAATCAGAGAGTCTAGTTTTTATTCTTTTCTTTTCTTTTTTTTTTTTTAAGATTTTTTTTATTTTTTCCTTTTTCTCCCCAAAGCCCCCCCGGTACATAGTTGTGTATTCTTCGTTGTGGGTTCTTCTAGTTGTGGCATGTGGGACACTGCCTCAGCGTGGTCTGATGAGCAGTGCCATGTCCGCGCCCAGGATTCGACCTAATGAAACACTGGGCCGCCTGCAGCGGAGCGCACGAACTTAACCACTCGGCCACAGGGCCAGCCCCATTCTTTTCTTTTTTTTGAGGAAGATTAGCCCTGAGCTAATATCTGCTGCCAATCCTCCTCTTTTTGCTGGGGAGGACTGGCCATGGGCTAAACATCCATGCCGATCTTCCTCTGCTTTATATGTGGGACACCTGCCACAGCATGGCTTGACAAGTGGTGCATAGGTCTGCACCCAGGATCTGAACTGGTGAACCCTGGGCCACTGAAGGGTAAAGTGTGACCTTAACTGCTGTGCCCCTGGGCCAAGCCCATCAGGGTCTAGTACTTTTGCCCTACTATGGTCTAGGACTTCCTCTGTACATGTAGGGGCTGGATAGAGGGGGGAAACTACAGACTTCTTGGGTGTGCTTGCCTGAAGTAGGCCTTCTGCTACATGGGCTTGGTGAGCATGAGAAACTCTGGTGCCCTGCCATCCTGAGAGAAAGCAAAGCCTTAGACTGGATGCTGGTGGTGAGCGAGACTCGTGTTCTCCACGTAGAGCCACACAACATGGGGCAGATCTTCTGTCACACTTATCTGGGGGGGAGGGAGCAGGTCGTGCCTCAAATGCCACAGACTCAGTGTTTTTAACCATGGTTTAATAGATTTTCTTGTACAAATGTTTCTCTATTTGCTGCATATTCTTAGGACAATTTCCAGAGTCTGTAAATGGTTAGTTGTTTTTCAATAATTACGATTGTTTCACTGGGTTGAGAGTCCACAGAATTCCACATCTGCAGTTCTGCGCTGTGATCATACTTCCATGCTCATCTGCTTTCTCTCTTCTGTCTTCATACTCTCACCAGTGACAATCTTCTCATCATTTTATAACTTGCTCAGTCTGTTATATGTAAAAAACAAAGGAAAAAATTCAAAATTGATGAATCTTCCTCTAGCGTTTGCCCTATCTCACTCTTTACCTTTACAAGAATTAAAAAAATTCTTGATCTCGATTTTCTCGATTTTCATTTATTTCTTAACACATTGAAATATACTCTTCTCTTCCAATACTTCATTGAAACCATCCTTACAAAGAGGAGTAATGTTCTCCCAGTAGTAAAATTTTGTGATCTCTTCTTCCTCAGATTTGCATATAAAACTTATCTATATTTCCTTTTAATGTTCTTTACTGTCTAGTTAATTATTGAGCAGTCTTGGGAGATGGAGTCCCCTTTTTGGACCTCACTTAGTAATATTGAATTTGGTATCAGATGTAATGGACCACATTTGACGAGTTGCATGTTTGTGTGCTGTTTCCCAGAATATTCTCTATTTCCCTCACTAGAGTCTAAACATATTTTCAGCTTTCAGCCATAGTTTGCAATTTTAAAGGGTCTCTGAAATGTGAGTACTTTTTCCTCCAGAAAACCACATGCTAAATAAAGCCATTTCAGCTGCAAATTACCTATTATGAATGAATGAATGAACCCTTTTGAGTGAATGATGAACACCATGGAAAACAGAGTTTCTGAGTAAGAATATTTGTTTTAAACAGGATGCAATCATTGCTGTCAAATTACATGTGTATATACAGTATTTTTTCATAACCAATTTATTTTTCTATAGTTAATTTAATCTTGTTAGGGGCGAATGCCCAATTTTTGCTTTATACACGGGTTCCAATGAAGAGATAAGTATCTCTCTCATTATCATAAAAAATTGTATAATTTCATAGTCTAGAGTGTAACGAATTCAATTTTATATCTCAAGAGCTCATAAGTGTGTTCAGGTACTAACATTGACTTCTCTGTGACTTGGACTCCATACAGATTTTTGTTCTTTAGAGGTATGCTTTTTGGTGTGGAAGATTGGCTTTGAGCTAACATCTGTTGCCAATCTTCCTCTTTTTTTCTTTTTTTCCTCCCCAAAGCCCAGTACACAGTTGTATATCCTAGTTGTAAGTCATTCTAGCTCTTCCATGTGGGATGCCACCACAGCATGGCTTGATGAGCGGTGTGTAGGTCCGTGCCCAGGATCCGAACCCACAAAACCCCGGGCCACTGAAGCGGAGCACACAATCTTAACCACTCGGCCACAGGGCCAGCTGCTCTGCAGATATTTTAAACTCTCATTTTTGCCTCTTCTGTAATTGTATAGAATCCATGAGCATTGATCTATTATTTGCAATATTAATTTTATTTTGACAGAGACTAAAATACTACTGAAATGATAATGTTTCTTTTAAGAAAAAAAGTGGAGCAGTAAAATGTAAAAATTTTTAGGAATAGTGCAAGAAAGAAAAATACTTAAAAATTTTAAAATATTGAAGTTTAATATCAATAAAGTTGTAAAGCCGTGCATATGTTGAAAATCAATTGCAGACACAATTGTTTGTCTTCTTTTCTTTTGAATCTGTTTAGACTAGTTGTTAAGAGAGAGGGTTTTGAAATCAGATCATTTGCACTCAAATTACAGCCCCTTCAACTGTTGGCTGTTTAAAACTTTGACCAGTTTACTTGATGACTTTTTTCCTGAGACTTTTAATTTTAAGACAAGCACCTGTCTTATAGAGTTGTTTTAAGAAACAATGTAATACTTTAAAATGAGTATCTTCAGGGCAATTTAAAACTTAAATATACACACCCACAACATACACACACATATGTGCCTGTTTATATAATTCTAAAAAATACTTCGATCCAACCATCTCTCAACTTTTCTCCAAAGTGTTGGAAATCCTATATAATAGACCTTGAAAAACTCTTTAACAGATTGTGTCCCCAGAAAACCTGAACCTGAAAAATATAGCCAGCAGAAGATTTAAATATGTGATCTAAAGCAAACTGTCTTATTTCTTCCTTTTAACGTTTAATTTTCTTTTTGCTTTTTCTGTAGATCGAGTGTTCAGGACTCCTGCTATCCCATTTTGTGATCCACACATTTATATGCATGATACATTTCATTTTTAATCTTAAACTTCTGCTTCGCTTCCCTACTTGTCTTCTCTTGAATTATTTTGCCTCTTCCTTTTCCAGAAAGAGATAGCTATTTTATCTTTGTTTCTACACCTTATGGCTTTCATGTGTTCCTATATTGACTTTCTTTAGCATATTGTTTTAACTCTATTGCTGTTAAGCTTAAAGCACCCTCTCTCCTCAAAGGCTGATGAATAGCTGGAGGCCCTGAAGAAGTGGGGAAATTATTTAATGACATCTTTAACAAATGTAGACATTCACCACAAGGTTAAAAAAAGAAACAACTTTTTTTTCCTTGTGAAGACAATATCCTATAGTTGTTATGCAAAATATTAACTTTCTAACTTGTCTTTTGTGTGTCTTTTCAATCATAGAAATTAATATTTAAGACCTCCTGTATACAGCACCTTGAGATAAGTACAAATACAATGCACCTGCTATAGTAAGTAACAGCCTTGTCTTCAATGGACATTTAACTGAAATATGGGGCCCCTTGTGTTCATTTTGTTAGATGAATATCATTAAATTAGAATTGCTAGAATTCAGCATTGCAGCACTGAATAGAATATACAGGTTGTATGGAACAATCTGTCAGACGAAATCAGCAAGTGCAGATCTGTTTTGTGAATAACAGAAACCTCTGCGGAAATGGCACCTCATCCTTTCTGAAATGCTTACCTTTTAAATGATCTCAACAGTAAATTTCGTGTGATGACATGATGGCATTTGTACTCATTTGTGTAGCCTACGAAGTGTCCAATTCTCTTTCTCTAGTGTTCACAAAATTCTCTTCCTCTAAGTGAGAGAGTTTTCTTCAGATCCAGGAAGAGTCCAACTGAGTTCCTCAAGACGATAACATTAGCAGCAACAGGAGATGCATTGATGTCTTCTTGGGAGAAAATCGATCGAGAGGGAGTTCATATTTTCCTCTAAAACAAAGAGCCAAACAAATACCTATTTCCTAAAAGACAGTAAATACTATTTTTTACACATATTTGTTTGATAGTCTTTCCCACTATATTACAAATTTCTTGAGGATAGCTATTTTTTCTGCCTATTAAATATAATTAGTTCTCAATAATGGTTGAATTAATGAATAAATGAATGTGAAATTACATACATATGTAATCAGAATGCCTGTTGTGAAGGAATCAATAAGCTTCACCCCTTACTTATTTTGGGGACTGCTAAAAAGTCTTCAAAATCTATAGTCAAAAGTGTTCAAAAGCAAGGACTAGAGAATGGATCTGAGCTCTCTTACCTCTGTAGGAACTATATGATAATGTGTTTAAATCCTTAAGTTTGGTGATTGAATAAAACATATACTTATGCATATGCATTATCATATAGTTCCTATATGATAATGTGTTTAAATCCTTAAGTTTGGTGATTGAATAAAACATATACTTATGCATATGGTAACTACTTAAAATCTGAGAGTGCAGAATCTACTTTTGACACATACTTGCCATGGTAGAAATTGTATTCTGCATTTGTGTCTACAAAGGTTTTAGCATATTATTTCATTATACTGTTGAAATTCAAATCTTATTACAAGTTTTTATAGAAAGATACCAAAACTCTTCTTCTGATTTGCCGTAAAGAACTTGCATTCACAATCTTTGCTATCTCATTGATGAATCCTGCCATTTTTTCCTAATCACACACTTGTAATAGCTAATAATAATGACAGGGCGTCATTACTGGACACTAGGCACCTGCATTCCCTCTTTAGATCTATACACTAATCCTGCCCAGGAGATTACGGTCATCATCTCCGGATCACCCCAGTGTGAACTGCCTTGGTGTCTTTCCAGGGTTGCCTTGCAGGTCACAGTCAGTTTCACGGCCTCAACTTCCCATTTTATAATTCTCATCTTCCAGTATTTCTGAAGAGGGTGGGAGTGGGGTTCTGGCAGTGGTAGACCACCTGTGCTTCTAAGTTCCTGCTTCTGTTGGATTTCCTCTCTCTCTTTTCTTTCACGTTATACATTCACTGAGTTCCCTGAGGCCCCGCCCTCCACTTGTATGGATGGCTGTGTGTAGCAGGCTTTTCCTCAAGGCGCCAGGGAGAGACTAAGGACAGTCTCCTTCCCAGAACTGCAAACTGTTTAAAGCTGATTGATAGGCATGCCTGTTCTTCAAGTTTACTCTCTCGCCCGTGCCCCAGCAATTTCTCTCTCTTATCTAAAGACTTCATACTCCAGTCAGGGTTTGAGGCTTTCTCTCCAGCTTCCTCTTGTTCTGCTTCTTTTCCTCCTCTTCAAGACTTTCCTCCCAACCTCTATCCTGTGATAGAAAAGTCAGATACTGCTTATTTTATTATACAGAAGATTTTTGCTTTTGACTGATTCTTTTCACGGTCTGCCCACACTGGAGTTTGTCTATCCATAATGTCCCATCAAAATGCTTGGTTTAATAAAACAAGATTGTTACTTGGGAAGAAATGCTCCCATCATTTTGCCTTACATTTTTCCTTCCATTTTAACAGGATCCAACTACTGCTGGAGACCAAACAGCCAGGAAGTGGCAATGCTGGGACTTGAACAGAGGCCATTGCCCACACTTGGTGGATGCCCTGTGCAAATGCTCACCTTTGGTAAGTAACAGCGACAGACTCCTTAGCACGCTGAAAGCTGATCTTTTTGCTTCATATATAATCAAGGCTGCCTAAAAGTTTGCCTCAGCTTGACTGAGCTTTAGACAGATTTCTTCCTGACTATAGGCCCCTGACCTCCCTTAGAGCATTTACTTTAGAAAAACTTGAACTATAAATTCTCTCTTTGTTCCTTTGTGATGTGACTCTTTTTCTATTCTTTGCCAGTTTTATATCCTAAGAATGTCTCTCTCAAGGACCTGGGAGCCGTCCCATTGAAATGGAATCGTTGAAGGAGATAGCGCCCCCCATCTCCCGGTCTCTGTGGGAGGGGAGGAGCCTAACTGTGATACATGACAATTAGCAAACACAGATGCCTAATCACATTGACCAACTTCCGACTTAATGTTCCCCAGGACTTTTGCACCAGCTCACTCCAGTGCTTAGAAATCTTCCTGCCTTTTGGTTCAGTGGAGTTGAGTTCAAGCTCTTTCCCCATCACAATAATGTTGAAAGAAGTGTTCCTTGTCTGTTTAAGTCTCTCCAGTGCAGTTTTTCTTTGACATGTCTCATACTCAGATATCCTTGCACTGCTGCAAAATGGAAGGTGCATACATGATAATAAAAACACTTTTGAAAGCTTTATTGTTCCTTGAAAATTGTACTGCAGTTGTAAAGCGATCCTATGGATTAGGTGGGTCAAGTTACTCCCTCATTCCTGATGTGGAGAGGGCACTCTGTGAGGATTTTTTTTTAATGTGACAAAATATGTCTTTCTTTGGCTGAACTGTCACATAAGATGTCATTAAGACATGGGTGCCTTTTTAAAAGGACATTCACAGTCATGACACTTAGGTTATGTCACCAACTGCTGACATGGGTAACAAGTTATTTGTATTGAGTTCTCAAGTAATTCATGCTGCATTTACCAAGTATTCCATGTTCATTTTTGACTAAAGTAGAAACTGTGACTTGCTATGTTATAAATTAACTTTTCCAAGGATTTCTATATGATAGATTCTCTCAGATAAGTATGCTGAATCCTTTCTTTATAACCTAAAACATTTTATAACAATCTCTATTGTCCAGAGATTGGATTTGAGATGGCTGCTGACAGCAACAACAAAATCAAAACAAAACGCTTTTCTATTCCTTTGAGTTAGAATCTATTTCTGGAGATCTGCTTTCTGTATGAAATAAAACTATCAATCTATCAGTTTATCCATATGTATTTTCCCTTTCAATGCCAGTGTCAGGCAAGAGAATCCAAAGCTTTCTGCTAAGGGTTTCTTCAGCAAAACCTTAGCCTCCTGCAGTGCTAATCTTGAGCTGTAAGTTCAGGGTGAGATCCACACTGTTTGGTATTTATTTCCTTCCCTCTCTCCTCCCTCCTTTTCTCTATTTTTATTTTAGCAAAATGATGGAAAAATATAACTAATCCGGTTATGACAGCATGCTTTAATATCTACTTAGTTTCTATCAGCCTCTTTTAAATCACATTTCACAGCAGTCTCACTTAATTTCCGAAAACTATTTTAGTCCCCTGATTAGTGAGAACCCAAAATACCAGAATGTAATATACAATCTACCAGTGTGTGTGTATGTGTGTCTGGTATTGTGTACAGCTGGTCATCCATGGAGCAATATACACATGTGAAGCTAAGTACACTTGTTTTCCTATAATGTTTTCTCCAGGGGTTAATTTGTGTGGCTCATTATTAAATAATCTTGAAAAGTATTTTTCAAATAGGAACCCGAATTGCTTGATAAAATATAACTGTTTAATTTTAGTGTTTTGAAATATTGGAAGTTTAAAGTATACTTTAAAGTTATTTCATTTTGATTAATGAAATTTGATGTGCTGATATTGTGTCTTTTTAGTGTCTTAATCACTCTGTGTTGGGCATTGTATCAGGGACTAAAACTGTTCCTATTCCTGAAGTCTAAGGGCAGTGGTTCTCCACCCTGTGTGCACATGAAATCACTTGGGGAGCTTTGAAATCTTATGAGCCCCATCCCAGGAGATGGTGATTGGCTTAATTTTTAAAGCTCTCCACTTGATTTTAATATGCATCCACTATTAGACCCATTGTCTATGCTCTAAAAGGGGAGGCTGGAATACACATAAATAAATATTGACCACCGTGTGGTAGGAACCTTGAATAGACGTGCACAGGAACCGTGGGAGATGGAGAAGTGTCAGAGAAAGCCACTGGAGTTGATTTCTGGGATGTCTGTTGGGGTGGGGTGGGGTGGGGGAAAGTGGTACCGTGGCACATGAGCTGAGTTTTTTAACATGGAGCTTTTCAAGTAGTGGCGGGAAGTTTGCAGGAGTGTGGAGCATCAAGGGAAGGAAATCTATTTGCAAAAGGAGCCATAGAACAGCCTGGTGTGTAAGAACTGCTTATCCTTTAGGATTAGGTACCTCTCAGTGTAGATCTGGGAGTGGCAGATGACGGACTGGAGTGGAGGAGATCACAGAGAGTCATTAAACCCACACTATTGTCAAATCCACATTCAACAAAGAGAAAAATAGGATATAAGAAGAAAGACAGGAAGGCTCTGACCAAGCATGTAATTTTAAGAGTTGCATATAAAGAGACCAGTTACATAATCCCAATATATCCTGGTTGTCCTCAAGGAAAGGAAAGATGCTACAGCCTAATTACAGTAACAAATGGAAATATTGCTTTTGGCATACCATACAAGATATAACACCCAAAACATGTAAAATAAAAAGAAATTCTTCCATTGCTAATTTGATCTTCTTATTCCAGAAGAAGATTAAAAGAAGTGTTAACTCCCCTAGCAAATAAAACCTATTTTAAGGACATGTAATGTTCCATGCAGTCTAGATCAATTTTGGTCTCAAGGCTGAGTCATATATTTTAGCCAAAGTATCCTTTTACTTTTCCAATAAAGTCAATTAAGCATCATTCATTTTACTGTTACCCTTTTAAAAAATTATTAATGGAAAATTTGCATTTCTGGATCAGAGTGAGAGAATGAACACACCTTTTTTTTTGCTGAGGAAGATTGGTCCTGAGCTAACATCTGTGCCAATCTTCCTCTACTTTTTATGTGGGTCGCCACCATAGCATGGCTGGTAAATGGTGTAGGTCTGCACCTCGGATCTGAACCCATGAACCTGGGCTGCTGAAGCAGAGCACACTGAACTTAACCACTACACCACCGTGGCCAACCCCTGGGCACACATTTTTAACTGTCTTTCCTTTAGAGATGCTATTGAGATGAACTTAATGGAGTAAAAGCAGTTTAAATTCACAATGCTGAAGAAAAGGGATTGATGACCCAGGAAAAAAATTCAGCCTTCTTAAGATATTCTGAAAGAAAATTGAGGACTAGTGACTGGTGAAGTCAAAGCTGGAGGCCAGGGTAAGTAAGTAAGAGGCTGTAGCCAAGGGGATGGCAGAAGTGCTTTGTGGAACTTGGGGTAGGGGAAAGGGTTGGTGTCTGATGTGCCAACTAAAGAATGGGCATGAAAATGGGGGGATTAATGACAAATCAATGGGTGGAATGGTTGATTAGTCACCTCTCTCCATTCCAGTCATTTGACACCACTCACTCATCAATGGGTGGAATGGTTGATTAGTCACCTCTCTCCATTCCAGTCATTTGACACCACTCACTCGTCACTGAAGAAACTGAGTGAACTCTCCGATAAGAACTGAGGTAGTTAGGATGGACATGGGAGCTTCAGAGCGTTCTTATTTTATGGTCCCATCTTCTTGACAGTAATAATTGATAAGCCATGCACACTACTTGGAAGGTACTCAGCCCCCCCTTTTTTTTTTTTAAAGATTTTATTTTTTCCTTTTTTCTCCCCAAAGCCCCCCGGTACATAGTTGTATATTCTTCGTTGTGGGTCCTCCTAGTTGTGGCATGGGGCACGCTGCCTCAGCGTGGTTTGATGAGCAGTGCCATGTCCGCGCCCAGGATTCGAACCAACGAAACACTGGGCCACCTGCAGCGGAGCGCGCGAACTTAACCACTCAGCCACGGGGCCAGCCCCAGTACTCAGCCCTTTATTGTCTCATTCTTAGGGCTGAAGATCACAAAGCTTTATACGAAAATCTGTAATATGAAAGAACCCATGTATTCAAGCATGCAAGATGACTTTGGTGTAGCAGTGATAATTTAGGGACCAAAAGAATGTTTTTACAACATCTAAAATTTAACTTTGTAGCATTAGAGAGATTCAGGAAGATAATGTATCTCCACAAAAAGAAAACAAAGCAAAATAAAATATGAATAAGATGCTACAACAAAGGACTGATTAGAACACAGGAAAGAATGATTTTAAAAGTTTAGTGTGAGAAATAAAATTCAATGAAATGGTTGGAAAGATAAGGACAAGGAAATATCCCAGAAATAAATAAGATAACGGAAGTCATGAAATATTATTTAAAAATTAGAAATATAGATAATTAAAGCAGGAGGTTAAATATCCAACTGATTGGTATTTGAGAAGGAGAATAGAGAAAACATAAGGAGAAATTATCAAAGAAATAATACTGGGAATTTCCCGGGCTAAAGAACACAATACTTTAGATTAAAAGACCTATTTGGACTAAAGAACCTATTCAGCATACTGAGAACGTGGAGAACAGCAAGGCTAAAGAGAAGATCCTAAAAGTCCAGAATGAAAAATAAAACAAGTCGAAACAAAACAGAGCACCTACAAATAAAGACAATTTGACTGACTGACTTCAAAATTTCAGTAACAGTGGACTTGAGGAGGACAGTGGAAGAAGTCCTCCAAAGTGCTCTGATTTTCTACTGATAATTCTGTGCCTAGTGAAATTATCAATCAAGTATTAAGACTGAATAAAAACCTTTTTACACATTAAGAGATCATAATGCTTATTTACTATGCATCCTATCTTAGCATGTTATTTTAAGAAGTTCTTCAGCAAAATGAGGGAATAAGCAAGTGGATTTCAACCCATAAAGCAAAGTCCAGAATGAAACTAGTATGCAGGTTTAAATGTCAAGATTGGGGAAAAAGTAAGATTGCTCTGGGGAGATGATCCCTATAGCTTTTGAGAGCATAATGGTAGAGTTAGAAAATAGAGTACATGGAAAAAGCAAATAGGTTAAGTTTTCTTGAAGGCAATTAATAATTGCAAGAAAAACAACACCTTCTAAGAGTTGAATTGTAAGAGTAGAATTCTCAACATTACAATAATCAATATTTTAATACTCATAATAACAGGAAAATGTATGCATTCCAAATTTCAAAATCAACTTAAAGCAAAGAGCAGAGAACCTAATTTTACTGATTTAATGGGCTCAACCTTGAGAATAAGAAAGTAAGAGTACACATGACAATATTGGAGAAAAAGGAGAAAGAAGAAAGAAACCTAGAAGGGTAGTGATATCGATACCCTGATATCGTAATGTTTAGTGGCAGTAATACTGTATATGTGCAATGGAGTAAGGAATAAAACACATAAGTAGCATTCTTTAAATGTACCACAACTAAGCAATAAAGCTTCTAAATTTGGTGATTAATTACGCTGAGAGTAACGGATAAAGTGGGTTTGGTTGCATACAACATAACAAAAAAAAATCCAACCTCATTTGCTAAGTTGATAAATGACTAAATATCAACATAAATGTTACTTAAAAATATGGGAGTAATCGTCAGGAGAAGCAGTAATAGGAGGTGAATGTGGAGAGGGATGAGACCAGATAATGTTGTATTTGATTTTTAACAAACTTATGTGGTTTTTATACAAATTCATAGATTACTTTAATAAACTGATACAAATTTAAAAATATAAAATTTAGATGGGTACTCTGCAGTTACACAATTTTTTAAGGTAACCACGCTCCACTCTCCATCAATTATTTTCTGATGGTAACCAGATGGCTGCCACCAAAGGGAGTAACTGACCTTCTAAACATTGTTGCAATCTTTAAAATCTAATGAGTTTCATACTCATTATTTGATCCACACAACATCCTGTCTACACCATCCTCATCGTATTTGTAGCTGTTACTGATTTTCTAAGTACATCTTAACTCAACTCCCTTTTTTTTTTATCTTTACCCCTCCCTTCCTTCTATAAGATGTTAGAATGTGCTGACTGTTGATGACTCGCTCTTGAAAACTGTGTGTTCCTTTATATTCTTTTTTTCAAGTTCAACAATTTGATGAGTTTGTTAAAGTACTTATTTTTAGCAAAAGCAGGATGGAGTAGTTTAGGCGACATGTGTAGTCAGGAGCTCAGCGCGTTTTGGTTACGTCTCAGTATTTTGCTTACTTCAAGCCCAAAGAAATGTCTTTCAGTATATAAATTCTACCGGAATATTTCAACATGTTCCAGAATGATGATATTTAGCATAGAATCTAATCAAAGTTTAAGATGGAGACTTGATCTTATGTTTTTAATTGAAGTTTAGTTGATGTACAATATTATATTAGTTTCAGATGCACAACATAGTGATGAGACGTTTATATATGTTCTGAAATGATCACCACAGCAAGTCTAGTAACGATCTGTCACCATACAAAGTTATTACAATGTTATTGACTCTATTCTCTAGCTTTACATTACATCTCCGTGACTTATTTATTGTATAACTGGAAGTTTGTAACTCTTAATCCCTTTCACCTATTTTGCACATCCCCCAGCCCCCATCCCCTCTGGCAACCACCAGTTTGTTCTTTGTATCTATGTGTTTGTTTCTATTCTGTTTTGTTTGTTTGTTTTGATTTTTAGATTCCACATATAAGTGAAATCGTATGATATTTGTTTCTCTGTCTGACTTATTTCACTTAGCATAATACCCTCTAGGTCCCTCCATGTTGTTGCAAATGGCAACATTTCATTCTTTTTAATGACTGAGTAGTATTCCATGGTGTGTACATATGTATATATATACACATCATATCTTCATTATCTTTTCATATATTGATAGACACTTATGTTGCTTCCATATCTTGGCTATTGTAAATAATGCTGCAATGAACATAGGGGTGCATATATCTTTTTGAATTAGTGTTTTCGTTTTCTTTGGATAAATACCCAGAAGTGGAATTGCTGGATCGTATAGTAGTTCTACTTTTGCTTTTTTGAGGAACCTCCAGACTGTTTTCCGTAGTGGTTGCACTAATTTACATTCCCATCAACAGTGTACGAGGGTTCCTTTTTCTCCACATGTTAGCCAACACTTATTTGTTGTCTTTTTGATAAAATCAATTATGACAGGTATAGTGATATCTCACTGTGGTTTTGATTTGCATTTCCCTGATAATTAGTGATGTGGAGCATCCTTTCATGTGTCTGTTGGCCATCTGTGTGTCTTCTTTGTAGAAATGTCTATACAGATCCTCTTCCCATTTTTAAATCAGATTGTTTGTTTTTTGATATTGAGTTGTATGAGTTCTTTACGTATTTTAGATATTAACCCCTTATCGGATACATGATTTGCAAATATCTTTTCCCATTCAGTAGGTTGCCTTTTCTTTTGCTGATTTTTTTCGCTGTGGAAAAGCTTTTCAGTTTGATGTAGTCCCACTTGTTTATTTTGCTTTTATTGCCTTTGCTTGAGAAGACAGATCCAAAAATATCACTAAGACCAATGTCAAAGAGCTTACTGCCCATGTTTCTTCCAGGCATTTTATGGTTTCATATCTAACATTCATGTCTTTAATTCATTTTGAGTTTATTTTTCTATACCGTGTAAGAAAGTGGTCCAGCTTCATTCTTTTGCATGAGTCTGTGCAAATTTCCAACCACCATTTATTGAAGAGAGCATCTTTTCCCCATTGCATGTTCTTGCCTCCTTTGTTGTAGATTAATTCACCATGCAAGTGTGGATTTATTTCTGGGCTCTGCATTCTGTTCCATTGATCCATGTGTCTATTTCTGTGCCAGTATCATATGTTTTTGATTACTATAACTTTGTAGTATAGTTTAACATCAGGGAGTGTGATACCTCCAGCTTTGTTCTTCTTTTTCAAAGTTACTTTGGCTATTCAGAGTCTTCTGTTGTTCCACACAAATTTTAAGATTATTTGTTTTAGTTCTGTGAAAAATGCCATTGGTATTTTGACAGAAGTTTCGTTTAATCTGTGGATTGCGTAGTATGGACATTTTATCAATATTAATTCTTCTAATCCACGGGCACAGAATATCTTTCCATTTATTTGTGTTGTCTTCAGTTTCTTTCATCAGTGTCTTACAGTTTTCAGGCTGTGTGTTCTCTTATATTCTCGACGTTATTTTCTCCTCATTCCCCTTCTACCTTTTCACAGTTTCTTCAGTAGTCTCTTAGTCTTTATAATAGGTCTCCAGCTCTCTCTCTTTTCACACACTCCTTCGAGTGTTCACTTCTATAAACATGACTTTACATAATCACTCCCAAATCTATATTTAAAGTCTGGCTTCTTATCCAAAGTTGTTCTTTATGTAAAATTACATTGTACAGCTCTATTTGAACAACTCACCTTAAACTCAAACTGTCATAAACTCATAACTACTCTCCCTCTTCTGTCCCATTCCATCAATCTACTATTCCTCCTAAAATAGGCCTGTTGTTTATTTGTCTTACTGCTGCTCAGGAAAAACAACACTCTGGGGGTGATCATTGCGCATACCTTCTTCACTGATTATTCTTTCATTCATCAGACCATGTTGCCCCTTCCTTTGTAATAACTTCAAAATAAAGGTTCCTCAACCCTTTAATCGAATCTGCTTATTATGTTAAATGTCATCCCTTTATAAAAACCTTCAGTGGCTCCTTATCTTTCAGTCTTCCCCTTCACAAATGACCTGTCCTAGCCAAGGTCGGTCTTCAGTTTTCCAAAAAATGTGATGATCATTTTATCTTTAAGTTTTTCTTTCAGAAAAACTGTTATCTCTTTACTCCACTCGCCTATGTTCTACCCCATCTTCAAATAGAGTTTGATCCTTTGATTCCCTCCATAACATCTTTACTCTCCCTGCCTACACTTAGAGATCACTCACTCCCTGGAAACCTGTAGAACTTTCTTTCCATACCAAGTACTTGACATTAAACTTGTTCCATATGTTAGACTGTACCTTTTTGTTCCCCTAAAAAATAATTTGTCTTACCCACAAGATGCTAAGAATTCCTTAAGAGTAAAATATGTCTCATGCCTCTTCAAATTCCCAGTATTTAACAGTGTATCCTACACATATTAGATTCTCACATATTTTTTGATGAGAGAAACAAAAAATCTTTAGAGAAGTCATTTTCCTAAATTTTTCAAATTCACACATTTAGAGAACTATAGTAAAGCACTAAGATTTTATGGAAAAATGATTTATCACATACTCTATCATCATGAACTAGGATAAAAAATGTTAATAGGTATATTACAGATTATTAGAAGCTTAATATGTGTTAGCTGATTAAGATGTCCTAAAAATATTGCTCTAAGAATTATGACTGTTATCATGTCTCAGTGGATTACATTTTTAGGTTAGCAAAACAACACATTATTCAAGGATATATCTTTCTAGGTCTTCACTAGAAAAAAATGGCTGCTTATTATTTAAAATGACTTTTTTGCTTTCTAATTATTTGTCTTATGAGATGAGTCAGGTATTTAGCCAAATTTTGCTCAGTAATAAATGATGTTAGCTTGGGAATATGTGGGTAAAGTTCAAATGAGATTTAAAAAAATGAAACAGAAACTAAAAGATTAGGAAGACATATGCAAAATAGTCATCTGAATCTTTCTCCCATCAAAATTGTCCATGTATCTATGCTCGGCTGATGGTCAAAGATAGGAGAGAGTAGAGTAAACTGGAAAGACAGTGATATAGGCATATTCATAGCCATGTCTGTGTTCTTCCTGAGACTGAGTCCTCGGTTTCCACCTTGAAGTGATAACTCCCTCCCAGAATACTGGGTTTTGATTACTTCATGCATTTATAAATCACTTAGTTTAAAATATGCTGCAATTAATAAATGACCGCAGAATCTTAATGTCTTACAACAACAAATGTTTATTTTTCCCTTTGTGACATACTAATCCCATGCTACTTGCAGTGCTGCTGTGCATGTCTGCATTCTAGGTCCTCAGCTGATGGAGCCATCTCTAAGTGACACAGTGCTTTCTTATGGCAGAAGGAAAGGGAAGCATGGTGGGACTATATGAGGATCTTTAAGCTTCTATTTAGAAATGATGTGTGTCACTTGTATCCATTTCAATGATTTATCCTCCACTAGGAAAAAACAGTAACTAATTTGAACAATACTATATTCTTCCACAATTTATTCCTGCCATCACATGTAATCATTTACTTTTTTTCTGCATGTAAAACACCCTCACTTCCTTCCCAAGAGAGAGAACTTAAAGGTCTCATCCATCATTGCACCTGGCTTAAAGTTCAGGGTCTCCTGATGGTCTCTAAATTGACTTTGCATGTAGAATCTTTTGATCTAAAGATTACTGGACTAAAATGACAAGTTATATCACCTACATACTCAATTTACAATGTAGGAAAGGAAAAAGATAACTGCAATAAATAATCCTATTTAAAAAGGAAAGAATGGGCAATGCCTTGCAATCACCTGTTTGTTCCATATCCATTGAGGCCCAGCTGTGGATCAGCTCCATGTTTTCGCTCTGGGACTCAGGCAGATGGATTAGTCTCTATCTGGGCCATTGTGAGCTCTGAGAAGAAAGAGTAAAGAGCAGATTGGAAAGGTGATGACTCTTAAAGTTCTTCTTGGGAACACATTCAAAACTGCCAGTTACATTTTATTGCCCAAGGAAAGTCACATAGTTAAAACTGACTTCCAGAGTCCAGGAATAGGTAGAACCTATTTTGAAAAATAATACACCCTACCACATTAAATTAGCCTGAGGCTAATACAAGTTCAAGTGCCCAGGGAGAGTTGTGTATATACTTCTGTGTTAAGTACACAGACTGCAGAAAGAGCAAGAATATCTACAATTTCTCAATGTAGTATATGATGTAGACTCATTCCCTTTAAGTGGGGAAAAAAATCTTACAAAATATATCAAGTTTTCTCTAGTATATCTCTTTGTGAATTTCCTGGCTTCTTTGATAAAAATGTTGATTGCAAGTATAGTGTCTTTGCCCAAGATGACATGCCTCCATTATTTATAATTGCTCTATATTATCTAATTCAAAATCAGCTAATTGAAGTCCAAATGAAAGATCATTTTCTACCTTCCTTCACTGAGAGACTTGCATATATAATACATAATAAAATGTACAAGAATAAAATATTGTTTTGCCAAAATGAGTTATTCTTATCATTCGAATAAACCCAAGTTGTTTTTTTAATGCTGATTTCACTTCTAACATTGGTGATCACGTCAAGAACAAGCATATGTAGTTATGGAAGTTTTAAGTGAATTTTCTCGAAATGTGATAAATTTATATGCAGTGACAGAGGATTGCTCTGAACTCTCCGGACCATGTTTCTTTGTCACACTGATCAACAATGTCTGAAAAGCAGTATGGTAAGAATAACTGCCATTTACAGAGTATCCAATAGTTCAGAAATCATAATAAACTACTAGAGTCACCAGTAACTGAAATGGCAAGCATCATTCTCTGACAGTTCTGCTGTCTTGTTTGTCGTTTCACCTTTGGTCTCTAATAATAGTATCCAGTCCAAGTGAAACTTACATGATTTGGCCTTAATATACAGTATGTTTCAAATATGTAAACCAGTTTGGGTAACAAATTTTCTTATAGTGCAAATGAATTTAGAAAAAATATTTGATATAATTCCTACAAATGCTAGACTTGACTTTGGACACTAGTTCTGTATTTCAAGTAGAATATTATGATAATTAAAAATATAATGGTAACCAATATTAGCTAAAGACTTTTCTTTGACGATGATAACATGTTTTGAGAAGCATTATTTAATTTGAAAGAGAATTGCTATTTTGGACCAAAGTGAAGTACAAAAAAGCATTTTAAAAATGCAGAGTATTAGGGGCTGGCCCCGTGGCCCAGTGGTTAAGTTTGCGCCCTCTGCTTTGGTGCCCCAGGGTTTCGCTGGTTCGGATCCTGTGCGCGGACATGGCACCGCTCATCAGGCCATGCTGAGGTGGCGTCCCACGTAGCACAACAGAGGCACTCACAAATAGAATATACAACTAGGTACTGGGGGGCTTTGGGTAGAAGAAGAAGGGGGAGGGGGAGGAAAGAAAAAGATTGGCAACAGATGTTAGCTAGGTGCCGATCTTTAAGAAAAAAAAAAAGCAGAGAATGAAACTCAGAAAAATTGCATTATGCAAAGTTCATGTTATACGTTATGTAAAATTGTTGAGTCATTGTCTTGTGCTAAGGAGGAAGGTACGTTTTTTTTGTCCATTATCATCACTTTGTGATTGGATTTATTAGGATTGTTTTTCTTTGCAAGTAACAAAAGCTCAAAAATTCAACAAGAAAGACATTATTTCATCTTTCTTTATGAATAAATTTTCTTCTATTTATAATAGCCACATAAAGAACATTGCAGCCCAAATCAGTAGAATTCTTATTTGTTTCAGTCACATGTGGAACTTTTCATTCAAACTGACCACATTGAAAATCAATAAGCTAGTTTCAACAAATTTCAGATTTTCTGAACATGAAGTGAGTTACTTAGAAATCGACAAAAAATAAACTACAAGAAAGTGTTTATATGCTTGGAAATGAGAAAACTGAATAGTTCTAAATAACTCATGAGTTACAAAGTATAACTGATAATAGAAATTATTAAAGTAGACAATTGTTAAAATGCCATATATCAAACATGCGAGATGCTCCTGAAGTGGTACTTAGAGGGGAAATGTGTAACATTGAATATTCATGTTAAAAATAAAGAAAAGTTAATGAGCTAAGCATTTAATTTCAGGAATAAGAAAAAGACCAACAGATGAAATAAAAGAATAAAATGAATGAAATAATAAACATAAACATTAATACGATGGCAAACAGAAATTCTGTAGAATGGATACACCAAACTAAAAGTTGGTTCTTTGAAACAGCTAATAAAAGACAAAGAACTAGCTTAAATTAATCAAGGAAAATAATGAGCAAGAGAATAAAGTCACAAATAAGGGATTGTATAAGGGATATAAAATGTGAAGAACTATACATGTATGAGAAACGAAACATATGTTTAGAGTATGAATAACTTTATGCCAATAAACTTGAAATTTTAGTGCAATAGATACTTCCTTAGGGAAAGTAAGTCTCAAAAGCCATCTCAAGAAGAAGTAGAAATAATGAAAAGTTATATAGCAATTAAATAAATATGGAATTCAAAATACTCTCTTAAAGCAGTAAGTTCAGATAATTTTATAAGTGCGTTATTCTAAAGTTTATGTCACAGATCTTTCTTACTTTTATAGTCTCTTCCAGGGAACAGAAAAGAGGGAACACCTGTCTTTTTTATATGATGCTGGATTTAACTTGATACTAAAATCAGACATCAGGATAAAAATGAAATTACAAACCAATCTCAATGATAAACATAGTTGCAAAATTCTTGAACAATATATTAGCAAAACTAAACAAAACCAGAATGTATAATAACCACGAGTTACTTATTCCAGAAATTCATGGCTTGTTTAATATTAGAAAATATTTTAATGCAATATATCACATTAAAAGAGTAAAGCGTAAAAGTTATGTGAATACATTAATAAATATATGAAAAAGTAAAAATAAATAGTATCCATTTATAATAAAGAAACTTAAGGAGCAAAAGTCATTTACCAAGCACAAAGGAAGGCATTAAACAAAAGTATACGTCAAAGTGATATGTGAATGTATTTCCTTTAATCATGAAGAAGACTGCGATATCAACCTGTATGACATTATTCAACATTGTGCCATAACTTTTAGCCATTGTGGTTAGACAAACGAAAAGAAGTAATAGTTAACAAGAAATGTACCAGATGAGACAAACTGTCATCATTTGCAGCAGACACCATTGCTTACATAGAAATCTCCCCTTACCCAAATCTAAAGGTAGGTTATTAACACTAGCCATAGAGTTAGGTAAGACTGATGAACACAAAAAATACAGAGGTTAATAGGTTTTATACACCAGCTTGAGGTAGCTAGAAAATATATCAATAGAATAAAAATATGCGAGGCTTTCATGAAAATAATAAAAGTTTCCTAAATTAATAAAAATATCGTCTTCCCAGATGAAGAGGTACAATATATTTAAAAGGTAGAATTTCCTCAGTTGATATTTATATTTATAAACACACTTCACATATTTCAAAGCAGAAAAAAAAAAAAGGCAGACTTGTATGCCAGTTCACACTGTCCCTGGCTAGCACTGGGTGGTCCACGGGTAAATGCTGATAATGCTGGAACAAATAATTGTAAATATATTTCACTTTGCTTGATGTAGCAATAAAGCCAATACACTAACAGAATAATTTGCTACAACCAAATAATTTATTCCTAGGAGAGATGAAAAGCAAGAAATATTAATCCCACGGAAAGTAAGAATAAAATTAGTTAAGGCAAAAACACACCACAAATAAAACATAGTAATATAAATAAAAGTACTCATACTATTGATAAAACCATCTGGTAAAACTCATGCTCTATATTAAACATATTTCTACATATTTGTCTAAAAATTAGTTGTTTTGTCTTAAAATAGATGCATTATCCAGTTTACAAAAGAGAAATCAATAATAAAATATATTTATATGACCAATAAGAACATTTATATGATTATTGATTACTTGTTGAGATTGATTTGATAGAAGCTAAAGCTCATCCCTTCTTGAAAAAGAGCAAGAGTCATTACAGAACTAGGCTGAAGCAGTCTGACTTTAATGGAATGACGATTCTTGGTAGTTAAATGTCAGCCTACAGCTAAACTAAGAAGGTTAGCGAGCACGGAGTTTAAGCTTGGTCTCTGAAGACAGGTTGTTAGTCCTCCCCACCCCCAAATTCTACCATCTCCCAGCTGCTTAAGCCACAGCAAGTTATTGTATTGCAGCTTCTTCTTCGGAAATATACACATAAATGTAGTACTTCCTCTTAGGATTTTCCCGAGGATCAATAAGTTAATAAACAGAATGCTCTTAGAACAATCCTTTGTACATAGTAAATTCTAAGTAAATGCTAGCCTTTAGAATTATTGCAGTTAAAGTTGACCCACTAGAAATACGAAAGTTGAAAACAGGAAAGAAAAAAATGTTACTATAACTACTATAATTATCATATTGCTCACATTATAAGACAATATAAAATTTAATGAATGCTTTCAATTTAATAATAGTTTTTTTAAAAAACAATAACATTAAATGTATATAGCAAATACAAGATTCATCTACATTTTGGAAGTGTTAAAATATGTAAAAGTATATTGTAGACTGTAAACAATATGATATTTAATATTGGCCTGAAAACCTAGCAAGTTATATGTGAAATGGGATTCAGAGAAAAGAAAGATATATGATTATTATTCCAAATTATATCATTTTATCTCTAGATAACCCAAGAGGTCTGATTAAAAAACGATGTGAGTTAATTGAGGGATCAGTAAAGGTAAAAAATATATTGGTAAAAATATAAGCATTTATAATAATTAACTATTACGAAGCTGATAAAATAATATTTAAATGCATTCATTCAATTAATATACTTTGCCATGATTATTTATCCGTACACAGTGTACGATATATTTACATTGTTCACCATTCATGAAGAATTAGGTTTAGTCCAGCATAACTCATCAAACACCACAACTCTTCCAAATCTATGAAAGTTATATTGTTTGATCTTTATTGATCTTTATGTATTTGGTGTTGTCTTTCTTTTTTTTTCATGAGGAAGATTGGCCCTAAGCTAACATTTGTTGCCAATCTTCCCCTTTTTGCTTGAGGAAGATTGTCCCTGAGCTAACATCTGTGCCAATCCTCCTCCACCTTGCGTGTGGGACACTGCCACAGCATGGCTTGATGAGCAGTGTGTACGTCCACGCCCAGGATCTGAACCTGTGAACCCTGGGCCACCCAAGTGGAATGTTGAGCCCAACCACTATGCAGTCAAGCTGGCCCAATGATGTTGTCTTTCATTTAAGAGCAATAAATATTTCCATATTATTTATTTTTAAAATTGTTATATAAAATTATAGTATGACTGTAAGAAATATACCAGAATAGTAATAAAAGTTAACTTTTTACCACAACAATGTATTATGTTTTATAATTAAAATACTATCTTCAAGGTAATAAAATAAAATATTTGTAGTTTAATATGGTCATAACCACAAAAGAGTTGTATATATGGTGCAATGACTGGACAAATAGCCAACATTTTAGAAAATATTTCTGAGTTGTAAGTGTGGTTCTTTGCCCAGCTCTCACTTTTGTAATGAATACTTTTAGATTTGAATTTTAATTTCCTTTTCTTTGGTGTGGCATTCTCTAGAAAATTATGAAGAAGGATATCAGAAATAGGATTTTTTTATAGATTTAAATAAAATTAAGAAATAGATAATAATAAATTCCATATTCTTTTTCTGAAGTCATATAATTCAGTGTAAACATAGCAAGAATAATGGTGAGATGATTTAGGCAATAAAAAGAAATATATCCCCAAATAAAAATATAGGATCTTAAGGACTATTTCACCAAATAGATGAGCTTGGGAAATTCATCCTAGTCATCAATAATTTTCGTAAGTAACATTTGTATGAATTTTCTGGTCTTTAAATTTGACACAACTTGGAACACAGATTCTCCACAGTTCTTGATTTCTTTTTGACAGTAACATCAGTGTGAATAAAATGTACTAATTTATTATAACAACTGATGTTAAGGAAATCTAATTCGTTTGAGTTATTTTGATGAATTATCTAGGAAGAAAATAAAAATCTATGACATGTTACAGACAATTAGTATTTGGTTATAGTCAAGAATATAAATATAATATATGTATTCGGATTTATTTTAAACAAAATACTGTAGAATATTTAATAGTGCAAAATATTTTGACAATATTTCCTGGGAGACTTATTTGTTACATATTAGGTAGATAACTTTTTCCCTTAAATTTTGTAATATCTTGCTATTTGTGGGGATGTGTCAAGGATATTCTTTCTTGGGACGTAATTACTAAATTATCCTTAATAAATGGTTTTATGTGGTAGACGACATAATAGGAAGGAAAATGTGTGATTGTAAGGTGTGAGGATTCAGAACTGCTAACATTTATTTGCTGTTTTTCTCACTCATTCATTTATTCTCCACATAGACATTCAGGTGTTCACATCACAGCTCTTTTGCCTTGATCCCTTCTTTTCCTGCTTATCATAGCAAACTACTTTATCTGTGAGACATTTTCACTTATACTAAGATGTGACTGATAAAAAATATTTTTCCTAAGAATAAGTATCTTTTAATCAAATAACTTTGGAGATAGTGTTGGAGATATAGAAAAAATAGATATTTTGAGTATTAAAATTTCTACACTCTTGACTTTCAAAGCTGTTTTATTCTATCTTGACTGTTCAAAGTGAATTAACAGAGGCTAGAACCCTTGAAATCAGCCCTGGTTATTGCCAGGCATCTTTACTTCTCTATCTTTGCACAGCTCCCTATTCCAAAAAATAAAGCATCATTGTGCCTGTTTGGCACACTGAACATCCAAGTTATTAAATTATTCTTTTATGGTAAAGGTACTTTATATAATTTTAGGTTAAATTGCTGGGATTCTACACATAATCTATTTACAGCATAATGAGCAAATATCAACTTGGAGTTGTCATTGAATTAATTTATATTTTGATTTAATTTGACATGTTGGGAGGCAAGTCTTAACACATGTTACCTTGTAATACATTAAGCAGTGTCAACGGAACCTAAATGTAATTTTATAAAACTAGGAAAAACCTTGACTACGTATGAGAACTTAAATGCTGGCGCAATTATCCCATTTTAGGTTCAGTGACAAATTAAAGCTGACAAAGTAGAAACGAAATTAACATACTTTGAAATGGAAACATGTTCACTCTAATGGATTAATTTCTCCATTCACCTGCCATCTTTCTGTTTCAGCAATAATAAGGGGAAAAAAACTTAATGAAGTTAGATGAACCTGTAAACTTCAATACAAAGAGAGTTCGCTGATGTGATTATGGCTTCATCCTTTCCTCTGTTAGAAAGCCTGATTTTCAAAGATTGGACATTTTTGCTGAGGATTCTTCATAGATGAGAATCTCACCTAGAGTATCAGTTTAGAAATCACATAAAATATATTACATTTACTCTCCATTTTCATCTAGAGTAATGTTTCCTCTGTGCACAGGACTAAAATAAGCTTCCTGAGTTCTATTTGTATCTCAAATGTAACCACTTTCTATCTAAGGAAAATGATTTAAATTATACAGCAAATATTATTTTAGTCTATCTTCTATTTCTATATTTGGAAAATAGATGACATAATACCAATAATTTATGGCAGTTTTATGAATCATTCAATTTTCTATGAACATTATTGATTATTAGAAACACCCTAGTGTATTACAAAAAGGAAAATCCACATATCAAAATGTTTTAAATTATCTTAGTTTTTGAATCAATCTATTATTAAAATTGGGAATTAGTCCCCATTCTTCCTATGGTTTCCAAATTACTAACATAATTCTTAAGGTGATAGTTTAAGAGGTAATTAAATAATATGTTTATTAGGTTATTTTTCTCCTAAAAACTTTATTTTGATTAATGCAAATACCTAAAGATGGGATATACTTATCCCATCATTTCTCATTTATTGATACTTTAGCTATTTGTCCATTTACTTTGTAAATTTAGAATTTTATACTAAGCCTAGTTTAAGCACAATTATTACAAGTGTCTAAACTGAGGCATTTGGTTTCTATTTCCTCTTACTATCTAAGAATCAAAGCTTCGATTGATAATGGCGGCAGTGATGGCTAGCTCTGTACCAAAATCCACCATCTTCCTTCCATTTTTATGGGATGGTAGTGAATATATGGTAAACTTTGTTTCTCAGCATCCCTGACAATACGTGTAGACTGAGTTCTCTCTGGCTTAGCGTGAACACAACTGATGTGTTATTTCTAGGCCAGAGGTTTTAAGAGAGAGCATGTGTCTTCTCTGTACATTCGTTCTCTTTTGTCTCCTGGATACAAATGACAGTGGGACCCTAATGGATGAATAGAATCGAAACAGAAAATGGTCAAGGTTATTGAATCAATACATGGAGATGAGCTGCCTAGAATGCTTGCCCTGCCCTTCGTGTGAACAAGAAGTCAGCCTTTATTTCTTTGATCTCTTATGTAGCTCATGAGAATACAGAAATTTGTAATGGGTGGTGGGTGTTACCATAACAAAACTAAAGGATGTGATACTGGTTTAGTTGGTAGGCAGTGCAAGAGAAAAAAGTGGAAGTTTAGAAAGTGAGAGAATCCTTTCAAGGTGTGATAAACATTTGATAAAACTGTCATATGAGATAACTCAGAACAGAGCAAGTGTGTGTTGAGCTTTTAGGTCTATGGAGAAAGGTGGAAAAACCAGGAGGTCACCATCTGTTGATTGCTGCTGACAGCTTTTGGCAAGATATTATAGGAGATGAAGTTAGACGAGGATTAGTAGATTTGCAGAGAAAGGGAAGAAAAGGGAGTCTAGACATTGGGGGCTTTACGGAGTTGGGGAAACCTGAGCACATTATTTCAGAAAGCTTCAGGGTGCAGCCACCATGAAGTTTAGAGAGAACCAACAGCAGGTCTACGTTCAAAATAAAAATACAGTGGGACTAATAACTAATGAACTAATTTCTTTGTTGGACAGAGAAATTTGGTTGTGCCACTAGCATACAAAACATGCTGGAAACAAAACATATCAGAGAACCACCAAGAATCACCTATCGGTGCATTTCTCAGAATGTATCCATTTGTTAAACAACACATGCCTGTATGTAGTACCTCTTTTGTTTTGGCACACAAGCAACAGAGAATCATCACAGGTCCATGGCTGAAATGCACATAGAGTATAAATTGATTTTTCTAATAGCCTACACCAAAGAGTAGCGGCAACTAACCAAAGTAGCAGGTACCTACCTATACTGTTGTTATGATTTCCATGGAAAGAAGGACCCCTCATGATTTAGAGTGTATTCCTTTCTTCTTTTGTTTGAGTATTCATCCTGAAATCTGATAAATATATCTTACTACAAGGTCTAATGCTTTCCTCTTACTTACTTACTTACTTAAAAAATTGCAAAAAGAAAGTATTTTTTTAAATAAATGTTATTTGATTTGCAATGTCTCCCAGTCTATCAGTGTCGTGGAAAGAGTAAGGTTATGAAAAGTCATCTTTACATCCTGGAAGGAAAAATTCGCTTGTCTTAGCTATAAGATTTCACACGATGTGCCACTTCTGATTTCACTCCATCTTTTGCCTCCTTATTGCACACTCTCATTCAGGAATGACTCACCATCCACCCCTGAAGGGCCTGTTTGTTCACTTCAGCTAGTATTCGTGGAGAACTTACTATGTGCCACTGTGCCAGGTCTAGGAATACTAAATGAGAGCCCTTGAATTCGGCCCAGATGAGGTTGCAGATATGTAAGGACTTAATTAGAAAATATAGTGCATACATAATTCATGAGTACAGAGGAGGTATTCAGGAAAGGGTTATAGGATTGAATATGATGGAGTTGATCTGTTGCTATATTATTTGCACCCCTAATCACTCCCAAAGCACCTGTTGGTGTCTTAGTGATCTGCAGACCACACCCTGAATCTCCAAAGGTGAAATATTTTCTATAGCACCTCAATTAGGCACAATCCTAAATTCTTTCAGTCTTTGGAATCCACTTCTCCTCTCCAGAAAGAAATAAAACTTTGCTGTCTGAGCATTTTTAGTTTTCAGCCTTCCCTTGAAATTTGCTACAATCTCTGAGTTGCTAGTCACGCGACAAGATGGCAGGCGTCGTGTTTTCCTTACAAGCGTCTGGGGTAGGGGAAAGGTTCATATAGTTCTCTTGTCCTATTCTTCTGTGAACTGTTTTGCTGCCCAAATCATTTAGGCAAATATTAAAAACAGTTTCCATGACCACTCTAGTTTACTAGTAGAAGCCGGGACTGATTCAACTATCTTATCAAAGGGAAGCTCTGGTACAGATTTGGCCATGTTCTTCAACTTTAATTAAGCAAAATTAATGTGCTCAATTATCTCTCAAATTAATATTTAAAGAGATGCTTCTATTCTTCTTTAATCTCTTTGTTCTTATTTTCTTTTGATATTTTCCTTTCTTTCTGTCCTCTACTCTCTATCCTCTTCCCTATGCCTCCTCCTTCCTGCCTCCTTCCTTCCTTCCATATATTTATCCATTCATCTCTTCCATTTTATAGCAGTAAGTATGCAAGATGCATGAAATGCAGAACTGAAAAAGTCAAAATGTTTACCCTTGAGGATCTAACTTTGTAGGAGGGCCATGATTCAGTTTCAATCTAGGCTGTCAAGGTATAAAGAGTATGCCAAGGGATCACAAGGAAGGAAGCCTGTGACTTTGCATGGGGTGGTTAGGAGCTTTGTTTGAAAGAGATGATTTTCTTGAGTTAGAAATTCTAGAATAAATATGTTTACCAGATATCGAATGGAAACAGTGGGGAAGATATTAGCAACCCGCAAATGTTATTTTAATGAATGAATAAAGACAAAAGGGCAGTGTAAACTCAGGAACTACGAGAACTCTACTTTTGCACAATCTTTTCATTCTCAGCACATAATAAAGTGAAACACATTTTTTAATGGAGAAAAAGCAAATTATCATCCATCTATCTATCTACCCATCATCTGTTATTTATCATCGTCTATCCATCTGAAAACTATCAGTCTTATATCTGTGCAGAATTTCATCTTATGTGATTAAAAATATAGCAATTCTGGCTTCAACTATTAACAGAAATTTCTTTCTTCCTGAGTACCATTGTGTGCTGTACTTTTCCCACGTAATTCTGACAGATTCAATAGCCTTCCATCCACGCTTCTCTCAAACAGAGTGTGAATATAGCTCAGAACAAAAAAGCCAGAGGAATTTTTGATTGGATTTTTTAAACTCATATTTGAGACTATAGATTTGAAATACAAAACAGTTTGATTCAAAAGCTTGGATTTTTGAATAAGCATAGGATTCAAAACCTAAAAACTCATATAAAGTTGATCCATAAAGAATAAAGTTGGAAAGAATAAAGGATAATATAAAAGGTTGTTGTTATGCTACACAAAGAGGAACTTAAAGCTCTTTCTGGCTCCAGGGAAAAAGTTGAAGAGAAATGGAAAAAAGAGAGCTTATGTACCCTAGTGAGGTTTTAGATGGTATCTTAACGAGAGGGAAAAAGAAAAGCCCCTAGCATGTTTTTCCTTCTTCAAGGGCGTAGCCCAGGAAGATAGCCTGCTGTTTAGAGCCACCCTGATTCCATCCTGGAGCCAGAACTTCAGGGTAGCCCAACTGCGAAGAAAAAGGGGCTTGACTGGACTCCGTGTTCTTGGAAATTAAGCTCTGAGTCTGCAGAGAGATGCCCCCAATTCTCAAGCTCCTGAGAGAGAAAGTGAAGTGGTACAGGAGTGGACCAGAAAGCCCTCAGGAATCTGAGGTGGAGACCAAGAACATACATAAAGTGACCTCTGTATGTATGATGACTGAAACCCATGGGAGGTGACGACAAGTGCAGGCAGAGAATCTAGTTCCCAAATCTCCCATCC
This sequence comes from Equus przewalskii, assembly GCF_037783145.1. Taxonomy (NCBI): domain Eukaryota; kingdom Metazoa; phylum Chordata; class Mammalia; order Perissodactyla; family Equidae; genus Equus; species Equus przewalskii. The sequence continues at coordinate 4,444,079 of NC_091838.1, forward strand.
TTGGGGGGTTAGAGCCAGAAGAGGATGACTCCTCACCAATGCCAGCGTGAATCACAGTCCTCTTCCATCTATCCCAGGAAGCTAGAGAAATAAAAGCAGGGAGGGAGAGAGAGAGGTGACTGGGATAATTCTGACTTGACCAGTTATCCAGGAGAAATCGATTAAATTAGAAAAATGTTGGTACCATTAGTGGGAATTGGGACTCGTGGGGTAAATTAATAATAGAGAAATAGGTACATTTTTCCACATCCAAATTTTGTGGCTATTGTTATGACATTTACGCTTGCTAAAAAAATGTTAACAAAAACAGTCATTTAGTGAAAGCTTACAACATGCCACACACTGTTTTTTTTCAGCTTTATTGAGGTATAATTGACAAATAAAATTGTAAAATTTTCAAAGTGTACAGCATGATGATTTGATATACATTATTAAAGCGTTCCCATCATCAAGTTAATTAATATATCCATCAACTCATACATTTACCTTTTTTTTTTTTTGGTGAGAATACTTGAGTTCTACTCCCTTAGCAAATTGCGATTTTACAATTTAGTGTTATCAGCTATAGATGCCATGTTATACATTAGATCCTTAGGCCATATTCATCTTATAATGGAAAGTTTGTACCTTTTTTCCAGCTTCTCCTTATTTACCCTCCCCAAACCCTGACAAACACCATTCTACTCTTTGTTTCTATGAGTTTGACATTTTCTTTTTTTTAAGATTTCACATATAATTAACACCAAACAGTATTTATCTGTCTTTCTCTGTCTGGGTTATTTCACTTGGCATAATGCCCTCCAGGTTCTTCTATGAATTGCTGTTTTTTTTTGACTGAGAAATCTTCATATGTATATTAGATATAATATTAGTATAATATATATTCATATATTATGATTATGATATATATTAATATGTATTCATATATAATATTGATATAATATATATTTGTGTATTTATTTATATTTACATATATATTTATATATATATATCGCCAAGACCTATGTCAATGAGTTAACTCCCTATGTTTTCTTCTAGGAGCTTTATGGTTTTAGGTCTCACAATGAAGTCTTTAAAACATTTGAAGTTGATTTTTGTGTATGGTGTAAAAGGGTTCCATTTGATGCTTTTGCATGTGTCTGTCCAGTTTTCCCAGCACCATTTATTGAAGAGATTGTCCTTTCCCCATTGTATATTCTTGGCTCATTTGTCAAAAATTAATTGACCATACATGCATGGGTTTATTTCTTGTCTCTCTCTTCTGTTGCACTGGTCTCGGTGTTTGTTTTTATGCTAATACCATACTATTTTGGTAACTAATAGCTTTTTAATATAGTTTGAAATCAGAAAATGTGATGTCTCTAGCTTTGTTCTTCTTTTTCAGTATTGCTTTGGCTATTCAGGGTCTTTTGCCTTTCTATACAAACTTTGGTATTGTTTTTTCTGTTTCTGTGAAAAATGGCATTGGAATTTTGGTTAGGTTGCTTTGAATTGTAGATTGCTTTGGGAAGTATGGACTTTTTAAACTATTAATTCTTCCAGTCTATGAACATGGAACATCTTTCCATTTATTTATGTCTCCTTTACTTTCTTTCATCATGAAAATGTCTCATAGTTTACGGTATACAGATTAGCTAATTTTATTACTAAATATTTTACTCTTTGGTGCTACTGTAAATGAGATTTTTTTATTAATTTTTCTTTCTGATTGTCTGTTGTTGCTGTACAGAAATGCAACTGATTTTTGTACGTTGATTTTGTTTCCTGTGATGTTACTGAATTTGTTCATCAGTTCTATCTGTTTTTGGTGGGGTCTTTAGGGTTTTCTATATATAAAATCATGTCATCTGTAACAGAGACAGTTTCACTTCTTCCTTTGTGATAGGCCTGCATTTTATTTCCTTTTCTTGCCTAATTGCTCTGACTAGGCCTTCTAGAATGAAGTGAATAGAAGTGGCAAGAGTGAGCATCCTTGTTTTGCTCCTCATTTTAGAGAAAAAGCTTTCAGCTTTTCACCACTGAATATGATGTTAGTTGTGGGTTTATCATATCTGGCCTTTATCATGCTGAGGTACATTCCTTCCATACCCAGTTTGTTGAGAGTTTTTATCATGAATGGATGTTGAATTTTATGAAATGCTTTTGCTGTGTCTATTGAGATGATCAAAAGATTCTTATCCTTCATTTTGTTGATGTGGTGTATCACCTTTATGGATTTGCATATGTTGGACCATCCTTGCATCCCAGGGATAAATCCCGCTTGATCATGGTGTCTGATCCTTTTAATATATTGTTGGCCTTGATATGCTAATATTTGACTCAGGATATTTGCATCTATGTTCATCAGGCATATTGGCCTGCAATTTCCTTTTCTTGGAATCTCCTTGTCTGTCTTAGGTCAGGGTAATGATGGCCTTGTAAAATGACTTTGGAAGTGTTCCCTCCTCGTCTATTTTTTGGAAAAGTTTGAGAAAGATTGGTATTAAATTTTCTTTTGATGTTTTGTAGAATTCACCAGTGAAGCCATCTGGTCCTGAACTTTTCTTCATTGGGCGGTTTTTGATTATGGATTCAATCTCCTTACTAGTAATTTTTCTGTTCTGATTTTCTATTTCTTCATGATTCAGTCTTGGCAGGTTGTATGTTTCTAAGAATTCATCCATTTCTTCTAGGTTAGCTAATTTGTTGACATATAATCATTCATAGTTCTTTCTTATTCCCCTTAGTATTTGTTTATTATCAGTTGTAATGTCTCCTCTTTCATTTCTTATTTTATTCATATATTATTTTGTTTATTTGAATCTTCTCTATTTTTTTCTCAGTTTAGCTATAAGCCATTTATCTTTTCAAAAAACAGATCTTAATTTTATTGATCTTTTCTATTTTCTTTTTAGTCTCTATTTCATTTATTTCTGCTTTGATTTTTGTTATTTCTTCCCTTCTAAATTTAGGCTCAGTTTGTTCTTCTTTTCTAGTTCTATGAGATGTAAAGTTAGGTTGTTTATTCGAAATGCCTTTTTTCATAATATAGGCTTTATTGCTATAAACGTCCTTCTTAGAACTGCTTTTGCTGCATCCTATGAGTTATAGTATGTTGGGTTTCCATTTTCATTTATCTCAAAATATGTTTTGATTTTCCTTTTTATTTCTTCTTTGACCTATTGGTTTTTCTGGAACATGTTGTTTAATCTCTACATATTTGTGAATTTTCTAGTTTTCTCTGGTAATTGATTTCTGGTTTTATGTTATTGTGGTTGGAAAAAACTTGATATGATTTTAGTCTTCTTATGTTTATTAAGACTGTTTTATGGCCTAATATGTGATCTATTCAGAAGAATGTTCCATGTTTACTTAAAAAATGTGTCTTCTGTTGATGTTTCATGTAATGTTCTGTATATATCTGTTAGGTCCATCTAGTCCAATATTTAGTTTAATTCTGATGTTTCGTTATTGAATTTCTGTCTGTAATATCTATCATTGTTGAAAGTGGGGTATTAAAATCCCCTACTATGATTTTGTTGCTGTCTGTTTCTCGCTTCAGCTCTGTTAATATTTGCCTTATATATATTTAGGTGCTCCCATGTTGGGTGTATAAATATTTATAAATTTTCTATCCTTTTGTTGGAATGACCCCTTTATCATTTTATAATGATTTCCTTTGTCTCTGGTACTGTTTTTGGCTTAAAGTCTATTTTATCTGATAAAAGTACAGCTATCTCTGCTTTCCTTTGGTTTTTATTTGTATAGAATATCTTTCTCCATCCCTTCACTTTCAGTCTCTGTGTGTCCTTAAAGCTGAAATGAATCTCTTTTAGGCAACATATAGTTTAATATTGAGGTTCTTTTTTTTTAATCCATTCAGCCACTCTATGTGTTTTGATTGGAGAATCTAGTCCATTTGCATTTAAAGTAATATTGACAGATATTGGCTTGCTGTTGCCATGTTGTTAACAGTGTTTTGGATGTTTTATACTTCCCTTATTCCTTTCTACCTCTCTTGCCATCTTCCTTTATGATTTGATGATTTTCTCTAGCGGTGTGCTTGGATTCCCTTATGTTTATCTTTTGTGTATCTACTATAGGATTTTGCTTTGTGGTTACTATGAGGCTTACATAAAACGTCTTATAGGTATAACAGTCTACTTAAAGATGATAACTTAACTTGGAGCACATACAAAAGTTCTACATTTCTACACTCTACCCATTTTATGTTTTTGATGTACAATTTTCATCTTTTTACCATGAATATCCATTAGTAAATTATTGTAGTTATAGTTATTTTTAATACTTTTGTCTTTAATCTTTATACTAGAGTTATAAATGGTTTACCCACCACCATTGTAATATTAGAGTATTCTAAATTTAACTATGTATTTGCCTTTACCAGTGATATTTATACCTTTGCATGCTTTCCTGTTACTAATAAACATCCTTTTGTTTCAGCCTGAAGAACTCCCTTTGACATTTCTTGTAAGGCCAGTCTAGTGGGGATGAACTCCTTCAGCTTTTGTTTGTCTAGAAAACTCTTCATCTTTCCTTCAATATTTTTCTTTCTTTCTTTTTTTTTTTTTGATGAGGAAGATTGGCCCTGACCTAACATCTCTTACCAATCTTCATTTTGCTGAGGAAGATTGTTGCTGAGCTAACATCTGTGCCAATCACCCTCTATTTTGTAAATGGGATACCACTACAGTGTGGCTGGATGAGCAGCATGTAGGTCTGTGCCCGGGACCCAAACCCATGAACCCTGGGCTGCCGAAGTGGAGCATGCGAACTTGACAACCACACCACTGGGCTGGCCCCTTTCCTTCAATTTTTAAGGATGACTTTGCCAGTAGAATATTCTTGGTTACCAACGTTTTCTTTCAGCAATTTATATATATCATCCCACTCCTTTTTGTCCTGCAATTCTTTTGCTAAAAAATCTGTTAATAATCTTATGGGGGTTACCTTGTATGTTACAAATTCCTTTTCTCTTGCAGCTTTTAAGATTCTTTCTTTGTCTTTAAATTTTAACAGTTTATTTATATTGTCTTGGTGTGAGTTTCTTTCTGGGAATTCATTGCATTTGATAATTTTTTGCATCTGTATATCTGTTTCTTTCCCCAGATTATGGAAGTTCTTAGCCATTTTTTCTTTTAATAAGCTATTTGCTTCTTTCTCTCTCTCTTCTCCTTCTGAGACCCCTATAATGCATACATTGGTCTGCTTGAGTGTCCTATAAGTCCCTTAAGATATTTTCTTTTTGCTCCTCTGATTGAATGAATTCCACTGCAGTATCTCTGAGTTTGCTGATCCTTTCTTCTGCTTGATCTAGTCTGCTGTTGAATCCCTCTATTGAATTTTTCAGTTTAATTATCATATTCTTCAGCTCTGTGATTTTTCTTTGGTACTTTTTAAATACTTTCTGTCTCTTTGTTGAAATTCTCAGTTTGTTCATGCATTGCTCTCCTGACCTCAGTGAGCATCTTTATGACTGTTATTTTGAAATCCCAGTCAGGTAAATCACTTCTCTCTATTTCCATGAGTTCAGTTTTTGAAGGTTTATCTTATTCTTTTTTTGTAACATATTCTTCTGTTTCTTCATTTTCCGTGACTCTCTGTCTTGATCTGTGCATTTGAGGAAATAGTCACCTCTTCCACTCTTGACAGAGTGGTCTTGTCTAAGAGAAGATGCTTGTCAACCATTCTTGCCTGAGTCTCTGGTTGTCTCTCAAACCTTTGAGATTGTAGAAGCTGCTGTCCTTGTTCTTAGTGGCTCCCGGTATTTGAGTGTGTGCCAAGACTCAGCAGTGTCCCTAAGATGAAGATCAGGCGTGGTCAGCACCCAGATGCAGGCTGATTAGAGGCTGGACTCTCAGACAGCAGCTGGAAAAGTATATAGTTAAGCCCCTTCCATGGAGAAACTGGTAGATGGGTATTTCTGCCTGCTGCCTCTGCACTGAGCCCAGCTGTATAGCTGTGTGTGCATGTGTGTTGTTTCTGGGGGGTGTGTGGTCCTGTGTGCCCATTTAAGAATGGCTTCTTTGCCTTAGTTCTGTGAGACTCATGAATACAAGCTCCATTGGCTATCAGAGTTAAGTGATTTGGGTGCCTATTACCCAGGTAGTAGCCATAAAAGTTGGGGCAGTAAATGTGTAGTCAAGCTCCTTCCAGGGAGATACTGGTGACTTGATTTTGTTGTCTGAGCAAGCCAGAGAGGGTAAAGGTAGGTGAAGTGCCCACCAGATCTGGCTCCAGGGAATAATATAGCCAGCCTCTAGATGTGTGCTAATTTATAAACCATGCCCTCAGGAGATAGCTTTTAAAGTATGCCATCAAATCCCTTTTAGGGAAAGACTGGGAAATGGGTGTTTGCCTGCTCCCTCTGCACTGAGTCCTGGGGCGATAGCTCTGGGGAGTGCTTACAGGTGTGTGAGCCTGTTATAAACTGCTTCTTTGTTTGTTAGAGTCCTGGAAATGCAAAAGTCTTTGTAAATGCAAGCCCCTTTGGCTATCAGAGCCAGATGATCTGGGGAGCCATCCCTTGAGTGTCAGCCCCAAAGTTGGGGCGCCAGACATGTGTACAAGCGTCTTCCACAGAGATACTTGTGATCTGGCTTTGTCATTGGAGTGAGCCAGAGGGAGAATGTGGGGGAAGCACCCACTGGCTACTCCGGTGTCCGGTGAGAACTACAGCCAGCCCCTAGGTATTGACGAAATTAGAAACTGGACCCTTAGGCAGCAACTTGTAAATATGCAGTCTAACTTCCTTTAGGGAAAGACCAGGAGTTGTGCATTTTTTCCTCCTCCCTCTGAGTTGAGCCTTGTAGAGACAGGCACAGAGACTACTTGCACACCTGTTATGAACTGCTGTTTTGTTTGCTATAGTCTTGTGGTTCCAGTGAATACCATCCCCATCAGCTTTCAGAGCTAGACACTTTGGGGGTCCATCCCTTGGGTGGGAACCTTAAAAGCTGGGGTGCTAGATGTGTGGTCCAAACCCTTTGCTCCTTAGGGGGAAGCTGTGAGTTGGGAGTTCCCTCCCAATTTTATGGTGCTGTGCTGGGGATGTGGTTTATGCTGAGAGTGTGTATCAGCCTTTCCTTCCCGTTTTGACGTGGGTATTTTCTCATTTTCTTGATATGGGGGAATCACTCAGCTAGTTTCTGGGTTTCTTTCAGAGGTAATTTTTCTGTGTGTAGCTGTGCTTTCAGTGTGTCTGTGGGAGGAAGTGAGTTCAAGAGTCTCCTATGTCACCATCTGGGTCCCTCCCTCTCTCACTATATACTGTTAAATGTTTATCTACACAATTTATTTCATCCTTATAGTATAGTTACAACAGTCACCAATTTGCAGAGGGGAAAACTGACATTCCTGTCACAAATCACTCAATCTGTTATTGAAATGTGCAGGTTTGATCCTAGGAAATTTGATTTCAAATTCTTTATTACCATGTAAACATAGCTTTAGCAGTGTACTGAGGACAGAGAGAGAGGGAGAGAAAGGACACTTCCTCACTCATATTGATGATGTCAACAACCTTGTCCATTAATCCCAGAAAAAATGTCACAATCAGCTGTGAGTGATCAACTTCTAACTCAGAATATATGTTATAGAAACCTTTGTTAAATAGTAATATTCAGTAAGGAAACAAAGTGTGGATAAGTCAAATTACTTTATTTTATGGGATTTTGGGCTTCTCTGAATATGATTGCCAAAAATTATAGGGTTCTTACCAAGCTAGGTATTGTAGAACCAGGATGAGGGCAAGGTACAGAAGTAAAGAATGTAAGGGCAAAAACGCAAAATCAACTAACTACTACCAACACAACAAACCCAACACCAATTTAAAAAACCCCAAAAACTAACAAACATAAAGTGTATAAGTATATGTTCCATTTCCTCTGAAGTTGGAAATGTCAAGTGGTTTGTCACTTTGGAGTAACAAACGATTTGAATTGTTGAGACTGATTTAATGGAATAGAGATCTATGATGAGGCAGATATTTTTCATCACACAATTTGACAAATGTGCCATATTCTTGTTTCTCGAGGATGTCTGTGGCAGGAGCAGTAGAGTAAATTTTACCTGGGAGTTTGTAAGACATGCAGATTCTCAGGTCGCACGTGAGTCCTATTGAATCAGAATCTGCATTTCAACTAGATTTCCAGGTGATTTGTATTCACATTTATGTTTGTATGCACAATATAGTTTGCTTTTCAAAAAAAGTCACGTTAATTTTTATCACAGATCTCGCACTTTCTAAACTAAGCTCTTCACCCTAATATGTAGCTCATCGGCACATTTTTCATATCCTACTTTCTGCCTATGATGGAAGTTTTCCACTTCTCTTATTGATGGAGTTCACTCATCTCATCAGGCTCTGGTTCAATACTTCTCTTCTGGTAAACCATTTGGTGCTTTGGTCAAAGTTAGTCGTTCTCTTGTTCGTGTGTCTATATAACAGTAAGATAGCTCTAGCAATGTGATTGCATTGTGTTCTGATTCTTTGTGTCTTCATCTTCCATCCCAAGAAATTATTCCTCTCTTGAAGACCTTGAAATTGTCCTTGCTTTCCTGGGTCTTAGTACAATGTCTGACACTTAAATGGTGGTCAGCAATTGCTTTTAGATGTAGATTAATGAATGTTTTCTTTTGTAAAGACATATTTCTGAACATAATATAATTCATTTTCTTATAACTGAGGTATGATTTAATTTGATTGTGAATTATTAAGAAATATGATGATTTCTTCAACATACATATTCTTTTTGCATAAGGAATCGTGGTAGAAGATTAGGTTTTATTCCATTATTTAATAAATCCATGTGATTCAAGCTTTACTTTGAAGGAATACAACATAAATTAGATGACTTTGCATGTACTTTGGAGTCATTTTTATTGTCTTTCCATGAATGTGGCTAGTACACATCTTTTAAATTACAAAGTAGTATAGGCTTGAGTGAACAATTCAGACATCACTTATAAGTATTATAATGGAAAGTGAGAAAGCTACTCACATCTTCTTTCCCTATTAACCTACTTAAACACCCAGGAGGTAATCATGTTAACAGTTTGGTGTATGTCCTTCTACAGTTTTTCTATATGCACTGGTAAATATAGATATAAATCAACATAGAAAATATTATTATTGGCTAACATTTGTAGTGTTTATTTTCTGCATCTCTCTTTGTTATATATTTCTCCAAGTCTTGTTTGTCGTTTATATTTTTTATGGCACGTTTTACAGTATGGAATTTCAAATTTTTTACATAATAAATTCTGTTAATTTTGACATTTGTGGCTTTGGTTTCATCTCTTCTTATGTCTTTGACTCTGACTGCCAATGTTTTACCCCATTGGACAGTAATAACAGGTATGGTGATTGTTTTGTTTAATACTGATTTAAAATCGTGTAGCTAAGGTGCTGGCACATGAGAAGAACTCGAAAGACATTCTGGACTGACTGACTCTAAATGTTTCCATTAAATGAGCTTCCCCAATTGAGCTCAATTTAAATTCTACACCAAATCTCTCTCTTCTAAGTTCTATGGAGTCTTGAAATATTAAGAACACTTGAAATGATTAAGCAAAACCTCTATAATTAAGGCAAATTTTATTATCCATCATTTTGAAAATTATATCTTAATCCATATCAGAATAAATTTATCCTTCAGTTTTTGAAAGCTTGATTCTGTTCAGAGTGAGCTTATTAGCAGCGTTTTTAGCTAGAGGCCAGATGCCTACACAAGACTATTTGCAGTACCACTCTCATGCTGTGAAATAAAATCATAATGTAAGGCTGATTTCATTTTCTTGCATTTACTAATTGGTTAAGGAAATGCATAATTTTTTAAAAATATAAGATGATTAATAGCTAATGCTATTATCAAAACCTAATGTGAAAGACAATAGCTATTGCTTAAACATAATAGCTAATGACTTATAGCATGAACTCCAAATTTTTATTTTTGAAACCTGGCTGAATATCATGATACATTGCTGGAACTGTCCACTACTGTTGAAGGTAAACATTACTATTCAAAGATAAATAGGGATAGGGATGGGGATGGAGGTTGTGTGTGAAGTATGGGAGAAACTTCTCTCTACTGACTAGGAAACTTTCCCACTGATACTTATTATTCTGAAATGATTATCTTTTTATGTTTTTAGATGGTTCAGTACACCATTTCCCCTTATGCACATTCATTGCTATTATACTATTAAATGGCTACCATGTGGCTGCCATCACACTTTGTAGGCTCTATATGCCAGCTCATTAATCTTTACAACAAACTTAAGTGATAAGTGTTTCCATATCATTTCACGTCTGAAGAAACTGATGTTTGAAGAGATTAGGCACCTTGCCCAAGGTTACATGGTGAATAAATAGCAGATCTAGAAGTGAAACTCAGCTCTGTTTCACTGCAAAATCCATGCTCTTTGCTCTGTACTCACAAGAGTTTCAATTCTCCTAGTAGAGGTGAATTTAATTCTCTGCAGATTTAGAATGAAGACAGCTCCAGGGTTTCTGAGGTGGCTACTGGTTTCATAGTTTTTGTAATGGGACCATGTTGATGGCACAGCAGGAGGCCCAGTGATATTTGGCAGAATCTGATGTGGGGACTCCTTCTGCCTTGGTCCCATGGCTTATAATCAAACAATGAGAAACAAAGTCATGACATATTTGGAGGAAATTAATTTCTACTCAGAGTGTTTGTGTGAGTTCTGTAACAAGTTGTTGTAGGCACTTTTTAACAAGACTAAAATAATCTAAGCAACTTGAGCCAACGCAGAAGCAGAGATTATGAATAAAGGTATTTGAAAGTGCTGGACTCTTCCAGGTTTTGAAATTGTGGATTTGAAACAAGATTCTCTGAATCATCAAAATCCCAGGAACCCCCAATATATCTTTGTATCACCTTCAACACCATATATTTGCCTCTAGAGCGAATGAAAGGCAATGAGATCATTCTGTAAGCAATGAATATTGACTGAGTATCGGCTATTAGGCTCCGGCATTGTGCTAAGCTCTGGAGGTGGAGTGGTGAGTAAGATGGCCCAGGTCCAGCACTCATGGTGCTTTTCAGGTTAGCAGGGATAAAAGACCATGGCCATAACTGTAATAGGAGAGCAACTGCGGGGTTCTCTCAGAATGCACCATATTTCTTCCTTGGTAAGATGCCAAAAAGTGTCAGATGCACCATTGATTTAATAACATTCAAAAAGTTTTGGAAAATAGAAGAGTACTATGTTGAATGTGCATGCCATTTGGAAGATGAGTCTAGGTTTCAGAAATGTTTGAAGCTATGTCATAATTGAGGACATCAGGGAAGACTTTCGTGGGAATTTCTATTTAATTGTAGGCCAGGAGAATGAGTAAAAGCCAAGGGGGCAAAGAATTAAGAAGGGAATGAAGCAGGCAGAAGCAACGGCTTAGGTCATGTTCCTGAGGTGAAAAGGAGCAGGGAGTTCACTGCCACTGGAGGACAGACAACTCCTAGGACTTGTCATCAATAGCAATGAGCGATTCAAGGTGAGGTTGAGTAGCATGCGAGGGCTCAGCATATGAAAGAAAAGCTTGTACATCCTGACATGGATTTCAGACTGAATCCACCAAAAAGTTTTAAGCAGAGGAGTAACATGATCTAACATCTATTAGAAACATTCTGACTTAGGTGAAGAAAAATTGGACTGGGATAAAAGGCAGTGTGGGGAGCTATCAATTAGGACAGTACTATAGCTGTCCCAGAGAGAGGGGATTGCATGCCAACTGTTTTGCAGAGATACAGGAATTAGACATATTTTAAATACATGAAGGATTTTGATTGAGCGAAGGAAGAAATTCCTGAGTGAAAATTTTGTTAGACAATAGATTCACCTATAGGAGTTTCTGAGAATCCCTCTATATTGAAGGCTTTACAAACCAGGGTGTCTAGATAGCAGCCAGCCAGGCTAGTGCACACATCTCTGCAGAGCTGCACATCAGTCAGTGAATATACACCCACGCTCGTGCAGCCAGCACTGTTTTGGGAAGGGAGGATAATAAAGTGCAGAAAACAAAATCAATTCCTATATTTTGTTGATTTCTCTAACATAAAGCTTGAGAAGAACAAAAAATCTGACCAATTTTGGGCAAGAATGGTTGCAAGTTTAAGGAGTAAGGCATTGAATTGGACATGGAAAGAATAGGTAGGACTTAAAGAGGTTAATGCAGGTGGTTGAAGCATTCTGTAGGGGAAAACAACCCGAACGAAAGGAGAAGGGTGGATAGGAACACAGCTTGTGTGAGACATTAAGTTGACGTGAGTGAAGCAAAAGTTACGTAACTGGACATTGGTCTTGGTGCCACGTAAAATCATTCACGGAATCACAAAGGCCTATCAATTCTGCGTCCCCATAGATCCCAAATCCACACTTTCTTCTGAGGTGTTTTTCTAAAGTTCACATCTGATCAGAGTGCTCACGTCGTTAGTACCCTTTCGTGTTCCCCTCACTGTTTGCAGGGCAAAATCTATACTCCCTAAAGTGACTTCTGATGCCCATGAGCTGGGTCTCATTTAGCTCTCTGGCCTCACCCGTTATTCCACCGTGCCTCGCTCTCTTCTTCACTATGAATGCTTTAGCAGAAGGGGTTTCTTTCCTTTTCACAGACATGCCAAGTTCCCTCTCATCTGTCAAATGTTGTACCTGACTTTTGTTCCTTCTCCCTGAATCCTCCAATCCTTGACTACTCTTTCATCTTCATTGAGACATCACTTCCTCCAGAAACTTTCCTTTTTCCGTCAACACTGATGCTGAATTTACAACTTCCCTCCTCATAGCATCCAGATTTTTCTCTATATCTTAGCACTTTCACCCTGAATTTCTCGTGCTGGTATTCATCTTTGAGCCCTCCACTAAAGCACAACAGCAACAAAAACAAACCCGATCAGCTTCTGTGTGTACACACTGCCTTGTATTTCCAGTCTCTGCAATAAAACATAGCATTTAGTGGGTGCTTTGTACCTATGTGTTGAATAAATGATTGGCTGAATGGCTATCCTTGTCGAGAAGCGAGGAGTAGGCTTAGTCACATGGATGCCCCTTACAAGAAGTTCTAAGTGCAAATAGAATAGATTTTAATTTTTTTTTATAACAGGGGTTGGTAGTCTCAGGCCCAATCTGGTGTACGGCTGACTTTTATATGGCCCGTGAGCTAAGAATGGATTTTACATATTTAAAGAGTTGGGGGGAAAAAAAGAATATACAGTGAGACTTTATGTGGTCCACAAATCCCAAAATATATCCTACCTGCTTGAGTATCTGGCCCTTTACGGAAATGGTTTACTGCCTCCGTTCCATAGAGACAGGTAATATACCACAGGCTTTGTAAACGTTCTCTAGAATGAGGACGATATTGATGTGCTTTTAAAGATGTTCGGCTACTTCTGTTCTGAGTCTTTGTTGCTCTTGCTGTCAACGTTATGATATAGCTGCTGCTTTTTAAAAGTCTTAGTACATAAATTATTTCTCATTTATTTACATTAGCTTTTCAAAAAACGCGGAGATGGACAAAATTACCTCTTTTTTACCTTTTTGGGCTGATATGATTTTATAATAATATAACTCGGTTTAAGCTCTGAGGCCCTGCTATAAGAAAAATGTGAAAAAAAGAGAAATGGGAAATGGCATTTCTTAAATTTGCTTTTTTCCTAAATGTGTCTATTTAATTTTCAAACCAATGCATGAACTCAGTAATAGTATGCTTGTTTGCCATTACTTTTCGATTTCATCCAGTACAGTTCCTCATACATTGTTATCAAATAAATCATTAGTGAATGAATGAATTAAGGACAGAGATGGAGTATTTCAGTTCAAAGAGGTTGAGAAACTCGGACCTAGTCACATAACTAGTGAGTGGTACAGTGGGATGCTTTAACGTAACCATAACACCTCCACAGTGTTGAAATATGAATGTCTTTCATCTTAAGTTTTCTTTAGAGAACATGACAATTATGGTATGTTCAATTATTCCCAATGTTAATATTTAATATTTATTGAGCTAGGCATTGTTATAAGAACTTTACACAAATATATCTATTTAAACCTCCACAAAACCTTATGAAGTAGATAATATTATGACCCCAATTTTAGAAACCAGAAATGGAGGCAGAGAGGAACAAGGCATTGCCAAAAATCCACTGTGAGCAAAGTCCTGATGTGAGCGAGCTCCCTCACGGTGGCTCTTACCCAACTGTATAGACTTGAATACTTGCTTGGGTGTACACATGTACCATCATGTGTCTAGCCCTCTGCTGGGTAATCTTAGCCTAATGATTAGCTTTCCTTCATAACCATAGTGCAGGTCAGCATAATTTTCCTCTTTTGAAAGCTATGCAATGAGTTTATTTGTAAATCAATACAAATTCTATGGAGGATGAAATTGAAACTTAGAGGTTAAGTCATGTATTTACAAAAGGATATTAGTATGAGTAAAGTGGGTTTGTGGAGTCGTGATTTCTAGGCATCTTCTTAAAGAAATATACTATATCTTTTTCTCCTACTAAACTCACATAGTTCATTACCAACTAGAGATATTGAGAACTGATTCTTCCATTCACTGTTTTCCACTTGATGACAAAATATACATTTAGTAATTAATAAAATAGGCAATATTTTGAAAAGCAAACAGTTTCAAATTGATGGCAGGCAAATAGCTAGTCACTTTTTATGAAGGTTACTTTAATTTTTGTATAACTGATAAAACAAGTAAGGTAGCATAGAATATCTTTATTGTGACACTGAGAAAGTTGCTTTGTGATATCAGAGAGATACAAGCAATAAATTGCAGAGATACCTACAAAGAATGGTTTATGCTGCTTGTGAGTGTATGTGCATATCCATTTTACACAGTGACTACATATATAGATTAGAACAATGTGTAGTAAAATGTAGCCGAACTAGATTTCTGAGTAAAGATTGTATATAGAAAAAGGGCATTTCTATTGCTCTCCCTAGAAAACCACTCAAAGGATGGCAAAGGGATTTTTACGAGACATAAATCAATAAGGTCAAAATGAAGGAGATGGCAGAAAACAACAATAAAATTATGGAAGCTAAACTTCGGCCATAAAAGTGGTCCCCGAATTACAAGAAGTAAGAAAGCAGTATCTTAAGGGGGCAAGGTGAAAGCTGAAAAGGGACCTGATTCGGTCCATAGAATCTTTAGAAGTTTCAAGAAGTGGTAGCACTACCTATTTGTGAAACTGAGATTATTGCCTGGAAGTCTGCACAAGGAACAACTAGACACCAAAATAGTCTCTTTAACTTCTCAGTGCCAGGCAACTGCCTTTTAACCTTTCTACATAAGTGAATAAACAAAATATGGTATATCCAGACAACATAATATTACTTAGCAATAAAAACAAGTGAAATACTGTTGTATGCTCTAGCTTAGATGAACCTTGGAAATATTATGCTAAGTGAAAGAAGCCGGTCACAAAAGCCCACATATTATGTGATTCCATTGATGGGAAATGTGTAGAATAGGCAAATCTATAGAGACAGAAAGTAGATTAGCATTTGCCAAGGGCTGAGAGTGGGGGCAATGTGAAGTAATTGCTAAAGGGTATGGGGTTTCTTTTGAGGGAGACAAAAATGTTCTAAATTTAGATTGTGATGATGGATGCGTAATTCTATGAACGTGGTAAGAAATATTGACTATTATGCTTTAGGTGGCTTAATAATAATGGTATTTGAATTAAATCTCTCTAAAGCTGTCATCAACAAAACAAAAGCCCGAGCATTTATTCTGTGGAGAAGGGAAAGCAAGCGGTCTCCGAATTAAGAAAAATCAGATAGAGTTGAGCATAGGAAACCCTGTCGAAAATAAAGGGTTAATGAATATTCATATAATGAAGTCTAATATTCTCCAGCCTTTTCCAGTTACTTAGATCTAAAAACGTTGGTATCCAGTTGTGTGGTCTGCTGAGATCTCCGGGGAATCTGATCAGCCCCAAAGAAAATACCTACAGGTGGGAACATCAGGGATTCTCCAAACACAGATCAGTCAGGTTGCCCTACAGTGAAGAATAAAGTGGACAAGTTCCATTCGTCCCACAATTCAGAACTTCCCATTAGATTTTAATTAGCACACACTAAAATATGAATAGGCAACTGAGTGTCCGAAAGAGCTGAGGAAACCACTAACAAACGCACAGGGGAAAAAAAAAAAGCAAACTAAACAAGACAAAGACCACACAGGGTCAAAAAAAAAAAAAAAAAAAAAAAAAAACCACTGTCACTAACATCTTTGCAGAAAAAAGAAAATTTGTTCCATCCATGAGACTCATACAGGCATCCAATGAAAAAATGGTTTTTGGAAATTAAAAACATGAGAGTAGAAATGAAAAATTCATGAATAGTAGTGAATAAAAAGTAGAGGAAATCTTCCAGGACCATAAATCTTCCAGGGATTAAAAGAAAAAAACTCAGAGAATATAGAAAATTTAAGACATTTAGAGAATCCATCAAGAGGTTTAGTATCTGAATCAAAGAAGCAGAGAAAATCATCGCTGAAATAATTCAAGAACAAATTCCAGCACTCAGGGACAGTGAGGATAAATGCTTGCAGACTTGTGGTTACTTAAGTCAAAGAGATGAAAAACAAGAGTTGGAGAAAGGAAGATCTGTGCTCAAAATTCATTTCGGGTAGATGATGAGCATGGGCAGGAGATTCAGTGCCTGAGAGAGAATGGCAGGAGTTTGTTGGATGACAGGAAAGTGAGGATGGGGCTGTGGACGATGGTCTCGAGGAAGCAGTGGAAATAAGATCATCTTGTCTCAGTGGAGCTGAACCCCTGGCTTTGAGATAAGGAGGAATTGGGGAAAAATGCAAAGCAAAACGAAAAAGAGCCTCCATGTATGAAAATTTCAGGGGAGGCAGTGTCATCAAGGGACAACCAAATCGATGTTTAAGACAAGGAGGTGAAGAGACTTTTGGGGACACCTTGGAAAGATGAGCAGAAGGAGAGGAGGTGGAAAACTAGTTAAGACTAGGAGATACGCTGGACATCACAGAGATGTGGGTTGACATGGTAAGGGATGGTTGGTGAGCCTAGAGCTTCTAGTAGTGTTTGACGTAAACTCAACTCTGAGCTATAATTTTGATAATTTCTTAGAGAAGGCTGGGCAAACAGTTATTGTGGTGATATGGAATGTGATTTACAGGGTCCTAGTCACAGTGAATCAGTGTTAGTAAATCAGTAATTTACAGGGTACCTAATCACAGAAATGTTTGTACAATTCTAAGGCACTGGTGGGGCAGCTATGCCATAAGGTTTCATGTGTAATTATGACCAGATTTAGAGAGCCATAAGTCTTCTAATTCTGCCTTTTGTCACTTTCTTCTCAACTACAACCTACTTTTCCTCTGTTAGGAATACTGCCAGCATTAGAAATATTAATTCCAGCTGTATATTTTCTTGCTATACTCCAAAGCTCTCAGTACAATACCATGCCAGTAATAAGAATTTTGGAAATTACTTTTGAAGAGATGACTCATATAAAAAGATAGTATTTGGCAAGATTTCAAAATTTTGTATCGAATTACAGAAATTGATGAGATTTTGTGGTGTCTTCTATTCTGAATTTTCATGTAGAGACTCCTATAACCCTAACGAACATCTGAATGTTCGTTTGACAAGGTGACAATAATTACTCTGAAGAAGCAGATACAGGATAAAGGAAAACAAACGAGGAAAATTATATAACATCCCACTAAATAATCAAAGATGATTATTATGGAATAATGATCATATTTTATAACTCATGGGGATGGAGCCGATATGGTGATGAGATAAATGATAGGAGAAGAATTATTTGGAGTCAGAACTTGAATTTTGATTACTGTAAGAATGCTAACTGATGTAGTCTACAACATTAACTTGTTATCCAAAGGAGTTCAAAGTTTTTGTTTGAAAGATCTTTGAAATTTTATTGAAAAAGTGTGGAACAATAGTATGTTCATTAAATAATTATTTTGGACTTATGATATTTTATTCTTAAACTATTAAATATGAGTACATTGTTTCCCAAGCAGACTATTACCTTAAAAAAATGGAATATATGTCCCAGCTCTTTTAGAGCTCCTTGAATTCAAGATATCTGAATATATTTGCCAGTGATTTTTGCTGCTCATTCATTCAATTGTAAATTCATTAAAGACATATTTATTGAACATCTACTGTGTTAGGTAGTGGGACTAGATGGAAAGATAGAGGCATTCTCTGTCCTCATGAATCTTACGTATGTCAACTTAAAAGGCAAATTTGCCTGTTACTTAACCCTCAAAATGAGCTTATTTGGCATTGGCCAAAAGAATTGCAATTCAGTATGTTCATGCTAAGGTGAACCATAGCCAAAGCTGGAAAACAGAGGAGGGGAGCCTGCTTTTATAAAGAAAAAGGGAAAGCAGGGAGGAGCTGTTCTAAATAAAAGTTCGTTGAGGGAAAGTAACAGTTTAAGGTGGCAATGGCTTCTCGTGGCTGAGCTGCAGCCTTTCACACTGGCTGGGCTGTTGCTGGGTGGGAAGAGAAATCTTCCTTCAGGAGTAAAGTAGTTGTTCTTCTGTTGGAGATGCAAGTATATGTCTGTTCCGGTTTGGGGTGGTTGTTGGGGGTCATTGTTGATGTGTGACAGGGTCTGAGAGCTCCTCCTAATGGCCTTCCTCATTCCAATTTAGTTAAGGTTTCTTTTATTAATTTCCACAAATGTTAAACTAAAATATATATTGTTTCAGGTTTTAAAACATGAGGAAGATTCAGACTGATTTTGGAGATCTAATTTCTGTAATTTCTTTTTAAATTTTGTCTTATTTTACCTTGTTTTTTGATTAAGCTAAAACTTGTTTCAAATTTCTTTGTCTGCTTATGGTTAAATTTTGATCATTTTTTTATTTAAACAATAGCATTTTGCCTTAGAGCAAGCTGTTCTTTTAATTCCTTCTCACTGTGGAAATTCTAACCAAGAATAAGATAGAATAAATCACAACACTACTTAGGCAATCTATTGTTCATAAAGTAGAAGGAAAAAGCAAGTTATATCTATGTTTGAAATACTCACGACAAAGAAATGTAAAATAAGTATGAAGTTATTAGATTCTGATGATTTGAGGAAAAGGATTATAGATGTAAAGAACAAACTTAGTTGTAGCTAAAATGTATATATCATGTGAATTTTAGGATCTTGAAAATGTTATGTGGCATTTCTTTTTTTTATAATGAATTTTATAATGGTCAATACATAAAACTTGAAAAGATAGAGAATAGCGTATGAACAAAAAGTTATCTATAATTCTTTAAACCTGTGATCGTCATTGAATGCATTTTTCTGTTTGAGGATTTTTTTAGTAAATTTTATGTGAGTATATTTATGCATATTTTATGCAAGGGTAAGCATATGTTATATTTAGTTTTATATCCTGAAGTTTTCAATTTAAAATTATATACCACGAGTATTTTTTCAAGTCATTGGACTTTTTCTAAAATATATTCTAAATGACTGCATAATACTTCATTTTGTCACTATATCATACATCCACAATTCTAGGGGAATTATCCAATGTGGTATCACAGGTATATTCATAATATGTAGCAAAATTTGTTCTTAGCCTTTGGATTCAAAGATGACATCATATGCTTTATTTCTTTGTGTGTGTGTACTTGTAAAAGATGGCCAAAAGGAGGTCATGCACATTGTCTTGGTCTTACCTGTGTAGTCATTAATTACATAAGCTAACACTGGTTATGTTTCTGAGGGTAAACGTTTCCCGTCAGCTGTACAGAGAGTCAACTCAGCTCTGATCCATCTTTGATCGTCTTTCTATCACACGTCGTACACATACGTCCATCCAGTATTGTTTCAGCCAACGTTATTTCGGAAGTATTTTGCTAAGTGACCATCTCATCTAGTTAGAGGATATTGTTAGCTTCGGAAGATGGAAAAGGGAGCAATCTACTTCATTCTCTCCAGGAAGAGCTCAGACCCTTAGGCCTGGCACAATGTGTAGAAGAAAAAGTCAGACCCTATGGGTCTATGGATACTCCTGCGTTTAATCTCTACGGAGTCTCTTACTACCCACTGATGCTGAGCAATTTGTTTAATGTCTTTAAAATCAGTTTTATCCACTGTAAAATCCCCTTATCTACAGGTAGCTGTGTAGAAGCCCTATAAACAACCGCTGTAATTCCCTTCTAACACTGGCTGACACATAAAAGGCATGCAACAAGCGGTGGTCATTATGATTAGTGTGATTAGGATCTATAGGGATTAGCTCTACTCTGGAACTCAACCCAGATCAGTTACAGATGAGCAACCATAAGAGGATGCTGCAGAAAGACAAATGGTTCCCTGGGAGGACAGTAATGAAACCCATGACTGTGTCATTTTATAGCAATATCACTCTTCTAATTCTCACTCAACAGCAAATCAGCGAGACAGACAATTTTAATTATATGGGCCCCAAGGAAGGTAATAAATGGTTGTTCATAAATACTCCCAGTGTTTGTCATGAGCTAAAGATAAATCTGTGGAAGTGGACTTCTGCTTTTTGGGTGGTGCCTACAGATGGGCAGTTGATTATGATGCCTCAGTCAGCAATGGCTGCTGGCCGTCCAGGGATGCTGCGGTGGCCTCCCTTAGAAGATAATGATGCCCACTGGAGCGGTGCAGTCCAGAGGGTGTCAGAATTATGTCTCATTCTCACTTATGAGACCACAGATCTGTCTAGTACTGCTAAACATAAAGGGACATCTATCCACTTACTATCACTAGCGAGTTTCTTTAATTTCCTGAAATTTTCTTTCAAATTAGGGGGAAGAGTGTTAAAATGAATGTTTTCTACATTTTTACTAAAAAGATAATAATTGATGAGTTTTTGCATTTAGCTTTTACTGCTGCAGCCACTTTATAATAGCACACGCAATTAGAATAAAAATAAAGTGAGAGGTTAAGAAAAATAGTTATGAATATTTTTTGTTCCAATCCTTTAAAATTGGGCATATATAAATATTTAAAAATAAAATTTCTTTTAAAAAGAAATCCGAACATTTTTCAGCTTTAGTTATTTAAAATACCATTAGTTTTTAGTTAATTAAAATAGCACAGTAATAGCTCAGATGATGGAAGACGCAGGAAATAATCTTCCTGCCTTTTTCTTATTACGGTTTGCGTATGATAAAGCTGGTGTTTATCTCTAATTCCAGAGTAACACTGCCAGCTCCAGTAGCAAAAGGAAACTACAAAAGTTAAATGTTGTTTTGAAACTAATTGCACTTTAACCAAGCAATCCCTCAGGGTACCAGAGAAAGAAGTAAAATTTATAGGAACAGTTAATGTTTTGCTATAGAGGGCGTGGCCGTTTTTGTGTATATATGCAAACTCTCTGTGCATATATACCACAACAGAACAGACTGCACATATGAGTGGAATTCTTTCATTTTGAGCCACTAAGAGTCTAATTTATTATCGTTTGCATGGAAGTTGGCTGATATTCACCTTTGCACAATGTATGAAGTTAAGTATTGCCCAAGTACATTAATGTTTATAATGATATCGCAACAGAAATGTTCCAATTTACTTTAAATTATGAAATATTCTAAAGCCCTAAAAGATTGTAAAATGCTTGTTTTATTACAAAGAATTCATAGTTTAATTATAAGGCACTAATATTTTTTCACTAAAATATTCTTCCAAGGTACTTTATTAAAACTAAGATATTCGTAGGTTCAATATTTAATTGAAATGTATTAATTCATAACTCATTCACTCATCTGTACATTAAATATGAAGAGGGCCTATTATTGCCAGTCGCTTTTCTAAGTGATAAAAATTAAGATAGTGTCTGGCGTATAGTAAAACTGGTGTTCATTTATTTAGCATCTACTATTTTAAAATTACTCACCCATTTTTAATACATTAGTGGCAGTAAAGTAGTGAAGTACATGACTTCTTAAACCAGAATAATGAGTTTTAATTCAGGTTTTCCCTTTGCTAGCTACATAATGTTGTTTCTGGCCTCTGTGATTTACTTTTCTTGTCTATACAATGAAGAAAAAAATGTCACCTATGTTCTCAGGTTGTTGTGACGATTAAATGAGGTAATGCATATAAAATATTTAAAATAGTATCTGGAACATTTTAAGTATTTCATATATTCTAGACACTATTATTCTTGCTGAATGGTAGAAATAATTAATCCTGTATCCTAAACGGTAGGAATAATTATTGCTAGGAGATGACTTTAAGTCAGAGTTCAAGTGACTTGTCACAAATCACACAGCCAGTTACTACCAGAGTGAGGAATTAAACACTGGTCTGTTGACTTCTGAATCCCAGGCTCCATTCCCATAACATCGAATGTTCCCAAGTTCTCTACCTTTCGGGGCCACTTTTTTCTATTTAAATACAAATACTCAAACTTCCTTCTAGGTCTTTGGGGAATTCAGAAGTGTTCCTAATACAAGTAAGAGTTCCAGGGAAGGAGTGGGAGAGTCTCCTGTTCCTTTGGCCACTCTAAATTCTTACTGCAATTTATTTACTTTTTCATTTTCAGTTTCCACTCATCATCTCCCAAGCTATTGGGTGCTCTTTCACACTTTTGTTATTTACAGTCTTTATTCTTTTGAAAACAAAATTTTCTAAGGTTCTTGAAAAAATACAAAGGTTGATCTTGGGATGTGGGATGCACAGAAAATAATAGGAAATGACTTAAAAATTAAATGTTAGACATAATTATTCATTAGGTTTCTTGGAGATTTTTTAGTGAACCAATGTTATAGGACCTGCCATTTTTTAAAAATTGTCAGCTCCCCCTGAAACATATCCCATCTTTCATATCTTTTCTATGACATACTCTATCACACTTTTTCCTAATAGTCATGCAAAAGTATTCTTAAAGAAACCAATAATCACTTTTTTCTTTAGATACTTTATATAAAGTCAGAAATACAATCCAGCAGCACATCGGATCAGCTTGAGTGTGTATGTGTGTGTGTGTGTGTGTTTAATCATTCTAAATCTCATTTCTTGTGGCTGGCAAAGATAGAGATCTGGAGAACAGGTAGCTTAATTCTTGTAATAGCTATGCAATTTTCCAGTTCGATACATAGAAACACCAAGGCCTTCCTGAAGGTGTTAAGTATTCTGGATATTATGACAATGCTATTTAGACGTCACAGCACTTGATAACAAATTCTTTTTTTTTTTTTTTTAAAGATTTTATTTTTCCCTTTTTCTCCCCAAAGCCCCCCGGTACATAGTTCTGTATTCTCCGTTGTGGGTTCTTCTAGTTGTGGCATGTGGGACGCTGCCTCAGCGTGGTCTGATGAGCAGTGCCATGTCCGCGCCCAGGATTCGAACTGACGAAACACTGGGCCGCCTGCAGCGGAGCGCGCGAACTTAACCACTCGGCCACGGGGCCAGCCCCAACAAATTCTTTATAAATCAGCTTAGTGTCTCTAGTTAGCCTGAATAATATGGTTTCATTGTGTTTGCAGTAATAAATGAGAAGGAGAAATCTTCTTATTTCCCTATTCTTTCAGACCTCAGAATAAGACATTTCAAATTTAAAAAGAAGAACATTTCTCAACAACTAGACACAATTAAACTGCTAAATGGAACAAAGCAGAAAGGAACCCATATGAATCTTTTATTGTTCTAAGCAAGAACAATGAAATACTTTTTAACCTGTTTATCTTTATGAAATCAAAAACAAAACAAGCACAGCTTTTTGCAAAGATTTCCAAGCTCTTGTAACTTTCCCTGCTTCTTAAAGGAATCTAATACGTAGGAGAATTATTTATTCATGTTTTTTGCCTCATCTTTTCTCAACAGCTGGAAGTTTAGGGAATAACGTAATTCTTTCCAACTGCATACTGAAAAGGGCATTTTATTAAAATATCACAGACATTTGAATTCAGGCAAATGAATGATTGAGTTATATGCTTTGCAAAGATTTTCAGTCAGCTGCTGAGGAGTTTATTTTCAAAAGTTAATTTAATTTAAAAAACAACTATTTGCCTAATAATACAAAAATGCATTGATGATGTGGCAACAGGCATGACCTTGGTTCAAAATGTCTATATTGTTTCATGTTAGGACAGTTCTAAAAGTGTGCGAGTGTGTGTGGGTGCTCACATGTATTTTCCTGAGGACTGTTACTCTTATTTGCTTTTTTGGCAGTGATTGAGATCACTTTTTAGAAATTTAGATACGGTGAGCATTCTTAGCAATTTGAAACAAAACTAATTTTAGTTTGTTTAGCCTGTGAAGTTTAGAATTTGCAGGAGAGCATAATTCATCTTAGTGGGAAGAGAGACCTCTGGCTGCTTTCCTCTCTTTGAAGAGCCTGGCCTGAGGGAGAAGAGAAAGAAGGAATCCGCATTCCACCAGTTCTCCTGTGGCGACTGAAAAATGAAGCTTGGTCATCAGGAGGCGAAGTTTACTTCCACAGGACCATGGGACTAGAGCTGAAGTGTCTAGGAATCGTGTGGGGAGCTGGTTACCTTCCGAGACTGGTTCGTGGTGTCTTTGGAGGGACCTAAGTGATTCTGGAACTACACTTTGACCATCACTGATTGACAGAGCTCAACATCCTGATTCTCATTTTAGAGGACAAAGAACCCTAAAAATATGCAACTTAGGCTCAGGGTTGGGGTGGGGTGAAAAAATACAAAAGCATGGTGGAGCTTGGGAAGGGAGAGAAGGTTAGGCGAATGGGTATTTAAACAAACTAAGAAAGAACAGTGTGCCAGAAAATGCACGGAACCCCAGGAGAGCAGCAGAATGCTACGTGAGAGTTATATGAGCAAGAGATAGTGTGTAGGGGAGAGATGCTTTGGAAGAGTAGACTCAAAGGAGCTTGGCAAAGAAAACATTCAGGAGACTGTGCTGGCAAAGCTCTGGGACTGTAACAGATGGCACTTGAGAAACATAAAAGCATTCTACAAGCCCTGCCATATACACACAAGACAATGATAGAAGACTAAGATGGATCCAAAGACACTGCATCCGCCATTCCTGCCTGGAGATTGTGTGCTAACACTGGGGCTGACCCAGCCTTGGTGGGCCTGGAATGTACTCAGTAACAAACAAACAAATGCAAAATATGAATACAAAATTAGGTATGCAAATGTGTATTGACTTAGAATGAGGAAAAAAAATCGCAAAATTTATAAATTTTAAAAAGCTGAAAAGCACAACATTTAGAACAGTACCGGATAATAATAGCCATAGCAACAGTCTGGCCCATGTTGACAATGCTCTTCCTAATTTGTTTTGGCTGTATAGTATTTGGTCACCCTGTTGAATGACAATTGTCTAATATCGTTTGTTAAAAGAATAGAAAGATAATGCATTCTTTCCTTCAGCATTATTTATTGAATTATCATTAAAGTTATTATTATTATTATTGATAGTTTTCAGAAGTCTCTTTTAGCTCCACAGCTCCTTATCATGATGCCATGTCTGTATGTTCCTTCACAGTTCTTTGCCAGAGGAAGGCGGGTCTCTCGCCAGGGGCAGGCCTCAGAGAATTCCAGAGCTTTAAGCTCCCTGGGGCCCTGACAGTTGGTCCTTCAGCAGCAGCATCTCTGCCAGATCTGCTGTGCCGTTCAGTTCTCAGGCTTCAGGGAAAAGTTATGTGCGGGGTGAGATGCCTATGAAATCAGGATCATAGCCCCCTCGCTACAAAAAGCAGGGAGCAGTGAAGTCTTCAGTCCACTTCCCCTGGGGTTCAAGTATCTTGAAGCTTGATGAGGTCCATAAGGGGCAGGTTGTCGCTGGCTGTGGATGGACGCTGGCCTGCAACCTGGAAATACCACCAGGGCTGGTAGGCCCCAGGCTGGGACAGCAGCTGCATCGTCCCCACATTCTTGGAGGACAATTCTCCATCCTGGGCAGAGGCTTATGCAAGTGAAGTTTCCTGAAGCTTCAGCTTTATTGCCCTCAAAGGACTCACCTCTGACTCATACCCCAGATAAGAAACGAATGGAAGTCAAAGTTGACCAGTTATTGCGTGTCTGCTCATAGTTATATCTGGTCAGCCAGTTAGTAAATTAAGATTCTAGGTTTCACCAAGTTCAAGTCGGGTTAATATTGGCTTCAAATGCTTATTTGAATCCCTGAGGGAACAATTGGTATGTCACATATTCCCAAACCTCAATATTCCCCTATTCCCTGAATTCATGCCCAAACAGGGAAGGGATATCAATGATCTGGTTATTCTGCCATACTAGATGCCTTTTAAAAAACAGTGTTCAGATTGTCCTCTTGGGCACAGAGGCTTAAACGGACCATTCTGGTCCCAACAGAAATGTAAATCACATAATTGTTTCCAAGCATCAATTATCCCAGACTCATGGAATAAAAACCTATTTATCATTATCATATCAAAACCTAAACGTAAAGTTGTAGTTGCTGCCATCAAAAGATCATATAATTTACTTCAAATTATAGCCAGATGTAATAACTAACCTGTTATTCTGAATGATGTGCACCACGCTTCCCCCCTATACACACACTTTGTGTAGTTAGCCGACAAATAAAATGGCATATTTAAATGTCTTACAGTTGTATTGTATCAGATTCTATTTTCTGAGAACTTTTGGAAAGTTGTTCCTCAACTTTGTGTGCTAAATTGTGGGTTATCATAATCACCACTAATGATTTGTTCCATTGGTTGAATCACTTAAGGGACTCCGCCAGTGAAAGGATGAGCATTTTTTTCAGGGATAAACTATGGAATAATTGAACTCTTTAGAAAAACTGACTGTGAGTAATAATACTAATTGTATTTGACTGACAGCAGGAACGCCTCCTGATGAATTGGTGCAGGGTCTGAAGCAATGCTTCTCATTAATCTGATTTTTCCATCCTTGCTAGAGTCAAAATAAAATTATATTGTTGGAGGAATGAAGAATAGAAAAATAAAAGCTTGGATTTTTGAAAGGTATACTGATGTTAAAGAACAAAAAATAATATTCTGAAGTCCTGGATGTTGTGGTCTTAGTATCTATGTCCAAAGTGGTGACTGGACTCTTGATCAGTGGTCTCACTAAAGAGAGTCTATGTATGGGGGGTGTGTATGGGGAGGAGGACATAGGGAAATAAGAGAGTGAAACATACTTACACTCTCCATCAGTGTCTGCTTCCCCATCCATCTGAAGCCACCTTTGGATATCCATATCTACTCAAAATAGACATGCAGTTTATTTAAGATTCGTGTACATGCTATGCAGTTTGGGGATCAAGACAAGTCATCCAGCCCCTGCCTTCGAACCACACCCCAACCAGCTTCCTTCCACTAAACATCTCCTGTATAGAAATTCTGGAGCCACCACTGCACTACACTTATTTCCCGAGAAAGAGGAGTTTGTCATGTTATATTTCTTTGCTTAGAAAGATGGTAATTGAACTTTTCAATACTAATAACTAGAGATTTATAGAGACTGTTGCATCATGCTGGATCAAAATTGTTGATATGCAAGATTGTAAATTCTCAGCATTTGTCAAAGAATACCTTATATTTATAAAATACCATAGAACTTAAATATTTCACACTTATTTTATTTTGATCTGCATAAAAGCTTAATGCATTATGTACACACATTTCCATTTCATAGATGAGAAGTTGAAGTGTCAGAATGGTGAAGGAACACCATATCTGCTAGAAAGTCATCCAATTTGGAGTCTTAGAACTCCAAGTGCAGGATGCTGAAACCACACTAAGCTCCCAAGAATGGGTCTTCTCTGATTTGATCATCCCGCTTTCTTTTACTTGGACTGTCCCTTATCATTATTCATTTGTTGTTTTGATTTTTCTTACATTTTTTCCCCTCCATCCTTCCTGTAACCTAATTTGCATTTCAATTTTAAGAAAAACTTCTCAGAATCCAGGAGGATAGAGAGAAACTGAAATATATAACTACGATTTCAAGCGTGTTGGTGATGTTGTATATTATATAAAAGAGTATATTTCCTAGGATATTTGTTGCTCTGTCTTTGTAACAGACATTTCAGCATATTGAAGTCAGGTCTCTCTGAGTTGCCCTTGTCTTTTCCAATGAAGTTTTCCTCTCTCCCAAGAGCCATGCCCATTTTGTGAGCTGATTTAATGATGTTGGTATGAATAGTGTTGAAAGTGACACTGTGTCATCCTGTTGGTTGCAAGAAGGTCATCAAAAATATAGATGGCAAGGAGCAATCAATACATCTCTATTATACACGGATGGAAGGGAAGTGTTTAAGACAGCAGTTCCATCATCCAAAGGTGCGTATATATTCTCAAAGCAGCTGTCTTTAAAAGAATCAATTTTTAATGGGGTTAAGGCCTTATCACTTTAAAAGTGTTTGGCTGGTCTATAACTTTTCCAAACAGTGTTATGTCATTTCTCATTTGTGAAGTTCTTTCTCAGCATAAGTGCCTAGAGTAACATCTGTAAAAAAAAAAAAAAACCTGATTTTTCTTAAAGAAGTTTATAAATTAAAGTTCAAATTCTGTGGAATTGGGAATTAATGACTATTTGTTAAAATAAAATATTAGTTTTCAGAAATAGTAAGCACATTAATTAAAGAGCATATGTTTTAAAAAATCTTTAAACTCAGGAGTAATAAAAATAAATCCTTCCTTTCAGAAGCTTAGTAATTGGATAGGAGTGAAAAATGAGTTGGTGGGAATGGAGTGGGCTTTTTCAGGCTGAATAATGGCAACACTGATGTGAAACTAGCTCAAGCTTTTCACCAGAGCTTGACACCCTAGCATTAACAGCCTCAGGGCCTCAGCTGTTCTTGCAGTGACTTGCTGCAGTTATCTGCCATAGCTGGATCTCGCTGGCACTCCCCGACATTTCTATTTTAATGTAGCAATGTTGATCCATTGACAGTAACTTATAGCCCTGTGTTGAAAGACTTGCACCATCTATTACATATTAGATTGACCTGCCTTAATTTGATCTACACATACTTGAAATTTTACCTTACAACTTATTTTTTTTCTTAACATTTTATTGGTGTGTAATCGACATATAATAAAGTGCACATATGTAAAGTGTAAAATGTAATATGTTTTCTCACATGTACACCTATGAAAACAAGACCACAATCAAGATAATGGCTAGATCTACCACCTGCAAAAGATTCCCTATGCCCTTTTGTAACCCTCTCTCCCTGTGCTCTTTTGTCACATGACCATCTGTCCCCAGGCAACTGCTAATCCGCTTTCTGTCACTATATGTTAGTTTGCATTTTCTAGAATTTTATGTAATCATAAAATATTTACTTTTTCTTGTCTAGATTATTCCACTCAGAATTTTTTCAAGATTTGTTTATGTTGATAAGTATATCGATAATACGTTCCTGTATATTGCTGAGTAGTATGCCATCATATGAATTTATCACATTTTGTTTATCCATTAACCTGTTGACGGACATTTGAACTGCTTCAGTTATTTTGTTATTACAGACAAAGCTGCTATGAACATTCACGTTCAAGTCTCTGTGAGGACATAGACTTCCACCTAGAAGTGGAATATGTGGGTTATATGTTAGGTATATATTTAAAATTTTAAGAAATTGTCAGACTCAGATGGTTTTCCAAAGTGGTTGCACCAAGTTACATTCCCACTGGCAGTGTATGAGAGTTTCAATTTCTCTGTACCCTTGTCAAGAGTTGGTATGTTCAGTCTTTTTAACATTAGACATTCTAATAGGGGTGTAGTGGTATCCTACTATGGTTTTCATTTGCGTTTCCCTAATGATGCTGAATATCTTTCTCATGTCATCCATATATCATTATGAATGAAGCATGTATCCAAATACTTTGCTAATTTTTAAATTTAGATTGTTTGCTTTCTTACTGTTGAGCTCTAAGAATTCTTTATATATTCAGGATATGCCTTTATCAGATGTGTAATTTTCAAATATCTCCTTCCAGTTTGTGTCTTGTCTTTTCATTCTCTTACTAGTGGTTTCCAGATAGCAGAAGTTCTTGGTTGTGTTAAAGCCCAGTTTTTCAATTCATTCTCTTATAGATCATGCATTTGGTATTGTATCTAAGAAATATTTGGTCAAAAAAGATTTTCTAATCTCCTTCCTTCCAGAAGTTTTATAGTTTTAGTTTTTATATTTGGGTCTAAGATTGATTATGTAATTTCTGCATATGATGTGAAATATATGTGAATTTTTTTTGCATATGGATATCTAACTGTTCTAACACCATTTGTTAAAAAACTGGCCTTTTATGTCCAAAAATGCCTGTGTACTGTCATCTAAAATCATTTGTCCAAATTGGTGTGGGTCTATTTTTGAATACTCTATTCTGTTCCATTGATCTTTCTTTATCTTTAAGATAGTTCTAGACTCCTGATTACTGCAGTTTATAATAGATCTGGGAGTCAGGTCCTGTTTATTCTCCAACGTTGTTCTTTTCAAAGTTGTTTAGTCAAGGTTCTTTTTTATTGTTATATGAATTTTTCAATCAGCGTGTAAAGTATTATTAAATTGCCTGCGTGAAGTCTGATTGGGTTTGCAGTGAGTCTATAGATCTGCAAATAAGTTTGGGGGAGAATTAACATCTAGAGAATATTCTGATCCATGGATACTTTGTATCTGTGCATTTACTGGGAATTTTTAACTTTCTCAGCAATGTTTTGTAGTTCTCAAAGACAGGTCTTGCACAGTTTTGTCAGATATACTACCACATATTTCATGTATATGTATTTGTTCGTTTGTTTTTGTACTTCTCCCTCCCCGATCACCTAGTCTTGGTCAATAATATCCATTTATCCTGTAAGGTATTTTTATATTTCTAACCCATGGGTTAGAAATATAACCCATGGGTTAATAACCCATGATTTGTCACCTGTAATGACTTTTATTGTCTTTCGGTTCTTATAAGTGAGGCAATTGGCAAACTGACTCTGCCCTTCAACTTCTCATCCCCTTCTTCTCCCAAGTTTTGTTTTTACATCGTTTCTACATTGTCATGGTGCATGGCATATACTTCTGCTCTGTGACACTAGTCCACACATTTGTTTTTGTCTTATTTTATAATTAATTGTATCTAGTTCATATTTTAATGCCATTTACAATGATGTTGTTCTCTTTATTTCAATTTCTGATTGACTATTGCTAGTATATAAAAATGCAATTGCTTTGTGTTTGTCGACCTTGTATCTTTCAGCTTTGCTAAATTCAATTATTAGTCCTATGAGCTTTTTTGAACATTTTGTTGGATATTCTTTACAGATGATCATGCATTCTGCAAATAAGAACAGTTTACTCCTTTCTTTTCAATTTCCTGCCCAGTTGGACTCTCTAGAATGGAGAATACAATATTGAATAGAAGTGATGAGAATGGACATCCTTGATCTTTTCTTGATTTTAGGAGGAAAACCTTCAGTCTTTCACAATTAGTCATGATATTAACTGTAGGCTCTTTTACTGATGCCCGTTTTCAGGTGGAGGAAATTCTCTTATTTTCTCATATTCCAAGAATTTTTTAATAACGAATCGATGTTGGATTTTGTCAGTTTTATTTTTTTGCGTCTATTGAGGTGACCACGTTTTTTTTCAGCCTGTTAATATGGCAAATTAATTTTATTGATTTTTCAATGCTTAAATCAACCTTCCAATGCTGTGGTCAATTCCAGTTTGTCATGATGTACTTTCTTTTTTTGTGTTGCATTTGACTGAAAGTTTTATTAAGAATTTTTGCACCTATGTTCAGAAGTAGATAGGGCTATAGTTTTCTTGTAATGTCTTTGTCTGGTTTTGGTATTAGAGCAATGCTGGTCTCACATAATGAGTTGGGTAGTGTTATATCCTCATCAATTCTCTGGAAATGTTTGGTAGACTTCCCCAGTGAAGACATATGGGGCTGGAATTTTCTTTGTGGAAATATTTTTAACTACAAACAATTTAATTTGATAAATATATTGCTATTATTTCGGTAATTTATGTCTTTCAAGCCTACATCCATTTCATCATCACCTAAAATTGTTCATAATATTCCTTTATTATTCTTTTAATATATGCAGAATCTGCGATCACATCACCTCTCCCATTCCTTATATTGGGAATTTTTGTCTTTTTCTCTTTTTTTGCATGTTAGTCTGGCTGGTGATTCTCAGTCTTATTAGACATCATTCAGCTGCTCTTGTTTTCCTTTTAAATCTAATCTGACATTCTCCAGTTGTGGGGAACATATTTTGTATGATTTCCATACTTTTAAAATTGTTAAGTTGTGTTTAATGGCCCCAAATGTGATCTGTCTTTGTTCATATTCCATGTAAGCACCAGAAGACTGTTCACTCTGCTGCTATTGGTCGGAGTGTTCTGTAAGTATCTAACAGATCATGTTGGTTGATGGTGGTGTTGAGTTCCTCTTTCTCCTCATAGATTTTCTATCAAGTAGTTTTACCAATTGAAGACAGAAGCTAGTTGAAGTTCCCAACTATAATTGTGGATTTCGTTATTTCTCCTTACAGTTCTGTCAGTTTTCAATTCACATACTTTGAGATCCTTTGGGTTTTTTTATGCATGCACATTTAGAATCACTAGGTGTTCCTGGAGAATTGAAATTTTATTGTTATATTATTTCCCTCCTTGTTCCTGCTCATTTCCTTTGCATTGAAGTCTAATTTATCTGATACTGATGTTGTTACTTCTGCTTTTTTAAAATTAATGTTTGCATGGTATGTCTTTTTGCATTTTTGTACTTTAACCGACTCATGCTGTCTTTATGTTTTGACATGAGTTTCTTAAAGACAATATGTATTTGGATCACACATTTCTTTAATCAACCGTAAATATTTTTTCACTGCTATATTTAGATCATTTTAATTTAATTGTGATATATTAGGGATTATTTCACCATTTAATTATTTGTTTCTCTCTGTTCCAATGAAGCACTTTAGTGATTGTTGTATCAAAATCTTTCTCAGATAATTCCAGCATCTGAGTCATCTCAGTGTTGGTATTTATTGATTATCTTCTCTTATTCAAATATAACTTTCCTGCTTTTTCATATGATGAGTGAGTGATTTCAGTTGCATCCTATTTTGAGTATTATGAGAGTCGCTATTTTATTTAAATATTCTGTTTTAGCAGGCAGTCACTTGTCTAGGTTTAGTGCACAAGTCCTGGCCTACAACTGTGGGCTGTGGTTCTAACAAGTTAGTTTCCAGAGCCCTTGCTGTGCTCTTCTGATCTGCTTCATTTATGGGATGACTGGAGGCTACTACGAGAATCTGACTGCTCTGTACCCTGTATGCAGTTCAGTTCCGGACCGTTCAGTGTGTTGATTCTAGAGAATATCACTTGATGGTCAGTCAAAGATCTGCACAGGACTTCCTCTGCAGGTTTAAAGAATCACTTTCCCTAATTCCCTCTTTTCTGAGAGCTTACCTCCAAAGCCTTCTTGGGGTAAGGATGGGTGCAACTTGCCAACACTGGGCTGTAATTGGAAATCTAGACTCCCACACAGCCTCTGCTTTACACCACACCAGAGAGGTTGAGGAATGCTGCCCTAGGCCACCTGATGCCACTTCTCTCCATTGACGCTACAGTGGGATTGAAGGAGGATCATCTGTGGTGTTTGGGTGGAGTAGAGCATGTATTGTCAATAAGGTTTCAGTACTGCTAGGACACCCCTTTCCCAGTGCTTTGTCTAGACAGAATAGGTTTTCCTGGGGGCTTTTCTTTTCTGTGCCTGTTGACAGTTCAGAATCACAGGCTTCTCTACCAGCCAATTCATTAGATATAGGAGATTTGAAAACAAAAAACAAAAACTCTGGGATTTGTCCCTCAGTCCTGAAGTCCCTGGTCAGTCCAACTTCCTCTTCCCACTTTTGTGATTCTCTTACTACAGTCTGTTGTATTATGTCCTCACTGTGAGCAGGAGCAGGAGAAAGAAATTTACACTATCTTGTCACTAAAATAGATCTGTTTAAAAATCAGGTATACTTATTAACACACTGCAGAATCATGTACCTGTGGAACTCAGTTCGTAAAATAATGTGTAATTATTCATACAGGACTGGAGGAAATTATTAGTTTGCTTATGCCCATTCCTCCCTACCTGTGTCTACTAGTATTGGCTACTCTAGAAAAATGCAGAATGAAGTATAATAAATACTATAACATAAATATGGTTCTCAATTCAGAAGCCATCATTCAGTTACTCTAGGACCTTAGGAAAGTTATTTCACTTCTCATTTCCAATGTCCTTATTTCCAAAAGGTAAATGGATATGGCATTATTTTGTATATCTCAACATTTTTTCATCACTTATGTTTATTCTCAGCCAATCAGTGTAATTACATGCCCCTTGCTTTAGAGATGGTTTAATCTAATTTAGTCCAGTAAGGCATGAGAAGAGGTATGCTCAAGGCTTCTGGAAAATAAAAGCCAGTCTTTCTCTGGCTGGATATAATCAAGGAACATGAGAACCCAGCTGCCTCTTCAAGCATTCTGCAACCAGGAGTAGAGCCAGGCTTAGAGTAAAATCGATGCTATGAATAAATATAGAAAGAACATGGACCATTGAGAACATTGATGAAATATTGAATCAAACAGCCTTGAAGCCTATTCTTTTTATGGTCATCTTCAAATATGATATACTATTTTTAAAAATTGGGGGTTGAGTTGTATAACTTGAAGTATCATAACTAATGTACATAATAATAATAAACCCTGCCTTACAGGGGGGGCAAATTAAATGAAATAATGAATGTCAGAGGCATAGTACAATTTCAGACACTTAGAAGGAATTCAGTAACTGGTGTTGATTATTTTAGATTTTTTGGAGATTAAAATTGGAGTGAGGAAGATTAATCCCATATGGAACAGGACAATTCAAGTTTTTGGAAAGAAGAAGATATTACTAATAATAGCTGTTTCCCTCTTCTTTGTACTATAGATGAATTAAGCACATTAATTTGCCTATTTGAATGTTGAGCCTGACGTATACATGTTTAAACAACTCTGAGACAGAGGCCTCCCAATTTGCATGGTTCCATTTCAAACTTTTTGTTGTTATTAAGATTCACTGAAAGCCTCTTAATCTAGAATTTCTAATTTGAGGATCATTACTTATCCATCAATTTTGTCTAAAGAATAGGCATTCCATCATCTAGGAATTGTTACTTTCAAACATGACCCTATTAAGAAACTATACAAAACTTAATGCAGTTTTATTATAGAAAATACAGTAAATGTATACATATGCATGTGTGTATTACCATATTCTGATGATCTGATGATATGACCTAAAAGAAACATGTTAATAGACCTTTATATACCAAAAAAAAGTAAGATATTTTGTACAAGCATTCTGTTCTTTAGACACAGACCATATTCCTAAATATTTATGCTTTACTAGATTTAGAACAATATAATGGTTCACCAATATTGTGAAAGGTCATGTAACATATCCTTCCTTCCTTACATGTCTTTATTATAATGAGACATTAAAACCATGATTGGGTCCCGAGATACAGCTCATTTTGCATTGAGCCAAGGTTGTCAAAGTTACCACAATCATTGCTCCCAAATTTTTGGAACATTTTAATCCAGAATTTAAATTTCTCTGAACACAACTTATCAATGTCTATATTAACATCATACATGTTACCAATGCATTTACACATTTCTACAAGCAACTCTAAGGCTTAATTGGGACTTGTTGAGTAATTTGATTTTCTAGAGTGAAAACTACTTTCAGAAGAGAAAGGTATTGCAATTTAAAAAGGTACTTGAAGAAGATACAAACATTAAACTTATCATGGTTTAAAATTAAGCATTCATTTACTTTATATAAATCATTCACTTTATATAAAGCATTTCTAAATTAGCAAGACTGTGAGACCAATTGTCCTTCTAGATGTGACTGCTACATTATTATACAGGAAGGTGTTAAAATTTGAGGATATAAGGCTACTATGTAGAAATGAATATTATCTTTTTAATGTCATCGATGCTCTTAGTTTCACTCATCATTTCCTATTTTGACTTGCAAAATTCTATTAAAACAGTTTTTAGGACATCTAAGGGTATGAATTTAGTCAAAATTCTATCTTCAAGAACACAGGTGTTATGTCATATGAAGAACATGTGCTGAGCCAGCTGTTGTCACCATTTACGTTCAAGCTGTTGCCAAGAAGCATTTTCCCCCAATCGTTTTATTTGTTCATTTGGGGAGAAGGATCTGGGACTGAGAGCCAAGGCTAGATATGATTATTACAGTAAAGACTGATTTGGTGGGCCTCAAGTGGGCTGTCATATCTTTGCAAATCGAATGGTCTGAATTGCTGCCAGGACATATTGGAGTGTAGCTGATAGATATACTGAATGGCACTCTGAACAGTGAGGGTGAAATATTTTGCTTTAGTGAAGGTGAATGTGAACTCTGCACTGGAATCTGCTCTAAGTGTAGTCGTTTAACCAGAACGAAATACCTGTTATGCCCCAGACTCCAGTAATAGAGCTAAGAGTCTGACCTACGCAGTCAAAATGAATTGCAGGTTGAGCATGAGACTCAGTTAATTTTGGCAGTGTAAAGAAACACCCACATTATCTAGGTCAGCTGTCTACATTTTCTTTTCTCTGGATGATTGCTAAACTCTTTACTTTCTATAAACAGAAGAAAAGATCTGAGATATGACAGTAGTTTGATTTACTTGTACGGATTAAATAGATGTTCAAATATCAGTGAGAATTACCTCCAATTATTCAGTAAGAGAAGGAGGTCATAAGCATAAAATTATTCCTCTTGTACTTTGTCTCACAAATATCTCTCTAATTAGAAGAAAGCAGTCATTTGTATGTACTTCGTGTACATTTGCCCCAGGCAATCCCAAACCTCAGAATTGACCTGTCCATCAAGAGAAAAGAGAGCTGAACTAGATGTTGAACACGATATGCTCAATTTTTAAAATGCGATACAAGCAAGATTTCACCAAGGAGAAGAAAAACAAAAAATGCTTTTTACAAATGCTTTTATATTGTGCTAGGGAAGAAAGAAGCCACAGGATAAAATAACCTGTGTGTCAATAACTTTGCAGAAATACCCATTTAAAAATGTTTACATGGATACATTATCAAGTTAAATGCCTTACTTTTTAAGACAAAAGAAGTACACTTCACACCCCTAGGACTGTGTGTCTAAGACATCCTGGGAGCATGGATTTGCTCTTCTCTGGCATTAGGTCAGCTTCTCTGGAAAAGTTAGAAACACTGCAGTACCGCCCAAGAGTGTCACTCAGACATTAAATAATAGAACACAAGTTTACTTATGCTGGGTTTCAGTTGGGGCAGAGAGCAAGTGCGCTAACTATTAGTATTTGTTAAAGAGAGAACACCATGCCCAAAATGGCGTCACTTGTGCTAAAGCCTGTGATACCAAACCTAGATTTAATACCTAACTTGCAGTTTCCACCCTACACAGAAATGTCATCTTAATCAACCAGTCTGAAATTTTCTGGTCAGTACCAATGAGGTAATCTGTCACGGGGGCCCTCTCTGCTGCCACAGGAAGAAGAGGCGATCTGTATGAAGAAAACGCTCGCTATTCCCTTCCAGGCAAAGAGAAATTGTCCTGGCCCCAAATAATCCTTTATTTTCTTTTACTGATAACTTCCTTGCCCCATCCTTCTGCCTATAAAAACCTTCCATTTTGTATAACTCCTCAGAATTTCTCTCTCCTTGCTAGATGCAATGCTGCCTGATTCTTGAATTGTTGAATAAATCCAATTAGATCTTCAAATTTACTGGGTTGATTTTGTTTTTTAACAGATTGAGCTATTCAAAAGCTAAAAGGCTTGATAAGAAATCGTGATAGAAGAGTTGATAAATTGCAATTTTTTATCCTCAGTGAGGAGAACAATGCCACCAAGGAGGCGGGACCTCATTCCTGGAGAACACTGAGCTAAGCCTCTCCCCTTTTCCATTTACAAGAATTGCAACTTGACTATGATCCGCTTCTCCTAGACACCGCTTCTGTCGGTCCACTCTTCTAGTGACAATGTCCCCTTCCTGCTCTCTTCCTTTATGCCTTTAAATCATCAAATCACTTTCATTCCACTTTACCATGTGAAAACTACATGGCTCAGATCAGACTTAGAACGTTTTTAGATGTCACACTCAGCAGTTTAGAATTTATTTATATTTAAAGAGGAAAAATAAAATATTTTTTGACTGAGGGTAAAATAGGGAAATTACGTGCTCAGATTTAATTATATCATTAATTAAAAATATAATGTATCCCTATTCTTTGTAGAGCAAAATCTGCAACAGAAAATTCAGCACATTTTCCAAGTTGGCTTCTAGAACCTTGATAAAGTGTGTAAAAGATGGACTATGTGAGAGCTGGAAGACTTCCCAGTAAAAACCAATCATTTTGGAGAGAGATAGGGAAGGGGGATAAAAAAGGATACAGCAAGGCATTAGCAAACTGTGCCTTGCCAAGGGTTTTAACTTGCCAAGAGACTTCTGTGACCTGGTAAAATGAAAGAACCTTGGGAAATGGAATGAGACTGAGAAGGTTCTGTGAGCTATTTCACCCTATCAGCCTTTTCTGCCCAGCACAGAGGTTAACTTCTCCAAGGAAAAAGGCCTGGGCGTCATGGAAAGATTTAGCCTCAGTTTGTGAGAAACAGGCATTTGAGTGCTACAGCGATATTTTAAGGCACTTTAACACAGCTAATTCTTGTGGCTCTTGCCTGCTGCAAGCCCAAGGTGAAAAGGGGATCTGGACATGGGGGCAGGTAGCCTGGTACCAAGAAACTTGCGTCCACATCAGCAGCAGAATGCCTGGATGCTTTGGGATGGGCCTGGGCAGTGTTTTAGACAATGTTAATGCAGTCATGCAAAAGTAGGTCAATCACAGAATTTTCCTATAGCCCAGGAATTTTTTGTATATTTTCAAACCAGAGAAATAGAATATGTGAAGGCTGGGTGCAGAATGCCGCTTTCTATTAATCGACATCTTAAATATTCTACCCTAAACTGATATATGGGGGAAGTATCTGTTATAACTATCTTTGAAGCCCCTAATTTGAGTCAAAACATAGAATTCTAAAGTACAGGGCACCAGTTCTGAATAATGCATTTTTATTGGGTTGATTTTCATGGCAGCCTTTTTTTTTTTTTTAAATCTTGAGAGGCAGAACCAGAGACACAGAAACAAAATGACTTCTCTCTGCCCATGGAGTTAGATGTCACAGGCACGATTTAACGATATTTTTACATAAAAATGTCTGAGAGATACTGAGCAAAAACAAGGTGTCAGTGGAGATTTTAACACAGAGTTTAGTTTTTTATGTGCTAAGGTATTTAGAAAAGTCAAATCAGCAAGATGTGGTGAGAGGTTGGATATTGGAGAGAAGAAGGAATTTGAAAGAATGATTTCTTTAATTTTTTCCTTATAGAATGAGACAAAGTATGCTGTTACACTCTTAGGTAAAGGACACAGAAAGACGGCTGATTTACAAGTGGGGAGAAAGAGAAAATTAGTTCAGATGTTGGCATATTGTTACCTTATCTTTCAGATTATCCAATAAATGATATCAAAAAGGCATTTGGATATGTAACTCTGAGACTTAAAGGAATGCCCTGAAACGTGATACAATTTTAGGGTCCTCTATGGAATGGTTTAATTCAGAAGAGGTACTAGTACTAAGACTTGAAGAGCTTAAATAATTAATGTCTAGTGAGTGGAAGAAGCATGTGGAATGAGAGACTACATAGCTGAGAGGCAAGACTGTAATCAAGAGAGTGTATCTTTACAGAAATCAAGAAAAGAAAGTTTTCCAACAAGAATGTCAACAGTGTAAGAAGCTACTGAGTACTTGTGAGCAAGACTGAAAAAAAGTCCCAGGTATTTAACTATATATGATATTGGTGACTTCACCAAAATCTGCTTTTGTGGAGTGATGCAGGCAGATGCCATGTGAGTATCAGTTGTAGAGTAAATGAAATATGAAGAAATGAGTATAATGAAGGCAACTTTTTCAAGAGCATGGACTCGAAAGACTAGTGTTGCAAAAAAGAAAACAGAATAACTGGAAAAAGATGAAGGATGTAGAACGAAGGAATGTTTTTCATTGGTTTTATCTTGTTTTAACGTGAGGAATTTCAACAAACACAAAGTTTGATTTTAAAAAATCTGATTAAGTCAGATAAAGCATGTAAGAGGGGGTACAGGTAATGAAGAATGTAAAGTTCCTGAGAACCTCGAGTTGTGAGATCCAAAACGTAAGTTGGGGCAAAATCAGAGGATGAGTGCTTGCTCTAATTATTATTGACCTTGTGTTTAAAACGTTGGCCTGAAAGAGCCTGGAGAAACACAGGGAAAACTTTAGAGGTGATTTCTGTTTTTATTTTCTCTTACCTATTTCCCTGAGTTTAGATATTGAATTTACAGAAGCATATTGGAAGAGTGGTAAAACCATGGAATTTAATCTGTATAGTGGCTTCAGATGCCAACACTGCAACTTGGCTAATTATGTGTTCTCTTGTAAATTATCCAATCTCTCTGAGCCTCAGTTTTCTCATCTTAAATTTAAGATAATTGCATCACTTTGCAAACTTTCAACTGAAGACTATATGAAATAATGGAATGCAAAACACACCAAATGGTGTGTTTCACACATTGTATGCACTCAAATACTCTTAACTCCCTTCTCATTTTAGCCTGATGAAAGATTAAAATTTTAGTTTCAAGGTTGAAGTTAGAATATTTTCCCTCTAAACATAGACTTAAAGATGGGTTGGTGTCTTGTCCTGACAACCATGAAGTCTACTCATACAGAGTCCTTTCTCATTTTGCCAAAGGAGGAACTACAGTTGGACAACAACATGTTAGGTACTTATACTGGGGACCAGGGGTCTTCTTAGATGGCCAGCTCTATGAATCCCTCTCTCTGATGATGAATGACTGAGCAAATGATGGTAGCTCCTTAGGAAAGTGCTAGATTTAGCTCTGCTTCTCAGTGTAAGTGTTCTCTCAGTGCAAAGCTCACTAGTAGGCCCTTTGCTCTGGTTTCCAAGACCATAATATTGCATGTTCAGAATTCAGGTAGCCACACATTTATATGTTCTATGCCACTCATAGAACTCACTACACTTCAAGAATCCTTGACTTGATTATCGTGATTTAGTTAAGTATTAGAATCAGATTGCCTGTATCAGATTGTAGTTTCATCAAGTACTAGCTATGTGCCCTTGGGCACATAGTACCCTAAACTATTTGTATTTCATTTCTTCATTGGTAGAATGGAGATAATAGCACAGGGTTATTGTGATGATTGCATCAAATAATATATTGGAGGCCCTCAGAGTAGACTCTGCACTTGGCAACTGCTCATTAAATACAAGTAGCTATTTTCTTGGTGTTTCGAAGTCTTGACTGTTTCCTAACAACATTAGTTTCATCCTTTTACCTTTTAAAAAATTCGGTTTACTTTTACTGAAAGTAAGCTTTTCAAGTGAAGATTTCAGTTTAGAAACACAGCGGGCTGTTAATATCCCCCGTACAAACTACTCTTCCAGATTAAGGAGCCTAGAGCTCAGAGGATAAACCTGGAAATTCTTAAACTAGGGTAGAAGTGGAGTCAAGACTCCTTTTTCCTTTGCTGATGAGTGAACAAAACAAAAAATAGAAAGAAAGGAAATCAAAAGGAAAGGAGAATTTTTAAATATCTATTCTATTATTCATATCTTAGAAGAATTTTAATAATTTAATGCCATTTCCCTTTATATTGGGGAAAACGAGTATGCGTAGTACTCTGTGATGAAGATAAATATTTTTAAAGCATGTTTGGGAAATCTTAGAAATAAATGAGTCATGCTTGGTTATTGGATTCATTTCAGGAAGGCCGAGAAACGTGACATTTAATAAATACATGTTTATTTGGAATAAAAGGCAATGCTTGTACACAGTCCTTGAGAGGAACTGTAGGAAAAAAAGATGGCATTTCAAACAAAGGGAAGTAAATTTTGAAAAAAGATGTATCTTGACAAAAATTAATGACTGATCTTTGGAGAAGGAGATAATGAACCCTATCCTCATTTACGTTCTTGATAAGTCAAACACTTGTGTTTTTATTTTCTGCAAATTTGAAGAAGCTATTTTTTGAATTTTTCACCAAAGAAAATGTCTCAAAATTAACTGCATACTTTTTTTTCCAGTGAAAAAGCAGGAAAGCCAAGCCTTTAAAGTCCAGAAATATTTGAGAGAAGTAGAGCTGGATGACACACCAAAGAAATTATGGATTTTTCTAGGTTCTGGAATAAATCAGCATTAGCAATAAAATGCACAAATGAGACACACAGAATTTTGGACTTTTTCTAGGCAGATGTTTAGGAAGAATCATAAAGGATAACTGGTCTTTATTTTTCCCTTCAACACCTCCGTGAGCTAGGCTAAATGAAACAAGAAGTGTAGTTCATATTTTATTGCCCTTTGCTTCTCTCTTTGGAGTTAGGTTTCCATTCCCCATTCATTTATTTTATGCTATCTAGTGCCCTGTATGTGTATGTTTAGTCTGGAGATTGACCTCTATTTATTTCCTTTTACAACATATCAGCTAAAGAGATGAGAATGTCTCTGTCTATCTTTCTGTCTATCCATCTATCTATCTATCCATCCATCCCAACTATCACCTCAAGTAATGTTTGTAATTTTAATAAAACCTTATGTAAATATTAATAACTGTTATTATATAAACAAAAATACCATTGTCACCAATTTCTTAATAACTTTTTAGTCGTTTATTTCTTGATCGATCTACACTAACATTACATGAGATTATTCAATAAAGGGAATGTCTTCATATTTGAAAGATTGATAGCCATTTCTGTAGATTATCATTTCCTAAGAGGTCTCCTTAATAAGTGTACAGAAACACAATAATTATACTAGACAAATGCTCAGTGACATGAAGGAAGGAAATGAAGGGAATGACTAGAAGGAAATGCTTAGTGACATGAAGGAAAATTGGATTCTTAACTGCAACACTTTACTGAGCTCTTGATCTTCTTATGTGCTATGTGCATGAAACATTCTACAAACCTGTGTGACCAAAGACTCTTTCTACTCAAAGTCTTTTGTAGGACTGATTTTGGAAGAAAATGGTTGAATCCTATCTCTTCACAATCTCATATTTAAAGTATGTAGTGTCATAGTACTGCTCTGCTCTTGGATATTAGGGTGTGACTTGTGTGACATAGTTTCCCGGTTTGTAAAATTAGGGGCTTGAGGAGATAAATTTTAAGATTTCTGTCTCCCTTGTGTCACAGATATTCTATGATTATACAATTTTATATTACACATCGTCATGATAAATTCATGCTGCAATGTTCGGGATGAATAGTTCATTTTTCTCTGGTAAATGCCATTTTATAAGAAAAATCATGTAGGTTGCAATTTTTTAATTTGAGTAAAACTAATAAAATTTAGTCTACCCTGAAACGCAAGCATAACCTTCCTTTCTGCCAAGAGGTACCTTTCACCAAGCTTTTGCTCCAGGATGCCAGGTGCTAATTAGTCCTATGGTACTGTCAGAGATGTCACAGCCTTTATATTCCAGATCCAAATTACTGAATCTGGAATGGAACTAGAAACTTTTATTTCCTTAAACTTTATAGTGGATATATTATTGTACCCTAATATCCCCAAATAAAAGGTTTATGCAACCATCAACAGAAAGTTATAGTAGAAAGAGCATTGAAGAGGTTGAAGTTTAGTAAAGATAATTAATTTAATAACTTTG
The DNA here is from genome assembly GCF_037783145.1 of Equus przewalskii. Lineage (NCBI taxonomy): Eukaryota > Metazoa > Chordata > Mammalia > Perissodactyla > Equidae > Equus > Equus przewalskii. The sequence continues at coordinate 4,487,869 of NC_091838.1, forward strand.
TCTTAAATTTCATCACTGTAAAAATGAGAGGATAATCTCTTATCGTTTTGACCTTACAGCAGGGTGGCTGTACAGTTTATCATCCAAACCACACTTTTAAAAATTGAAATGCAACACTATTAATAATTATACTAAATTAGTAGGTATAATCAAGTCTGTTCTGGGCAAATTGGGATGTATGGTTACCCTTCCCAACAAGCAGGATCTAGAGATAATGTGTCACAGAGGGTTGAAAAACTCGGTAGCTGCACCCATACAGGCACTCTGAAATCTTGTAACACAAATGTGCTTTTGATGAGGAGACAGGGAGATAGTTGGGCTATTTCCAATTTATAAATGGAGAAACAGGGTTATGGCAGAATTACTAATTACCCAGACTTGTACTTGGAGAGGGCTGTGAGACTAGAAAGTTGCAGGATTGCTGATTATTAGATTAATGTGCTGAGTGCTTTAATGACTGGCTAATTACTAGAGAGAATTCCTGTGTGGCAAGGGGAATACAAATGTTATCCCAAACATAAGGCAACCTGCCTCGGGCTTTTGTACCATAGCCGAGCAAATAAATTATGTATTCAGTACTTTTCTGGATCCCTTTCTCAGATTAAACTATTTTTCTGAATTATGGATGGGTGCCCATGTCTAGAACCACTTAGGATATTTGTTATTTTGTCTTCCGTTGTTTTAACAGAAAATATTTTGTCCAATATTAGCTACCGTTGGCCTATATAGACATGTGGATGATAGAAATATTCATATTTAAACATTCAAGAGCAGCATAGTAAGCTTTCCAATTGAAACTGCCTGTAGTCTTTGCTGAATTACCAGGAGGGTAGGAGATCCAGTCTGAATGACTGTGAAAGGTGAAAATGTTAAATGTTTGACCTCCCATGTCACATCCATAGGGTTCCAAAACTAAGATATTTGAAGGCAACCTTACACAAAGCTGTCTAAGCTATTTGACAGTATGAAAATGGCATTCTGGACACATCCACTTTCAGGTCCTCACATTCGCTTAAACTGTCACCCAAACAGGGGCTATTTATTGCACGAGGGTGAGAATAATATGAACACACAGATCGGTGCTGAGATCATGAAATCCATGTCATCATTGTTTGCTCTGGCAATCTAACCAAAGTTATTCCTCAGCAAATCTTATTAGTCTAGATATGAACCTCAACCTCTGAAGGAAGCTATTTGTGATTAATTTATGCTGCTACTCTGTTCCATTTCCTATTAATGATCTGTTTATCATATAACTGTATTCAAGGGCTTAGCATTTTATCTGATTTGTAAACACATTTAATACATTTTGCTGATGCAAGTTTTAATGTATTTAATAAAATAGTCTACCAACTTTATTATTAATGTGTAAATTTCATAGATAACTGACTATATCTTCTATCTAGGTCACACTCTAAACAATTTATAATAATTTTTAATGTTTTATTTAGATGCGTTCAGAATGTAGAAGGAAGGGTTTGAAATAAGCCCAAGGCAGCTTAGGTGGCATACTTATTTCAAGGGGCAGTTTTTCAATTCTAGTAGAGATTCCGTGCACAGAGAACCCCATTCAAAGGCTCTATTTTAAGTGGATCTGGATATACTATGGGCCATTTTTTCCCTCTGAAATAAAAACCATGAACAAGATAACATTAATGAGGTTTAGATTTTTTTTTTCTCCACAACATCTAAGTTACAGTGGGTTTCTACTCCAACATATTGAATTTTTCTTGCTTTAATATCAAATTTACTTTCTTAGCATATATTCTAGATGCAAGGAAAACAATTTTAAACAACAAATGCTTACCTTCATGTTGTTTTTGAGTCAGTACACAAAGGTAGATGAACTCCAAATGAGGACTCCCAGACTATGTGAAGGATCCAGAAAAGAATGACATGCCATAGACAGAAAGGGAAGCTAACGGAATTTTAAACACCTTGGATCGGGTCAGCTATTGCGGAAATGAAGATAACTAAGGTGGTAATGAAAATAGACACAGAAGTTTAGTGGCCGTGTAGCATCCAGAAAATCAAGAGTTAAAGTGTTTTTGTCAAGGTACATGGTCTTTCTAAACTTACTGAGGTGACTGTTTTTTTAGAAAGATGCCTGCCTAGACCGCCTTTGATATTTGAAAGTACCCCGGAAGATGTATCAACTTGATATTCTGAACTGATATTTCTCAGGAAAATCTTTTCTCTTTATTTGTTTTCTCAAGAAATGGTTTATATAATAAAATTATCCAGATTCCCTTCTAGGTATATTTCTCGTGGTACAGTATCAAATTGGGTTTCTTGTACAGAGTCATCTCATATAAGTTCAGACAGCCCTTTTCTCAGTTCAGGTATTTCTTGGAAAAGTAGTACTCCTTTGTCCCCTCGGGAGCATGCGTTAGGGAAGATGCTAACATTGTTCCTGCTGTATATATGCATGCTTCTGAAGCTGTTTTCCTATCTCTTACTAGAACGTGCAGCACTATACGATTATGTTATCTTGAACAGCAGGGGAGGAAAATTAGGAAACTAAATACCAGTGCAACTGTAGAAGTCACTTTGACCGCTAACTGGTTGGATTCCTGGACCTCGTGCCTGGAAAAGAGGATGAATTACTAAAGCAAAAGATGGGAGTTTCACAGAGAAAAACAGTATTTTAAAACAGCTTTGACAAAGCTTCTGATACAGAAGAATAGAATTTGTTTATATATCCTAATTCTAAAACTCAGTACCAACCTTCTCTTTGGGTTGTTGACTCAGTTATGACTGGTTGAATCTAGACTGAAGATAAAGCAATCAATCTTAAGTAGGTTCTGAATAGGTTGCTAAGGAAATGGAGCTCATATTTGGTTAAGCACCAGCAACAGGCCGAACAATTTGATATTACTTTATTGAATCTAGAGAAGGGATTATTATCATCTTCACTCCTTAGATAAGAACAACTTCCCAGTTTAGAGGTGTTAAGTGGCAGAGGGGAGATTGAGTTGAATCCATAGGATTCTACTGTTTTGTTCTACACAATATATTAGTGTTCCTATAGTAAATGGAAAGTGAAATAAATATTTCTCCATTGCTCTTGCCACATACGATATGGATATAAGGGCTGCCATAGCAAAAGAAAAATATCTGGTATCTCCATACAGGAGCCATGTTAGCCAAAGGAAAGTTGGTGGCCTCAGATGAGTAGGAGTCAGGCCATGAGACAGAGCAGGAGAGAGTCAACTGGAGAGGTCCTCACTCAGCCCCCTTCTTCCCCTTCCCAAGGCCTGCTACTCTCTGTGATGGAGATTTCTGATTTCTCTGTAGAGATTATAGGAGAGTTAAAAAGAGCTGGCAAAGAAAGCCTGAGTTTGGAGGTAGAGAAACTTTTAGCCTGTAGAAACATAGTTATGTTCATTACTCTTACCACTTTTTAATTATTTTTTAATTCCCAAAGCAGAAGTAATACATGTTCATTTTACATCATGAAACAATGTGAATGTTTTAAAGAATATATAATGTCTCTCCCTCAACTCTTTCTAATATTAATAGCTTCATGATCTTTCCCCAGACCCTTATCCGTACACATATATGTGGGTTTAATGCTTTTTAAAAGAAATGTGATAATTATTTTGACTCAATATTCTTATTTAAAATATATTATGGTTATCTTTCCAACTTAAGACATATTTCTAACTAATTCTTTTTTAATAACTGCATTAACACCCTCAATATGATCATACCATAATGCATATAATTATTCCTTCATTGAAAGGCATTCTGATTATTTCCAGTTATTTTGCTATTACAATTAATGCTGCAATTTTCTGGAAGTACTAGTGCCTTTGTTTTAATAGGCTAGATTTTCAAGAGTTGCTGGTAGAAGATTGCATATTTTTAGTTTTAATGTACAGTCAGATTTCTTTTTGTATCATTTAGGCTGCCAGCATGAAACACTGACACACTAAGTTCATCGCATTTGAAAAGACTTTAATAAAGGGATTCATTGCAAAGGAGTGGGCAGAGTCTAGGGAGACTATACGAGGTAGTTCAATCCTCGAGTGCTAATAACACTAAGGAATTGGCACTTCTACAGCAGAGGCCCTGGAAGCAGATAGAATGTGTGGAGAGGGCTGCCCTATGGGAGTTGCAACCTTCCTTGGATGCAGTCAGCCAGTGGAGATCCTGTCAGTTGGGAGTTGGTGAAATAAATACTATGACCTCACTCTTCCCTCTCATTCTCATCTTCTGCTGGGATCCCTCATTGGCTGAATCCAGCTCAGGGATCCAGGTAATGTGACTCCTACAGGTCAGTTTCCCAGGAACTCAAAGAAGGATGGGAAAAGGTGCAGAACGAATCAGGAGGAAGAAATGGAAAATATCCTCCACAGTTATTCCCTCATTTTCCTTAGCATTGACCTTTCCCTTGGTTCAAGTAAAATGTTTATGCTCCCACCACAGAGAGCACAAAAATCTCCTCAACTACCCTATCACTGTGGATGAAATCAATTAACAGAAGATATACAGCATCTTATCCAAATATGTTAGAGAAATTCATACTCCCTCAGTCGCTGTATCTTATAATTTTTTAAATATGCAAATCTGATGGAAAAAATTATAATCTCATTTTAAAATCTTTACAATTACCTTTATTCTGTTGAGTCAAGCCTATTTTCAAATGTTTATCGGCTATTTAGATTCCTTACCTGTGAACTACCTATGCATATCCTTTGCCATTTTTTTCTACCATATCGTTTTGAAGAGCTCTTTGAATAGTAAATACACATTCATTTATTCAGTAAATAAGCATTGAATGCCTGATACATACAGGCTTTGTTCTAGGCAGTGGGATCCAGTGAACCAAATAGGCAAAAATGCCTGCCTTCATGAAAATTTTATTGTTGAGATTAGAGACAGTAAATAAGTTAGTATAATGCATGGTATGTTAGATGACACAACCTAAAGCAGGAGGGAGGAAGCCTGTGTGGTTGGAACATAGAGAGAGGGTACGAAGAGGAGAACATGGGATAAGAGAGTCAGTGGTTGTGGAAGTCTATAGATCACGTGAGTCCAGGGGCCATTATAAAGATTTTTTTTTTTTACTTTAAAAAAATGGGAAGCCATTAGAAAGATCTAAGCTGAGAGTGACAGGATCTAATTTTTAGAGACTCACCCTGGCTGCCAAGTTGATAATATAATTTTGGTCAGATACGGGAGAGGGTTGATAGTAAAGGTAGAACCAAGGAAGGTAACTTTGGAGGCTAGATCAACAATCTAGGAAACAGATGACAGTGGCTTGAATCGAGGTGGCAGTGGAAGGTAAGAAAATGGTTGAATGCTGGATATATTGGCAGATAAGGAGTTGCTGAAGTTTTTGTTCTTGCATTTAAATGTTTGCTTGTTTGTTTCTTTGTGAATGAGAGGTCATTTACAGGCAGTTTAAGCTTGAGGTGCCAACTGTGCATCCCAAAATGTGTCATAGTTGGATGTAATTGCCTTGAAGAGACACTGGCTGGAGATATTTTCCCTTTGTATATGAAGTGTATTGCAATTATTTTTTCACAATCTTACTTCTGTCTTTTGACATTTTTTGCCATTCTTTTTGAGGTTGCTCTTATTTTTTTGTCTCTATTCCTTTGCGTATTTTGAGTTTCCTATTTAGCAAAACCTCAACAGCACAAATTTATATAGTTCTTTAATTTTTTCCTATAATCATATTTATGATTAGAAAAACCATATCATATTTATGGCTTCTATACATTTTATAATTTTGTTTACTTTTAATCCTCTTGTAACATATTTTAAAAAGGGAGATAGCTTTGTTGCCAGGTGGAAGCTAATAATAATGTGAACAATAATTTATCTGTACTTTTCAATAAGACAAAATAAATATTCTCCAGTTTTTTTAAAGTGAACAATGTAGAGGAACATCAAAAAGGAAAAGAAGTCAGGGTCTGCTGGGTGGTGTAGCAGTTAAGTTCTCATGTTGGGCTTTGGTGGCCTGGAGTTTGCTGGTTCAGATCCCAGGTTGTGACCTATGCCCTGCTTATCAAGCCATGCTGTGGTAGGTGTCCTGCATATAAAGTAGAGGAAGATGGACAGGGATGTTAGATCAGGGCCAGTCTTCCTCAGCAAAAAGAGGGTTGGCAACAGATGTTAGCTCAGGGCTGATCTTCCTCAAAAAAAAAAAAAAGGAAAAAAATTCAAAGAATAAAATCATAAGGCCCCAAATACTTACGTATTCTGTAGGAAGGACCCTGGTAAAGAAAATGTCATTTTTTTTTTTCAATATGTACACAAATAATTGAGAAGCTTTTGGATTATATTATTTACTAATGCCTTTTTTTTCTTTAAAAGTCTTTTAAGAGCACACTTTTTTTCCATCTTAATAATGACAAATACCTCCTCTGGCCTCACACACATACTATATCTTTTTATATCTGAATATAGATCAACTTTACAAAGCTCTGTTTTACAAAGACGGTTATCAATCATAACAAAACAGTTCTTTTATGTCATGCATATTTTCATAATTTTGCCTGCAGAATGATTTTGGCTTACATCATGTTTGGATCTAAGAATTATTTCATTGATGCATGTCTTATGATATAAAGCACATTAAAAAATGTTGAGTTCGTCTAATAACCATTAACATGACTCAACAAACTTTTAAAAACTTTTTAATTTCCTCAAAAACGTATTACAAAAGCTAAAAGACCAGTACTAATTATAGCAATGGGTCGTATTTTTCATCTGCATTTAAAAAATGAAAATAAGTCAGCTTGACCACTAATAATTCATTAGTATCTTCATAAATATCTCTTTAATTTCTACATTTGACATAATATATATATTTTATTTTCATTTAGTAGGATCTAATTATTTTTTTCCCTGAGATCAGCCATTAAGGATCGAGCAAAATGTTCAGGGTTTAAGTGAGGCAGAACAACCCGGCCCAACTTCTCCACTCTTTCTCTTCCCCTGCAAGAAGCAGCCAGGCCAGCGAGCATGTGGAGACTGCTGGTTGGAAAACATTTGAAGTACATTAATTTGTAAATCCAAACAAAACAGTAAAGTTGGTTCACTTTGATTTTGGTTTCATGTTACCTCTGCCTAGAGCAGCCCTGCGTGCCATCAAATAAACATTTCTCGCTTGAGGCAAAGCTCTGAAGCCAGATTACAGCAAGGCCAAGTGCTATTGAATGTTAATTTAAGAGTAAACAAGACTATCATAATTCGTCTCTTCAATTTGAACAGTTTGGAATATAATATTCAAATAGCGATATTATCATAAGTGTATCTAAAAGATTCTCAGACTTCATCAACAATGCATCCGACAATGAGGAGAGGGCAGTAAAGCCTCACTCACTGGCTCTGATTTTTTTTTCAGCCAAGCCAGAGCTAATATGTATCTAACTGCTTGGGTTCCCCAGTTCTGCTTTGATCTGAGTGACTTTAACTTTCAAGTCTTTTTAAAAAGATGACGGCTAATCTTTTACATCACTGGTATGACTGAACCACAGAAGAACAACAGAAAACTCATTTTGACTAATTTCTTTACTTTTTAACCAAATTTATCACCAAGTCAAAGAAACAGACTGGATTGGGCGTGTAGATTCTAACCCAACAGAATAGCTGCCCTATCTAGAAACTACTGGCCGCGTATGACGATTTAAATTTGTTAGTTTTTTAAAATTAAAAATTCTGTTCTTTGGTCAGAACAGCCACAATTCAAGCTTCCAGTAGCCATCTATGACTAGTGGCCACCATATTGAAGAGTGCAGATCTAGACTATGTCCATCAAATTGAGAAAATCCTGTTGGGCAATATTGCTGGAATCCTGAGTATAGTGACCAGGGTTGTGTTCTTTACTCCTCCTCTATCCTGCAATACCCTGCTTGTTAGAGATGCTACTGGTTCAAGGCAACTGGATCATGTTGTGCTCATGCCCTACTGACCATTTCAAAGTCATGTTCTGGTGCCACGCATTAAATCTCCAGCTTCTATCATTTACTCCAAATTACTACTTTCGTACCATTTTCTAACTAGGACATTAGTGTGTACTCACAGATAGTTAAAATTTTATTCCATTAATTTAACTATGTGCCTCATATCTTTCTGTAAGTCTGGAACGAAAGATTTATCTTTTATCTGCATATATTCATTTTGGCTCTAGAAATTTTGGAGAAGTGTGGCCTTGCATGGCATTGTCAATTACTGGTGTTTTGGTTGTAGATATTTTGTTAACACACACAATCGATTGGATATGCATCAGTCTGCATTAGGTTATATAGAAATTGATTCATTTGGGGGCATTCCTACTCATTTGGTGGTTCAGTCTAAAATTGTGGATATGGTTTTTCTCCTTTTAAAAATTTTAACCAATGCTGAGATTGGTTTTCTTAACACAAAAACAGTATTTTCTTCTACCGGTTGAATAAAAGAGAATAAAATGTTTTAATATTCTGGCTCAAGGGTAGAAGGTAAAACATATTCCTGATATCAAATGTGAATCAACATCATGCAAAAGATATTTGGAGCTTGAACTCGATTCAGAAAAAAAAGACGTTATTGAATGTCAAGCTTAGGGAAATAAAGTTGTACAATTAGTTATTATGATATAATACTTCTGTTTTAAATATTTCTAACTATTCATTTCTTTTCATGCTTGGTTTTAGATACTTTTAATCACTCATTTATTTATAAATTATGTTTTAAACACCTATGTAAGCAAAATGACAACATCTGATCAAAAAACCAGGTAGGCTGGAGGGAGTAGATTTTAAAAATTGACACCATTTTATGCTTTCAAAATATATATCTCCTTATATATGTGTGTGATGAACTGTAAAAGCATTATATATGCCTGAGGAAACTTAGAAATTCCACAAATGAAAAATGAAAAAAAATCAACTGTTATCGATTAAAGATAATCACTGTTACTTTTTTGATACATGGCCTTATAGCTTCTATCACATGTTTATATACACATGTGTAAATCTATGTATTTTTATATATTTAAGTATTCATATAAACCAGTGTTAAAATATAGTGAGATCATGCTTTGTATATTTCATCTTGCATTACTTGATCTGTTTGTGATCATTGTTTCTCATGTAATGTCTTATGCAATATCTTTGATGCTATTGTATATCTTCTCTGATAACATTTGAAATAGATATATGTTATTTTATTGTATGAGGTGGAAGGAGAACAAACCAAGAACATTATTTTACACCTTTATTGAAGTAGGCCAATTTGAGAACAGCTGCAAAATGAGCATTCTGGAGAAATGAGGAGTGCAAATGCTTTATAGGAGGCATTGGTAAAGGTCAAGGTTGGACTAGTTATGGGACAGGATTTTGGGCCAGTAAGAACGTGGTCACAGTATACTAGCCATTAGTTGGTCAAGTTGGGTTTAGCAAGAGAGGTGGTGAAAAACAGTTGGGAAATAAGGTCTTACAAGGATCAGAGTGGAAAATTTTTAGTCCCTTAGGATCTTTCACAACATACCATAATTTATTTAATCAAAAAAATAATCAAGCCACTCTGGCGTATATTATTTTCCTCAAAATTAAAACCAATGTTTGGATGAGCTTTTCTAGCTAAGTTTTCTCCCTCTCCAGATTTTATTAGGCTTTATTTATGAAAAGAAATATTCATAAAAGTGAGACCTGGGTCACACAGATGTGTGTTTTTTAATGCATTAGGTGCCCATTTTCTTGTACAGGTGGTGGTAACAGCTTCTTTCTTATTAAGTTGGCTAAAACTAATTATCTGATCATCTGTCTTCTTTGAAGATTCCTGAATACTTTATTTGTATCATTGCTGGCAAATACAAAGTCCTGTGTGGTAGATTTATTGTATTAACTGCCCCAGTTTTTCACACCTCCTTGTTTATACACTATATGCTAGTGCCCTCTCACACTGACTTTTAGGTTGAACATGTGACTTGCATTGGTCAATGTTACAGTTATAAACTTGGCTGAAACAGAGATTTGGAGCTCTTATACATTTTCACTTTGTCTTACTTCTATGGGATTGCCTCTATGGGAAATTTCTGGGCTAGTCTGTTAGAATAATATGATGGATGCATGGAGAAGGGTGTAGTGACACATTTGAGGCCATTCTAGACCAGGCAGCACCTGGCTGACCTACCAGTTGACCAAAGACCCATGAGCAAGCCCAACTGAGATCAGTCAAGCCAGGCCCATATCAGTAGATTTGCTCAGGTGACCCATAGACTCATATGCAGAAAGAAACATGAATTGCCATATGCCATTGAAATTTGTGGTTGTTTGTTATGCAGCATCGATAAGTGATACACTGGCCAAGTTAAGTGTAGACAGAGCTGATCAACCAACCCAATGGTTATGTTTTAGTAGTCATTCTATATTTCTCCCCAAAGCCCTCATCTCTTATGGTCTGTGGTTGTCTGCTTTCTGCATGACTGACAATAATAGATACAGCATTTCTCTGGAGATATTTCTATTATTCCTAAAAACTCAATTCAAGGAAAAAAATTCAAATTCCAGTAAAACTATTATTGACGTTTGATATTTAAATTTGGAGTTCTCATTTCAAAAATACTGGTTAGAAATTCTTTTTGTTTCTTCAAATTTATATTTATTTTATTTTTATTTATTTGTATTCATATTTATTTTACTTTTATTTGGCATAGCTAGTGAAATTTCTATAGATTTCTTCATATACATTATCGCAAGAATATGCATATGCTAATTTGATAGTTTAAATCTTATCTGTGTTTGGTTTCTCAAACTGTTCAGTTGATTATTTGAGTTCTATGTCTATGTGCTCACTTCCTACTCATTCTCCTACCTGAGTGTCCACAGAATTCAAATGTTCTACCAAAAAAGTCACCATTCTAATTCCCAAATCCAGAGGATTTATCTTGGTTGGCTGTCCTTTTGATGTGATTAGACAGAGCTCTCCACTCCCTGATGAATTTCTCTTGTCTTTTTATTCCATGACACCATCCACTCATGTTCTCTTAGTTTACTTTCACCTTTATGATTACATATTTCTTCCCTGTCCTCTTCTTCTTTATCTATTATTATTTTTCCTCCATCATTTTGTCCTTGGTTCTCTTTTTACTTCATCTAAACTCTCTATGCAACTTCACAGCTTCCTCTGACTTCAACTACCACCTACACCCTATGATACTTAAATCTAAGTCTCCATCCCAATGATTTGTTCTGAGCTCTAAACGAATTATTCAAGGACCAAAATAAAGTTTATATTTCCTTTCGGCCTGATACTCTTCTTTTTATTTCCTACCTTAGTGAATGGCACCTCTAACCCTCTCTCACCTAAAACAGAAACTCAGAAGGCATCCCAAATTCTCACTTCTCCTTTCATCTCCACAGCCAGTTAGTGAACTGTGCGCATTCAACCACTTAATGTATCTTCTATATGTCTGTTCCTTAGAAGTGACTCTTCCGCAATTTTGCCCTAGTAATCTCACTTAAATTATTTAAGGAGCCTCCATCGAGTTCTCCTCCTCCAGTATTGAAGCTTTTTTCAAACTAACCTTCAAAATATGCCAGATTTGTCTTTCAAATATGCATATCTGAGCATTGTATTCCACACTTAAAATTTCTCTGTGGCTATCAAATGCCTGAAGTACAAAATTCAAATCTTACATTGACATAAAAGAATAGTCAACTGCACATTGAATAACACAGCAGGCTAAATATGCATATGTATGACTGGCTGCTTTCTGTTCGCCCACCCCACATCCCAGGGGGAAGTACTTAAGTGTAAAGTGTGTGTGTGTGTGTTTGTGTGTGTGTGTATGTGTATGAGAGAGAGACAGAAAGTCTTAATGCTAGAAAAACAGAAAGTCTGCTACTAGAAATTATGCAAATTTTCTGGAAGTTGGATGGAAGATGTCGTTAAACTGAATAAAAATCCCAGCGGAAACCACAGTTTCAAACCTGCAGAATAAATACTGCAAAGTGTGAAAGATGATCACAAGACGACTCCTATTTCAAACAGAATAAACATTAGGTGCGATAGGGATCTGGAGGCAAGCACGAGAAGGACTAATTGGAGCATTACTTTAACAGAAGCTGGGTCAATCTGATTCTGATGTTTATGCTTTTAATAAAAAGATACTTCGGGAAATAACAAAAAAGAGCACTGCTGCTTTCAAAACAGGATCTGCACTTACCATTAAAAAATATAGTGTTGATGAGTTGAAGCTCGTGTTAGTAAGAAAACAGAACACTGCAGTTATATCTAAGTATATCCTCATAATGTATAAAACAAATGTAGTTTCTTTTTAGTTGCTGAGCTTTGGTGCAATCGTGCACAGTTGATCTAATTTTGTAGTTAATTGACAAAGTCAGAATAACTGGATCTGATTCTCTGAAGATCGGCTCACTTTGGCTATTTAACAGCAAGCTCAACCTCTGCAGATCTTAATTGAACAAATAAACTTGACAAAAGGCAAACTTTTGTTTAAGAAATAGAAAAAGAAAATGCCCTCATATAGGCAAGTAGATACTGAGGAAATGTTTGACAGCCTTTTTGCACATTGGTAATTACTCCTTCCCTGAAATTAAAATGCTCTTGTTCTGTAATATGCAAAACATTTTTTTGAGGCTTTTGATGGTACTCTGCCCAGAGCTGATTAAATCAGAGGTATCTAGTTGTTCCAAACTAGTCTAATTAGATTGTTTCCTAGAAATTTGAAATTTTAAACCAAGAATCACAGAGAATGGGTGTTCTGGAAGGTAAGTCATGTTATTAAGATACTTTGGAGAAGAGGCTCATGGTACCATCCTCATTTCTTCTTTTTGAGTCTTGACCTTTCAACAATTTCTTAGAGTCTATAACTCTTGACTATGTCTGGGACACACACATACACACACACACAGACACACATACACACAAAAACACACTTTGACTAAGCTAACCAGAGTCATTTTCCGTTTCTTATAATATATCAGTATCCTGACCTTAGAAGAAACTTTTCACCTACGTCAAAGTACCAATGGGTCAAATAGACTGACTCATTCTTGGAACCAAAAAGTAATCTTAAAATGGAAGGAAATATTTCATTTAACAATTATTTGTTGAATATGAAATAGAAGTATATCTCTGGTAAAGGCACCAACGTTGATTTATCCCACCCCCCTTTTTTTGGTATAGCAATATCATTCAAGCAATATCATTGAAAAAATATCAAATTAAAAAGAAAGTGTGTGTACTGTGTACTTTTTGGTATCTTAGGGACTATTTTTTACTTGGTTCTGAATCTGTTGAACTGATTCAAGAAAAGTTCTCTCAATGAGCTCTGTGGGATACAGAGCAAATAGAAAACTGGAGCTGTTGTTCTTTACCCCAGGTAAACATTCCTTTGGCATCAGCTGAAAACTATCTTAAGAATAGTGGAAGAACCTGTTCAACATTAAGGCCTCCCTGCCTAGTGAGTTTGTCTCATTACTGCACCAGTTTGACTCTGTGAAAATGGAAAAATATATCGTGCTCTGTCTGTGTAGCCAACGGAATGTAATTAGGGTGATGTGGAGTGGCTTAATTGTGAATGTCGAAACACAACAGGACACCTGCAGAACGAAGCTTCATCCTGGGTAAATCTATCCCTACAAGGTTTTAAAACCCCCAGCAATTTCATGCTCTGGCCAAAACTAAAGTTTCAGAACAGCATATCCATTCTTGAAACATAACTAATTTTTACACATTCAATGATAATTGTAAAGAAAGAAAATAAATGTGAGCTCTTTTATTTGTAGGCAAAAATACCCAAATAACAAAAAGCAACGTTAAATGCTGCTCAAGATTAACTTCATTGTAAAAACTTTTGGAGGAGATTATACTAGTAATTTTAATATAAATTCACATTCCTCTCGGTTTATAATCTCAGAACACAAAGAAACAGATATCCCATATACTAAATAATAGTATTATTTAGCAGAAATGACCTTTTCAGGAATACATATGTCTAGTTATCTTGAAATAAAGTTTGGAAATGAGGGAGATTTTATTTTTATCATTTTAATATGTGAAAGAAGATTTCACTTAAAAGTGGTATCTTTGAGAGAAGAAAAAGAAAAGGTATTCCTTTACCCCAGCAGAATGTAAACATCTGCTCCATCTGGGTAGTTAGTACATGAGTGACTATTAGTTCTGTACTCTTGTTTGCTTGATGTTTCTTAATTAAAATTAAAATATGCTGTTTTTAAAATAACACGTGTTAGATACATACAACACGTTTATTATTATTTTTAGTATTGCGATTACTCTTTGGTTTATATTCATAAATATAAACATAAATGCGTGTTTTAGAAAATACAATTTAGTAATGCAATTTCTGAATTGTAACAAGAAAAAATATACTGTTAATAATGTAAAATGCAGAGAAATCATGATTTGCAGTTTTAATGTTGAAAAATATACTGAGGATAATGAAAGAATGTTTCATTCATACAAAGAGTAAGAGACATGTTTCAAGGAATTATCTTACTAAGAATTTGAGATGTTGAATATGTATTGATTCAACTGTTGAGTGCTGAGCAGCCTAGTCATAAAGTGTAGGGCACACCTACTTTTCGAAAGGAGCCTGAGCATTTATTCACAAACCTGTAGCCTCTTGCGGATCCCTCAGTCAGTAAGGTGCTTGCTGCCTATCGGGCTGTGTAAAGCCATCATTTACTAATTAATCCACAGAGAGATAAATTAGGTAAGGCAGGGGGCTTTTAGTCCCCCCATTTTACAGATGAGGAAGCAAAGTTAAGAGAGGTTAAGATATATGCCACAGGCCCCAATTAATGAAGCACATTTGACTCTCAGTGCCGTTCTCTGAGGACCTCAGAGCACTAGGATGAATCGTTAATCCTCTTAATTCTCCTGTGCCGTTGGTAGGGGACGGGTACAATTATCCTTCTTCCACCTTTAAGGAGAACGAACTGCTTTCACATAAATGGTTTGCCAAGGTACTTGGCAGAATTCAGAATTAGCTTCAACATTTTAATTCACGAAAGTTCTTCTTTTGTCTTGTGTCAGCATAATAGACAGTTTCTAACTGAATGTGAAAATACACATTCTAACTGAAGTCTTAGAATTTAGAAGCAAATAAAAGTTTTTGACCTCCTGTCTTGCTTTGGATCATTACATAACAGTTTCTTCCAATATTTTCATAAGGATGAGTCAATTTTCACAATGGTGTCACCTCAAACTAATTATACCTGCAGGAAACTATAACCCAATGCCTTAGTCTGTTCAAACTCCTGTAACAAAATACCACGATCTAGGTGGTTATAAACAGAAATTTATTTCTCATAGTTCTGGAGGCTGGGAAGTTTAAGATCCAGGTTCTGACAGATTCAGTGTCTGGTGAGGGCCCGCTTCTTGGTTCATATAAGACTGCCTCCGATGTGTGTTGTCACATGATGGAATAGAAAAGAGGGCTCCCTGGGACCTCTTTTATAAATAAGAGCACGATATTTCTACACACATTCATGAGGGCTCCACCTTCATGACCTAATCACCTCCCCAAGGTCCCCCTCCCTTACAACATCGCATTGCGGATCAGGTTTTCACATATTTATTTTGGGGGGACACAAACATGTAGTCCATAGCACCAGAGGAAATGAGTATTGGTTTAAATACATGAAGGATGCTATAAGCAGCCTGTATGAAGCATTTAGTATAACACAGATCTTGATTATACATCTTAACTCTACCACTGATTGCCCGTGATGAAAGTTTATTATATATTAATCAAAATATTTTAAAAATATACAACATGGCTGTGAATAGCCACATGAATATTTCTTTCCTGGTCATTATTTCTAATTTTCTTTTTTTGTGTCTTTGGACATTGTTGAGAATATTTAATCATTAAGGGTAGAGAATAAATACATGCTTTAGAAAATGTGATTAATTTATACTTAAACAAAGAATATTTTTAAAAATCTTTTCATGTGTTAACTAAAATAGCAAAACAATAATAAAATCATAAAAAGTTAAAGCTGGTATAAACCAAGACTACTTCTTGTTCATCTCTCTCTTTTTAACTAGAAAATTGAATATCTGGAAAGTGACTCACTCAAGATTGTGCAATTAGAGCTAGAACCATGTTAAGAACATAGGTCTTCAAACCTCCCAATTCGCTACTCTTTTCAGGTCAAATGAAAGTAAAGCCTAATGAATGTTGATACCCAGACAAATTGAATAAAGATTTGTCTAATAAGGCGTATATATCAAGCACTTTCTCTGAACTGAAGCAAGTTGTAAATACCCTACATAAGTAGTGCAAGTCTTCATTCCCACTCTCAAAGAAGATTGACGTTAACATAATCAGAACAAAATTTGTAAATGTCTCTCCATTTGCCTTCTTTTTCAAATATTCTTATTTTTGCACATGGTAGTGTTGTTAAGTAAAATCTCACATGCTTAACATTTTGAATCCGGGTTTGACCTTTCTCTTTACCTTGGTAGTTCACATTAATCAGTTGCCAAGTCCTGTTAGCTCCATCTCCAAAATATCTCTCAAAATGCTCCATCTCTTGTCCATTTCCAGGGTCACTGACTTGAGAAAGGACTTTATTACCTATTACCTTGGCTCCTGCAAATAAATTTCAGCTAGATTTTTCCAGCACCCTTCCTATACTCTATAATTTTTATATTGCCCCAAAATTAAAGTTGCTAAGTCCATTAGTATCAACCCTCATTAATGTGTTTCATAGTGACCTGTCACCAATTGATCAATACCTTCCATGCCTAAGACATCAATTAGGTCCCTGCTTCAGACCTCTGTATTTGCTGTTCCCCTCTCTCGAATGTTCTTTCCTCCATGTTTTCTTAAGGATGGCTCCTCATTTTTAAGGTCTGTCTAGACATTGCTGTCCTGGTGACTCTATCCCCTTCCCCAAGCCAATCTTTCTTCATAGCACTCAGTGTCTAAGATAATCTTGCTTATTTTTGTATTTGCTTATTATTTGTCCTCATTGGCATGTAAACTCCACAAGAGTAAATCTCTATCATGATCATTGCTGGATTCATAAAGCCTTGGAGGTAATTTGACTCGCCAAAAAATGTTTTAAATAAATACCAGTAGTAGATGCCTTATATTCAAGAGCCTCATTCTGTGACAATTACTTATCTTTTCAGACATTTTAACCATTTCTCCTTTATATGTGCCTAAAAGCCTTCAGTTTCAACTAATTATGATTCCAGCTCCTGTCAAGCCTCATCTCTGGTTATTTCATAATCCAGGGTTTTTCAAGCATCACTGACTTGTAGATTCTTTGTGTTATTGAGCTCATTAGTTAAAATGGAAATTCCTTGGCCTCTCTCCATGCTGCTTACTACTGAATCACTGTAAGATTCTGATTCAGAAGTATATGAATCTCTGTGAAAAAGTTTCCAAGTGACAGGTGTGTGTTGTCTGGTTCAAAAACCAGTTCCTTACCTACTCTTTCTCTACCAGCACAAAATTCTGCATCACTTAATCCCAGATTCAAATGTTACATCTTTGCCGAAATATTTCATAATCTTATCCCTAAATAAATGTAACTCTTACCTGCCTAAGGCCATGCAATCCTCAGTTTGTCTCTCTCTCTTTTTTTTTTTTTTTACACCATCTTCTCCCCTTCCAGCGCCATATCAGACAATGCTCCACAGCTGTTTATAGGATTGTCATGGCCAATTTTTTTGGAACTGGGTGGCCAGTTACTTCTTCCTAGTCTGTCTAGTCTGGAAGCTCTGCTGAAAACTGTCCACTATGGGTGACCCTGCTGATATTTGTAACACAGGTGGGGGCCAGCCCTGTGGTGCAGTGGTTAAGTTCGCACATTCCGCTTCTCGGCGGCCCAGAGTTTGCCGGTTCGGATCCCGAGGGTGGACATGGCGCCGCTTGGCAAAAAACCATGCTGCGGTAGGCGTCCCATGTGTAAATTAGAGGAAGATGGGCATGGATGTTAGCTCAGGGTCAGTCTTCCTCAGCAAAAAGAGAAGGATTGGCAGTAGTTAGCTCAGGGCTAATCTTCCTCAAAAAAAAAAAAAAAAAATACAGGTGGCATAGCTTTCAGCATCACACCAGCATGCAGCTGCCGCAGTATGACAACTGACAGACAGGTGATGTGGTTCCCTGACCGGGAAATGAACCTGGGCCGTGGCAATGATAATGCCGAATCTTAACCACTAGACCACCAGGGCTGGCTTTGTCTCTTTTATGGTTCTAATAAATCGTTTTACTGGGATGATTAAATATATAATACATACACAGTGCTTAGAACATTTCTTGATACCTAGTAAGCTTCTGTTAACCATTACCTGTCAGGATTATCATCATAGTTATATGTTTTGTTCTTGACTTCCTCTCCCTCCCAAGAAAACCACACACTACCCACTGATACGCGTGTGTACTAGCTGATTATTCTTGAAGGAGAAAACTTCTATGTTTGTTGGCTAATTTCACTTAAATCAGTATTTCTTACAGGTCATACTATGACATTTTTCACAAAAAAGGAAAATATTAAACACTTGATATAGAAAGAAGGAAAAAATGAAAGAATAGAAATGAAAATAAAAAGGAGGACTAAAGAATGTGAGAAAGGAAAAGAAAGCAGGGCTTGTACTATTTTTAAGTAACAATGACTGTTTCCTCTTTATGCTGGATATGGAATATACATTATTTTTATATAAATTCAAAATGTATTCTCCATTTTTTCTAAATCCCTATGAAAACAGATTGGAAATTTTTGGGGCTACCCTCACGATGTATTTAAGAGTGAGAATGATAGCAAGATTCACCAATTCCAGGCTGCTGTTCCAGTGTCACTATTTCTATTCATATGTGCCACTCTCTTTCTGAATCTCCATTAGCTGGCCAAGAGTGGCTAGTGTAGATAATCCATTGTACTTTAGCTTCTATACATGGTACATATTGAAATAATACAATGAGTACTTTAGCATTGTAGTTCACTGTCTCTGAGTGACAATATTAATAAGGGTCTTAGACAGAAACGAAAAATGAAGTAAGTGCTTGGAAGATGTGTAATGTATGGAATGAAACACATAATAAGTCAGGCACCACTTGAGAGTGTGAAGGGTCTAAATGTAAAAATAAAGGCAGAGGCATAAATTTACTGACTCCATCTCCTGCACAACTCAAAATGCCTGACAGAAGACGCCAATAAACTGAGAATGACAACGACTGAAAATGGTAGCCGTGTCAATCAAGCTGAACAGGTCATATCAAATTTCAAATGGGTAAGGTCAATGTTTGCAAGTACATACAGCAATGTCTCTGCACAATTGACAGGTAAATATTACAAACGTAAGGAAGTGAGGGGGGAAACAAGTAAATTAATTCCTGCATAGCTTACTTGGATTCCTATAAGTTATTTCCTGCTTTCTCTTTCACACCAAACCAACTGAAGTGGATGTTCCAATGTGATCACTTAGTAGCATGCACTCTCACACGATGGGTTTGCGAAATTTTATTTTCCTGCAGATAAAAATGAAAAATATCAAACAGTAATGGGGTGTTTCCTTTGTGCCAAGCCCTAAGCTTGTTGACAAATGTCTAAATAAAGAAAGAAACAAACAAAGAAAGAAATGCAATGTCTTTGAGTTCACAGCCCTGGAACTAAGAGAGGGATTAAGAGACGGAAAGTAAACCAAGATTGAAGTTAGTTAAGTGTTAAAATAGAAGTATGTTCAGTGTTCTAAGCTTGCAGAGAGGAGAGTCTACCATCTTTGACACAGGGTAGACCCTGATACTGTTTTCTGACAGAGATGACATCTGTCTCTCACTATCCAGAGCTGTGCACCCCCAGACAACTAATTATTATATAATCAGATAAATATTACACCAGCAAAATTGACAGAACTCTGTGGAAACCCGGAAGAGAAGGCCTGCCTGAAACTTGTAGGAAGTAATATTTTATCTAACCTTGAGGAATGTCTCAGAATTTAAGGTGAGGAGAGATGAGTGAAGCATCTCACAGGCAGGAGGTAAGGGTATCAGAGGCCGATGGAAACAGCTTATTTAAGAAATGGCCAATAGCTGGATGCAGTCAAAGATATTTGCAGGAGACGGGGTGAGTGGTGATATGGGATGCTCCAGGATATCAGGCTGGGAGCAAGTTGAGCAAGATTGCAATGGCTTTGTTGGCCGTGCTAAGTGAGTTAGATTTAACACTGGAGGGTTTTGGGGTAGAGATCAAAGATACTGAAGTAGGGCAACTGCATTTTTACACTGAATTTTGTACTTTAATCATGAACTAAAGGGGAAAATGAATTAGGAGGCTATTATATTATGCCGGGTGAGGAAAAGTAAGAACAAGACTTATAGCAGAGACACTAGAGTAAATTAAGAATTGAACTTCAGTGGATGTAGAGAGATGACATATAAATAATACCTATTGTATTGTGTGTATATATATATATGTATACACACACACACACATATATATAGTATTTAGAAATTCTTACTGTATTTTCCAGATATTTTGTTAGATGTTTTTTACCTTAAATTGTTTAGCACCTTGGGAGGTATGTAACTAGGAAACTGAGGCCTAAGCCTCAGTGGCTAATATAAGGTGAACAGGATTCAATTGATACTACTTTTTGACAAAATTTTTTTTCCTGCTCGCAAGAGATAATGCTAGGTAAAAATATGCAAAGAAGAGAGGAATACTGGCAAGTGTACTAAATACAGTATTTAGGGTCGGATGAACACATTCATTTTTCAGACCACTAGGGCACCATTTAGTGTGATGCAGTAAATTAGAAAAACTCAGCTTAATACCAAGGAATGTCATAGATACTGGAAATTATGACTCTCCAAAGCACCATAAAACCCTGAGCTAGAAGAAGTGGTAAAATGTAATATAGTCTATTCTCAACTTGTACCAAGAATGACTGAATATAAAAGCCCTCTAAGAGATAGATCTAATCCACCTGCATTCTAAACCTAAGGTTCTGAACTCTGAGAGAATTCTGGAAGAGTGGAAAGGGACTCAGTGACAAGGTACCCTGATCCCTCATCCTGAGAAGACCATCAGGAATCAGGTGGACTCTAGGTTAACGTACTTAATATGCTTTGTTGTTGTTAAATGAGTTCAGATGCTCAAATCTTCTAAGACTCACCTCACTCCTTCATTACTTCTTTCTTTTTCTTTCTAATACTATGATTATTTAATTTTCTTCTAGGAGTAAAAGAATATTCCTTTTGCAGCAGAACTCATTTGGGTTTGTCTCTTGGTGAATGCAGAGCCAAAAAACGCAATCAAGGCTCAAGAAGGTGGAGAAAAAGGCTTATTGCTTCTACAAGCAGTGGAGGACACTGGGGATAGCTCCCAAAGCAGTATCCACACCCCACTCCTGAATGTAGTGCAGGTGGAGATTTTATACACCAGAGTGCAGAGGATGTGTTACAGCTATGTAACAACTGGACCTGATCAGGGCACATGTGCAGGCCATTACATAACAAGTTCAGTGCCATTGCATAATGAGCTCAATGTAACATGCCATTACATAACAGGTCCAAGGTGACTTTTGGACACAGAGCTGGAGCAGTTTGCAGGGGTCCTGCTGTAACCATATAAGTTTCACCGTAGGATGGTAACATCTGCAAAAGCGAGGACATCAGCACATTTAGTTCTGAAAAACTTCTGAAAAACAGTATACTTAGTTTTCTCCTTGTCTGGAAAATATTTGACAGACTATGTTTAGTTCTGGATCAGATTTTCATTAACCCTGTCCTAGCCTGGTTTCTGGTCACTCTTTGCTTTGCTCACCCATCCATTAAAAAATACTTTTAATGGGGAGAAAAAGGAGAAAGAAAAACTATAACCATGCCATGGTACAACCTGGAGCTAAACCACAGGATCTTTTATGTGCAATGCTTAGAATAAATCATTCATAGCTAGCATGCTCATCATCATTACAAGCAAGAAGGAAGCAGAGAAAGATAAGACTCCTTCTGTGTGCCATATCTATCACTTCTCTGAAACTCACCATCCATAATCTCCAACAAAGTACCGAAAAATATTCATGATTTCTTTACAGTCTTGTATTAAGTGTGAAACGAAACAGTCATATAAAAGAACTCTGGGAACTGGAAAGTGACATGGTACACGCAGACTTTGTTCGAGGAGCAGACCATCATTGTGTAATGACTACTGCTTACCTGGTCTACCCACAGTGACACAGCGTATTCTTTCCTGAAGTCGTCACCTGGATTCACAAGGTGTTGGTTAATGATGCACATAAAAATATTGTGTATATTATTTAAAATTCTAGCAGGAACGATTGGTTAGTGGAAAATAACTGAATGCATACCATTAATATTAGCAAATACATTGAAAAAAGCAAACAGTAAATCTAATGTAAAAACATGCCATAAATTAAAATCCCTATTGAATAATATATCAGTACACTTAATCTGTGATGAAAGAAGTCAGAATGGTGGCTTCCTCTGGAAGATATAGACAGGAAAAGTGAACAATAAAGCTTCTGGGGAAAAGGAAATACTTTATACTTTGAACCAGGTAGTGGTCTAGCTGGTATGTAGAAAGGTAAAAATTCATTGAGCAACACCTTTATGATATGTGAATTTTACTGCCTGTAAATGGTATCTCAGTGGGACCTTTATCCTGGTTCTATTCTTGCCACCTACTTCTTGATGACACATTACTATCTCTTAGAGATCACTGTCTCTGTCCTATTCTAGTCAGCCCCCTCTAATGGTCACTATCAAGTAAGAGAACTATTTCTTTGGAAAAAATACTGACTTCTGTCAGTGTTCAATCTCTGAGTACAGAGCCCTTAAGTTCATTTCTATTTCAAGTACTAGTATTTCCACTTTGCTCCTAAACATCAATGTGCCTTCGTGCTACTTGAGGAAGTCAATTCTGCTCCAGTGAACTTCTAGAAAGGGATTGCTTAAACTACTTCTGACCACTTTGGTTTGCAAATTGTCACTATCTCTGAATTGTGATAATCAGACAGTTATATATAATCATGCATCGCTGAATGTTGGGGATACGTTCTGAGAAATATGCATTGTTAGGTGATTTCATCATTGTGTGAACATCATAGAGTGACTTACATCAACCTAGATGGTATAGCCTACTACACACCTAGGTTATATGGTTCTAATCTATGGGACCACCGTGGCATATGTGGTCCGTTGTTGACTGGAACTTTGTTGTGCAGCACATGACTATAAACTATAGTTTAGGGTCTAAGGGTAGAGAAAAACTTACAGTCTGAATTTTAACTGGAAAGTCTCCTCAAATGTGCTATAACTTTTTAATTTCTGAGTCATCCTACCAGATTCTGTGCCTTAGAACAACCTGGTGTTTTGTTTTACTCTTTAATGGCTTCAGGCACGGGTTCCATATTTCACTATGCAACGTTAACTACTGTCATCAAATTACAAAAGCACCTGGTGTTTAGGATTATATAAAATATACTTCATAGCATGATTCCTGCTTTTTTGGTAGAATACCAGTTGATATTTCTAAAAAGTGATATGCATGAGGGTAAAGTTTGTTAGTGTAATCATTCCAGTAATCTGTGCATGGATTCCGTATTCAGCAGGTTGCTTGTTGACTTCACTTCTTACTTCCCTGCCTGTGGTAAGACAGTAGGAGGCTAGGACCAAGGCAAGATGATGAGGCTGTCGGTCTACTTGTGTACATTGAGTAATAATATGAATAGGAGCAGTAGTAGTAAGCTTGTAGCTTCTATTCCTCGAGTGTCTACTCTCTTCAGACACTCTTCTAGGAGATTTACATGCAGCCACATCTTATTGAAGAAAAAACAAACAAGAAAACAACGAAAATGAAAACTGCTTTGAGGTGAGTAGCATATCAAACTGGTTTTATAGATGAAAAAATTGAGACTAGAGCTTGTTCAATTTTTCTAAGGACATGCAAACTTTTGGATCTAAAACTCCATCTCATTCTGTAACTCAGGCTTCAAGAGTGTGGCCTATTATATTCCCTCTGACTGTATTTCTGACCCAATATGTGTACAAAATTGAGTGCAATTTTAAATTAACTAATGTTTTAGATTACTTATCTGCTCTTCATAAAAAATAGAATTCAATATATATGAAAAGCAATGGACTGTACTTTGGAATAAACTTTACATAAACAAAAGAATTGATTTTGGTGGGGCTGGATTTTAAACCTGTTGATGACTCTAATTCTATGATCTATAATCTATACCAATTTCCTTTTCTTTAGTACTAATTAAGCATTTGGGGCATGAAGTTTTCGCCCACCTTATTTCAGATGGCATCACCAAAATTCTTGTGAAGAATATAATATTTTTGTCTACAATTGGCTGATAAGGAAAATTCAGAGAGGTAAAATGACTTGACCGACATCAGAAGACTAGCCAGTAAAAGACTGAGAGCTCTTATCCAGAGCATTTGGTGTTCAAAATGCAAACTGCTTCTACACAAAATTCTACCTATGTTTGTCACCCCAACTCCCAGCTTCACTAAATTCTGTACATCTGTAACATGCCCTCAAAATAGTTGTGTTCTATTGCCAGCACAGTGTTTGGTACAAAATATATTGAATGAATATTTGACAAATGAAAGGCCAGAAAGATGATTTACTTGCTATGTCTTCATATAATTGTTCTTTTTCCTTGTTTTTTCACATCTGCCATCTAAGATCTCTGTGCGCGTATCAGTCACTTGCTTCTGTTAAAGTTATAATTTTCCATGAAATGTGATACTTCATTTATGCATCTCAAAAACAGAGGTATTTTGCATGACAGAAACTCTTCCAAAGGCTGTTTTTCCAATTCTTGCTCAAAGCAAAAGGGAAGAATTAGAATGATTATATTTTTACTAACTTTATTCATTACAATGAGAAAGAATTTCCCACCAGTTTCTGAAATAAAGCACTACTTAATCTGAAAATAAATTAGGCAATGACTTGTTCATACATCCCCAAGTAAAAGAAGAATGTGTTTTCTATACATTCTAAGTGACAAGTGATTTCAACACATTTTTAAAACATGAAAACAGAAATAAAATTTATAACCAAGAATGTGGAAATGACTCCATCTCTGCCACTGTAAATCATTTAATTCCCTTTTTTGCTGTAATGTCTTTAGTTGTAATAATGAAAATTATTGTATTCATATATATGTCTTTCAAAATTATACAAGGACAAGTTAGTTAATATTTATAAACATGTTGAATATAAAAATTACAGTTTTAATTAAATAACAAGCAAAGTTTAAAACTTTGCTTTTTATTGCAAATTAAGTACAACATGTTCTTTTATATATGTGCTGTTGTCTATACAGCAAAGTTTTTATAACCACATGCTCTCTCTTTCTTTCTCATTTTATATTTAAGAAAACAACTAGATAAAAAGAAAAATACAAGGAACAACGTTTAAATAAATTGGTTCTAAATTTAAGCAAGAAGCAACAAGATTGCAAAAGCACAGCAGGTGGCGAAAATCTTTTAGATTTCTAGTAGTGTAAGATTCTTATTGGCTCTGGAACTTGTAATTTACATTTTTGTTCATTCATCTCTCCTTTAAGGAGGAAAGGATATAGAAGCGGTGACAGACAAGTTAACAGATATTGTTGCCAGACATTGTGATAAGTACTTTCATAGAGAGAAGCAATTTGAAGTGCTATTTAGTTTAGCAAATTGCTTTCACACATATCGTACCATCTGATGCTCAAGGTAACACTCTGAGTAGATAGAGAACATATTACCCATAGTTTCCCCATTTTACAGTTGAAAGAAGCTGATATTCAATAAGTTTACATTGATTTTCCTGAAATCATATAACAAAAAAACTGTTGCAATTGGTATTTAAACCAGGTCTTCTGACCTCTACTGCCGTGGCCAATCCAGTGGATATATCCGTCGTGATTAATACCCCTTAATAATCTTGGGCTTCAAATTGCTATGCAAATGACTCAGAAATCTTGGTGCCAACTATACTTTGTTAGGGAGGAATAGTAATCTTGGTAGAAAAGCTAGTCTTAAAAAAAGAAGGGAAGTGGGGATGGACCCATGGCCGAGTGGTTAGGTTTGCGCATTCTACTTCAGCGGCCCAGGGTTTCGCCGGTTCAGATCCTGGGCACGGACATGGTACCGCTCATCAGGCCATGTTGAAGTGGCATCCCACATAGCACAACCAGAGGACCTCCAACTAGAATATACAGCTAAGTCCTGGGAGAAAGAGAAGAAAAGAAAGAGAAGATTGGCAATAGATGTTAGGTCAGGTGCCAATCTTTAAAAAGAAAAAAAGGAAAGTGTAATAAAAACAATAATGGTACAATGAGTAGAAAAACATGGGCGAAGAATATTCTCTTGGGATCTAGTTAATACTACAAAGATCTTGGTTCAATACGTCTCTCAAATGAAGTATGTAAGACAGCTATGTGTTCATGGAAGCTTTTAGAGCATGTAGAAAACAGAGTGGAGAAATGACATGTTTAATTCATATGAGGCAAGAATTCAAAAGTAAGTCTTAGGGCCAAAATTAATTGAAAAAATTATCTGTTTGTAGAAAAATACATCAGAATACTGCTGAATATGAATTCAGGATCTCTTATAGAAAAATCCATAAAGCTTTCAAACAAATACCTCACTGAAGTAGAAGCAAAAGGGATACTACACTTTATTGGCAAAAATTAGAACTTAAATCTAGAGAGAAGCAATTATTTCAATCGTTAGAACTCTCATGGCACAGAACGTGCTTCATTACTATAATTCTTGCGTAACACTTCTGTTTCCTCTGTAATAACCTTCAGGCTAGAGTACCTTTGAGGGAGGGCCCTGAAGTTTAGGGGTTAAGTCTCCCTTCTTTTACTGCCTATTAATGTGTGTTTGCAGCATTTAGAATCTAAGATATCTAGATTTTATGAAAGTCTAGATGATTAAATAAGTTTGGAAACCCTCTGTTGCATCCTAGGGTGATTATACAGAATATTAACCTGAATTGGGAGAGATCTGATTATTGATTAGAGATTCATGTTATCCATGATCTAAATTAAGCATTCTTATTGACAAGAGGAGTTTAAAGGAATATTCAGAATGGAATACAATATTTAAAACGTGGGAAAGACCTAATACTTTTTGGTTTCTTACTCTGGGGCAGGCACTCTGCCATGTTCTTTACTTGTTTCATTTAATTCTCACACAATTGCGGTGAAACAGAGTACTAGTTAGGGTTCTTAGAAGAAAGCAATAGAGGTTGACGCTGGCTAATATAAAGAGGGAGAGAACTTATTGTAAGGATTTAGAGTGTCTCACAGAGTCTCTAGTAACTTTGGAGAACCAGGCTCACAAAACAATCATGAGCAAAGGAGGCTGGGCAGCCAGATATGGCCACATTCCTAACACAAAGTATGTATGAAGGACCCACAGCTCTGGCCACTGCATTGCCAACAGGGCACACTGGACTGATTGCTGACTTTGATACCCTTTTGCCTCTGCAAACTTAATTTGTCTACCAGTGTCCCTGTGGCCATAATCAATTCTCCATTCACCTATCCTGCTTCAGTTCTTGGAAAATAAGTTAAAATCCTGGGTGATTGGAAGTGTGACTTAGCATTGGGCATGTGTCCATTCCTAACAATCAAGGAAGAAGAGAAAGTGTAGATTTGGTCTTTTGATTTCTGCCTCTTGGCATTACTCATAAGATGGGATACCCAAATCTAAGGGGAGTGGGAAAGATTAAGTAAAAAAAAGAATTAAAAATGACCATTACTGGTACATATTTCTTCATTATTTTATGGTTTAGGAAACAAACTATTTAAGATGCTCATTCAAGGTAAAAAAAACTAGTAAGAGGAAGAACTAGGTTTTGAAATCAGATATGTCTGATTTCAGAGATGAGGTGCTCTTTTTCATGTCATAATTATAATTAAAAGTGTACCTTTAAAAATAGCATTGAAATAAATACTTCTAAAATAGCATCAAAAGTTATAAAAGACTGAGGGGTAAATTTCATGATCTATGGGTAAAAACTCTGCACTAAAAACTGTCTAACATAGCTGATAGAAATTAAAGACTCAAATAAGTAGGGAGATATGCTATGTTCATGGATTGGAATACTTAATTTTGATCACATTTTTTCATATTACTTATGATTATGATTATGGATCCAATCCAAACCTAGTATAATCACAAAAGTATGATGTTTTTAAAAAATATTTATAAAGTTTTTCTAAAAGGTATATAAAAATTTTTAATGAAGGGTTTAGAATATCCAAAACAGTTTAGGAAAAAAAAATCACTTTGGAGACACACATAACCAGATTTTGACTTTTATCATACAGCTATATTATTTAAGATACAGCAATAATAGTAAAAATAATATTAGTGATACTACTAACAAGAGATCAATTGGCCAGAGGAGAAAATCCTGACAAACCGAAAACATACATGTTCAATTGATTTTCAGCCAATGCTCCTAAGCAATTCAATGGGGAAAGAGAGTTTTTTTTGTTTTTAACAAATAGGGCTGGATATGGAAAAACATGACCATCATCATCTACCTACAAACATTCACAAATGTTAATTTGATATGGATCATAAACCTAAATGTAAAATCTGAAATATGTAGCTTCCCAAATAAAACGTAGGGGAGGAGGGGCAGCATCTTCGTGCTCTTGGTGTAGGCAAAATTCTCACACCGGATGCTGAGAGCACTAACCATAAAATAAAAAGGGATACATTAGACTTCACCTTAAACAAATTTTGCTCTTCAAAAGGTGTCATTCATAAAATAAAAATTTAAGCCACAGGCTAAAGGAAATATTTACAATACATAGACCTCGAAAATGATTTATATCCAGAACATACAATAATACAACTCAATAATAAATCACCCCCAAAAGAAAATAACAATGCACAAAAGGCACTAAACAAAGGAAGATAATATGAATAGTCAATAAGCACATTAAAGAGTGCTGGATATCATTAGGCAAAGAGATACAAATTAAAGCCACAACTATATACCTCTATTTACCCTCTGCGTTGGAAAAATAATAAAAAGCTTAACATCACCTGTTTTTGGTGAGGATGTGGTGCAACAGGACTCATACATTGCTGGCAAGAATGTAAAATGTACAACTTTGGAAATTTAAAACTAAAGATACACCTACTCTATAACCTAGAAATTTCACTCATGAGTGTATTTCCAAGAGAATGTCCACATATGTCTACAGGCAAAAATCACAAAAGATTTTCTCTTAATAGTCCCAAACTAGGAACAAACCAAATTTCCATCAACATAGGAAACAACCATATTTTAGTATATTTATACAATAGAACATTACTTTGAAGTAAGAATTATTCACTTGATGTGCATACCGGTAAGGACAAATCTCTGAAACATGGTGAGTGGAAGAAACCAGACACAACAATACAAAACTAAATGATTCCACATGTCAAAATCTAGTACTGGCAAATCAAATATAAGAAAAGAAGTTGGAACACTGGAGGAGGTGAGGAGGATTGGAGAGGCACAGATTGATTGTGATGGGTAGCCTGAGGGAACTTTTGGGGGTGGTTGATATATGAAAATGAAGACATCAGTAAAGGACAAGGTTTAGTTAAAAGAATACAATAAAAATTAGCCTTAAGCCTGGAACCATATTTTATGTAGTCCAAATGCTAAATTGTGACCATTTTGTTAGGGGATCACAGTACAAATAACATAGACTTTACAGTTGAAAACAGGCTATACCTCTGTGTCTGGTCTTCAATCTAGGTCATTAGAAGTTTCTCCACAACTGATACAGACTTTTCTCTAAGTTTTGTTACTCTCATTGCCTTCAATGAAGCAGATCCTTTAACAGTTTCCATCACTTCATTCTTGTTGTTCAAGATGGTGGCTATGGTGGAATGGGACATGCCTGACTGGCGAGCAATAACCATCACTGGTTTTCCACCTTTGTAGTCCTTAACTTTAATTTCATTTCTAGGTCAGTCACTTGATGTGGCCCCTTACTGGCAACATTAGCAATACATTTTGAATGCTTACGGGCCATGATGAACAAAACAATGCAGGACTGAATCAAGCCCAAGAGAAAATGATGTGATCAAGAGATGTGGTAAACAGAAGATGTATGAGGCTGCTGCTGGCACAACATGGCATACTGCTTTACAGTAAACTTTTTTTTATAAGTATAAAGAGTGCACTCTAAAATAATGATAAAAAGTATAGTATAGTAAATACATAAACCAGTAGCATAGCTGTTTATTATCATTATCAGGTATTATGCACTCTATTTGTATATGACTGGCAGCACAGTGGGTTTGTTTACACCAGCATCACCACAAACACATGAGTAATGCATTGCTCTCTGTGCTATGACGTTGATGAGGATTATTTTAGGCTGGTTACTTTTAAAAGCTGCAGACAGGAAGGAGGCTCTGAGGAGTAGAATTTACTTACCCTTTATTAAGAGACATTTACATTGTAAAGGAAATCTCCATCTGTAAAGGGGTCTTCCTCTCTGTACCAGGAAGAAGGTGGGATGACCTTTTCTCTAGAAACTCTTAATCAGTGCCAAAGGCAAGGACTTAAATCTGCATCTTGTTTACTGTACTTGTGTGGTAATCTCCCATGATCAACTCCCCCTCCACCCCCAACATCCTCCTTTGTCTTTAGCTAAAAATAATATTTAAGGTGGTGGCTTCAGCCATTTCTTAATCTGGGTTGATTCTTATCTAAAAATTATAGGACCACCCAATAACCAGACCCCACCTGCACTGATACCATTGTAACAACTTTGTTTTACATATTCTTTCCTTTGTGTTGTAAAGAGATAACTCACATACCTATGCCTTAAATTTAGCCCTCAACCCATGTTTGCAGCAGCTCTGGCTGCCCATG
Source organism: Equus przewalskii (assembly GCF_037783145.1). Lineage (NCBI taxonomy): Eukaryota > Metazoa > Chordata > Mammalia > Perissodactyla > Equidae > Equus > Equus przewalskii. Next base: position 4,518,735 of record NC_091838.1, read on the forward strand.
GGTCCTGTCCCCATGCTATTTCACACTATTCTCTAAATAAAAGAGCACTACTGCCAGACCTTGAGAGTCCAAGAAATCTTTCTTTTGACTCCGCAGCTCGCCAACCCCACATCAACATCATCATGGCTACAATGTCACCAGGTGACAGGAATCATTCAATTCCATTATAATTATGGAACCACTGTTGTATATGTAGTCCATCATTGACAGAAACGTCATTACGCAGCTCATGACTGTACTTTTTGCCTCTTTGAACTGCTATTAATAATTTCCAGCTGCATATACATGCCTTCTGGTAAGACGTTCCTTGAAGCTCCATGAACTTTTAGTTGTCTTCACTATTGTAGCTTCCCATTTTATAACTAAATGTCTAGTGCCCATCGTTTTTACTATTTTGCTCATAAATTAAAATTGGAGAGACAATGATTGAAGTTGGATCAAGAAGATGTTCTGTGTATTAACTTCTTAAATCATACTCAGGTTTTCCTAATCCTAATTAAAATCTACTGTTTCTCTCAAGTAAAGAGGAAACTCATAAGTCAAAAAGATTAATAGAGGGAGAAGCACTTCCAGACAGAATTGTAATGACCTCCTACAATTTTCTCTTCCATAAAATCAGAAAGAACACTGCAAAGTTTTTAAAAATCATTTCCAGAACTCTGGAAATTAACCAATGGCTTGCAAAAATTGGTGGAGAGTGTATTCAAGAAAAATGGCCGAATCTCGGTAAGAAAAGTGAGCTCTGAGATATGTCACTTGCCTTAGCTCTTGAAATTCAGCCGCTCTGCAATCATAGTGAACTCCAGCAGCCAGCAGCCACTGGAGGGGCCAGATGGGTTTGAAGCAACACAAAATGTCCCATTCCTGGAAAAGTGGCACAATTTGATCTATCTGACAATTCTCATGAAAAACCCCTTCACAGCGCTTGTCTTCATTTTGCCTGACTGGAATCTTGCTCAAAGAGGAAAGACCTTTCCCCACAGAATTTTATTTAGCAGCTGACGCCTCTGGCAATGATACCAGTTGGAGCAAACAAGAGGATTGCCAAAAACTAAAAAGGAAAATCTGTGGAGAAAAATGTCCATATGGGGCTTGGAAAGCTCCAGCATATTTCTGGAGATCTGGAAGGCCATGCACATGTGCAGGGCTGTGTGCCCGACCAAGAAAGGCCGTAGAAGGCCCTGATGTCTTAGTCCGGCTGACGCAGAGGCTCCCTGCAAGCAGGAGAGGAAGGCTAAGCCAAGGGCTAAGCTGTTTCTGGGGCTCCTCTAGGAGAAAGGGCAGAGACTTATTGTTTCAAGGTGTTTAAGGAAATATCTATCCAATTATTAAGTGACCATTAAGCTAAATAAGTAGAGATGTCAGTGGCCACACACCATAGAAAATACTGACTTTATGGAATTAGTTCAACAAAGTCACTAAACCAACAACAGTCAACACCAACAAAAAGAGCAACAATAACAAATCCTGGGTGCAGGGGTGCACGTTTCACTCCCAGAGTCTCCACACTACGGTATTTAAAATATCCAGTTTTCAAGACACACAAATAAACAGGAAAATGTGGCAATACACAGAAGACAGAAAAAAATTCAACAGAAACAGTCTCTGAAGTTGGGTAGTACTCTGAAACAAGCTAAATTTAGAGACGCCTTCTCTGAAGATTCAAACTAAAATGTCACTCTACGATACATATTTTTTGCTTTTTGCTATGTGTAGAATGCTCAATTAAAATTTTAAATATATTTGAAAATAAGGATGCTTATCAGATATTTGCACAGTGTTGCTTAGAACAAATAGTTGTTAATTAACATAGATTACGTTCTGACTATTTAATGGCTTACTTAAGCAACCAAAATTAAATATTGGCTTTTCTAAAAGTGTAACTACTGGGATTGTGACATGAGGAATGTGAAGTATAAGACTCTAATAATTCATAGTGAAAAATAGGACAAAATTTCAGCTGCCATCAATAACTCTATTTATCAAATTATAATTATATTTCTTACAGCTGCATGTTCTTTAATCTTGGTAAAGTAATCAATTATTTTTTAAAAAAATTTAACTCTGGTTAATAATGGTGTCGACATTAAATAAGATGCCATATGTTTTATCTCCTTAGCTTGTTATAAAAATCCACACTTAAACTACTTTTTAAATATTCCTGTCAACACTGGGTAATGCTATAAAATGATATTAGAAAAAGATACCGTACCTCACAATGTGCTGTAAGAATTCCTCAAAGTTTTTATTTATATATTTCTTTTGAAATTTTCAAGGAAATATGATCAATACCAAGCAAAAGAAGTTAATGTTCTTGTTGATGGTAAAGCAATCAAGGTCATACACATATAGTTTTAAAAGTCAATCTCAATGTCACTAATCTTCAAAAATTATAGTTTTGCATTTATTCTTCAGCTATGTATGTTAAATAGTTATGTTTTCTTAGAAGGTAAGTAAGTCATTATGCACTTTCATTAGCAGAAAGTGAGATGAAAACTGCAGCATGATATAAAGTGGTTCTGGATCTATTGAATTAGATGAAGATATGTTTTGATATGTATAGGTCATAAAGTCAAGCAGACCAATTTCTGTTTTTATTTTTTTTTAATTCATCTTGCTCTCTTCTTCTTCTTTTTTTTTTTTTTGAGGAAGATTAGCCCTCAGCTAGCATCTGCTGCCAATCCTCCTCCTTTTCTTGAGGAAGATTGGCCCTGAGCTAACATCTGTGCCCATCTTCCTCTATTTTATATGTGGGATGCCTGTCACTGCATGGCTTGATAAGCGGTGCATATGTCTGCACTAGGGATCTGAACTGGTGAATCCCAGGCGACTGAAGTGGAGTACACGAACTTAACCACTATACCACCAGGCCGGCTCAGAACAGTTGCTGTTTTTCTTTAGGTTTGTTTTGCATAGACTGTGGAGTGCCTACACCAGAACCATCTTGGTAGAATCCAGTACTTTTTGCATTTTTAACAACCCTCTGGAAATTCATTAACGATCTGGGAAAACTGCCCCAAGAGACTCTGAAGCAATAGATGTCTGCAGGTGGGCTGAAAATGGAGGGGATTTGAGAAGATGAAGACAGCAGGTGAGAAGATGTAACGCCTTTGGTGTGGTTCCAGATAAAGCCAATATCACTACAACATGATTATGAGATAAAAGGGGCAACAGCAATAGCCAGGATGATTGATCTCTACGCAGCCTCACCAACACATCCACAGTTAAAACAAGTGATCTCAGTTCTGGATCATGGCACAGATATGGCGGTCATCAAGAACAACCATGGGACCTAATTGGGAGGTCAAAAGGCGACAGAAATGGTTTGCCATAGATAATTGTGAGTATAAATTGGATAATTTAGGCATCCAGTGACAGAAAATGTAACATTCCAGGAATTTTGCTAGAAGGACTCGAGTCAATTTTGAAGATAATAGATGATAAGACATAGATGAGACAGACAAGACATAGACAATTTTGAAGTAAATTTTTGAACTATGTATGTTTATAAAATTTTTCCCTCAAATTGTTATGGCCCAGAGAAATGTGTTTTTCTTTTCCTTTACTCAGAAATAAAAATTTAATGCAGACTACCTCAGGCAATTTTCATATAGCTTGTCTTTGACTGTTGTAAACAAATACATTAGGATAATTTACCTGTTTCACTCTTTTGGCAAAATAATCACTGAATAGCAATTCTGTGATAAGCACTTTAATAAGTATAGTGGAGCCTATAAAACATTTAACAAGTAGCAGTTCCTGTTTTTAAGAAGCTACTAAATTAGGTATAGTAACAACCATGTATGGAAAATTGAAGTAACAAAATTAGATAACTATCTAATGGGTACCGCAAATTAAAGATGCTGTGTGCATTCAAAGAGAGCAATTTACTGTATCTGAATGGTCAGGTCAACTTCCTGAAGAAGTTCAGTGTTGAGCTGGTCTTGATTTAGGTAGGCAATGAAGAGTGGTGCAAGTATTCCAAATGAATGGAAACTATAAAGGGAAAAATAAGATAGTAATATGTAAGGAGTAGTAAGTACAATGGCCTTAGTTAATTTAGGAATTTAAGAATACGATTGGTGGATGATGATATTAGAAAGGATTGTTAACATGAATGGATGCTAGACTAAGTGTTCAGCTAGGACTACATAATATGTGAGGCCCAGGGCAAAATGAAAATGTGGAGGCTTTCCTTAAAAATCGTTAAGAATTTCCAGATGATCACAGCAGGTCACTCAACCAAACATGGAGCCCTTCTAAGTGCAAAGCCCTGTGACTGCATGTTCACATGTCCGCAGGTGGCTCTGTAAGGAGTTTAATCTTCATTTAAAAGGCAATGGAGGTGCTAATATGAGTTTGAGATCCTGATTTTAATTCTCCTATGTCACTGCAGCTCTATTCACAATAGCAAATATGTGGAAATGAACTAAATGTCTATCGATAGATGAATGGATAAAGAAAATGTGGTCTATACATATAGTAGAATACTACTCAGCCTTAAAACAGAAGGAAATTTCTGCAATACGTGACAACATGGATGAACCTTGAAGACGTTACACTAAGTGAAATAAGCCAGTCACAGAAAGTTGAATACTTCATGATCTCACCTATATGAGGTATCTAAAAGTCAAATTTGTAGACTCAAAACTGGAATGATGGTTGCCAGAAAATGGAGAGTTACTAATTAATATGCATAAAATTTCAGTCCAGCAAGATGAATAAGCCCTAGAAATCTGCTGTACAACGTTGTACCTATAATCAACGAGAAGGTACACTTACAAATTGTTTAGGAGGGTAGATCTCATGTTAAGTGTTCTGTGCACATTAAAATAAAAATAAAATAAAATGTAGCACTGCCAAATAAAAAATAAATAACTGAAAAGGCAATGGGGCAGTTCTGAAGAGATTTTACTAGGGAGAGAACATGGTGAACTGAAGACCATGAAAATAACCTGGTGGTGACTTGCCAGCTGAATTAAAGGGCAAGAGAAACTTTAGATAGTGGGGAAGTAAATGCCGTATTCCAGAAATGTACACCTAAGAGTCTAACCCCTGATGGAAATAGAAGGAAGAAATTTTCAAGAAGTAAAATTTGACAAGGCCAGGATGAATGGTTAGAAAAGGACCTGAAGAGGTTTGAGGAGTGAAGGAGAGTGAAAGATTTCAAACACACTTGCCTGAGAAAATGGCTTGAAACTGGTGTGGGATTGGAACAATTTTTATTTTATTCTTTTATTTTTTGAGGAAGATTAGCCCTGAGCAAACATCTGCCGCCAATCCTCCTCTTTTTGCTGAGGAAGACTGGCCCTGAACTAATATCCGTGTCCATCTTCCTCTACTTTATATGTAGGACACCTGCCACAACATGGCTTGCCAAGCAGTGCATAGGTCTGCACCTGGGATCTGAACCGGTGAAACCCGGGCTCGCCAAGTGGAACCTGCGAACTTAACTGCTGCACCACTGGGCCAGCCCTGAGTCACTTATATTTTAGAAGAGCTCATATTGAGTGAGTGGAACCAACTGGAGATAGCCCCTGATTAACAATACCTAGATTAAGGATTAGCGTGCAGGACATAAATTGGTGTTTGAGATTTGCAAGATGATGGAAACAGTTCAGTAGGCTAATATCCAATGATACTATCACTGATGTAGCATGTGTCATTCTCGAAGATCCTACTAGTAAATTGTCAACCTATTTTGTTGATTTTACATTTCTCCTCTAAAGAGTTAACAATTTTTCTCTCAGAAACATTACTTGACAGACCAATGACTGAACAGTCAAAGGAAAAAATAATTGTATTGGAAAAAACCAACCACTATTATTTAATAAAGTAATTGCTCTTGTTTAAGACACCATTCTAAGCCTCTTTACCTGTATTACCTCTTTTAATTTTCTCAACATCCTTACTAGAGACACACTATTTTGATTCCTTTTTTGAAGATTAAGAAACTGAAGCATATGTAGGCTAAGTTTACTGATTATTTGAGGGCCATTTATTTTTTTTGAGGAAGATTAGCCCTGAGCTAACTACTGCCAATCCTGTTTTCGCTGAGAAAGAGTGGCCCTGAGCTAACATCCATGCCCATTGTCCTCTATTTTAAACGTGGGACGCCTACCACAGCATGGTTTTTGCCAAGCAGTGCCATGTCCACACCTGGGATCTGAACTGGTGAACCCTGGGCCACCGAGAAGTGGAATGTGCGAACTTAACCACTGCACCACCGGGCTGGCACTGAGGACCATTTTTTGAGTGATTGCCATGTACCACTCACTGTTCCAGGTGCTAGATGTGAGTAATGAATGACTGTTAGTAACCCTGTTATTGCAAAGTTTGTAAGGAATATTAGTAATAATAAGTTATATGAAGAAAATAAAAGGAAGATATAATAGGAAAAAAACTGGATAAATACTTTAGGTTAATGGTTAGGAAAAAAACTTCCCAGAAGTCATACATTTAATTAATGTAAACTAGGGATTGAACTCAGTTCCGTGAAGGTGGAGATTTTTGCCTCTCTTTCTCAATGGTGATTTGCCAAGATAATGCAATGAGTAATAGCTAATATTATTGATAATGTCATGCATCGTACCATATTATTTCTATATTTTTTGATATTCAAAAGGTTAATATTATTATTCTTGTGTTAAGAATTTTGAATCTGAGGTTCATAAGAGTGAAACAAGTTCAGGTTTGCTCTATGATTGTGTAGGGGTTGCTATTTGAATCAATGTCCACAAAAGTGCAAACATAGGAATCTCTCACTGATGCTCGTTTGTAGTGATACTTTTTATTCCCCCTGAGTTTGGGGATTTTGCCATTGTGTGAGTCTCGATGGGAGGATGTGGGAAAAGGCCAGATTCTTGTCTCCCAAAATCTGGATGCTTACCTAAAACTGTCCCCAGGACTGGTGCCCTGAGGAGAAGAGCAATTCAACAATACTTCTTGAGTGTGTTAATCTATCAGCAAAAACAATTTTACAAAACTGAAATACCTAAATCTAAAATTAGCACCCATGTCATAGCGTAGATTAAGAGTAAACATCCAGCGTTTGCTTTCAAGTGACGTTTTGCTAAAGGTGTAGCATGAGATTTTTGATGATGATTGAGTTAGATGATGCCTCTGCGTGTCCCACAAACTGAGATTAATTTGGGCGCTGGGTCCCTTCTCGCTCTTGTGATAGGCAATAACAATGGATAGATCCTAAAGCAATTGCTTTGGCAATTAAATTGGGAAAAAATGGACAGAAATTTCAAATTGTGTTTTGTTTTCTCTATCCTGGATATTTTAAATTTTGGCATATTGCTCATAAAAATGGATTCCAGTATACAATTCTCAAATCCAATATGATTTCATATTTGAATAATATAAAAATGAGTTTTAATTATACTATGAGATGGAATGTACATGGTCTGATGTCTTAGCAATGATTGCCTTTATATCTTATGTAATCTAAGCAAAGTTAGAAAATGTGTTGACATTTCAGCCTACAGCCAGGAAATGCTTCAAGGCAGGCTGAAGATCAATCACCTTTAAGAGTGAGGATCAGTTCATGATAACAAAATGCCTTATCTTCCACATTATAATGAACCCCTCATTAAGCATTCTGTGAGGAAATACTACAAACCTGGCAAGCCAGGATGGATCAGTATGCTGTTCCACAACAACTTGTACAGTAATTTGGTTTGCTGCAACACTGAAGATATCCACCATCTACTTTCTGAGAGAAAATGAAAATGCATTCTTTTGATTTTCTTCTGACTGAAAAATAAAGTGCCCCCTTTCCCACCAAACAATGCATGTATTTATTCTCCACATTCCAGAAATATTCAAAGGGCAGATATGTTGTGAAAGAGTCTAATGCATTCTCTTCGAGATGTGTCAGAAGATAGCTCCCAGATGGCCCCCCAAGCCCGTGACTGGTTCAGCTTCTCCCATCGTCCTGGCAACCCTCATAACTAATTCAATACATATCTATTGAGTTCTTTAAGAGCCACATTCAATGGTTGGCACCGGGAATGCAGTGGTGAACAAATCTGATTACCATTTCTGTTCTCATGGAGACTCCTTGTCAGAGAAAATCCGCAGCCAAACTAATTTTTCTACTCACATTAAATTCTTACATACTCCCTGCCTACTTTAATTTCTCAAATGGCCTATTGATTTTTGTTCAGGTCCTAAGACTCTGTGTATACAAACATATTCAAGGGTATTGCAAATGAACTAACAAGTTCAAAGTGGCAAATGTAAATAGAAATGAGCAATGATGTGAAAGATAAGTAGTTAATCTCACTCATTCAAACACCCAAAGATAAACCAGAATCTATTTAAAATGGAGTGTCAACTTCTCACTTCATTTTACTTGGATAAAAAATGCAGAGAAAAAGACTATTCACTAGCATGCTTATTTATATTTCTAGGATAAGACTAGGCAGGGCCAAGGTAATCTATCACCTTATTTTTGATTGCCTGTGATCACTGCATTTTTTATGATTCTCTTCTTTCATGCACATTGATTTCTCTCATGGTGCAACTCAGGAAACTGTAAATGATGAATGATAGTATTCACAATTAAGCCATTAAGGCAACATAGTCTTATAATAATATGCAGATATACTATAAAGCACGTCCCAAGTAAAGAAGCTGCGGAAGTACACTTTTCAATTCTCTTCTGTGACAATTATACAAAGACTCCACATTCACCTAATTCTAAGATTATACTTACCAAAGTCACCATTTACAGTGATTCTTGAATACGATTAAGTTTCCTTTTATTCCTGGCATCTGCTCCTCAGAGATTTTCAATTTTAAAACATCTTATAAATGCAAACTAGATTTGTGTTTAACTTCTAAAATTTAAAGATAGCATTTCCTGATACTTTATAAGTACTTTAAAATATTCTGAGAACCCCATCATATAATTAATTTGGAGATGAAAAGGGAAAAGAGTTTTATTTATTTCATTCCTAACATGTTTTTGGTCCATAAGTTTTCACACTTTCCAGCAGGTTTTATGTGTATCACACTTATGAAACACTCATTGGTTAAGTGACCCACAGATATTTTATGAGCATCTACTGTGAGCTAGCCAATGTTCCTATTCTGAGGATTGAAATTAAAGTCCAACAAAATTCTTAATTTTACTCTGTGAGGGATGTAAAGTAGACAGTGAGGTACAATATGGCAGAGGAAATACTGAAAGCAGTGACAGCAAGTTGGAGAGGTAATTAACCCCCACTATACATCCGTTTATTTCATACCACCATATACTGAGCATCAACCATACCCAGTCTGACTTGTGCAAAGATTTGTCATCACTTGGGAAAGAGTGTATACTTTGGATGAACTGTATACTTTCTGCTTCAATGTCAGAGTAATCAATATCACCCAAAATATATATCTTCATATATATATATGTATAATGAGTGCACGTTTACATAAGGGAATATATATATTCATATGTACATTATCTATCTATCTATCTATCTATCTATGTATCTATCTATCGACTGGATCAAGCCAGATGTTCAGAGAACTTCAGTTTTCAGATGATACTGCTTTTGACCTTCATGGATTTGCCTCCACTGAATTGAAGTTTTGTCATTTTACCCTGAGATTGCCTCGAGGCAGGAGTACATCAGAATTTATGTAGAACTTAAAATTTATGATTTTATTTATTGCAATGACATTTTGAAGGATACTATCTCCCATATCGCATAGGGTCTTCTTTTTAAAAAATCCTTTAGGGATGGGAGTAGGGAGATTATTTTCATGAACAAAGGCAATGCTTTTAATCTTTTGAACCAGTGATTTTTGAAATGCTCATTTTTTTACCATTGCTTTAGTCACCAGGAAATGTAGAATAAAATTGTTACTTCACTTTTTCATGAGCTTTATCTTTTCCAAATGTTGTTTTCTTATGTATTGTCTTATGGACTAAACAAAATACAAGATACAAAAATCTATTTCATATGTATTTTCTCTATTGAGGTTTATGAACAAATTTGGATATTAGCATGCAAAATGTATGATATATTGTTTTATTTTTTGCATATTCATTTTGATGGTTTCTAGTTTTAGCAATGTTCAGCCTAAAATTTTCTGACATCATTTCTATTTTCAATTTTATTATCCCACTTTTATTATGATGGTATCTGGTAATCCATATTTATGGTATTTGACAATAGAATATGATTCATTTTTAAGTTGTTGCTTATTTATTTCCAATAAAAATAATTTGGGGCCTCCTGCCACCCAATTTTATTCTGCTGGTGTGTAGAGCAAACTTCTGAGACAGAGGCACAAGTTTAACTCATCAATGTGAAAAGAGAATATATCTGGTTTAAGATCTGAAGAGACTTTGTGGCTCATGTAACTATAGACTAAAACAGTGAAGGAAACCATAGCAGCTAGGGGTTCATTTTTCAAGGATTTTGCTTTTCCCTCACTGAATTCTTTTCACTATTGATTGGCTCATGTTCTTGGCATTGTTAGAGCCACTTTGATTCCTTTTGATTTATTTTTCACCTTCTCAGCACTTTTGAGTGGCTGTGCAATGTTTCACTCTAATCAAGGCTGCCTTTATTGGTTGAATCCACTAATCCTTTGGTAAGAGTGAGGGTTACAAGTGACAGGTCAGAAAAGAGTCTAGACGAGGCATGGATAATGAAGAGATTTCGTCCCTTTTGTCTTACCTTAGTCTATGTGTTTGTTTGTGTAAATGCAAAGAAAGCTTTAGCTTATAAAAATAGTACCTTCAGAGAACTTGAGATAATTAGGAGAACAAGAAAAAACATGAAGGATAGGAACAGTGATGTATATTAAGAACATTTCTCCCATTCAGTTTACTATTATAAGCATTTAGGGAATTTGAAAGTTTTACCCTATTGATTATTGTTTAATAATAATGAGTTGATTGGATACAAGTTTGAGAGCTTCAAATGTTTAAATAATTTCATTGTATCTTGGATTTTGGTGAATCCAGTTTCAATATAAGCAGGTTATACTATACCTTCCCTTTTAAAATAATTAACAACAGTCATAGAATCAGGCTTAACATTATGTCTGCTCTACTGAAAGCACATATACAATTTTTCTTATAATTAAATTAATTTTACTATTTAGTATCCCTTAACATTGGTAACATTTGCAATCAATTTGTGCTGTATATGTGAAATGTCCCTTGAAGCTGTAAGAATAAAATATTATTTGAGCTTCAGTGACATCAAAGGCATTTTTCAGGATGTTTATACTTGATGATGCGTATTATGTAATTTACTCTTAGAATATAAAGCGCTGAAGAAGCAGGTGTTGGTGTTCATCTGTACTTGTACTAAAATGAAAACACATCAGTGGCCTGTCGTTATTAGAAACAGAGAGTGGTTCTCCTAACAGTGACTTTTAAAATATTGGCCCTTCTAACTAAAATTTGACACCTCATGATCTGGGAAATACAAGAAGTTACTTTTAACCAGAAGGTTAAAAAAAGGAACAAATGAGTAAATCTACTTGTAATAAAGATCTTCCTTATAGCTGCAAAAAATGACAAACAACACACAGAGCGGGTAGTTAGAAAACACATCAAATCCATCATGTTAGATCAAACTTAAAAGTACTTGGAAAAAATATAAAGACTAAATAAACATTTTTTTAAAAAATGATATGAAAAAGAACTTTTAGCAGTTGCTTAGAGATATTTTGTTGTGGGGTACAGCTAAAGTTCATCGAAAATGAGGATTCTGTCCTATATATTTTTCTTTCCAAGTAAAGAACAGAAATTGTTCTTTGATTGGTATACTGCTAATTTATATAAAATACAAATTATAAAGTGTCTCTCTCTTTTTTAATAACAATTACCCAACAGCCTTACTGGATACGGGTTACAGATAAGGTGTTTACAAAACACCTTTAATTTATGATATTTAATAATTTAAGACAACAAACACAACCACAGTTTGTCTTGTTTTGCATTGAATTTGCCTCAAATTATTACTTATCTTTAAAAGTGGTCTCTGATTAGTGACAAACTGAGCTTTTTATTTTTGAAGTAATTGGTGAAAAAAATGACTGAAGTAGGTGCAAAGCTCTAAATATAAAACAAATTTAGTTATATAACCATTTATTATGAATAATTTGTTGGAAGCATGGATAAAAAATTGTTCAAAGAGATGTATTTTCTTGTGTAAACGAGATTTATATTTCTTAATAGTTAAGAATTTTGACCACATGCACATAATATAAATACCTAATAAATAGTAAAAGTAAAAGAAAATGTACTTGGTAAATAATAACATAAAGCATTTCATCAATAATCAATTGCAAACATTTATTTGCTCATTTCATCTTGTAGCTATCAAGTAGACTTCCAGACAATGTTGAAAAGTTAGAAAATCCTACGTATTTTTAAGATTCATCATGACGATTTCTTGAAAGATTTTTGTTACTCAAAATTCTGACTTCTGAAATCACAGAAATCCATTTTAAGGATAAATTCTTAATGTCAAAAAGAAAAGTGAACTACACAAGTCCCTGTGAGACTTCAGGTAAAACAATCAAATGCTTTGGTAAACAAAAATTTGAAATTTTAATAAAATTAAGGAGTAGTTATTATCAATCATTATTATTCACAGTATGCTTGGTAGCTTTTAAATACTTGTGTGCATTTGTTTATTTAATTTAATAGGTATATTTAGTTGCTGTTTAAAAAATGAAATTTGAAAGCTATGAAGACCATTTTTTTATGATACTCTTTTTTCTTACCTTACACATAAAAATTGACATCTGATTGGCTGTGGGTGCTCATCTGGAATCAAGGGATTGCTATATTGGCCAAAGATTGTATTGATTTCTATCTAAAAGGCAGCAGGAGAATTTTGAACACATTTTCAGGGTCAAATAGAAAGTTTGCGTCTGACTTCTTCCAGACATTTATTTCAGAAGTCCTGTCTCCTTGGATTTTAAGCACTTTTCTCTTTGGTAGCTCCTGTATAGTCATAGCTGTTCATATTGCAACCAATATCAGATTATATAAATTTTCTAGGACAAGCGTTATTAACTTTGTGTCAATAAATTCCCAGCAAAGTACACACAGTTTTGCATATATGTATTTTTCTGGCAAGAAGCTATTATTTCATTTCCTAAATTATCAATGATTTAATACAGCTAAAGAGCAATGAGTTTATTTTGGCACAGGTATGTGTTTGGGGAGGGGTGTTGGAATTTAGATGATCCACGATGAGAGGGTCTCACATTTACCCAGCATGTAAGGAAATTTAGCGATCAAGTGTGGATATAATGTCTAGTTGCTCAATTCAGTTATAAATGAAAGGAACACTCCAGTGTGACTTAATGAACAATTAAAATTTGGTTCCATACTTTGTTTTGTCTTTCAAATATTACATGTGCAAGTCTTATAAAAAAATTGTCAAGGTAATTATAAATTCACATCTATTTGACACAGGGACAATTTTTTAAAATAACTGATTATCTCATAACTAGGAGGTGTTTTTTAAAAAGTAATTATATAGGTATAATTTACTCTCATATTTAAAAAAGTTCAATTACATTTTGCTTTATTGTTTTCTCAATTAAAGTTATGGTCAATTACTGCTTGTTGGTTAAATGATATTTCAAATAGTTTTTAAAGATACTTGGAAAAACTAATATATGCTAATTATTTTCAACACAGAAACTCCTCGTTTGAAATTGTTCATGTTACTTGTATAACAGTTACTGAATATAGGTTTGTTGGTAGATAGAAATTAAAAAAAAACATTATTCGTTATTTTTATTGCTTGGTTAAAATTCAGCATAGAGTGTTTTCTTTTTTTAAAAGGCAGAATAAAATGAATAACCATAGTGATTTTGAAAGCTATTGAGAGAAAATTTCAAGTGGCTTCTAGTATTTAATTCAGATTTGACTTTCCAAATTTAGCTCACACTTGGGTTCCTAAAACTTAATTGAATATTATGCCCTCCGTGATCAGCCTAGGTCTATACTAAATAGAAGTTGGAGTACAGAAAACTTTGCAATACTTTCTATTATAACATTTTCAGCTGAGATCAAATCGGATAAACTTGGACTTAAATGTTAAACTTGAAAGTTTGAGTTTTTTTTATGACAATTTTCAACCCAAAGAGTTTTGAATAAATTATAATTTATTTTGAGACTCTTTCAAACTTCATTTCTGCAAAGAAGTGTGTCATTATTTCTTTTATCCAAACTTATGAAGCCATCCTTTGTGGAAAGAATCTTGACTTTTAATGAGGGACAAAAGAGAAAGCTAGAGATTTTAGAGATACACTATATTCTCTATATTCTCAAACAAAAAATAACTTGGGAGACTTCTTTGGAGCTAGGATGGGATTTTACTATTGTTTTGACATTAGACAGTATTTTCTCCCTTGTCATGAAATGTAAAGACCAGAAGATTCCACATCTACCCATGAAAGAATTTCAGGCTATAATAAAACACATGCTATTTCAATAAAGTTGATGATTATCGTTACTTAGGGAGTAGACATTTTCACAGCTGAAGCCTTCATCAGTTGAACCAATTAATACCTTTGTATTCCCCTGTGTAAGTGTACAAGACCTTCAGACTTTAAGATGATCCAACTCTCAGTAATAATAAGCTTGTAGAAATTATTCAATACTCAACTTACAAGGCATTAAAGTGCAGGAAGACCCCTTATTGTCCATCATTTAGATAAAGATCCGTGTAACCATGAGATACCACTGAAACAGTTACACTTTTACAATATAATTCTTCCAGAATTCATTACGATATTCTGATTCTTTGTCATGTGCTATTCACCTACGTGTATTGATAGTGGGACGACCTCATTAATTACAGTGACAGAGTGATGGATGAGGGATGTATTACACTATTGGTCATGGCTATGGAGGAATGCTCAAATGTCATTTGCAAGCCCTTTAACACTGAATCCTAGAAGGACATAAGGATTGAAAGCTGCATGCTAGTATAATTGTCACAATTTTCTATCTAAATCATTTCAATCTGAGGAAGAAACTGTTTGGACCTATAATGTTTTTGTGTAGTAATCTATTTGGGATGATGACATCACTGAATCTGAGTCAACTCTTCTTGTGTGACAAGGAGTAGGAGGTGTCTATTAGAGCTTAGCATATATAAACAATTATTTCCAAGTGCAGATACGTGGCAGACTAACATACTTATCCAGGCTGGAGAGTTACGTTTTTCTGTCCTCAACCTACATAAACTATGAACATATAACTATAATAATGGTAGTTTTAGATACCTATTCTATAAAGTGTTTGCAAATGAAGTAAACCAATGGTCTAAACAATTAGGTAACACATGCATAATAATTATTTTTATTTTTATTAAAAATATAATATTTCTATGCTTTTCATTTTTAAAATAAATGAAACTCTCATGATTGTCATTGCATTCTTTATAAAATGTGTAATGAACATTAGTGTGTCATTTTCAAACGACAAATATTTATGAAATTTTAGATTTGTATGAAATGTAAACCCTTAAGCTTTTATAAGCCTGTAAGGAAAGAAGTAGGGTGTTAAAGGTAGTGGTCATTTCTTTTGAGTTACCATAGTACGTTGATTTTCTAAACTCCAGTAATAGTTAAATCCTCAAAAAATATCTAGAAATGTAAGCAGAAAAAAACTGCTTCCATTTACACTTCTGGAAAGTGTAAAAGTAGGAATTCAAACCTAAATCTGACTGGCCTAAGCTCTGAGCAGTTAACATAACGCCTTGCACACAGTAGGTCCTCAATAGATCACAAGAGTCTTTGTGCTTTTCTTTCCATGTTTGAGTTTTATCTCTTCAGAGACAGAATAGAGATTAGTTAAAAATATTTGAAACTGTTTTAGTTAGCCTTCTAAATGTAAGTGCACCATATAATTTACTTGTATTAATTAATCATCAGTGGCTCTGGTATTGTTTAGTTATTCATTCATTTTATTGAACTTTGATTATTTTTGTACCTATAAATTCCAGACTCAACAAATATTCACTGACTTTTAAAATTTGGGGTAACACACAAACATATGCTCACATACACATGTATTCATGTGTGTGTGTACGTATGTGTGTTTCCATCTATCTCTCCTTTCTACTCTTACATCTGTAGTTTATGTTCCATTATTAATCTTACTTTCTTTTCTCCAAGATTCTTCAAAGCTATCATTTTTTAAGACTAACTATTATCCTCTGTTTTTCTCTAAAACTCTTCTATAATGGTATCCAACTCTCTTCGGATAACAAGATTCTAAAACATCCACCAAAAAGCAATCACAAGCCAGAAGGCTGAGTAAGGTAAGATATCGCCATCTACATGTCTCTTTGGAATCATAATCTATCTTCTCCTGTTATAAAACGTTATATAAAACGCTATAATGTAAGAAACTAATATAGGATGATGGAACATTATGGCGGAGATTAATCCCCAGACAAACTTCCGATCCCAGGTAAACTATAAAAATTTTGTTATTTACAATGGTGAGAAGACCAATCCACGTGACGAGGATGAGGGATGAAGTGCAGCAGTAGAAATAAGAATGGCGTGCTGCTGACTCCCACCGACACAAACCAAAACTGAGAAACGAAAACTGACTCTCACCCACTCTTTAAAAGCCCTCCTGCCTTTTTTCAGCAGAGTCGAATTCAGACTTTGTTCTACTCCCTCTCTGCTATTGCAATAGACTTGAGGAAAGTCTTCCTTGACTGAGTACCTTTGCCCAGAGCAACTTTTCACTGGGGAAGAGTTACCTGGAGTTGGGCTTGTGTTCCCAGGAATTTGTTTAGGTGGGCTTTGGACTCATGCATCTTCATGGATGATGCGGTTGGAGGGGATAACTGGGGACAGAGACCACAGCTAGTGAAGAACAATTTTGTGAAGTAAAACATGGATGATCACCAAAACAGAACTTGGCAACTGGCATTTAAATACCCAGACGTTTTTGTGGCCAATGTCCTTTGAAGACTGGCGTCTGCTACAGCAGCAATTGCAAGTTACAGAATAAATGGTATATCTTAACAGAATGGTAATTTTGCCCCAGTAGTTACATTCCAGTTTTTTGTTTTGTTTCATTTGTTTACTTTTTTGCCTGCACAACTTGGTCTCTCTGTCATGACATGAACTCTCTTGACTACTGGTGTGTCTCTCCATTGCAGCAATTTTCTTGGGCAATGCCCATGCTTATCAATCCAGGCCTATGGAACTCAATCCGTTATTCCAAAACCATGACATAATGGGGCTGGAGAGATCAGGATGAGCCTTTCTGGATTAGACTCACTATTTGTCATCTGTTGTTGAATAATAAATTACTGCAGACTTACTGGTTTAAAACAATACGTGTTTATCTCATAGTTTCTGTAGTTAGTAATCCAGACACAGCTTGGCTGGGTCTGCAACTTCAGGGTCTCTCACAAAGATGAAATCAAGGGTTAACCTGGGCTGACGTCTCATCTGAAGGCTAGACTGAAGAAGGATAGCTGCCAAGCTCACGTGGTTGTGGACAGAATTGCAGTCCCTCTGGGCCCATTGGAATGAGATCCTCAGTTTCTAATTGGCTATTGGCTGGAGGACAGCCTCGGTTCCTTGCCACATCGGCCTCCCCAACATAGTCACTTCCTTCATCGATGACAGCAAGCAAGAGAGTTTGCTAGCAAGATGAACGTCATTATATGCATAACCCAATCATGGAAGTGACATCCCATCACTTTATTGGTTGAAGCACCAGGGGATTAAACAAGGACATGAATACCACGGAGCAAGGGCATCTGAGAATCATTCTAGTAGCTGCCTACCACAGACCCAATGGTTATAGCGTTAGAGGATAATATAATGGTTATAGCATTAGAGGATTTCTTTTCATTTCCTTACATGTTCCATTTTATTCCTTTGTTATATCCATGAAATTACAGTGTGATGAACAGGTAAACTTTAGGATGCATATGGTTAAATATTATTTATGAGAAACAGGGGCGTAAGCAGAGATAGCAATCTGATATTTTTCAGGCTGTAATCAGTGAAGTAAGAGAACTTCCCTGATAGAAAGGATTGCCATTTATTTCTGGAATTGGTGAACAACAACAAAGCAATTTTAATCCCTTGAATTACCTTGATTAAACTTATCATGGGCTGAAGACAATAATGCATTAACTCTAAAAAAGGGAGTATTTGATCCCATGGTTGGCATGGCAATGTGTGGCAAGAGAGTAGCTTCAGTTTTAAAAGTCTCAAAGTAATGACGACGTTTCTTAAAATACTTTCAATTTGTAATACTGTAATTAGTTTTCTTATCACTATATTTATGAAAAAATGAGGCAGTATAAAATACTTATATACTAGACAAATGTATTGATGTAATCCTCACCATTAGCCACCACATCTGGTGAGAAGGTATATTAAGGCAAAGATAGGAGGATGGTGTCTAGATAAATATAAGCAAACTAATAAAAAAAGGTTAAAATTTATCTTCAAGTCATCTATATGTTTTGGGATGCATCTGGGATTTTGTTTTTATTCAGGTATGCTGAGGCCAAGAGATCAGGAGACAACTGTCATCAGAAAGATAGTTGGTGACTCATGGTTCCCAAGAAGAGGGAGTGTGCCACACCACACAGGCCACACGGGGAAGCACCGTGGTTGGTCAGGAGGCAGAAGGAATGAGGGAAAAGCATGCACAGGTGTCTTTTTGGTGGTTTTTGCTGGACAAAATGGATGAGAGTAAGCAAGCTGAGCAGGCTTAGAATGGAATAGGTTAAATAATTCCAGCAGACTCTGGGCTATAGGGATTGTCATTCGTCATCCAGTACCTGGCCCTGGGGTAATTAAGGACAGGAGGAGAGTGTTCTAGACTGCAAAAGTCTGATAAAAGGAGACAAGTGAGGGTATGGGTTCAGGATTAGTTGGTTTGCATATCAAAGACTTACTCACAGGCAAGTAGTTTGCTGTCTCTACAAATTTGCTAACTCTTAATTTGTTCCCTAGATGCGCAAAGCCCTAAGATGTCAAATCATCAAAAAATATAGAAAATAGAAACTATGATTACTCGACCTTATTATTCACATTCTGTCTGCAGAACTTTGGTGGTCTAATTTTAAGGCAATAATATAAAGTTAACCGAGTTGATGGAAATAGCAAAGTGGTTTAAACCATGAAAGTCCAACTGCCTAGGTTTGAACGCTGGTTTCACCTCTTATTTGCCTCTATATAGTCATCTCTGAAAGTCAGTGTCCCTGTTTGTATAATGGGGATAATAATAGTTCTTACCTAATATATTTATTTTAACATAAAATAGGATAATGTATATAAACTAATTAGCTCATCTGATACATAGCGAGTCTTCAGTAGATATAAATCATTATTAGCATCATTAGTAATATTGTAATTTCCAAGACTCAGGACTGCTGTTTAAACCTTTCTACATCTGTATCTTCCTATCTAGGCACAGAATAATATAAATATAAAGTAGAATGGGATTTTTCTTGAAAAAAATCAGAGAGGAAGGTTAAAATATGAAATAAAACGGTATTGTAGGAGGAGATATGGGCAAGAAGAACAGAAAAGAGGGCAAAAGTTGGATAGGATGAATGTGGATGGCCACCTTGTCAACCACCCCACCCACGTTGCCCACCCATCTTTTTCTCCAATTAGTTTGGAACCCTGCTACTCATCATATCACCATCTCTTAGTCATATCTGTGCATCTCCTTCCATAGTGTATGGATCCCACGGATTCTCAGCTGCTTCGTGATATCCAGGCTCAGGGTAGATATGAAAATCAGGATAAATCATACTCTGCATCTCTAACTAGCATGTCAACATAGTATCAATAACAGTGTTAAAGGCAGCAAGTGTCATAAAATGTTGAAATACTCTCTTCTGGTGATGGGTAAGACAATTTTTATGTGACGCTCAGTTTCTGAGTTTGGTTTTTCAGTAGGTTTAGTAAATGTGGTGAAGGCATTCAGCTATTTCCCTCTGCTGCAGCTTTTTCTTTCCCATGATGTGCAGAGTGCCAGATTCCTTAAGCTTCTGCATCCAGAATGCCAGGAGCGTTATGATCAATTTGCCACTTGTTTTCCACCAAAGCAGTTAGGAAGGTTTAGTCCCTAATTCTAACCACACTTGCAGATACTTTTTTAGATACCCGGGCATTAGGACCTGCTGCCCTTGAATTCACCTCTCCTTTCCTCCATCCCTGCAAGCCATTTTGAACACACTAACACTTAAACACATATTCCCACTAACAGAGACTCACACTGTCTTCAGCCTTATTCCTTTAATAATTGCTGTTTTATTTTCTCCTCCGTGTCCCAGTGTCCCATCCACGGCCAGGTGGTTCTGTGAATGAGGCGTGTGATTGGTGGGACAGGAAAGAGAACTGTGACCGCCTGCTGGGTGGACTTTTTACCTGCTGCTCTTCTGATTCTTTGTGCTGGGATGAGGCAGCTCTTAAAACGATCTGAGATTAAGGCTGCCTGGAGGGAAACTGAACTGAGTGTCAAGAGAACACGGGAGAGAATCGATGAAGTACTGACTGTACTTACCTCACCAAGCAGCATATTTAGAGACTCCAGCCTTTCCAAATTTATTGTCTTTGGCACGTCTCTCCCTGCATCTCTCAGAAGCAGAAGAGAAAGCCGACTGAGAATTTTGATCCTAGAGACTGTGTTTTCTTCTTGGGCTTTCTATAATATATTTGTTGACAGCCTCCTGTTGTGAAATTTCCTCACTGCAAAGATTTCTCTTGTCTCAGACTGGATCCAAAGTTATTATTTAGGAAAAGAAAAAGAGATCTTTTTTTTTTTTTTTGGAAAAATGGAAAATTCCTTCACTGTCACAGTTCCACTTCTGGTAGTAGGAGAGGAAAAGGCTGGGCAAGTCAGCTATTGAGGGAAGGCAGTAAGAGCCAGTGACACTCCATCCATCCCATTCCTGTCCGTGCCTGTCCATTCCCACTGGTACCTGGCATTTACGTGACACCGACATTAAACTTCCTAAAATACCCTTCTGGTCACAACATTCACTCTATGACACAGAAACTTTCAGAAGTTTACATTGTCTAACAAACCATCTGAATCCCTTAGTTTAAAACCTAAGACCTAACCCTAACCCACATGAACACATCCCTGCCTTGTTTCTGTCATGCTTCTCTCTTTTCTTTCTACGTTCTACTCTCATTTTCTTCCTTTTGGCTTTCTTCTCTTCATTTTTCATTGCTCTCTCTTCAAGGCTTAAAATACACTCTTTTAGTTTTTCATACATTAATATATTTAAGACACATAATAATATTGAGAGATGCTATTTTTACTTCCATTTTACAGAGGAGAAAACTAATATTTAGCAACTTTAAATACTTTGTCCAATATAATTCCAAAGCTATTGAAGTGAAGCTTTCACTAGTATTCCCACTAGTTATTTATAAATGTACCTTTATAAACCACTAAATTCAATGTTATTGGACACCATATTCATCCAAATGCTGATACTTAGTAGGTAGTTGGATATGTGTATCTCAATTTCAAGGGAAATGTTTGAGCTACAAATATAGACTCTGGAGCCAGTCGTGGACAGGATGAGATGAATTGTGATTAATATAGATAGAAAATAAAGAAGATGCTAAATCCAGACACAGTATTTCCCAAGGGTCAGAATGTGGCTTTTGAATCCTGGATCTATTTCTTAAGCATTAATGTAATCTTGAATACGGTACTTACTTCTCCAAACATTAAATTGTGAGAGGCAGTATATTAAAATTAAGAATACAGATTTCCAGCTTTGCCCCAAATGTGAAGGTGAACAAGTTATTTAATATTCTAAATATCATTTTCTCATCCACAAAATGGGAAAAATAATTATAGCTACTTCAGAAAGTTATTTTGAATTTTTATATGAATTGACAGTTGAAAAAAGATTTATTAGATTTATGGCATCAACTAAGTCCCCTGTAAGTTTTAGTCTTTTTCTCCTTTCTAAAATGCAGTTGGTAATAGTACTTACCCCATACTCTTAAGAATTAAATGAGATAAAGCACATATAAGTAATAAATGTTAACTCCTTTTTTGTTTTTCTTTTTTTTAATTGAAATATAGTTGACATTAATACAGTATTAGTTTCAGGTGTACAGCATAGTGATTCGACACATTCACGTTACAAAATGATCATTCTGATAAGACTAGTTACCATCTGTCATCATACAAAGTTGTTACAAGATCATTGACTATATTCCCTATGCAATTTCTTCCTGATTTCGTGTTGGAAGATTGTAAGATTATAGGAATTTATCCATTTCTTCTAGGTTGTCCAATTTCTTGGCCTATAATTATTTATAATAACCTCTTATGATTCTTTTCTCTGTGGTGTCAGTTGGAATTTCTCCTCTTTCATTTCTGATTTTATTTATTTGAAGCCTCTCTCTTTTTATCTTGATGAATCTGGCTAATGGCTTATCAATTTTGTTTATGTTTTCAAATAACCAGCTCTAAGTTTTATTGATCTTTTAAACATTTTTTTTAGTCTTTATTTCGTTTATTTCTGCTATGATCTTTATTATTTCCTTCCTCCTACTAACTTTGTGCTTTGTTTGTTCTTCTTTTTCTCGTTCCCTTAGGTGTAAAGTTCGATTGGTTATTTGAGATTTTTCTTGTTTCTTAAGATGGGTCTGTACCGTTATAAACTTCACTCTTTAGAACTACTTTTGCTGCATCTCATAGATTTTGGACTGTTGTATTTTCATTTTCACTTGTCTCAAGGTATCTTTTTATTTTCTATTTGATCTCTTCATTGACACATTGGTTGTTTAGAACCGTTTGCTCAGCCTCCATCTGTTTGTGTTTTTTCCAGTTTTCTTCTTGTAATTGATTTCTAATTTTAAACTGTTGTGGTCAGAAAAGATGTTTGGTATGATTTCAACCTTAAATTTATTGAGGCTTGTTTTGTAGCCTAATATGTAATCTATTGCAGAGAATGTTCCATGTGCATTCAAAAAGAATGAGCATGCTGCAGTTTTTGGATGGAGTGTTCTGTATATATCTATTAAGTCCATCTTGTCTAATGCGTCCCTTAAGGACAATGTTTGTCAATTGATTTTCTATCTGAATGACCTATCCATTGATGTAAGGTGGTGTTAAAGTCCCCTGCTATTATTTGTTTGTTCACTATTATTTTTTTCTAAGGAAGATTAGCACTGAACTAACATCTGTGACAACCTTCCTCTAATTTATGTATGAGTTGCCACCACAGCTTGGCTGACGAGTGGTGAAGGCTTAGGTCCACATCTGGCATCCAAAACTGTGAACCAGGCTTCCAAAGCAGGGTGCACCGAAATTTTAACCACTATGCCTCAGGGCCAGCCCCAGTCCCCTGCTATTATTGTGTTACTGTCAATTTCTGCTCTTACATCTGTTAATATTTGCTTTATGTATTTTTGTGCTCCTATGTTGGGTGCATATATATTTACATGTGTTATAGCCCCTTGTTGGATTGTTCCCTTTTTCAGTATATAGTTCTCTTCTTTCTCTCTTATTACAGGTTTTGTTTTAAAGTCTATTTTGTCTGATATAAATATTGCTACCCAGTTTTCTTTTTATTTCCTTTTGTATGGAATATCTTTTCCCACACTTTCACTTCTAATCTGAGTGTCTTTAGGTCTGAAGTGTGTCTCTTGTAGGCAACATATCTGTGTTTTGTATTTTTATCCATTCAGCCACACTATGTCTTTTGATTGGAGCATTTAGTCCATTGAAATTTAATTATTGATAGGTATGTACTCATTGCCATTTTGTTACTCGTTTTCTGAATATTTTTGTAGTTCTCTGTTCTTTTCTTCTTCTCTTTCTCTGCTCTCTTCCCTTGTGATTTGATGACTTTCTTCAGTATTATGTTTGGATTCCTTTCTCTTTATTTTTGTGTATTTATGATAGGTTTTTGGTTTGTGGTTACCATGAGGTTCATTTATAACAGCCTATGCATATAGCAGTCTATATTAATGGTTTCTTAAGTTTGAACACATTCTAAAAAGCCCTACATTTTTACTTCCCTCACTCCTACTTTCTATGTTTTTGACATCATATTTTTTGTCTTTTAATTTTGTGTATCCCTTAACCTCTTATTGTAGATATAGATGATGTTAGCACTTTTGTCTTTTAACCTTCATATTAGCTTTATAGTGGTTGATCCACTACGTTTACAATATATTTGCCTTTACCAGTGATATTTTTTCTTTGATAATTTTCTTATCTCCATTTGTGGCCTTTTCTTTTCTGTTTAAAGAAGTCCTTTCAACATTTCTTGTAAGGCCAATTTAGTGGTGAACTTCTTTAGTTTTTACTTGTCTGGAAAATTCTGTCTCTCTCTTCTATTCTGAATGATAATCTTGCCCAGTAGAGTATTCTTGGTTGTAGATTTTTTTCCTTTCAGCATTTTGAATATATTATACCGCTCCCTTCTAACCGGTAAAGTTTCTGCTGAAAAGTCAGCTGATAGTCTTATGGGGTTTTCCTTGTAGGCAACTTGTTGCTTTTCTCTTGCAGCTTTTAACATTCCCTTTTTATCTTTAATTATTGACATTCTAATTATCATGTGTCTTGTTGTAGGCCTGTTTGGGTTCATCTTGTTTAGTGCTCTCTGTGCTTCCTGTCCCTGGATGTCTGTTTCCTTCCTCAGAGTAGGGAAGTTTCCATCTATTATTTCTTCAAATAACTTCTCTGCTCCTTTGTCTCTCTCTTCTCCTTCTGGGATACATACAATGCAAATGTTAGTATGTCTGATGTTGTTCCAGAGGTCCCTGAAACTGTCCTCGTTTTTTTAAATTCTTGTTTCTGTTTAGCTTGGTTGATTTTCTCCACTCTGTCCTTCAGATTGCTCATTGGTTCTTCTGCGTCATATGCTCTGCTGTTGATTCCCTCTAGTAAATTTTTCATTTTGGTTACTGTATTCTCCAGCTCTGATTGGTTAATTTTTATATTTTCTATCTCTTTGTTGAAGTTCTCACTGTGTTCATCTATTCTTCTCCTTGGTTCAGTGAGCATCCTATGACCGTTACTTTGTACTCTTTATCAAGTAGATTGCTTGTCTCTGTTTTGTTTACTTCTTCTGAGGATTCGCTTTATTTTTTCATTTGGAACGTATTCCTTTGTCTTCTCATTTTTCCTTCCTCTCTGTGTTTATTTCTAGTATTTGTTAGACTAACTATGTCTCCTGATCTTGGAAAACTGGCATTATATAGAAGATGTCTTGTGGGGCCCAGCAGCATGCTTCCTTCTGGTCATCCATGCCAAATGCTTCAGGGGTGTCCCCTGTGTGGGCTGCATGTGTTCTTCTGTTGTGGTGGGGCTCTGACTGATGTGGGTGGGCTGGTAAGCAGTGCTGGCCCCTGGGGTGGTTGGCTGCAAGGCCCAGCCATGTACAGCTGCTGCAGGCTTGCTATTGGGCAGGAAAAGAGCCTAGCATGAGTGGCTGCAAGGCCTGGCTGCACATGACTGTTGCAAGCTCACTGGTGGGTAGGACAGGCACCTGGTGTGGCTGGCTGTGCAGCCTGCAGCTGCTGCTGGCTCACTGGTGGGTAGAGCAGGCCTCTGGCAAGGACTGGCTGTGTTGCCTGGCAATCTAGCACTTCCCTGGTCATGCTGGTGGGCAGGGCAGGCCCTCGACATGAGCTGGCTGTGCTTCCAAGCAGGCATGCAACTGTTTCTAGCTCATCAGTGAGTGGGGTAGATCCCCTCTGTGGCTGGTTGGGAGGCCTGGCAGAGTATGACTGCTTCAGGCTTGCTGGTGTGTGGGACAGGCCCCTGGTGTAGGCTGCCTATGCTGATGGGCCATGCATGACTGCCTTGGGTGGGCTTGTGGGTGAGGCAGGCTCCCACTAACAGGCTTGAGGGAGGATTCCAATATGGCACCTGCCAGCTTTGGCATCAGCACAGTTGAACTAGCTCACAAAATGGCTGCCACCAGTATCTCAGTCCCTGGCGAGAGCCCTAGCTGCCCCTGCCTCTCCTGGAGGCACTCCAAGCTTAATAAGTGCATCTCTTTTACCTGTGGACCACGCACTTTTCCATCTGGTGTTTTTGTACTGGGTTCCAGGACAAGTGAGTCTGTCTGTGGGCCCTTTAAGAGTGGGGTTTCCTTTCCCTATAGTTCTGTAGTTTTCCCAGGCATATTTCCAGTTACTTTTCAAAGCCAGGTGTTTTGGGGTCTTGTCTGTCCTGTGCTGGATCTAAGGGCTGGGGTGCCTATTGTGGAGCCCAAATCACTTGATCCTACAGGAAAAACTCTACCATTGAGATCACTGCCAACTGTGAAACGCTGTGGCTAGGTTGTGTTTTTTTCCTCAACACAACCATATTGCTGCCTCTTCCACCCTTCTTGGTTTGTCCCGCTTCATGGAAGCTATTTTCATCCAGTCTCCAGATCTCCCTCAGAGGAAATAATCCCACATGTAGTTGTAGATTTGTTGTGGCTATGGGAGAAACAACTCAGGATCCCCCTAGACTGCCGTCTTCCAAACTCTCAAACTCTTTTTTATAAAATTGTTTACAACTCGATGATCATACCACGCATAACAGATGCCTTCTTAATTTATTGCATTCTTTTACATAAACACACGTAGCTGTAGTTGTGTGTAAATGACTAATTCTTCTGTTGCTTCAAGTTTATTCTTTTGATAACTCCTGAAAGGCATATATAAAAGGCTCAGAAGTAAAGCTGACGTTTTTAATATCTTTTTACCTTGCCATGAACTTCAGTACATGTTTATTCTCTTAATTCTGGAATCACTCCAGATATTGGAATGAAGTTTGTTCCAGTTGATGCATAATTCATTGAAAATCTCCAATGTATGGTGAAATATAGAATTTGGAAGATTTTAGACCTTTCAGTTTTCTTTTTATGTGTCTAATATTTCTTTTAATAAATATTCTACGTTTTCCCATAATGAGTGATCTCCATTGCTAGCTTACAGATTTGGTTAGATTACATGCCATCTTTACAGTCTTACATTTGATAGTTTCTAAAATCTTTTTCCAAATTGGAAAAATGTCTGACTTCTAATTACTTTTGAATACCTTCTCTGAGTCTTCAATGTGCATTATCAATGTGTTTACAGTGGGGGTATTTTTTTAATTTGAAAGCATTTGCACTGAGGATTTTTTTTTATCTAAACTGTGACTAAATTCATTAGCCTTTATGGCTCTTACTGGCCTCTCTACCACAGAACAATATCTCTTTACAACTGATGAGGGAAACTAGCCTAGTTGTCTGGAGACGTCTGTGAGTTTTCGTTACTCAATACTCACCTAAATGCACACGTTCTAAGGAAAACTCCAGGAAATTAGACTATATTCCTAAATAGATAATGTTGTAATCAAAGGCTGCCAAGAAATCCCTAGGAGGCTTTCAAAGAAACACCTTGAAGTAAACAGTATTATTAAACAGTACAGCCCCATGGATTTGGCCCACAGAGTACAGAATTTCTGTGCAGCTCGAAAAGTGTGAGCACTTCCGCTCTTCCCCAGGCATGATTATCAGTGCAGGTATTGCTACTGGAAGGATATAGGGAACCAGAGGGAAACTGAGAAATGGGAAATCTAGAGAAGAAAACACTGAATGCCGCCTTTGTCTGTCTCTAGGTCTTCCTTGGCAGTGTTAGGGGGCACATCTGATTCTACAAATCTACCAATATTTCTGAGAAGCAGAGCAGCTGTTGGATTCTAGACACAAGCCCCTCCAACTTGTCTGGCATGGTGGTCACAGTGCTCCACACAGGGAGTTAGTAAAGAGAAGTTAGGTTTGTGTATTCCAGGCTCCATCACTCCCTATCTAGAATTTCTCCCCCCAAACTAGTTTTTGAAAATGTAAAGAATAAATTTTATCATTAACTATGAAAGTTAATGATAAAAGGTTAGAAACAATAGAAAGAGAGGTTTAGAATAATGGCAAATACAGTTGGACAGGTGCATCTGTGTTCTCTTGATGCCAAGGCTTGGAGAGACACGGAGGTATAATGGAGAGAACACAAGCATGGGGGAAGAAAGCTCGATTTTATTTTATTTTATTTTATTTTATTTATTTATTTTTAAAAGATTGCTCCTGAGCTAACATCTGTGCCAATCTCTCTTTTTTTTCCTTCTTCTTCTCCTAAAGCCCCCCAGTACCTAGTTGTGTATTCTAGTTGTAGGTCCTTCTGGCTGTGCTATGTGGGATGCCACCTCAGCATGGCCTGATGAGCAGTGCCATGTCTGCACCCAGGATCCGAACCAGCGAAACCCTGGGCCACTGAAGCAGAGCCTGTGAACCTAACCACTGGGCCACAGGGCCGGCCCCTCTATTTTATTTTTGACTCTGACATTAAGCTAACTATATAATACATTTAAACTTTTGTCCCATAGTGCCCTATCCAAAAATCAAGAAGATTATTCAATGCGATTCCAACTGTACTCCTTGAACTTTTGGGGTTAGAGGATATGATTCTGGGAAGATCAGAAAATGTAACCCACTCCAACTGGAAACAAAGGTCACATTTTATTTTTCTACTGATGACATCCCCTTTTATAACTGTATTAGTCAAATGAGCAACAGTTTATCAAAGAACTTTACTTCTCATATAGTAATGTCCTTCACAGGGAAAGTATTACTTCTTTAAAATAGTGCCTAAAATACCGTAAATGTGCAATGAAGCACTCCATCCCTATTTGATAATATATAGGTACATTTACAGTTTCAAATGCAGTACAAGTAAATACATGTACTCTTTCCGTATACCTTTGTACAAAATGCCAGGTGAATTTTCATTCAATACGGATTCTACTGGATGCTGAAGAACAGGAAGATTTACTAATTGGTAATTTTAATATTAGTAATAACGATAATGGCAATTAGCGATAATAATGATAATTATAATAGATAACACTTACACCTGTACAATATTCCAAACACTACACTGATTGTTGCACAACACTGTCTCACTTGTTTCTCAAAATAACCTTAAGACGTGGCTTCCTTTATACTTTTCATTTTCATTTGAGGAAACAGGCTTAGAGAAGTAAAACTGGCTTTCCAAGATCACACAGCCAGGAGGTGGAGATGCCGAAATAGCACTCCGGGTGTGCGTTTCCAAACCTGTGCTCGTTCCCGTATCCAGCTTATCCAATCTGCTGCCCTGGTTTAAACTGGGAAGCTTAGTGAAGAGGGAACAATTTAGTACTATATTACACATATGGAAATTTTCTAATTTAGGATTGCTGTACTTAATCAATTATTATTTCTAATTAAAACAAACAAACAAAAAAGTACCCAAAGCCAGACTAATTAATGTAATGAAACTGGTAGTTCTATTTTTAGTCTGTGATTCTTTCTGATAAACTTAACATAGATTTTTATCTCCTGAGGAAAATTGGTGACTGAAAATTGAAAGTAGTCTTTGGGTCCTTTGTAGTATGGGCACAGTAAATGTCATTGCACTGAGCTACTAGATAGGTTTTAAAGACTTTATATAAATATTATATGTATATTTATATGTCTAATCATAAATATACGATCTCATTTTATCTAGTGACAACCCTAGTGTTAACTATTGTTCTGCTGAAAGATGACCATACTGAATCTCAGAGGAAAAAATTAACATATGTGTGTTTGCTCAGTTATGGAAAACTGACTGAGGGACCTCAGATTCAAACCTACTAATTTCTAATTCTAAAGACCATTTTCCTTTCTGTATATGACATCATACCTTTAAAAGGCCTCATCTGTATAATTAGTTGTCTGAGTCGCGTGTAAGGGAAGAGGTGTGCACACCAACGTTTAGTAAGAGCCAACTGCTTCTTCGGTACTGTGCTTTTGCTTGCATTGTCTCGTTTAAGCTGAACAAGGATCTTGTGAAATATTTATATTATCCACGTTTTGAGGGCAAGGAAGCTGAGGTGCAGAAATGTGGCATAATTTCTGTAAGGTACACCTATCTGGAAAACCTGCAAAGCTGGAATATGAGACTAAGTTTGACTAACCTAGAAGCTTAACGTATTTTCACTATGGCATCTTCAAGGTACTTAATAATTTGAGTTAAGTCTCTGTTAAAATGATTGACTCCATTTAATTTTTTGGACCATTTGTGTTCTCTATTTATATTTTAGTAAGTGTTGATATATATTTTTCTAGCAATGTATCCACTTCTGTTATTTAATAATTATATTGAGAGAAAACTGTTCAGTGTATATTATGATAATTTTATCTGTTGTGTAACATCCATAGATATTTATATATTTTCATTTGTAATGTCACATTATTTGAGCCTTTTATCTATTATTTTTAAATCATTCTCTCATCAAAAATTTCTTGTGTCAATCTTTCAAAGAACTACTTTTGTCTTTATCCATTCTATTTTATATATTTATTTTTGTTTAATTTCACTTTGTTTTATGAAATATGAGTATAATTATTTTTTTATATTTCTATTATAATTGCTTGTTTGGTCTGTGGGTTACTTAACAGTATATTTACTAATTTGTAAAGTATGAGATATTTTTTGTAGTTTTAAGGGAAACATTACTTTCTAACTTAATTGAGTTGTGGTTAGAAAATACAACACATTTTATGGCCCCAATTTGTGGTCAGTTTTCGTAGATGTTCTATACACGTTGAAAGAACATCTCTCATATTGTTGCTTCTCATAATTTGTTCCCATGTTTTTGTTATTACTATTATTTTTGCTTGAGCTGTTAGTGACTGAGAGGGTTGTTGATTGGCAAATTCAATACTCAACCAACTAATTATCATCAAGTGTTCTACCTAGTGATGATTTCACTACCAAAATGTTTTGCTCCATTTTATATTTAGCCATATTGATATTTTTCATAGTAGATTAGAAGCACCCATGACATAGGAAATACAATTATATGATTACTTTTAAAAGCAACTTACAGGGTACTTCGTGAAGGTAAAAGGTTTAGCATTTTCAT
This sequence comes from Equus przewalskii, assembly GCF_037783145.1. Classification (NCBI taxonomy): domain Eukaryota; kingdom Metazoa; phylum Chordata; class Mammalia; order Perissodactyla; family Equidae; genus Equus; species Equus przewalskii. The sequence continues at coordinate 4,549,699 of NC_091838.1, forward strand.
TTAATTTTTCTTCTCTTAATCTTTCCTTGGCTGACAAATTCTTATCATTCAAGTATCTGCTGAAATGTGACCCCCTAGATTATTTTCCTGACTTCCCAATCTAATAATTATTTATCCAAAACTCTACCACATCATTCTATTTTATAATATTTATTGTTTATAAAATATGTATAATGTATATAAAATATAAATTTATGTAAAATATATATTTTTTTTCTGAGGACTTACCGTTATCAGGAATTATTTTGTTTTCTTTTATTGTGTTTGTTTTTACCTGTGTCCTCCCACTAGGATATAAATTACACCAGAACAGGGACTTTGCCATTCTGTTCACCACGATGTCCCCAGAATCTAGAAAAACCATCATAAGAGTGTTTGGGAAATTTTTGTTGAACGAATAATGCTGAAACTTTTCTGAATCCAATTTTCTTCAAAAAAATAGTTTAAAAATTGTAGAGGAAAATGTGGTTATATATTTAGAGATCTAATTTGAATTATCACAAAAAGATCTCTGATTCATCATCACTTTCTTTTTTCCTTTGTATTTATATTTCTTTTATTTTGGGCTGTTTCTTTGCCCTCTTTCCCTGTTTCTTTCTTCTCTTTCCTTTTCTCTCATTTCTATGTGGATAGTGGATTTTTCTGGGTCTGGCTGATTAAACTCATTGTCATTTCTAATGGAACAGTGAGTGGATTTTGCAAAGGAGGAAATTAAAATTGCAAACTCAGTAGCTCAAGGTCAGATATTAATGCTCATCCATATGAGTAGAAACTAGAGATGCAAATGATGGTGCTGGGATTTTCTGAGAGTATCAGTGTGGAGCTTTTATTGTTCTGTTATTATGAAGATAAGTCATCATGGGGATCAACCTACTCTTTGCATTCACTTTAATAAGTTTCTTTATTGATGCCCAGAAATGTGCATCAGCATAGATTGTAAACTACTGCTCCCTTAATCTTCCATTCAGGAAATGAGTGTGCCTCAATGAAATATTAATACCCTTTCCTTTCAGCCTTTAAGATATGACCTATTTTTATCAATTGTTTCCTCCTGATTGCTGTTAAAAACAAGCCAGTCTGTTTATTAAAATAAAAATATCATGCACAAGTAGGGTCTCTGGTTATTAGTAACATGCCATCATTGAATTTGACATTGTTTTGACTGGTGGAAAATATATAAATAAGGTAATGAAACACAATAAAGTACAATACAAAAACAATGTGTATGCTGAAACTAAAGTCAAGATAAGGGCAATTCTACACATACTGGTTATATATTTAGTCTGACTCCTGAATACTGAGGAAGGCTGTGTCTAGATATGCCCAGATTGACAAGAAATATGCCTACACATGTGAGTAAATTTCCACAATAGTAGTTTCAAATTACGTGTTTTACTAATCGTAGAGTAATTCTCATTAGCACATAAGATAATTCCATTAGCAAATTCTTTCCTTCAATAGACAGCTGTGAATGCTTACAACACAACAGACCATGTTTTAAACTCTAGGAATGTAGTGATAATCTATGCAAGATTCCTATCCTCATGGAGGAGAAAAGATACATAAAAATGACAACAAAAATATCATCATTTCAGATTGCAATATGGCTTTGCAAAATGGGTGTACATGGTGGGTGCCATTAGAGTTATCAGTTAGGATGATCAGAAAAATCTTTTGTGAAGAGGTGACCTTTGAGATCAGATGTAAATAATGAGGTTAACTACGCAAAGCACCAGAGAATGGTATTTATGGTGAAACGAATACAAGATACAAAGGCAGTGGTGTTCTTGAAATAGAAGGAACACACACACGGCTGGAGAATGTTGACTGCAAAGGAGAAAATAATAAGAAATGATGCTGCAGAGGTAAGTAGGCCCTAGATTATGTTGAATCCTGTAGGGTAATTATAAAGAAATTGAATTTTATTATACCTTTCAAAACAAATTATTGAAAAATTTTAATCATAAGAGTAAAATGATCTTACACACTTTTGCAATTTTTATTTTCTAAGATCATGCTGCCTACTGTGTGGATAGTGAATTGTGATGTGATAAGTGTGGAAGTGGAGAGACCAGTTAGGGGGGTTTTTCGGTGGTCCCAATAAAAAATAGTGTTGGTCTGGAATGGTGGGGAAAAGGTGTAGACAGTGAGAAGTGGTCAGGTTTGGGTTATTTTTTGTGGATAAAGTCAACCCAAATTATTGGTAAATAAACACGTGTGGATGAAGAAAAGAAAGTGATAAAGAAAGACCGTAGTTTTTATTCTGAGCAACTGGATGCGCAGCAGAGACATTATAGAACAAGACTGATAAAGATTTAAATTACATAGCTTAAATCCAACAAAAATAAATTTGATGTGTACCTTATTATAGGTATTATACCTTTCCTATAAATGTTAATATCTTGATAACTAGTGAAACTTTTGTTTTCGACCCAGGGGCAGACCTTAATGGACACTGGATATGTTTCTTTTTGAAGGGCATTTGAAAATATATTGTAGCCTCAGTTTTTGTATCTTGTTTGTTATATATATTGAATTTAGGTCTTAAATAGCTTTTAAAAAGCATATCAGAACCCGTTATGTTGAGAATTAAGGATAAATGTAAAATAGTGAAGCATTATCAACCTAAATAATTGCTAAGATTTTTGTAATTTTATGTGACACTTCATTTTATAGTTAAAAAAGAAACTAACGTGCTTGAGCACTGAAAAAATAAATAATGAGCGTTAACTGGAGGGCTGTGTAAAGAATAGGCTACGATGGGCTTCTGAAAGTTCATTATCAGAGGAGAAAAGAGAAGACTTTATATTAATCTGTATGGAACATATCCAATAGAACTAATTCACAGATGAAAACGTTAGCCCATAATGGTCAGGCTTATTTAAAAAAGAACTGGATACGCAGCAGGTCCTAATATTTAATGTTTGCCTTATGCATTTCTTTTAAAGACTCAAATGCCTGTTTATCTCTAGATATTCTTGGAATTCACTTGCATAATTTTTCCCATGCTTGTGTGACTGGTATTGCCTGATTTTCATTTCTTTTGAATTGTGATCACAATAATTCACTTTTCTGACATGAGGTAATACTTTATTTCCCCATTGGTGTTAGTAAGAACAAACCTTTGCAACAAGCATATTTTGATTAAAGATTCAACATTTTGCAGCCCATCTTCATTTTAAAATTTGATGTTGTTAATCTACAATTCTCCCCCGAAGTCTTTTTAGTACTACTACAAAATGGCAGTCAAATCACTTTTCTTAAACTGTGAAGACATTTGGTGGTTTTAAGAAATGGATTTTTAAAAGTGTGTTAATCTTTCCAATGAACAATGAAACACTTTTTTCTATAACTATTTCATTACTTACATATTATTTCATTCCAATAACAAGAGTCAGAAAAAATCCATTTGTATAGATCTAGATTCCTATGATTATTTTACATAATGTATTAATATATCCATGTTGTTATAACGTCAATTATATTAGAAATGAAAATGGACCATGAGGTAAAATCTCAAAGTCTCTAGAATAAAATCAATTTGCCTTTGTTGTAAGAGCAAAAGAATCTTTGTAGACATTTCTTTTTTAGTAAAAATTCAGAAGAAGCCAGACAGCTTCTCTCACATGTCCATCTCTTGCATTTGAAATAAAACTTGCTCTTAAATCAGAAGAACAGGAAAGATAACCCAGACAATCTGTGTAAAGGTAAGTGATAACTGTCCAATTTCCTGGAAATGCGATGGGCAGATCTAGAGATAAGTCATAATAATAAAGATTAGCCAATGGTCACCTGTAGTAATTAGCCTCAAGCTAGAACAATGTTATACACCTTGACTAAGGTTGACCAAATGTAATGCATTCAGATGCGTTTTCATTCAAGAAATTGCTGCAGAGGACTCTTCTTATAATTAGTAAGCAAATGAAAAATTACCTGAGCTTTTGTTATGAACTGTTGTGTTAGAGATATGATCTACTCCAATGTAGCTGTCCCTCAAACAATTATTAGGCACCTACTGTGTGCTAAACACTGAGGTAGGTGTTGGGAATACAAAGGACAACTAGGTGGGAATGTATCTGTCCTCACGGATTTTACATTCTAGTGAACAAGGAAGAGGAACCGTGCAAGCAATTAACAATACAGATTATAAATGCTTCTAAACAGATATGATAGAGATTAATATTGGCTAGAACTACTTTGGATAAGTGGTCAGAGAAGTTTGCTTTAAGGAAAAGATATTTAAGCTATTCAGGATAAAAGGAGCCAGCCATGAACTCATAAAATCAACTTAGGTGAAATTTTTTATAGGAAAATGAAAGACTTTGGTAAAATTAAAAGAAAAACAAACTAAAATAAGTAAATAAGTTACCTTTGGTCTTAATTACTATGTCTAAAATGATCTTTTTTTTTTTTTTCCTGAGGAAGATTTCCCCCTGGGCTATCATCCCTTGCCAATCTTCCTCTTTTTCTATGCAAGCCGCCACCACAACATGGCCCCGGATAAGTGGTATAGGTCTGCACCTCGAAACCTAACCCAGCCGCTGGATCAAAGTGTGACAAACTTACCCACTAGGCCACCGGGGCTAGCCCTAAAATGATCATTTTAGAAGTTAGAATGTATATAGACTTATCAAAAAATTTATAATTCATGCATGTATAGTTTATGTGAACTATTAACCTAAGAGGAAAAGTACGTTTACCGATTATAGTTGACTAGTAACAGTCAACTATTAACCTAAGGTTCAGAAAAGTATGCTTATGATTTCAAGCTAAGGAAGTAAAATAAACCTTTACCTTTGCAATGAGTAACTTGGCTCTGGAAGTTAAAAGAGTCTAGATGACACAGCAGTCTGAAGTTACCACTTGGTGGTCAATTTGACAAGGTGATATGTTTTTTTAAAAACAAAAATCCTTAAACCATTAAAAGTTTATACTTTCTATAAAATTAAAATATTTTCTGTTATTATTCCTGGCTATAAAAAGAATATAAAATGAAGTATAAAGAAGTGAAAAAATCTTTTACAAACATAATCCAGAGTCAATACTGTTAGTACTTTAGTGTATAATCTTACATATTTATATCTTTATAAAATGTGAATCATGATTTTTTTGTACCCACTACTCTTTTTTTAAAAAATATGGTAGTCCAACTTCCAGGTCAAACTATGCAACATTGCATGGTGGGTATGTATAATAGCATATTTATTTCCCTGTGAATGGGCATTTAGGTTTTTAAATTTTTTAAACTAGGTAGCACTCGATATTCTTGTCATATATATTATCTTTGTACAATCTAATTGTTCCTTCTAATAAATTCCTGGATATGATATTTCTATTCAAAACGTCTGCATATTATGTTTATATCTATTGCAAATTACCCTTTGGAAAGATGTTTTTTGCACACTTAACTTCTAACCAAAAGAGCATACGGCTGCATTTTTCATTTTTTTTTTTTTTTGCCAGTATAGCAAGTGAACCATGTACTCTTTAAAGTTGCAATTTTTTTGAGTGAGCTTGATTGTCACTTTATTGACTTTGACTTTTTACCTGTTTAGTTGTGAGTTACCTGTATGTACTTTAAAGAACTTTTGTATTGAAGTGTTTCCTTTAATCAGGATAGGTGAGGTTATATGTCATCATAAAAAAATCCCAATATCTCAGTAGCTTCAAACAAGAAAAATGTTTCTCTTGTTCATGCCACAAGCGGATGAATACATGGCAGCATCCCTTCGCCCTTCTACAAATCTAAGAAGGGTATCTCTAACCTCCACGTTCTTTCCATAATATAGCGATGCCATCTGGAACTCACAGTTGTGAGGCTGCTGAGGAAGAGGAAGAGAGGACTGGAGTATTGCAAGGCTGGTTTTTCAGGCCGGTGTTTGAGAGTAACTTACATTTCAAATGTCATTGGCCGGAAGTGAGTCACACAATCCCCAACTTCATTTCAAGGAAGGCAGAGAAAAGTATGGTGAAGACCCGTCTCCATCATCATGGTGGTGTTTTGGTCCTATGTCTGCAAAGTTTCTCTCCATCTCAAGATTAAAGAACTACTACTAAGAATAATGATGATAATGATAATGATAATCATTTTTGTTATTATTTAAAATTTTCTTTTTCTTTCTATAAACAAAATGACTCTAAAATGTTCATTATTAAATTAAATGAAAAATGATTCTTCTAATCCACAGTTTTCCTGCATCTTGAGGTAGTCATTTTTATACATTTTGACACAACAACTTGCTAAAATTTAGCTCAGGTCACTATGGTTCCTTTATATTGGTGTAAAAATACCCTGTGGCATTATAGTTACAGGTATAGTAAGCCAATAATCTGACACAAGTTTTATTTAGCAGTAATTCGTCATTTGTTATAATTTCAATGAAAATTTATTGAGAGTTTATTATGTGCTTGTCTCTTCCATTTGTGCTCCTATAAAGGTGAGTAAGGCAGAATTTCCGGTCTACCCATGTGTAGTTGGTTGAATGGTTGCACCCCAGAAAAATATCACCATGTTCTATCTTCCAGAATTTATCCAGGTAACCATAATTGGAAAAAGGGTCGTTGCAGAGGTAATTAAATTAAGGCTGTGCAGATGAGATCATCATGGATTATCCAGCTAGGACCCAAATCCAATGACAAGTGAACTTACAAGAAAAATAATAGAGGGAGATTTGACAGAGACAGAAGAGGAGGGAACACACAAACAGAGGAGGAGGCAATATGAAGAAGGAAGCAGAAACTGGAGTTATGCAGCCATCAGCCAAGAATCATCTGGAGGCAGCAGAAGCTGGAAAAGCCAAAGAAGGATTCTTCCCTAGAGCCTTTAGAGGGAGCATGGCCTTCTGACACCTTGATCTTGTAGCTTTGGCCTCCAGAATTGTTATGGAATAATTTTCTGTTGATTTAAGCCATGAGTCTATGTTAATTTCTTACAGCAGATCTAGGAAACGAATATAGGTACAATTCCTGGGCTCAAAAAGCTCAGAGTAGTGAAGGACTCAGGCACAGAGATGCAAACAATTAGATGAAAACTACTACTGTGAGGCCATTTTTGGAAGCACCATCTTTGAACCTGAGACACTTGAGCTCGAGTTCCTGTTCTTCTAATTAACTGCTTCCTTACAAATCTGCCTGTGCTTCAATTTTCTCATCTGTAAAATGAAAAACGTAGTTCTTGAGGTTGCTGTGACTGGTGAATCAGGTGATATTTGGAGCACTCTTGTACTCATAATCTCAAGAGAGAGGATGACATTGTCCATTCTTTAACAACCTGACTAATAAGCACACACGTGGTGTAATAAGGAATGTATGAAATTTTAGGTTACATTAGCTTTAAATTGTTTCTTCCACATTGTGCGCATCAACAAGAGGGTCAGTGTGGAGAGAATTCATTAACAGCAGGAAGTTATCTTGTTTTTGACCTCAAACTCCTATCTCTGGGTTCTCAGTGGATGTAGATCCTTTATGACAGGCTCTTTGGATTCCCTTTCCTCTATAACATCTGTGAGAATCTTATTACTTGTTTGCTTTTTCTGTTGGTCACTAGCACATGTCCACTTGCCCATGTTTTCCTTTGTTCTGTTGAGTAGGAGGGAGAACTTCCCTTAAAATTCCCTTATTATCATCTCTTCTTATCACATCTCCTATACTTTCATACTAAGACTATCTCCTCACCGTGAAATGCTAAAACATATTCAACATTCCTGTCCTTTCCCTGGGAGTTGGATTGGGCTGTTGATGGTAAACGTCACACATGCATGCAACACACACACACAAAATACCCTACCAACTATATAAAGCAGTCACTGCAGTGCCTTGCACATGTTTTAACCTTAAACTATAAGCTTTTTATTAAAAAATAGTCAATAAATGTTATGTATACAGTATAAAAATATTTGAAGTTGGGGCATTATTAGAATGATATAAATTGTTTTGGGTATGAATTTAAGTACATTCTCAATCTTCGGTAAATTTCAGTAAATCAACTGGTAATTTCTTGGACTTCTGTTTGTGGCTTGAATCCTTGTCCAAATATGATCAATAAATGACTCAATTCCCAAAATGATGATACTTCTTTTACCAGAGTTTAAAAAATTACCGAAAATTTCAAGGAACTTGATTTTGATGCACAAATCTGACAGAAAACTACTCTGAAGGAAACTCAATTTCAAGACGTAGAAGTATTGCTGAGCTTATTGATTTGAAATGTGTCTTCACCCTGGGATGCCACTTTCTTAAACTTTCTATCTTGTGTCTTGGTATATGGAAGAAACAGAAAATACGAAAAGAAATTGTTTTCTAAGGTTTATATTGTAATTTTACTCAAATTGTAGTAAGTTGCTAACTACTGAAACCCTTAAGAAGGTGAAGAGGTAATAAGGATCAATTTGAGATTGAGTAATAGAGCAATAGAGCAGAAGTATTGTCTACGCCAAAAGAGAGAAAGCACGTTCGATTGGAATAAAACTTAATATAAGCCAAGACTGGAAGGAATATATTAATTTGACCTATTATTTACATGATGTATTACTTAATCTACCTTTGCATGAAGGACTTACCTGACAGGTGTTTAACAAATTTCGGGAGCAAGATCTGGCCCTGCCTGGATTTTGAGTCATTGCACATCAAATATTTAGCAACTCTGTACAGATGCTCTACTGTAACTCTTCAGGATCTTCTTAAACCCTTAGCATCCTACTTTGTAACTGAGGAGTGGAGTGAGTAGAATTTTCCTTAATACCCATCAATTTCAGATTAGTTCAGGACAGAATATTACTCTCTAAGACAGGGCAGAAAAAAAATGGGTTCTCCTTCACAGCAAGCAGCCAGGAGAGTGGATCTCAGACCATTAGTTTTAATAAGAAGTAAGTGAGGGAGGATAAAACTTCCTGAGCATGGTCTTCCTGGTGTTATTTTACAAATAGAATGAAGGCAGCTCAGGGGCACAAGAAGACAGAGTTGGAGAAGGAAAGTAGCAGTGAAACCGAAATCACAGTTAATCCACGTCACTGGTCTCATAGTTGTGTTTCAGTGTGCCCTTCCGCTTACTGTAAACGACTGCACTTTTCTAGGTCATACTCATAGCACATAGTCAACTGTGCTGATTCACAGCATTAAAAACATCCACTCATTCCTTCCTTCATGTACCTTCTTGTACCGCCTATTTTTCAAGTGTCTACAATGTGACTAAGAAGGTGTTTGAGTAAATGTTAGTGACTCAAAGATATGTAAGACAGTCTTCACTCCAAAGGAACTTTGCTTCTACAGCAGGAGACAGATAAATATAAGTAAATAGATGTTTTTAAGGGAATGAGGCCAGTATTAAAATAAAAGTCTACTCAGAGAGCTAAGGTAGCAGAATTGTGGGGTAGGCGTTTCTGCAGAAAAAATAGAGTTTGATGTAAGGCAGTTAATCCTTATGCAATGATTTGTATATAAGATTTTAATCCTTCTACGTGGTTTTTATTCTTTGGAAGCTTGTGTGAAGAAATAATTCCATTTTATTTTATTTTATTTATTTATTTGTTTTTGAGGAAGATTAGCCATGGGCTAACGTGCTGCCAATCCTCCTCTTTTTGCTTTTTCGCTGAGGAAGACTGCCCCTGAGCTAACATGTGTGCCTGTCTTCCTCTACTGTATATGTGGGATGCCTGCCACAGCATGGCTTGACAAGCGGTGTGTAGGTCCTCACCCAGCCACCAAATTGGTGAAACCCTGGGCCTCTGAAGCAAATGGGCGAACTTAACGGCTGCCCCACCGGGCCAGCCCCGAAATACTTCCATTTTAAAGGTAAGCGGATGTATGTAACTGTAGCAGAGCTAAAATACCAATATTTAATTACTGGAAAACAAACAACCTGAAGAGACGTGGTTTCGTTCAATGTTCTATAAGCTTCAAAGCAAATTACCACTGAATAAACAATAGGATTTTCTAAAGTGTAGTGAAACATTAAAGGACTTAGTATTCAGTATACACATTTTATTTTATTTTTCTTATTTCATTGGCTTAATACTCAAAGTAAAAGTTCTGTTTATAGTAACAGTCAAACATAATGAGAAAAAATTAGATCAAGCAGAAATATATTCCAAAGTCCACGGTACGCTACAGTGGAAATTTTCTATCTTAAAACAAAGTAATAATCTAGTTGTAGAAATGACTACAATGTAGAGTGAGAAATTACTAATGACTTATTTAGCAAGTAGATTATCAATACTCTGCTCTCCTTGGGGAAGAGCCATCAAAACTGAAAAGCTACACTTCAGTAAGTAGTGTTGTTTTGCAGAAGGTTGAAGAGTTCAAAAACATTTGAAGATGTATTTGACCAGAGTCTCATTATCTAACTTGTAAAATGGAATAGTATCACTTATTTCTCAGGCTTGCTGTGAGCATTTTATGGGAGAATGTTTGTGATGTATCCTACCACAGAGCAGATGCTCCAGGAATGCTGGAAGCTCTTCCTTCTTCCACTCTTACCAATTTCATTAAAGCCACGCATGCTATTCCCATGTTCTCCATAGAGATAGTATGTTTTGCTGATCCTAATAAACAATAACTTTGTACAATTGTTGTAAAGGATATAATGAATAATTGTGTTTTATTATTATTATTTTATATTTTTTCATACTTTATTCTTAATTTTATACTTCTTTATCTATAACTAGAGTAATTATTTAATAATAATTATTTTTAGAGGTTAGTCAGTAGGTGGCCATCTGTTAAGAAATACTGGCCAGATTTGATAACTTATTGTCACTCTGCAGGCTCATGAAAATGGAGCAAGATAACTTATAAAGAATTTCAAGATCTGATTTTTTTCTAGTAGAGGTTAAGCCTGTTAATCTTAGATTTCAGACAATCTGTTTTTCTTTCAGGCAAAGGTGTTAAATCTCTAGTAGAAGAGACTAAATGGGTAAACCAGGGAGTCTTGCCTTGGGAGTCTTAGAAGCTTACATCCTAGGACAGTTTACTCCTGATTCGCAGGAATGTAGTCCAATTTCCATGTGTAATCATGCAATATAATTGCTATTAAAATGCTTCTCAACAACAGACTCTTTTTCATTCACGCCTGTAAGTTTGTATTAGTATATTCACGTACCTCTAGAATCGTCAAAGTGTTCATGGTGTTCTCTTTAAATGGCGAAAAGTGTACAAGCTTGTGAAGGAAAAATGCAGAAATCTGGCTCATATATAACAGTAAATGCAGGTTTCACATATGTATTTTCTCTTTTCTAGTGCCAATGATGGGTTATGCAGCTGCATTATTCTAGGCAATAATTTAAATTTGTTAAAAAGAAATACCAAGCTATCACGCTGTCTGCAGGCGTGTGTGTGGTTTTTGGAGATTCAACAACAGCCTTGAGCTGGAGTGTGAGCATGCTTATTCTCACTAGTCATGTACTTTGCAATAATGTTTTCAAGAATGAGCGTACTGAGTGGACAAAGCAGCGACTTGTAAAAACATGAAGATGGTAATACTAAGGCTTCTCTGCTCCTCTTGCCAGTGTTGTATGTAGTAACTTAAACTTAGCTTTATATTACAACTATTTCCAAACATACACAAAGACGAAAAGTACGATGGACTTGCTGGTACCATTAGTCAGCGTGAACAGACATCACCATCCGCCATATTTTCATACGTGTTTTCCTAGACCACTGATTTCCTTTTGAGAATCAATTAAAAGCCCATTCTTTGATTTTTAAATCAATTTTTCTGTCCCACGGTTGGGAATTAATCTTGGCATCCAAAGAAAAATAAATGGGCAAAACAGCCAATTTTGTGACTTCAGATCTCAGCATATTAGCTATTCATGCTGAACAGTAATCATGTTCCTTTTGGGCATAAAACATATAAAACTGATGAACTCTTTTAGATTAAATGAAAATTTATATTTATTAACAGAAAGGGGCTGTGAATTTCTGATGAACTAATTTAGATTTTATAATACCATTGTCAGTTGTATAAATCTTTGAAGACAAATATTCTGTAGTCATAATTTTTGAGTCACTAACATAATATAGCAAAAAGTCTACTATTTCTATAGTTCTTAAGTGTAGAATTTAAATTTTTTTTTTTTTGAGGAAGATTAGTCCTGAGCTAACATCTGCTGCCAATCCTCCTCCTTTTGCTGAGAAAGGCTGGCCCTGAGCTAACATCCATGCCCATCTTCCTCTACTTTATACATGGGACGCCTACCACAGCATGCCTTTTGCCAAGCGGTGCCATGTCTGCACCCGGGATCTGAACTGGAGAACCCCGGGGCACCTAGAAGCAGAATGTGTGAACTTAACTGCTACGCCACTGGGCCGGCCCCTAAAAATGTTCTTGATAAGACATATTTTTTGCCTCTTGCTTGAGATAATTGTATGGTGTATGACCAAGAATAGTCAATGTAAAATATTTTAGACAGGTAGATCAGAATTTTTTAAGTCCAAGCAAGTGTTTTCTCCTGAGTGATTATTATAGGGTACAATATATTTATAATAGTGTTGTCATCTTTAAAGATTTATTGAAATGTTTAGTTTGGAATAATTTGAGAACTTCCTTTTGCCTTCTGCTGTAATACATAATAACATTTTAAGTGTGACAATACTCCACTGTTAAATCTATTTTGTGCTGAATGTAGGTTGCAACTGTCACACTTTGGTTGCAATCATCCATTTCTCTGACTTGAAGGCCATATGTGATGCCTCTATATGATGGACAGTACTCTGGGGCGGGGGGAGGTAGGTAACAGAGTACAAGTTTTTCTAATTTAAGCAAAATAGGATTGTTATGAGAAATGCATAGCTCACATAGACATTGTATGCAATGAATATGTAGTGTTCAGTGCTGAGAAAATGCATAAAGCAGGAAAAGAGAACAGAAAATACTCTTGGGCTATTAAGTAAAATCTGATAACCAGTTAAGCCTTCAACAGAACAATGATATGTAAGCCAAAACATGAAGAAAATGAGAGAATCAGCTATGCAAATGTGTGGCGAAGTTTGCTCCAGGAAGGAAGTTTAGTGAGTAGATGGAGAGTGCCGGACGTATCTGAGAATTTACAAAAATACCAAGGAGCTACAGGAATGGGAATGAAGTGGAGAATTGTTGTACACGAAAGGCCAATGGGGTCAAGATCGTGGAGATTATTTTAACGACTAATTTTCACTGTGTACAGAAAGGGAAGCTATGGAATAGATTGAAAAGAGGGGAGAGATGAAACAGGGGGACCAAATAGCAAACTATTAATAAGCCAGGAGAGAGATGATGTTTTTAGGTAAGTTCTAAGAAGTGATTTGAGATAAATAGAATAAACAGGATTGACTGATGGCTTGAATGTGGAGTATGAGAGAAAAGAACTAATCAATGAGGCATATGGCCTGAACAGAGGACAATGAGGATGCAATCACTGATGGGGAAGATTTCTGGTTTAGCAAGCTATTTGGGAGGAATAGGATAGAAGATCAAGGACTTACCTTTAGTGTTATCTTTATATACAAATATATAAAATTAAAATTTTATATTTATTCATATAGAACTGTTGGTAGACTGCTGAATATACAAGCCTGGAATTAAGGGGAACAGGTAGGGATATAGACATAAAATTGAAATTCATCAGCTAATTACTTATATCTATGAAATAAATTGGATGAGATTGCTAAGGGATTAAAAATATATGGACTACAAAGAGCAACAAACACTGCTTTCAGCATTATGGTAAACTAGGGGTTGCAAGGGACTCTACCTCTGCAGAAAACTAGACCCTGCAAAGGGAACACTCTTTGAGACATTATTTATCTTGTACAAGTTGAGAGTGGGTTTATCCTTCCGTGACACATCCTTGTCTCTCTCTCTCTTTCTCTTATGCACACGCGTGCACATGCACACACACACACACACACACACACACATTATGAAATGAGATCAAAGGGAATAGAAGTTGAGTGGGGCCTGGGCTAGGAGAAGGAACAAGTTTTAAAGAGGGGAGACGTTGTCCCAGGACGTGTACTGACAGCTACTATAGGGAAACCGATCCTGGGGCCAGCCTCCAAGTGGTGAGAGGCAGCCCAACCTCCACATTGAACTCAGACCTTCGTGGAGGTTCTAAGGGGGATCATGTCAGGTTGGACATAATCATGAGAAACAGAGACTAATACTCTGTGGAGAGAAGCATCTCCAAACCCCAATTTAAGTTCATAGACTTCCTCAGTGAAAGTCAGACATAGAGCTTGCAAGTAAAGATCATTAAACATGTGAGAAAGCAAATGAACACGTCTGAGATTCAATAGAAAAAACCAATAATAAATGTAAAATCCTTATTACTGTAGATCCTGGAACTACTAAGTATATAATATATAATATATATATAAAATGATTAAAGAAATAGAGGGCTCAATCTCAAATAGTAATCAATGAAAGCCTATTTACAAATGAATACATATATCTATGTCCCTATGTGTATACATACACACACATATATGTACATACACACATTTCTAGCAATAAAAATTATCATTGTTGAAAAGTTAATGATGGTTTAAACTTCAAAATAGAAACAGCTCAAGAGTGAGTTAGTGAACTGGAAAATAATTTGTAAACTGAAGAAATTCCCTGGGAACTCCAACAAAGACAACCAGATGAAAAATATAGAATAATAGTTAGAAGATATTCAGGATTGGATGAGAAAGTCTAACATAATTTTAACTAAAACATTAGGAAAGAAGAGACAGAATGGACTTAGAGAATAATTGATAAAATTTTTCCAAGACAATGAAAACTTGAATTTACAGATTCACGAAATAAAGAATAACTCCAGAACACATACAAATGAATTCAAACTCAGACACATCCTATTGAACTGCAGAACCCTAACTAAAATGTTTATTTTAAAAGCAGACAGAAAGAAAGGACACATGGTTTAAAATGAAATTTTAATTTTAATTTTCGCAGATTTTAATGACTGTGGACATTTAAGATTGCAGCAATATAAATCAGAAAAATAGAAATACAATAATTGCCTAGAAATTTGGGTCCCAATTAATTATTTCTAAAGTTCAATGTGAAATAAAAACATTTATAGATAAAAAATATTGAGAAAGTTTATCAGCTGAGTGATCTGCACTAAGCAATAATTTATTATTAGAAGCAGGAAGCCATCTCAGATTTTATACAGAAGGAACAGTGAGCAAGTAAAAAAGTAAATATGTGTGTAAATAAAACATGTATGTAAATAAATCAAAACAACCATCATGTATTTGACTTAAAAATAGGATAGAAATTAGGATAAATAATGATTGAATTAAAGTGTTCAAATATCTGTATTGTTCAAAAAAAATATTAAAATTCTTCTCATGTTTAAACTTTACATAAAGGTAAGCAGTAAAATATTAAAAATAAAATGCACGAATTCCAAGCATCAATAGAGGAAAACATAAAGTAAATAAACAATAAAAGTTAATTCATGAAAAGTGCAAGAACCATATAAAAGTAGAACACAGAATATTAAAAAGTTATATAGTAGAAAAAGATTAAATATATCAGTAATCACAATTAGCAATAAAAGTTTATACTTAGTTAAAAGAGAGACTTTCTCAAACAATATTCAATATGTACTATTTACATAGATATAATGTTTATGATCAATTGTTAAAACTAAAATGATAAAAATTATTGGAAATAAAATTATGTAAAATATGTATAAGCAGACAGAAAAGAAAGCTGACATCCTGTAGTGATATCACGCCAAGGAGGCCTGAAGACAAGTTATGTTTAGAGATAGAGGATAACTAAATGTTGAGAAAAGTGTAAATATACCTGGACAATATTAGGATTTTAAATGTCTATACATCTCATAAAATATTCTCAAAATGCATACATCAAAACTGATAAAGTTACAGGGAGAAATCAACAAACCTAATAGATTTCAAAGTATTCTCTCAAATACTGATATAAATGCACCCCCCAAAAATCGCATTTAAATTTAACAACACTTTAAAAGCTTGATGTAATGAACGTCTGTAGAACTCTGTGCTCAACAATTAAATAATAGATATTCTCAAACATGTGGCATATATGAAATATTCATGTATAATGCTTTTAATACCTTAGATTTTAATTTTAATCTTTGACCTTAAACATTATATACGTTTTGTGAAAACAGCACATAAATGAATCTGGTAATGTCTATCTTACGCCTGCCCCACTGTTGAACTTTGAAAACAGATAACTTGTCTGATTTCACAGATTACCAGATGGAAAGGAATTTTGCCCCTGGATAGACCATACAGAGTCTCACCCAGACCTCATTTAGATGATTTAGAAGATGAGATTTGAGAATTTTTGAGATGATTGCGTGTAGTTGAGATTTTGAACTTAGAGTTGATGCTGGACTGGTTTCAGACTTTTCCGGGTGTTGGGATGGTGTTAATATAGTTTACATATGGAAAGGATATGAATTTTGGACGGCTGCAGGGCAGATTCTTACGTGTAGAATCGTGTCACCTGAAGGGTATGTTGAAGTTCTAACCCCCAGCAGCTGTGAATGTGATCTTATTGGAACACACATTCTTTGCAGATGTAATTAAGTTGAGATGAGGTCATTAGAGCAGGCCCTAATGAGATGTATCTGTTGTCCTTATAAGTAGGTGGAAGTTGGGATGTAGGCACAATGGAAAGCCAGCCATGCAAAAACAGAGGCACAGATTGCAGTGAGGCTGCCACAAGCCAGGGAATGCCTGGGGCTACCAGAAGCTGGAAGAGGCAAGAAAGGTTATTCTGCAGAGGCTTCAGAGGGAGCATGGCCCTGCCACCTTCTTGATTTCGGACTTCTAGCCTCCAGATCTGTGAGTGAATACATTTCTGTTGTTTTAAGCAAGCCAGTTTGCGGTACTTTGTTATGATAGCCCTGGGAAACTAGTACACGCGGTTAAGGGAGTGTCCTTAGTGTCTGCTGGAAGATGTACCGAAGGGTTGAATGAGTAGGTGACACGTGATAAATCCATTCCAACATCCCGACAGTCAAATCATTTTGGAATTAATTTTATTTAAAATTAGTGCCCACTGAGTTTAGCTTTCAGTTCAACAACCAAGCAACCAATTCTAGGTACTTGAGAGGTTGTTGAATATAAATTCTCCAGAAAAGGGTCCCATGCCAGTAATTCAGCTTGACATAAAATTACACTTTTTCTTCCTTGGTACAGAACATTTAAGACTCCTCCCCACACACATTCTTCCAATATTTTTGATACATAAACCTTCTCCTCATTAGGTTGACTTCATGTTTTTTCTCTTGTGCATATTGGATTTGGAGTCTAGTTATAGGTCTAATTAAGTATGAGAATTAGCTAAATCTTTTAAGGTAAATATAATACCTCGGATATGTCCTTTGTAGGGTTTTCAAAGAAGCCAGGACCATTCTCACAAAACTAGTAGAATGGACACTCAGGAAGAAGGGAGGTTCGGGGAGGCAGGGGGCTTAAAACTCTCCAAATTGCTTATTTCCAATTTTAGTGGCAAGTCTTTTTACCAGCCATTGCCCCCACTTTCTTGTAAGAAAGTTGATGAGGTTTTGAAGCCACATTATGACAGCAGGGTCGGATGCATCTTTTCAAAGCTGAGTCAACTTTACAGCTACAGAGATGAGATAGTCTTTGGGAATAATCATAGATACTTGCTGAATTTTTGACCATGCTGTCACCTGAGAATTAAAACCTTTATATTTTAAATATTTCTTTATTTAAGCTCTCTGGTTCATTTAGAAATTGTCAAACCCTACTATGATCATTGCTCTTCATGCCCTTCATAAGGCTCTATATTAGTGATCTATTATTCTAACAAAATATAATTATCAATTGGCATTTCATTCCAGAGTAATAATTTAAGTAACTGTTTCACAATTATGTTACGTGGACCTCTAACAATCCACTCTTTAAATGTACTATATCCCACTGTCTTTAAACCCACCATGTAGGCTATTCAATCCCACATTATAATTTCATGGAGAACTTTTTTGCATGCAATCACTTCTGGTGTCCAGTATATTGATCAGATTTCCTAGTTGCAGTGAAGAACATCTGGTGTAGTTTGAGCAGAAATGGATTTAAGATATATAGAGAATTGTGGGCATACCTAAAAAATGGTCTCCAACCCGAGCTTTTCGGAATGTCACCCAGATCCTCAATACACAAAGCTGCTTACCCAACGGAGCTACTACCTATTCTGTGATCGAGATTCTGCCAACTCAGAAAGCTCCAGAAATCTGCCAGTTCCAGAATCACTTGGCCTCTGTCACAGTCTGCACCAGAAGAAAAATATATGTCCTATACTTTGCTTTTTCTTTTTAGTTCACTCAGTCCTGAAACAAAGTCTCGTTCAAGTGCATTGGTTTGCCAGGTGCTTATTCATATTTCTGTACTGTAGGAGCAAAAGAGCTGGAAAACAGAATATATTTTAAATTTAAATTTTATACCAGGATTTATACTGTGGGAGACTCAATATCAACATATAAAGCAGATTATCAAAAAGTTTAGGGTTGTCCTTTCCATCTCTGCTTTCTCTAGTCACTCCATTTGAGACTTGCTGGCCACGTACTCAGTGAGGTTGACCTTACACAGAGGAAGAAGTCTCTTGTTCCTTTGCAAGTGTGTGAGGAACTCATATTCCCAACCAGAGTTTTCAGTTTTATAGAATTTTTCAAAACAAGGAACAAAGCAGGGAAACTGATTATGTTTCTGTTGCTTTCAAGGTTGTTGTAATAAAGTAGCCCCAAATTTAAAGATGTTAAAGAATTAGAAAAGATCTTGTGATCAGGGCATGGTGAAGACTCTCACTTGGAGAGAGAGATATATATATATATATTCAGGAAAATATTTTAGAAGTGAGCCTGATGGTGAAAGACCTGTGTTTAGTTTACTGTTCTTCCTTTCATGACTCTATAACCTTGGGAGTGTGACTTGACTTCAGAAAAGAAAATAACTTTGATTGGAGCAATTTTGATTTTGTAGAACCTAGACATTGAGTGAAATCAAGAGCCAGATGTACTATAATTCTGGCTACTGTCAGTAATATAAGTTTGATTCAATTGCTATTTGCTGAAATCCTATTTGCCTGCCCTTTTACTAGATACTGAGGACAGAATTGAGAATAAGGTAGCTCCTGTGGGTAGAGATGGAAGGTACCGCCCAGGATAAAGCTTTGATAATGAAAAAAGCTTCTGAGATGCCAAATCATGAGACATGTACCTGCAATAATGATGATGGTTGCAATTCAGCGTCTATGTGGGTAATAGTACATATATGTCTTGAAAAGCAGGTTGTGAGCATTTCCTGGAGGGTGAATGCCAGGTTGAGGAATCCGAACTGAATTTGGAAGGTTGTAGGAGCCTCTGAAGGCCTTTTGAACAGAGGATAGTGTGGTCTATGCTACTTTATGAGAAGATTACATCAAGATTTCTTTATCTAATAATTTGTACCTGAGAGGTACAAAGGATATTTATTTCGAAAGTGCTTTAATAGGTATAATCTTATTTTATCCACATAAACTCTTAAAGCCAGATAAGTGAAAGATATTTTTGCCATTTTACTGTTAACAGGTTATCAGTTTTCTAAGGTCAGACAGTTCACTTGACACAAATCTATACTTTAAGGTAACCGTGAAATCATATTTTAAAAATATTTTCCATACGAGCTTTCAAATCTTAAAGAGGTCAAGCCATATTTTCTTTTGAATAGCTGGAAGCTGATCATCTCGATTGAAACATTAATTTAAAATTCACTGCAGGAAAACAGTTTTAAATGTGTCAACAGATTATATGATCCACAACCAGTAAAATAGATCCACTAGTTGGATGGCTTCAAAATACATGAAGAACTCTTCTTTCTAAAACAGGTATGAGAGTAAAATGTGCTGTGTTTACAAACACTTGTTTTTAAATTGGTTTTGCTCATCCATAGTGACTACATTAGGTTTAAACTACTGTGAAATTATGAAATTGACTTTACTAATTGTATTTGTAGAAAAGATTTTCAATGCAGAAAAGTAAGGTCAAAAGGTTAATTTATTGGCTTAGATTTCAGTAGTTATTAGCAAAGCATAACTGGAGTCCTGTTTATTTGAACCACATTTCCATGAACAGAAATTGCTTTATAACAAAATCACTCATGGAATTATGCAAAAATCAGGAGAACATTAGACAATTGGACCTTGAGCAAGAATATTATTTTTTGAGTTGTGCTGTCACAGGAAAGGTCAAAAAATGAATTACCCTTTAGGTTTGTTATTATGCATGTATGAATGTATGTATGTATTTAAACATACATACTGTCAGTGCTATCTACCTAGAGGTCTACTCCTGTGCTGGCTTTGGAAAGAGCACTTAGAAGTTTTAGCTCAGCACTCATAATCCATTGATAACGGAAGCTGTCACCTCATGGACAGTGCAGAAGAGAAAAATTCTCTAATTGACTGAGCCCCTCATTGACAATGCCGTAGGTAGGCACACCATTCAAGTGCTTATACCTTTGAGGCTATTATTTATTAGAAGAGAGATATTTACAATGCTGTTTGTTTCCTTCATCGGCTTTACCTTTATCCCTTCTCTTTTGGTTGACATGGGAGAAATTTTCTTCATTGTGGGAGAGAAGAATGAGCATGTTTGATACTGTTTTTGTTTGTTTTCTAAAATATGTTTGATTTTTACTACAGCCATGGAATATTCTGAATTAAGACACAACATATTTTTCTTTCTCAGCAAATGCATTCCTTCATGCAGTCCTTTAGACATTAATAATTGATCGTGATTGAAGCCTTATTGCCCTACAGAACACAAAATTCCAAAGGAACCCAATTAGAAAAATGGGTGAAATTGCTGGCTTTGAGTTCCAAAACTGTCTTGAAATGCAATTCGGATTTTGATTGCAAGAGTTATACATTAGCAATGACTCTTAAAACATTTATTTCCAATAAGTTTGGCCTTGACTACCAAATTATAGTTTAGCAAACTTTGTTGCCTAAAGCATGAAGTATAGAGAAACACAAGATGATGTAAAAGAGGCTTCCTTTTGTGCAGGAAACAAAGTGTGGAAAATCACTGAACGAGGGACGAAAACTAAAGAGAGTTGAAAGAGAGGAGCGTGAGAAGTGAGCTGTTAGTTTGGGAGGGAGCACTGCCTCCTGACCTTTTCCTCATTAGGGAATTCTGAGGGAAGGTTGGGGGAGGTGCTTTAATAACTGAAATTCTGGAATGGTTTAGGAGATGACAAGAAATTATAGACTCATGCCTCACTTTTTAGTGTGAGCCAGGCCATTTAATTATTCAAGCACGACACATTAGCAGAAGAGTAGTGAAGACTGAGGGAGGTATCCAGGGAGATGGGACTTAGGTCAACCTCTCAGAAGAGTGTGCACTACTGTGAGGTATAGGAAAAGAATCTAAAAGTTCTTAATCTCTGAGGAGGAATCAGAAGTGCCTTTGGTCTCCCCTTACATGGCATTTAGCATCCATGACTTCCAGGTGCTAAATGCCAGGAGCACCTCACATCATTATGAAATTCATCCCCTGATCATTTCTAACCTCTTCCTATTAGATTTTGGTGCCAATGGTCTCTATATCATGGGTATGTATGCACACTTAAATTAAAAATAAATCTTTAGTTGATTCAATCTACTATTATAATAAGCTTGTTGGTTTGTAAAAATATTAGGATAGCAGAAGACAGTTTTGAAAGGGAAAACATAGTAAGAATGGCAGGTCAGGAATACCTGTTTTGTAATTAAAATATGGAAGAGATTAAGAAATACGAAACCAACTAAACTAGTGGACTAGGAATCATACTCCTACATCTTATAAGTAAGAATGAATTGAAGCTTGTGCAAGAGGAATGCAGAGTTCCTCATTTGGATCAAAGAATCAGTCATTTTCTTTCTATCTTCTGTCATGCTTTGGCATGAGATTATAAAGAAATCATGGGACCATTTTCATTTTTTGCATGTAGATATCCAGCTTTCCCAATACCATTTCTTGAACAGCCTATCTTTTCTCAATTATGTATTCTTAGGACCCTTGTTGAAGATCAGTTGACCATATATGTGTGGGTTTCATTCTGGGCTCTCTATTCTGTTCCATCGGTCTGTGTGTCTATTTTATTCCAGTACCCTAGTGTTTTGATTTCTGTAGACTTGTAATATAGTTTGAAATCAGGAAGAGTGATGCCTTCAGATTTGTTCTCTTCTTCAAAATTGCTTTGACTATTTGGGGTCTTTTGTGATTCCATAGGAATTTCAGGACTGTTTTTTCTATTTCTATGAAAGATACCATTGGAAATTACGTAGGAATTGCTTGAATATATAGATCACTTTGGATAGTGTGGACATTTTTATGATATTAATTCTTCCAATCAATGAACACAGGATGTCTTTGCACTTATATGTGTCTTTCTAAATTTCTTTCATCCATGTTTTATAGTTTTCAGTGTACAAATCTTTCACCTCTTTGGCTAAGTTTATTCCTAAATATTTTGTTCTTTTTGATGCTGTTGTAATGGTATTATTTTCTTGATTTATTTTTTCAGATACTTTGTTGTTAGTATATAAAAACATAAATGATTTTTATGTTGATTTTGTATCCTACAACTTTAATAAATTTGTGTATTGGTTCTAACAGGTTTTTTGGGCAATCTTTACAGTTTTCCACAAATAAGATAATGTCATTGCAAACAGAGATAATTTTACTTCTTTCTTTTTGACTTGGATGCCTTTTATTTCTTTTTCTTGCCTAGTTGCTCTGGCTAAGACTTCTAATATTATATTGAACAGATGTGGGAAGAGAGGGCATCCTTGTTTTTTCCTGGATCTTAAAGGAAAAGCTCTCAATTTTTCTACATTGATCATTTTGTTAGCTGTGGGCATTTCATATATGGCCTTTGTTGTGTTGAGGTAAGCTCCTTCTTTACTTAATTTGTTGAGAGTTATTATTATAAAATGGTGTTGAATTTTCTTAAATGCTTTTGCCTAATGAGATAGTTTTTATTCTTCATTCTATTAATGTCAGGTATCACATTGATTGATTTGTGTATGTTGAACCATCCTTGCATGCCAGAAATAAATCTAGCCATTCATAGTGTATGATCCTTTTAGTGTGCTATGGAATTTAGTATGCTAATATTTGGTTGAGGATTTTTGCATCTATGCTCATCAGGGATATTGGCCTGTGGTTTTCTTTTCTTGTATGTCTTTGTCTGGCATTGGTATCAGGGTGATGCTGGGCTCATAAAATGAGTTCAGAAATATTCCTTCTTTTTCTATGTGTTGGAAGAGTTCAGGAAGGATTGGTATTAAGTCATGTTAAATGTCTGGTAGAATTCACCTGTGAAGCCATCTAATGCTGGGTTTTTCTTTTTTGGAAGTTTTTGACAAATGATTCAATCTGCTTATTTGCTATTGGTCTGTTCAAGCTTTAAATTTTTCTTAATTCAGTCTTGGTTGGCTATAAATTTCTATCTTGCACCATACTCAAAAATCAACTCAAAATGGATTAAAGACTTAAAAGAGTAAGACCTGGAAGTAAAAAAATCATAGATGAAAACATAGGGGAAAAGCTTCTTCTTTTATTTTTTTTGAATCATCTTTGCCATCCTTGCCTCACTGATACAGGCAAATCCTGTTTTTTTTCACTAGAGAAGATTTTGCCCTAAGCTAGCATCCATAGCCAACCTTCCTCCTTTTTTCCTCCTTCTCCTCCCCCTGACAAAGCCACAGTATATAGTTGGGTATAGGTGTAAGTTCTTCTGGTTCTTCTCTGTAAGCCACTGCCACAACATGGCTACTGATAGACGAGTGATGTGGTTCTGTGTCTGGGAACTGAACCTGGACCATTGATGCAGATTGTCCCAACCTTTAACCACTAGACCATCAGAACTGGCTCAGGGAAAAGTTTCTTGACATTGGCCTTGGTGATGATTTCTTGGATATGACACCACAAGCACAGGCAACAAAAGCATAAATGGACAAATGGGATTACATCAAACTAAAAAGCTTTGTACAGCAAAGGAAGCAATCAACAAACTGAAAAGGTAACTTATGAAATGGGAAAAAAAATTTGTAAACCATATATCTGATAAAAGGTTCATGTCTAAAACATAAAGAACTCTTACAACTCAATAGCAAAAAAAGAGAAAAATATGCACAAAGAACCTAAATCTATACATTTCTCCAAAGAAGACACACCTATGACCAACAAGTATATGAAAAGATGTTCAACATCACTAATCATTAGGGAAATGTAAATTAAAGCCACAGTGAGGTATCTCCTCACAGCTGTTAGAATGGATATTAGCAAAAATCCCCAAAGATGAGAAGTGTTAGTGAGGATGTGGAAAAAGGGGAACTGTGATACAGTGTCAGTAGGAATGTAAATTGGAAACAAAAAATGGAAAACAGTATGGATATTCTTCAAAAAATCAAAAATAGAACTACCATAGGATTCAGGAATCCCACTTCTGGAAGTATTTCCAAAGGGACTGAAATCAAGATCTTGGAGGGATATCTGCACTCCCATGTTCGTTGCAGAATTATTCACAGTACCCAAGTCAGGAAGCAACATAATCTCCCACCCACTGATGAGTGGATAAAGAAAATGTGGTATTTACATACAATGGAATATTATTCAGCCTTAAAAAAGGAGAAAATCCTGCCATTTGTGACAACTTGGATGAACCGGAGGACATTATGCTAGATGGAATAGGTCAGACACAGAAGAACAATTACTAAATGATCCCACTTATATGAGGAAACTAACACAGAAGGAGAGAAGTAGAATGGTGGTTTCTAGGGGTTACAGCAAGAGGGAAAAGGGAAATTGTTCATCAAAGGGTACAAAGTTTCAGTTATGCAAGGTGACTAAGTCCTGGAGATGTACTGTACATGATAGTGCCCGTAATTAACAATATTGTATTCTATACTTAAAAGTTGGCTAAGAAGATCGTTCTTCTAAGTGTTCTTATCACCAAAAATAATAAAAACCACTGGAACTGATGGATATGTTTATGGCATTGATTGTGGTGATGGTTTCACAGATGCTTATCTCTAACTCATCAAGTTGCATACATTAAATATATACAGCTTTTTGTATGTTAGTCATACCTAAATAAAATGGTTTTAAAAAAACAAAGAAATTGTGGGATAAGCTAACCAATGACCCTGTGTGTTAGGAATGTGGCTTTCCTCAGCATGCACTGACTGTTTCTCTTAGGGATGTTGAGCTCAGAAAGATGAATAAATTTCGTCCAAAGCTTTTAGGCTATCAAGTAAAGTTACTTTGTTTTTGGAGTTACTCTTTGTTCTTGAAACAAGAGCCAGGAATCACTAAAACCCACAAAACTTTATTTCTGTGTGTTCTAAAGACTGTAAGAATATATATCCTACTACGTTGTTATGCAATGGACCTATTTTTGTAAATATGAAATATTTTAAAATGTGCAAGAGAAACTATAAAATCTGGGACAAAGTCATTTTAAAGTCATGTGTTTGAGATTCTTAACTCTATTATTTATGGTGATATTATGAATATTTATATTAATATAAATTATTTTGTATAAAATATATTGAGTACTGATGCATCTAGTTTAATGTAATATAATTTGCTTCAACTTACCAATCCTTAGATTATGCTTAGATGTGAATTTATCAAACATATAAGTAATTATATAAATAATTGAATTCTATAATTTACAATATTTGCTTTCTTAAAAATCATTCCATTATACATGGCAATACATATATTGAGAAATCTTATTAAAACATCTATTTCATGAAAAGCGCTAGTGTAAAAATTAATTGATAGAGTTCTTTAAGAAATTATTTTCAAAAATAAAAGTACACACACATATAAACACACTTATAAAACACCAATTAAAAAGTTAATAAAAATTATGAAGAGGAAAAATACAGTTACTGATGGAGAAAGAATTAGAAAAAAAATTTATTGAAGGATACAAAATTGTCGGAAACTGTGCTAGATAGATTTAGATAAGTTCTCTTACTCCTTCAAACAACTTCACAAGGTGAGAATTATTATCTAGCCTCGCGTTACATTTTGAACTGAGACCTGAAGAGTTTGTGTGGCTTGAAGTCAGTGATGCAGTGGTATTTCCTCTCTAGCCCAGTAACATCTCCATATCTTCAACTCCTCAGAAACACGAATCAGAATCTGGACTAATTCAACTTTGCTTCATTTTAAAGCACAGAATAAAATGACTTTCCATTGCTTTTCTAACAAGATATAAAGGTAAAGTTTAGATACATTTTTTTAAATTCCATTATGATCAAGAAACTTGTTATTGCCTTTCCTTGTTTGCATTTTATGTTATAGGTCAAGGTTTATGTTGTTTGAAATAAATTTAACCTTAAAATTAAAGAGTTGTGTTATGTTAAGAAAGGATTATGCTAAAATTAGCAGAAGTTGGAGGCGGAGAGTCAATTGTAAATTTAATAGGTCCTCCTGTGCATTAAGGGAGGATAATGCGAATTTGCTGGAAGCACCTTGTAGCTAGTTACTATAAGGGTAGACATGAACATTGTTCCAATTTAAGAGGGGAAAAAACAAAAAGATTATCAAGACAGGAATCCTAGGCCGACAACATGTCATTTTCTCTTAATTTTCTTTTAAAGAGAAATAAGAAGATAGAAACACACAAAAGGATTATTTGCTTTCACTGGATCATGAAACATAGTCACCAACTGGAAGGTCAAGTAGAGATTGTGTGAATTAAGCCAGATAGGATTCATAATCCATGGTTATGAGAATTTTGTCCTTGTTTAATCAATGCCGTCAGCCGAATCAGTTATCCGCCGTTAAAGAATCTGTCTGCTCTTTGGATCTTATGTCCTTTCTCCTGAAGTGAGGGGCTGGGTTTAATGAGGTTTAGAGGGTCTTCCACCTCTATCATTCCGTGATTCTGCATTCGTCTGAAATTTTTTCCAGAATAGCTCGTGAGTAAATGGCAAATAATCATAAACCACAGTGTATTTGTAGTATTGAAAGTTATTCTGGTCTTTTTGGAAATAAACATGAGAACACAGCTATTTGCTAATGCTAGGTCTCATTTTTTACATTAGTGTTAGGATGTTAGGCCTGTAAAAATGCTCTAATAGATCGAAGAAATTAACTGTTTTACTATTAAAATATGATTCTGTAAAACTAAGCTGCTTGGACTACAAATAGAATTACTTTTTTTTCTAATGTAGGACTACATGAAAAAACTGTTAAAATGCATATATTTAAAATTGATCATTTATGAATTCTCTTTTTCCTAACCGATGCACTTTTTACTTAGCCACGAAATTGTGGCATTTTCTGGTAAGAATAGAGAAATTGAAAATGGAAACTTTTAATGTAGTAAGGGATTTTGCACCATACCAGATTAATATCAAAATCTTTATCATACTGTCTTTCAAAACAGAGAAAAAACTAAAATAAAATATCTTATGATGTATGTTTTTGTTATTCTATCAATTTAAACAAGTTTGCTTGGGCTAGAAATCAATTTAGTTCAAGAATTTCTAGGTTCTTCTTTGAAATTAAAAAATATATATTAAAAAATTGATCTCATACTGATTTGAATGAATATTGGAATCTCTTCTTAAACCTGATGTGGATCTCGGAAGCTCTCGCTGCCATGAGAGCCTACGCAATAGCTATGTTGACTTCATGGCTCCATTATGTAAATAAGGTAATACATTTATTTACGCCCCTCGGAAGGTGACTGAAAACTGTAAAGAAATACAGCAGAGTGGAATATGGCTGGAAAATTTTTATGGATCTTTTTACGTCCAGTTTTCAAACTCCACCAACTAATTACAATGAGACGAGAAGTAAAAACACTCCTGCCTCGAATTGTGTATAGCTTCACAAAACAAAATAGAGAAGGGAAACAGCTATTTAGTTTTATAAAATATGTTACTTCCATTTAGTTATATTTAAAGTGAAAGTGATTGTTTTAGCATGCATATTTTAGGGAGAGAGTTCCATCCATCCAATTGTTGTCTATTTTTGGTCTATGTAATTCTGCACATTTCCCATCAAACTATTATACTGAAATATATGACTTCAGGAATTTAATCATAAAGCAATTTTGTTTTGGTTTCTCATTCTTCCTTTACATAAATACAGTGGAGCTAATTTTATGCTGCTACTGGATAAAATATAGAGACTGTTATGACCTATTCTTATGACTTCTATTATCACATTTTTGTAGTACAAATTGCATTCACTTAGTTATTAGAATCCCCAATGCCATGTCAAAATCAAACTTTGAACTTGATTCAAAGTCAAAATTCCTCTCCACTCCCACCCCTCGGTTTAAACACACTGCAGTGGAGAAGTCTGCAATAAAGGAAGAGAAATGTTGGCTTCTCCTCCTTGTCACCTGCTAACAGTGGTTTCAAAGCCACACCCATCACCAGGTTTGGAATGGAGGGATGAGGGAAAGACGAGCAGGAAAAGTTTTGTGATTGGTCATGTTCCGAGCTAGTATTGTACTCTTAGAGCTTGGCAGATGGTTAAAGCTTATTCTTTGTTAGGTGTTTCATAAAGTCCTTGGCTAACCTATGCACATTTTCGGTAATATCTCATCTAGCTCCAGATAATGCCCTTTCCTTCAACTCATCGGTTACAGTTTCTTCCTCAGGTTCTGCAACCTGGTGATTCCCTTTGCTTTCCCAGGTAGGCTCCTTGGAAAGAAACAAAATAAACTTCAATCAATTTTCTGTCACAGGTGGCCCAAATCTGGTGTATAGGTAAAGCCCACTGGCTAATTCCTACACAGGAGAATGAATACAAAAAACATAACATCATTCAGTGGAAAAACTATGGCAACTCGAAAGGTTATATTGAACAAAGGATAAAAAATAGGTAGATTTATAAAGAAACAATGCTATTAATATATTGAGAATTGCATGAGTCATCTATTGCTGAGTAATTAATTTAAAAACTCAAAGACAGAACAGTAAGTGTTTATTATTTATTTCATAGTTTCTGTGGATTAGGAATGCAGGGGCAGCTGAGCTGGGTGGTTCTGGCTTGGGGTATCTCATGCTGTATAGTTAAGACGCAACCAGGACTGAAATTCTCAGAAGGTTTGACATTGTTTGGAAGATTCGCCTCCATGATGGCTCACTTGTGTGGCACTGGTTAATTCCCACCTAATGTATCTCATTACGTATTCTTGTCTTCACTCAGAAAGACAGAACCTATGTGCCTTTTATGATGTAGCCTCAAAATTCACACGTCATCATTTCTGCAAGATCCTATTTGTTACACAACTTGCTCCTATTTGACGTGAGAGGGACTACTGATGGCTATTAATACCAGGAGGTAGGAAATCATCTGGGACCTTTCAAAGGCTAGCTACCACAGAAATGCATTTGAAAATATCCTATTCCATCTGAAGAAAATAAAGCATTGTGACTTGAGTTTTATTGCTGAAACTTTCCATTCCTTATCCCCTTAACCAACCAATCAACCAACCAACCCACCCACCTAAAACTTTCAAATAAATTTAAAGTGACAAGGAAAAAGCATATAAAGCCATTTTCCCCTCTCAATTTCTGTTAGTTATGGCACACAGAAAATACGATAGACTCAGGTATCAATAAAAATATTGACATTTTGCTAGAAACTATTGAGATTCAGAGCATCATTAAAAGTTAAAAATCAAAGTTACTAAGAGAGCAAATCGTAAATGTTGTTATCATAAGGAAAAAATCTGTGTATGGTGATGGATGTTAACTAGGTTTATTGTTGTTATATTTGTATATATATATACAATATATACAAATATTGAATCATTATGTTGTATACCTGAAACTAATATGTTATATGTCAATTATATCTCAATTAAAAAAAATCAAGTGTTCAGCATTATATTCTACCCAGAAGACCAAAGTAAAATTGAAAATGCAATAGAAAAATCCAAGACATTCAATGTTCTCATATACTGCATCTCTCTATTAAACTAACATCTGTGCCCATCTTCCTCTATTTTATATGTGGGACACCTGCCACAGCATGGCTTGATGAGCAGTGCTAGGTCCATGCCTGGGATCCAAACCAGCGAACCCTGGGCCGCCAAAGCAGAGTGCACAAAATTACCCACTATGCCACCAAGCTGGCCCCCAGAGCATGCTAAATTTACATCTCTATCACTATGCCTTCACGAGGAACATGGAAGTAAAGTGGGTTCCAACAGGTTATACTTCAGTTTGTGTGAAGGACAAGCAGACAAATGGGAACAAGAATTTCCCCAGATCTCACTTCCTCAGTCTTTCTCCTTCCTGGGCACTTGATTTCAAAACTACATTAGTCTGTCCTACCTGAGGTAACATGACTCAGTTCTTACTCATGGAATATAAGCATGAGTGTGTGGGCAACTTGCACCATATTTTATTAAAAGAACAAGCTGGCTGACGACATACCCTTTGTTTTCCTTCCTGCTGAGTGGAACAGCGATGGCTGGCGTGAACTTGAAAGTCACGTGTTGTAGATGATAGAGCTGCCCAACTGGTGAAGGTTCCTGAAATGAATCCTGGAGCAGATTCCAACCACCCTCTTGGGTCTGTTCCGTGAGTGAGAAATAAACTTCTGTCCTGTTTGAGTCTAAGTATTTTTCTTTGCTAGGTGGCTCAGGATTAACTATAAGTAATTTAGGAACATGAATGAAACAGCAGAAAAATACCACAACATGACTGATCCAAAAGAGCGAGTCTGGAGAGGGGAAAGGGTAGAATTTCCATTAGGGCTCAAACCTAGTAAAGACTCCTTTTTCACATGTAATTCTAAATGTTGCTTAAAAGGAGGAACTTGAGGAATCTTCTTCCCAAATTTATTTAAAGACCACTGTCAGATTGAACTTCCTGAACTACTTATCTGATTCCGTCACTCCTCTGCTTTTAAATTTTCAGCGTACCCCTGGTCTATATAAACAGACCAGATACCTGAGGCCAAGAGTCCCAAACTAGTAGCTGAAGGTTTTTTAAAATTTCATCAGCACTTTGTCTGAGAAACACAAAACTAAGTGTTTTAAGAGAGTGAAGCACTGTCACCACCGGCTGTGCCACTACTGTTATCATACACAGGCTTATTTACACCCTCACGTGACATACTTGGCCCCGACAATCACTGATGTTTGTGGTCTCGTCTAAGTCTTCCTCAGTCTGCTCCTCTAAAACTAAAAGAAAGGCCCTGAACCATCTCAACAGGCTGGCTCAGCTCATGGGACTCCCTCCCTCACTCTGAATTCCCAAACTTTAAGGGACAGACCAGTTTCCGACTTCACGTCGACCTTCCAGGAAACCTCCTGCTGAACAGAATCTTTCCTCCAGTGGATTCATGGGATATTTTATTTCTCCTTGTGGTACTTATTAATTGTTTATCAGTCAATTATTAACATGTGTTAACTCATCCACAGTGCAATAAGGTCACAATGAACTTGTTATTTATTATTGTACTCCCTGAAGCCTCAGTACAACCAGCAATCAATAGATTACCAAATTAATTAAGTTTATTAGGGACATATTGATTTTAAATGTCTTTGTTGATCCAAGGCAATATGGAGTGTATCAATTAAAGATATTAGTTGCAAGAAATAAAAATATATTATGACTAATTTAAAGATAATTAATTAAATAGTATTATGTAGCAGAGAAATCACTGAGAACTCAGAGAACCAGTTTCATACAATTAGGGTGGAACAAATGGAAATAAAAAAAATCTGTTTAGGATTCCTGTTTAGGATGCCCATGCTACCATGGCAGAGAACCAGGTCTTGCAGTTTGCTATAAGACATTGATGCTCTTGGACAATTGAGGTGGTTGTAGCTGCCACCCAAACTGGGATGATTCTTTATGGCACTATTTATTTTTCGTCACTAGCTTCCAATTTAATGTCTACGGTATATGTGTCTGCATAGAGTACCTGTTTAATCCAAAGCTGCAAGGGAAGCTGGGAAAACCATTATCTGAGATTTTCATCTTTCTAGTAGGATGTAGAGTCTACTTTCCTCGAAAACTCGCAAAGTGGTAAATGTCCCAGACTAGAATGGAGATCCAAATAAAAAGCAAAAAACGTGGATGAAAAATGTACACTTTTCAGACAATCACTTGACATTGTTTTCAAGAGGATTAGGGGAGTCGTATGGAAAGTGCTTGAAACAGTTCTCTGCAAGTAGTGTTATAAACTTTAGCTATTACTATTGTTATTGTCATAAGAGAATTGTCATTTCTTCAGCAGACAATTATTGAATGATTACCATGTCTCTTAAAAATGAATCAAGTTGCCTATGCTGGACTGAAGTTGAGGCAGGCATGCAAAAGTATGAAGTTAGGTAACAATGACACCTACCACATCACCATTTCCTTTCAGAGGTTCTTCAAGTTACCTGGATAGAAAGAAACATATCATTAACTTCTTAGAAGGTTTACTGACTCAAATAGCTGTGAAAGGTGGCATGAGTGAAGCCACATTAAAATAGAGCTGGAGCGGCCATTTCAGAGGAATTGCTTCGCGCATCTTGCTTTCCTTATCTTCCAAACTGGACCAAACCTCCAACATTCCTAAGAGTCAGTGAGGATATAAGAGTATATCCCGTTTGTAAGGACTAGTAAAAGTGACCTTTGCTGATGACAGAATCACTAACCAATCAATGGAGTAC
This sequence comes from Equus przewalskii, assembly GCF_037783145.1. NCBI lineage: Eukaryota > Metazoa > Chordata > Mammalia > Perissodactyla > Equidae > Equus > Equus przewalskii. The sequence continues at coordinate 4,582,381 of NC_091838.1, forward strand.
AAGTCTAGCCTTTTGCCTGATGATTGAATCTCAAGTCAATCAATGAAGTACAAACCTAGGCTCGCCTCATCTAGCACCGATGAACTCTGCCTTAACATAACTTATTTCATCTTCCTCCCTTTTTCCCAAAAAAGCCCCCTGAACTCCTCTCCTGTAGTTGGAGCACATTTGAATTTCTGTGCAAATGTATGTCTCGAAAATTGTGATTCTTGAGATGCCAAATAAACTTTTTAATTCTTTTGCAGTTTATGCCTCTTATTTGTTGACATATTTGTATCCACATACTCTGATTTGTCTTTGTCTGGAAAGAATCACGTAAAAGAAATTTTGTTGATAAGTCAGGTTCAAGAATATTCAGAATTTCCTGTGGCCTAGGCACATGGTGACTAACAGAGATAAGGCTGCTCTTGTGACTACGCACAGAGAACCAGTACCCGCCAGGGGTGTGGGTGTCTGCCTTCCTAGAGTACTAGTGGCAAGTTCGAAGAGTTTGAGTAACATATTTCATTTTCATGTCATCAAAACAGTAAAAGTGCTTTTCTGTAGAGCAAGTTTCAATTCAGCCTGTACCACTAATTCTAATTCTTTAATGAATACCACTGCAAAGGACAGTTTTCCTCATAACATCTTACAATGACAGATGAAGAAATATAATGAACGGGAAAAATAAGTAACTTTGGAAAAAAAGTCTTGAAAATTTTGGATTGAGGGCTGGTAAATAGCTTTGACTAGAATGGAAATCAGTGTGTTTGTTTACCCATGGATTTATTAATTAATTATCTATTCAACAAATATTTATTAAGCAATTTTACAAGCCAGGGTCTATTATATATGATGGGGACACTAAAATAAACAAGAGAATGACCTCTTTGATTTTATAAACTTTATATTCTACAGAGGAGAAGCTGACAGAACGAATTATCTACCTGCATTAAATTGGCTTTCTCCTTATTCAGCTTCTAATCCACACAACTGAAGAAAAGCAACCAACTACGATGACTGATTTACTTAAAATTAATTTACACTGGGGGGCTGGCCTGGTGGTACAGCAGTTAAGTTCACACGTTTCCCTTCCACAGCCTGGGGCGCGGCACTTTGGATCCCCGGTGCGGACATGGCACTGCTTGTCAAGCCGAGCTGTGGCAGGCGTCCCACATATAAAGTAGAGGAAGAAGGGCACGGATGTTAGCTCGGGCCAGTCTTCCTCAGCGAAAAGAGGAGGATTAGCGGCAGATGTTAGCTCAGGGCTAATCTTCCTCAAAAAGAAAAAAAAAATCATTTACATTGACCGCAATTGGGCTCTCAGTGAAATCTTTCCTACTACATTTCTGTTACCTTTTCATCCTCCACATTCTGAGGGGCCCAAGTCATACCTCTCCATTTTTTTGTTTTTGTTTATGTCTTTTTGAGGAAACAGCCTGAGCTAACAGCCACGCCAATCTTCCTCCTACTTTATATGTGGGACGCCTGCCACAGCATGGCTCGACAAGCAATGCCATGTCTGCACCTGGGATCCGAACTGTCGAATCCCGGCCACCAAAGCGGAATGTGTGAACCTAACTGCTGGGCCACCTGGCTGGCCCCAACCTCTCCATTTTGAAACCTTGCATATCTCCTCCACTTGTCACTCTCAGCTGATGTTCTTGATTACTATTTCACTGAGAAAAGAGAAACAATGAGAAAAGGATTTCCACATACTTCTCCCACCACATTTACCACTTTCCCTGAATTTCTAAAGATTGGAATGCCCACAACCAGCACTCTAACTAGAATTTGGAATTCATCTACCATTAGAACTCTAGAGAGTTTCAAATATTTCACTGTTTAATTCTTGAACTCATCAGTGGCCTTTGCTGAAAGAAGTTGAGATCCCAAATATTTCCTGGTATATTGTTGAAGAAAGAATCCAGTGTCTTAGGAAGATAGGAATGGTAGAGTAGATTTATCACGTCTGACATGTTAACCCATCCTCTGTCTATGTTACATGAGAAGGCCAAAAGACACTCCCTTGGTCATGTCATTGATAATACATTAGAAAGGAGGTAATGCAATGCCAGGAAAACCCACTGTAGTGACTGTTTGCCTTAGACCACGGTCTTCCTGAAATGCTACTCCTGAATGAGCTCCCTGCCTTCAGTGGAGAGTATGGGATCCCAGAGTATCAGGCTTAAGAGGAGCATGTATCCTCGAGACACCCCATGGGTATGGTTACTACAATAGGGAACAGGGTGAGACAAATACTCACAACATTTGGACCATGGGCATCTATGGCTAACTAATGACTATGGGTCCTTCAATGATCTGTGAAAACTAATAAGGTCTTACTTATCTGCAGGACAATAACTTCAGCAGCATGAATCCTCTTAGACCAAGTGAACCAATCCAGCCCTGGCTTGGTATACAGACATTGACCTGATGACTGTTTGTTTTCCTGGCCCTTAAAAGAGGGAATGCTAGCAGCACTTTTATTTATTTGTTTATTTTTTAATTGACCGATTTAGCAATATCCTTTATGGTAATGGCTCAGGTTTATATCAGCTACCTAGAGCCACAATCATTTTGTTCATAGAGACTGATCACTTGAACCTCCCACGGGGCATCTCACCAGTTTGCTGTGTTGATTATTTAAAATGCTATGTTCAGGTGGACAGGAAGTCACAGTACTTTAGATTCCTTGTTAAGTTACTTTTGTGCTTAGGAAAGGGAGATAAGCCAAAAGGAAATTCAGGCACCTGCTGTCTCAGTTACTTTCTGAGCGTCCCTGTACAGTACATTCTGTATCTTGCATCTTCTTTAACTTGAAAGAAGGTAAATGTTTCGTGATTTTTTCTTTGTTTTAGAGCCAACGTACACCAAACTTGGTCTGTCACATTTTCTGTGTGAACCGTACATTGTAAGCTGTGGCAATTTCAAGCTGATCAAAGCTGAAGTACAGGCGGCAATAGTACTTTCTCCTGAGGATCCATTGTTAAAACTTAGTGGGTGTGAAAATTGCGACATATGCACTCTGAGGAAAACTTAGATTAATCACAGAAGAAGAATCTAGGTTGTTGTTGATCTTGCTAAAATTTGTTTTCATTTTAACAAAGTCATGTTTTGTTGAGTAAATAACCGTTTTTCTATCTAGAGGCAATTCCTGGTTTGCTATTGTGCCCATGTAGAAAATCTAACCTGACCCCATGTCACCCAACAACCATATGGCCCAAGGGTCTCTAGTCCATCAAACCGTAAAATCAGGTGTGTTAGGCAGTTCTTCATGATCACGTGGAATTAGGTCTCAAGACTGGATTTGAAAACTCATTGAGAGCTGAACTGCTGATATGTCAATTTCACTGCTTCCTCTCACACAACTCATATTTATGCTGAATTTTCTTGGAAAATTCCTTATAAGCTCCTGAAAGAGGTTTAAATGAACATAGTTTACTAATGACGCTGCTTGATATGTTAGCAAGAGTAGGAGGGTAAATACTGTAGTTGTTTTTTTTTTTTCTGCTTTATCTCCCCAAACACCCCCTGTACACAGTTGTATATCTTAGTTGCACGTCCTTCTAGTTGTGGGATGTGGGACGCCACCTCAATGTGGCCTGATGAGCGGTGCCATGTCCGCGCCCAGGATCCAAACCCTGGGCCGCCGCAGCAGAGCACGCGAACTTAACCACTGGGCCACGGAGCTGACCCCAATACTGTAGTTCTATAATGACTGACACACACAAGGGGCCCTCAAAATAGTGGAGGAGGTAAGTCTTTCCTGTGAACTAAACTTGTATCAGTATGCCAAATTTCAATACTAACTGCAAGGAGAGGAGGTCTAAGGTAGGGATATATACTGGCTCAGTCCAGTGGCTAATGATTTTGACAGATTATCAGGGATTTGGAAAGAAAAGACTTGGAGGATGAGTAATAAGGAGATGTGATCAAAAGGTATACGGACCCCTCTCAAAAGGAGCATAGAATATGAGGATGTGTAGATCCAGAAGGACCTACAACTAGAATATACAACTATGTACTGGGGGGGGCTTTGGGAATAAAGAAGAAGAAGAAGAAAGAAGGAGAAGGAGAAAAGGGAGAAGAAGAAGAAGAAAAGATGATTGGCAGCAGATGTTAGCTCAGGTGCCATTCTTTAAAAAAAAATATGAGGATGTTTTACTAAGCAAAAAGTACTTTGCAAAGAAGACGTTCAAAGTCAGGTAGACAGAGCATCATGGTCTGTGGCTATCAACAAAACTCTTGCTTCATAAACTGAGTGGTTCTGACAGAAAGAGCAGGGGTTGCATAGATTTAACCCGGATTATCACTCATCAATCTGACCTTGTTATTGCCACTGCTGGGTGCCCATCTGTTTTATATATATATATATACATGCACATTTACATTTTCTAGAAAACGTGGGATAGACTTTTTTTACTCTACTACAGAGGTGGTTGATTTTACACCTTAGTCAAAAATTTCCGGAAAATATAAATGAGATTTTGACTACACTAGAAGAGAAATGAATGTCAGTTAGAAATAGTTGTGATAATAATGAGCATTGGATAACATTTTTTGGGAAGAGTGGACTGTGATTGAATTTTTATTTGTATGAGGAATAGTTGTTGTGTTAGGAAAAATCATATTATTATAGCTACTATGTGAACTTTTGAATAGTCAAAAGGCCAAATGTGTACTTATTCAAACTTAGTACTTATTGCAATGCTATCCTAGATTGATTTCTTCTACCGCAGTTTCTGAAAATTCAGGAACTACAATTTAAGATTTGCATACGACTTAATTTTTGGGAGGTTGACTATCTTGTGAGAAACTTGGAGGTGGAAGGGAGAGATGTGAAGGGATAGTAGTTCACGGAGATGGAGTCATTGGTGATCCTTTCTGGCATCGTGGCAGAGACATCAGGAACTTCTGAGGGAGCAGCGGTGGAGTTTTTAGCATTTGGCCCCTACTGTTACAGGGCCAGGTGTTGGACAGTGCTGGCAGTGCTATTTGATTATGGTATTCCTTTATAATGGATGGCATAATGTACTCTATGCAGTGCTACCGAGAAACTCCTGTAGGGCTTCCAGGTATTGGGTGCTGTCAGCAGACATCGCTACAGGCAGTCCTCTCCAAGAAGTGCCATCTGTCTGCTGAGGAAAGGCTCCTGTGCAACATGATAGCCCTTCCCAGGGGTGACCTGCTATTACATAGCCATTATATGGCTCATCAATGCCTGGTTGTGAAGAGTCGTGCTACTTGTAAACGGCCATCTCAGCTTCATCGTCCTGATGGAATTGGCTGAGGTTGTTGTGATGTATTACCACCCATCTTCTTTCTCTGCTCAAACCATGTTTCTTAAACATCACATTGGCGTCCATCCTAGAAGCCGTCCCCAATTAATTTACTGCCTGCTAATCTCCATCTCGTCCTGAGTAACCTGACCTGTCACTGCTGGGTATTTTCTCGCACTACTTCTGATTGTGTGGTATCCAAGCCCAGTTCTTTGGCCTTCTTGTGTATTTTTAAGTTGCATTATATATTTTAATGTGTAATATATAATACGTACTTTAACAATCCTCTTTTCCTTAAACTTGAAAGTGCAAGTTCTATTATATGAAAGTACAAACAATAACAATACGCTGTCAAAATTTCCCTCTTTGACTTTTATACAGCATATAGATATTTTTATTTTATCCTTCAAAAACATTTAAATTTATATTTAAAAAATATAGTATCCAGGGGCTGGCCCCGTGGCCGAGTGGTTAAGTCTGTGCACTCCGCTGCAGGCGGCCCAGTGTTTCGTTGGTTCGAATCCTGGGCACGGACCTGGCACTGCTCATCAAACCACGCTGAGGCAGCGTCCCACATGCTATAACTAGAAGGACTCACAACGAAGAATATACAACTATGTATTGGGGGGCTTTGGGGAGAAAAAGGAAAAAATAAAATCTTTAAAAAAAAAAAATATAGTATCCAGAGTTGTGCATTCCTCTAGCTTCATGCAAATAATATATATATGTGTATATATGCACATACATACATATGTATCATAATATAATCTCTATATTTTTAATAAGGGCAAAAATTGAACATTGCATAGTGAAAATACAGAGTTTTGTTGAAAAATACATTTGCATAGCCCTCTCTATTGTTGTTTAAAATTATGCTCTCTTTTAATCCTACACATTATTGTCACAGGTAGTATTTTCAAAGATGCCTAAGGTATCTTATTGTAACTACAACACTATTGGTTCCAAAGACAGGTTATTTAAATTGGCTCTGGGCAAATCACCAGCTAGAAGTCACCATTGAGAGTTCTTGTTGTTAATGATGCTTTGTTCCAGAGTTGTAACCTGTAAAAGGAAGCAACTTTCAATATGGATTTTCAGTTCAGGTGATTTGTCCTTATTTGTTTTCCAGTTGCATAAATTGGTAATAGGATGTGAAAAAGAAAGAGCGTGTGAAACAGAAATAAGTGTTTCTAGCTAACAATATCTGGCTTTTAAAAACCACATGTTTTGGGCAGTCATTTGTTACATTTTAATCTTCTATAAGTTACTCTTTCAGCTCGACATTAACTTTTGCGTTCAAAATACAAAAGTTAGTGGCTAGCAGAAGGAAAACATGCAGCTAATGAAAATTATAGACACTTTGACATGTAGATAGCTGGGGGCAGGTTCTAATATTTGAAGTGGTCACATTAATGCAGCTCTTTCATGAGAACATCTTAATACTCATTTGAATGAGAAGACATTTATCACAGCTGAAAATATAAAATATTAAAATGTTACCTATTTCCATTTCCATTAAATTTGTTAAACATCATCCCAAACCTGAGATGAGGATCAGCCTTAGTGTAAAGATGGTGTTGAAGTGACATTTTGAGTGCAGAATGAAATATAAATTCAACATATCTGAAAGACAAATATTCAGGACTTCAGTGTATATAACACCTAGCTTTTTAAGAAAAGGGCATCGATTTTCTTAGCATACTGTCTGCTCAATTTTCTGAGTCACTTGAATTTTGAATAGTTTATTTTTCAAATTCTCAGATTTCTTCCTTAAAGTCATATTTTAAATTGCTAAATATAGTTCTCTGCTAAATAATTGTATATGTTCTATTTTCTGTTAACAAATCTAGAGGTTGAATGTCTCCATTTGTTGTAAACAGTCTAATTGTGTTAATCTTACCAATTGGGTCAATAAAATAGAGACAAGGAAAGATGGGGCAGACATTTCAGTCATAATAGGATTCCCTATTCCCTTTTCCATACCATAGACTAAATCCTAATATGTTTTCTAAGACTTAACATGGTACTCAGTTTTATGGAGATATATACTATCTAGATATTTCTTTAATGATAGTTTTAGAGATTAAGTATGATGGAAGCTACCTCAGTTATAAAAGACTTTACAAATATATTTCATTTTTTCCTTCCTTGCTGTTTTTGCGAGTGTAGATGAATAATGTGAGGTTCTGTTAAAGACCTCTTCCTGGACAGAGAGGTTATCAAATAGTATATGTTACTACAAAAGTAAAAACTTTTAAAGAGAAAATTAGTAAATTCTTCAAAGCAAATTTGAATTTAGACTGATCATTTATTGGACTGAGATTTTTGTCTCTGAGTAAAAAAAAAAAATGGTTTTGCCATTTTTCCCAGTATGACATACAGAATAAAGGGAAAGCTAACATAGTGGAGGACTGGGAAACAGGAGAGGATTGTTGTTGTTCTACTCTATCCATCCAGGAGGAGGATTATTCAACTTGCTTTCTCCCCAACCCCACCTTGCCCATTTCTATATCACTGGGCTCTGTTGAACCTTCCCCTGTCATGACTACAAAATCAGAGAGGATACTCATTTGTTGTCTGAGCCACTGAGCCAGCAGAGTGATTGATGCTGTTGAGATATACAGGAAGGGCCAAGGGAGAGCGGAAAAGCCAGGTTTCGGAGTGAAGCATGAATAGTTTACATTTCAGTCCTTTGATATGGCATGGATACCTGCTTCCCATGGGATGACATGAAACACAGGAAAATTTTAGAGGCTTAAAGCATCATAGGTATTTTAAAGAGGGCTTCCTCTTGGACGTAGAAATCCCAGAGCTAAAAGGTTGCTGGTGGCTCCACCCATGGTGAAACCTAAGGCGGGAAAGAGGTGGAAGACTCAGTCAGATCTTCCTTACTTGGGGGTGGAACAAGAGGAGGTCCCCTTAGGGCCTCATGAAGAATCAATAATGTCTCCCTTGGGAGAGCCAGCATTTGGATCCCCTACCACAGGATAAATAATGCAAGTCAGTGTTTGACAGATTAATTGTAATCACCCAAGGAGCAGAACACTGTCCCCCTACTGCTGATGCAGGATTGCTCAAATAAGATAGGAGCAATTACTACCAAGCAAATGAGGGATAGCTACCTGGCCATGGGGTATCTCACAAGGAAACATCTGTCTTCCCACTCTGTCACCAGTGTGGTAAATGCAGGAAAGCATGACAGTGATCTTGCTGACTCTACCACAGGTCACTACAATGTCAAGCCCATCCTCCCCTGGAAGTAGAGAAAAGAATGAAATAGGACATGAAGTTTTAAAATGATCAGTACCAAATATTAAGGACCTGAACAAAACTAGTTAACAAATAAAAATGAGAGAATGACAAAAATGTTATGGAATAGGATTGATATATCATCAAAGGAACCTACTAGGCAGTGAGAAAGATGAATTGGACATAGAGATATGATAGCTGTTCTTGGGAAAAATAAAACTATATCATGTATATATTTTAGGATCTGTGATTCCTCATTCAACCTGTTTCACTAGTCTAAACATTTGTACAAAGAGAAAATCAAGCAACACAGGAAAGAATAAAAGAGAAAGTGCTAGTTATCCTAAATCAGAGAAGGTTTAGAGATGAAATAAGGTCATTGATGTCAGCTGCATACATTGCTCAACGATTTAAAAAGTTTTAAAAATATATTATGATGGTGCTATTTTGACATGAGTGCATAAAATCAATAACTTAAAAATGGCTCAGTCTTAATATTTGTATCAAAATATTCTATTTCATAAAAGGACATAATCATTTGCTCAAAAGTTTACTTTAATGCGCTGGCCTACCTGTGCCCCAGATTGTGAGTTATTTGTTGTGGAGTAGTCTACATAACAGCCATTCTCCTCCTCTCCTTCTTTCTGTTAGATCCCATTACCCACAGTAGGGACTTCAAGTGCAAGCACTTGTAGGTTGGCATAAATTTTGACCCCAGTACTGGAAAATTAGATCTAAGGGAAGTCTTCTGAGGGGGTGAGGTAAGAGTTGCCTTTCCAATTGTAGGAGATGCACGGGAACAGTGGCCCTCTCCTTTAAGTGTTTTATGCTGCTTACATGTTGGATGGTTGGAATGATGGTAGAAATCTTTCGATCATGGAGGGACAAACGGGGAGCTAAATTAACATGCTGAGAATGGTAAAGAGACAGAAAATACCTTAGTATTTATGGAATTGTTGAGTCACTGACAACAAATCCTGCAACTGCCTTATCTTCTGGTACCTTGTTTGTTCATCCAATCATTCATCTGGCTGTATGCTAGATACTAGGCAAAGAGGACTGAAAAGAATATACTAAGTCTTGTGAAGGAATGAAGAGAATGTACACACATGAAAATACATATTAATATGATATTATGAAGAATAGTATGATAAAAACAGCAAGAAAGTGAGGATTAAAGATATTGAGGGCTGGGACGGTAATAAAAGATAAGCCCAGGGTGCTAGCAGAAGGGTGGATTACTTAAAGTCTTTTTAGTACATGGTAAGAACTTTACATTGTACCCTCAGTTACATAAAAAGCCATTGCATTCATGACAAGCAAGAGGAGTGACATGGACTACCTTAGGTTATAGGGGTCATTGTGACAAATATTGGGAGAACAAGGGCATGAGACGGGAGACTAGCTGGAAAGCTCTGGCACTGGTTCAGGTGAGAGCCGATCGTGGCTTACATATTAAAATATTGAAATGGACTTGGGTGGGAGCAGTGGAGGAACTATGAAGCATGTGATTTCTGAACATATTTCTATGAAAAGTGGATGAGATTGGTTGATAGATTGGATGTCAATTTCAGAGAAAGAAATTTTTGTCTTGAATATCTGGACTGAAAGTGTCGCTTACTGGGGAAGACTTGGGGAGGAGTAGCTTTTAGCAATTTAGGTGTGTTAAATTTGAGGATGTTAAGTAAAAATCCCAGGGGGAGTTTCAAGTAGGAGGTTACTTATTTGAGGCTGAAGTACAAAGACGATATTAGGGTTGGAGATGTAAATTTGGGAGTAGCCAGTTCATGGTGGTATTCATTTTCATGGAATAAAATAATATCACTGAAGGAGTGATTATAGAAAACAGGACAAAAGGAAAAAACATGTAAGGGTTGATCTTGGGGACAGTATTGTTTCCAGTGTTGAGGAAGATGGGCAAGAACCAGCAAAGGAGGTTTGGAAGGAGTGGCCAGTGAGTTACAAAGCACTTCAAGAGAAAGAATGATGACTTAGAAGCTAAAAGAAAAAACATATTTAAAGAATGATGGAGTAATTAGCTGTGTAAAATACTGCTGGTGTTTTGAGCAAATTGAGGTCTGAGAACCACTGCTTTGTTGATTTGAAGATTATTAGTGACCTTCACCAGCTGAGATTCAGTTGAGTGCCGAGGAGAAAAACATGACTGGTGTGCGTTCTTAAGAGATAATCAGAGGATAGGGAAACAGGACAGAGATATAGACAACAGCCTAGAACAATTTTGATACTATAGGACGATAATGAATGAGGAAGAAGCCATAGGGTGATGTGGGAACAATAAATTTTTTTGTTTGAGTTGATAAATAATACAGTATGTTTGAACACTGTTGAGAGTGATCTTTTCAAATAGAGAAGGAATCATTAAAGATTCAAGAGAAGGGCTAATTTTAGGAATAAAATTGTCGAGTAGGCAAGAGAGGATGTATTTAGTATCTTGCTGGAAGGATAGATATTATAAACAATAATAGTTTATCCACTGTAATGGGCAAGAGAGTAGGGACTGTAGGTGTGGATGCAGGTCAACTGAATATTGTGGTTTTGTAAAATAATCAGTCATGTTTTAATTTAAGCTACCTTTAGCTGGTATTGTGTTATAGTTTAAATTATCTTAAACAATATACTCCTCAAGGTCAGGAATTGTTTCATGGCTACCTTTGCTTTCCCAAAATCTTGGTTATGCTTTTCGGCTCCACGCTTACCAAGAGACAGACCCTTTTCACAACCAAGGATGAGGTGAGTGAAGGGAAAGGGTTTATTGCTTACACAATCAATGGAGAACACCGGGGATAGCTCCCAGAGCGATGCCCGCCACTCCCCTGCTTAGTGCTGGGGGAAACTTTATACTCCAGCACAGAGAATATGCTACAGCTGTGTAACAACTAGGCCTGTGCAGGCCATTGCATAACATGCCATTACATAACAAGGTCAAATTATCATTACCCAATGGGTTCAATGCAATATGGCATTACTTGACAGGTCCCTGGTAACTTTTGGAGCTTAGAGCTGGAACAATTTTAGGGATTCTGCTGCAACTGTGTAAGTTTCACTGTAGGATGGAAACATCTACAAAAATGAGGGCATGAACCTCTGAAAAACAGCACATTTAGTTTTCTCCTTGTCTAGGAAACATTTGACTATGTTTAGTTATGGATCAGATTTTCAGTAACCCATTCCTTGCCTGGTTTCTAGTCACACTTGTTCAAAGATTGACATATAGTTGGTTCTCAATAAACACACGGAGATAAATGCATGAATTCATATACCAAATGATATTAAAATGAACAGAAATTTGGTGTATTTAATTTAGGCTTCATTATAAAAAAGGAGAGACAATTGCAGTTTTGTGCAGGTAAAGTTCATAAACCAAAGAAATTAAAGCAATCTAACCTTAATTGGCCATTTTACATGGAAACCAGGAAGTATGTAGGCCTTCACTTGAGATTATGCTCAAAATATTGATGATGATAATGACGATGACAATGTTAAAATAAATTAAAAAATTAATATTGGTGAGAGTGATGATGAAGATGAAGATGCTGCTGGTTAATGCTGGGTTTTCTTGGTAATACGCTCTGCTAGATGGCTTATATTCAATATCTTAATCTCCATCCCAACATTATTTATTATGACAGAATAACATTATCTTCATTCTACAAATTAGAATATTAACTGAGGGGTAAATAAGATAATTAATCTTCCCAGGTTCATCTCACAGCTATTAGTTGCTAAGGTAGTAAACACAGTGGTTTTTTTCTTTTTCTTTTTTTTAGCCCAAATCACTTCTGTTAATCATGGCTTAACTACTCCAGTTTGAATTTTTATTTTCTGATAGGAGTTTGACTGAAGCCAACATTTTACAAAACAATCTTTTTTGGTAAATTTAAGGTGATCTTTCTTCAATGCCAAATTTTCATCTAGCTATGAAGTTGAATAGTCTTGAGATTTCTTTCAGAGTTGGAACCATTTTATCTCAATCAGCTTGTTAGTGGATTTATTTACTTTTCCACTAAGAAAAAGAACCTGCATTCTTCTCTTTTTGATCACGCAGGTTTGCTTCTATGGACTAGGATCATCTGTTGTTTCCACTCTGACTATCAGAGTCTAATTCTCTTCATTCTAGAAAATTGGTATTATGGAATCAGGGTAAGAAAGGGAGAAACTCAGAATAGGTAAGGCAAAATTTTCATTGTATGTGTATGTTAATTTTGCCAAATTGTGTTTTGTGTATGTGCACATGCACAGGTGTATTTATGGCCCAGGTGAATAAATATTGAAGTGTTTTGGTGAAAGAGCTGTGGGTAATTGATGCTTTATCGTTTGTCTATATATGATTTTTAGTGACACCTCAGCTGTTTCCATATATACTGTTTATTTTTGTAATGTTAACTTGACTTCATTCTTTCCCATAAAATCTCCGGCATATTTTGTTAGATTGCAGAACAAATAGAACTATGTGAAAATCATCGGACAAGCTGCCTGACTAGAGTCTGGCATTTCATATTGCACCAACTGCTATCTGATTCCTACCAGTTTCCCACACCCCTCGTGAGTGCGAAGACTGGCGTTAATTGTCATTGACGTTGGCAGACGGTGGCGACTGACCAGTTACAGTGAGTAAACATGACATCTGGAACTCCCCTTCCCAATTAGAGAGAGCATTCCCGGAAAGAAAGGATTGTAGCAAAGATTTGGGAGTTACAGTAAAAAAATGTTCAATATGTCCTCTGTATATAGAGAATCCTTACTCCATATCATCAGTATCATACTTTGGCTTAAATAAATAAAGCCAAACTATATCTCTAAATCACAGTAGCAAATACACACGCTCCCTCCCTGTTAATTCTAGACTCAAAAGGACACTCAAGATTCACCAGGTTCAAGTGAGACCCACTGCACCCCAGAGGTCTCATAATAAATATTCATGCTAACTGGAATGCACTCCTATTTCTGTCTCTGATTTTATTTCTGTTACATAAGCCTACACCCTTTTGTGTAAGCATTTTCGCCAATTGCAAATTGGGATAAACAATGTACAACATGCAAAACTACCAAGGAGCTTTGGGACTAATTTGGTATTGTGAAAATCAGTGTTTTCCAATTAAAAAAGACATAATAGAAAGCTTTCCAGAAGTGTTTACAACCTATACCATTTTGATCTTGACCACTCATGCACTGAAATTTAATACCTATTACTTTTTGATAAAAATAAACACTCAGGTCCAGTTTTTTACTTTTTTTAAACTTGAAAACATCTTTATTTAAAGTCATATTTACTACACTTTCTGAGAGTCATTCCACTCCAAAAACCCATGACAGAGTAATTACCAGAGCTATAATATTATAATTCATGACCAAAATAAGAGCAAATATTCATAACAGCACAAATAAGTGAACAACCTTATTATCTATGGATTCCTACAACTTAGTAAACAAAACTCTTGAGAAACCACAAATACCTATTAGCATTGTGCTGGTTGCCTTCTTATTTGCTTTCTCATCACCTCTAGTTGGAAATGGAGAATTGATGTCACATTTTCCTAATTATTTGCAGGTTGGTACTTTTTCACCACCCAATAATCCCCAATTAGAGTCTGTCATTGCTTGTCAAAAAACATATGGGAGGGGCCTGCATTATAAAAAATAGATTTTAATGAAATTTTGAAAAGATTTTTAGTTGAAGATCTTGAGTTCCCCACGATCCCTACTATTTAAAGAACTGAGAGAACAAGAAAGGGAAAAGCTAGAACATCTTGCAGTTGGTCTAGGTGTGTTGCTTCCCACTCCTTCCGAATTTTCCCTCTATAATTCCAAACAGGCGAATCTCCTTTTCTTTGACCTTTATTTTATACTATACACAAAAATAAGCTTCAAATGCTTTAAATACTTAAATATAAGACCTGAAATCATAAAACACCTAGAATAAAACAGAGGAAAACTCCTTGACATTGGTCTTGGCAATGATTTTTTGGATATGACACCAAAAACGCAGGCAACAAAAGTAAAAATAAATAAGTGGACCAACAGCAAATCTCTTTCTTTGATGTGAGGGAAAATCTCATTACTGCCAAAAAGTCTTGAAAGAGGTTAAGCTCCACATTGTAACAACTTGACTTATGTTTTCTAGATTAGAGATGAGTAGCCTAATTGTGACTTTGTAGTTCCTTAAAGAATTTCATTTGGATGTTATAATGGAACTTGATTAGTACATAAGACATCCTTCTATAATATGAACTTTAAAATTTTTTTTTTATTTTGACATATAACATAGATCCATAAGAGCATATGAACTATAAATGTATGACTTAGTGAGTTACCAAAAATTATGAAAAGAACTCTAGTGTAACCATGGTCCACATCAAAAGATAGAATAGCGTCAGCATCCTGCACCTGCTATCAAACCCTTCATAATCACCAACTCTTCCTTCCTTTCTTTCTATAGCTCTTCTTTCCTCTCTTTCTATAATCCAGATGTTTTCGCTAATCACTTTCTTGCTTTCCTTTATCCTGTTACTATGTAACACTATGGTATATTTCTCCCATTAGCCAAAGGAATCATAGACTATGTGTTCTCCTCTTTCTGACTTTTTCTCTTCAATATTATGCTTATAAGATTAATCCACATTATTGCATGTAGTCGTATTTCATACATTTTAAAATATTGCATATTTTACTTGTTCATTCTACTGTTAATGGTTAGTCAGGCTGGTTTGGAATTATTACAAATAATGTAGCTATAACATTTCAGTCCATTTCTCTTGCTATACATGTGTGTTCACTTCTGTTAGGTATATATTTATAGAAGAATTGTTAGATCATAGAACATGTAACTCTTGCTAAGTTGAAGATATTACTGAGTAAGGGCTCTCTCCACCTGATGGGCACAGAAGCTAATACTCTGTACACCAGTCTTGAGGGAAGAAGCAGTGTATTATACAATCCATTGGTAAGGAGACAGAAGGAAGGCTCTCAACTCTGTCTCCTCGATCCAGGTTGTGGGGTAAGTTTCTAAGGGATCAGGGAGGGCTGGCTGGTATTCAGAAGCACTGGCAGGATGAGATCCAAGGGCAGATGAAAATTTTCTCTTCGGCACACGCTCACCACCCCTGAAAGATAGCCATAAAGTTATGTTGTTAAGATGAGGTCAGCACAGTGAAGGAGGGTAAAGTTGTTATGTAGATGTAAGGCATTGCTTTCTCTGCTGATAAGAGTTTCTGGAGATGTAGTCATCTTCTTCCTGGCACAGAGAGGAAGGCATCTTTACAAATGGAGATTTTTGTTTTAAATGTAAATTTCCCTTACAAATCGGTAACTTCTACTGGGTTTTCAGAGCTTTCCCTGTGTCTGCTGTTTCTTAAAAATAATGAGCCCAGAATAATTCTTATACCAAAGAGGCATATTTTTGGGTGGCAAATTCTGTTCCTGGTCCTGTGGTTACAAATGCCCGTTTTTGTTGTTCATTCCTCAGTCTTGAGTGATATGGCATGACAACCGTTCTAGCTGCTTCCTCCAGGTAAGGGGCATAGGCCTAACAATGGCTTGAGGAATGAAATTCTTTGGCACTCCTTTGGAAATATTCGCTTGTTCCCCGTTTTGGGTTGACATTTTGCATTATTAGAATTTTTCAACTTTTTAATTTGTAACCACAGGACCAGGAACAGAATTTGCCACCTAAAAATATGCCTCTTTGGTATAAGAATTATTCTGGGCTCATTAATTTTAAGAAACAGCAGACACAGGGAAAGCTCTGAAAACCTAGTAGAAGTTACTCATTTGTAAGGGAATTTACATTTATAAGAAAAATCTCCATTTGTAAGGGTACCTTCCTCTCTGTGCCAGGAAGAAGATGACTACATCTCTAGAAACTCTTATCAGCAGAGAAGGCAATGCCTTAAATCTACATAACAACTTTACCCTCCTTTACTGTGCTGACCTCATCTTAACAACAGAACTTTATGGCTATCTTTCAGGGGTGGTGAGCATGTGCCGAAGAGAAAATTTTCATCTGCCCTTGGAACTCATCCTGCCAGTGCATCTGTATACCAGGCAGCCCTCCCTGATCCCATAGAATCTTACCCTATACCCTGGATTGGGGAGACAGAGTTGAGAGCCTTCCTTCTGTCTCCTTACCAATGGATTGCATAGTAAACTGCTTCTTCCCTCAAAGACCGGTGCACAGAGTACTGGCTTCTGCATGCATTGAGTGGAGACAGCCCTTGCTCGGTAACCAAGATATCACAATTCAGTAGACAATAGCAAATGGTTTTCTAAAGTGGTTGCATCAATTTACACTCCCTCCATGTTTGAGAGTTCTCATGCTCCACATCTTTACCAACAACTGATGTTGTCTGCTTTTTATTTTCTCAGCTCTTCTTGTGGCTGGGAGAGATATTTTATTGTAGGATTAATTGAAATCTCTGTTTTTTCTAGTGAAGTTAAACAAAATTTTACATTTTTTTCTATTAATATATTCATTTCTTTTGTGAATCATCTTCAAGTTTCTTGCCCATTTTTATCTGGAATTTCTGTCTTTTTTTCTAGTTAATCTGGAGGAGTTCTTAATATATTCTAGATAGAAATAATTTATTGTTTCAAAATGTTGCAGTCATCTTCTTCCACTCCACAATTTGCATTTTAGTTATCTTATTGGTTATTTGGATGAAGAGATATCTTAAATTTATCTATATTTATCTTTAGTGTTGGTTCTTTTTGTACCTTCAGGAGACTACCAACATTCTAGATTTTGTGCATGTTATTATTTTGTATTTTTTTGCTTGTTTATAGTACCAAGAGATTTTCACATGTTGGGATATGTGGGGTAACTGTTCTGATTCAAAACTGGTTCAGCTTGAATTTTTAAAAGTCCAATTTATGGCTAATCAAATGTACATCATACATCTGCTTTAACGATTAAACTAAAAACATACTTCCCTTCTGCAAAGCTAACGATGCCCTATTGGTAATGTCCTATGGATAACACTCCAATTAGTAGTATCAGTACTCCTAAAATAAGTTCCCTTTTCTGACATTAGGGTCATGTTGACCTGCTAATTTGCAAGTGAATACCTCTTTGAACCTTTGATGAATATGTATTCTCAGTGTGTTTAATGTATATTTGTCCTAAAAAGATAGAAGATTGTACTGAAAACCACAGTTTTCTGGAAAGCTTTCTTCCTTTCCAGAAAAGGCCTTTCTGGGTTATTATCCTCTGGCTCAAGTAAAACTGATTCTCTCTCCACTCTATAGAATGGTTATTGGTTATTTTGCATCGACACTAGTAGGAGTGACCATATGGCTTGTTTTCCCAGGGAGGGTCTTGATTTATATGGTTGCCCTGGTATTAATTATGAATATCATTTATTTTACATTCCAAAGGTCATGAAATTAATGGAGGTCAGTCAAGATGACTGTATCTTATCTGCTGTTGGGTTGAGCTAGCATGTAGTAGCAAATTAAGGAGAGATTTAGATTTACCAGGCTTATGGTTTTGCCAAGGAAGTGCAGTTAAGCAAAAGAATGGCAAGGGAGTTGAGGGTGTAGGCAAAGGAGTAATGATGAGGATCTAAAAGTAAGCCAGGTGATGTAGGGAGAAAACAGTGGTCAGAAAAGGGAATTGATGGATTTGGTAACAGAGAAGAGTTGCATTTATTAGTGATGTTGAGGTCTGTGCAATGACTCTAAGAGTGACAGGCTGAAATAGGATGGAGTTCTAGATTATGGGAGGAGAAGAATATGAAGAATTAAGGTACCAAGGTTTTGGAAGGACCTCAAGTGCATATTGAAGTTGTGGATAATGAAGTTGCCAGTCAGCTAATTTTGATTGTATAGACTCTACAATATATAAAACTAAAATAAACTTGGAGAAATCATTCAGGAAAAGGTTACTTTTGACAGTATGCATTTACCAAACAGAGGGAGCAAAGACATGCACTCATTTTCTCTCCTCTTACAGAGAATGGTATTTAGGAAATGCAGCTTAAAGAGACTTCATTGCCCCTTTAAGAAACTCGCAGTGACATCAGCTCTAGTCTAACATGCAGATCTTTTATCTCCCAACTAGTATTCAAAGCCTCTTCATTGCGGCTTCCTCTTAGTGCCCTGTATTTCTGGTACCCTCAGGTTGGACAGGTGTGGGCTACTGACTGGGGGCGAAGCTCTCACTGTATCTTGTAAGCAGGCGTTTGGAGTCCTATGACAGAAACGGTTTCTCCTGACCTTGCCATAGAATTTTCCGCACCTCTGAAATTTTCCTCCTGACTTGTCTCTCTTGTTCCCTTTCTGCTTCAGTTGAGTAGTCACCCTGTGCAAAGCTGCTGTGATGATTATGAAGGTTAGGCCCAGACGTGCGTGGTGAGCATCGACCCTTTTTTCAACGTACTCTGCTGTACCCTGAGCCGCAGAGCGCTGGATGCATCTTTTTCTGTTGTTTCATTTACCTCTGCTGTCCTTGAACATCATTTCAGAGGGCTCAGTTGCATTTCTAATAAGATAATACAATTATCAAATTGGTACTTCTCCTTTTTTCTACATGGGGGCTGGTACTTTTTGCTCTATTTAAGTGCCTTGTTTATCTTTCCCTTGTCTTCTGGACCAGATATTTGGTTTTCTAACATGCTCCTTTACATTTTGTCTGGAAGAGTCTTCTGCAGTTTGAAATACAGCATCAGGAAGTACTGGGTCTACCCAAAACATCCATGGTTCAGTCAAACTATGCCCACCTTTACCTGCGTAATTGGATGGTCTTACCAGGAGGTATCTCATGTCAGACTGTCCTCTAACCCAGACTTGGATTCAGTCTGTCATTGTCTTGCCTTGCTCCCCTTTATTACATCCCGGTGCATATTTTCTTCCACTTCTAATTACATACATTTCGCAGGCCTTCTCCTTCAAGACACAGAAAATACCCATGTCTCTGTGTCTCCAACTCTGACACATCCTGCACCTTCTCCAGGCACTGGAGTTTGCTTAGGATCACACATTTGCTTACGGCATGAGCTTGACATCCCAGCTCTCTACAACACTCGCCTCTGTGAAAACAGCAACTCACTTCAGCCGTGTACAAAGGGAGTCCTACTGGAAGTTGTTTGCTTTTTTTTTTTATTCTTTATTTCTCAGGTTTTTCTGCCAAGTGAATCTGTTTATGATTTTGTGGAATCAAGGAAAAAAGGAATACTCTTCTCCAACTGAGAAATAAAATAACATAGAGATCCAATTAAAGTGTCTATATATGGAGAAACAAATGACCAACTTTATTATTTGATAAGCTTGGTTGGGTAGTGTAGCTTAGTGCAAGAGACAAAAATGGGCTCGGTAATTTTCTATCATAAGCATAGGCCTGTGAACAGTCTACCTAATGTTTAGATCTGCTGAATAGACACTATTCCTGGATTTTTTATTCCCATTGGCCTAGATGTAAAAGGAAGGGACATAAATTAAATTCCCAAATGCTTGCACCCCTCTTACCGTATATTAGCCTCATCCAATCCAATGAAGAAATGCAAATCGTTGCCTGTCGCCTTGCCTCCAGATTATTCACTCCACCTCTAGGAGGCGGGTCAAGGAGTGGGGCACACAGCCAGATGTGCTGACAGAAAATCCTTCCTCATCCAAATCAAGATAACTGAGATGGAATTTTTCTGTTAGACTAAAGTACATCAGTAAGATTTCCTGCGAAATTTCCTTGATCTTATATTCTCTTATTATTTGTCTGAAACTTAAAAAAAAAACGTATTTGTAACTTCTGGATACATCTTTAAAAAATGAGTATATCTTTCCACACAGCCAAATGATAGTTTTACAATTAACAAAAGTAAAAATAATTCCTGGTATCAGCTAATTACTATTTCATATTCAAATATTTTAAGTTGTCCAAAGTATGCCATTTATGGCTGGTTTGTCCAAACCAGCACAAACCTAGGCTCAATCAATGTACTAGTGGCTGTGTACTCTCTCATTTGATTTGAAATAGTTCTATTTTTCATGCCAATGACTTGTTGAAGACAGTGTGCTAGTTCTGGTTTTTCTGGTTGCCTCCTGGGGTCTTACTTGATTGGTTTCTGGCTCCCCTTTATTCATATACACTGGTAGATAGTAAAGGCTTGATAAATTCCAGTCAGAATACATCACTGTGTAATTTATGATTCTTTATTTCAGCAGACACATAACATCGAATAGCCAGCCCCATGCAAGTGCTAAGACTGATCACAGATTAGGATGCTACCAGCCTCCCCTCTGCTGTGCAGTTATATTTTTTCTTAAACTAATTCTTGAAAGGCAGTTTTCATTTGGTAAAGAATTCTCATCAGATGGCTATTTTCTTTCTTCTTTTGAAGATATTATTCAACTCTTGTCTGGCTTCTATTGCACTGTCAGTTTGATGTCCCTGCTCCATGGGTAATTTTTCTCTCCACTCTGGCAGCTTGTAAGATCTTCCATTTGCGGAGTTCTGCACTGTGACTCTATCTAGGGATAAGGATATCTTTTGGTTTATCATCCTTGAGATTTGTTGTGCTGCCTGAATCTGAGGATTGTCTTTTCACCCATTCCAGAAAACTCTCAGCTATTATCTCTGATTTTTTTTTTCTCCCCCAGTCTCTATTTTCTCCCTGTGCAATCCTACAAAGATAAGCTAGATATCTTTTCTTTAACACATATGTCTTTTTTGCCAAACTTTGACTTTTTCCATCTGTTTGACTGACTGTGCTGCACTCTCTTTTCCATTCTCCAGTTCTCAGATTCTCTCTTTAGGTCGGGTTAGTCAGCTTTTAAGAAGTTTTCAGTTTCCAATACCAAGAATCACATTTTTTTAAATCTAGTTTGGTTTCTTTTCAAGTGTCCTTGATGTGTTTCGGCATAAACATTTTTACAGAAGTGTGCTATACACAGAGAAAAAAAGCACATACATAAGGGGTAAAGTTCAATGAATTGTCACAACATAAACATGCTCATGTGGCAATGACCCTGGCCAAAAAATCGAACGTTATCAGCACCCCAGCAGTCCCCCATTATCATAGCCACTCCTAATTGCCACCTTTCTTTTCCCCAAACATAAATACTCTACTGATTTCTAATGCTACATATCAATTTTTCTTGTTTTTGGACCCTATATAAATGGAATCATATGTTATAGGTTCTTTGGTGTCTGGATTATTTCACTCAGAATTATGTTTGTGAGATTTATCATTATTTATTATATGTAGCACTAGTGTGAATAGCTCCACTGTTATGTGGTATTTCATTGTATGAACATCTTGTAAATTATCTATCTGTTTTACTATAAAAGGATAACTGGCTTCTTCAAGACAAACAATGCTGCTATAATCATTCTTGCATATGTCTTTTGTCCACACATGTACTCAATGCAGTTGGGTATATACTCAAGAGTGAAATTGCTTGGCTATTAAATATTCAGTCTGTTGCATGATGCCAAACACTTTTCCAGAAGGTTGGGTGTGGCTGGATCATTTTTCACTCTCACCATCAATGTATGAGAGTTTCTCACGATGCATGGTATTGTGAGTCTTTAATTTTAGTTGTTTTGGCGTATGGTGATTGCTATAACATTGCAATTTTAATTTCTTTGGTAACTAACGATGCTGTGTAAATTTTCACGTTTGCCCTTTTGAACATCTTTTTTGTGAAGTGCTCATTCAAAAATCTTGCCCATTTAAAAAAAAATCAAGCTGTCTGCATCCTTTTCTCAATTGCTTGTCTTGTAACTCATATTATTTTAGTGCGTTAGCCAGAAAATTGTTTATATAAGTTTTTATCTAGTTTCACAGAACTCATATACTCTAGAATTTTCATTTACTCTACAGCCAGCCCCAGGACCCTCCCCTGAATTCCATTCATATACTTAGTCACCTATTGACATCTCCACTTGAGTCTATATTTAATAGGCAGCTTGAACTTAAAATGTCTAAATCTTAACTACTGATATTCCCCAAACCAGCTCCTGCCAAATCCTGTGCATCTCAGTTAATGGCAACTCTGTTCTTTCAGTTGCTTAAGCCACACCCTTCAATTCTCCATTTTTGTCTGTTACCTCACATTCGATCTATCAACAAACTTTTTTCAGCTCAATCTTCAAAATATATCCAGAAGTTGACCACATCTACTACCCACTGCCTTGACTTTGGTCCAAGATACTATCGTCTGGAATATTGCAATAGCACCGGAACTGGGCCTTTATTTTCTTCTCTTGCCTCAGTGAAATTTAGTCTCTACACAGATGCTGGAATAATCCTGTTAAAATAGGAATCTGAGCTCAAGCTCCCCCATAGATCCTCATGATACTGAAAATAAAGGCCTGGTACTTACTCAGTCTCACAAGGCTCTGAGCGATCAGTCTCCCAGACGGCTCTCAGATCTGTCTCCCTCCTCACCCTCCCCTGCCACCCAGTCTCCATGCCGTTCTTCAAACAGGCCGGGCAACACTTCCTTTCTCAAGGCCTTTGCACTTAGCAGTTTCTCTGCCTGGAAAGGTTGACTCTAGGACTTCTGCAAGACTGGTATTTACTTAAGTCACCTGCCCAGTGGAGTCTTTCCTGGACACCCTGTTTAAAATTCCCCAACTACCCCTTTCTGATGTTTAATATTCTTCTACTCTTTCTATCACCTCCTTAGCATTTATCAGCCTCTACCATACTATATACTTTTACTGTGCATCTTGGTTATTGTCCATCTACAACACTTGGATGCATTTTCCATGAAGCGTGGCTTGTCTGTCTTGGTCACTACTATATTCTCATCTCCAAGAACCATGCCCAGCACATGATAGGTACTCGATAATGGTTTGAAGTATAAATAAGTGAGAATATAAACATATCTACTGTAAAGTTCTGCTGTAGTTATCTTTTTCTCAGGAGTTCATTTTCCATGCACCTTAGGAGTAATCCTTATATGTTCCAGAATCCTTTGGTATGTTCAGGCTGCTATATCTTTGTCATTGTTTGTTGCTGATTCCTGTCACTCTTCTTATCCAAGATAAATAAGAGTCTGCCTTTGTGCTTGATTATTATTTGTATTTATCTCCTCCTCCTCTCCAACAATCCATGCTTCGCTATAGCTATTTTCAGCATTCTCCTTTCAGATCTTAGGCTAGAGTCCAAGAAAATGTGCCATATGCTAGTAAAAATTCCAAGTGATGATCTTTCACGATTCTGATAGGCTGAGGTAGAAAATTCACTTTAAATTTTCCTGTCTATGAGAAGGTGAATCTATTTATTAGTACTTGGGAATATTCAGAGCTTTTCTTTTGCCCTGAAACATTTATTAAAAAACACAATCTCCAATAATCTTTGTAGCAAATGTACTCTTGCCAGTGGTCTTCCTATGTCCACTGCCCTTGACATTACATTCCAGGATGTAATGCTGAATATGTATGTGGCAGAGGAATACTGAGGTGTGTAAAGGAAACCATGGCTTCACCTCAGACACTGACTCTAACGTTGGAATTCCTATTTAACACAGCTCTACTCGTTAATGTATTTCCTTTCTTTCTTCATTTCTATGGTCTGTGAATGGGCCATTAGACATTTTAAAATTTGGCTCCTCCCATATTTAAGTTAGGGGAAATTCATTTCAAAAATTCACAAATTATGAACCCTTAATTTCCAGGCTGTTTTTCCTGAATCTCTTTTTTTTCTTTGATTTCATTTGTATTTTAATAATAGGAAGAAAGAGGAGAGCAGATATGTCATTTCAGTGAGCTGTGATTACAATTAACTTCAATTAACTTAAATTAAATCAATTAACTTAAATTGATAAATATTATTTTTGATATTTGGTCAATATTTTGCTGTTAATAATCAAAATATCATTTTTATGTAATTACTAGAAAAAAGACAAATGATAAGAGCTTATAAAAATATGGCAGTATGAACCCACCAACTCCTGCCCACCACTCTCCCACTCTAACCCATTTTTCAGTCCAGAGCAAACTGCTTTAAAGTCTTTGAACTATGTCCGGTGTGTTTTTCCCGGTTTTTCTCACTAATATTGGCATTTTCTATCTCTTGATTCAGCATTTTAGTTATTATCTCAGCACTCTTCCACCACTACATGCAGCCCATGTGCCCAAAATAGCTGCATTGCAAATTTGAATAAATACATATTCAGTGTTTTGATTTTTCTGACTTTTAAAATATCATGAACTGCTGTTCTAAGTGCCATACCATCCCCTTTTTTGTATATATTTTGCATTTTCCTGGGGTTAATAATTGACTCTTTTATAAATTTACTTGCTTTTCTTAGAATCTTTGACTTAAGTGTCCCACAATTTATAAGCTCTGTGAAACATTTGGGTAATATAATGTTCCACAAGATCAAATTGGTCAAATAACCGATTAGTTCCCTCTTCTTTTTTTCCCCAGGATTTCCTGGAATTCTGGAGCTCTCTCAGCTTGCTTTCTAGATGTGCTGCACAGTTGTCATTCTTGGAATTCCCTTTGAGTCTTTCAGATGTTGGATATCTTCTTTCCTAGATATCTGATTTTACTTTTTTTCATTTATTTACTTGTTTTTTTTAAACACTACAGTAGCTCCCTGAGAAAGGGGTAATGGGGACTCCATTTATTGTCCAAACTTGGCATGTTAATAATGTATCTCTTCTACCTGCATGCTTGAGTGCTGGTTTACTGGATTAGAGTTCTAGTTTGCAAAGTGTTTTGACTTATGACTTAGAAGAACACTTTTTTTCCCATTTCTTCTGCCTTATAGTGTTGTTATTATGGACCCAGATGTCCTTTTCTTTCTTAAACTTTTGTATACTTTTTCCTCTCTGGAAAATGTTATTTTATCTCTGATGTTCTAAAATTAAAAAAAATTGTTTGTCATCACCGCAACCTCTCCCTCCCAGATTTACATACTTTTGTTTTAGGAAAGAAACTTTTAAAAAGTTATTTTCTCCCAATCCAAAAAATCTTGTTCTCTTTCTGAAACTTCTTTTAGTCAGATTATATATCTCTATCTGTATCCCTCAATGTTCCCCTTTTTACTGTTTTTATTTCAGTTCTATATCTCATGTCTATATCTTGAAGATGGAAATCTTTGCTCACTCATGTTGAAGATGAGGCAGTGAGAAGCTCTCTGTGGGTGGATGGGGCTGCCCACTGGTGAGCTAGTGCGGGATGAAAGTGTTGTCAGATTTTTCACTGGAGAGTGTTTAGGCTTTTTCTCTGAGATCTTCATTTACTTCCTAGTAAAGTAAGAATTATAGGATAATCCCGTCTGGTTGCCTGTGGATTAGCAGCCCAGATCCTGATATTCCCGAGTTGGCAGTGGGCACCTGGAGTCTCCTAGTTAAGTGAAGAGCCTTTTACTTAATTTTCCTGCCTCCCCCTGCCCCGCATGCTGCTCACTCCTGCCCCTGGGGGATCTGGCAATCCGATCAGCTTCCTTAATATTAACACTGCCATCTCCAGGCAGAGGGAATTAATTTCCAGGAGCTTACCAATTTATTGGAGAGAGAGAGAAAAGTGGCTTTTTCAAAATATAGACTACAACAAAACCAGGAACATTTAATAGATGACAAAAGTTATCAATATTTTCAGCGAGTAAAAGTCTGGCACAAGAAAATTATGAGATTAGAATTAGAAGACCAGGAGTGAGGGAGAATTGTTACATAAAGAGTTCTTTAGCAAATTTTGAAGGTGGAGTGTGCCTTGTTTTGGAGTGAAAAATTTAGCTTTCTGACAAATAACATTTTGTATTTTTCACCAGCAGCCTCTTCTTTTAGTGAATGTGAATTACATCCATCACACCAAACATATATACTTGGTAACAACCCATTTCTTTTTGAGATTAACATGCTGATTTTGGTGACATAAGTTATCTGAACAAAAGTTCAGTTAATTTTCAGTAGTAAACAAAGAATAGTTTAACACAATGTCAGTTTTATCTAAATACATGTGAAATCACACTAAAATCCCGAGTTATTTTAGGTATACGCTTTCATATTTGCAAACATTAACAATCAAATATTATTTATGGATCAGCCTATTCTCAACTTCTGGTTATCCTAAATTACAGAAGGTAGCTCTGTTTTCAAGAAGTGAAATATATATTTATTTCCATGATTCATAAAAAAAAAGTTTATCTTTAAAAAATTTTATAAAAAGGTGACTAGGCTACCTGTATGTAGATGAATATGACAAGTAAAATAGAACAACACCAATGCAGAGCAATTAATAGAAATCCTATTTGACAGGGTGTCACAGGGTCAACTTAGTTTTCTGGGAACAGTCACTATAGCTGTAGATTTCTCAACATCCTTGTCCCATAACAAGACTGAGAAGTGTTTGTAAGTATCTGACATGATTAATTTGAGGCTCGTTTCTTTAAGTTATTTGCACATAATGCTTTCCTGGTATAAAACTATATGTATAAAATGTGATAAAATAAACAAAAATTCTCAGAGTTTGAGACAAAGTGATAGACATTCCCTTCCGTAGGCTCCAGAAATCCTTAGCTAGGCATCTAAACATATTATTTGAAATATTTCATGACTATCACTCTAAATCCAGAACACCTTAGTTTGGGAGTGAACATGCCTCTCTGTGAAATGTGAGATGTGACATCATGACTCCATCTTCTCTTGCTTAATTTGTAAAAATATAAAGACTATTTATTGCATATTTAAGTTATGCCAGGCACTCTGCTAAATGCTTCTCCTTCACTAACTGATTTTATCTTATTAAATAAAAAACCGTGAAAAATATTGTATTAAGCCCTTTTTTGAGGATGAGGAAATGGAGCTCAGTAAAATGGTTATACTATACAAAAGTTATATGATACTTCATAAGAGCACATAGCCATAAATATTATATTGGGGTTTAAACCAAGGTGGTCTGGTTCCATGGACCTTGGAAGTATGCTTAATCATTGATGGAGATTACATTGCCTCCCAAAGGATACTATACAATTTTGCGGTCCTTGTTAACGGTAGTGGTGAAGGAAGATGCAGAATGGCAAGGTGGGTAGGAGACAGAAGAAGCTATACTGGTTTACTTCTGGAGTGAGATTGGATTTGAGTTAAGAAGAGAAAGTACGAGCTTCTTCAGCTGGTATAAAAAGGTAAGGGAAAGGCAGTTTATTGGAGCTCTCAATACTTGTCAGACATTGTGCTAACTGCTTAAAATGTGCCATGTTATTTAATCTTTAAGAAAACCAGATTAGGTGGATATTAACATTTCTATTTTAACGAGAAGAAGCCTACGCTGAGAGAAGTAACGTGGACGCCCAAAGTCAAACACCTGGTCTAAGAGCGTAGGCATTCATTCACAGCTGATGCTTGGTTAGATCATTAAACTAATCAGTTCATGACCTTTCTACTCGTAACACTGAGAGAGAGACTCAGGGCTGCCACATCTGTCCTTGGCCAGCGTCTGTCTGCACAGTCCTTTCCTTGAAGCTCCATGTGCTTGCTGTAGTTTGTTTGTGCTTGTGTGCTGGTTGTACACTGAGTACCGACTTGGGGAACAAATACTGCTGAGGGTGGAAAGAGCCCTGCGTGTTGCCTTGCCCGCTCCTCCGCAGGAAAGAGGCTGCTGCTTAAATCACAGGTGGGTCTCATATCTCTGCTTCACTTCATGTGACCGCCCGGAGTGCCAAGTGTGAAGCAGCTCCGAGTACACGCTTTTGAAACTTATCAGTAAACATAGGAGGTAAGCATAAAGAAAAATGTAACTCTGATTTCACAGTGATCATTTTCATTGCTAAATATTTGATATTTTCAGAAGTCCCGGTGAGTAAATAATTAGGTTTTGAAAGAAAGTTGAGCAGTTTGAAATAGCTATGATTTAATTTCTAGATATTATTATTGTTCTCATTTTTTCTGATAAAGGATTAATTTCATGGTATGAGAAGAATATAATTGTTTATAATCAGATAAATTTTCTAAGCATATATTGTTAGTCTTCTCACCAAATACTGCTAATATTTTGAGTTGAAATTAGCCAAGAAGAAACAATAGTTTTTTCCTTCCATAAAATCTATTTACATCTTCTTTTTCCTCCTTAAAGGTAAAATCTTTTCTCTAGTAGTCCCAGATTTAAATTTAAAATTGTAACTATCAAAGCAATTTATTAGTCCTTTTTTACTTTCTTGGGTTACTCTTTCCTTTTTTTTCCCAATTTTATCACTTCCCCAACTTCACTTCATATTTTCTCCCTCTTTTCCCTGTAACATAAATTCTTTGTTGTTGTCTACTTCACTACTGTCCATTAGAATAAAAATTTTGAAACTTAACAATGCACCAGTATTTATGAAACACTGCATTAGAAAGCTTTTGGACATTATCATTTTATACTATCATTTTTTAAGTGATATTTTACATTGTACTAATTATTCATATGAATATTCCCTGATGTATAAGGCTCATTTTCTCTGTTTATCATCAATTTAATAGTGAATTAGCATACTATGTTTTGATCCTACTGCCTTAAAATTATGAAGACAGCTTTCGGCAGTGCATTACCTTATCAATATCAATTTCCACATTGACAGCATGATTTAATATTTTTATTGTATTAGTGAGGACCCTCAGGCTGAGAGGAAGTTTATAGCTATTTTAGTGTGTTGACATTAAATCAGTGTAAAATTTAGCAAGACGACCAATCAGCCTTCCATAAGGCTCACCATAGAATTAACGTCACTGGAACCGGATATTGTGCTGAGATATTTATCTTCAAAACTAGTTTATGATGGGGCCGGCTCCGTGGCCTAGTGGTTAAGTTCACGCACTCTGCTGCGGTGGCCCAGGGTTCAAATCCTGGGCGTGGACATGGCACCGCTCGTCAGGCCACGTTGAGGCGGCATCCCACATCCCACAACTAGAAGGACCTGCAACTAAGATATACAACTATGTGCAGGGGAGGGTAAATTGGGAAATAAAGCAGAAAAAAAAGATTGGCAACAGTTGTTAGCCCAGGTGCCAATCCTTAAAAAAAAAAAAAAAAAGGGAAGATTGGCAACAGTTGTTAGCCTAGGTGCCAATCTTTAAGAAAAAAAACAAAAACTATTTTATGGTAAAGGCTTAACAAGTCCTAAGAATTTTTGTTAAATACATGTATATATATATTTTGTTAAAATCATATGTAGTTTGTAAAGATGTATGTATATAGGTAAATGTATACACCTTATCTATGGTTTGGCTCATAAATAAACAGGACACCTCTTGATATTAAGTTCTCGCTAGAAACTCATTTCTGATATCAATTCATAACATCAATCTTGATTTTATATGTGTATATATATTATGTACTATATTACATATACATTTATGTGATGGTTAATTTTGTATGTCAACTTGACTGGGCAAAGGGATGCCCAGATAGCTGGTAAACATTTGTCTAGGTGTGTCTATGAAGGTGTTTCCAGAAGACATTGGAATTAGTAGACTGAGTAAAGGAGACTGCCCTCACCAATGCAGGTAGGCATCCTCCAGTTCATTGAAGGCCTGAGTAGACCAAAAAGGTGCAGAAAAGGCAAATTTACTCTCCACCTGAACTGGGGCATGCATCTTCTCCTGCCCTGGACATCTGCGCTCCTGGTTCTCCTTTGGAATCCACTTGGCTCAGGTACCTATTCTTAACTAATGCCCTACTGTTATTGGAATTTGTATGTATATGTTCTGTCTTCCCAGGTAAATTACTACCTTTGAAATGCAAGCATACTTGTTTATGCATCTTAGCATCATGTAATTTGAGAAGAAAGCTATATATAAAATAGGTTTTCATAAAACTATTGGCCTTGCTCATTTACTTATGGGATGGTGGGAGTGTGGCAGAAAGAGGCAGGGGTATCATGGGAGTTGCTGGCACAAACAGCTAGGGATTATCTGAAACTAGAGTGGGATATATTGTGTCACTTGTTCTCAACTGTGGAGTTTAGTCACCAATTCCAGAAAACAGGAAAATAATAAGCATCTCATTTTATCCAAACAAAATAGAGGCAACATAAATATAAACCTCGTATCAACTATTACTGCACAGAAAACAATCAGAAAATGTTCTTTTCCTGCATAACTTGAACATGCTATAGCTGTATAAGGCAGACTCTGCCCTCCTCATATCAAATATGAAGGTCTCAGTAATTCCTCTTCTTATGTAAGTTTTGCGCATATTTTTGAACTTACAATTTTGATAACAGAAGAGAATAGAAGATTTTGTGATTCTAGCGAATATTTCTGATAAGCCCCTATGTGTAATTAGCAAGCGAGTTTGGTGTTAATTTCTGGACAATTTCCAGAAATTCTTTGAAATTTCAAAGTTCTTAATTGAGATGGGAGAGGGAACATGGAAAGACAATATCGAACTCCTTTTTTTCCCTGTTCTTATGAATATTTAGTATATTAGTCGGCATTCTGTAGAGTTGGGAAAAAATAATATCTATATATATGGAGAAAGAGATTTATTTTAAAGAATTAGTTGTGGAGGCTGGCTGGAGACCCAAGGAAGATTTGATGTTGCAGCACAAGACTGAAGGCAGTCTGGAACAGAAATCCTTCTTCTTTGGGGGACATCAGTCTTTCTTCTCCTAAGGACTTCAACTGATTGGATGAGGTCTACACACATGGAGGGTAATCTGCTTTACTCAGTGTCGGCTGATTTCAATGTTAATCTCATCTAAAAAAATACCTTCACAGAAACATCTAGAATATGTTCGACCAATATCAGGGTACCATGGCTTAGTCAAGTTGATACATAAAATTAACCATCAGATCTAACATTTTGTTCTTTTCCCGTGGGACTGTCTTATTTTTCTCCAAATTCACTCCCTGAGTCATAATAGTTTCTCTGCAGGCCCTTTTACCAAAGGAAGCAGAGGTTGAAACCATAGATTTCCTGGCTATGCCATTGCTGTTAATCAGTTCATATCCACTTATATGAGCTGCACTTTGTGCAATAGAGGATTGGCCATCTTTCCTCCTTGATTGATAACATGCACTAAGAATTAGGAAAAGGAGAAATCAGAAGATTGATGAAGGGTAGGAATTGAAGTTAACCAAGGCGATCAAGAGAGACATATTTAGATTTTCCATAGGAGTTGAAGATGATGACCTTCCATTTAACCATTAGGAGGATAGCGTTGAAAAGCTTCAGCAACAGGTAAATTGGCCAGTATGAAACTTTTAGCAAGAGAAAGGGTAAGATTTCTAATGTAATCACAGTTAACTTGATGGTGTGAAAAGATTTCTGAGGGTTTGACCAATTGTATTATATATTGCAATCAATCAATTAATATTTATAGAGAGGATTTTTTTGAAGAAGAATATTAACCCTGAGCTAATATCTGCCACCAATCCTCCTCTTCTTGCTAAGGAATATTGGCCCTGAGCTAACATCTGTGCCTTTCTTCCTCTGTTTTATATATGGTGCGCCTGCCACAGCACGGCTTGACAGCAGTGGGTAGGTCCACACCCGGGATCTGAACTGGCAGACCCTGAGCCACTGAAGCAGAACGTGCAAATTTAACTGCTGTGCCACCAGGCTGACCCGCTCTCAGTCTCTTTTTTAAATTTAACATATAGTATTCTTCTCTGTGCATATTGATTTACTTTGATTCAGAATAAGATGATTTTACCCATGACAGGCACTTTGAAAGGTGACATTGCTATCAAGAACTATGATATATATACATTTTCAACCAGAGTTCCAACTGGTAAATTTTCATGTATACATATCCATCTTTTAACTTCTACTTCCACACTGATTAAAGAAATTCTCTGATGTTTTAATTTTAGGTGTAAGAAATATTTTGTGACACGATTTACCAATCACAAATAGCTGAATTCCCTCATTCTACCTTTTGACATTAAGTAAATTCATATACAGGTAGATGATTTTACATTCAAAAGTTTAGAGCAGGACAATGTCTTCAACTTTTATAAAGAAATTGCCTAGAATAAGCTTTATAACTTATTCTTCCGAAGGCAGTAATCTAGATAAACTCTAAATTCTAACCCAGTAAAACTGAATACTGGCTCTCCAGGCTATGCCCAGTGAGATGGAGGAAACAGCTGTGCATATGCCTCGCCTTGAAGTCTGCAATGCACATCATTGGGATTATCAAAGCTTATGGTTAAGGTCATTATTTTCCATCCAAAATCTGCACAAAATCACTATTCTGTACTATACTTAAATTGCTTAAACACATTTCTTAAAGTGAAGCAATTCAGAAGACATTTTGAGATACTTAAGAATAACTCTGTCAATGAAATTTTATAGTGGAAATAGATCCGAGTTCTACTTTTTAAAGTAGGTCAGTAAATTATTCTTATTAGAATTTCATCCAAAAAGTGCTTCTTATTAAAACAATAAAATTCTATTTAACCTGTTATTTTTAGTAAAAACTTCATGAAGAATATATTATAGTCTCTTCTCCATCTACATTAGTGTTTTCAGTTGGTCATCAAAAACTTAAATTCAATTTATTTAAACAAAAAATTTTTTTGAGAATCTTTAATAGACAATCCCTAAGTGCCAGACAGTGAGAAATATGAGGAAGTGTACAACAACTTCCTCTTCAGGTTATGACTGAATAGCTGTGTATTAATTTTCTATTCATCCTGGATGTAACAAATTACTACAAACTCAGTAGCTTAAAACAGCACAAATTTATTATCTGAAGTTCTGAAGGTCAGAAGTATAAAGTGGGCGAGCAGGGCTGTGCTCCTCTGGAGACTCAATCTATTTCCTTTCTTTTTTTCCCAGCTTCTAGATCTGCCCACTTTCTTTGACTCATGGCCACATCTCTGTGACCACTATTTCCATCGTTCCATCTCCTTCTCTGATCTTCTGCACTAAACATTCTCCCAAACCTTACAAAGCCTATGCTAGTCATATTACATTTGCCTCAGCTGGCATCCAGCAGCCAACACGATTCCTGCTTATTAACTCATTGCCAGTGTTAATAAAAGGCTATGATATTGCTGTGATGTCATTTCATACTAAACTGGACATACGATATTTCATATGCCAAATCATCAGTAATTTTGTTCTTTGTCAAATAGAACTTACAGGAATATTAATTGCAAAACATGTTCTCTGAATTTATTTATCACTTTCTCTTTCTTTGTGTTAATAAGGAAGACGTGGACAAAGCAGAACACATCTGTGTATAAATTGCTCCCAGAGAGGACTGGCTGGTTTTAAAAAATGTTCTGTAAAGACAAATGATCAGTAATGTGTTTCTGTAGTGGTCTCTAGAAATGAGAAGACTTGTGAACATTTAAAGCACAGGAAAGAAAATTTAGTGTGCTGCTTTCAGATCATTATTGAGCTTTTATGAAACAATTACAATTTCAAATAAAATGTTGCATGAAATATTTAAAATGTTTATGGTGACTCTAAAATATTTTAAAACCCTGAAATAAAATCTATTCCCTGAAAACAGTATAACCCTTGGAAATTTTGGTCAATGCACTAAAATAATAAATGTAATTATGTGCTGACTCTTTTTAATCCTAATTAAGTTAGTGAGGAAAAATTATACTCTAGTTTGGCTTTAATGTTATTTGATTCCCATGTCTTTTTATACAGGTTCTTTCTCTACCTTATGTGGAAGCTCTAGAACTATATTTACATTTGACATTTTCCAAATTAAATTAAACCAGAGTTAAACCAATATACACTGTAATATAATCTTTTGTATCTTTTAACATCTTACATTTTGCTGTTGACTGCATTTTCATGCAACTCCAGCAACAATAACAAAATAATTCTAAATGTTTTTATCCTCCCCCTCTCACCATGGAGATGCAATGAATTCATAACATGCTGTGAAGTCGGAGTTGTGTCTCTGAGCCATGCTTGAATGAGGCCCTTCCGAAGAAACTCTCTCAAGCTTGACTCTCCTCTCTTGTACATTATCTCAGTCAGAGGCGACCTGCAGTCATGTTCTGTATTAAGTAGTTTTAATTTGTTAAGACACTGAATTATGTCATGAAAAGAAATTGACTTTTTATAGTTAACATGAACAAAGAAAATACAATCACCAGCAACTTAGACTAACCAAGTCAAGAGTGAAGACATTTTGGTGGAAATGGAGGGGAAAGAGTGTGGATAAATACAATAAATCATGTTTGGAGGAAAAAATATTTATAAATTATACGAAAATACAAGAATAGGAAAATATTTCCTTTTAAAGAGGGTCATTTGAAAATGTTGAGTTAGCAATGAATGCAGAAGCAATAATTAGGGTAATTTCGGATAAGTGTCTTAATTCTCTGACCCTCGGTTTCCTTATTTACGTATACATCACTTATTTTCCTTTTTAAAATCAGGTTAAAATGAAGTAATATAGCACCATTAAAATATTATATTAGATAGCCACTGACAATTGCTTTGGCTAATTAATAATGCCATGTGTTTGATAAATCAAGTTCAGTTGGCTCCAGAGCTGGCCCCTGGCATTCAGAGGCTCCTCATCCCCTCCCCTGTCCTTGGAATGGATGTGCCGCCTACTGTTCCCTCAGTGGAAGCCATTTTCAAGGATGCTGCCTTGAGAGAGTAAGTGTTCTTGAGAGCATCTGGATGCTATATGAAACTGAACACAGTTAAGGCCTCTGTATAAACTTTTAAGATTCTGACGGTCGTGTACAGAAATCCATTTCTCTTGTGGCCACCCAAGGCAAGCCTTTTACATAAGTTTCCTCGCTGATTATACCTGCCACCTACTAATCAGGAGCGTCTGCCTCTTTCTTGAGTCTCTCCTGGCCGTCCGTGTATGGGGGCCAGTTTCAGATTTCATCCGGGAAGCTTCCCAAGCTTTCAAACCAACAACTGGCAAGCCAGCCAGGAGAAATGGGTCTTGAGAAAGAGGCATCCATTGGAGAAATCCAGAGTTGACTGTCAACCTCTATGTAGGGAGGGGTGGCCCACGTGTTAGATGCTTGTGGACCACTATGTGAGTACAGGAATGCCCTGAAAACCCTGACTGGTCTAATGTGCTTATTTGAGGAGCCATGCATGACACGCTGCAGCAAAGAAGGGAAATGAACGGCTGCTGCAGTGGGCTGGCCTCTGGCAGTTCAGCTGGCCACTGAAGAGGCTGAAGCTCGAGTTAGAAGTTTGGAAGAAGAGCTGAGGTTAGAGAAGGATATGCAGTTGTTTACTGCTCTGCTAGCTTCAAAACTGGCAGATAAGGTGGGAGAGCAGGATAATAAGTTGGCAACCTCAGTGTGCCATTGTGCAAAGCTAAGAGGGCGCAAACTGCCTTGAATTAAGGTCCAAGACCTTGTGACAAAGCCTGATTGAGATGCTAAGTGGTGGAATCCCTGGGAAAGAGAGGAGAGTGAAGAGGAGGATGTTGTGGTGATTGGCAGTGAAACAGACAAAATGCCCTGTGCAGTCTGACCCCTAATTCAAAGGAAAGCAAAAGCATAGCAACAACAGCCCGGGCTAGCTGGCCAGCCCCCAATTCACGAAACACCCATGATGAGAGAATATCCTCCCACTGAGCTTACTGATATAGCAGCCAACTTCCAGCGAAGGCCAGGGAAGGTATTCAGGCATGGTTAGTGTGGCTCTGGGTTACAGAAGACAATGGTATTTCTCTAACCCGGGAGGAGGCGGAGAAAAGGAACAACAGCACCGCACACCCTGCTCTCCAGCAGCATCTGGCTGGTGCTCAGGGGTTCAAGGTTCAGGTACTTGCTCCCTTGTAGATTAGATTATTCTAGCCTGCAAGGAGGCTTGGCCCAATAAGGGGGGATCTCCCTGGGCACATGGGACCCTGCAAATCTATAGAGGAAGTACGACAAATTCTTAGGGAGTTGGGAATGAGATAGACCATGTACATCCCTGTCACCGAAGGCCCTGATTGGGCCACATTCACTGCAGGAATTAAGTCAAGATACTCTAGTTAATGCAGTAACAGCATGCCCAATGTGTTCTAAACAGTACCTGAGGCAGCTGTCAAAGGGGCTATCCACCAGAGTTCCCAACCAGTGAGGGGTTGGCCAATTGATTTTGTTGGCCCCTCTCTCTGGGTGAGAGTTCTAAATGTGCCTTGCTTTGTGTGGACACTGTGTCTGGCCTAAGCCAAGCTTTCCCTTGTTGCCACACAAACCAGGCTGCCACCATTAGGGGATTAGAGAAGCTGAGTACCACGTACAGATACCCTCGCTGAATAGACAGTAATAGAGGATCACACTTCAATGGTCATGCTGTGCAAGAATAGGCAGAAAAACATGAGATTGGATGGAGGTTCCATCTCCCTTATAACCTGCAAGTAACAGGGTTGGTAGAAAGGAAAAATGGAATATTAAAGCAGCAAATTAAATTACTAATAGGTAAAACCACTTGGTCAAGTGGGCTGAAGAACTGTCCCAGCTTTAATACATTTGAATGATCAACCAGTAGGACCTGTTATCCCATATGCCAGACTGGGAACTGCTGTCCAGACACCATGGAAATCAGGGGAGACAGCCATTGCCCTGACTCTCACTGTGGATGAATGTGCTATGCTGCTGAGAACACCAACTCCCATCATGCCTGGGAAAGGTGTTATCTACAGGAATTTGCGATGGAAGGTGCTACCGGGATGGGTGAGTTGCTTCACATCCCTGAGTGAGAGGGAACCACTCAGTCTCTACTGGGATCCTGTTGTCTTGTTGCAAGCTGTACCTGTGGAAATTCACTATATCTGGAATGGAACATGCACCATTGAAAGAGGGAAGAAGGTGAGGGTTGTGGTCTGGCATATCCTGCTACCAGTCCATCTCCTCATGCCTGCAAGTGCTGCCTCCCTGGCCAACACATATGGTGTGCACAACCAGATCATGTTCTGAAAGCTGCCAACCTCCGTAGCCTCAAGGCCAGCTGGGGATGTTCTTTTTTTCACTAGTACAATCATTTGGCTACCATCTTTGTTCCCTCCACTGGCCTGGAGGACATCATAGCACACATAGAAGCCCTGACTAAATTCACCCAGCAAGTCTTCAGTGATAGCCAACAAAGCCTGTCTTTATTGAACACTGAAAAGTCTCTACTGAGAACAGTGTCTCCCAAAATAGGATGGCCTTGGGCATTATTACTGCCTTGCAAGGAGGCAACTGTGCCATTATCCAAACAGATGTTTTGGGTTCATCCTGATGGGTCTGCTAATGTATCATCCTTATTAAATCACATACGGACCCAAGTGAATGCCTTCAGTGATCTGACCCCCAGCCTAGGGGACCAAATAAATCAGTGTTTTGGATCATAGGGCACTTGGTGGAAAAAAACTGCTACTTATTCTGGGAATCATTATCTTAATTGGTGTTTTCTCTTACACGTACCTATATTGTAACCACAGTATCTGCTTCCAGTGCAGCCAGATAGCCACCAAACCAGCTACCTCCATGCTGATGAAACCCCTTGCTGACTATTCAGGGCAGATTGTGGAAGAAGAAGGGGTGTATAAGACTGTAAGAGCCGGTCACAGCGGGTGGAGTGTTGGAGGAGCTCATTGAGAGGACAGGACCTCCAGTTGATCCATGAGCTGGACCTGGGCAATCTGAGGCTCCAACCCTCCTCCCCTGTCCTTGGAATGTACATGCTGCCCATCATTCCTATGGTGGGAGCCATACTCAAGGATGCAGCCTTGAGGAAATATGTAGTTGAGATCATCTTGTTGATATACCTGATACGTAGTGGGGGCTCAATCCACTCACCACGAGACAAAAGCAAGGTGGTGGAGAGCGAGAAATTTTATTAAGCAATGAGCTAGCTAATCAGAAGATGGTAGACTATCGTCCTAAAAAAACTGTATTAAAATGGGAGCTGATTTGGGAATGACTTATATAAGGCAAATGGGGTTGGGAAGGGGCTCAGGAGTGTCAGGTACAGGATGACCACAGACCATTGGATGTCTCTTCATAGACAAAAGTTTCAGATCTGCTGCATGTGATATTCCTGGAGAACCTAAGATCACATTAGTTATATTTAGGGAGAGAAGGAGCAGATTGGGCAGAGGACTTAAATCTTCTGTTAACAAGTTGTTCTCTCTACTGATTACTGACTGGTTACTAATTAATTTGCCTATGTACAGTTCCAAGTGTTTCTCCAAAGTACACTGTGAGAATAAGATGGGGAGGGAGGGTTTAGACATGGAGTCTCTCATGCCAAGTCAGTCTCATGTGTGGCTGAACCCAGTTAAGGCCTCTGTATAAACTTTGAAGATTCTGGTGGGCAGGGACAAAAATCTACTAGGCTTGCGGCTGCCCAAAACAAGCCTCATTGTGTACATTTCCTTGCTTATTAAAACCGCCACTCACCAATCTGGAGTGGTACATGGTTTTCTTCAGTCTCTCTTTGTCCTCCAGGTACAGAGCCCAGTTTCAGATTTCACCCAGGAAATTCCTGAGGTTTTTGAATCCAACACTCCAGTTTCTTCGGTATATTAAATGCTGTTTTTTAACCTAGTGGTTGCAGAAATTAATACTGTTTAATGGGTCCTCCTATTTCAAAGATTTTTGTCATGTGATATTTTATCCCTTATAATTATTACATGCCTAGTTAAACTTTTAAAACACTTAAATTATTTTAAATAATTGTCCTATATATAAAAGGTATTTGTTTATTTTAAAAAAAGAGCAAAGAAAATTTCTTAGAATCCCAACATCTAGAGATTAACCATCATAATTTAAAATGTTATCTAAATTATCTACTCATATATAGTACTTAATCTGAAAATTGGGATCATATTTATATACTTCTTTGAAAACATAATTTAAAAATATATTGCAAGCAAGACATTGTACATTGATTTGTAGCATGATTTTTAATGACCCAATAGAACATCTTTGCACAAATGTGTCACAATTTATGTAATACATTCTTTATTGGTGGCTGGTCAAATGACTGCAATATTCATTATTATTTAATGATGTTTTTAATATTTATATAATAGTCCTGAATATTTCTGTTTATTTCTTTAATTTTTTAGTAGTGGCTTACCAAATCAAAACTAGTCAATAATTTTAGGGCATTTGATGCAAATTACCAAATAATACTATAAAAATTGTAATATAATCATCCTTCTACTGCAGCATGACATTTCAAATATCCTATTATTTGCAAAACAAGATATTCTTAAATTTATTCCTAAATTTCAGTTTCTCAGGTTTCTGGCTCGCTAGTCTAATTTGTTTTCACAATCATTTATCTTTATCAATATGTTTTAATTACAATAGTTGAAAAGTGAATTCTAAAATCTAATTCATAAAATGTATAGATTATTTTTACTTAGTTTTCTTTTTGTTGTTATTTGGATCTTTTACTTTTCCAGATATTTTAGAAGCATATTATCCTGTTCTAAAACATTTCGTATAATCTCTGTTTATATCTGAAATTCAGGTGCTTAAAAAGGGAAAGTTTGACATACTTATATTAGTAAGTCTTTCTATCCAGGAATATACTATTTTTGTAAGATATTTAAATCTTTAAAATATCTTTCAGTAATATGCTTTCTTTACATATGTATCCTGTGTGTTTCTTGAGAATTTCAGTTTTAGGTCATTTTTATTTTTGTTGCTATTTTTCAAGTGCTTCTGTTATTACACTGAAATTGGATGTATATATATACATATATATGTAATTATATATATATTTAATTATATACTTACATTTATGGTTGTAATTTAATATATATGTAATTAAATAATATATATATGTGTATTATAATTAAATTGCTGAATTGACATCTCGTTGTGTTGATTATTTTGAATTTTCAGAGTAGGCTAACATGCCCCAAGAAAATGATGATATTTTTGTCTCTGCCTCTTCATTATTCATCTTTGTGTCTTTTATAACTGTATTTATTTACATTTTCAGTATAATGTTTCATAATATTTTTAGTGGCATAACACTTGTTCTATTTCTAGCTTTAACATGATTGCCTCTAGTGTTTCTTTTTTTAAGTTTCCCAGTAGTGGTTAGTTTAAGATGACATTGACCATCATTTTATGGAAGTATGCTCCAGTTCTCAGTATTGAAGATGTTTTATTGGAAACAACTATTGGCTTTTATAAAGTAGCTTTTCAGAGACTACAGTTGACCCTAATATCATTTCTCCCTCGCAGTAATAAGATCCTTGATTCTTTGAGGATGTGGCTTTCACAATAAGAATTATATATTTTAGCACTGCTCTGAGCGTGTGTGACCATATGACTAAGAGTAAGTCATAGAAATAGGAGGTGAAAGATATTTCCCCAGTCTTTCCTCTAACTGCATGGAATCAGGAAATAATAGGTCCCCATCTTCACCAGCAGTCCCATCTTAGAATGGCAGAGCAGCGCATAGCAATGAAACTCTTTTTGAACAGAGCTATGACTACAGCCCTGAGATGCTTGCATCTTGACTGTTACTTGAGAGAGAAATACATTTTTCACTGTTTTGGGGGGAGCATCTTTTACAATAAGCTAAATGCGTATCCTAATAAAAGCCTATAGGACTTTCTTAATTTTATTTATTCACTTATGATACATCCTAACAGATTTGCTAGATTGCCTCATATTCATTTGTTATTGGAGTCTTAGAATAAACATTTACAGGTGGTGGTCTATATTCCTTCGCAAAGTGTCTTCATATTTTATTTATCACTTTTCAAGAATCTCCATAATTGGAATTATCTATGAGTTATGTTAATGTGTGTATGGAAGGTAAGATATGTGTTGTCAGACTTTAATACTAAAATATAGCTAGCATCAAGAAATAAGTTATATATTTTCTGCATTCTGAAAATTTATGAATACCATGGTGATGATGTTCAATAAATTTTGCAAGGGCTCACCTCTTAAAATGTCTAGATGCAATACTTTCTGTGGCGGCAATAACTTGAAAAAATTTGTTTCCTTACTTCATACATGTTATGGCATTCATTTGCTTTTTGAGTGAATTTCGATAACTAAAAATTTCCTGAAATAAACAATTTATCAAAAAGCCGTTTTGAGGTCAACCATACATTTTAATATAAATAGGTGTTAGATAACGTAAAGGAATTCTTTTTCTAAAAACAATGTCATCATTGTTTATACAAATCACTTTACAAATCAAAATGTAACCATTTTGTAAAAATTATAGGACTATTTAGGGACAGATATCATTATATCACACGTTTGCTATCAAATATAAAAAAGAATTCAGCAGTAAATAAAAGATGTAAAAGACGATAACGGTCATCACTGTAGGGGCTGTGTTATGATGATTCACTCTAAAATTCATTCTTCTTTATATATCCTTATTTATCTATGTCTATAGATATAGATAGATATGGATATATACTTTTATTA
The DNA here is from genome assembly GCF_037783145.1 of Equus przewalskii. Lineage (NCBI taxonomy): Eukaryota > Metazoa > Chordata > Mammalia > Perissodactyla > Equidae > Equus > Equus przewalskii. The sequence goes on from NC_091838.1 coordinate 4,624,180, forward strand.
TTTAAAAGATAAAATTGACGGTAAATTAAGGATCAAACAGAACTTGAGATTTGAAGACCAGTAATAAGAGAGAGAACGTGTTGCTCTGATCTTGGCTCTCCTGGGTCACCAAGAGTTCTTCCCAGTGATCCGTCCAATAAGCCATGATTTGTAACTTTGAAAAATCATTGACAATCAGTTATCCAATGCATATTTTCCTAAATTATTAGATATATAGTTATATCTGCAACAATATTGTGCTATAAACTAGCTCCAAACCTAGTGGCTTACAAGAAAAAGCATGTTTTTCTTATTGGGTCTTTTTTGTGAGTAGACTTTCACTCTGCTCGGCTACTCTGGAATTAGCTGAATTTAGCTCCAGCTGTGGCGTCGGTTCTGCTCCACAAGCTTTCTCATTTTTTTTGGGAACCAGTGACTACTTGGGACCTGTTCTTCTTGTGGTGAATTCACAAGTGCAAGGGACCTAGTCAAGTCATGCAAGAATATTTATTGTATGTGTTCATTGTGTTTCAGCTAATACTTCTTCAACCAAAGCAAGTGACATACCTAAGCTCAACATCACTGGGATGGAGAAATATAAACCCAAACTTCTGTAACAGTAAGTACTGCTGAGTAAAATGGCAAAAGGAATAGATGTATGATTGTGTTATAAGGAGCAAATGAAGAGTGGCAAACAACAATCCAAGCTGCCACATTATTTAGACTTGCGTATTTCCTCTCACTTTAAGTCACCCTTGTTAGTTCATTGATTTGTTGCATTCTCATCTCACATGCCATTTATTTTATTTTACCTTGTTTTCTTGATTAGCTTTGCAAGAATTTGAATTGATAGTTGTTTAAAATTATTACATATTGTATTTCATAATTATATTATTTTCCTGCCATCTAAATAAATTGCTGAATTCAATTTCATTAACTTTATTTATTAGAATTATAATCATTTGAAAATTTAAGCTAAACTATTCAATTCTGCATTTATTTATAGTAATATTTAATAATTATAATATTTATATGATTGATATTCAAGCACATTGTTTTTCTGCCAAGTACTGAAAATTATCTTAATATTCTCTTCTGCTGTTTTGTGATGCTTATATTTTCTTAGATATTTAAGTTCTCCTTTATATATTTAGATGAATGTTATCAAGTGCAGAAAACAATTTTATCTTCCTTGCATATTTTCAAAATGGTCTCTCTTCCTTAGGTTGAAGCCATGGCAAGGTTTTATGAGTCTAGCTTCATATAACTTAGAGTTAATTGAAAAGTTTTGAAGCGATGCTTCTTTTGGGTAGTCTACCAGCCTTAGCTATTGCTTGTAATATGGGTTTTTGTCATGATCTGTATCTCCACATGGAATTGAGTGGAATATTAATAGATGGTGCAACAAAGAACTCAAAATGCCATTTAAACCTCAAACACTAATATTTGAACACATTCCCTAACGTCTTTATAAAAGCATAGATGTGTGAGTGTGTCTGTGTTTATATTCATATATCTATGAAGTGCTCTAATAAATCTTAGCTCTTATTTTACAGCCTGAGTGATTTTGACTTGCTCACATCCTCCCTTGCTAGTTAAGCTGTGCTTCTTTAGGAAATGAAATTAATTATCCATTTATTCTTCCTTGATCCTTGTCTTTAAACCTTGTCCCTACCCATGATAAAACCATGCTTCACAGTTCCATTCATTGTTTTTATAATCTTTAGTGTAGAATATGGTGACTTTTGTTTTTTAATTACAAACATATTCAAATTCACCTTTCCTTTCTACATTTTTCTCCTTCTTGTTCCTAATACATTTCCCCTTCAAAGAACTCTAATGGTTTATAGTTTAATAGGTCTGATATGTTTCAGAGAAATCGTGTCATCTTTCCTTCAATAAGACATATTTATTAAAGTTTATCTCAATAGACCTCTTCTAAAGGATGATGGTAGCTCATCTTCCACATGAAATATAAACAGTCTTAATAAATTGTGTTCTGAAATTAGATGCATGGGACCTATTATTTCATGTTTCATTTTAAGAGAGTAAAGATTCTTTTAGGGCCAGCCCGGTGGCGCAAGTTCTGCTTCTTGGCGGCCTGGGGTTCGCGGGTTCGGATCCCGGGTTTGAACATGGCACGCTTGTCAAGCCATGCTGTGGTAGGCGTCCCACATATAAAGTAGGGGAAGATGGGCACGGATGTTAGCTCAGGGCCAGGCTTCCTCAGCATAAAAAAGAGGAAGACTGGCAGTAGTTAGCTCAGGGCTAATCTTCCTCAAAAAAAAAAAAAAATCTTTTATAATTTCAATACTTCATTTTTCACTTAAGCTATTATTATTATTTATTACAAGTAAATAGTAAAATTGAAATCCTCAATATGACTTTCCTGATTTTCAGTATAGTATTTAATGAACTAAGAAAACAATAAAAGCCAATTTTGACCCCAGAGCCTTTTCTCAGTGAAATGCTCCTTTCTGTCAATTGTTAATGGATCTTTTGGTATTTAAAGTAAGGCTGCCTCAAAACTTCTCAGGGATAGTTAAAACAAACCCACACACAAACAAAAGGCAGATGTCACTAGTAAGTTGGTGGCCTGTTTCACTGAAAGCAAAATCACCATATAAGATTGTTTAAAGTTGCCAGAATCTGGATGTTTTTCTAATGTACTAAAAATGATTGTTAACCTGCGGAACCAAAAGCTATTGAAGGGCAAGGAACCATTTTATTCTTCTAAATGACATTCATATGGCCTAAAATAGTTAAATGCCAATGTGCTTCATATAAATGATGTACATCATAGAAGATCCTTGAATTTGGGAATAAATTTATATAGTAGTATGAGGGAAAGAAATGACTTAAAGAATTATCCCAGAGTGCTGGTTCTGGTTACATGTCTTAAATGACTTTTCAGTAATGTGTAGGGAATTGATATCTGGTCCAAAAAGAGCAAATAGCATAGGAACAGAGTAATTTTAAAAAACCTGCCATATGCAGTAACTCATGAGACTTTTTTTGAATGACCTGGCTTTACCCGTCTCTCTGACCTTTGTGTGTCCTTTGGCCAATAGATAAGAGGTGAGAAGACATTTTTCCACTGGATGAATCACATTAAAATAACACCTTTAGTCTAGTTTTGCTTGGTGTTATCCTGAGATATGTGGTTTAACCTCTAGATAGCATGGTCAGAGGACCGATTATTACAATTTAGCTGTCACCACCATGGTTACTAATGCTAGATAATACAAAGTGTAATCATTTGCCATTGATTACCCTTAAGATTTGTGCTGTATTTGAGTCTATGTCTCTTGGGGTGAATAAATATCACTTTTACTGGTTGGCTGATGGTTGACGATAGTCAGTTTACTAATAACTCCATCTACTTGTTGCAATCAGTGGTGATTCTAATTGTCCATTGCTTGACAACTAATGTTTGTGACTGTTAAAATAATGATAGTGCTTGGGTTTGATATTTAAGGGCAGAAAGATGACAGAGGAGGTTCATCTCCCAACATGCGAAGTGGATTCATGACTGCGCTTTCATTGAACTTTCTCGTTCTTGGGCAGTGCTCTGGGAATGGCTGGATGAGGTAGACTGCAAGGATGTGGCTGCATTGTGGTGCTAGGGAGGCTAGACTTCAAGCTTCAGAGTTCCATTCTTGCCAGTAATTTCCGTTTTCCATTGGTGGTGCAGAAGCAGACAGAAACCACAGGATAAGAGACCAGAGGAACTTAGACAAGAAGAAGATTCCCAATGACTATGTTACGTCAGACAGTAGAGACCCTTCCTCCATTTTCCAGCAGAGATGCAACCCTCCTAGATGTTTATGGGTCCCTAGAGAGCACAAACAGGATCTATTAGTGCCTGAGCTGGATTTCCCTGTCAGTTCAGCATAACACGGTCTCTGACTTGACATAAATTATTTAAACACAGTTAAGAAATGCCACCTTTGTTACACAACTGAATCTGGGGGCTGAGTGATGTTTCCTACGTCATTTATTTGGAATGTACTGAATTTTAGTCTTTTCACATGCTATTTAGAAAACAAGAATAATTCTGATTCAAAAGCTCTAGATATGGAATTGCGGAAAGCACTATTAGTGAACAAAAAGGCACAAGGGACAGTCAATAAAAATTTGCATCATCAGAGCCAAGGGATCTGTCAAGTTCCTGCACAGTTTCCTGGGGATTCTTCTCTCTCTCCAGCTCCATCACATGCCGTGCCCCTATTCAGGGTCAGTTACCAGGTAGACATCTCCAGCTCTTTGCCACTTCATTTTCCTTTTTTTATCCCACCCAAGATAGATGGAGGACTGACACAGTCAGTAAATTCTGTTTATATCCTGTTCTAAGGGGACATTTCCAGTAGTAAATGAAAAGCTCTGATGATTATCACCTCAATCTGAAAGATTTACAAATTCCGCATGAATGGGACCCATCTCTGCTGAAAGTACACTAATTCAGCCTCTTTCACATCAAATTAAAGGACCTGGGCCTCTCAAGGCCAGAAGGGTAGAATGAAATAGTGTAAGAGGAAAGAGAGAACAGAAAAAAATGCTAGATTTCCACATGTCTAGTTGGGTTATTTGTGTGGATCAAATTTTGGTAAGCTTGTGACATTTAGATAACCCTTGAGGAAGGTGCTTTCCTCTATCCTTCAGATCAGGGGGTTTTGAGTCCTGTCACAATATATTCATAAATACTTACCCACATTACAAAGCACAATTGCATATTTCCAACATTACAGAATTTACAAGAAGTAGTGTTATTTCTCCAAAGAACTCGGTACCTTATACAATTCATCAATTCAACTGATTTGTTATTCAGTGTGATTTAAAATTAGATGGAAAAAAAAGCAGGACAAGATTGTTTGCCTGTCCATGATTATATTGAATTTTGTGCATAAATCTGCACATCTTTATAACGTGCCCATTCAGATAAATGTTTTTACTTAAAGAGGTTGCTTTTCATCTTATAGAATATATTATATTTTGACATAATATTAACAAAGATTTTGATGTTATTTTAAAAATGTGCCTCATGATCTATATGGAGGCTTTGTCATTTTCCAGAAAAGGGTCTCTAAAATCAGATTTCCCTGATTAATTTTTATACGTTATGAATTATTCATCATTTATTCATTATGAACCAAATAGGCTGATATTACAGAACTCATAAAACAAGATAGTAATGTAACACTAAATCAAAGCCAGCCAGTTGAAATGCAGAGCTGTCTTGCTTTCATGTGTTTCTTATTCTAGAAATGATGTCAACTGGTGCTGCAACATTTGTATCAAATCAAAGAGCGGATAGAAATTTATGATATTATTTTCTTATTCTAGTTTATCATATACTCCAAATATGTTTCAAAAACCACCGAACACACAGCTGTGTGGGTGCAACAAGATAGATCTATAAAACAGAAGTGTGTTTTAAATAATTTTATCAGGTTTTTTATGATTACTTGAATTTCTTGTTCTTTTTGTTTTTCAACTGAAAAATGGTACATCAAATGTTTCTCTATTTATTGTTTCTGTTATACGATGGTCACTGATTTTGATGAACTATGAAGTGTTTGGCAGTAGTAGCATAGAAACAAGTGCCTTTTCCTAGGTTAAAGGTAGTGTGTCTTGACTGGCAGAGATTCAAGCCTGGGACAAAGTTACACACACAGAGTGGCACTGGGACTTGGGAGTTCTTTCCAAGAAGATGAATTCTAGACAACAGACTTTGCAGGGGAGGGGGGCCCAGGCAGGACCCTGTAGAATTGCAGACATGTTGTAACTTTTCAGAAAAAAGATTTCATTTTCGTGACTGTGCATGCAGACATGGATATTGGAATGTATCTGTACTCGGTCTCATTCCAAAGCAATTTGAAGTCACTTCAAATATTGCATATTATAGGCATCATCCCAAAACTGTTTAATAGCTAAAAAAATTGTGGAGTAGTTACCAAATTCTAGGCATCATTCTTTATGTGAATTAATTCATTTAATTGTCCCAAAACTCTATGAGGCAAGTGATTTTATTAGGAACACTTTACAGATCTAAAAACTAAGATCTAGAGAATGTACGCAATTTGCCCAATATTGCCCAGATAGCATGCTATCACATGGGATATAAAATCAGGCATCTGGCACCAAAGATTGCCAAAGGGAAATAAGACTGTAATTATAAAACACGTTATTTTGTTCTTACAACTACAGTTTTGATAATAGTGAAAATCCAAAAACTCTTGGTTACTATTATCTTGAAAGATGGATTTGGGTCAGTAGTTGAATATCTTGTCAATTCTTCAATTATTTTTAGCTTGATAATTTTTAAATATGTTTACGCAAATTTATAAATTATTTTCAGTGCGAGTGTTGGTCCCACTAACACTGTCCACTATTACTGCAAAGGGGTCTCAATGTTTTCTTTCTGTGTATTATACTAAAGACAGACTCCTTTTCTTTAACATTTATCATAGATGAAGGAATTTTTTGCTTCATCTTGTAAATAAAACCCAACATTTATTCTACAATAGATGGAATTCCATATATGAACAGGAATAGTAGAATAAATACCCACTGAATACAAAGATTTACTTAAAATAGGAGTTCTGAATCTTTTTCAGTGGCTGTCAAATAGGCACTAGATCACTCTTTTTAAAACTATGTTTGTGGGTAGCTAAGGTGGAAGTTAGGGACAGCAATGGTGCAACATGTGATTAGCATGAGGGCAAAGTGGGTGGGTTGTGTTTCAAGTCTTGCTCTTTCCTTTGTTGTGAAGTTCCATTTAAGTTGTGTAGTGGTGTAGAATTCCATTTAAGATAAAACTGATGAAAAAAAATCTGCTAATGAAAAAAGTTAAATAGCTTGAAGTTGCCTTCCAAATTCTTGGAAGATAGTGAGTGGAATGTCTCCTGACTTGAATCTACTCTCAACTCCAACTGTAGTCCTCTCTTGAGCAAAGGAACTGCCAGTTATCTCAAGGCAATTAGGGCTTGCAGTGTCACAATGGGTCATTGGCTCAGTGAGGTCCTGACTAGGAGATTTTTTGCAAGTGCTTCTCATCCCTGGATTGTATGAGGACTTGGGAGCCAGAGTAAGGACACTGAGAATGAGTATCTGAATGCAGGTCTTCTGAGAAGAGCTTGGTTCAGAAGCCCCCGGACTTCACTGGAGAAGAGAGAGATTTTCCCTCTTGAGGGAACTTGGTCCCTGGCTCACAAGAAGCTGAGAAGAAGCCAAACTGACAGCCTGAAAGTGCCCTTGCTATTGAGGAATGGAGCCTGAGGGAAGAGATGTTAGATGTTCCTCCTGGCATTTGGGGACTTGATTAAAGGTTGACTGTTAATCTAAGGATTAAGCCATTGATGGAGAGATCACTGTACCTCAAACTATTTGCAAGACTTTTGAAACTCTAGGTAATAGAGCTACTCTACCCAAACCCCAAAGAGAAGTAATGTATGTAAATGGTCAGGAAAGACCAAGTGGAGTACTTGGAAAATGTCACTAATGACCAGAGCAGATAAAGTCCAGGAGAAAAAATACCTAGAACATCAACAGACATGCAAGTCTAGCACAAAAATATTGTCTGCAACTAAATTTTGAGGAAGATTAGCCCTGAGCTAACATCTGCTGCCAATTCTCCTCTTTTTGCTGAGGAAGACTGGCCCTGAGCTAACATCTATGCTCATCTTCCTCTATTTTATATGTGGGATGCCTGCCACAGCATGGCTTGATAAGCAGTGCATAGGTCTGCCCCCAGATACCTGAACCAGCAAACCCCAGGCCGAAGCGGAGTGCACAACCTTAACTGCTACACCACTGGGCCAGCGCCTACTCTAGATTTAAAAATCAGAAGATTAACTGAAGGAGATGCTCACACTATCAGTATTTGATTTTAAATCCTTGGAACATCAAATGGAACTCATATCTCAAAGCACTAAATGAAATGCAAAGACATGGTTTAACATATATGCTGGTTGCCACCAAATATCCAGTATTTCCTTTCTCCTTCGTAATGGAAATCTCATTTTATTTAAAGTGATAAAATATCCAAGTTAAAAACTATGTTCCCCAGCCTTCCATGCAGTTAGGTGTGGCCGTGTGACTCAAAGCAGACCAGTGGAATGCAGGCAGAATTGTTTTGTGGGATGATTGCTGGGCTAGAAACACGATGATTGGAGCCTCGGATGACACTCTGACCAGTAATGATGGAGACTGGCATTAGCATGGCAGAGAAGGACCCTGGGTTCCGGAAGAACTCAGAGTCTCTGCTTCTGAACTGAGTTGCCTCCCCTCTATCTTCTTTTATGTGAGAGAGAAATACCTTTTATTTTATACAAGAAACTGTTATACAGCAGAAACTATTTGGAACTTATGTAATTGACAATCCTAAGAGAATTATAATAGACTTGGAAGAAAATTTCAAGAGACATAGTATAAAAAGTCAGCCTTGAAGATAGAAGAAAATGGAAGAGAAGAATGTGAAAGAATTAATCAAAAACACAATGGAACAAAAATCCCCTGAATTGAAGAAGTAATTGCGTCTGTGGTCTTTCCTGAAGAAATGAGTTACAGAAAAGGTTTGTGAAAAAACAAGCAGACTGAAAAGCAAGCTAAAGGCAGCCAGCAAATGGCAAAGCAAAAACTGGTAAAGCAACTTGAAAACGAAATTCAAGAATAGCTTATATATATATTTTAACTATAAAACAAGAAACAGCAAGAGGATTAATAAGATAAAAATCTTGTTTTAACGACTTAGAAATTGAGAATGCAATCTTAGATAATACTTGATCATAAAGAAACATAAGTTACATTAACAAATAAAAGAACACTTCATATCAAAACATTAAAAATTGTAAAAATGTATGACTTTAAATGCCTTCATTTTTAAAGAAGAGAGATGAATATTTTTTTAATTAGATGAGAGGCTATTAATTCAAATAAATTTAGGGAGAAAAATGACAGAATAAAACTAAATATAAACATGTAAATAAATAATAAAAATAAATTAATAAAATTGAATGAATGATAATAGAATGTATACTACCAGTTAATATATCCAAAAACTGGTTTTTTGAAAAGACTACTAATACGAGCTTCCTTTATAGACCTTACCCAGGATAAAAGAATGTAAGTTTAGGATTAAGAAAGGAAATCAAACCATAGATACAAAAATATTAAAATATTGTAAGAAAATTACTCCATGTGAATTTATGGAAATTAATTTTTAAACCTGAATACAATGGATAAATTTTAGCAAAATATGCATCATGTAAATCGACCCTAGAAGAATACAGAAACTTGAGAAAGACAAATTGCTATAGAAGAGTTGAAAAGTAAAAGAGCTATCACTAAATAAGACCATAGGATTAGAAATTTTATACATAAATTGTGTCTAATCTTTAAAAAAGAAACTTGCAAATATCATGTATATTATGCCACATAATAACAAAGTATGGAATGTTCTTTCAATTATATTGAAGCTGGTTTCACTGTCATCCCCAAATGTATAAGTGCAAAAAGAAATCTAGAGGCCGATTTTACTTATCACTGTTAAGTCAAAATTCTAAAGAAAATATTAATAAAAATGCCAGCAAGTATTAAAAGTATAATAAGACACTTAGTTCCCTTTCACATTGTACCATGTTGGGTTGTGTGATAAATAGAATAGGGCAGATATGATGTGCTATCACTTTTGAGATTAGATTATGAAAGATACTTCAGCTTTAATCTTGGTCATTCTTTTTCCTCTCTCCTCTTCACTCTCTCCTGTCTTTCTTCTTTTCCCTCATCTCATCTCCCTAGCCCTCTTTTCCCTCCTCTCCCTCCACTCTCTCTGTCAATCTTTCTCTCTCTCTACTTATACTGAGGGTAGCCAGCTGCCATGATGTGAGTAGCCCAATGAAGAGAGTCATGAGGAACTGAAGCTTCCTGTCAACAGCCTTGCAGGTAAGGTTGCAAGTGGATTTTCCAGCCCCAGTCAGGCTTTCGGATGACTCCGCAGTCCTGCATGACATCATGACTACAACCTCTTGAGAGAGGCTAAGCCACTTGTTTCCTGAGGCTGCTTGAATCACTTCATTCAGAAGGAAAAATAGAAATTTGTAAAAGCGTTCTTTGCATCCCAACTTGCTTTTTAATCTCATTCCTATGCCACTTTCTTGAAGTTTTACTCACTCTGAAGAATGATCTTTTCTGTGTGAAATCTTCCTTTCCTTCTGTAAATGTTTTTAACCACTTCCTTATTTTCACTTTTGCTCTAACTTGTATTTTCTGTCTATTTTATTACTGGCAATATTGGTGGACACGTTAATCTTTCAACTAACTGTAGCTGATGATTAGGGCAATGCTGTTCCCGTTACCTAGCATAGGATCTGGCACATAGTATATTCTCAGTATATATTCTTTCAATTTAATAAGAAGTGGCATCAAGGAGGTTTGAAGCAAAGTGTGGAGATGCATCCATGAAACTGCAGCTCAGTTTTGAAGGGAATAGCAAACACAAAGTAGGGTCCCATAGAGAGAGGACACAAATATAAGTCACAAAATATAATGCAGCAGTTTATGTACAGAAAGGATGTAGAAAATCTAGGTCTGAGTGGTAAGTTTGATTGACTGCTGAGTCATGCGAATTCAGAACTAGAGCTCTGTCGAACCCTTTTACAAAAAGCCTGTATTGATTTCACAAACTTCTGATGGGCTGAGTCAACAGGAAGAGGGAAGTGGACTGAGCTGTGAGAAATTGGGAGGAGGGAACCAGGCGTATTACTACATGAGGCTGATTCTGAGAAAAATAGTTACAGATAGAGATAAAGTACTAGTACTCCAAGAGATACAGATTCCCTCAATTTGAGAATAATGCCCTCCATCTCTACATTATATAAAGGGTTTTTATAAGAGCAACACAATCCAAGCCTCAGATTATGCAATATGTCTTTTTTTCTGTAATATATATATTTTAATTAAAAGAGAATCAGCAATAATACACTATAAATTCTTATTTTGACACCAACCAAAATAATCACCTGGAAAAGCCACTTTTTGTTACAAAGTCCAAAAGACTCTGTCGCATTTAAATCATTAAGAACTAGAGAGAAATACTATCGCACACCATAATAGACATTACACCCGCAAACATTTTCTCAGTCTTTATTGTAACACTGCACGTGCAGTTGGTGCACAGCAAGCCAGTGTGGCATAGAAGTAAAAGCAAAAACATGCAAACGAGAGAAAGAAAGCCACAGGGTAAAATGGTGAAACGATTACCAGTTCAAATTTATAATCAAACAAAATTTTATAAATCAAATTTATATTATTGGGTTTATTAAAACAAATATTCCTATATCTTGTACTCTAAGATTTAACATTTACTTGATGCAAACTAAGTTCAAAATTTGTAGTAGAGAATTAAAAAATGGGATGGTTTTGTTGCTACAGTAACATATTTAAATAGTCACTCTAAAGCAAAAAAGAAGAAATATCAGGATATTTGATAAAATGTATTTTGCAAATTAAAACAGTATGTAATTATGCAACTTGGAAGTCATGCAGTGTTTTTTTTTTATTTAAAAAATTATTCAAACCAAAAAAAATTGGTAAAAATGGTTTTAAAGAGGGTATGCAGTAAGGTTTTGAAAAACAGATGGATGAGGTAAGACTTCAGGCTGGAGCTGAGGCAAAGCAGAGTAAATCAATGAGCCTAAGCGTTAGAATATTATGTATTGTTGGCAATTTTCATGACTAAAATAATTTTTCTTGCCTGTAAATTATCAATTCATATCATTGACTTTATTTATTTATTTATTGAATTTTTTTGCTGAGGAAGATTAACCCTGAGCTAACATCTGTTGCAAATCTTCCCCTTTTTTTTGCTTGAAGAAGATTAGCCCTGAATTAACATCTGTTGCAAATCTTCCCATTTTTTTGCTTGAAGAGGATTAGCCCTGAGCTAACATCTGTGCCATTCTTCCTCCACTTTATATGTGGATCACTGCCTCAGCATGGCTGATGAATGGTGTAGGTCCGTGCCTGGGATCTGAACTAGGCCACTGAAGTGGAGCATGCTGAACTTATCCACTACACCACGGGGCTGGCCCCCATTCACTAAGAATTTTAGTGATGTCCTTTCTAAGTTTCTCTTTTACAGGTGAAGAATAGGAAATGTATGTTTTTGCTCAAGACACGGTGCTGATATTTTTCTAGTGCGCGTACTTCAAATTCTTCACTTAAAGGAATGAAATAAAGGCATGGGTACCATTACATGAGTGTCTGCGGTGGGTAGTAGTTAGCCATCTCCAGTCTCACTCTTCCTCACACTTCCATCCAGAATAAAACAAAGGCAACTCAATAAGTAGATATTTGACGTTTGACATGGATCTCAAGCTCTTGAGAAAATCTATTTTTGATGCAGTCGAACCTAAAAAGTATTAAACATGTAGCAGACATTTCTCCCCTTGCTGTCATTATCAAGCTTCTCCTACTGGATTAAAATAGACAATATATTGCTCTATTGTTTTTGTCATTATCAATATCTGTATATTCCTCTTTTAATTTCTCCCTACCTTCTTCCACTTATTAAAAAAAGCACACCATGGCAAACTCTCATAAACTTATTATTTTTAATACAATAACAAAACATTTTTATTGTCATTTTAGTTTTTGAAGTTTTATAAAACATCCTTTTATATATGTTTGTATACATCTAAAATATCTTCTTTTTGAGTAATGAACCACACTAATGGTAAGGGAATAGGAGGAACATTACAGTGTGAAGTCCATATATCTAGGAGTCTGTGTGCATAGACTCCTTCTGCTTAATCATTGAACTGAATGACATTCATTTGCTGCAAGGACCAGTTGTTTCCTCATGCCCCTACTCAGATCTTAAATCAATAGGTAAGTTTCCTCATCAGTGATATGTGGTTGGTAATGGTGATGAATGGCGTTAACGACAATTTAGGGATGTTTTATTCAGTCTTTAAAAGCACCTGAATAGACAGGAACTTGCTGAAATTGCACTTATAATTTGAAGGATGACGCTGGGTCAAACCACAGAGTGCAGTAAGGGCCATTTTGCATTTTATTCAGTGAATATTTCACTCCTAAAAGATAGTTTAATCCATCTTAAAAATTGTTGAGTCATAAACAACTGATTAGATCAATGAGCAACATATCTGAGAGTTTTGATAAACCAAAGCAAATCCTCTTCTCGCTGAGGGACACATAGAATGGATTGATAGAGTTTGCATCAAAACAAGTATGAGAAGTGTCCAATTCCATCTGATCAATGTTGAGGCAAATTAGAATTGATTAGAAGATAAACAGCATATTATAGACACACTTTGTCTTCTCGTTTAGTCTCAAACAAATTATCCTTATTACTCTATTAGAATTTAATTTCTACGCACTTACTGCTTTCAAGAAATGGTTTTGCAGATCTACACTTCGAAGTCTAGACTTAGTATTTGATATATTAGTCTATTTTTATTTCCTTTTTCCTGAATTGTAGGAACACATACATCAAATTACATTGGTGAATATATTTCAAACCCTGGAAGTTTACTGTTACATCACAAAGGAAGGTGAAAGGAAAAGAATATTATGGAGATAAACCTTCCTCTTCTGATAATGTTGAAATAACTGAAAACCCTTGTGATAAATTCCTTTTTTTTCTGCTTTTTCTCCGCAAATCCCTCCAGTACATAGTTGTATATTCTAGTTGTAGATCCTTCTAGTTGTGGCACGTGGGATGCCGCCTCAACTTGGCCTGATGAGTGGTGCCATGTCCGCACCCAGGATCCGAACTGGTGAAACCTTGGGCCGGAGAAGTGGAGCACGCAAACTTAACCACTCAGCCATGGGGCCTGACCCCCAAGTGATAATTCTCAATAGAAATTTATTATCACTGTAGTCATTATTAATATATTCATTTTTCAAGTTCACTTTTCACATAATTTTCACTCTCTGATTATAAGCACAAGAGCCCTTTCTCCTACTTTATATATTTTACTGATACATGTATCCCACGGTACAAAGCATTGTCTCCTGGTTGTGTAGTTAGATGTGATCGGAAGAGGGCTCACTTGTAAAATAAGTTTTGAGAGGCTGGTTTCCAACCCTATAGAAGTTCTCAGAATATTTACTATGCTAATTTACATCGCAAATACCAAAAAATTAAAAAGCAGTCAATGTATCATAAAATTTATTTGGCAAAAGACATCTCACTGAATTTTGTTGTGTGAATGAATTGAAGAAATGACAGAATTTTGAGTGCAGTGTAATAAATATAAGGCTGTTATTTCTAATTTTAAATACTCCCTAATTTTACTTATATTTTTATGCATCAAGTTCATATGTTGTAAAAATATGGAAAAGTATTGCTTGTAAGAAATACTTCCATATCATACTACTCAGAAGAAGCCAATAAACTTTTCTGTTCTTGTCATTATACACACTCAAAATAACACCCACAAACACATTTAAATAATAAAATATTCAAAACTACAAATATTTTATATACATATGTATGAAGATCTAGTATTTATAACCTGTCTTCTCAATTTAACATAATTTTGTAAGAATTTCTTCAGTGATTAACTGTTCCAGAAAGTGTTGTATAACTTACATGTAATGAAAGAAGAAAGGTTAAAATATAGATAAAATTCATTAGACAATTGTGAACAAAAGTAATTCAGTGATCGTACTATCAATACTAATCAGAATAATATCAATGACTAAAAGTTTCTTCCATAATAGCCTCAAATTGGAAATAACCTGAATGCCTATCAGCTTTTGAAAGTATAAACATATTGTAACATATCCATAGAATGAAATATGACTCAGGAGTAAAATACTCGAACTTATACATGTAACAACATAGACGAATCTCAAAAACATTGTAGTGTGTAAAAGAAGCCAACCACAAAAGATGGGATACTGTATGATGCCGTTTATGTGAAATTCTAGAAGGGGAGAAATTAACACAAAAAGCAGATTAGCATTTGTGAGGGGTGAAGGGAAAAGTCAATCCCTTTTTTTGTAGGATGATATGAATCTTCTGTATCATGATTGCATTAGTGCTTACATGACTGTGTACATTTGTCAAAAGTCATAAACTCGTTAACTTAGAATTGATGAATTTAATTTTATGTAAATATTCCTCAATAATGGTGTTTTTATTTTAAAAATTACTTCTTTTATGTAGCATTCCTCACTAGCCCATCTCCTATTTCGTATACTCTTGTCGTACCACACACATAGTCTGTTAGAGTGTTTATATTTGCTCTAGTCCTTAAAAAAATGTTTACTGGCCCCCATTAGGTTGTCCTTTAAAGAAAGAAAAATATTTCATCCACTTTTCTATGTCTAGAAAGTTTCCTGGTAATAAATAGTCAAGTAACATTTTAGAGAATAAATAATTCAGAGAAGAAAATCTCTGATGGCGTATAATGTGGTATTGAAATTCCAGAGGAGTATTAGAGAACACATACATGTTACTCATAGAAGGAGTCACACTAGTTTTGCGTGTGGGGTCAAGTACCTACAATAAAGAATTGTGAAAATCTCATTTCAAAAATTTGTTACATTGAAATAATTTTTTAGTCTACTTAATTGTGAATGTATATATATATATATATGAATGAATATATATATATATATATTTGAAGGAAAGTGTATAACACTCTTTTAATCTCTTGTGAAATATCCTAGAACCTCTATAACAACAAGATATAGCAGTTTAATAAATTGTTTTAAAAATGATCTTAAAAAATGAAGTTGACTGTTGATAGAGTAATAGTAATTATTTGTTGTATCTGAATTTGTCTATCCTTAGACCCAAGATGAAATCTTGTTAAGTCCAAGGGTCAGCATTTGCCTCTGGTTTGTTCCTGTTGCAGAGTGAAGGGTCATTATTTCTCTATTGTCTCACACGTATGAATACCAGTCCAATGTGCATTATATGTTCTTAGTTTTGATAAAGGGAAACCTTGAAAATGAACTCTGCTTTTTCAGAAGAACAAAATCTATAGTATTAACAAAGATAGTAATGACTATTTTTGGTGAAGACAACAAAAACCATTATATACAAACTATATTGATGTAAAATTGTGTATGAGTCAAGCGTGTATGTGTATATGTATGTATGTATGTGTGTGTATGTATATATCATAATTATAGCTAATAATAATTTTAACCTGAATTTATTAGCCATGTACAACATGCCAGACATGCTGTGGGCTTTGAAAGTATAGCAAGGAAGTATTTTTAAATAGAATCTAAATTACTTTTCACTCTGGGTAATGTTTTCCTCCATTTCAGTACCTTTTGTTGGTGAAAAAAGGTCATCAGGCTGAGGCTTGTTCTCATGGGAACTGGAAAGAGAAATGATATTTGGAATTAAAATGTCTTTCTTTAGTTTTGGTTTTGACATATAATTTTTTTTTTTACATTAGTAAAATAATAGTCTTGAAATTTCAGAGGTAGAGAGAGAGATTAAGAAAGAGAGAGAATAATGTTTTCTTGGAATTCCTCAAATTCAAATTTTAAATATCATAAACCAGAAGATAAAAGAAGGATCAGTGTGTAAGCCATAACATAAAAGAGCTAAAAAAATATGATGCAAATGACATTTCTACCTCAATGGAACAGTTCTGGCACAAAAATCTAAGGGAATAAGAAACAGAATAACAAGAAGTTACACTCATGGGTTTTGCCACTCCTCAGGTTAAAGGTTAAGGGTAATAGTAGAAATATCCAGATAGATCTGTGGAGTTAGGTAGTGAATTTCAATGCCTTGAAAGCTCTCAAGATTTCCAGAAAATGCTCATAGGCAGTTTTGTCCTAAATTTAACATGGCCTTCTTAAGAAAGAGTTTCAATGGCTGTGGAAGGTACTAAGTAGATGAGCCTGGGTAAAACCTTAGTGGGTTACACATTCTCAGTGTGGAGAATGCAACAGAACGTTGTCCCAGGGATCTCAAGAGAAGAGTAATAGTCTATCAGAAGAGCCATAGATTCGGAAGAAGCTGGTGGCAGAATATGGGCATCTCCCAAATGGAGTCAAAGACAGGTCCACAGTAATTAGCAACAGTGTCTGGCCCCAAATATAAACGACTTGGTAGGACCTGGCACAAAACAGCATGTAAAGTGCGGGATCCCCAATGATGCCCTGGGCCAAGCTCTATCAGAGTGAAAAATAAACAAAACAAACAAAATACAAAGGTCAAAGAATGTAAGCCAAGTAGAATTAAACACTTTAACCAGAGCTCAGGGAGAACCAATACCACTCAGCCAATACCCAAGTGGAAACTAAAGCTTTTCACGTGCATCACCATCAAAGAAAGAGGAGCAGGGCAGTCCTCGAGAAAGGAGGCAGCCCCCAAAGAAGACTTTGTTTTAAACCACCAATGTACTTAATTGGAAAGAACAAACATTCCTGCCATTGGTGACAATGGAAGTCTGAGATCAAGAGAGTTACAGGAAACAGGGGTTTGAGCCTCATCCGATTTCTCAATGTATGTCTATTCACTAGAATCCTTGCAATCATCTTGCCAAGTGAATTCCATCATCTTCCTGTCTTGATAAAACCAAGAGGCTCAGACAGGTTGATTGCCTTTCCTGAGGGATCAGTGCAAAGTGAGAGGTGAAAGGTTCAAAGTCATTTCTGCTGGGCCCTGAATCCTACAAGCTTCAGCGGCACCTCAGTGTCTCTCCCTCCAGTGGCTGCAATGAATGGCTAGGCTAACATTCTGTGATCTCTCCACTCTGTGGAGAAACCTGACAGCATCTTTGCAGCAATATTAGAAAAAGATTATTTCCAGCTTCTTCTGTTAAGCCTCCAGCTATGTAGCTTGGGATTCAAAGGATCATGTGAGGACATGAAGACTTGGATAGCTGGGAATCATATTTTGCTTCTAAGATTTAATGTCTGAAAATTTGAGTTTAATTATGGAGTCTTTGACTTCCTGGGGGTATGAACTTTGCATAATTCCTTCAAGGCTTAGGTGATTTTTTTTTTTAATCTGCAAAAGGGAGACGACCTATCTCACAGACTCATTACTTGAAATAATGAATATGACTTGGAATAATGTATGTAAAAGTACTTTGTGAGTGTTAAAAATCTAAATCTATATATACACACACATATGAATTTATACGCATGTGTATGTATTATGTATATATTACAATAAATATTATTAAAATCACCTGCAGTTATTTTGTGGAGCTGATCAAGCTAAATAGGACTAAACATAGACCCAGGAATATATTCAAAAGGCAAATATTTTACAAAAATTATTTGAAGACATATTTTACTTAAAGAATTCAGCAAACACTTATGCAAATACTGAAAATAACTGGAAACAATTAAATTCCATAACGTTAAAAGATGAACTACACAAAATAGCACTGATATATTAAGTTTCACTCATACTAATTTATATTCATGTTGTACAGTAGTCAAAATCTGTACCAAAAGTTCTAACTACATAGAACTTAAAGGACAGACTTTGAGTTTAACTAGTGGGGAAAAAGCCTTGTAAAATGTAACCTATGTATGTGTATATATATATATATTCTCCCTTTAGGTCTTACTGAAAATTGGATTCCAGTAGGACCCATGGGATAATTTAATTGTTAGCTCTCTGAATGACATTTTGACCAGTTCTAAGAACAGTGTCAAAGTCCGTACCAGAACAGGTAAGTGCTACTTGAAACTGAGAAGTTAGATTAAATGATCACTAGGGTTTTTTGTAAATTCTTTCATTATATCGTTTCTGTGCTTGATTTACCTGACTTGAAAATAAAAAATAAGTATAGAGTAGGGTACATGGCCTTGGAAAAATAATAGGCAAGCAAATTTTGATTATTACTTCCTTATGTCTTCTCCTGCCTCCCATATGTATTCTTACAGATTTTTTTTTCTTGCTGTGGAAGATTAGCCCTGGGCTAACATGTTTTGCCAATCTTCCTCATGTTTTTTTTTTTTTGCTTGAGAAAGATTTCCCCTGAGCTAACATCTGTGCCAGTCTTCCTCCACTTTACACGTGGCTCACTGCCACAGCATGGCTGGTGAGTGATGTAGGTTTGCACCCAGAATCTGAACCTGTGAACCTGGGCTGCCAAAGCAGAATGTGCTGAACTTAACCACTATACCACAGGGCTGGCCTCCAGATGTACTTTATTAACCCAACTTTCTCACATAGCTCCTTAAAGGATGCCAAAATTTGGGGATATATTAGTAGGTCAAGAAGGATAATTTTAAAAGCTAAGCATAAACAAAGTTCTATAGACCTTTTTCCTCTTAATATTTAAGCAAGATTATCTATGTATCTATCTATCCCTCTATCATGGAAGCATTGATTAGGAATTAGTTAATGGAATAAACATTGATTGAACTCATACTATTTCACCAAACTCTGATTAGTTCTGGGATACAAGAACCAAAATCATGGTACTTGACTGAAAGATTTTTATAATCACACAGATCACACAGTTGAGTATGTCAGTTATGGTGTCAGGAGGAAAAAGGACAGCACCATTCAAACAGGGTAATGGAGGAAAGACTAATGAATCTTTTCTTCAAACAGATGTGTGCAGGTTTAAAGGAAAGCAAGAATGAATGAAATGCAATAGTGGGGCATCTGCCAATCCTAGCTCTGGAGGGTTAAATGGACTGAACAGTTACTGAAATCTAGAGAGAACTCTAACTGTTGGATAGAACCATGCCCCTCAGCAGAGAAACATAGAAACTGCAAATTGTGACCCACTAGGTAAGGAGCCTGGGGGAAAATATCATAATATGTCTCCCTTTCAAATCTCTGATTTCCCATGTACCTCCATTAGCTGAACCAAATCAGAAGACAGAGAGCAAGGGAGCTCTAGTAATGCAGCTTACAGAGGAGAGCTCCCCTGGGTGTAGAACAGAGTGGAGGAGGTTGAAGAGGCAATTTAGAGAGACACATGGACAACATCCAATGTCTCAAAGAAACAAAGAATTATAAATACTCTGTGATGGATTTTAAATAGAGATATAGAAAGGATGGAGATTGGATACAAAAGAGCGTGTATCAGTTCTAATAAGATTCAGGGCAAACTTTACACATGAAGCGATACATCATAGCCTCCTGGTTAAAGGATGTTGCAGATGAGCTCAGAACAAGACAGAGAGAGGAGTCACTGAAATGAAAGTGAATGAAATTGCTCAAGGATACTATAAGGATTAGGTGAAGAAGGTGGAGGGGGCGGGATGAAGGGGATAGTGGTTAGGGAGAAAATTGTATGCAGCAGAAGAAAGAGATTAAAAAAAAGTAAGCATAGGTAAAAAAACAGTGGGGTACTTCATATATGGGGTGGCCTGGAGGCGGCAGTTTTGGTGGTTTGTAGAGGTATAAGGTGGTGATGCTAGAGCAGCAGCGGAGGCCTGAAGGAACGCAAAACAAATGTCACTAATAAAAAAATGAGAGATGAGCAAAAAATCGAAAAGCTTGGAAAAGGATGGCTTGTTCCTAGGAAATGAGAAAACACTTTATGTTATGAGAAACAGACTTGTGTTTAGCATTATATTTAGTTGACACATGACATGACTTCTCAACCACTTATATCAGCTATTTAATCAGTATTTTTCTTAGGGACATTTAATGAATATGAGAAAGTAAAACGAAAATGAAGTATTGCCTGTAATCCTACTTTCTAAGAACAACAACTTTTGTCAGACTTCAATACGTATAAGTTTGAAAAAATTTTATGTAATGTTTTATTGATTTTTAATGGAATTTAATCATCTAATGCATATCGAGTGGCTAGTATGTGTGAGATATTATAACGTAGTTAGTTTCTTTAGATTGTTATTAAATCTATCTCTGTTAAATCTTATTACACAGCTTAAATATATAAGGCTATAGAAAGGTTCAAAGAAACAATGGAAAAAGTTAATACAAACGTTAAACAAAAGAAAACAGTGCAGCTTTTAAGTAGACTTTAAAGCAAAAGGAATTGCTAGAGATAAATGGGTTATTTTCTAATGTTAAAGTGTCAATAAACCGTGGAGCTATACTTCTAGATTTGTATATACCAAAAATAAAATTATTGAAAATATGCAAAGGAAAAATTGGCATGACTGAAAAAGAAAAGATAAACCCAAAGTCAGGGAGCCCTTAGTGCATAGTTGTCAAAAGTTAATAGAACAAATCAACAAAAATCAGTGTTTATAATAGAACAGAACAACCCAATTAACAAAATTTGCCTATCTGGTATATCAAAAGAACTATGCAATCCACAATTACCAAATAAATAAAATTATATTGTTTTCAATTACGCAGGAAACATTTCCAAATGTGATCATAAGCTGAGCTATAAGCAATTTAAATCATTCAAAGTATAGGTCTGATCAGAGTGGGATTAATTTAGGTAACAATAAAAACAAATAATTAGAAATTTCTGAACAATTTGGAAATTAAGCAACACATTTCTGAATAACCCACGATTTTAAAAAAAAATCACAAAGAAATTAATAAAATATTTTACCTAAATGATAATAAATATGTGGATTATCAAAACCTGTGGGATGCAATAAAGCTCTTGAGTTAATATTATCAAAATAAAAAAGGAAAGGTGAAGAATCAATGAAGATGCGATAAGGAAAGAACAACAAATCAGACCCAAAGGAAAGGAAAGGAAACGATGAGAAAAAATATTTTCAGTTAGAATGCGCACATGTACAATGGAACACGTTTTTAAAAAACGGAACCAGCATTAATCTCCATGGGGAAACAGTGAAAGCTTTCTCAATTAGATCACAAAGAGATAAGGATGTCTGCTATCATTTTTTTTAACATTTCATTTGAGGTTTTAGGTCATGCAAGAAGTCAATAAATGCAGAAACATAGAAAAAATAATAAAACATTACTTTTAGGTAATGCAACTATGTACCAAAGTAATCTATAGAAAAACTTATAGTTTATAAGGAAATTTAGCAAACGATGAAAAAAAAAGGTTGATTTCCAGAAATATGTCACATTTCTATGGACAGCAATAAACAGAAAGATGAATTTTAAAATAGTGCCATTTTAAAGAGCATAACAATCACTATCTTAAAAAATCTAACAAAACTTATGAAAATTCTCTACCTGGTGAACCATGACCATTACTGAAACAATAAAGGTTATCTAAATTAAGGAAGTAATAAACCATATTGATGGAATGGGAAAACCATTATTATAATGATGGCAGTTATCTGCAAATAGATTCAGTGCAATTTCAGCCAAAATCACAGCAGTTTTAGTGTGGAAATTCACAAGTCGAGTCGAAAATTGGTTTAAAAAATGCAAAAGTCCAAGATTCACCAAGACAACTTTGAATGAAACAAAAAAGAAGGATGTATGGTGTTTCAGTATCCATTTTAAATTTATAGTAAATTAGACAGTAGTATAGATGCAAAGATATGTAGTTATATACATGAAACAGAACAGAGAGTTTACAAACAGAGCTATGCAAAGATAGTCACATAATTTATGAAGAATTGAAACTGCCACGCAGGGAGAAAAGGACAAACATTTCAATAAATGATGCTGGGTCAATTGCATATCCATACAGGGACATACAAAAAAGTGTATCTTGATCCCTCTACAACAGACAGACACATTAATTCCACATTTAAATACAAAATACTGAGGAATCTGTGAAACTCTCTAAGAATAAACATCTGGATTTGAAAAAGAGCTGCAAGGTCAGTGTTCAAAAATCAATTGTATATCCCAATAATAGGAAAATTAAAAGCAAAATATATTTCATTTAAAATAGGAACAGAACAAAAATAATTATAAACAAATGCAGCACAAGATATGCAACACCTCTACTTTGAAAACTATAAAATATTGCTGATAGAAACTGGAGAAATAATCAATAAATGGAGGGCTATTTTAGGTTTTCAGATTGAAATAATTGATATTATTAGGACACCAATCCTTTTCAAATTGATCTATGTATTCAATGCATTTCAATCAATACTGTAACAATTTTTTTGGTACAAATTGACAAGCTTTTTCTAAAATTTGTATATGCATTTATTAATTAATTAATTTATTTTGTTGAGGAAGATTGGCCCTGAGCTAACATCTGTTGCCAGTCTTCCTCTTTTACCTTGAGGAAGATTGTTGCTGAGCTAACATCTGTGGCAATCTTGCTCTATTTTTTGTATATGGGATGCCTCCACAGTGTGGCTTGATGAGCAAGGTGTAGGTCTGTGCCTGGAATCCAAACCTGTGAACCCCTAACGGTGGAAGCAGAGCGTGCAAACTTAACCACTATGTCACTGGGCCAGCCTGCATACATGCATTGAGAATTGCCAAAAGGTATTGGAAAAACAAATTGGAGAACTAAAACCACTTAATTCCAATATTTGCTAAAAAGCCGACAATGTGGTAGTGTCCTAAAGATAAATTTATAAAGGAATTGAGCAAAAAATGAGTCAAGAAATACACATAATTGTATAATTAATTCATTTAAATATTGTACCAAGGTAATTAAGGAGAAAAGTAAGTATTTCAATAAATGATGTTAAGCTAATTATTTATCCATGTGGAAAATAGTGAATATAGATCCCCATGTCAAGCTAACACAAAGTTAGTCTAATTTAGATTGGCTATTACTTCATATCATGCACAAAACAATTGGAATTGTATCATAAACCTAAAAGTAAAAATTAAACATGTAGAATATCTACAAGAAATAGAAGAGGATCTTCGTTGCCTTGGGCAGGCGAATGTTTCTTAGAGATGACACAATTCTTCCTAATCATAAAGGAGAAAATGAAAAACAAGATTTATCAGAAATAAAAATTTTTGTTCATCAAAATACACTATTAAACAAAAGTTCAGTCATAGATTGGGAGAAATTAATTGAAATACACTGATCAGATCTATTATGTATTCAGAATGATAAAGAACTTTAACAAATTAATAATAAGAGGAAAACAACACAAGTGAAAACACACAGAAGACTTGAACACACGCTTCCCAAAAGGAGATACACAAACTGCCAAAAAACGCATTGAAAGATGTTCAAAATTTTTAGACATAAGGGAAATGTAAAGTCCCATCACGATGAGACTTCAGACCCACAAGAATGGCTTTTATAAAAATTAAATAGTATGTCTTGGTGGCTGGAACTTTCACATATTGCTCACGACAGAGTAAAATTGTGCAGCCATTTTGGAAACTATTCAGAAGTTTCTGATAAAGTGAACCCGCACCTACCCTACGACCTACCAAATGCAAAACTAGGTATTAATCCAAGTGAAATGGAACCATTTTTCCATAAAAATACTTGAACATGGATGCTTATGGTAGGTTTTTACATAATAATTAAACACTAGAAACAATCCATTTGTTCACGAATAGGAGAATGAAGAAAATTTTGGTACACCCATACAGTAAAATACTACTCAGCAATAAAAAGAATGAACTGCTGAAACATATAATTACATGAATGAATTTCAAAAACCCTATGTTCAGCAAGAAAACTCAGATGTCAAGGAGTAGATACGGTAAGAGTCCATTTATATGAAGTTCAAGCACAGAAAAAATTAGTCCATGCATCTGTAAATCGGAGTGGTGTTTGCTCCTGGAGAGAAGGATTGGACGGGGGAAATCAGTAAACGTTCTGGAGTGATGGAAATGTTCCACAGCTTGATAAGCTATTTGTTATACAATATTTTCAAAACTCATCTAATTGTACGCTTCACTACGCATCTCACTGTTGAAAATTTTACCCCAATTTGAAAAATAAGGGTGTTTTTACATATAAAAATTAATCAATTCCAGATATATTGTAGCTCTAAATGTGAAAAGTGAAACAACAAATTAGCTAAAAAAGATTATAAGCTTTGAAATAGCAAAGGAGTCATAACAAGGATACAAGAAGCACTAACTTTAAAGGAAAAAATATGATAAATTAGATAACATTAGATTTAAGAACTTCACTAACAATACCAGTAAGAGATGAAAAATCAAACTCATATCTGTCTGAGAAATGAATTATATTTTGAATATAGAAAGATGTGTTAAATTAATTTTTAAAAAGTGTAAGCAATTAGGAGGAAAAACTTAAAAATAAGATATCAAGATTTCCAATAAACCATGAACATGTTGTCAACATCATTAGTCACTCAGGAAAATACACGCCACATCCCTACTGAAATACCACCACACAGTCACAAAAATGACTAAAACTAAAATGAGAAAATTAACAAGGGTATTGAGCAATTATAACCACCATTGGGAATTTAAATTGGCAGTATCAAGTAACATACTTATATCCTATGATACAGCAAATCTGATCTTTGATATATGAACAAAATACACACACACACACGCACACACACACACATAGATGGAGAGAGAGAGAGAAAGGGAGAGAGTATGAGAGAAAGAGAGAAACATCTAGCTGTTACATCTTGGTGTTCTTAGTTATTCAAATTGTTAAGCTTTCTCTATGTTCTGATTCTGCTTCAACAAGATTTCTCATACTAGAAAGGAAACTGTATTTTGGGAATTTGTTTTACTCATCTGTCATCATTGAGATTTGCTGTCACCTGTCGTTCATTCAACAAATTCTTTTTATTTTTGTTTTTTTCATTGAAATATGTTTGACATGTAACATCTTGCAAATTTAAGATGTACAGTGGGCTACTTTGATACATTTATACATTGTAACATGACTGGCATTGTAGCAATAATTAGTACCTTTATCAGGTTACATAATGACCTTTTCTTTTTAATTATGGTAATCATTAAGTTATAGGCTCTTAGCAAGTTTGATGATTAGAATACAACATTGTTGTCTATATTCACTATATTGTGCATTAGATCTCTAGGGCTTATTTACTACTTGTTGCAATTTTTTTTTTTTTAAAAGATTGGCACCTGAGCTAACAACTGTTGCCAATCTTTTTTTTTCTTCTGCTTTTTCTTACCAAGTCCCCCCAGTACATAGTTGCATATGTTATTTGTAGGTCCTTCTAATTGTGGCATGTGGGATGCCACCTCAGCATGGCCTGACGAGTGGTGCCGTGTCCACGCCCAGGATACGAACCTGCAAAACCCTGGGCCGCTGAAGCGGAGCGCACAAACTTAACCACTCGGCCACGGGGCCAGCCCCTTGTTGCAACTTTTCACACTTAAGCAACATCAGTCCTATCTCCCCCTACCCCCCAACCCCTGGCAACCACCATTTTACTTTCTGGTTTCAGGAGTTTGGCTTTTTTAGATTCCAAATATAAGATCATACAGTCCTTGTCTTTCTCTGTCTGACTTACCTCATTAGCATACGATAGTCAAGTCCATCCATGTTGTCAAAAATAGCAGCATTACTCAAAATAGCTGAAATATGGAAACAATCTAAGTGCCCATCAACAGAAGAATGGATACAGAAGATGTGGTATATTTATACCATGGAATATTACTCAGCCATGAGAAGGAACTCATCCTGTCATTTGCAACAACCTGGATGGACCTTGAGCATATCATGCTAATTGAAATGTCAACAAACTTGTATGGACCGCTTATGATGAGATAGGTTCTGTTCTAAGTGCTGATTAACAATACCCCCAAAGTCCAATCCGTTCTGGACTATTCACAGGATCAGCAGACTGAGTCTTCAGTAGAGAACAATACGTTGAAAAGGTAAAAATCATTCATATGAACATATTTTATTTTAACTTTCCTGTGAATAAAATGGGTCATTTGATACAGTGTACACTTGTCATGTCTTTCCTTAAAAGGCATTGTTTACATAGATCAATATCGATACTCTTTCCATGATTAAAGAAATGTAAAGTTACAGAGGCAAATGCTTTAAAATTTACAAGACACTCATATCTCAAAGTTCAGGTTTGCATTATCAGTCCCATACTAGAGACAGTGAGGTGCCTTGTCTTAATTACCAAAGACGTGGAACCTCAATTCTCAATGTTATGATTCAAATCCCAATGCATATAAAGATGATATCAATAATAACAGGTAGATCACCAGAGAAAGAGACTATGTGGTGTCTCTTTCTTTATTCTTTACTCCACTGTGAGTCCTTTCTAAAGCTACTCTTTTATTTATACTTTCTTAAAAATTAAATTAGGGTTTGGCCTGGTTGTGTAGTGGTTAAGTTTGTGTGCTCTGCTTTGGTGGCCCAGGCTTCATGGGTTTGGATTCCGGAAGCTGACCTGCACACCGCTCATCAAGCCATGCTGTGGCAACATCCCACATGTAAAATGGAGGAAGATTGGCACAGATGCTAGCTCAGGGACAATCTTCCTTAAAACAAAATATATTTATTTAACATAACCTAAACAATGGAGACCTGCTTGAAAAAATAAAAAGCTTTTCTTTATTCTGCTAAGAATACACCTGAGATCTACCCTCTTAACAAATTTTTAAGTGTACAATACAGTGCAACAGGTCTCTAGAACTCATTCATCTTGCATAATTGAACCGGGGATTTGCTGTCCAAAGCTACATTTTTAAGGCCTTCATTAGAAGCTTTGTAGCCAGGCATTGACCTCTCTACCTGTGAAAGTCCTCGACGGCATCTTCTTCCAATAGAAGGCTGTTTTGTCTACATTGAAAATCTGTTGTTTCGTGTGGCCATCTTCATTGATGATCTTAGCTGGATCTTCCAGATAACTTGCCGCAGCTTCTAAATTCGTACTTGCTGCTTCCCCTTGCACTTTTATATTATAGAGACGGCTTCTTTCCTTAAACCTCATAAACCAACCACTGCTAGCTTCAAACTTTTCTTCTGCAGCTTCCTCACCTCTCTCAGCCTTCAGAGAATTGGAGAGAGTTAGGATCTTGCTTTGGATGAGGCTGAAGCTGAAGGGAATGTGGTGGCTGGTTTGACCTTCTGTAAGGACCACTAGAACGTTCTTCATATCAGCATTAAGGCCGTTTTGCTTCCTTATCATTTGTGTGTTCACTGGAGTAGCATTTTTAATTTCCTTCAAAAACTCTCCCTTTTCATTCACAACTTGGCTGACTGTTTGGTACAAGAGGCCTAGTTTTTGTCCTATCTCGGCTTTTGACACGCCTTCCTCACTAAGCTTAAGCATTTCCAGCTTTTGATTTAAAGTGAGAGACGTGCGACTCTTCCTTTCACTTGAACACTTAGAGGCCATTGTAGGGTTATGAACTGGCCCAATTCCAATGTTGTTGTGTCTCAGGGAAAAGAGAGGCCCTAGGAGAGAGAGACATGGGGGAACGGCCAGCTGGTGGAGCAGTCAGAACATACACAACATTTATGGATTAAGTTTGTCATTTTATAAAGGCAGGATTTGTGGTGCCCCAAAACAATTACAATAGTAACATCAAAGGTCACTGATCACAGATCAACATAACACATATGATAATAATGAAAACATTTGAAATACTATGTGACCAAAATGTGACACAGAGACATGAAGTGAGCAAATGCTATTGGAAAAATGGCGCCAACAGACTTGCTCAATGCAGGGATGACACAAACTTCAATCTGTAAAAAACACAATTGTCTGCGCAGTGCAACAAAATGAGTTATGCCTTTACTCTCCTGAGGCTAAATCTCTGTATTTCTTTCATTAAAGAAAAAATACAAATGAGAAGTCCTGCTGCGGAACTTGCGTAACCTACCCAGAACACTTTTTTATGTTTTTTTGAGGAAGATTAGCCCTGAGCTAACTGCTGCCAATCCTCCTCTTTTTGCTGAGGAAGACTGGCCCTGAGCTAACATCGTGCCCATCTTCCTCTACTTTATATGTGGGACGCCTACCACAGCATGGCTTGCCAAGCAGTGCCATGTTTGCAGTGGGGATCTGAACCGGTGAACCCCGGGCCACCAAAGCGGAATATGGGTGCTTAACCGCTGCAACACCAGGCCAGCCCCCTACCCAGAACTCTTACGTGATACTTCTCAAAGTTCAAGCTTAAGTGTAATTTGAAAGCAGCTTTATTTGGAACTTTAGTTTGGGAAATATGATGTATGGTGATGTACACTAACATATTTTTTTCTAATTGCCCAAGTAAACTATAAATACATTGCCATGGCTAAAATTACCATAATAAAGAACAATAAAGAATGAAATATAAACGTCATATTTTACTCTCCCTTTCAATATCACAGCATTTGTCACCTGTCTAGGGTGTATGAGTCTCTCTCTAGTTCTTTTTCTACACATATCTAAATGCACGTGTGCTCCTATGCATGATATTTATTCCTTTTATTAAAGAAAATACAAAGTGTTATACATACTCTTCTATGACTTGTTTTTTCCTAACAATAACCTCTAAAATCTTCCAAAACTATGCCTCGTTCCTTTCCATGCACTCAACATAAATATTAATATTACTATATTAGTATATTTATATGCATAGAATGGTACATATATTAATGCACATGGAAATTGTTTAAATTTTTAAAATAATTTGTATAATATCTCAATCAATATCCTTGTCCATATATATTGTACACTCAATTCAAACTTTAGCTGGCAAATGAATGTGAGATAACGGGGCTATATGCAATTTAAACATAACATTACTTGAGGAAAAAAAGTGCTATACAAAGTGAATTGTCTAAGTTTTTGCTTTTGTGTTTCAGTGTGTTTTGTCTTGCTTTGCTGTCAACATTAGTCTAGTTGGTAATTTCCAAAATCTGAAATCTAAGGAAGACATCATTGTTCTGCAGTAAAATATTTGGGGGAAATTAAGGTTTTGAAATTACGTAAGAAAGAGAAAAAAAGTGTGTATGTGTGTGTGAGTGTGTAAGTAAGTAAACGAAAAACTGCTACTGACATTCTGTGGAAAGATGCACAATGGCCATGAATTCCCCTGACTTCAAGCCAGAACTGAATGGAGAACAGAGGAGACACTAAAAAGGCTTGTATTATTGGTAACGTTTCCAAGAATGGTCATTTACTACAAATGGCAACTCTCTTCCTTTGGTTACTGTGTGGGCCACCTGGAGCTGAGGCTTCCATCTAAAGGACCACAGTTTTACATGCGATCATCAAATTCAAGCTCCAAAACAGTGTCACTGCTAAGATGCTGGTAACCTTCAACATGGCTTCTGTGAGAACAGCATTTCTGTAAAGCTGGGAGCAAATCCACTAATGTCATACGTCTCCCGGGTTTCTGACCTGCTGACTCCCATTCTCTAGGTCACTAGGACGTCATGGTCACACAAAAAAAGCTGAGATACTATTGGCAGCAGATTAAGTCAATTAAACCTAACTCACTAATGGAATAAGCGGATTTTCCTTTCAACACAGAATATCTAAGGCTTAGGCTAAATGTAGCAGACAACTTTAGGTAATTAAATACTTGTAACTATTTTAATCCCTTTGTGCTTTGAGGTTTTCACTTTTGGATTATTCTTGAAATATACAGGGAGAAAAAGAGGGTATCTCAAGGCCTAGCCTCTCAAATAGACTATGGATGCAAATTTACAGATGTTTCCTCCTTTTCTTTTCTTTTTTCTTTTTTTTTTTATTTCACTCACGTTGGTTTATAACATTATATAAATTTCAGGTATACACCATTATACTTTGATTTCTGTTTAGATTACATCATGTTTACCACCCAAAGACTAATTACAATCCATCACCACACACATGTGCCTAATCACCCCTTTTGCCATTCTCCCTCCCTCCTTCCCCTCTAGTAACCACCAATCCGATCTCTGTTTCTCTGTGTTTGTTTGTTGTTGTTTTTATCTTCTACTTATGAGTGAGATCATATGGTATTTGATTTCTTCTTCTGGCATATTTCACTTAGCATAATACCCTCAAGGTCCATCCATGTTGTCACAAATGGCCGGATTTCATCATTTCTTATGGCTGAGTAGTATTCCATTGTGTATATATACCACATCTCCTTTATCCATTCGTCCCTTGATGCGCAGCTAGGTTGCTTCCAAGTCTTGGCTATTGTGTATAAACTGCAATGAACATAGGGGTGCATGCATCTTTATGCATTCATGTTTTCATGTTCTTTGTATAAATACCGATGGAATACCTGGATCATATGGTAGTTCTATTCTTAGTTTTTGAGGAATCTCCATAGTGTTTTCCATAGTGGCCGCATCAGTTTACACTCGCATCAGCACTGTATGAGGGTTCCCTTCTCTCCACATGCTCCCCAACACTCATCCTTTCCTATCTTGTTAATTATTCCATTCTGATGGGACTAAGGTGATATTTCATTGCAGTTTGGATTTGCATTTCCCTGTTAGTTAATGATGTTGCAAATCTTTTCAGGTGCCTGTTGGTCATCTGTATATCTTTTTTGGAGAAATGTGTGTTCAGATCTTTTGCCCATGTTCTGATTGGGTTGGTAGTTTTTGTGTTGTTGACATGTATGAGTTCTTTACATATTTTGAATATCAACCCCTTATCAGATATACAGTGTGCAAATATCTTCTCCCAATTATTAGGTTGTCTTTTGTTTTGTTGATGGTTTCCTTTTCTCTGCAGAAGCTTTTTAGTTTGATGTAGTCCCATTTGTTCATTTTTTCTTTTGTTTCCTTTGCCCAATCAGACGTGATACTTGAAAATATGCTGATAAGACCAATGTCAGAGAGTGTACTGCTTATGTTTTCTTCTAGAAGTTTAATGGTGCCAGCTCTTACATTAGAGTCTTTAATCCATTTTGAGTAAATTTTGTGTATCATGTAAGATAATGGTCTACTTTCATTCTTTTGCATGTGGCTGTCCAGTTTTCCCGACAACATTTATTGAAGAGACTTTCCTTTCTCCATTCTATGTTCTTGGCACCCATGTTGAAAACTAACTGTCCACAGATGTGTGGGTTTATTTCTGGGCTCTCAACTCTGTTCTATTCATCTGTGTGTCTTTTTTTGTGCCAGTACCATGCTGTTTTGGTTACTATGGCTTTGTAGTATATTTTGAAATCAGGGAGTGTGATGCCTCCAGGTTTGTTCTTTGTTCTCAGGACTCCTTTGGATATTCAGGGTCTTTTGTTGTTCCATACAAATTTTAGGATTCTTTGTTCTATTTCTGCCAAAAGTGTTGTTGGAATTTTGATAAGGATTGCATGGAATCTGTATATTTCTTTAGGAAGTACAAACTTTTATCCCATGTTAATTCTTCCAATCCAAAAGCATGGAATATCTTCCTATTTCTTTGTGTTTTTTTCAATTTCTTTCAAAAATGTTTTATAGTTTTCAGCACACAGGTCTTTCACCTCTTTGGTTAAGTTTATTCCTAGGTATTTTATTCTTTTTATTGCAGTTTTAAATGGGATTGTATTTTTAATTTCTCTTTCTGCTACTTCATTATTAGTGTACAGAAATGCAACTGACTTTTATATGTTGATTTTGTATCCTGCAACTTGACTGTATTCATTTGTTATTTTTAAAAGTTTTTTGGTGGATTCTCTAGGGTTTTCTTTATTGAGAATCATGTCATCTGCAAATAGCAAAAGTTTCACTTCTTCGTTTCCAGTTTGGATCCCTTTTATTTCTTTTTCTTGTCTGATTTCTCTGGCTAGGACTTCCAAAACTATGTTATATCAGAGTGGTGAAAGTGGGCATACTTGTCGGGTACCTGTTCTTAGAGCGATATCTTTCAGTTTTTCTCCATTGAGAATGATATTAACTGTGAGTTTTTTACACATAGCCTTTATTATGTTGAGGTACTTTCCTTCTGTAACCACTTTATTCAGATTTTTTATCACAAATGGATGCTGTGTCTTGTCAAATTCTTTCTCTGCATTTATTGAGATGATCAGGTGATTTTTATTCTTCATTTTGTTAGTGTGGTATGTCATGTGGATTGATTTGCAGATACTGAACCATCCCTGCATCCCTGGAATAAATCCCACTTGATCACACACATCTTTTTAATGTGTTGTTGTATTCTATTTGATATTATTTTGTTGAGGATTTTTGCATAGATATTCGTTAGTGACATTGGCCTGTAATTTTTTTTTTTTGTGTTGTCCTTCTCTTGTTTTGGTATCAGGATAATGTTGGCTTCATAGAATGAGTTAGGAAGCTTCTCCTCCTCTTCAATTTTTTGGAAGAGTTTGAAAAGGAAAGGTACTAAGTCTTCTTGGAATGTTTGGTAGAATTCAACAGGGAATCCATCTGGTCCTGGACTTTTATTTTTGGGGAGATTTTTGATTACTGTTTTGATCTCCTTACTGGTGATGGGTCTATTCAGATCCCTATTTCTTCTGGATTTAATTTTGGTATGCTGTATGATTCTAAGAATTTATCCATTTCTTCAAGATTATCCACTTTGTTGACATATTACTTTTCATAGTATTCTCTTATTATCTTTTATGTTTCTCAGGTGTCCATTGTAATTTCTCCTCTTTCATTTCTGACTTTATTTATTTGAGCCTTCTCTCCTTTTCTCTTGGTGAGACTAGCTAAGGGTTTGTCAATTTCCTTTATCTTTTCAAAGAACCAGCTCTTGGTTTCATTGATTTTTTTCTATTGTATTTTACTATTTCGTTTATTTCTGCTCTGATTTTTATTATTTCCTTCCTTCTACTGACTTGGGGCTTTGTTTGTTCTTTTTCCAGTTCCTTTAGATGCATTGTTAGATTCTTTATTTGGGATTTTTCTTGTTTGTTGAGGTAGGCCTGAATTGCCATAAACTTCTCTTTTAGAACTGTTTTTGCTGTATGCCATAGATTTTGGCATGTTGTATTTTCATTTTCACTTGTCTCCAGGTGTTTTTTTATTTCTTCTTTGATTTCTTCATTGACCCAATTATTGTTCAGTAGAATTTTTTTCAATCTCTGCATATTTGTGGCTTTTCTCATTTTCTCCCTGTAGATAATTTCTAGTTTCATACCTTTGTAGTGAGAAAGATGGTATTCTTTCAGTCTCCTTAAATTTATTGTGACTTATTTTGTGGACTAATATGTGATCAGTTGGGGAGAATGTTGCATGTGCATTTGAAAAGAATTTGTATTCTTCAGTTTTGGGATGGAATGTTCTATATATATCTACTAAGTCTGTCTGGTCTAATGTGTCTTTTAAGGCTAATAATTCCTTATTGCTCTTCTGTTTGGATGATATATCCATTGATATAAGTTGAATTTAAAGTCCTCTACTATTATTGTGTTGCTGTCTATTTATCCTTTTATGTCTGTTAATAATTGCTTTATGTCTTTAGGTGCTCCTATCTTGGGTGCATAGATATTTACAAATGTTATATCCTCTTGTTGAATTGTTCCCTTTATCATTATGTCGTGCCCTTCTTTGTCTCTCGTTAACAGTTTTTGTTTTAAAGTCAGTTTTATCCAATATAACTGTTGCTACCCCAGCTTCTTTTTCTCTTCCATTTGCATGGGGTGTCTTTTTCCATCCCTTCATTTCAGTTTGTGAGAGTATTTAGTTCTGAAGTGTGTCCCTTGTATGCAGCATAAATATGGATCTTGCGTTTCTACCCAGTTGACCACTCTATGCCTTTTGATTGGAGCACTTAGTTCGTTGAATTTTAAAGTAGCCCTTGATAAGTACATAATTATTGCCATTTTTTTCCTATTTTTCTGGGTGTTTTAGTAGTTCTTCTCTCCTCTTTTCTTTTCTTGCTCTCTTCCCTTGTGGTTTGATGGCTTTTTTTAGTAATATGTTTGGGTTACTTTCTCTTAATTATTTGTGTATTTATTATAGGTTTCTGGTTTGTGATTACTGTGAGGATTATATATAATAACCTACGTATATAGCAATCTATATCAAATTGATGGTCTCTTTAGTTTGACCTCTTTCTAAAAGCTCTACTCTCTTACTCCCCTCCTCCCGCAGTTTATGTTTTTGATATTATATCTAACCTCCTTGTGTGTGTGTGTATTCATTATCCTCTTATCATTGAGATAGGTAATCTTAGTACTTTTGTCTTTGACCTTCATATTCATAGGTTGTTGATCTGCCAACTTTAGTGTATTTTTGCCTTTACCACTGATTTTATTGGTTATTTTTTGATAGTTGTTTTATTCCTATTTGTGGTCTTCTCTTTACTGCTTAAATAAGTCC
This sequence comes from Equus przewalskii, assembly GCF_037783145.1. Lineage (NCBI taxonomy): Eukaryota > Metazoa > Chordata > Mammalia > Perissodactyla > Equidae > Equus > Equus przewalskii. Next base: position 4,659,180 of record NC_091838.1, read on the forward strand.
CTTAAGCATCTCTTGTAGAACTGGTTTCTTGGTGATAAACTCCTTTAATTTTGGCTTCTCTGGGAGACTCTTTATCTCTCCTCCCATTCTGAATGATAACCTTGCCAAGTAGAGTATTTTTGGCTGTAGGTTTTTTCCTTTCAGCACTTTAAATATATCCTGCCACTCCCTTCAAGCCCACAAGGTTTCTGCTGAGAAGCCAGCTGATAACCTTAAGGGGTTCCCTTTGTATGTCACTTGTTGCCTTTCTCTTGCAGATTTTAGGATTATCTGTTTATCTTTAATTTTGGACATTTTAATTATGTCTTTGTGTGCCTTTTTGGGTTTATCTTGTTTGGGGATCACTGTGTTTCCTGTACCTGGATATCTGTTTCCTTGCTTAGGTTAGGGAGATTTTCAGCTATCATTTCTTCAAATAGATTTTCTGCCCCTTTGTCCTTCTCTTCTCCTTCTGGGACACCTATAATATGAATGTTAGTGTGCTTGATGTTGTCCCAGAGTTTCCTTAGACTGTTCTTGTTCTTTTAAATTCTTTTTTCTTTTATCTGCTCAGCTTGGGTGATTTCCTCTAGTCTTTCATCCAGCATACTGATCCATTGTTCTATATCATCTACTCTGCTATTGAGTCCCTCTAGTGAGTTTTTCATTTCCAGTATTGTATTCTTCATTTCTGATTGGTTCCTTTTTATATTTTCCAATTCTTTGTTGATTTTCTGACTGAGTTCATTCATTCTTCTCCCCAAATCAGTGAGCAGCCTTATGACTTTCTTTTTGAACTCTCTGTCATGTAGGTTGTTTATCTCTGTTTCATTTAGTTCTTTTTCTGGTGTTTTATCCTGCTCCCTTGCTTGGAACATATTCCTTTGCCTCAACATTTCCCTCTTTCTCTGTGCTTATATCTATGTATTAGGTGGGTCAGCTACGTCTTCTGATCTTGGAAGGTGGCCTTATGTAAGACATGCATTATGAGGCCCAGCAGTGTGCTTCCCTCTCATCACAGTTCCAAATGTTCCAGGAGTGACCCCTGTGTGGGCTACATGTGTCCTTCTGTTGTGGCAGGGTTGTTCTTGCTACAGATGCATGAGGAGGCTAGGCTGTCCCCATGGCCAGCTGGTTGTAATGCTCAGCTCTGTGTGGCTGCTATAGACCCTTCATTCACTTTATCAGGTGTGGGGCATCCCAGCACAGTTGGCTGCAAGGTCTAATAGCACACTCCTGTTGAAGTTTTTCTGTTAAGTGAGTAGGCCCCCAGTGTGGCTGGCTGCTAGTCTCAGGGGTTTATAGGTACTGCAGGCCTCCAACCTCTGTTATCAGCCCTCTTATGATTTCAGCTGAGTGGGGCTGGCCCCAGGCACAGGAGTACTCAATTGTTTCAGGCTTTGGAAGGTGGAGCTGATCCCCTATGTGGCTGTCTGAGAAACACAAGTCTGCTTCAGCTAATAAGCCTTATGGCCCACAGGTCCACACTCATGGTCAACACAATCCTGGCCTGTGCACACATCCCAACCCCATGAAGTGGACTCAGTCACCACACTGCAGAAGCCCCTACACATGCCACCAATGCCCAACACACTCCACCCATTCCTTGCTTGTGCCCTGCCCCACAGAGGTGGAAACACTTGTTTGCCTGCAGAGGATCCAGGCACCTGGACTATACAAGCTCACAAGTTTGCCAAGGGCTTGCTGTTGGGTGGGGCCATTCCATATGGCAGGCTGCCTACCCTGGCTGAACTGGATTAAATCTGCATTCTAGTGGGTGGGGCAGACTCTGGGCTAACAGGCCAGGGGAAGAACTCCAATGGTGTATGCCAGCATCTGTATCAGCTCACCTGTACTAGGTCACAGCAATAGCTGCCACCAATGTCTCAGTCCCTGGAGAGGTCTCACCTCTCACTGAGATGTGCCCAGAGTCTATCAAGTGAGTCTCTCTTCACCAAAGATCTGTGCACCTTTCTCTCTGGTTATTTTAGGTTGCTTTCTGAAATGGGTGAATTTGTCCATTGGCCTGTTAAATGCCAGCTTTTTTCTTCCTTATGTTTGATAGCTTTTCTAGGGGTAATCCCCATTGTAGTTAAAAGCAGGAAAACCAGGTATTACGAGACTTGTCTCAGTTGTGCTGAGTCTGAAGCATGCTTATAGCAGTAACTTTCCCCTGTTCAGGTCCCCCACTCCTCCAGGGAAGGCTGTGTGCCTTAAGCTTTCTCCTGGCTATCTGTGAAGCTCTGTCTCTCACTAAGGTGACTTTTTTTCTCTCCAGAAAGGAATTTCTGCCCTTACCATCTCAGTCAGGACTGCCCCTTGTTGCAGGGATTCTTTTTATCCAGATTTCAGTTCTCTTTCAGGGATAATTGTTTGAAGAATAGTTATAAATTGATTATGTCCATGGAAGGAGGTGAGTTTAGAGGCCACCAATCCTGCCATCTTGACCTCCAGAGAGAGTTTCCTCCATTTAAATCAAGATTACAAATTAAGAACGTCATTCTTTCATTCATATACCAAATAGCCTTATAGGCCCCAATCTGTGTAAGTTAGTTCAAGAAGCTGTGATGGATCTAAGGCAAAGGAAGCAACATATGCAAATCCCAAGAATTTTGAGAGAGTGCAGTGCAGTCCAGGTATGAAAAATGTTTTCATATTGCAAGAGTGAAATGTAGGGATGAGATCGAAGGTGTTGTCGGGAACAATCTGGTGACACATTCGTGAGTTTGGACTTCATTCTGGACAGTGAAACCATTGAAGTTTTATGCAGGAGAAAAGCATGCTCAGGTTCACTCTTTATGGTTCATTCTGGTTATAGATCAGGAATGGGTTTTAAGTAGGAAGTGCACTGTAGGTAAATCAAGATCAGGGTTACTGCAGAAATCCAGCAAAAGTTGACTGTAACATTAACTGGTGTATTTTTCAGGAAGATACAGAAACATGGTTGGGTTTTGAGAGGCCTTAACAAGGTCAGCTGAATCTATTTTTTGATAGCTAGACAAGTACTAAATTGGTAAGTTGTTTTCTTTACAACATACTTTGTTTCAGACCCTGAAAGTGGTTCTCTAATAATCAGACATACTATGGGTTCTGGGAGATGCAACTTAATTGTATTGTTCTTGATCTATCCAGAAAATAAATTAAAAAATAATTTTCTTATCTAGCAAAAGGCTTAAGATCCTTAAATATATATTCCTGCATCTACTATACTTGAAAATTCCAAATCCCGTCTTACTGTAACTACTTTAAGAGAAACGTATTGTGACTGGCATCTTGATTTTAGATTCCAGGTGGATGGGGTAACTCAAATTACAGCAGAAAACAATGCATTGAATCAGTTGAGGGGAGCATTCAGAGTTCATGAACTTCATCTCTAAAATGGGAAAGAAAATACTCACTTTCAGCATCTTTTCCATGTGGTCAAAAACATTTTCTTATAATGCTAACAATCACAGTAGTCAGGACTACCAGCTTTTCCTTTACTCAAAGAAACATTTTTCTTTTTACAATTGTTAAATTATCAGTTCATTTAATAACATTTAAATTCTGGCTAATGAAATAGCAGCCTGAATTTCTGTAGCAGTGTGAAATAAATTTCTTTAGAAAATTCAGTGGCAGTAAAAACTGGAAATACAGTACTTTTCATTCTTGAGATATGTAAATCAATGCTATCTGAACAAATGTTATAGTTGTAACATAATCAGAATTTATTTTCAATACCAGTCCTGAGGCAAGCTATTATTAAAATCATATTAGCAAGGCTACAGCTTCATGAAAATGTTGATAGTGTTTAGAACTTGCATTAGGAAGATTATAACTCAGGCATATTAAAAATATTTCCAGATACCAACTTTCTTTTTAATGCTTTTTTATTCTTTCCAATAAAGATAATTTAAAGCATTGGAACTTCAAAGTCTGCACTCCTGGATGCTTTTCTACAAAGTTATGTGATGATGTGACCTTATTACAAAGGGTATCCTACCATCAAAAAAGTGTTTTTTCTTTCCTTGTTGATTCCATTATTCTTTAGCTTAATCACCATTAATTAAAACGTTGTCTATTTTTTAATATTATCAATACAGTGGAGTATTGGTACCTTCTTTTTAGTGGATTGAATGACTACCCTGTTGATTTCAAATGCTTGAGGCATTGAGCATTTACTCCAAAGTATTCACAAATAAATTTACCCGCATGGTCAGTAGCCATTTATGCCATGTTGAGGGTTATTAAACTATTTGATATTAAAAAGTGTTCCTGCTGATCAAAAGCAAAATGTCAGGAACCATTGTCCTAAAATTACGTTATCTTTATCTCCATGCAGAATGATTAATTGTCTCCCAATACCCATTTTCCTTTTCTTCTTTAGTGAAAGGACTACATTGTTCAGTTGAGACAATAATGCCCAGAATAAAGACCACTTTTTCTATCATCCTTTACAGCTAATTATAACAAGGTTACCAACTACTGGCCAATAAAGTACATATTTTAGTAGATCTCAGGAAGTTCTGTCTAGAGAGCTAATTCAACTATGAGCTGTGTCCATGTTTCCTAACTTTCTTCCCCTATTCTGTGGACGGGAATGTGTATGTGCTTGCTATAGAGTTCCTGCACCTAGCTCAGATCATCATGCGATCTTGAAGACAGAAATCACACAGAGATGGAGCATCCAACAGACAGAAGTAGACCGCTTAAGCTACCATAGAGCGGCCCTAAACTGCCTACCCACAGATTTTTGTAAGGAGAAAAGAAATACAATTCTATGTCATTTAAGACAAGGAGGAGTCTATTCTCTTCTGGTAAATGATATTATTAATTTATCATTAATTGTGGCCTATCTCTGGAACAATGCTTTTGGCTTAAATAGCAAAATCATGCACAAAATTTCTTATCTAAGAAAGGAATGCCTTATTTTACGAAATTGGAAATCCAAAGGTAAACCTAGATCTTGGCCTTGTGTGGCCAGCGGCCTGTTGGTGTGAGTAGGGTCACATTTACTAAGTCTCCCAGCTCTGCAGTCCTCATGTCAGAGAGAGTGTTTCTAACCTTGCCCTCATCATGATTGTAAGACAGCTACCAGTGGCAGTTGGGGCTGAATTCTTCCTTTTTCTCAGCAAACAAGGAGAGACAGGAGAGAAAGAGAATGACATTTTGCCCAAACTGATGATATAAATCTTCCCTTTAATCTGGACCTATTTATGTCACATTTCCCCATTTTGAGCTTCTCACTCATCTGGCAATGCCATAGACTAATTGGCTAAAACTAATCAGCATTTCTTCCTGAAGCTGCAATGACATCTCTTTTCTCTCAGTTACAAGAGGAGAGACAGTGTCTGAACCAAATTAGATTCTACTGGAAAGAAGACTTATGCTCTTATTTCATGTCAGTGACAGTATATTAAAGATTGGTTGCCATTATCTTGAAGGTTCAATTGAAGCCTGATATTTTTGAGGGCTTTGAATCCTTGGAATTGCAAGAAAATTAATGCAAAAGAGTTAATTACAGTTTTGAGTGATTGGCTTTTGAAAACATCTTTTCAATATAAATTATTGACCCCTTGAATATGCAGACTCTATCAAACAAATCTAAACATTTAGAAAGTTCAATTATATTACAACAGTTTGTAATGTGTTGTGTCAATATTATAAAATTCCAATGGCTTATGTTTGGGTTCAACGTTAAATTCTGATGAGAATGTTTATAATCTTACAAGTGAGGCAGGCATGTATGCAAGTACCTGTAAACAATATGAGGTAGACGTTTAGAAAAAGGAAATGTTTAGCCTGAACTGAGAAATGTTTTACGGTGAAGTTGAGATTTCTACTGAAGAGCAGAAGTTTTACGACAGAAATATTGGAGGGATTGGAGAAGAGGTTTCAAGAATTTCAAAAAACACCATTAACAATAACACAAATATTAAGTATGATTGAAGACTTTTGTACTTTCTTTAGTTGCATGTTTACAAACTTAGACAAAGCAATATAGTGTGTTTTTTTAAACCATTAATAGTATGACTTTAGTATTACAAGTGTACTACTCCTCATGTTTCTTAATTGTCCAGCTCCTGTGCCATGTCAGAAACGGTGCCAGGCACTTTGCATTTATTTTCTTCAAATAAGAAAATGGACCTGAAAGCAAACTTAAAGAATGATGCTGTATCCTCATTTTACAAATGAGTGCCCTAAGACTTAGGGAAAATAACATCTCCAAGTTTTCGAATGAAAAAGCTAGGATTTCTATCCAGATTTGTCTTAACTCTAAATAAGAGCTCTGTTATAGCCTAGCAAAATTATTCACACTAATTCTTTAAACTGTATTTATTTAATTCTAAAAGTCTTGCTGACTGATTTCATAATAAATGTTCTATTTTCTTGTGAAATCAGGAAAATAAAAATTTTTAATGTTTGATAATTAAAGCATAAAGTGAAACATAGCACAGACCATCTGATACATGATGAGTCATTTAAGAATACGTTATTTCCGTAAGTTAAATAAAATTTAAAAAACCTTAAAACAGCTATTTTCATTTTACCTTCAAAGTAAATTTGTACACTGGAATCTAAATTGTATCCTGAAACTTAGAAGCACCAATTTTTTCTGCTTAAAGAGTTAATTTAAAAATTCCTTTACTAAAAATTTTGGAATATGGATTTTTTTTCTATTTGAGATGCAAAAACTTCTCTGCTGAAAGTAATAGTAAAGAATATGAATGAGCACAGAATAAATACGTGGAAATTAATATTGAACTCAAACATAGGCCATTGAACTCAAATATAGGTTATTTATAATATTGACATGGCATAACATAACCTATTGGGAATATAGTTGAAATTCCTAAACGTCTAGACTTGTTTAATAGAGTCTACTTATTTAAGGAGTCAATAATCTATAATGAAAAAGGTTCTTTCAAAAGCCAGTCACTCAAATTGTAATTAATTTCATTTGTCTTTTTTTTTTTTTTTTTTTTTACAATTCCAGTGATTCAAAGCTCTCAAAAATATCGGGCTTAGTTTAAACTTTTAAGATAATGGCAACCAATCTTTACTATACTATCACTGACATATGAGATAAGGACATAACTCTTTTCTACTTTAAAATCCAAATGGAGAACTCGGTTGTCCCAAATTCGATCCTAAGTTCATTGCCCTATTTTAGGAATAAAGGTAATATTCCTTTCAAGTCAAATTTCCTAGGCTGAATATATACCAAACAGAGATGAGGTGTAGTAAATGCTCTCTAGTGAATTAAAGTAACAGAATCAAAACTGAGAGAGAGAGAAAAGGAGTGAGGGAAAGAGGGAGTGAGGGAGATGGTAGAGAGCGAGAGATTAGGTATCTGTTTAACTTTACAAGAAACTGGCAAACTTTTCCAAACATTTGTATCATTGATATGCAAGAGTATGTAGTTGCTCCAAATCCTCATCAGTTTTTCCTATCCATCTTTTTAAATTTTTACCATTCAGGTCTATGTAAAGTGGTAACTCATTTTGGTTTCAATTTTAGTTGTGATTATATCAGAGATTTTGAAAATCTTTTATTGTGTTTATTTGCCATTTTCATATTACTTTTTGGGAAGCATCATTTCTTTCTTTGGTAAGTGTCAAGATATTTGCCAGTTCCCACCCCTACTCCCCATTTATCTTCAGATGGAGTTGTAAGAGTTCTTATACGCTTTGGATAGAAGTCCTCTGTCAGATCCTTGCATTGGGAATATTTTTCTTCCAGTTTGTGGCTTGTCTTTTTATTACATTGATGGTTCTTTAGATTTACTGTCTTTTCTCTTTTTAAAAAATTTGAGAAAGACAATTTATCTTTTTTTTTAATGGTCTCTGTTTTATATGCCATCTCAAAGAAATTTTTGCCTATCCTAAGCTGATGACATTTTCATAATCTATATTTATTTTTTAAAAGATTTATGTTTAGCCTTTAATTTTCAATCTATGATCCATTTGAGATAACATCTGCATATGCTATGTGGAATAAATCTTCAATTTTTCTATAAGTTTATCCAGTTGTTGTAGCACATTTTGCCTTTTTTTCCTCATTGAATACCTTGTATAACTTTGTCGAAAATCAGTTGAATGTATATATATATATGCTTATATGCACATATAATATATATCATGTATTATATATATCATATACACATACATATCAGTTGAATATATGTAGATATGTGAATATATGTATATACTTTCTATATATGATGTATATGGGGTGTGTGTGTGTGTGTAAATATATATATATATATAACATTTTTCTGGATGCTGCGTTTCTTTCCATTGATTTCTAATGCTCTTGACAAGACCCTTTTTCTTGATTCCCATAGCTATATGGTAATTTCTGAAATCAGGTATCGTATGTTCTCCATATGTCTTCTTGTTTTCAAAATGATTTTGACTTTTCTTTGCATTTCCCTGTTCAACTTAGCATATACTTTTGTCAAGTTCTACAAAAAATGAAAAAAGTTTATCGGTATTGTATTTTGATTATGAAGCTGTATTTTAATTTCTGGAGGGGTTTCATTTAACAATATTGCATCTTCCAATGCAAACTATGTTATTCCTCTCTCGTATTAAGATTCTTATAGTTAATCTCTGCGTTGTTCACATTAAATTTACTGTTAGTGTATATAATTTCAGAAACTGTTTTAAAGGATATTTTTAAAAATTTTGTTGTAAGTATTGCTGCTAGTATATACAAGTGACTTTTGTTCACTGACCTCTTATTCCGGGACTTTGCTGTATTGATTCACTAATTCTAATTTTTTATTGATTCATAAAGGCTTTCTGTGTAATAATTATGTTGATGTGTACAGTCATGCATCACTTAACTACCGGGATACATTCTGAGAAATGTGTCAGTAGGGCATTGTTTCCTTGTGTGAACATCATAGAGGGTACTTAAACCTAGATGGTTCAGCCTACTACACACCTAGTCTATATGGTACTAATCTATGCGACTTTCATTGAATTTCTAGTCTGTCATTGACAGCAATGTCAAGTGGAACATATCTGTATAAAGATACTCATTTGGTCCCAATTTTTATAAAATTTTCTTCTCTGTGTTGCCTTTTCCCACTTTTATGGACCTCCATTATAATGCTGAGTAGAATTGGGGACTCGGATATCTCCTCAGACATGGGGGGACGTATTTAGATTCACCCCAGTATATACTATTAGCTCTGAGATTTTTCCAGATGCCCTTCATCATACTGAGAAATTTCCTTTCCAGTTCTGTTTTGCTGTGATATCTTTTTTAAAAGAAATAATAAGTAAGTGTTGGATTTTGTCAATGCTTTTCTTTGCATCTATTCAGATAATTACATGTTATTTCTTTATTTTTATTTGATGTGATATATAATATTGAAAAATTTTAAGTCTCTTGGAGGTGTAATTAACATCTAAAAAGCAGTATATTTTTAATGGATATGACTCAACAAGTTTGGGCATAAGTATACACCCATGAAACCACCACCACCAAGTCTTTTATCACCTCCCAAATTTTGCTCCCCATCACTTTTATGATTTTGGTTTTTCTGTGTGTGTGATAAGTACAGTTAACATAAGTTAAACTCTCTTAGCAAATTTTAAGTATACAATACAGTATTGTTAGCTATAAGCACTATATAGTGTAGTGGATCTCCAGAAGGTATTTATCTTGTGTAAGTAAAGATTTGCACCCTCTGACTATCACCTCCCTGTATGCCCCTCCCACTGTCATTGGCAACCACCATTCTAGTCTCTGCTTCTATGAGTTTGACTTTTTAGATTCCATATTTAAGTGAGATCACACAATATTTATCTTTCCGTATCTGACTTATTTCACTTAGCATGATGTCCTCCAGGTCCATCCATGTTGTCACATATGGCAAGGTTTCCTTCTTTTTCAAGACTGAATGAATAATAGCCCATTGCATATACATATACCACATTCTCTTTATTCATTCATTGATGGATATTTAGGTTGTTTCCAAATCTTAAGCTATTGTGAATAATATGGCGAAGAACGTGGAAGTGCAGGCATCTCTTCGAGATCCTGATTTCAGCACTTTTGAATCAATATCCAGAAGTGGCATTGTTGGATCATATGGTAATTCTATTTTTGATTTTTTAAGGAACATCCATACTCTTTTCTACAATGGCTGTACCCATTTACATTCCCACCAACAGGGTACCAGAATTCCTTTTTCTCCACATCCCTGGCAACACTTAACACTTTTTTTGTTTTTTTAACAATAGCTATCCTAACAGGTGGGAGGTGTTATTTCACTGTGGTTTTTAATTGGAGTTCTCTCATGATTAATGGTGTTAAAGCATTTCACATGGCTTCTTCTTTGGAGAAATGTTTATTTCAGGTCCTTTGACTACTTTTTAATTGCGTTGTTCTTTTGGTTTTGCGTTGCATGATTTTCTTACATATTTTGCAGATCAATCTGTTATCAGATATGTGGGTTGCAAATATTTTCTCCCATATAATAGCTTTCCTTTTCATTTTGTTGATTATTTTCTTTACTGTGTAGAAGTTTTGTAGTTTGATGTAATCCCACTTATGTATTTTTGCTTTTGTTGTCTATGCTTTTGGTGTCATATCTAAAAAGTATTGCCAAGAGCAATGACAAGGAGCTTTTCCCCTATGCTTTCTTCCAGGAGTTTTGCAGTTTTAGGTCTTAGCATTTATCTTTAGTCAGTTTTGAGTTGATTATTTGTATGGTGTGAAATAAGGGTCCAATTTCATGCTTTTTCACGTAGGTATCCAGTTTTCACAACATCATTTGTCAAAGAGATGATCATTCCTTAGTTCCGTGTTCTTGGCGTTCTTATTGAAAGATTAATTGACATATATGTATGGGATTATTTCTAGACTCTCTTCTATTCCATTTGTCTGTGTCTGTTTCTATGCCAGTACTAAACTGTTTTGGTTTGTAACAGAATTTGAAATCAGGAAGTGTGATGCCGCCAGCTTTTGTTCTTCTTGCTACAGATTGCTCTGGCTATTCAGCGTCTTTCGTGGTTCTATAAGAATTTTTTTTATTGTGTTTTCAATTATTATGAAAATTGCCACTGGATTTTGATAGGGATTTCAGTGCATCTGTAAATGTAAATCACTTCGGTATGGACATATAAAAATATTAAGTCTTCCAATTCATGAACATCTTTCCATTTATTTATTTGTCTTCTTCCATTTATTTTTCCAGTTTTTTATAGTTTCAACCATACGTCCTTGGTTGTATTTATTCCTAAGTATTTTATTATTTTTGGTTCCATAGTAAATGGGATTGTTTTCTTAATTTCTTTTCTAACAGTTCATTACTAGTGTATAGAAATGCAACTGATTTTTGTATATTGGATTTTTATCCTGAAATATTTCTGAATTTGTTTATTAGTTCTAACAGTTCATTGGTGGAGTCTTGAGGTTTTCTCTATAAAGGATCATGTCATCTGCAAATAAAGACAATTTACCTTTTCCTTTCCAATTTTGATGCTTTTATTCTTTTTCTTGCCTAATTACTCTAGCTAGGACTTCCAGTATTTTGTTGAATAGAAGTGGCAAGAGTAGGCATTCTTTTCTTGTTCCTGATCTTAAAAGAAATGCCTTCAGCTTTTCACTGTTAAGTATCATGTTAGCTATGAACTTGACACACGTGATCTTTATTAGGTTGAGGTACTTTCCTTTTATACCCCATTTATTGAGAGTTTTAATCCTGAAAGGGTGTTGAATTTTTTCTAATGCTTTTTCTGCATCTATTGAGATGATCATTTTGTTTTTATCCTTATTCAGTTAATTCAGTGTATCACAGTTATTAATTTGTGTATGTTGAACCAAACTTCCATCCCAGGGATAAATCCCAGTTGATCCTGGTGTATAATCGTTTAAATGTGCTGTTGAATTTGTTTTGCTAGATTTTGTTGAAGATATTTGCATCTATGTTTATTAGTGATATTGGCCTGTAATTTTCTTTTCCTGTAGTATCTTTGTCTGGCTTTGGTTATTAGGGTAGTATGAGCTTTGTAAAAGGAGTTTGGAATTATTCCTTCTTCTCCAATATTTTGGAAAAGTCTGAGAAGGATTGGATTCATTTCTTCTTTAAATATTTGGTAGAGTTTACCAGTGAAGCCATCTGGTCCTGAGATTTTATTTCTTGGGAGATTTTTCATTACTGAATCAATCTCCTTACCCATTACTCTTCTTTTCAGATTCTCTATTTCTTCGTCATTCAGTCTGACACATTTCTAGGAATTTATCCAGTTCTTCTAAGTTATCCAATTTTTTGGTATCTAATTCATCATTGAAGTCTCTTATGATCCTTTGTATTTTGGTGGTTATCAGTTGTATTGTCTCCTTTTCCATTTATAATTGTATTTATTTGAGTTCTCTTTTCTCTTAGTCTATTTAAAGGTTGGTCAATGTTGTTTATCTTTTTAAAAAACCAACTCTTAGTTTCATTGATCTTTTCTATTGTCTTTCTAGTCTCTATTTCACTTATTTCTACTCTAATATTTATTTCCTTCCTTCTGCTAACTTTGGGCTTAGTTTGTTCTTCTGTTTTTAGTTTACTTGAGATCTTTCTTTTTTCTTAATGTAGGCTTTCACTGCTAAAAACTTCCTTCTTAGAATTGTTTTTGCTGCATCGCATAAGTTTTGGTACGTTGTGTTTCCATTTTCATTTGTTTTAAGATATTTTTTAATTTCCATTTTGATTTCTCTTTTGATCCATTGGTCATTCAGGCATGTGTTTTTTATTTTCCACATATTTGTAAAATTTTCAATTTTTTCTCATATTGATTTCTAGGTTATACCAGTGAGGTGGGAAGATGATTTCAAATTTCTTGAATTTTCTAACATTTGTTTTTTGGCCTAACATGTGATCTGTCATGGAGAATGTTTCATTTGTACTTAAGAACAATATGTATTCTACTGCTGTTGGATAGAATGTACTGTATATGTCTGTTAGTTCCATTTAATTTTTTTCTTTTTTTAAAGATTGGGACCTGAGCTAACATTTATTGCTGATCTTCTTTTCTCCAGATCCTCCCCATACATAGCTGTATATCCTAGTTGCATGTCCTTTGCCTCTGCTGTGTGTGATGCCACCTCAACATGGCCCAGTTCCATTTAATTTATGTGTTGTTAAGTCTTCCTCATTGATTGTAAGTTTCCTCATTGGTTTTTTTCTCTGGAGGATTTATTCATTGTTAAAAGTGGGGTATTAAAGTCCCTTAAAATTATCTACTGCTCCACTTAGTCCTGTTAATATTTTTTTACATATTTAGGTCCTCATATTTGGGGTGAATATATATTACAATTGTTATATATTCTTGATGAAATCCTCTTGACTCTTTTGTCCCTTGTAATAGGTTTGATAAAGTCTATTTTGTTTGATATAAATATAACCATGCCTACTCTCTTTTGGTTGCCTTTTACATGGAATATCTTTTTCAATCCTTCACTCTCAGCCTCTCCATGTCCTTAAAACTAAAGTGAGTTTCTTTAGGTAGGCAGGCAGCATATAGTTGGATTTTTTTTTTTTTAATAACAGTTAAGCCACTCTATGTCTTTGATTGGAGAATTTAACCCATTTACATTTAAAGCAATTATTGATAGGCAGAAGCCTACTATTGCCATTTTGTCAAACGTTTTCTGACTGTTTTACAGCTCCTTGTTCCATTTTTCCTCTCTTGCTGTCTTCCCATGTGATTTGATGATTTTTTGCAGTGGTATATTTTGATTCCTTTCTCTTTATATAGTGTATCTACTGCAGATAATAGAGATTTTTATATACTACAAATTTATTCTGTGTGATTACCATCAAGCTTACATAACTCATGTTATAATTATTGCAGTCTATTTTAAGCTGATAAAAACTTAACTTTGATCCCATCTAAAGACTGTACACTTTTGCTGTTCTCCTCTGACATTTTGTGTTATTGATTTCACAATTTACATTTCTTATGTTGTAAATCTATTAACTTATTATAGTTAAGTTTATTTAATGCATTTGTCTTAACTTCTATACTAAAATTAAAAATGATTTACCCATCATCATCACAGTATTAGAGTATTCTAAATTTGACTATATACTTACAATGAGTTTTATATTTTCACATGTTTTCATGTTACTAATTAGCATCCTTTTACTTTAAATAGAAAGCTCCCTTCAGCATTCCTGTGAACACCCTCAGCTTTCATTTATCTGGGAAAGTCCGTCTCTCCTTCATTTTTGAAAGACAGCTTTGTAGAGTAAAGTATGCTTGGTTGGAAGTTTTTTCCTTTCAGGACAGAGAGGAAAAGATTGCTTTATCAATAAACGATGCTAAGATAATTATTATGCATACGAAAAAAAGAGGCATTTGATCTTTACCTTATACATACACAAAACTCAATCCCAAGTATATAAACTTTAATTTAAAATATGAATCTATAATTTCTTGAAGAATGTATAAGAACGTATATTTATGAACTACAATTAGGAAATGGATTATTAAGCAAAACATGACATATAAATGGTAAAGTAAATTATTATGAAATGTCATCATCTCATGTTAAGAATTTCTGTCCATCAAAATAAATTGTCAATAATGTGAAAAGACATATCAATACAAAAAGACAACAACAAAAGATCAGTATCCAGAATATGCAAAAACAAGAAAAAGTGAAAAGGCCACTGGTGTATAAGCAAAAGTTAGGAACTGTCATTTCTCAAAAAAGAGAATATACATGGGCGGTCATTGATTATATCATTGTTTCCAAGTATTTGTACTTTTCCCTTCTTTGAAATAGTATTGTATGCCCAAGTTCATGCACAAGTGAACTGATGGGACATACATTCCTGTGCCAGTAGCTTTGGGTTTGGCCATTTAACTTGCATTGGCCATTGACGTGTGACTGGACATGACCTATGCCACTTACGAGCAGATGGCTTAAGAGTTGAGTGTCTATGCCAGTTCTCTTACATTTTTCCTCTTTCATAAGAAGAGTGTGCTCCAAATAGGGGCTGCTCCTTCATCTTAGATCCTGGAATACAGAAGATATGTGGAGCAGAACTCAGGCAACTTATAGCACAGAACAGAGCCACATTCTGGGGCGGAGTCACAGCCTGGAACAGAGTCAGGCCAAATAAGAGCTGACATCAGTGAGAAAAAATCTTTATCATTATAAGCCACTGAGATTTTGGGGTGGTTTCTTATCACAGCCTATCATAGAAAATCCAATTAATACATGACGGATAGACATGAAAAGGCATTCCAAACCTTTAGTAATCAGAAATGCAAAAAAGATGAGCTTCCATTTCTCAGTGCCACATTTGAAATTGTTTAAATGCTAATACCAACTTTTGAAAACATGAAAAGCAGAGCATAGTGAGTAGTCTTAAACATGTTAATAAAAAAAAGATTAGCAATCTGTTTCTAGGTGTTTACCTTGGAGAAATTATTACACATGGGCATCAGAGAGAAAAAATTGTCCACTAAGCTTTTCTGTATTTAAAAAACATCTATTTCCTAAACCAAAAACATTAAGTTAATTACAAGAGTGGAAATTAAAAGATAAAATGTTGAACAAAGTCATTCATATAAAATTGATATTTTCTTATTTTACATTTCTTTCATCTTTATCTCTGTCTCTTTTCAAATTTTCTGAACACTGATAGCTAGCATGCAGAGAAATATGAGATCCCCGTTCATTTTTTCATCAGCAGCAACACTAGGCAGTATTTCCTATGTTTATTATTCATGTTCTATATGCCAGTCAAAGGAGGAACTGACAATTTTTTTGGATTGTACTTTGCCTTTTGTAAGGTGAAGTAAAAATTGTCACCACCTCCCAGCCAGGTGCATGTTCCATTTGCCCATGAAGGATAAAATCTCTATATGAGAAACAAAAGTTTATTTTGGAGACAAATGTAGACCTATTCACTACATGATAATGCATTCTACTTCAGGCTGGATATGTGAATATATGAATATAAATATGTGATAAATATGTGAATACAAAATCCAACACTGTAAAAATTATACTGACGAAGTGTGTTTTCTGTACAAATCAGAAAATTGTGCAAAATTAATTAAATCTCAAAAGAATCCATCTGGTTTACTATTGAAGATGGGCTTTTAAAAATTAAAATCCAGAAAATGTGTTTACTTTTTATAAATATTTTCAATTTGTTAATGTCAATGATTAGAAATTAACAGTTGCTATCGATTAATACCTAAGTGACGATACTTTTTACTTTTGTTAGCAAAAGTAGTTTATAAAATTCTGGTCATAGAGAAGTGGAGATGCTCTTTCCCAAAGATCCACAAAGACTAATTAAAAGTTAAAAGCAAAAAGTCACCATCTTTAATGAAATGAATGAACCATCTTAGTCCAGACAATACCCTCTGACCACACATGGTCTGATTGTGTGGTCAGCTTTTGCTTTATCTTTCTCCTTTGTTTGTTCAGCTAGTGAACTCCACCACAACTGGATCCTTTATTCAGTGATGTGTCCCAAGTACACAGAATACTATCTTGTACATAGTCGACTTTCAATAAACATTCGACCAATGATTGAATAAAAGGAAGAGATTTCTTACAGTACGTTAAGACAAAGCACCCAAAAAAGTAACTGTCACAATTAATTATCCTTATTAATATATGTGCCTAAATATCATTAAAATTGCATCATTTTAATACTAGAAACTCATGTACTAGAAATGAAATGTGGCAGACACTCCTGAAATTAAAAACAATGCTTTTCCATATGTAATATTTCTGCATAAAATGAAACAAAACATTCCAGAGATATTTTCTTCTTGAAGTTGCTTTCTACTAATTTTATGCATAATTATTAAATTTATTTTATTTGAAGTTTGATATATAATTGTAATGATGTAATTAATTGTTTGGATTTCACAAATATATATATGTACATATATATTTATGTATTCTACACACATAAACTTATAAATCTGGGTTGAATATTTACTAGTTAATTTTTTTACAAAACAGTTATATTTAAATAAGATAAAATAAAACTCTTACTTGTAGCATATTTTCTGTGTGATCATATTAGCATAAGATCCATGTGCGTGCTTCCATCTTTAGAAAATACCATGGCCTAAGTGAGGGAGAAGCTGTAGAATCCTGCAAACGAACCATCTTTAGCCTCTTAACTCCAGTGTTTCTCTCTAACTCAGGAACTGAAAAGAACAGTAACATAGAATTACCGTCCGGGTACACACTATTAACAAGCAATGAATATAAACCAATGGTTCTACCATTTCCTTCCCCTTCTGTCAGCATTTTCATAGTTACCTTGACCATGAAACGTACTGGCCATAGGCTGTTTCACAGGCAGAAGGGTGTGTAATGATTTAAGACAAATACTGCAGAAAAAGTATTTAATTTTATTACAAAAAGAAAAATAAAATGCTTACAAGTAGACATACATTATCTTTTCATTTTTTACATTGGTATGCAAGGATGCAGTAAATGTTTCCTTAAATAGATGACCAGCTAAGCCAGTGTCATACTGGCTGTTAAACATTTTTAATGTCATTTCTTTAAGAAACTAATATTTTTAAATGTTTTTGAGATAATTGAGCCTTCATTGTACAACTGGGTCTATTGTATGTGTGTCTGAACTTGTTTTGGGAGGAATGCCCTGGATTTTATAAAGAGGATTAAGGGAGGTCATTCTCAAAGTAGGGCACTATAATTTCAGTGCAATAACTGGTTGGAAAATAAATAGATCTAGTTGTTTCTAATTCCTGCCTATTGTCATTATTTAACTCAATCTCTCTTGTTTGAACTGTATAATGTGGCCATCAAAATGCCACTAAGCTTCTTCAATGGCCACATGTTCTTAAAAACAGGCAGCACTGGAAGAAATAACTGCGAAAATAAAGTAAAAAAGAAAACCACTGATAGAACGTAGAAGAATAGGAAAAGTCATTATGCTATATTAGGGCGGGAAGAAGTAAGAATTTGAAATGCAACTACGTCTTATGTACTCTGCAGGGTAAATCTTACCTTTTCCTGAGGATGACTTGTTCTGTTATCTAGTGATTATTAATGTTAATAAAACATGACATACAAGTAGGTCATAAATCTCAATTTATGTACCCCAGATTTTCTGAAATTTAAAATAATTTTAGGCGAATTAAGTTAGGGAAAATTTTAGTGAAGACAAAGCTAAGATCTAATTTAGTTTATATGTTCATAAGATGTTAAAGGATATTAAGTAAAATTGTATGCTATCTCAATGTGCACAATTCTTTCCAGAAGCCAGTGGGACTTGGGAAGTTTAAAATTCGAAGCAAGTAATAAAATAAAGACAGACTCCAAACACATGTATGGTGTTTCTGGAGAGATGATACAGCTAGAGTTTCAAAGAACCTAAAGGAATTAGAGAAGAGGGTGAAACCAGAAGGTGGAGCCTGAAGGTGGAACTGTAGTAATTTCACCACCTTAAAAATAAGCACAGCCAAGACTGAAAGCCACATTCTGATGCCGTGAAAATCTGTGCTGCCAAGCACAGCTCTGAGCACACAGAACGTGCTTTACAAATACTTGTTGGGTGAATGAGGTGTTCATTATAGTTTCAGTATATTTACATACATTGAAATACAATATTACAAGTACACTTTGTTTATACAAATAAATTTTAAAAAGTGTACATCTAATGTGTACACATTATTCAATATTATTCACAATTGTAATTACAGAATAACATGGCTAAAACGACATCTACAAAGAAAAGTAGCTTTATACAAGCAGCCAGGAATAATAAAATGATCTGTTTTGGTTAGAGTCAGAATACTGATCACCAACTCTGAAGAAATTTCCAAGGATTAAATGAATTAACCAAATTGTATTTTCCAGTTATATAAAGTTAAATATAATTTTATATATTTTTATTTTCAGACTCTTTATTCTCACTGATAGTATTTACAAGAGATTAAAAGGCTATCATGAAATGTAATTTAATAACTCTAACCAGATTAGAAAACTATGAAATAAAATGTAAAATAATTTTGAGACCTCAATAGTCCTAAGCTTTTTGATTTTTTGGAAATGAAAAGAGTGATTTCTCTTTGATGTCTTTCCAAATCGTTAGGTAAGGTATATTTCAAAAGTCCTATTTTTCATTTGTGGAATGCATTTTTTATGGAACAAGTTACCTATTTTTTAATACAAATATGTACAGTGTAGAATATCTCAAAATACTAAAGGGCTTGAGCATGAAACAAGTCAAGTAAAGGCCTTATCTGAAATGTTTGTACTGCTCTCATCTGTTATTTAAGCTTCAATGAAATCCTTCGATATTTTTAGTATGATAGGTTTTACTTCATTTAACAAAAAGGAAGATAGCTCTGGAATATTTAGCTTTGTTTTAAAAAAAGCTGGGGGGAAGCAGTTTAGCTGCATGTAGAAATAAATTCTAAACTATAGACCTTTTACCAGATTGAAAATATACCTCCTTTCACCTATATTAGTCAAATCATCGAATACCAAATATTACACGTCTATATTAAAACTCATGTAATCACCTTTGTAACCGTGGTCAAAGCAGAGAAATGGCAAAAGGTTTACTTAAAATATTTTATGTAGAGGCTTATATGTATATTGATTTCCCAGGTTTGAAGTGACTCCTTCAGACCAAAGGCTTGCCTGGAAAACTCTACCTGTAATCTCGCAAGAGTATCATCAGGAAAAGCTGGACATTGAATTTTCAGAAATCAGTATATGTTATTTCATATTAATGAGACATTTAGTGTCAAGGCCCATGGGAATGACCTTGATGACTTTGGTTGTGGTTGCGAGCCTATGTCAACGATTTAGTGTTTCCTTTGGATGCTGAGCGACTTATTCAAACTTGCCCCTTCTTTTTGCCATTATACAATTTAACATGCCAGTCTTTGAGGAATGCCATGAAAATTAATTAGGTTTGGATTGTTAAGGATATTGAAATTAAAAAAAAATCAAGAATGACAAGAAGTATTATTGATCTTAATTCCTTTGAATTTGCAACAAATGGGAAGGGTTGTCTTGTAATTTATCCATGAGAAGGGATTCATTCCAACCAGTACAAATCAGGTTTTGATTATCTTGTACATCAAGCAAAGAGAGCTTTCAAATTTGTAGCAAGGAGCAACTTTTTCAGGTTTGACTGCCTTGTCCTTTTAAAGTTATTTCTTATGACATATTGCAAGTCAGGGCTTTGTAATACGTTAGTTAAACCCTCTGAGACAAAGGCTCAGGTCCAACAGTTGAAACAGTAGAAATAGGATAACATTTCAATATGAAAGGCATCTAGGATCAAGCAATCTATTAAATTTCCTTAACAAAAAGCTGGTTGGATTAAATTGTGTCCTTTAATAAATAACACTTTATTCAAAATTGATTTTTTTAAAAATGTATTTCCACTTAAAGGTGCATTTGATTGTACTTTTTCAGCTGACTTTGCTTCTGTTTCTGAAACAGCACAGCTTTCAAGAATACTTTTAAGGAGAAATTAGTGTTTTTAGCAGTGTGTATTTTGATGACTCAGCAAAAAATATTGTTCATTGTTGATATCTCCTAAGGCTGAAATCCAATATTTAATGAAGTCTTTCCTAATCTCTCGTCAAGAGAAAGAATAGCAGAAAGTTTTCCTAAGTTACCAGCATGTGAAAGTGGAGGAGGGTTCTTCCTTTATTGCGATTTCTACTCAGATATACTTATTTTTCTGTGTATAACTCCAACACTTTTTAAAAGGTTTTAGAATCTACTTACAACGTTTTGATATTGACGAAAAATTTCCATCACCCGCAATATTACATACCTATGAGAAATTCTTACTTTATTTTACAAGTAGATCAGTTATTCAAAATACTGGTTCGTACTATATTATTATAAGGATGAATGATTATTTCAAATTTTGGCTAACACTACACACAAATTGTTTGAAAGTTGAGCGTATATGCTTAAATATCTTGTCAAATTCCTAGCACCTCATAGAACCTGACATGTCAAAGATAAAACTAAAATAGTGCTTCACTTTGACACCTATTTGAATTATATGTGAGTCATGTTTGGTGACTACCTTTAAACGGAATTGGAAAAGCTTTGTTTATATCCCACTTAGAAAATATAATGGAAATCCTCTTCTATATCAAACTACTTTCCCATTCAAAGTATCATCTCCATTTGCTTTAAGTTTACTTTCATTTATTTACTCATTCACTAAGCACGTGCTGCATATGTGCGTAAAAGGGGATTCTCAGAGAGCACATAGGAACCTCTGGCTAACGCTTTCTTGCAGGGATGAGGAGAGCAAAAGACAAGCCGGGTGTTTATGAGAGACTGACCAGGTTGAGAAGACAAAGGGATAGCTCGGAAAAGGCAGAAGAGTAATGAAGCAACTGGAGGAGCATAAGGAATGAGAAGACTTGGGGGAGAAGGGGGTAAATATATCTATAAGATTGCCAAGAATTCAAGAGAGAGGTTCCCTACTTTGAACCTTCATGGCCATTTGTTTTTCTTGTTTTCTTATCAGTAGGAACTGATCAGGACTTTGAGATGAGGAACAGAAGGTGGCAGTTTTTTAAGATCCTTTTCTCCTCCCCTTCCTCCTATTCCTTCTTCTTCTTTTTAAGTAGTAGATTCCCGGCAGCCAGGTGAAGGCTGTAAATGAGTTCAGGAGACTAGTGTAAAAGAGAGACGTGAGCTGGAGAACTCTCACAAGGAGTAAAGCAAGGAGATTCTGGGAATATGGTGAGTAGACTGTAGGCCTTTCTCCTCCTCTGTCAATTCTACTCTATAAACCTTTCCTGAGCCAAGAAGCCTTGGGTTCTGTTTGAGACCTAGCAGAGAGAAGAGGTGTGGGGATTTTAGACGGTAGTGGAAATGTGGAAGCCTGTGTCTCCTCACACCAGAAAGCAGTACTCAGAGATCTATTAATAAAACGTGAGGCCAGAGTATCCTGTGGTTTAGAGTAAAGTATGTCAGAAAACGAACTAGATTATTTGAAATGAACAACCAAAAATAAACCAGTAAAGGATATTAAATCTTCTGCAAAGTGAGAGGAAAAGTAGAAAGGACAGTGTTGGCTTTGAGGCAAAAGAATTGTTGATCCAGAAGGAATTGTCACGTGCTGCTTAACGGTTAAGGAGGGTGGAAACAAGAAAGGACCATTGGATTCAGGAAATAGGACAGTATGTCAGACTATTAAAGGTGATGTTTCAATAAAGAGGCAAGGACTACATTGATACTGAAGCAATTGAAAGATGAAGAAATAGAAAGAATGAACATATATCATTTCAGTAAATTTGGAAGTAAAGCCAAAGTGGTTGGTAAGTCGATTTTGAAGAGTGCATAGACTAGAATGATGTCAGATTTTACTTGGGAGAGATTGGAAGATGTTACAAGCTAAGAGGTGAGAGGAAGAAAGTAGTAACATATGAAAATGGTTATTTAATTGAATTGGATTTACAAAGGTTAAAGCTCAAAATTCTAAGTTCATGAATTCCCTAAACCCACTCCTCACTTCCCCGTGGACAACAGAGTAAGGTTATAAAGAGTGTATATACTTGTTATTAAGGGGAAATGTATGCAAAAATAATCTATTATAAAAATATGTGTGTATTTGTGTGTGTGTTTTCACTAAGAATTTTTAAACATAATCTATAGTGACTTTATAAGGATCTTGGATTTCGTAACATAAAATATTAGAATTTCATGAAATTTCATACATGCACATCTCTTCTTCAATTTAGGGAAACTTTTTTTCAAAAAACGAACATACACGACAGTATTGGAACTGTTAAAGGTTTTCTGTTAATTCCTCATATTTGACTGAAGACAAATATTTTATTTGTCAAGTTTCTCCAAATGAAACGTGTATATGTTTTTAAAAGTTTGATTCACCTTTTCACAGAGAATGGAAGTAATGTTCAGGTTTCATTTGATGGGAGAGCATTTTTCACACACAGGTTAGTCATTGACTCCTAATAAATGGTAAGCAAAGCTGAAATGGATATTGCCTAACACGAGCTGACTGAAAGCTAGTAAAAAAAAGACTGAGTGCACGTTTCTCCCCACGCCACCTACTTATGTCAAAAAGCATTTTTATAATATTTGCTGTGCACACTGAAAATACAAACTTACTGCTTACCTTCTTTCACCAAGTGAAATCTGTTAAATTGCCTCAATAACTACTTTGCTCCTTAAGTTTATGAGTTGAAAATATGATAAGCTCCTCATTTGTAACTGAAGTTTTACTCATGATTGATGCATTTGGGATTCAGCTCATAAAATCTTACCTTCGTTGAAAGAAAATAATTTAGTTAAGTAGATTATCCCCAAGTCTCTCACTTCCTATCGTGCTCCAAATTATATCATTTAAAAATAAAGGACTTTCTTTTCTTTACCTGAGGTTTGGAAAAGTTCCCTCATTGGAAATTAGATTATTTTTATCGGTAAAAATTAATGAATTTATGGGATGTGTTTGGGAGCAAGCAAGCAAACATAATATATTTTATTTACTCATCTATATTTTTAGTTTCTTTTATTGTTTTAGAAACAGGTTTTATAAAGAAACTCTGAATACTATATACACTAACTACCAATATGCCATATGTTAAATCCTTTTTTTCTCGTCATCTCTGGGAGCAGCCAAATCCAAGATGACAGCGGCAAAGAGCAGGTTTATTTATGGCTCTGACCCTCCTACCTGGAGTCCACAAATAAGGACATCTGCCTGTCCTTCCTGCTCCCTGACTGCCTGAATTCCATTTCAAGCAGCCATACTGTGGAGCAGATAATGCAATAAGCTATTTGTTATTGTAGGGTGTACTGCTTAACATTGACTCTAAAGAGAGTCAGTGTTGTAAGAAGCAGGTCATCAGGACTCTGAAGCTTTCTGCTTTCTTTTCTGAAGCATGTAGATACAAGATCATTTTCTAAAAATTTATTCAGAGACATGTTTCCCCACCATGATCTCATCCTCTCTCCGCATTGCACACTAATGTTTTCAATTCTTTCTCACATCTTCTCCCACTGTGGAGCTCTCTCATTGTTGTTTACTTAACTTCACATGGTTTTCTCATTATAGAGATTACTATAAAATAAGACTGTATCCTCTTACCTGGACCACTAGAAGTGGAGCGTGTCCACTGTCACTTGATAGAGTTAAAATTCAACCCTACCTGGTCCCATCCCCCTGTACCATTACATAACTTTACTGTCCTGGGAAAAGAATGTAACCCATCTCCCAATGCTGAAGATTTTCTCCCCTTGTCTTGTCTCTCTCACCTCAGCTTCTCTTTCGTCCTGTTCTCCAGTTTTGAGTGACCTGCAGATTCTTCTGGATTTGCTACTCTAACTGGCTACTTGCATTAGTGAAGCTTGTCCTTTCACCTAGTTCTCCACAAATTCTTCTCAGGTCGCTATTTCCCACCTGTCTGCATATAACAATTATACATCTCCCTTGAATTGTGATAGAATAATTTTAAAATAAAGTTTAACATAGTATGACAAATATTAGTATAATACGGAAGAAAAGGAAGAGAAGGCAAGAAAGAGAAAGGACGTATCTTCCAGAATCTTGTGATGTGATTAATACCTGGAGCCACAAGGATGAATTATATTCTAGGAAAGGATGAATGAATTTTGTAGGCTTTCTATAAAAGGTTATAATATTCAGTGAGAAATAAGTTAATAATTAGGGACTATGGAACAATAACACTATGTTTTGAAAATACAGGACTAGAATATGAGCTTTTATATTATATCGTCCTGAATCAGAGACAATACATTGTAGAGCTGGCTGTAAGTAAACCCCAGTGACTAATACAATCTGTTATGGCTTTTGACATAATTAGAATATACTCCCAAATCCATTAGTATAAGTGTTCAATATTTTGGTGACTATTCTGCAGACATTCAATAAGCAATGATTTGGAGCTATGGCTATTTAGTTCATTTATTTTATAAATATTTGTATAACTATTCTGGCATACGAAAAATAGATTTATAATTTTACATAAGAACAAACATATTTAACTGTCTACTTTCTTAAAAATATAGTGTAAGTCACTAGAAGTGACAGGCAGGTTTCCAGTTTTCTTAAGAGTTACAATTAATGTCTGTCTGCTTCAGAATATTTGAGTTCTCTCATCAAGGCAGAAAATAATAAATACCTACATACTCACTTGGATGCACCAGTGTACCTTGAAAAACATATGAGAACAGCAGAGTACTCTTTTAAATAGTATGGTCTACTGATAATTCATAATATATTTGTTAGAACATTATTACAGTCCTTGAAATTTCAGATAAAATAATGTCTTTTCGTATTCTTTGATGACTCATGTAATCTCTTAGTTTAACCATCTGATTGAGAAGTAAACATGCAATTCCTTAGGGTGACTAGTGTTACGTTAAAAAATTTTGGGGGGAGAGTTAATTCTGGGAATTTGACATCTTTTTGAAGAAAATAAAATCCCCTCCTTCACCACAACCACCCTTTCTCTCTCTTCTTCTTCTAGGAAATCTTTGACGAAGAAATTGACATTTCTATTTTATATCCTCTCTTGTTTTAATATATGTTGTACCTTTTCATCCCTTTCTACCTCCTTCTTGAATTCCTCAATCTAATCATCTACCTCACTGATCTACTATATATATATACATACTATTTAGCTCATCTTTGTGGTGCTTTATTTTAAATAACTTTCCATATCATTTTATCTCAATCCTTTTAAAAACTTATGTCTTATTTTTGTTTGATATTGATAACATATCCCTCTATTTCCTGACATTTTTATGACATTTATGTCTAATTCTAGGTCTGTCGTTTCCACTAATTTTGGTTCACTTGATATATGTTCTCCATTGTGTTTATTTTCTTTTTGTGTTTTGAACAACTCTTTGAGGTAGTTTTACTCTTTGAATATCAATTTATTTTGTCTGTAAATTCAGTTTCTCCCGGGATTGTCATCTACTCTGCCTGGTAATGTGTCTTGTGGAAAGTTTCATGGTGAGGTCCTGGTCTCCATTAGTCCTAGGGGTTTGAGAAAAGGAAGTGGCATGAATCCAGGATAGAGAGTCTTGAGCACCACGAAACTACTGCCAATCATGCTTCTTTATTGCCAACCCAGGCACCTCCTTCAGTCAATATTTCACCGATCAAACATTGGAAGAAGCAGCATTTGGAAAACGCAATGAGCTCTGAGAGTTTTCCTCTTCATTCACAAAAGACCTTTTCTCTGGATATAGAATTCAAGCTTGATAGATGTTTTTTATTAGTATCAGTACTTACAAGATCTTGTTCCATTGCCTTCCATTTGCATAAACTCTACCAAGAGGTATACTGTAATTTTTATATTTGTTCCTTTGTATATAAAGTCTTTTGATTTCTTCTGGCTGCTTTGAAGATTTTTCTCTTTACCACTGGTTTCAAGCAATTTTATTATGACGTGCCTTGGTACTATAGTCTTACGTTTTCTCTGCTTTGGTTTGTTGAATTTCTGGGATCTATGAGTTTAGACTTTTCATTAAACTGGGAAATTTTTAGTTATTATTACTAAAAATGTTTTTCTGCAACTCCCTCCTTCTGTCACTCCAATTACACATACGTTATATCACTTCTTATTGTCCCTTATCTAAGTTTCTGTTCATATTTACTGTCTTTTTTAGTCTTTGTACTTCATTTTGAATAGCTTTTATTACAATGCCTTTAAATTCAGTAATATTTTCTTCTGCAGAGTCTAATCTGCTGTTAATCTCACCTAGTATATTTTTTATGTTATCTCTACAAGTTCCATTAAGATATTTTTTTATTTCTCCCACTATTTTCCTCATCTTTGCTCCCCCCTTTAGTAAATATGCAACTTGGATATTGCCTCTCTAATCCCAGCTGCACTTTACAACTAAGATATTATATACAGCCAAGTTCTTTGGTGAAGAGTAGTATTTTATACCCTTGACCATACTATTTATAGATAGATACATATCCTAATATCCTGTTTAAGATCCTTATCTACTAAATCCAATATCCCTCACATTTCTGGATATTTTTATATGAATAGTTTTACTCCTGGATAAGTACTAATTATCTGCTTCTCTGCATGCCTGGTAATATTTAAATTAGGTGCCAAAAATTGTGCATTTTATATTTTTGGGCATTAGATAATGTTCTTTGTTAAAGAACATTAAATTTTGGTCTGATATGCAGTTAAGTAATTCCTGGGTTAGCCTGATCCTTGTTACCCAATGTCTAAAAGCCATTGTATTATATATTTTGTTTTTTATGTTTATAGTGGGAGAACAATTCATCTAGTAGGTAATCATTTATGGAAATTTAACTGAGGGTTTTAAGAGAAATGAGTAGAGAGGTAAATTTCAGAAGCAACTAATCAAGTCTCACCTGTATTCATGAATTTCTTGTGCTAATAAAATTTTTTGCTGATACAGTAATCAAAACAGCATGGTACTGGTACAAAAACAGGTGCACAGATCAATGGAACAGAACTGAAAGCCCAGAGATAAAACCACACATCTATGGACAGCTAATCTTTGACAAGGGAGCTGAGGGCCTACAGTGGAGAAAAGAAAGTCTCTTTAACAAATGGTCCTGGGAAAACTGGACAGTCACATGTAAAAGATTGAAAATTGACCATTCTTTTTCAGCATTCACAAAAATAAACTCAAAATGGATCAAAGACCTAAAGATTAGGCCTGAAACAATAAGTCTTCTAGAAGAGAATATAGGCAGTACACTCTTTGACATCAGTTTCAAAAGAATCTTTTCAGACACCATAACTCCTCAGATGAGGGAAACAATAGAAAGAATAAACAAGTGGGACTTCATCAGACTAAAGAGCCTCTTCAAGGCAAGGGAAAACAGGATTGAAACAAAAAAACAACCCTCTAATTGGGAAAAAATATTTACAAACTACTTATCTGACAAAGGGTTAATCTCCATAATATATAAAGAACTCACACAGCTCAACAACAAAAAATCAAACAACCCAATCAAAAAATGGGCAGGGGACATGAACAGACATTTCTCCAAAGAAGATATAAGGATGGCCAATAGACACATGAAAAGATGCATTACTAATCATCAGGGAAATGCAAATCAAAACTACACTAAGACATCACCTTACACCCGTTAGATTGGCAAAAATATCCAAAACCAAGAGTGACAAATGTTGGAGAGGTTGTGGAGAAAAAGGAACCCTCATACACTGTTGGTGGGAATGCAAGCTGGTGCAGCCACTATGGAAGACAGTATGGAGATTTCTCAAAAAGTTAAAAATACAAATACCTTATGACACAGCCATCCCACTACTGGGCATCTATCCTAAGAACCTGAAATCAGCAATCCAGGAGTCCCATGCACCCCGATGTTCATCGCAGCATTATTCA
This sequence comes from Equus przewalskii, assembly GCF_037783145.1. Taxonomy (NCBI): domain Eukaryota; kingdom Metazoa; phylum Chordata; class Mammalia; order Perissodactyla; family Equidae; genus Equus; species Equus przewalskii. Next base: position 4,687,551 of record NC_091838.1, read on the forward strand.
CAATAGCCAAGACATGGAACCAACCTAAGTGCCCAGCAACTGATGATTGGATAAAGAAGATATGGTATATATACACAATGGAATACTACTCAGCCATAAAAAAGGACAAAATCGTCCCATTTGCAACAACATGGATGGACCTTGAGGGTATTATGCTAAGTGAAATAAGCCAGACAGAGAAAGATGAACTCTATATGACTCCACTCATAGGTGGAAGTTAACATATAGACAAGGAGAACTGATTGGTGGTTACCAGGGAAAAGGGGGAGGTGGGGGGAGGGAACAAAGGTGAAGTGGTGTACCCACAACATGACTAACAATAATGTACAACTGAAATTTCACAAGGTTGTAAACTATCATAATCTTAATAAAAAAAAAATTTTGTGCTGGTCTGATATTGCCTTTCCCCCCACCAGCATTTTATTTTATTTATTTTTTTATTTTTATTTTTTTTGGAGGAAGATTAGCCCTGAGCTAGCATCTGCTGCCAATCCTCCTCTTTTTGCTGAGGAAGACTGGCCCTGAGCTAACATCCGTGCCCATATTCCTCTACTTTATACATGGGATGCCTACCACAGCATGGCTTGTCAAGTGGTGCCATGTCTGCACCTGGGATCCGAACCGGGGTGAACCCCGGGCTGCTGAAGCAGAGTGTGTGAACTTAACCGCTGTGTCACCAGGCTGGCCCCTCACCAGCACTTCAGATTTAGGATATTACATATATCTAATTTATTTTGTAAAAAGTACATAAGTAAAAGTTATTTAAAGCAATGCAGAACAAAAGCAGTTCTTTAGGGAAGGTAATTTCTTTGATAAAGAAGAAATTAATGTTTATCTCAACGCAGTAAAGGGAAATGCATAACAAACTAAAATCACCTTTTCTAATCTACCCATTTCTCTCTACCACCCTCTCTTCTAGGCTTTGTTCATTCACCCAACAACATTTCAAATAACCCTTCATAGATTTCCTCACAGTGTTTTATTATCTCTTCATATCCATGTCTATCTTTTTTCAACAGTTTCCCTATGATTCGTTTTAGGGAGGGAGATGGCAGCTTTTCCTAGTTTACCACATTGGCGGGAAATTAATGTGTTTTTTTCCCCTAACTTCTTCTAACTTTTTTTCCCATAGATTCCTGCAGAAATCTGAATGTTTCTGTTCCTCCAAAATTCATATGTTGAAATCCTAACCCTGAAACGTGCTGCTATTAGTAGTTGGGGTCTTTGGGAGGGGATTAGCTCATGAGGGCGGAGTCCCCATGAATGAGATTAGTGCTCTTATAAAGGAGGCCCCAGGGAGCTCCCTCACTGCATCAGTCACATAAGGACTCAGAGAGAATTTTGCCACTAGGAAGAGAGCCCTCGCTAGAACCTAACTGTTCTAGGACCCTGATCTTGGACTCCAAGTCTCCAGAAGGGTCAACAATAAATATTTGTTGTTTATGAGCTACCCAGTCTGTAGTATTTTGTGATAGTGTCCCAAATGGATAAAGACAACCCTCAACATTCTCTTTTAGCTTCATCCGTTATCCACCACTGTAGGTCTCTCTAAATCTGCTCCAGCAGTTTAGCTTTATTTCTATAGTAGTTTGCAATCAAGAAGAAGTGGCAGCTAGGCTGTCAGTAAAAAGGCCCTCCATGCAGAGCATGGTTTATGCAGAGGATACATCGTGAGGTCTGAGTCTAGACAGGAGACTTCCTATAGGGGCACTAGCATACGGACACTAAGAATCTGCTTTTAGGCAATAAGTAGTCTTTAAGCACTGTTTGAGGGAGAATGACTGATTAGACTCATATTTTGGACGGATGTCTGGACTGCATGGAAAAATTATTTGAGGGGAATAGAATTTCAAGCAGAGAGAGCAGGTAAGTTGATGAGTGGAAAAACAGGGAGTTAACGCAATAAGGGATGAGACAATGGATTGACTTTTTGAAGAAATTTTGGTATATTCATCAGGGTTAGTCAACAATCAAATGTGGAAAATAAGAGAGAGGAGAGCGAAGCCTGGTTTCATGCTTCTAGTTTGGATTTTAGGAAGGATAAGGGTGCTGTTGTTTGAAATGGAGAATACAGGAAGAGGAGAATCATCAGGAATGAATATTTCTGGTTTGCTGAGTTGAAATGTCTGAGAGACTTACAGATGGAATATGAGGCTTGCTGTTGCAGGTGGAAATTCAGATACATAATTTAGTTCAGTTATGATTCCTCGAGGCTTTATATGAATGATCTTGCTATCTCATCACCTTATTATTACCTAATCCTACTCTCTTAAACTCAGTGTTCAATTTTTAAACATTAAAAGTAGATAAGAGGAAATTAAATGTTATAATTCTGCCTTAAACATGACCAAATAAGAATATTTTATATTTCTGTAATGAAACATCCTTGCATATGGCCCAAGACGAAGCTAATTTAAATTTAATTATCTTCCCCGGTAAGCATGAGAGCGGGAAGATTTCACTTTTCAGATATCTAGTATAGAAATGACCCTTAGTTATATGAAGGAAAGTTCTGTTCCTCTGATCATAAGGGGACTCTACAGTCCCGAAAAACTTGTAACACAGGTCACCACACAGCCTTATTCAGCCAAGAGTTCCAGTCTTCTCATCTATCAGCCCTTTTTTGTCACGCTCTGGAAGAAAAAATATATTATAAATTTCTTAGTCTTTGATTTTGCTCTTTGACATGTAAAGTAGCCCAGAAAGTCAACAGAAAAAAATTAAAAACCTAGATAACCACATGTGGCAAAAGAGCTTGGATAATTGGGAGACAAAGTACCACGAAAACAATGGTGTTTCCTCCATACACGTAATGATATGATTCCGAAGATGAGCAGTATTATTGAAACGTGAGTAAAGCACAGCTCAGTTTTTCTTTCTGCATGAGAAAAGCTGACAGCGAATAACATAGCTGAAAAGGGATGGCACTCCATTAAGACCATTTCAAACTCCCTGTCTCTTTAATGTTAGTCCTGACATGGCATACACTTTAGACTAAGACCTGTTATGACTTTTCTGACATTGTGACATTACATCTTGCTTCCAGCTGTGTGGAATATTCCAAAAGAATATATTTGGAGATAAGGTACAATTAGCGGTGCGGGAAACTCTCTCTACATGTAGGCAGAACAGGTTATAGCTGGAGAAGGTTGGGCCCATAATAGTTCAGCAGGTTCATCATCCAGGCCTCAGGGCAAAACTGAGGACCTCACCCACAGCTCAGTTACAGAGGGCTTTGTTGTCCTCTAACAGTAGAGTTTACACTGGCCTGGATAAAATAGAGATAAGAGGGCTTTTTGGCTGAATGTTTAAGCTCTATTAATCACAGAATATCAGGGACAATTCTGGCATGTTTTGAAACTCACACAAATTTCTGGAAGAAATATCACATTTTGCACTGTGTTCTGAGGGCAAATACTACATGACCAGATTAGTGAAACCAGACTACCAATATTTCTATATATTAAGAATCAAAAAAGTTCATCTTACTTACCCCTGCCACTACATTAGCCTGCCACTGAAACAGGATATACGTTTTTTATTCTAACATATAGAATTATTTTCATATATAATGAATGAATTTAAACTGCCTATCGTTCACTTCTATTCCTTTAAATTCCCTTAAATTCTGCAGAAAATCACATATATATTAATTTTAAAAATTTATATAATATCTGAAATATCAAGGTGTATTCAAGATAGAGTTATTAGAACAGGAAACATAAAAATCTACTTTTATTCTACAACTGATTTTCCTAAGATAGGAAATGCATCAGGCAGGAAGCATTAACAGGAAAAACAATGGAATGATTACTAGAAGCCTTAAGTTTGTGTGTCAGCTCCACCATTTCCCAGCTGTTTGTGCTAAGTGACACAATTTCCAATAACTTGATTTTTATCATAATATTGTGAAAACCAGCCCAGGTCATGAAAGTCCTTTTCAATAACAGCAAAATATGGAAATTTAATTACTATTAGCAAGCATTCTTCCAAGTGGAAAGGAAACAAATTTCCATTATTCAATAACTTATTATTTTTTGCCTTTCTTCTACAGTCAAATCTAATGTATTTTATTGGTTATAAAAATGAATATTAATGTGTAAAACATTACTGCTTATTTAAAAAAAACTTGAGGGAATTTTGTTACTACTATCATATTGAGAAGGATATAATTTTCTTTTTAGTCCTCTCTTTCTATGATATATACCTTTCATTAGTTGGGTAGGCACTATTCTTATGGAATTCTGTTAATACTACGGGTGCATTTTTTAGGGAAGAGATACTTATAAAGAATTATCCTTGTGTTTCTGCTGCAATAGTTCCCCCCACACACAAATAATGCAACGGTATATGGGGCAAATTCTAAGAATCTTTGTTTTAATTCTTGCAAAAAGTAAATGAAGCTTGTTTTGAAAATCTTCTGTAGAGATTATCCTAGCCAAAAAAATTTGTATTTTTCTGCTCTTTTTCATGTCCTTGTCGGAACAGTAATAATGATAATAATGGTAGCCAATATTTATCGAGCACTTACTAAGCATTCACACTGCTCTGAAGACTTTGTGGACATTATCTCAATTAATACAAAAGAGTACATAAATACTCCACATTTATAGGGGCAGAAACTGAGGCTGAGAAAGCTTAAATTGTCCAAGGTCCTCAGTAGCTAAGAGATGGCATTTTATTTAAGGTCAGTCTGACTCCAGAATCCTTGGACTTAGAATCACAGACTGGCACATGAAAGAAACACATGCCTTAGTGAAAATGTAATACCATTGGTGAAAGGTCACAAACACATAGACCAAACTAGAGGGGCATCCATCTAGATGCTTTATCCATCAAATTGAGAAAGGCCAGAATCATAAATGTGTTAGACCAAATTTACCTTGAGTGTGACATTTCAGTATATTTCAAAAGTGATATTCTACGTTAATATTATCCTTCCCATCTTTTTTTTGTCTTCAGAGTTTAGTGCTGATCTTGACACATAGAGTACTCAATAAATGTTGTCGAATAAAACCAGATTTTGATGTTCTGGTTTCTCTCATTCCTGCGGTGACAGAAATACCTAACATAACGAAGTAGACAGGAGGGCAACATTAAATTGATCATCCTCTAACGAGCAAGCACAGTCTACACATCATTGCGTCTAGTCTGTACCACAAACAATGAGGCGGTTGTTTGAGCCTCACCTTGTATGTTGAGTCATTTGCTTAAGCTAGCACATTTGGCTATTGAAAGAATCTGGATCTGGATTAATTACAAATCTAATAGTTTGCCAACTAGCCTACACAAATTTGTAGCATTTGAGGTGTTTCTTTGCCTCACTGGCACGTTTTTGTCTCTACGCAGTAGCTGATGGAAGCTCCACAAACTTTTATTCTTCTTTCAGGTAGCTGACATTTTGAGGAAATAAGGGAGAGCACTATGCTTGATGCACACACAGTGGTCTCTCCCTACAGTGTAGATAATTCTAACTTTGGCTAATAGGAGGACTTTCCTTTGTAGATATAACCAAATCAGCTGTCCAAGTTGAAAGTCAGAAAACCAACCTTGTCTTTTAGAATTGGGTCTGTCTCCCTCTCTCAGCTTTGCTTTGCTGGTAAGATATGATGACCCTTTACAGAATCACCTACAATGATTTTTTTCCCAGTTCAGTAAAAATAAGTCCAATAATAAGGGGATTTGGTTATATTTTCCAAAGGGTTTCCACAATTATCCTTCTTATGCTTAGCAATGTCACTTTCTTTTTTCTTCTTGCTCAGAAGTCAAATTTCAATAAAACATGCAGAATATCTAATTAGAAAAACAAACAGTTTTTTTCGTAGATGTAAAAAAATCAATGGTGTATTTTCTCTTGGGATGTAAAATCTAAATTAGCCGCTGAGCTGTGTGAATTTTGCTCTTTCATGATAAGCAGGTTGTGTACTAAAAAGAAAAGAGCAAAAATCCCTGAAGATTGACCTTGATTTGGAAAGTTTTTTGAATATATAAAATATCATGCATACCGTGTAATTTTATGGAAATTTGATACAAGACTTTGTTTAATTTATACACTAAGCTTGATAACTCTAGGCTTTCTAGTCTGATTTATGCTGGAGGAACATTGGGAAAAGAGGACATCATTTTGTCGTCATGCTCAGTAATTGCTACATGCTGTAAAGATTGTGCCATGGTAAATCGAAATAATTACGAAGTTATCTGTACAATATGACATGCTTTCTATTCTCCTGGGACGTTGCACCAGACCAGAAATTCTAAAATTTCACTTAAGCTGATAATATCCCTCCAATTAATTGTGAAATATGTGATCACCAGTTAAGAGAGAACACCAAGCGTGCAGTGGAGTGACTATGACCTAGATTTGTGAAGCATGTGATGGATGAGAAGAGACTCACCTTGGCTGACCCAGCAAAGCATGATAGCTATGAGGATATATGGGAACCTGCCACACTTTGTCTTATGTTAACTGATAGGTAATATATGTGTCTCTGGGGAAACTTCAACAAAAACCAGTAAAATTACCAGACACTCTGCAAAATCTAGAATAGAAAAGATTTTACAAAGTGATTGTTTTGAAGATTTTGTCTTTTTACTTCTTTTTCATTTATATTTCTTTACTTGTGTTTGCCATTACCTATATCTTCATCATTGATTATTTAACTGATGAACACATTGATTCTCCAAATTTCTATTGAAATTTTAATAGGTCAAATTATAGTACACAAATCTGCCTGTTTTCGATGACCATGTGTGGTGCAGATGTCTAAATTTAAAGAAATATATTCCTGAGGACCTGCCCCATGGCCTAGCGGTTAGGTTCAGTACGGTCCGCTTTGGTGGCCTGGGTTCAGTTCCCAGGCACGATCCTATACCACTCGTCAGTGGCCATGCAGTGGCAGGCATCCCACATACAAAATAGGGGAAGATTATCATAGATGTTACCTCGGGGTGAATCTTCCTCAGCAAAGAAAAAGAAAAGAAAAGAAATATTTTCCTGAAGTTGAGCTAAAGCCAATGGTATAATAGGTATTTAGCAACAGTTTAAGGAAAACATCCCAAATAGAGAAATTAGTATTAGATTGCATATTTATAAATACATATATAAATAATTACATATAAATAATCTCCTAGGAAGAGCAGTTTATCCTTTCCATGTTATCCCTCTGTGCCCATGCTCATTCATCTCATTTTGCACAAAATTCATAGTTATTACCAAGGCCTACAATGCCTGCTTCCCTTACTGGCCCACCTGCATCTCCAGTCACACCTTCTTCCACTTCTCAATTTCTTTGGTTCATCCAATAACCTTCTTTCCATTGCTGAACATGACAATATCTTTCCTTCCATAGTGTCTTTGATCACGCCATTCTCTCTACTTGGAAATCTCCATTCCCAGATTTTGTGTGATTGTGTCCTTGTCATTTAATTGTCAGCTCATCTATTACCTGCAAAGACATGTCCAACTTAAGTTCGTCTCCTATCATCCTATGACATCATTTTTTAAAAAGAATTACCATAACATATTATTTAATATTCTATCGTATAATATACACCACATCATCAGTATCTATTCCTCTATCGATGGGCAGTTAGGTTGCTTCCATATCTTGGCTATTGTAAATAATGCTGCAATGAACATAGGGGTGCACATACCTCTTCAAATTAGTGTTTTTGGTTTTTTGGGGCAAATACCCAAGAGTGGAAGTGCTGGATCATATGGCAGTTCTATTTTTAATTTTTTGAGGAACCTCCATCCTGTTTTCCATACTGGATACACCAATTTAGATTCCCACCAACAGTGTACGAGGGTTCCCTTTTCTCCACATATTGCCAAAAATTGTTAATTTTTATCTTTTTGGTGTGACCTGCACGTGTCAGAATATCTTTCACTTTTAAATCATATTAAAATGTTAAAACTATAAACTGTATCCATCACTATAAAGCTGTACTTGACAAGAAATTTTCATTTTCACAGAGTGGAATAGAAGTCAGGTCTTCTGTCAAAAATTATCAATAAAACATTTCATTAAGTGAGTAAAACACAATGATCCTGGTCTGTAAGCTTAAAATTTCCTGGATAAATTGAATTATATTTTAACATCTCAGTGGAAATAAAGTGAATCTAACTTGAATCCTTTTTTTTCCACTGTCCGGTTTTTCATAAGAATTAACATTTATATATTGCTAATTTATATTGGATTCATTTCTTCACTAAATATTTACTGGATACATGCCTTGTGTTAGAAGGAGAAGATACAACTGTGAACAGAACAGACATGGTCCCTGTCCCTCAGTACCACCTACTGGTAACTCTGCATTGCAGTGTGGTTAGTCTGGGACTTTACAGGATGGAGGTCATCAAAGCAGAGGGAAATATACCATGAGGGGTGGTCCTCTTTCCTCTGTGCTTTCTCTTCTGTCTTTCATTTTATCCATGGGCATCAAGGTCCTGCTATATTCCAAATTCTGTGGCAGGCAATTTTTGGTATCTAGCGTTTAATTCTAAAGAAGATAGCAGTCTATTTGGAAAGATAAGTAAAAAGATTATTAATCATTAAATAGAAAGCCTATTGAAATAGATTTCACTGTCAGCATCTCCTTCCGCAAACATTTTCTGGCCCCATGGGTCTGTTCCATTTTTTCTCATCATTTCCAATACTATAAAAATCCTCATGTTGGATTTTTAAAGAGATAGACTTTATTATTCCATACGTGCTAAGAATGATTGCTTAATCTTTATGTGATTTATATACATATAGGACATGTACATTGCTCTCACACTTTGCCTCCTTTCAGACCAGGTAGATGGATTGACGTGAAGGGGAGGAAGAATAATTTGATCAAATACTTGCTGTGGAATTTTGCAGCGACCTGAGCTGAGAGACTCTACTGAGAGCAGAGACTTAATTCTCTAAGGCTAGTGATCAGAAAGCAAAAGGAAGAGCAAGCAGCAAGGCCAGGAATGTAACAGGGTAAAGACAGGACTGAAGTAGCTTCATTTAACACTTTTTGCCGCCGGACAGAGGGAAGGTGGCTCAAGAGGGAAGTTGACCATCAAGCAGTGGTTGAGGAAAGGGCTCTGGGAGGTCTTGAGTGAGCAGAGCAAACTGAGACAAATTCTACTGTAGCAATGAAAGGGACAGGTCACTTCTGGTCTCAGAGCCACTAAAGAGTCCCTGGAATGAAGAGGTGCTGACTCCAGATTAGTTGGTATCTGTAATGAGGCCAATTAATCAGACGCTAATAGGCATTAGTTTGACATGGGTCAGTTCCCACGAATGTAGAGCAATGGCTGACTTCATAAATCAAGGTGGGAAATATCTGCATGAGCTGCCAAAGAGATTTTAAAAACATGTTTCCCTATAACTTCTTATTTTGACAAAAATGTATGCTAATATTTCTATTATGACACATTTAAATTTACTTTTTGTTTAAAATGTGTCGTGTTTCAATGAACAGATTGTGAACTCCCACAAGGCAGAGGGAGCCCTCCTCTTTTAGAATCGGTCGCCGTGTTTTAAATTCGTTATGCAGCCTTCTAACTCTCCTCCCTGTTTCCTCTCTTTCCTCCTTTAACTTGTTCTCCATATGGCACATAGAACAATCCTTTTGACACGTGAATGTATCATCCCACTGTCTTTCTTTCATTGTGACTTCCGATTTCATATATAATGATCTACTCTTCTTATTATGACCCTGATGTAGGGCGACCATGCAATTTATTGCTCAGACCAGGGCGCTTTTGAGAGTGAACAAAGAAGTCACTGAAAATTACAAAGATGTAACGTAATTAACGGATGTTCCAGGGAAACCGGAATGCGCATCCCTCGCCAACCTGGTCTCCTGACCACTCCTGGCCCTCTGGTGTATCCACAGCACTTACCTCGCAGTTGATATATTGTAGGCATGTTATTAATACAGAGTTGTGAGTGAGTGAATGAATGAATAAAGAATGAACATAATGTAAATTGATGTCACATCACTCTGGAATCCAATTTTCTGGTAATGTTGCTTGAATTATCTTAAGTAATTCCTCAAAGTCTTTGAAATTTAGTTTTGTACTTTTTCCCTTGACCTATATTTATCATTTATTTCTTGTGTCTTCGTTTCCTAAGGGCCACTATTACCAAGTACCACAAACTGTGTGTCTTCAATGACAGAAATGTACTATCTCGCCTTTCAGAAGGATGGAAGTCTGAGATCCAGGTGTTGCCAGAATTGATTCCCTCTGAGGGCCCTGAGGGAGAATCTGTTCCCTGCCTCTCTCCTAGCTTCTGGCGTTTTGCTGGCAATTTGTGGCATGCCTTGGATGGCAGCGCATCACCTCCGTCTCTGCCGTCATTTTTATACAGCGTTCTCCCTGTATACTTGTTTGTCTCTGTGTCTAAATTTCCCATTTTAATAAGAACACAGTCATATAGGATTAAGGCCTGCCCTAATTTCCATATAGAGCACATTCACAGGGCCTGGGGGTTAGGACTTCGACATCTTTTGGGGGGACATAATTCAACCTATAATAATATGTATATGATTAGAAGATGTTTTTAATTTTAAAAATAGTAAATCTTGATTATAAGAACTCTTGGGCTCGGGGAGAAGTTTATCATTGCTACTTTGCACTTGAATCCTTCATTTGCAAGCCACAGAAAGAAAAAGAAGACTATATTGACTTTTTACTAATATGTTTGCACTGAGTGTATGTATGTTGGGTCACGGGATCCAAGTAGTAATATCAGCTTCAGGTAGAGTTCAATCCAGAAACTATCGATCCAAAAGCAGCCCTCTCCTTTAAGGCAGACTGGGACTATACTGTTGTCCTAATTCTTCTGAAGCAGCTATAGCTTACCTCTTTATTGGGAGATTTTCTATATGACACTTTTGCAACACAATTTGTGCCTTTTTGTGTAGGTGTGCACTTTAGTTTCAATAAGATACTTCCTGAATTATCTTTAATTATGGCAAAAGAATTACCCAGAAAATCTGAAAGAAGACCTTAATAGATTCTGAAGGAGGAACTGGGAAAAGAAAGTAGTACAAACATTTTTGGGCTGCATGTTTCCATGCAGGCTGATCAGAGAAACAGAGTGTTTGTATTTGACCTCTGTCTGCATTTTCATACGATTGTGCTAGAGGTCAGGGGCGGAGGTGGAATTTGATGGTGCACTGTGGATTCCTGGGGTGATGGAGTACAGAAGAGGGAAAATAGCTAATGTAATGAGAAAAGGGAAACAAAAAACCAGGTAGGGTGTGCTTCCATCACACCTCACTGAACTGATTCCTCTCTAGGGCTTTTTCACTGAGAGTGTGCGTCCTGGGCAGTGTTACATATGCCCCATGGGGAGATCATGCTGCCAGCTCTGCTGTAAAAGATTTGTAAAGATATCAGCTGTTTATATGCCTCCTCTGTGGCACACTTTTCCCCTCCAAGTTCATGTCTGTCTCTGCTTTTGGAGAAGCTAATTACTTGAGGCTAAGGAGACAGTTTTATTCCTCTCTCTCTCTCTGTTTCTCTTGCTCTCTATTTCTCTCTCTCTGTCTCTATCCCCATTGCAACAGGTGGTACCTTACAAAGGCTAGTTCCTGGTAATTGCTTTTGGAATTAAATTGATTAATCATTGTGGACTTCCTTAAAAAAGAATTTAAATCTCAGAAACTCCTTAAAATTAAAAGTTGATGTCACAATATTTAGTTATTTGTTTAAAAATTAATTACTAACAACTTAATCAAATGCCACATGCACACACACCACACACACACACAGGCATACATGCATACATACATGCATACATACATACATACTCCCAAACAGTGGTCTGCTGGAGCCAGCTTGTACTAACTTATTGGAGCTGGAGACATTTGTCAAAGTTTCAGATACTTTGTGGCCCAGTTGTTAAACACAGCGGTTATTGAAATTTAAATAAAATAAGTGATATTTAAAACAATGATGACAAATAGTCAAAATCCACCAGTTTCCAATTATCTCCCCCATATTACTGGTCTGTGTTATCAGCGCTCTTGAAGTTCTCTCCTGCGTCGCTCAGTAAGGAAACTGCGGAACGCTCCCCAGGAAGGACGGTGGTGCTATGCCAGGGCAGCGTGAGAGGATGGGATGACTTGTTGAGGGTAGGCTTTGGGGAATGATGAATTTGTTTGCTTTTCTAGTTGTTTGTTTGTTTGAAATAGACTATCCTGATTTTATATCTACGGAAAAATTGGGAAGAAAGCACAAAGAGTTCCCATATCCCCTGCATCCAGCTTCCTCTATTATTAACAGTTTACAATAGTGTGGTACATCTGTTACAGTTAATGAAGCAACATCGATGCGTTGTTATTAAGTAAACTCCATAGTTTATTTATATCTCTTTAGTGTTTACTTAATGTCTTTTTTCTGTTCCAGGGTCCCATCCAGTATACCACATTGCATTTAGTTGTCATGTCTGCTTAAGCCTCTCTTTCCTGTGATAGTTTCTCACACTTTATTCCTTATGACCTTGACAGTTTTGAGGAGCACTGCTGGGTTGTCTTGTAGGATTCCCCTATGGGAGTGTCTGTAACACTTTTGTTAAGACATGACTGGGTTATGGGTTGTTGGGAGAACCCCCAGGTAGAATATCAATTTCAGTGCATCATGTCAAGGGTACCTACTATCAAAATGATTGTGATTTGATAATGGCCCTGACCACCTGGCTGAGGTAGCATTGTCAGGTTTCTCCACTGTAAGGTTCCTCCTTTTTCTCCCTTTGTTACTATTCTTCTTTGGAGGGAAGTTGCTATACACAGACCACACCTGAGAAGTGGGAGTTAACACTCCCCGTCCTTGAGCACAGATTTTCTACATCAACTATTTGGAATTCTTCTAGATGGCAGAATTGTCTTTTTCCACATTTATATATTTCTTTGATTGTTTATATCAGTACAGTCTCACTGATATTTACTTATTTTGTCCTTTGGGTCATAACCCAATATCACTTCCTTTATTTTTTTGCTCAAATTGTCACAACTTTGGCCATTAGGACCTCTTTCAGTGTGTGTGTGTGTGTGTGTGTGTGCGTTTTGAGCACCCTTTACTTTCCGATATTCCAGGCTCCTCCAGGGTCATCTTGGCTGTTGCTTGCCTCAGCACTAGAATTAGCCGTTTCTCCAAGGAGGCCAGTTCCTTTCACTGGAGAATGGTATTAGAAACCCATCAAATGATGTTAGATGTGCTTATTGCTATTGGGCCATTGTTTCTTTTAGGATCTCTCAATGGACAGAGAAAAAAATGCATATGTATTTATACTAACCTGTGTATACCATGTATCTGTAAGGGGGTCTCTAAGTAACCACTTGTATCTATATTAAGCTAAACAAAGTTCATACTAGTGCTTCCAGCTCTCATCTATTATCACATGGATCATTTTAGCCTCATTCACTTGCTGAAATGATTTGTTTTGTAGTGCACATCCAAAAGAAGTTTTGCTTCTTATTTGGAAACAAAGTTTAGGGTATTCAACCATGGCGAAATTGTTCAGTTGCTGGAATAACATAGAAACAGGTCAAAGTAAGAGACAGAAAGCCTCAGAATCACTGATACTGCACTTTTCTTTAGAAGTGTATAAAAAAGAGGCTAAGAAATACTCAGGAGGTCACATTAAGTGATTAAAACAATATGCTAATAACCTTGGAGAAGTGAGGACAGACAATTTAGACAATAACATGATAGAATATTCAAATGAGAACCCCTGAATCTTAGATTTAAGAGAATCTAGACTTGTACATCACCTCCACCTCTCAAATAGACAAACTGTTCTTTTGATTGTACCAGTTAGAGAATTGGTATCAGACCACATAGTAAATCTGTAAATAATAGACACTAACATAAATTATTGTGTGTGCGCATATATATACATAAAATGTATACATGTGTGCATTTCAGAGCATGTGCCTGTTTCTTAATTATTAGTAATTATTTTATCATTTTGATAAATATTATGTTACTAATTATTAAGCCACTCCAGTTATAATAATATAGGAATATGTGGTTTTTACCTATTATAATATTTTGATTATTGGAACAAAAAAGGTCAAATAAGAACCCTAGAGAACCCTAGATTAGAGAGGATTATTTCTGCCCATATGTGCTACATACTTAATAAGCAGGATTTACTATAGGGAAGTAAAATATTTGGACTTGAAATTAAGAATTTAATTGCATTAACACTTTAGTTCTTCTCGGCTGTGGAGATTATTCATTCTAATATGGAAAATATCGGCAACATCTGCAAAATAAGCTTTCCCCATGTCTGACTTGGGGCATTAGGGGATCACGAAGTGGGCTTGTCTAAACAAGAGCAAGCAAGGAAAAATTAGCAGCCTTGTTTATTTTTATCTCTGGGTATTCACTGAAATAAAAGGATGTGTGTATTAAAAGGCACTAAGTAGTAAAATCCAAAGTGACAGTAAGCAGCTTATGTCTGTAAAGGCAAGGGAAACTATTAGTTTTTCATTAAATAATGCAGATGATTAAATATAAAAGGAGTTGCCTCAATTAGGAAATAAATAATATATCTCATGAAGCATTTTAAACTTAAATTTGTCAAAATTATTTGGATTTATGAAAATCAACCAAGATAAAATAAAAAATTATGGATCACTCTCATAAGATTTGATTTTCCGTATTATCATAGAAAAATTATGTGTAGAATATAGAATATATTACTAGAGTATTGAATCACTGCCTATCTTAAATTTTCAAACCTAGCACTTCCCCTCCCCCCACAGTCCTGCATCATTTAAGAGAATGTTATATTATGATATTGCTTCCATTCAGCCTGGAGAAAATAGTGTGGAGAAAAATGTGAAATGACCTACAGAACCAAAACTTGGCAAATTAAATATTTTGCCATGTCTTTATGCTCTATCATGGGTCTCCATTTTTAATGTACACAGACTTTACACACAAAGATAGAGTCCGCCCACCCTCCACTGCCCTTGCTGGCGTCATGATACCGCCAGTGGAGCATCACATAAAATTTTCTTAGCTAGAAATGCCTCTGGGATTTTACCTTATTAAACATTTCACATTCAAAATTAAGAGGGTCCTGTTTAGAGTTGAGGAGACAAAATATATAGTGAAGGAGAAGAAAGCAAAAATTGTAGGTTTCTAGTGACCATAATCATGGCATACAAGAAAAATCATTGAGATAGTTTCATGTCTAGAATTTCAAATTGTTTTCAATTGTCTCTCTAATTAATCTTCTCCTCTCTGGAAAGTCAGAATTATGGAAAAGTTTAAGGTGAAAACCCACAACTAACACTAAACGTAAGACTTGACTGTATCCCACATAATTGGGATGTCTATATCGCCACTTCACAGTGTTGATTTTCGTTGTGTTTATTTTTAATTGCTCCACTATAGTTGTGCATTGTAATATAAGCCACATGAGTCTTTTGTCATGTAAAAAAAAAGAGCCACCCATCATTTTCAACACTATATCTATGGGTCCATATGGTATTTCCACTTTGTCCTTTGTGAAGGAGAACCTCAAAGTTTCAAAAGTCTACTAAACTTTGATTCTAGATCCAGGTACCAAATCTCTCATCCAATCAATTTTCTACTGTCCACGTTAGACCTAGAGTCGGAGGGCACTGACCAAGAATGGGATGGGGAGCAGAGCATGGGATCCAGGAAGTGGCTGTCTGTTCAAAACTTTGTTAAGAGGGTAAATGTCATGTTTAATGTTCTTACCACAAACAAAACAAAACAAACAAAAACCAAACACACACACACACACACAAAGGGACAGAAGGAAACTTTTGGAGGTGACGGATATGTTTATTACCTTGATTGTGGTGATGGTACCATGGGTGTAATCACACTTTAAATTCATCAGATTGTATACATTAAACCTGTGCAGTTTTTATTGTATCAATCATACCTCAATAAAGTTGTTAAAACAAAACAGAAGAAAACAAAGAGACATGGTTGTGCAGAAATGAACTTCTTTTGTCCTTAGAATCTTCCATGTTATTGGAAAGTTACTGATGTGAGGCTGCATTACAAGCAGGTCAAAGACTTGAGAAAATTCTGATTGTGGTCGAATCCTACCTTTATATCAAGAGTTACTGTTTCTTTTGTATTTCTTGTTATAACAACCCTTGGTTCTTTCATTTTTTGAAAATATCACCCTAACTTTCCATTAGGGAGATACAGTTAATTTTCCTTGAAATGACAACGAAATTGTTGATCATGGCATGGGCATAAGACCTAGGATAGGCCAACATAAATTTTCATTTAGAGAATTTGAATCTCACATTACATTAGAATGAAAATGTGTGGATCTAAGTAATTTTAGTGGTGGCACACTGAAAACATTGTTCATGGGAACTCCGTTATCATCGTCCATCCTACACACTGGTGGTTCAAATTTTCTGTAAATTCCGTTAGCTATTTCATACTTTCAAGTAAGATTCAGTACACTTTCTTTGCTTGCAATTAAAAATAAAACCAAAAATCTTTCCTAATATACAAGGTCCCTACTATCCTGTGGTTGACTTTCTGCATGAACTGTCTTAAAACTTTTGCAAATTTGCATAATATAAGCATAAAATTAATCACTAAGTATTTTTAATCAAACTCTTTCTTTAAGTTATCTGCTTTACCTGAATTCTTGTTTGCATTTTATTCTTGTTTGACATCTTTGGATTTGTCATGGACCCCACGGTTCTTTCCTGAGTTGACCTTGTTCCCATTCCAGTGTTTCATCCCATGGTTTTGTCCTCGCATTGGTATTCCCCGTCTTATCTCCCTTGCCATTTCCCTGTGACCAGCTGTTTGTACAGACTCTATGCTGATGCTTCTCCTGAATGCCCATGTTTTATCGCTACTGTTTACAGCTTTAGTCTAGGCTCTCAAGTGGCATCTGGGACACGTGTCAATCGCATGCATTTATTATGACATTTTTTCTGAAAATTCTAGAAAGGCTGGGCTCCTGGTTTACAGTTCTTTCTAAACTCTAAGTCCTGGGTTAGTCAGGGGGAAGACAAAATCAACTAATCTTATCAATAGATTTTAATAGCAAATGGTGAAATAAATTAATTTACTCATTTAATAAAGCATATTTTTAAAATTGTTATAAATTCTTATTCTATAAATATAGTATCAAAATTAAAGCTTTTATAAGCAAAGAGATTAGTGTGCTTCATGAATACCTTTTCTGGGATGTATTTAATATAATGGCAGACTCTTTGGGCCAGACTGTCCTCTAACTCTTTTAATCACAATGAGCCAGAACTTTTAAGATGTCAAAAGAAAGTAACTGATTTCTTATTAAATGAAATATAAAAACTATATTTAAATTTTATCCAGATTGCATATTGCTTTACTTTCCCTGCCTAAAGATAAAAAAAGAAAGTGTTCATATTGTTCTGGCTACCAAGCTAACAATGTTCACTCGCGGTTGGTATAAACAGTTGGAGGCTAGGCACACTCTACAGTTGAATTTCCAATAGGTTGGAAATAGTGCCCTAAGTTTTGAATATTTTCACTTGGTCTACTGGGATCCTTCCAGAGCTAAATCTCATTAGTCAATGCTCAGGAAAAGACAAATTTTAATGATATTGAACAGAAGGTTAGAAAGAAGGAAATATCTAAGCAAAGATGAATCTTCATATGTGTTTTTAATTCTTCCCAAATGCAAAAATACATGAGGATAATGTTACAAGAGGAATTGCAGTGGCTGACTTACCAAACAATAGTCAAGAATTTATCAAGACTCTTGGTTCCTCGAAGTAGTAAAAATCTTCATATGTAGGCTCACAGGGAATTCAGTGCCTATTAATAATTCTTCTAAGGAGTAAAGTAATTAAAATGAAATGATATTTCTAAATATATTTCTTAATTTGCTATTATATTACTGTATCCTTGTCTCCATTAATTCATATATAATTCCACTGTTAAGAGGGGACACAAAAAATAAAGAAGGAAAATATGCAAATCCTATATTAGAGGCTTAGTGGAACAGGAAGAGAAGATTCCTTGGCCCTGACTAGCCTCTATTTAGGTGAGATGGGGAAAACGTCAGATCCCTGCATCACGCAATGCCGGCCATCACATATTACAAGGAAGGACAGAATTTTGAAGTTTTGTAACAAAGTAGTTAACAGAAAGAGAGCTGGATCTCTCTCATGGAGAATCAGGACAGTTTGGGCATTTAGGGGAGATGAATATATGACAGACCATCAATGGGTATCACTAAGAAATATGAGTAGGACGTGTCTAAGGTCAATAATGACAGAAGAGAATTGAGTTCTGCAGAACTTGGCAGTAGGCCACACTCTCCCCTTACAAAGCCTGATTCAGTGCAGTGTATCAAAGTTACTCCTCTGGTTCTTACCACACACTTCAGAGGCACTACACTTGGATCCCCAGATCTGCTCTATCTGTTGGACGTTAGGGATTGTGCACCAACCCTCCTTCCAGATTGCAAAAGATGAATAGTCACAGACATAGTGACCATTTGGGGAGATCATCATATTTGAGGGCAATTATAAAATTTTATTTTAAAATTCTCAACACTAAAATTACAATGTTAGAGTGTGGAAAATATTTTAGAGAATGTCTAACCCAATAGAATATATTTAATGATGGAGGCATTAAAGCCAAAAGAACTCAGATGATTACTAATATAAGAAGCATGCAGACTGCCACTGAGGTCCGGAAACTATATCCTCGGTCACTTCTCATTACAGGCTCAAAACAAGTCATCCTGGTGAAAGTTAAAACTTAAATTTTTAGTCAGCTAATGTCTGTTAATGGACCAGTTTAGCATTCAGTAAACTTTTTCTGCCAAGAAGCAGATAATATTTTAGACTTTGTAGATCATACAGTCTCTGTTGCAAGTGCTTAACTCTGTGTCGTAGTATGAAAGCAACAATAGACAATAGATAAATGAGCATGGCTATTGTTCCGTAAAACTTACAAACACAGGCCATGGGCTATATTTCTATATATGGCCCAAAGGGTGCTATAGTTTGGCACCACTGGACTGGTTTTGTTATTTCATGTATATAACAAATTGCTTGAGTGAAGTAAGGTAATGATTCGGACTAAATGATTTTGGAGTTTTATGTTGCCTGAGAGCAGTTGAGAAAGGTCGAAGTCAGTGAGTGCAGTCATGCACTGGTGAACAAGGGGGATACACTACGAGAAAAGCACCATTAGGCAATTTTGTTGTTGTGCAAACATCACAGAGTGTAGAGAGGGGAACAAAATTTGCCACCCCAAAATGTGTCTCTTCAACATGACGATTATTTTGGGCTAATTATTTTTATGAAACAAAAGACTCAAAAAGTTTTTCCTGTTACCTCCTCCTTAGCTTAACATGAATGAGGTGGTAGACAGGGAGGAAGCTAGAAAAGCCCGTTTGTTGGGCTCCTCTCTGTGTTCTTCTGTTTCTGTGTGGCCAAACGCTTGTTTTCCAAATGTTTACTCCTTTTCACCTACCTGTGAATTGCCTTCCTTGCTTTTGAATTCTCTGACTCTCCCCACCTTCAACATCTTCTTTTGTCTTTACCTGAGGATGGTATTTAAATAAGACCTTCGGCCATTTTGGTGTATTATTTCATTTTCCTGGTTTTCTCCCATGTATACATGTTATTAAACTTCTTTATGTTTTTCTCCTGTTAATCTGTTTCGTGCCAATTTAATTCTTAGACTGGTCAGAAGAAGATAGAAGGGTAGAGAAAAATTTCTTCCTTCACCACAGTACTTACACAAACCTAGATGGTATAGCCAGCTACACACATATACTGTATATGGTACTAATCTCATGTGGTTCATTGTTGACCTAAACGTTATTATGCAGCATATGACTGTTATTATATTCTGTCTTCTCAAGTTAATTATATGTTCAAAATCAGAATTTCTGCTTGCCTCGTATATTGTTGACCTGTCTTTTTCCTTGGTCTATTGCCACCTGACAAACTAACCACGAATCTGTTATGGGATTATGTCTACCTGAAGATACCATTTACAGCAGCAACTCAGTAACCTACTTGAAATAAATGAGCATGAAGTGATTAGCAAGCGGATGTTCACTTTATAGGCTCAACCACCAGAACGTGAAGATGGACTGTATCAGGAATCTTGGAAAATATAGTATCTGACTATCACACTCTTAAAAATCATTCCTGTGAAAACAAGGAATGGCCAAATTAAATTAGATTTGATACCTGCTGGTGTAACAATCTGGGCCCATTATCTCAGCTCATGAGACGTTGGTGTTAATAAGGTCAGGGGTTCACTCCCCATATGAGATAGCAAGCTTCACAAAAAGGCAGCCATTCTGTTCCATAAATTTATACTGTACATCTTATTCTACCCATATGTTTCCTAAATACCTGCAACTGGCCATAAGAAGATGAAGGGAATGACTACACAGGGCTCAGTTCCTCCTTACTACTATCAGAAAAGCTATTCAAACACAGCTTTCTGAAGGAAACTATATCATCTTCTCACATAAAGAACACTGCATTATATTTGATGTACTTCCTCTGTATACTTAATAAGTGATAGAGACAGAACGTATCTACGAGACTGTATTAATGTGGCCTGATGACATATTCTACTTCGTTTCCAATTGCATTTATTCATGCATTTATCTTTCAGTTACTATGCCATATTGTGGGAATATAAAAATCAATAAGACCTCAATAATCTGACAATGGGTATAACACAAGATGGAGGCAAATGCATTTTGGTGTTATTATTAAAGAGTGGGCCTGTTGGAAATAATGATGGTATTCAAATACTTTTAGATGATATTGGCCAACGAACGCAGGAATTCACAAATCTTACCTTGCCAATCAACTTTTCTGCAAAAATGTTTCTTTGAGGATCATGTAAAGACAAGGCACACTGGCAGAGAAAATCAACATCTTATTTTATTGTTAAGGAGATTTGGGCTTCTAAACAAAGCAATATAGAAATGCATGAAACAGATAATCTTGGCTGGATTATATTGTTAAAGAACTAAGGGACTTTCCCCACATCTCCATCAAAAGACTTAATTTCAATGCTAACCAGAAATCTTATCACACTCTTATCTGCTGAGTCCAAGGTGGTCTAGACAGGACAGTGTTGGAGGTATCTGTCATGTTCTAAGAAGGACCAAATCAGCTTACCTTTCCAGCTTCAAGGGTTAGAGAAGAAAGAGAGAGAACCAAACTTCTTATTAACCCTTTAAACAGGAGACACGTCAGAGCAAAGTAGGTTCAATTTGTAAGCTCCAATTTTGCTAAGTAAATTAAAATTACCTTCCTGCAGGTATGAGGAGCACAAGCTTATTCTGTTTTCTATCAGTTCACATTTTGGCCCCTAAATGTGCTCTCTGTGTCACCATGGGAAAATTATCTAACCACAGGAAACTTGAGGAGCCTCAGGTTTGTCACAATAATGACAACATGCATCAGATAGCTGGGTATCCAGTAGGAAAGACTACACTCCTTCCTCTTCCTTCTCATCATAGCAAATATAACTTTTTCAGATGTTAGAAATTAAAAGTAGGAGATGAGGCTGGCGGGAGAGGGAATCTCACACTGAATAGATAATGTTTGATCTAGATCTTGATGGAATTTTACCAGAAGGAAAGGCTATTCTGTCCGGTGAATGAAAACATAAGCAAAGGCACAGTGCTACCATATGTGAGATGTTTGGGGAAGATCAAGAAACATAAAATAATAAGATGCTGAGGTGGAATAAACATTGAAATTGAATGCTAAACTCCAAAGATAGCAGAGAAGATCTTGCTCAATTTCTGGCTCAGTAAAGGAAGCCTGCCATCCATGGTTCAACCAGTTCTTCTTAACTTCTAAGGTGCAGTTAAGTGATGATTAATTATCAAATGTCAAATTCTAAACATGAAAATATTTGTGACATATACTGAAATATGTCTAGAATTATGAATGTGTATGAAGTTTGCTTAAAATAAACAATCAAATCAATAAATAGACTTTTTTAAAATATAGGAATAGATCAGACTATGAAAACAAAGGCTTCATTTTCCATTATATATGTCTATTTTAGTTAACATGATGTTATGATTTGGTAGGAGCTATAAGGAGTGCTTTCAAAACATAATGTAAATCCTGAAAAATGACTTCCAGTGGCTTTAGTACTGTCACACCCAACACCGAACCAGTATTGAAAACTTCATTTTCTCTACGTTGCTACAATCCATGGTTAAAAGTCCTGGAAAACGGTGCTTGAAAAGAATGAGTAATTAGTGGAGTGGCACAGAATCATGAAGGCTCAGGATAAAAGGCAGGAAGGCACAAGGCAGGAAAAGTTGGGGCTTTATCTCGTGGCTACATCCTGGAAGCCATGTGCAAGGGAGAAACTGGAATTGAAGCCTCTGATGGAGAATCTTGTTTCTTATAGCATAGTTTAAATCTCAGGAACAAATAAAACCTTTAAAAAGACATCTGCAAACATGTTCTGTGTATAATGACTCCCCCTCTATAAATCGTTTTAATTATTGATTTTTGAGTTAAAATGCCACTGTTATACACTCTCTTTTTCACTTACATAAAGTCTAGATATTGTGAAATGAAATGAGCACAGAGCATTGATTCGATTTGCACTTACCTTTGTGTCCTTAGCTGGTAAAAGCCTATGCATGACAACATATTTTTACGCGTATTAATGCTAGGTATCCGCACCATCGC
Source organism: Equus przewalskii (assembly GCF_037783145.1). NCBI lineage: Eukaryota > Metazoa > Chordata > Mammalia > Perissodactyla > Equidae > Equus > Equus przewalskii. The sequence goes on from NC_091838.1 coordinate 4,710,255, forward strand.
CACCAATTTGTTATCAGTTTACTCCCAAAGGAAACCTTATCCTTCTCTCAGGGCTCTTGCCAGCTGTCTGGCTCTTGGAACATTCTCAGTTTTTGGACAGATCTCTGATAAACATGCGTTTGCACTCCAAAGCTGCATAATGCATTCATTTTCAGCATGGGGGTATGCAGCTGTTATATGCTAAGGGTGTTATTTATGTTCTTCACAATTTTGAGAAAGAAAACTTTCCTTCCAAGGCTCAAATAATCCCTCAAAAAGAATTCAAATCCTAGATTTTCCTTTTAGTCCAAGAGGAATTCCCTTCCTTACATCTTTTGCAATGCAGCATTGGTGTTGCTAACAGAATTTTAAGAAAGGGCGACACCATTACTTTTCCTGCGTAACACTTTCATGTCTATAAGCAGCTAAAGAAACATCTTATGATCCTGCTCAAAAATGATCGTAGTATGCTTCCAGTGGTCACTTAAATTTGGTATACAATTTTCTTTATACCCATGAAGCCTGTCCCTCTGCAGCAGCTGGCAATAGAGAGAAGCTAAAGCTGTCAGGACACAAAACAGAATACCAGGAGGAGGCTCCCTCAGCAGTCTGGATCACACAGATAAGAAAAACAATCATTGTCACATATACTGTCATGTGCCTGGCTCTTCCCATAGCAAAAGTGCAACTATTTTGGTAGGTTAACTCCAAAATCCATCTAAGTATATTTTTCAAATCAATAATGCAAGGTGTTTAATTTTGCCTGAATACTTAGGAAGCAAATGTTTTTTGTCTGAGCTATGCATAAAGCTCTTTTTAGAACAAATCAACACATTGACGTGAGGTTCAACCATTCCCAAGCTAGAAATCTCTGTAGTATCTTCAACTGAGCATATCATCTTGAATTTCTGATTCTTTTTCTTCAACGTCTCAGATGGTTAGCTTCTTTATTTTGATGCCCCCGATAGTCCCTTAATTATAATGATGCTCTGCGAACTTGGAGGTATGCCACCAGTCTCCCCAGGCTGCTCCAACTGCCACCCTCCTAACGAATACCTTTCTAAAGACATATACTAATCATGTCACAGTTCTGCTTAGAAATATCTATCATTTGCTGATTCTCTCTTCCTTTGGCTGGTCCTGATTTGTATCCTTTATAATAAAACTAATTGTAAGTATAGCACTTTCCTGAGTTCCATGAGTCATTTTAGAGATTTATCAGACCTGAAGCGGTCATGGGAAGCCACAAATTTGTAACCATGGTCGGAAGCATGGGTGGCCTGCATACCCCTGAGTTTGTGACTGTGTTCTGAAGTGAAGGCAGGTTTGCTGGGACTGTGCCCTCAAACTTGCAGGGTCAGTGTTAACTCTCAGCGGTTAGCGTTAGAATATTGCCCTGCGGTATTGCCCTCGCTATCGTCAGATATGCTTAGTCCCTGTGACTCCATCTCTTAGCACATAATATATCTTTGTTTCATTAAAGCTATATAGACCTTTCCTACTTACGGAAAAAACATTTCAAAAAATAAGTACACCCGTCTCGAAGTCACACGTCCATTATGTTAATTAGCTCCCACAGCTCTAGGGTTTTACCTTGACTTTTGGTTCTGATTTTGGTTTTAGACTTGGTTATATTCTTTGGGTTTATGTGCACACAATTGATGTAATCATACTTGATACTTGATATTTATTCTTCTCACCATCATCCATCTCTCCCAACTTTTATTCCTTTTCCCCCTCGTAGAGGTCCATTTCAATCTATGTGGTGTATGTCCTGCCAATTTAACTTGGATGTATCCTTAAAAAAAAATAGGGTAGTATTTGTATGTTTTTAATTTCTATAAGTGATATTGTGCTATTCATCTCTTGAATTGCACTTTTTTCTTTGGAAGTTACTTTTAAGGTGCATCAATGGTCCCATATGGAATTCTAGGCATTACATTCCTATATATACACACACACACACACACAACTATATATATGTAATATATATATACACCAAGTATAGATAAATATATATTTCTAAATATATATACACTAAATATATATATGTATATTCCTAATATATATTTCTAAAATACCTAAGTATATAGGTAACCTAAGAGCTCAGCACTCTGAAAATTAATAAATATAATGTAATGTATATGTTTATATGTATATATACACACGTATAGATGTATATATAATATATGTATACACTATGTACATGTGTGTACATATACACACCTCCAATTTTCTGCTGCTACAAAATATATAGTAATCAACACCCTGTATATCTGTCCACTGTGAACTGTTTGAAAACAAACTGTGATTAAGACGCCTTTCATGGGATATACATAAGCTTAACTTCACCAATTACTTCCATATTCTTCTCCAAAAATAGCTCCATTAGTTTACAGTCCCACCAGGAGTGCATGAATTTTCTCGTCTTCCCAACTCTCCAGGTATTTTGCTTCTTTTTTTCCATTGTGCTGGCAGAGTTCATTTTGGTGTGAAGAGCATGCCCTGTCGTCATCAAGAATCAACCACTTCTGATCCATGCCGTCCCTCAGGGAAGTCTGCCTTTAGGAACCCCCATGATAATCCTGCAAGTGTGTCTGCACTTTCCTAACCATTCTCACTCACTCTCGATTTGCCTACCCTAGGCCTGGGAAGAAGCAGAGGAAGAGAATATCCTTGAGGACAACAGGTCTTTGTAAACTCAATGTTTGCTTCCTGCCCCAGCACTGTCCTGATGATACCCCACCCTTATGCAGAAGAAACAACTGAACGGTCCACAATGCACCCAGGGAAATGCTGGGAGAACTCCACTGAATCCATCCCCTCTCTGGGGCCCTGGTTCACCCCCACTTTAGGTTCCACATGCATTTCACTCCAGGAGTCTTGCTTTCTTGCTTCCTAAGATTTTCTCAGGTTTTCTGAGTTGATTTCTTGGATCTATTGAGGCATCTCTTCCAACTGTGGCATCTCTGAAGTTGGGTTTAAGGGAAGGAATCACAACTTTCTGTCAGTCAGACATCTTGTCTGGAACACTTTGTTCTTATCTCAATAATTGTCACTAATTTGCATCTGAATTTATTCATTATTGGACCTTTTTTCTCTTAAAATTACTTTCTGTGGTTGGAATGCAGTGTGCAGTGGATTATCTATAAACATTTTGAACTAAAATTAGTAAATACTGGGGTCTTAAAAACCTCAGAAGGAAAATTCTACTGGAGAGACAAATTTGGACCAAGATAATAACTCTTATGCACAGCCAAGGTCACCAATGTTAGCATGTTAGGACAATCAAACACAGAGATGATATGCACCTAAGTTTAAGGCTTCCCTGGGCTTTATTCTATGTGTGTGTGTATGTGTTTGTGTATGTCATGTATGTTACATGAATGTGTATGGATTTACATTACTTAAAGAAAGTTCTACAAAGTATACTTCCTTTATTCAGTGCAGTCACAAAGTCTTACTTCAGTGAAAATATTTGAGGTAATAAGATAATATTTGTATCTATATTTATTCACAAACTCAAGATTTGACTATTATACATTCAGACTGCTGGTACAAATATTTTAAATCTCCAAATAGAATTTTGAATTAGTGCACTATTGGTCTATCTTGTCCATGAACTCATAATTTATCTCAAAATTGCAGCAATACTTTTAAAAGAATTAGTTTGGAGCTATTATTTGACAAAAGTAGCTCAAAAAATGGCTTACAGAAGTCAACCTTCAGTGACAGGTTGATGAGATTTTTGACTCAGTTTTTCAGTGGTTCCTATGATTCTGAGCTCATCTAAGTATGAGATTCATACTTAGGCAGAATGATTGCGTATTTCCTCTTTCACATCAAGAGAGAGGGGAAAGAAACCCTCCTTTACACAATAATTGTGCAAAAGTCCTGAGTCCCTCTGGATTTGATCATGAAGAACCAGTCACTGAGGTTAGGGGGTGCCATGCACCTGCTGGCTTCAGCCTGGGACATAGCATTTCTCAGAACCATTGTCATGCAAGGGAAGTTGGGGCTTCCACTAGCCAGAACCTACTGGTCGAGTCAGGCAGGGACAAATTCCATACAAACTGCCTGGGTGTCCCACAACGGAGTGGAACAACGGGCCACTTACTGTTAGGAAGCAGGAAGCAGGGAATGCTGGATGGGCAAGCAATAAATGTTCATTTCACCTACTACTTGTTATCCTTCTTTAAATTTCTTCTCCAACCCAGCTGATTTCCAATCAAACCTACCACTAACTTTATCTTTCAAAAACACTGATCTGATCATGTCACTTCCTTTGTCGGCAGTTTTGCATAATTTCCCATTTTGGACAGAATAAAATTCAGAAGACCTTTCAGAGTAAGGATCCACTATATTTTAGGGCTTTATATTTTATAACTATTCCTAGACAACTTTTACTTTTCTTCACCAAACCTGGCCATGAACTCTCACATTCCCACGATTTTATTCACACTTTATCTTCATGTTTCTTTCTCTTTCCCACCTAGTGACTTCCCACCTGTATTTTTTATGTCTATCTCCAATATCACCGCCTCTGTGAAGTCTTCCCTGACCTTCCCATGGCATTGCTCCCACCTCTGTGTTTCCACGGGTCTTTTTCCTTCTTCCATATAGTTCTTTTGTGGCTCCCACAATTTTTTTTCTAATATTGGTTTGCTTGTACATAATTTTTATACATGCATTCTAGTCACTTTAAACATAGCATTACTATTTCTGCTTGGCATATATAATAAACTTAGAAAAGCATGTGAATAAACAAATAGACATTACGTTTTTTAGATAACCAACAATCTTTAACCTTACCTCATTCACTATAAACCTGTAGAGATGACGGTGTGATAAGTAATGTATTAGACTGTGGATGAAAGGCCAGCTATTGGCATTTAATTGCTGCTTTTATGAAGTTACAAAGATCCATTACAGACCAAAGTGGCTAAAACTTTCAGGCTGGCCCACGCCAAATGATGTATGGTCATTATAAATAATTCTAGTCCATTAATGCAGGAGAAAGATAATCCTGCAGGGGCTATAACATTTTCCAGGTTTTTTAACATAAGTCAAATGTGCACAGAAGTGCCTGGCACACTGGGATGTTTAATAAATATAAGCTGTTACTTTTATGCTTTTATTATTAGGTGAACTAGTGGATATAACCACCTGAAAGACAAAGACTACATTTAATGTATTTTTGTACAAAACAGCATCACACTATAACAGGTGTTCACAAGCTATCCCTGGAAGAAAAAAAATAGAAGGCAACTTTTTGAATAGTAAGTGAAAACCAACCACTAAAATTTTACTAGATATAAAGTGGTATAAAGGCATGAAAAAGATGTTTGGAGACAACTATCACTAGATAAGAATTAAAAGAAAAACAAATCAGTGAATTATTAATGCTAAACAAAATTGTTTTAAAAATAGATTTGGTTGTTTTAGCCATCCTAAGGCAGTTTTCAATTACTCCTGAAAAATATAAAGATGGTCCACAAATATTACAGGGAAAATATATTGTTTTAAAGACATGGTTAGCCATACAACCCTGGAAGAAATATTGGGAGGAGGCAAAGGCGAGACAGCACGAGTTTACCTGCCTAAAGTTAAGCTGTGTAAGAACGGTAATCTATGGAGTATACACACTGCAGGAGGAATCGTTTCCAGTTATCATCAAGAGACAGAAAAAAGGTCTTTCTTTATCGCAAAGATTTCATTCAACCCAGAAAAAGGAAAACAGGTCTATAGAAAATAAGCGGTTCATAGCCATTAACTTTTGTACTAGAAGTACCATTTCAAAATGAGGCATTATATTGTGTAGCTATATTTTACATTTTTATAAGGGAAAATGTGTGCTATTCATTTTTTTTTCGTATCCCCTAAATGAACCGAAGAAATTAAGACCTCACAGAAGATATATAGTTCTATAATTTTTTACTTGCAAGCTTACATTAAACTGATAACACTTCCCTCTGGACTATGTTTTATAATCTTGATAAAATGATTTGAATGGCCCCACAGTGATGCTGTGAGTTTTGCTATAAAACAGGTTAATATCTCTATAACGGTATACTCCTACATTCTCTAATAGCATGAGTATGACCAATCTACTTTTATTGAAATTATTTAATTTTGGAGGCCTGAGTTAATACTCCTTGCCTCAGGAGGATAATATGATGTTTATGCTTAGGAACCAGAATGAGAAATTCAGCCATTAGAAGCAGCCTTTATATAACCATGCATATTACCTTTTAGTTGCTATGTTGCTTATCAGAGCCTTAAGTTATTTTTCTATAAAACAAATATATCCTACATTTACAAACTATTTTGTCCATTCTATGTTCTTAATTTCTGAACTTGAACTCATTATATATAACAAAGAAGGTAATTCATTAAGTATATACTTATTGTTTATTGCTTAAGTGCCATGTGCCAAGTCCTGTGCATCCTTGGGGAATTTGTAATCAACAATGGAGATGTCAATTCTGCCTTCACAGTCCTCACATCCAGGTGAGGCAGCACACTGGGAAGTTAGCCATTGCAACACAGTGTGGTAAGTTAAGTGTGTTGATAGAATTGGCCATATTAAAGACTTGGGAAAGTCAACAGCAACTCCTAGAATTGAGATGTCAGAAGGAGCTCAATATAACTGATATTCTAGGACACTAAAGCAATGGTTCCCAATGGAGGGAAATTTTGTCCTCCCTCCCCCCCACAAAAAATACCTATTTGGCAATGCCTAGAGACAATTTTTATTGTCATGATCCAGGAGTTACTACTGGCATCTAATGGAAAAAGACCAGATATGTTGCTAAACATTCCACATTACACAGGAGAGTCCCCAGCTTGCCTACGCCTCAACAAAGAACTATTTGTCTCAAAATGTTGACAACATCTAGATTGAGAAATCTTGCACTAAAGCAAGTATAGAAAAGTGTAAGGGCTGAATCATTGATTTGGTTTTTTGGGTAGATTTGAGTTTAAGTTGCTCAATTTGGACCACGAAAACAGAAGTATCTTCTTTGTTACCAATAAAATGTATAATTACTAAATACTGTATGGGGAGAGTACTTATTTTATTAGATGCCCTTTAACCATGCTGTTTTTGTCTCTAAAATGGAAATAAAGTCATAGGCAATGGTTTCTTTGTTTTGTTTCCTATCCTTGTAAACTCCAGCTTGTTGTTCCAGAAGAGCAAATTTAGAGTGGTCATAACAATTTCTAGATGATTCATTTACATTGTGCCTTTTCTCTGACCTAAAAAAAAAGTGTTGGAAGTTTTCCTTCTACTTCTTTGTCTGAACTATCTCTGCTAAACCTAAGTATCTCCTGGCCATATTTGCATCGTTCAACTGAAGTGATCATTGAACAAACATCCCACAGTGAGGCCTCATGTCTTGCCTAGTTAACATCTTTTTCTCCAAATCAGCATGCCCAAAGATGTTGTGTTCTCTTCAATCAAATCCATGAGGATCGCTTTTCCCCCCTGTTTAGCTTGTGGTTGCTTGCTTGATATTGCAAGCTGTTTCATTCAGTCATTGTACGGTCCTGTAAGGTACTTTGAGAGATGTCTTTGAATGACAAAGTACTGTACAGATAAAAGTGATTGTTGATTTTGATGCCTATTTCCTGCAGGGGCTCTCACATGATGGAATGCCTGGCTTGGAGCTGCCAGTTATCTCTGCCAATCATCAGCCACACTTTTTCTCTGTCATCTTCCAATACCATCAAATTATGGCAGCTTCAATAGGTATTTTTTAGAAAATCCTTTTGAGGCTTAGTGTAATTGTCATTCATATTTCTTTCAGTTACAGAAAAGCATAAGTCTATAGAACCATTAATCACATGAGGTAATATTTTCAAAAACTGGAGCCATGTGTCTGACCTTGAGATTTCAATTTTTCCATCCAATTGTTTTTAAGTCTACAAATAATGGGGGTGGTGGGTATCTGTTTTAGAAAAAAAGAAAATGGAAAAATACTTTAAAATCAATAAGCATTTTAAAAATACTATATGCAAAATATTGTATTGACTATCGAGAAATAGTTTAAAATATATAAGCTATTCTCTTGCCACACTGAATTAGCTGTGATCTAGGCAGGAGAAAGCCACTTCCTTTAATGGCCTTTTGACAACTACAGAGAAGACTGGATGTGGGGATGCTGCTGGAGAATAGTCCCACAGCTTTACATCATCACATGACAGCAAAAAATTGATAAAATCAGCAGGAGCAAGGGGCAGCTTAGTGGAGGAAACAAAGGAGTTACCAAATGAGGTTGCAAAGGTAAATTTAACTGATGTCGCACAGGACGTTGAAATTCAAGCTAAGGAGTTTGGACTTTTCCCTTAAAGCCTAGTGGTATCATTTAAAAATTTGAACAAGAGAGCAGAATAAAGGCTGTATAAATAATTCTGTGGCCAGTATTCGTCATTACCTTTGGCAACTTTTACATAACCTTCCCTTACTTAGAAATGACACAGAACAACCACAATTCAACTGTTCGATATGAGTATTTAGAATTAGGCACAGAAAATTTGTATGCGTGGGAAGAGAAATTCTGTTTTTCTCTATGAAACATAATTCTATTTTTCAAAATCTTTGGGTCATTGAACCAGCTATGAATCTACCTAACTATGTAATCACCAGTGCATATTTGTTCAGATTCCAAGAATGGAATTGCCATCTATTGATATGAAGAAGCCTGAAACAGGAAGTTTTGAAGCATGATGAGGAATATAGTTTAGCACATGTTAATATTGAGATTTCTCTTATATATTATTAACATTTAAATAATGCATTTAATGTCAAATAATCAGATGGGGCACATAAGTCTGAATTTCAGAGGAATGGCACAACAGTATAGAGATAGGATTTACAGACATGACAATAAGGAGATTACAAAAGAGGTGAGTGTAAATAGTAAAGGCTAGAGGGGAAATGAATAAATTCTGGTACATTCTGTCAAGCGTAAAAGAGTACAATGGAATTGCTACAGTACAAAGGAAATGGTCTACAAGAGAGGCAAAAATAGGAAAGTAAACCACTTTTAGAGGGTTCCCACTAAATAGAGTAAGTGAATGAAAGAATAAAGAAATTGCTGAATACTAATAATAGTGGAGTTGACTTAGAAACCAAGGAATACTTGGCTTCTCCTCCTCATCACTGTCATGTTCTGATCTCCTGGTAAATCAAGTTTAGTCCCTGAAAAATTGGTGCCTTATTGGTTGTTTTCCTCTCCATTCACATTTCTGTCATCATCATGAACAAGAGCATCATCGTCACAGATAATTCCTGCAACAGTCTAGGCTCCTTACTCCTTGACCTCCTTATGGTTGGCAGCTTCATCTTTATTCTGCTCCATCCACCCATTGCCAGAGCCGCATTTGGATCTTTCCATCCCTGGGAGATGTACCACTTCAGAAACCCTTAACTCCAATATCCCATTCTGGGATAATGGCTCATGTAATAAAACTGGAAAAGGAAAAGAACCAAAGTGTTTCCGTCCAAATAAAAATAACTAAAGCAAACTTGGAGTGCCTTATGGCTAGCTTTATGTCCAGACCGACATAACATAGTCCTGTGTTTTTAATAACTCATAATGATTGTCATTTTAATTGTCACTATTGTTTGTTGTTGTTGTGAGGCTAGTATACTGTGGCTGATTCTAAGAAAGTCTTTATCACCACCTTCTTACTGATTTCCCAGTGTTATCCTGTATTGTGAATTTACAGGTCTTTCTGAGCAGCTATTCAGGCTTGCAGTCCAGGACCAGAACTGCGTCTGACTAAGGCAGTGTGGGACTCAGACCGCAGTGATATTGCGAGGCCGTGCTAGAGTCCCTGAGCCAGTGGGTGACCTGGTTCAGCTCTTCATTGGAAATATGTGTCTGTGTTGTTGTAGTTTGGCAGCTACCTATCCAAGGCAGTAGTTTTCTCATAATTTCTTCAGTTCTTTTCTTCACCTAGTGAGCTGGACCTGTTCCCGTTTGGCATCATTACCCAGAGACTAAACTGTCAAATCTTGTGCCTGGTGACCTTCACATCCTCATGGTTTTGCCTGTTTTTCTGTTTACCGCTGGCGAGATGTCGCTCTTGCAATTTAGCTAAACCTACCCTTTTTATTTATTTTTTCTTTTTAAAGAGTACCTATCCTTGCTATTTCTTAGGAAGTTACAAAGCCATCTGATACTTGCAACATCCACAGAATCCAAAATACAAAAACAAAATAAGCTGTTCAGCAGAATAATAGCAACTATTCTTGACTCTTAAAGGAGTTATTCTCATGGATTCTAAGGAAGAGGATGCTATGTAGTATAATGGAAAGCAGCTTCAGCAATAGCAAAACATTAAGTGGAGCAAGGACTCTCAGAGAACTTTTCTCATAACATCCATCGGTATTAGCCACTGCCATCACATTTAACCACAACTCAGAGAAAAGAAGAATTCTACAAGAGGCCTGTAGGATGCTTTTCAGGTCTGTGGTTTCAGGACACCTACGTGATTTCTTGGAAAAATATTAGAGGAAAACTACCAAAAGAACAACTTAGTGAATTCGAACCCACTTAATTCCAATTAAGCTTGTTTTAAAACTATCTGTTCCTTAAAGATAAAATATTTCCCTCATAGTCTAGGGAAAACATATTAATTCAGTAGATTATGTAACAGGGTTTTGTTTCCTTTGGAGTACCGGAGTACCTTCCAAGTCACTTAATTGATGCAAATTTCAGTTAATTACACATTGATTAATTTATCCGTTCTCATTGTGAATAAGTCATATTTCTCTAGAATTCATTGCAGCTTTCATCTCACAACAGCAAAGCAAAATTTCATTTGGACGTTATTAATTCTAATTTATAACATACTTTGCTGATAACACATTTGTTTGCATAATAAATAATGTTTTCTGAAGTCTTCCAGTTTCATATTGGTAGCCTTTAGCTTTTTCAAGCACAGAAAAACTTGATGATTTTAGAAAGCAAGCACTAGAGTAAAAATGGAGTATTTGAAATGGGAAGAAAATTGCTATGAATCTCAAATATTTTAAGATATATTTGCTGTCACACAAGATCACCTCTATAAACATCCTTCTCCTTGTTTTCTCCAAAAGCATTTTCTATATAAATTACATATTGTCAGACTTATATCATATTTCATGCCCTAAGAGCCTTTGACAGATCTTGCAGCTGTAATAAATAACAAGCAGAAGATACTGCTAAGAATATCCAACTGCAAATTTAACTGTTTAACTAGTGGACTCCCATTTAAAGACTAATACTCTGTTTTTCCTGGGTTTGAAGCTTAAACAAAGTTAAAGATAATTTTATAGCATTCATTATTATTTTTGGCAGAAATAGTTATGTTTTGTGAACTGAAAGTAATCTGAGGTTAATTCATGCTTAGTTTCTATAATTCTATTCCTCTCAGGATAACTATCAAAAGTCTTCAGCATTTAGAAAATACTATTAGAAGAACAAACATTCTGTTTTTAGAAACAAAAATTTTATTGCCTGACAGTGAGCACTTTCCAAAACTTTACACGTGAAATATATAGCAGTCTTATGGATTCTAGTGCTAACTTACTGCATGTTCCCATTTAATTTTCCTAAAGTTATAACCAAATTCACCACTGCCAAGGTTAGCCTGAAGGAGTAACATAAAAATATGGCGAGGATAGTAAGGAAAAACATGGCATTTTTCTCTTACTTTATCTTGTGTCATCAACTATTTCTTCCTTATCTACTACTCACTTGCCAGTTTTTTATTTTGGGTTATGAAGAATGGATTCCCCAGGATCTGTAGCTATTCTAAGCAGTTTTCTCTAGTGTCTCTTCCAGGGACCTCTAAGTAGATGGGCATATCCACCACCTCCGGGTTTATTTAAATACCAAAATAGTTTTGGGGAGAAAATCATGAGAAGCTAGTCATCCTTAGAGTATAATTTGTAAATATGTATTAAGGCAGTACGTCTATTTATTTCTTCTGCTTTCTTCCCCTTAGATACTAAAGGATAGGTTCTGCTACCCAGTGTGCTCTGCGTTAGGAATGTGCCTCCTCATGAATTCACGATAAGAATTCAGTTTTTATGGTGAGAGCACAAGTTTGATATCTCAAATCTCAACTGAGCTGAGAATCTGATTCTAGAAGCGAGGGATAGGCAACTAATAAGTATCTATTTATCAAATAGTGGCTTATTTTACCCATTCCCTCTTCTGTCTGATGATTTCAGATATCATGATGGGAGGATGCAGGAGGATATCATCCTACACTTTTGGTCCATAGTTTTTCATTCAGCAAACATTCATTGGGCAAGTTTGGGTCTGTTTTTGTTTTGTTTTGTTTATACTTCCCTTTGTTATAAAGATGATTTAAGACACCTAAGGGGAGGATCTTGAGAAGTAGCATTGCGTCTGAGTCCTCAATCCTGTGAAAATGAAACACCCACACCCCCTGAACTACTGACAGTGTTTGCCTCTGCCTACATGGAATGCCTCGCTTTGTGGTCTGAGTTCAGTTTGCAACCACAATGACCGCCTCTACATTTAACAATGGGGCTTAGTGATTTTAGGGGACATGCCGGAGGGGCAGGTAAAGGGAAGCCCAGACTTGGGGTACAAACATGCTGAACTCTATACAAATCCAAAAGGTGCTGAGACCTCAATCTTCAGCCAGGATCCCCCTCAGACAGTTATTTGGGAACCCACCAGTCCTAGCCTGCGAGTCTTCCTTTAGTACTTCTCTGTGCCCCTGTCCAGCCCACTTCCACCAGGAAGACAAACAACTGATGTCCAAAGAGGAGCCAGAAGCTCAATTTCACCTTTGTCCACTTCTCTCTTCTCACTTTTGTACCTCATCTCCTGCTCTTTCCCCCTTCTTCCCTTTCCTTTTTCTTTCCATCTTCCTGTCCGTCCTCCTCGCGTCCTTTTCCTACTTCTTCCCCTGGACTGATCCCCCCTTCCTGCGAAGATTTTATATATACGGCACCGTGCAAAGTGATGGTGATGTAGACATAAAAGTGATTCAGCCTAGCTCATAAGGAACCCTTGTCCTAGTGGAAAAGGTAGACTGCTAAACAAACAGAAGACAAAATAAAAACTTAAATGCAGCATAATGCATGCTATAATGGGGTTGGGAAAGATTCTATTAGAACAAAGACAGAAGTGGCCAAACAAGGCCTACTGAGAAAACAAGACCACATTTAGTGTGATAGTGTCTAATTTACCTTAGAGACCTAGTCCACCTTATTATTATATATGCAGACTCTGAATGGAGCATACTGAAAGTAGAACTTAAGTGGAGTCATCCAGCTTGTTAGTACAAATCCAGGACTTAAATCCTTTCTTAAATTTCTTCCTCTCTACCAATTTTTACTACATTTCCTATCCTTTCAAAGATTATATTAAGTTCAATTTATGTTTTCACCAATGGAGAAGTACTTCCAACATATCTATGGATGGGTTTACTTTTTCCTTTGCAGTAAAGCTTAGCATCGTGAATTTTGAAACATTTAGTAGATTTTTATAATGGAAATAAATTAGTGCTAAAAGCGGAACCCTGAAAGTACCATGTCCTGATAGCTGGTTATTTATTTATGACTGAAAATAGTGAAGAGTCTCAAGAACCTATATGACAAAAACAAAAAATCCAAGAGTCCTATCATCAGAGTTCCATAAAGAGAAGTGTGAGAGAGTGGGGCTCAAGTTTCTTCATTATTGAAGAAATAACAGCTGAAAACTTTCCAAATTTGCCAAAGGGCATAAACGCAAAGATCTAAGAAACTGAGCAAATTTCACTCATGATAAACTGAAAGAAGTCTATCAATATATCATAATGAAACTTATAAAAATGAAAGACAAGAAGACCCTTGAAAGCAGCTAGAGAGAAATGATGCTTTCCTTATAGGAGAACACCATTTGGAATGACAGTTGATTTCCCATACGAAATTGTGGAGGCCGGAAGGAAGTGGCACACTGTTTTTCAAGCATTGAAAGAAAAGACCTGTCAATCACAAAATCTGTATTCACTAAAACTGTCCTTCAGAAATAAAGAGTCCTTTTCAGATGAAGGAAAACCAGAAGAATTTGTAACTAGCAGACCTGCCTTTAAAGATAGGCAGAAAGAAGATCTTCACATAAAAAGTAATGAGAAAAGAAAAAATCTTAGAGCATCATGAAAAAAGAAGGAATATTAACAGGACTGTAATATGAGCCCATAAAATAGACTATTCTTTTCCATGGGTTTCATAAATCATACTTGATGATTGAAAAATATAACATCATATGATACTCAAAACAATGCTATTTAAAAATGGGGAAGATAAAAATGAAAGTGAGAATTCCACATATCATTCAAAATGGTGCAATCTTAATATGAATAGATGGTTATAAGTCACACATGTATATTGTAATACTCAGAGCTATCACTATACAAACTATACAAAAAGATACGCTAAAAAGCACTGTAAATCTAGATGAAATTCTAATAAAGTTCAAGTAACAGCAGAAAGGCAAAAAGAGAAATAGAAGAATGAGGCCACATTAAATAAATAGAAAATAAATAATTAAATGGTAGACTTAGTGCTAACATATCAATAATTCCCTTAAATGTAAATACACCAGTCCAAGGACAGAGATTGGCAAAGTGGATTAAAAAAAGGACCCAAATATAGGCTGCTTTAAAGAAATACACTTCATATTTAACAACATTTGTTGATGGAAAGTAAAAGGATGGAAGAAGACAGTCTACCCAAACATTAAAAGAAAACAGGAATAGTTGTATTAATATCAAACAAAATAGACTTCGGGGCAAAGAAAATTACTAGAGACAAAGAGGTACATTTATTACAAAATGATAAAGGGAATAGTTATGAGTAAGACATAATGATCTTAAATGTATAGACGGCAAACAACACATTCCTAAAATAAATGAAACAAAAACTGGTAGAGTCGAAAGGAGAAACATATAAAACCACAATTAAAGCCAGGGGCTTCAACATCTCCCTTTCAACAACTGATAGAACTAGTAAAAAGAGTATCAGCAAAGATATGGAAGACATCAACAACATAATGAACAAACGCGGTCTAATTAACACTTATACAATACTCCACCCAACAGCTGCAAAATACACGTTTATCAAGCAGCCATGGGCATTCACCAAGATCAACCATATCCTGGACTATAAAACAATTTCAACCAGTTTAAAATTGGTTTATACTGAGTAGCTTCTCTGATGGTAATGAAATCAAACTAGAAATCAATAACAGAAATACAATAGGAGAATATCAAACCATATACCAATTAAACAATACACTGCTAAATAATCAATCTGTAGGAAAAAAGTCTTGAAGGAAATTAAAAAATGCATAAACTGAACAAAGATGAAAATGAAATGTGGAATGCAATTAAGGTGGATCTGAGAGGGAAATCTATAGCACTAAATGCTTACATTAGAAATAAGTTGAAGTTTTCAAATCAATAATCTAAGTTTCTACCTCAAAAAACTAGAAAAAAGAAGAGCAAAATAAATCCAAGACCAGCAGAAGAAAATAAATAATAGAGATGAGTGAAAACAATGAAATTGAAAATAAGAAAATGGAGAAATTGATAAAACAAAAAAAGCTAATTCTTAAAAAATATCAATAAAATTTATAAGTCTTTATCAAGACTGACAAAAACTGAAGGAGACATGAATCACCAGTATCAGGAGTGAAATGGGCAATGTAACTACAGATCCTGCAGCCATTACAAAGATAATGAAGGAATACTGGGAACAATTTTATACTCATCAATTCAAAAGCTTAGAAAAAAAGGACCAATTTCTCAAAATCCACAAACTACCACAACTCAGTAAAGGTGAAATAGGCAATATGAATAGCCACATAATGATTAAAAAAATTTAATTTGTAATTTAAAATCTCCTAAAAAGTGAATCTTGGAATCAGTTCATTTCACTGGTGAAATGTACCAAACATTTAAAGTAAAATTTACAGTAATTTTATACATTCTCTTCCAGAAAATAGAATAGGATGAAAAACTTTCAAATTCATTTTATGAAGCCAGTATTACTGTGATACTAAAACCAGACAAAGACAGTACCAAAATGAAAAAGAATAGTGATAATATAGACCAATGTCTCTTATGAACTTAGATGTAAAATTCCCAACAAAATATTAGCAAACATTATCCAGCACTGCGTAAAGAGAATAATACAAATGACCAAGATATGCAGTGCTTGTTCCACATTCAAAAATCAGTGCAATCAATCATGTCAATAAGGTAAAGAAGAAAAATCATATGATTTTATCAATAGAGATAGAAAAAAATTGTCAAATCCCAACATTCATTCAAAAAACAAAAAAATTCTTAGCAAATTAGCAATAGAATGGAATTATCTGGACTTGATAAAAAATTTAAAAGAAAACAACTCTTGCAGCGAATATCGTACTTAACAGTGAAAGATTGAAAGCTTCTCCCCTAAGATCTCTTACTTTTCATTCAAAACTTTTCTTCCAGTAGCCACTTCAATAGGGCCAAAATGAAATAAATGTCATATAGATTGGAAAAAAGAAATTAAACTGTGTTTACATGTGGTGTAATTACGTAGAAAAATCCACCAAAAAAGTACCAAAATTCTCCTAGAACTAAGAAGTGAGTTTAGCAAGGTTGTGGCGTACAAAATCAACACACAAAAATCAATTGCACTTTTACTTATTAAAAATGAACTAAGAATTTAAAAACAAACCACTACTTACAATTCCTCCAAATAAAATACACTGCTTAGGTATCCACTCAACAAAATATTAAAGATCTATCTACGTGCTGAAAATTACAAAATGGTGATGAAAGAAATAAAAGAAGACCTAAATAGATGGAGAGACACATTGCGGTCATGGATTGGAATTTTCAACCTAGTAAACCTGTCAATTGATCTACGTGTCTAATGCAATTTCTATTAACATCCCAATGAGATTTTTTGTAGACATAGATAAGCTTATTCCAAAATTTGCATAGAAAGTCACAGACCATCATATAGCTAAATCAGTCTTGACAAAGAAGAATAAAATAGGAGGGATTACTCTGCTTGATATTAAACCTTACTTTATAACTACAGTAATCAAGACCGGGAGGTACTGATAGAAGGATAGGCGCAGATTAATGAAAAAGAATAGAAAACCCAGAGGCCGGCTCCGTGGCTGAGTGGTTAAGTTTGCGTGCTCTGCTGTGGCAGCCCAGGCTTCGGATCCTGGGCACGGACATGGCACCGCTCCTCAGGCCACGTTGAGGTGGCGTCCCACATCCCACAACTAGAAGGACCCGCAACTAAGATATACAACTGTGTACAGGGAGGGTTTGGGGAGATAAAGCAGAAAAAAAAAGAAAGATTGGCAACAGTTGTTAGCCCAGGTGCCAATCCTTAAAAAAAAAAAAAAGAATAGAAAACCCAGAAAAGGACTTGCTAATGATCAACAGATTTTTTTTTTTTTTACCAAGTTGTAAAAGCAATTAGACATCCATAGGCAAAAAAAGAAAAAAAAAAGAACCTTGATCTAAGCCTCACACATTATACAAAATTCAGCTTAAAATGGATCATAGACTTGAAATCCTGTAAAATTTTTACAAAAAATAGGAAACATTTTCAGGATCAGAGGATAGGCAAAGAGATCTCAGACGACACAAAAGCATTATCAATAAACGAAAATTGACAAATTAGACTTCATCGAAATGTAAAAAGTCTTGTTCTACAAACACTCATGTGAGAGGATGAAAAGACAAGCTGAAGATTGGTAGGAAATCATTTGCAAACCACGCATGTCACTAAAGACCACTATCTAGCATACACCCTATTTAGAGTAATATATAAATACTCTCAGAACTTAACAAGAACAAAACAAAAAATTCAATTAGCAAATGGTAAGAGACATGCACAGAGCTTTTACTGAAAAAGAAGGGCAAATATGCACATGAAGAGATATGCACATTTTCAGTGATCAGGAAACTACAAACTAAAACCACAAAGGGCTATCACTGCAGGCCCATCACAATGATTAGAATAACAAAGAGCGACAGCATCAAATGCTGGTGAGACTGCAGAGAAACTGGTCACTCATACATTGCTCTGGGGAGTGTTAAATGGTGAAGCCACTCCAAAACGCTTTGGTAGTTTCTTGAAAAACTAAACACACAAACTAATCCTAAAGTCAGCAATTGTATTGTTGGGTATTTTTCCCAGAGAAATGAAGATTTATGCCCACACAAACCCTGCACAGGAATGTTTATAGAAGTATAGAAGTTTTCTTTTTTTGTGATGGGCCAAAGCTTGAAACAATCCCTGTATTCTTCAGTTGGTGAATGGTGAATGAAACTGTGGTACACCCACGCAGTGAGGCAGTGCTGCATGATGAAAGGAAATACAACAACTTGGATAGATCTCAAGGGAATTAGGTGAGGAAGAAAGCTAATCTCAAAGGTTACATACTAAAGGATTCCATTAATAAAACGTTTTTGTAATGACAAAATTATAGACGCAAAAAAACAGATTTGTGGCTGCCAGGGGCTGGGGATGGGAAGTGGGGATGGAACATGGATGTAGCCACAAAAGGGCAATGGGAAGCATCCTTGTGATGTCACAACTGTTTAGATTCTTGACTGTGGCAGTGGATACATGAACTTAACTAGGTAACAAAATTGCACAGAATTTAATGAACACAACAAGTGCAGGTGAAACTGGGGAAATCTAAATAACCTTGATGGAGAATATTAATGCCAATATGCTGGTTGTGATATTGTATCACAGGTGTGTAAAATATTACCATTGGGGGAAACTGGGCAAATTATACAAGAGATCTCTGTGTGTTATTTTTTGTTAACAACTGCATGTGAATCTATGATTATCTCGATAAAAAATTTAATTAAAAATATATTGAAGCCTCACTACAGAACCTGGAACAAGAAGGACCTCAAAGTACTACTTGTAGCACCTGCTTGACTTCATCTTATTCGCTGTTTTCCCTAAATTGAATTGCCGAAATTATACTGAATTGAAATCTCAAGAGGGTAATTCCATACCCGATTCATCTCTGTATCACTAAAATCTGGTATCGAGTTTGTCTCACAGCAAATGCTCAAGGAATGTTTAATAAATAAATGGATAAAGTAGAAAACAAACCTCTGAACATTCATTCACTTCACCCTCGTTTTATTCCATGAATTATTCAGAACTTTTCTAGGGATGAAGAAAAAAATAGTAAAATTTAATATATCTTCTTGGAACACATGTTCCAATAGGCAAACTTTACAATTTGTTTTGTTAGCTCAGAGAAGATGAAATTGTGAATAAAAGAAATGACTCCAATTCCTCACTCATATTTCTCAAGTAGTTTTTTCATCAGTCAATATTTGCTATGGGTAATCTACAAATTTGATACTTGATAATTAACCCTGTCTTAATTCAGATGCTTGTCAATTTATTATCCCATTTGAATTCATTAAAGGCAGAGGAGTCAAAAATAATTATAATTTGGTATTTGATAACTAATGGATCCTTGTCTTGGTGATTTACACCTTAATTCGAGACTCTGAAAAAGAACATGTTAATTAATACACAAAGAATTCTCTGTGTGAACCAGGAAAAAGTGAGGAGGGGCACATTTCGCTCCTTTTTTGTCTGCTCTCTTACTAAAAAGAGAAAATAGAGTGAATTATTTTATTCAGATAAAGATAAACTAAGAGCAAGAGAAGGCAGTTCATAATCAGTATCTCAGAATTCCCGGCCGATAACAAGTGTAATGTGTTCCATATCGGTTGATAGAGAAGATAGTGTTAATTAGCCCCACCTCGCTCTCCTTCTCTGAAGCTCGCCTTTGTGGGCTGAGAGATACGTTATTTGGTATAATTATGACCCTTTCTCAGTCTTCATTAAGAGACAAAATCTAAATGTTTGGGTCAAGAGAAATGAGGACCTGGCCTTCCTTCACAGGCAGATCACTGTCTTGGTGACAAATAGGTAAGTCGGATCTGTTGAGGAAGAAGCATAAAGTGTTTTGTGACCAATTTGCTTGGAACACATTCAAGCCACAAATAAAGTTGAGCCTAAAGGTCCACTTAAGATTGAGATATACGTACTTTCCTAAAGAAAAAGAAATCAGGGGCCGGCCTGGTGGTGCAGCCGTTAGGTTCCCACATTCCACTTCAGCAGCCCGGGGTTCATCAGTTCGGATCCCAGGTGTGGACATGGCACTGCTTGGCAAAAGCCATGCTGTGGCAGATGTCCCACATATAAAGTAGAGGAAGATGGGCACGGATGTTAGCTCAGGGCCAGTCTTCCTCAGCAAAAAGAGGAGGATTGGCAGCAGATGTTAGCTCAGGGCTAGTCTTCCTCAAAAAAAAAAAAAAATTAGGAATTGAGATATTTCAGTCCCACCAGTCTAACTCCATCTGCATGCTGTATATATGACACGAGCATATTTTAAATGAGATTTTAATCAACTGCATTAAAATCACCTGGGATACTTATTTAAAATTACTGATTCTGGGTCACCTTCAGACTTCCTGGATTGAATTCGTGCTTTGCTTTGTGTCAGTTTGCGTGATGATGTGTGTTGACGGTGAGTGTGGGTTCAGGAACTTGTACAGAACAAGCCCAGCCAGAAGTGACCTTAAGAAGCAACCTCAGAGCCAACGCCATTTGGTTTTTTGCTAGGATGGTTCCGTAGCAATATGTTTCTCTTCTAGAAGTGCAGGTTGCCTGCTCAGACCTACCATTTGTATTACTCACAGCTGTATATCCCACATGCTCACTAGCCTCTAAAGTCACACTAATCATTGTTAGGGAGAAGAGCAAAAGGTAAGGTAGAGAAATCCTTGTTCTTTTCAAGGATTGGAGCCCTCTCATCTCCCTCTCCTCTTCGTCTATAGAAACAAATAGACAAAGGAAAACAGAAATTCTCTCTGTGCCTGCTAACAGGTTCTGCCATGGAGTTTCTATTCAGTGACTATTTGTCATACACTGATATAGATACTTTGTAGGATGAGGTCCAAATATATACTTCAAATTGCCTGTGAGTTTCTGTGGTACTTAAATCTTGTTTCCGGGCTGTGTGGGTTAGGCTCCTGTGCATCCAGTGCATTCTGAGGATGTTTAGAAAGAGCCCTGCATTGGAGAGGTGTCCTCTGCTCCCTGTACTACTTGGATGACTGATGGAGGTGAGGTAGAAAGTGGTTAGAATCTAATATTTGCTTCCATTCAATCATTCAGCAAATAGTATTGAGTGCCGACAGTGTGCCTGGGAATATATCAAGGACTGGAGATGAAAGGATAAATAAAACATTGCCCTTATCCTCAAGGGTCTGGCAAGTTTTATTGAGGAGACAAACAAGAAGACAAGTAAAATACAGTGTAGAAATATGGAAAACAAATGGCTTTATGGGCGTAAAAAGAAAGAGACAGAAAAGAGCCTCCTGGAGCAATAGCAAAGGTTGGAATACAATTTGGAGAGTGATAATAAATAAAGAAGAGAGCATTGGGGTCTGGACACATAACAATAATGTGAATGCTGCGCTAAATAGTTGCCACTTTATCTTGAGGTTAACGGGAGAAATTTGTGGAGCAAGGTGATCCTATTTTCCTATTTGCTAAGGAGTGTCGGAGTGGAGAACAGTTAGGAGAATGTAGCAGTGAGGATAACAGAAGTGCGTGGTCTTAAGAGCTAACGTGAGGTACAGTAAAAAGGACCTACTGATTGATAAGATTCAGCGCATTTGAATAGAAAGAGCTGAGAAAGAAACCCTAATTCTCTCATGAGCATTTGAGTGGATGGTTGTACCTCCCACTCAGATAGGTAACCCCAGAAGACAGCCACCCAGGTAACCCTGGAGGAGAAGCAGTCCTGCAGAATGCCAGAATTCCGGAGGGTCCCTGTATAAGCAGAGTCAAGCTCCGCTAAAATGCCCAGACAAGCTGGGGAGAATGTGTACTTTATAAAAACTCTAGGCAGTGAAGTTTTAACAAATGACCAGAAAAACCCATAACATAATATAATCAGTTTTGCTTATTTTTACTTTATCTATTGAAGTCAACAAATAACTAGTATGAAACAGATTCTAAGACTTCTTCCTGGGGAAGACTGCTGGTGTTCACTGATACCCTTTTTCCTTCTACTCCACAGAGATCAACTGAATTGTCCATTCGTCCTAACTAAGATCAGTGTCATATGACTGAGTACTGGCCAGTGAAATATTGGTAAACATGGTGCATGCAGACTCTGGGCCTGGCCCATGGAACAGTGCCGTGAAGTACACGTCCTATTTCTCTTTTTCCCTTCACATTCCATAATGATCTTGAACATCAAATACTAGAGAGAATGATCCTGCAGGATAGGAGAAATGAGGACATCCAAATGACTGCCAGAGCAGAACCCCTTGCCAACCACAGTGGTTTGTCACATGACTGAGTTACTGGGGTGAGTCTGAGATTTTGGGGTGTCTTAAGCAGTTAGCATACTCCAACTGACACAGTTTTGGTACCAAGCATAGCATCTCACTGTAGCAAAAGCTTTGACTACATGTCATCGGCTTTGTGATCAGAGACCGGACAATAAAGAAACTGATTTTCAAAGCTGGAAAATTGGTCATCCATGATACATTGGAGCAAAACTTTTGGTGACACCGTCGCCTGCAATAACCTGGAAGAAAGTCCGTGCCACGAGCTTTAAGAGAAATGGTTGAAAGAATTAAAACCTTAGTGTGTGTTGACAATTATTAGCTATATTTGGCAATAAGGAGAAAATTTTGGAGACCATTAGACACAGTGCAATAAGAAAGTGACAGGAACCCAGAGGAGAGAATAGTCTGGCAATTGGCGGC
The DNA here is from genome assembly GCF_037783145.1 of Equus przewalskii. Taxonomy (NCBI): domain Eukaryota; kingdom Metazoa; phylum Chordata; class Mammalia; order Perissodactyla; family Equidae; genus Equus; species Equus przewalskii. Next base: position 4,733,091 of record NC_091838.1, read on the forward strand.
ATTGAAGTCTTAGAAAATGTGTGTGCTTTTAAGCAAAAGAAAAGGGAAATAAGTTTGAGAAAACAGCAAATGCCTATTAAGATTCAGGCTTTTAGTTTTTCCACTGAAACTAGATAGCCTCAAGGTAGCAGTCATTATGTTAATAGAGATAAATGCTAGGCAAGGATGCCAAGAAATAATGCAGATTTCAGAAATATGCCTATAGAAGTATTTATATATGGTAACCAGCACCAGGAACTGACTGAGAACATGTATAGATCGGAAGCCCATTAAGTTCTTGGGGGATTTATATTGTCAAATATAATTTCTAGAATTCTGGCTACAAAAATCGATGGCATCAAAGATCAATTTCAAATGCCTCAAAAGACTCACTTCCTTCCCCAAAGGGTAGCACTTTCTCCTAGAGATCTTGGACCGCAGCTGAATGAAGTTACTAAATGGTGGTATTTTAGTGTTTCTCCCATGTAGAGGAGTGAGTGTACTCTACACATGGAATAAAGAATGAAGTGACGTTTCGGGGCCCCAGAGTAGATGGCACAGACTGCTGGTGCTAGATCAAGCCCATTTCCTCCCCTGATTGTGGACTGAGACAAAGTCCATTTGCCTACTATTTTCTCTTCCACCTGATGGTTAATCTTAGAGGCTATGTAAAAACTGGTGCTGCCACACGTTGGAAACCATCTTATACTTGACTGCAAGGGGCTGAAACTCTCTGTAATCTACCTTGTAACATGAGTTAAGCTACTTTGAAGTTGGAATTGCATGTTACAGATATAGTCTATCCTGTTGAAGGTATTCCCTTTTAGCAGTTTCAAGATGTTGACAACTAGACTTATGGTTAACTACAAACCTTTATACAAATGTCAGTTATTGTATTTTTATTTTCCATTACAGATTTCACTGATATGCTTGGTTAATCAATATGCAGATATTTTCCTAAAAGAAAAGACATTGAAGAATGAGGTTAATAATTTTCACATAATTATACGTTAAATATCTAATTTGCCATTAATTTCAAAAATAAGAATTGACCGAATTAATATCTGCCTTTAATTACATTAGGTAATTAAGTTTCACAGTTTAAAATGATAATTAGTACATTATTCATGTAAGAGCCTTTTTGAAACTTGTTTTTTTAACTCAGAGGGAGTATGGTATGGTCCAAATGAAAATTCAAGAGTGGCCTCCACCCTTGTCTTTGTTTCTTCCAAATTTTGTAACTTTTGACAAATAATTCTCTCTCGGTATCTGTTTTTCACATATAAAAAAATGAAGTTAGAAATACATATCTTGCAGCATTTTTGAGGGTTTAGGTAATTTAATCAGTGAAAAACTCCTAGCCCCATGGACATTCAACTCAAAAAACTTATCTATATCTTTTCTATTTCTCACTTTCCCAGTAACAGTTACAATTAAGAATCGAATTAATTATTATAAAAACCATCCCCCCCCCAAATCAGATGAAGCAATGTTGACAAGTGTTAAGCTATAGATAATCTATTGTCTAAAATGTGAGATATTGGGAAAGGAAGAAAATGATTCACTAAGAAACAGTTCTACCTGTAACATCATATTCTACATTTTAGTGCTAATACCCATAGTCTTCACTGATTTGTATCCATTAAATAATTACTCAGTTCTACAATATTCTTGAGCATGTCTCTGTCTACTAGGGAGTTTACTCAGACTTTAAATATACATGTGGGAGTCATCTGCCTAGAAGTGATGACCATTAAAAAAGAGAAAGGATGGGATCACTGAAGCAAGAAATGTATAGAGAAGAAAATAAAATAAAAATAGGACATTTAGAGTCTAGTAATGAAAACAGGATGAAAGATGCCAAGGAAATAAGTACAAACTAATACATTCTTAGCAAAGTCAGATGAGCTTTAAGAGATTGGGATAAACAACAGTATCAAATAAGGCAGAGAATTTATGGAGCGTGAGAACTAAGAAAGATATAAAGAAGACTAGTTTTATAAATGTTTCACAAATAAAATGACCTTTGTGTATAATAAGAAAAATACTTTTAAAAATATGATACATCTTATTCTTTGTGAAGCTTTTTCTTTATTCTGGGATTTTCCCTAACTGCTCCAGATCATATCAAGAAGTTCCATTTCAGTTACAGTTTGTGCTACTTATTATAATTAAGAATACACTCGCTTCTCAGGATATTACAAACCTGTATTTTTTTCTAGACTCTTCTCTCTCCTTTCTCACCATTTTTACATGTATTGATTATGGACTAATAATTATTAATTTACAATGGATAGAGTCATCCTTCCCTTGGGCATTTGATAAAATCTGCACATATTTCAATTGTGTTTCTGAAATAAGGGTTATTTCTCTTTTGGTGTGGCCTGTATAAGCAACATTGATAGTCTTTCCTTCCTTTTCAAAATATAGACTCACATACCACCTTAGAATCATTTCATTTTTTCTTGCCAAAAGCAAGACAAAGAAGAGCCACCAATTATTAATTAAAATTATATTCATGTGAACATTGAGACTCTTGAATTGATATTTAACTTTTATTAAATTTATACACATGTTTTTTAAAAAACTAAACTTATGAAAAGGAGCATTCTCTATCCTGTATTCTTTCTTCCTCCAATTTCTGCTCCCGAGAGGCAACTCGTTTGAACGCCATTTAGTTGCTTCTTGCGCCATCTACCTTATATTTTTAAATGACTTGCTATGGTACTATTTATCAATTTTTTTTAGTTTTAATTATTGTCATAGTACTTTATGTTATGGAAAATGAGGATTCAGCATTCTCAAAGCACCGCTGTTAGACCCAGGAAAGTGACCTGCCTTGGCCCCATACCTCAAGGGCCCTCGTGCTTTAGAGTATCTTCCTCTAAAGGGTCTAAATGCTTTTACTCTGCCTAGGACTCCCCTGAGCCAGCGGTGCCTGTCAGGTGGGGCACCTCAACCAGGACTAGTTCTCAAGTGGACACAGGTCCCAGTTTCTCCTCTTCAGGGTTCTCACTCACCTACATCTGTGTCTAGGGTCCACCAAATGTCCCAACATTTCAGGACTCATGTGTACAAGGTTGACCCAAGCCCCTAAGGCTGTATCTGGTGGTACAGGGTTTCCCTGGAGTGTAGATCATTCTTGCCAGCTGATGTGATATTTCTTTCTGAGATCGTGGAAGATTCGGCTACTAGACTAATCTGGCACATTGATTTTGGATGACCCTCTCTCACATCAAACAGGATGACCTCAGTACTCTGGACTACCAATGGTCTAGAACCCTAGACCCAAGGATTGAAGGCAATCTTGGGCTTAAGCTGTGTGTCGGTGCCCATTTATCAGCTCTTGCCTGTTCATGTTTAGACTCAATTGCAGCCTCTGGTTTACAGCTCCCGAGAGTGGTAGGAGTGGCTGTACGGATTCTCTGCCCTGTAGACGCCAGCATGGACACACAGGGAGGTCACCCTATAGCTGGTTCATGCTCTGCAGCAAGAGTCAGACAGTCCATTAGGAGTGGCCATGCCTATATCTTCTGAGAGTCTTTAAGAATACTGCTTGAGGGGCCAGCCCAGTGGCGCAGCAGTTAAGTTGGCACCCTCCACTTCACAGCGGCCCAGAATTTGTCGGTTTAGATCCCGGATGAGGACATGGCAATGCCTGGCAAAAGCCATGCTGTGGTAGGCATCCCACGTGTAAAGTAGAGGCATATGGGCATAGATATTAGCTCAGGGCCAGTCTTCCTCAGCAAAAAGAGGAGGAGTGGCAGTAGTTAGCTCAGGGCTAATCTTCCTCAAAAAACAAAAAAGAACACTGTTCGGCAATGTCAGCAGTCCCTTCTGATCAATTTCCTCTCTTGCCTCCAAATTATATGATGCTGTTGTGCTCTCATGCGTTGCTCGTAAGACTTGCTAAAAAAGAAAAGGAAAATTGTTGCACCAAGAGGACTGCTCCTCTCACAGTCCATGGGCCCTTTGCCTATCCTCCCCACTGATGGCAGTGTGGAAGGGCATGGTGTAATCAACATTGAAAGCGAGCTCATTCTAAGAATGAAGTGACAATGGCCTGAAGAGTTCAAAAGAAGATTGTCAAGATCTGAGGAGAGTCTGACATTTTATTCTACTTTTGAGCTAATAAGTTAGTCTGTTACTATTTCAAGGCTAGTGGCAAATATAACAAGACTCCTGGGTCAGAGATAAGTCTTTATTACAGCACAGAAAGCGTCATGAGTAAACAGATATTTATTTCAATTCCTGGATTGATTTCCAATTCCTACCAGATGCACAAAGCAGACCAGATGACACCTGCACAAACAGGGACTGCAGACCTTTTATAATGAGCACTAAGCATCCATGCATTTTGTTCTGAAAGGTGACAAGATTTCTATCTTATGAGGTAGCTGAATAACGTGTTCTATGTCTGTGCTGTAAAATTCCAAGCAGGAAATTTGATGTAAATAGAGAACAAATTATTGTTTATGTTTTCCTTCTGGATAAGACTTCCATCTGTGGTCAGCATCAAGCAAGCTCAGTAGCAATCTTTGGGAGAGTCACTGGAAGCCAGTATTCACTGGCAGAATCACAAATGATATAGAATCATAAATAAAAATGTAAGCAGCATTAAATAATTGGTATCAAGGAAATGGAGATGCAGGAAGGTTTACACTGTTTCAGTATAAACAGATTCCAAGGAGCCATAGTGTTGCGGGTAATAATAGTTTTGCACCATTTTCTTGTTTCCTGCACGTCTTAGCTGGGCATGAGACAACTGAAACTAGAAGAGTGGGACATTTGACAATAAGGAAAACAAAGAAATGCTGCCCAGAAACTGTGAAGGCTCTTCGTGTGCACAGATAGGACAATAAACAATACATAAGTGCCTGTCCTCTACTCACTATATAAATCTTCATAGGCAATATCACACATGGGCCGATGAATTGTATGATGTATTACTGTTTTATTCAGTCAAAATTAATTTAGGAGCACCCACGTATTTATCATACATATTGTACTTTGTTCCCACATCTTGAACCCTCCATTTATAATACTTTTTCTTCTATGTGCAGAGTATCTTTTAATGTGTTCTTTATTGTGGATCTGTTGGCAGAAAACTCTCTTGCTTTGTATTTATCTGAAGTTGCATTCATTTAAGCTTCTTTCTTGAAAAGCAGATTTTTTCTGATCTTAGAATGTTAGGTTGGCAGTCATTTTCTCAAGCACTGTGAAGTTGTTACAGTGCAGTCTACTTTCTTTGTGTCTACTGAGAAATAAGGATAAATTATTTCTTCCTTGAAGGTAATCTGTAATTTTTCGTTGTTCATAGGATTGTTTTTTCTCTGCTTTTCAGCAATTTATCATGATGTCCTTAGGTGTGACTATGTTTTAAATTATCTTTCTTGGGGTTCTCTTTGGCTTTTAAATCTGTGGCTTGATGTCTTTCAGTGGTCTCTGAACTTTCTCAGATAATACTTTTCCAAATTTTACTTCTGCCCCGTTCTTCTCTTCTTCTTCTTGCATATCATTATATGTATTTAAGGCCTTCTTCTGAATTCTTTCTATCTGTTTCCTTGTCTTCTGTGTTGTGCACCCTTCTTTTTTTTAATTGCATTATTCTAGCTAGTTTCTTCTGAACTATTCTTGTTCACTCATTTTCTTTTGTTACATCTAATCTGAACTGAAATATATCCTTTGAGTTCTTAAGTTCACTTATTTAATTTCAGTTATAAAATTTTATTTTTTCTGTTTTCTTTTTTGTTTGTTCAGAGTTCTCTTCTTGAATACACAATGTTATCATTTATATCCCTTGATAAACTGGTCAGAGCTATTTTAATGTCTGTCTGAAAATTGAATATTGCTTTTCCCTATGTTGTTCATTTCCTTTTGTTATTATTACTGGTTTTTATTTATGTCTTTAGTTTCATTGGATATATATTACTGGTTATTTTTTGTAAGTAATAATTGTAATTTTTTGAAACAGTAACTACAAATACCTCCTGCTGGGACAGAAACCCATTACCCATAAGTACTGATGAAAACATAGCCCATGCAAATCTCTCTTTGCCTAAGTCCATGTGTACTAACCATCTCTTTGGACACCTAAAGAGTATGTTGCCAGCATTCCTTGCAAGGCCTAGAGTCAAAAGCAAAACTACTCCAGGCATCTAACTCAAGAATTACCCAAGGCAGAACACTGGGCAGTATTTTCAGAAACCTCCTTGGGCTGTCTTGTGACAGATGAAAAGTAAGTAAATCTTGACCCTCTGCAGAAGTATATGGCAAGAAGGATGGAGTGGGCAGGCTCTGAGTAGTGTCAGACCACGTGGGTTCAAGCCTTCTGGGACCTTGAGTCAATTGCTTACTCCTTCCCTGCCACAGTTTCCTTATTTGTAGAATAGCATATACGTTATCCTTACTGCAACCATCTAAGGCAGATTTCTCTAAGATTACTGGTTATTTTAAACCTTGATGGGATATTATATTTCAACATTGTAGGATAATATTATCTTCCTCTAGGAAGAATTTATATTGTGATAGATGATTCTTATGGCTTTCTCCATGCCCCTCTGTCTATCCCTTCTCAATCACACTTACAAATTTCCAATTCAATATTAGAGAGGAAGGGGGAGATGGGTACAGACACACACATATCTCTTTTATTAAAAATAAACCTGCCCAGGAAAATCCTAAAAAGAAAGAAATAAAAGTAATGTAAAGAAAATTCTAAGCTTCCAAAGAGTAAAAGATTAAAAAAAAGGTGAAGGAAGCAATAAAACACTTTTTCAATTTAAAAGATGATAAATGAAAACACAATAATTTAAAAAGTGGCAAATAAAAAACAAAATTTTATGATAGAAATAAGTGCATAAATATTATATAACAAGACCTCCACATATACAAATATGGACAATGCAAAAAAGTCATAATTTTATTATAAATTGGACAAATCTACATATATAGTCATATTTTAATACACGTTTCAGAACATGATAAATGACTATAGCAAGGTTATGTGCAATTTCACCTAGTTAATCTAAAACCCACGTAATATTCTGCGTCTATGAGAGCAAATTCACACATAGTTGAATGTAATTTGTTTGATTACAAAATAAGTTTTAATTCTCTCAGGATAACAATATGATATAGTCCGTGTTCCTTTAACCACAATCAAATCATAAGCATTGTAATAGATTTTTTTTTTTTGCTTTCAAATGTTCTTTGCCCTTTCCTGTAGAAGGGATTATACCTCCTGGACTCCTTAATTCCAGGTTTTGTCATTTGATTTGCTTTGGTGAGTTAAATTTGAACAGAACTGATATGTGACATTACAAATTATGAGGATTTTTTCCTAGCTTTATTGAGATATAATCGACATAAAACATTGTGTGAGTTTAAGGGCTGCAACACAATGATCTGACACATGTACATATATACATTGCAAAATGACGACCACGATAAGGTTGGTTAAGGCACCCATCACTTCACGAAATTACCTTCTTTAGCGTGTAGCATTTAGTCTCACACAAAAATGCTAGTCTACAACCTCTCAATTGTTGACTTTCTTGTTTTGTTATAAGTTGGCATGAGTTCTTATCCTCAATAATCAAAGACTCTAAGAAAGAGACATCCCAGGCTCCAGCAGGTATTTGAAAAATATAATACTCATTTAATATAAAAATCTAATATTTTTGAGAGAAGAAGATAAACTTCCAGTGCCCTAATCACTTCTATATATCAACAGATGACTGCTCTTAACCGCTTTTGCAGAAGGCTTATCAAAGTTAACACCAAAGCACAGACTACTTAGTGACCTTAATATACTAATAAAGCCGGACAAATGAGGATTTTGCTCCCAAACATTCATATTTCTCAACAAAAATTTCTGATTCTTTGTTAGCTATAAGACAAAAAAAAAAAAAAAAACTGAAAAAAGAGCTATTTCTTAGAGAGAAAGGTATGTACCAGATTTTCTTTTTTCCCTTGTAATCTATAGTTATCTTATCAGGGTTTCAGGCAATTATTAAAAATATTGCCAACAGTTTCCTCGTCACAATGTTCTGTTTTGTAAACCATAAATGTTTGTTGTACTCTATCAAAGTGTAACCTGAAAACAGAAAACACACTTTGAAAGTAGGAAAACCAAAAATGTTGGGTAGTTCCTACAGGGCATAGATAGTATGATTTATATTGCTTCAGCAATGAAAGATAACTTACTGATAAATATCAGCATTTTGAGTAGTTTCAAATGCACCACACTGAGATTTAAAAGAAATATTTACTGAATAGTAATAAATACTGTGAAAAAGAAAATCTAAAGGAAGCAAAAGGAGAAAAATGTGGGCACACATGAAAACAGTATGTCATTGTTCAGCACCAATACATATATTTGAAATCCCAATTAACTAGTAATTGATGAAGGTACTGATCCAGTTTAGCTGTTCTTGCAAGTCAATTTTAGATACTAACAACCTCAATTAAGTTTTTGCAAATAACTAAAGGATTAACAAACTAATTACACCCTTTCAGTTTATTTCACTCAACAGAGGGAATGGGTCACAGTGGTTTAAAAAGAGACGATTAGAGGCTCTTCTTGCTTCATCAGTTTACAAACATACAGAGAATAAAAGATGTGATAGTAAAAAGAGTTAGAAAGCGTAAGAAATAGATGAAATTCAGTATATTCATTGAACCCTGGATAAGGGAAAAGATACTAAAATATAACTGGAAAAAAGAGTTCTTGTAATGTGTTGAGCTGTTTATTCTTGAATAAGTTTAACGTCTTTAGAAGAAAAAAAAAAGTGATACCAAAGCCAGTGAACATCCTAAAGAGCTTTGGGTTATAGACTCAAACTTAGGGTGTATATGGCCACTACTCTCTGAGGGAAAGAACTTAAGAACGTGAGATACAAAAGTCCCTCCTTAGTAAAGAAATGTTCTTTGGTGTGATTAAGTCATACGTCATCACATTCCTCAAAGTATTCCCCAAGTTCCCACTTTGGGTCTTGAGTTCTCAAATAGCTTGATACTGGTGTCTATATACGGATAATATGCATTTTAATTAATGGAATGAGGCAATTATTTCATTAATTAAAGGGAAACCATTATTCTTTACTATTTGTTTGACAATTCCTCTTTTGCTACTGTCTTTTTGCTTACTTTTTTATATTTTATTTTAGCATGTTATGATTTCCCTCAGTCCTAATCCAAGATTGGACTATTGAAGTAGTTATGTTGAAAACATTCGAATATTTATTTTATTCTGGTATGGATTTGGCTACATTGAAAAATCAATGCTTTTGCTTCAGTAGAGCGAGAGAGTTGAAATCTATCACTTTAAATATTGATAACTCTTCTGGGATAGCATAGAAAATAAGGATTACAATAAATTTCCAGATGAAATATGGGAAACATTAAAATATTTTATGTTGCTCAAACCTGTCGCCTTGCAAATAACTAATTAGAGGGTACCCAGTCTCAAAGACATAACAACAAAGAATATGAGGCCGTATTTTATCTTATAACAGAAAGGTAGAGGCAGAAGAAGTAAGCTAAAAGTGATAGACATACAAATATATAAAAGAAAAAAGAAATTACAGAAATGCGTTAAATGGAATAATCTAGAAAGAACTGTAGGAATTTAGGAAAATCAAAAGGGAGAATAAATAGTGCCAGATGTCACATAATGAATTATAAATATTTTAGAGAAACACAGCATGTATTTTAATAGCAAGCTGTTTAATTTTATGCAAATGAAATATTTCACTAGACAAAATTAAATATTTCACTAGGAGTTTAAAAATAAATGTTATTTTTCCTACTAAATAATTTATAATGAAAACTTGCTATGTTTGTTTAAATATATCTGCAAAATGTGTTATGTAAAAGCATGTACCTAAGGAAATAAAAATATATGATAGACACATGAAACAGAGAAAAAAATATGATCCAAATTGGTTCTAATCTTCCAGAGATTATTAAGAAATACGGAAACTAGGTTATTCCTTGATGAGATTGATATTGAGAGCAACAGATGAAGATTTTTTTCCTACAGTTTATGTTCTGTGGCATTTGAGTTAAAAATTAAGGTATAAATGGACATTATATGATAGATGATAAGTAGATAGAGAGATAGATGATAGATAAAGCATTCTGGTGTAATTTTATATAGGGAAAAGCCATAATTTCAATAGGGCTTTTGACCAGTAATGATGTAGTGATATTTAACACTTCAGTTAATCCATTTCATCGCGGACTTGCTAAAAATGCTACATAGGTCAATAACTAATAGTTTATCATTTTCACAGGAATTTGAGTAGAAGATAATTATATCCACTGAACTATTTACCTGCTATTTTCAAAGTTTTAGAGTAAAAAGGAAGAATAGAGATCATTTGACCAAATTCTAATTACTCCATTTATTAATGCAATTTCTTTTTTCACACATTGTTTTTTCTGACTTGAAATCAAATAAATTATGATAGCATAAGTTCGCAGATTTTTAGAAGAGGACATAATTTGAAAGATTATTCAACTATGTGAGACTGTTATCAAAGATGAGGGAGACTGAAGCTCTTAGTTAAACAAAATGCCAGTTGTCATAAAGCAAATCTGTTGAGTCTGAATGCCATGATGACGTAGGCGTTAATAAACATGGAAGAAACAAACTGAATAAGCCACAGGGCTTAAGCCACAGTCTTATCCCTCAATATTCACATACATTGGAGACACTATAAATATACTCGAAATCACATGTAACATGAACAAAGTCCCGGAATGAATGGATTCATTGATTCAACAGGCCTTTATCCACCGCATACCGTGTGCCTGGTGGGACAGATGCTACAGTTAATCTTATGGGAAGAAAAGGGATTTTCATGGAAGATGATGTTTTGCCAAAAAAAAAAGACTAGAATTGCATCAGGCATGAGGAATGGGAATGACACGTAGTTTTAGAAGGAAGGGCAGGGGAAGGAGGGTGTGAGGGTGGTAGGGAAACTCAGGAGTATGACGTCTGTGGCGATCCTGAGGAAAATGACATAGTCTGAGGTGATTTCCACAGGGGTGGGGCAGGAAGAAAAGACTTGGAAATGAGCCTTAAATATTAAAGCTTGTCAATTTAGCCTATACATTCCTGAAAACCATTGAAAGAATTTACTATAAAATAAAAAACAAACCCTGTTATAATATATTATATAATAAATATATATTATATAATATATAAATATATTATTTATATTATTTATATAAAATATTTTATATAAATATATTTATATACAATATATAAAATATAAAATATTATATACTATATATAATATAGTGTATAATAAATATATATTTCATGTATTCTGAAGGTTTTTACAATAAATTTTATGAAATAGTTCATATTTTAATTTTCTAAAATTGTTTAAAAAATCTCAAAGGAAAGTAGATTGTAATTTGAACTCATCTCCTGCTTTGCAACTTCCTTCATCCATATAACATTCCTGTTTTTGCATTGCGTGTGTGTGTGTTCTGACTGGATGTCCTGCTCTTTATGGAGATGGCTTTATTTCTTTATGTGTTAGGCATCCAAGCTCTTCAATCTTAGATAAAATATTGCACAGCATTTATATAGCATTGGACTCTGGCCAGTTCTCTATATATAAGCCAGTTGAAGGTTGAGAATAGTTGTGTTCTTATTTTATGCTGCCTCACATTATCTATCAATACTTTAGGTAATGAGTTCTTGGAAACTGAAGGGCACAGGGATATTAAACAGTGTATTTAAATTTAAAATATTTAAATGTAAAACTTGTTCCAGCTTTGGTATTAGATTACCATTCAAATATAGGTGGTAAGGACTACACAGAAGCCAAACCTAAACTGATATATGGCTATATGAATAAAATAGTGATCCTGAAGGAAAAGACACTGTGGGCAAATTAAGGTTTTCAATAAACCGGTGATGCCAACTGTGCAATTCCCTTCATAGCCAAGGGTGCTTCTGTTGAAGCTTATTGGAAATATTGATGTCAACCAAGCTTTGAGTACCAAAGCTTTCTTTGCATACTAGCTCCTTTAATGCTTACAATAACAAAGCATATATAGCTCTACATTTTTGTTTGCTGCTGGTGATAATATTATGCAAGATGTGTTAAAGGACAAGCAAGAGGATGCACAAAGGACCTTTCTTAAGAAGGCAAATATATACATCCGGTGGTCTTTCGTAATGTTCCTGGGAGCTAATCAGAGTCAGAGACTACACTGGTGCTCTTATAAGGAGTCAATCTTATATGACTATGAAAACAAAACTTCAGTAATTTAACTGATATATAATGGGAGAATGTGATAAATTTCCATTATTTTGAAGATTTTGTTCCAAAAAGATTTTGATTGTAGGGCAAAACTTTATGGTTATTTTTTCTTTTTCCTCCATTGTTGGAATCATACAATTGCTTTGATAGAAAAATTGGAAATACTAGTTCAACATAAAGTAATTTCGTAAAGAGTAGAAGAGTAAGACTTAAGACAGAACCTGCTTAATCTCTCAGAGAAGAGATTGTGAAAAAGAGATATCAAAAAACTACGTAACGCATCCAAAGTCTAACAATTATTAGTGGGTCAAACTTGAAGTCCAAAACTTCAAGCGAAGTGTCTAATATTTAATAAGATTTAAAGATTCTTTCGGTGGCAGGACATAACACCCTGACACTTGAATAGATGAAAGGCAGAACTCTCTGAGGGAAGGTTGCCAGGCAGGGCCACACAGGGAGTCATACCTGGGGACTGGGTAACAGCAAGCTGGAGCCGTAAGGGCAGCTTATGGATGGCAAGCCATGTGGTGTTAGCTAGGTTTCATGGCCTCACTATGGATTGGATTAGTTGAATACTTTTGCAGTCTCGGGGGATAGGGCTGTCCCTAGTTGTCAGATGCCAGGCTCCAGGAGTGATTAGGGTGGGTGCAAAATAGTCTGGTGTGTAATAGCATTGTATGGGTAGTCATTGTGTGTGGACTTAATCAGCTGTTCGAGTAGGGGACTGACCACCTTCTAGCTAAGGCCTCACAATGGAGTCAAGACAGCACTTTAAAAAAAAAACCAAAAAACCAAAAACAATTTAAAAAAATTCTGTATTTACATCTAGGGCCACTCCCCACTATTCTACAGGGATTCTCTCATCCAGTATAGCATGGACATGATTCCTATAAAAGGGAAGCTCAAATATCTCAAGAGTTTATCAATCATTAGAGCACTAAACAATATATTTAAATTGATGACTAAAATCATGTTCTCCAATATTTAACATAACTGGTTTTATCAATAAGATTAAAATCTTGCTGTACTGGGAAGAGGGAAATGTAGGAAATCTTTTCTTTCATTTTCTCAAATGAACACTCTTAAGATCATAAGCCATGGCTTTTTTTGTTTTTTGGTTTCTTTTGAGGAAGATTAGCTCCGAGCTAACATCTGCTGCCAATCCTCCTTTTGTTGCTGAGGAAGACTGGCCCTGAGCTAACATCCGTGCTCATCTTCCTCTGCTTTATATGTGAGATGCCTGCCACAGCATGGCTTGACAAGCAGTGCCATGTCCACACCCAGGATCTGAACCAGCAAACCCTGGGCTGCCAAAGTGGAACACGCGAACTTAACTGCTACGCTACTGGGCCTGCCCCAACCCATGGTTTTCTTAATAAATAACGTTGTGAGTTTGTGGTGAAAGATGACAAGAACAAGGAACTCCTAATAATCTTTGTTGACATTTCTTATATGACATAAAATATTAACAAACATAACCTGAAATGGAAAAACCTATATATATATGTGAGTTCTTGACCTCTGATAAAAATTTTTGTTTTTCATATCTGTATATTGCTGTGTCTTGTTGAATATATATTTTAATTGATTACAAGAAAAACAGGATAGAGGAAGATAGATATATCTTTACTCATAACAGATCCCAGTATTTGAATTGATGCAATATAGTTTTTTATTTAGAGTCCAATGTCGTATGACCTTAGCAGAATGTCAGAACAATTAGAAAAAAAATCAGCTTCTTTAAGATTTGGATTTCCACTTTTCAATTATTTCCCTTTATTTGGATGAAGTGCTTCGAGATTATGAAAATGAACTTGTCACAAACAACAATTTTAGTGAATAGCGTCAGCTTTGTGCTTTATGTAATGTCTTAAGAGCAGAGGATAATTTACAGCACCTTCCTTACCCATTCGGCCAATAACAGGCTCACGACGAGAACATTTCCGTTCTCAGGAATGAGGAGGACCTACACTTAGAACACAGCTGCCCATCATAGTTAGTGGACAGACTACAACAAATAGACATAGGCATATAGGACCGTACACGTCTGATCAAAGTGTGCCCCCACACGCAGCGAACACAGTGTAAGGAAGTGTCTGTATCCACTCCTGAGCCACACTTATTGAGTGCACATATTCCTCTGCTGATGAGACTCTGATACGGAACAAAAGTCAGAGTTGACAAAAATTCAGTTACTTTTAGGGTTGCTATTGACATTTAGTGTGTATGTGATCGATATAATTTCTTAAATTAATCTAAAGAGAAATAAAAACTATAATTTAAAATGATTAGAAACAACTATTTGTGATAAAGTAATGGTGGGTACATATCATTAGGCATTTGCAGACGCTCAGAGAACCGTAAGACACAAAGACCAAATTTTAATGTAAACTATTGACTTTAGTTAATAATAATGTATTAGTATTGGTTAATTATTTCTAACAATTGTACCACAGTTGTGCAATAAGTTACTCTTCAGGGAAACTGTGAGGGTGAGAAGTGTATGAGGACTCTATGCTCTATCTGCTAATTTTTCTGAAAATCCAGTACTATTTAAAAAAATAAAGAACGGTAACTAAAAGAAGAATAAAAAACAGGGCAAAAATACTGGAGAGCCATAGCATGTGAGCTGGAAGGGAAGGTTTAACGTTGAGGGGTCTAAAGTACGAAGCCTTTTGGAAGAAAAGGTTATCGACTCCAAACAGAAAACTTGAAATGGGAAATGCTAGTTCCTAATGCTTTCCTAGATGTCTAACCATTTGACTACCCAAGAGCTCTGTCTTAGGACTTTTTCTCTTCCTTAACTCTGCCCAGGGTCCACATGACTTAACCCAATCTCACTACTTTAAATTCCATCTTAGTACCAACAATTCCCAAATTTATATCTCCAGCCAAATAGCTTGAGAGAAACCTTGGAGCAGTCTTTGATTTCTCTCTATATTTAATGTCCTGCAGACAGTCCATCTGCACTTCTCCTTAACCCTACTTTTGAATCTGAGAAATTCTCTCTCCTCTTATCAGAACTCCCTTCAGCCAAGCCCCCATCATCTGCCTCCTCGTCTGTGCCTGTGTTGGCACTGGCTCTGCAGATGATTCTCAACACACCAGCTAAAGCAATCCTTTCCAAATCTAATTTAGATCTTTTCCCCCTCTTCTGAAGTGCCTCCAGTTGCTTCCCGGTCTCACTCCGAGTAAAATCCGATTCTGCGTATAATCTCTGGCAAATTCTCATTGGAGCTCACCTCCATTCCCAAGTTCTCTGACCTCATTTCCTGTAACTCTTCCACTCTCTCCCCCTGCTCTGACTCACTACCTTTCTTCCTTTATCCAGAACACACCAAAGACAATCGAGGCTCAGCATTTTGTTTCTTCTGTCTGAAATGCTTCTTTTTCAAGGAACCACATGATTCCCTCTTTTCCCTGCTTCAGGGTCTGCTCAGATGTTACCTGCCCAGGAGGTCATTACAATCTTCTTATTTAAATAGCACCCTCCCTTTCACTCCCAACATCTCTTCCTTGCCTTATCTTTTAAGACAAGGACTTTCTTTCTTTCTTCATGGACTTTTGATATTTGGCAGATATATATACATACTTACCCCACACACCCATTTATCATCTGTGCTTCCCTACTAGAAGGACACTCCATGACAGAACACTATCTCAAGTTTTTTTATTTCCCTATGCCTGGTGCCTCAAACAGTACCTGATACTTAAATATTTGTTGAATGAGTGCATTAGCAATGGTCTCTAAAGTGATCTGCAAAGAACTCAGGATTTTCAGAACAATCCGGTGAATTTCAGGTACCTACTTTTTTTTTTCCTAAAAAATAAGAAAAAAATAGGCTTTATTCATATTTGAAAGACAATTCATGGTGCTACATGCTGGGGTCCAAATTTCAGAATAATACAAACAGCATACAATCTGTGGACTGCCCTAAAGGAGATGTGAGAGTTGTACGTTACTGTATGTTGTTGGGGGAACTTTCTCATTAGCTCTTTGTTTTTGTTTTTGTTTTTTAACATTGCAAGGTAGGTAGACTAAGGGCCATGAAATCTATTGTAAACTAGCCAGCCCTCGTGGTCTGGTGGTTAAGAGTCGGTGCTCTCACCACCACGGCCCGGGTTCCTTTCCTGGTCAGGGAACCACACCACCCGTCTGTTGGTTGTCATACCGTGGCAGCTGCATGTTGCTGTGATGCTGAAAGCTATGCCACCAGTATTTCAAACACCAGCAGGCTCTTCCATAGTGGACAGATTTCAGTGGAGCTTCCAGACTCAGACAGACTAGGAAGAAGGACCTGGCCACCTACTTCTGAAAAAATTGGCCATGAAAACCCTATGGATAAGAAGGGAGCATTGTCTGATACAGCACTGGAAGGTGAGAGGATGGCGCAAAAAGATGGGGTGGGGTTCCCCTCTGCTGCCGACAGGATCACTAGGAGTCAGAATCAACTCCAGGGCACTAACAACAAAATTTATTGTAAACTAACATACTGAGTGGTGGCTAAAGCATTCTGTGATAAACAGCTCAAAAGAATATAATACTAGAAGCTAACACTGATTAGAGAAATACAAGTTACAACACACACATGGGCAGACAGAACACCTCTCCTGATCTTGGTATATAATCTCCAATTGAAACTGGCCAAGGAAAATCAAAATGATCAAGAAAACCATTAGAAATATGAATTATTCTCTTTTTTATTGTGAATCTTGCTATGTATGGACACTTTTCCTTGGATATTTATTATTGATAAAGTAAATATAACTTTGTAAATAAGTATAATTAATAGGACGTGAATCTGTAGTTTTCTGTTTTTGTTTTTGTTTTAAAGCTGCTGACTCAGTAGACCTCTGTCTGTCTTACAACCTTGCAGTTAGACAGTTCTGCTAAATGTCTTGCAACTGCATGATGTGGATCCCTTTTCTTTTTTTAAGGTAGGCTTTTTTTTGATGAGGAATATTGGCCCTGAGCTAACATCTGTTGCCAATCTTTCTCTTCTTTTTTCTCCCCAAACCTCCAGTAAATAGTTGTATCTCCCAGTTGTAAGTCCTTCTAGCTCTTCTCTGTGGGAGGCTCCAACAGCATGGCTTGAGGAGCATTGCATAGGTCTGTGATCAGGATCTGAACCGGCAAACCCTGGGCCGCACAAGCAAAGCATGTGGCCACAGGGCTGGCCTATGCAGTCTTTAGTTAAGGAAGATTAGCCCTGAGCTAACTACTGCCAATCCTCCTCTTTTTGCTGAGGAAGACTGGCCCTGAGCTAATATCCATGCCCATCTTCCTCTACTTTACACATGGGACGCCTACCACAGCATGGCTTTTGCCAAGCGGTGCCACGTCCACACCGAGAATCTGGATTGGCAAACCCCGGGCTGCCGAGAAGCAGAACGCTTGAACTTAACTGCTGCGCCACTGGGCCGGCCCCCTCTACAGTTTTTACTTATCGTACGTTGGCAAAAATAATTTATTGACCACTGTTTAAAAGAGACTGTCTCTCAGGGTATAAGGAAGATGAGATCTCTTTACCCCTTTGCCTCCCTGATCTCTCACCCCTTTACCCCGACTTACCCATCTATATGGTCAACATTTGAATTAATCAAGATTCAAATACTCCTGCTAACAGTGGGAGAGACTATGTTAATGGATGATGTGAAAAATCCTTTTGTAGAAAGATCGACCATCTATGGGGCAAAGCAGTAGTTTCTGAGGGCTGATATTAGGGCTTTAATATAATTTGACAAAATTTTAATTGAAAAATTAGATGAATAAACTCACTTCGTTATGATTGAGGCTATCCCCGTTCCTCTCTCACCGATCTTCGTTGATACAGATTATTCTCACTCAGTTTAAACCTGTAGTTCGAGTTTCAAGGTCTCAGTTATGAAAACAGATAGGATCGTCTCTGTTGATTTAATGTACTGACACAGTACTGTCTGTTGTTTGCTTGCAGACAGGTGTTTACCTCATCAAATGACCATAAACTAAACATATCATTCTATTTACCTAAAGATATTTAAAATGAGAAAAATATATAATGGCATTGTCCTTTTCATAGAATATTTTGTCATTATTTTATATATTTATTATATATGCATGGGTATCTTTCAACTAAGGAAAGTTTGTATAGAAATACGTGTTCCTTAAAGTTCAAAGTCTGCCCACAGCAAGTTAAATAACATTTTCTGGCGAAAAAGAAACCTGTTTTCAATTCTAAAATTTAGACTATATGTTAACATTTAAAGCCAATTGCTTGTAAAAAAATGATAATTCCCTGCATAAAAAGTCTGTCCTTTGGTTTTCAGATTATTCTTTCATACGCATAACACCTATTCGAATAAAATGTTATGTTTGATACATATTATCATCATAGAAAAATGTCTGATTGTCAGTAAAATAAGCTAAAATCTGGAGTCTTAGGAAATATGTCAGAATTCACAGTTGTGGATATCACTTTAAATTGAGGTTTGTCTTCTGCGATTTGAGATACTTTGGGGAACTGTTCCTTTGGTAAGTGTCTTCATCTGAGGCCTCCCATGGCCTTCATGGGATCCTGTTTATCAGAGCTCACGACGCAGCGGAGCCTAAGGCCAAGTCCTCTTAATAAGGACACTGGACCCTCAAAGACACTGGCAGATGTACAGAGAATACTTTTTCCCAATGCTGCTAAGTTCTTTCTGAGACTGAAATAAACTAAATGGGACAAAACATAATTAGGATTCTTCCGTTTAGGATGGTGAAGTTTGCAGAGAACATGATAAAGGTTTAGCAATCCAAAGAGTGAATTAGGGTGAATATAAACTTGTTTGTCAACCCAAGAAGACTGAATTTTAGAATAGTTCTACAGAGCAAGTAAGAAACTTGGGAAATATGGTACAGGGTAAAATACACAGTGAATAAAAGGTGGACTAATGATTCTATATGAGGCTTAAGCAATTTTCTGTGAAATGAATTTAGTTAATAGTGCAACATTTTAAAAATAATGTAAAGTATTAGCCATTCATCCTATATGCATAAATTCTTATTTAGAGTTTGAAAAAATTTTAGTTGTTTGGCATGTATTTCACATATATGTGTACACACACACATTATGAGAGAACGAATGAACTTTAATAAATGTCAGTTTGAATCTTGTGTCTACTTCATGTTAACTGTGTGGTCACGGGCAAGATATTTACTCTCCACCCATTAGTGGAGTAATTTAATTGGATGATTGTCATAATTTAATAGAATATGCCCTGAAATCGTTACAATAAGTTCCAGCCCTCATTATATACTAAGTAAGTAAGCTCTTTTTTTCCACTCTCTTCCCTTCATCTTGATTTTGGGTTCTGGAATGCCAACTATGTCTTTTATCAATGTACATTGGGTGCTGATAAAATTCATACATTCTTTAGATGATCCAATGATATGATCAAATATGACATCTTTTGTATTCTTTTTTAATGGATGAAAAAATATGCAAAATACTTACACAACAGAATTTGATAGTAAAAAAGCAAGAATTTTTTGCAGTGTAGTCTGCACTATTTTAAAAGTAAAATATCTTTTTGTCCATAAGATTTGCATTAAGTAGGCTTACAGTTATTTTGTCGTTACCGTCTATGAGTTTTTAGTTGTATTGTTTTATCCAACCTTAGCTATTTGCTTAGAACTAATGTAGTGGTCTTGGAGAATATTCAAGAACTACTTTTAAGTTTGTGAGTAAATGAAAACTGTATCCGACTTTTGGAAGATTGTAATTAGTGGAAATAACTAGCTGAAATAAGATTTTAGGTAACATACTTCTGAGAAGAAAAATAATGGGTGTATTTTTTTTTCACGTATCATTAAGGTGGAAATGCTATTAATTAGTAGAATAATGTTCAGAGAAAACATAACTAGGACAAACAAGAAAATCCTTGCTAATGAACACTGACTGATTTATTTGTTGCTCAGGGTTTTTCAAGAAATATATAATTTTTAAAGAAATTTTGGACCAAGTCATTACATTTTCTTGAACTACTCATGCCCTTGGATTACCTCTCTGACAGTTCCATGATGTTTGAAATTTACTTTAAAGCAAAATTATATTGTGTTTTGTGTTAACTCAAAAAGTTTTCCCCCTAGCAGTGAACAACGAGATGTTCTGACAGAAATTTTAACAGCCAAATGCCTATTTAGGAGAACTCGAAAAGTTAGATTCTGCTTGTTTCTAGTAGAAAGCCCCTGTGCGTCCTCAACAAACAAGCAAAGAGAGCGGCCCATGACTGGTAACTAGTGTTACTAGGGTTATTAGTTACTACTGTTAAAAATAGAGCAAAAGTTAAATTCACTGTTTTTCTTAGTATTCCTAGGTTGTCGTTGAAAGAATTCCTACCTTCCTCCCTCCCCTTACCCCTCTCGGCTCTTATCCCCTCCTGCCCTTCCTTGAGTCATTTATTTATTCATGGAACACTTGCTCAACCCGGAGTGGAGTAGACATTGACTGGCAAAGAAGTGTTAGTATATGAACCTCTAACTTGAATTATAGTAGTCTGTATTAGCTCTCTGTTCCTAGAGAGAACAAATTGCTACTCCCTGATCACCTTTCTATCTTTTTTATATCCCATTTAAAAAGCAACACAATTTGCTCCCACTTAGCTGTAAGTGTAGAAGGATAGGTCTTTAACACAACGATCTTGGAGCATGTTAGGCATTAAGCATTTCCTACTATTTTTTTCTATTGGAAAAATATTGACTCATTTCACTTGAAGAAGATGTTTGCTACTGATAATATGGAAGGAATAATTTTAATATCAACCTTAAGAATGCATTAATTTCAGCTATGTCTTAGTTTTAAGCAAATAGAGGATATTAATAGAAAAAAAGTCTTGGAGATAAATGAAACTTCCTATTCTATAAATCTGTTTGGGAAGAAGTTATTGTATAATATTTATTGACCTAATTTAAATATGAAGACTCTTAATACAATTTTAGGTGAATAATTAGATTCTATACAAACTGATTTTTTAATATGCCAAAAGATTTTAAAACATCCAGAGGAATACTAAATGCTAAATTGTAAAATGTAATGTATGCAGTGTCAAATTTTATGTAAATAAATAAATCACATGTTTTATGCAAAAAACAGAGACTATGCAGACATTTACCATTTTGCCTTTTTTCTCTGAAAACAATGAAACAATCTTGAAGTTCTTTCTAACAGTGTATAATTTTTTTAACTTAATGAGATGTCATTTTTATACTGCCTAGGTAATCATAAAACCCATAATCTTCTTTCCTCTTTGTTCAAACAATATTTTCATATGACCCTTAATGCAAATTATTTGTTTATTCCAGAACAAATGTTATTGGAAAATAGTTAAAATGTGTCCTTGAAATTACTATAAATGGTGATTTCTGTATGTATAGAGGAATATAGACGGATTCTGACTCCTTTTATGTGAGCTAAAGTATAATAAACAGCTATTTTTATAATGCAAAGATATTAATGATTTCTGGAACATTTCTATTTTCTCTGTCCCTTCATTTTGCATGTAATTTTTATATAACAAATTTTGATTTTTATGAAGTCATATATATGTATATTTAATTCCTTCTGTGTATTTAAAATTAAAAAAATATCTATCGTCTCTTGATAGCTAAAGAATCTTTGCTATCTTTTATCTTGCTTGTTTTATGTTTAACTTTTTTTTTCTTAAAAATTGGCCCTTGAGATACCATCTGTTGCCAATCTTTTTTTTTTTTATCTTTTTCTCCCCAAAACGGTCCCATACATATTTGTATTTTCTAGCTGCAGATCCTTTTGGCTCTGCTACATGGGACGCCACCTCAGCATGCCCTGACGAGCAGTACTGGGTCTACACCCAGGATCTGAACCTGAAAAACCCTGGGCTACCTGCTGAAGCGAAGCCCGCGAACTTGGTCAAGGGGCTGTCTGCCTATGTTTAACTTTTTGATTACCTGGATTTAGTTGGTGTATGATATGATATATGGACTCAACTTTCTTGTTTTGCCTAACAGTTTATTTTAAAAACATCGTTCCCTATAATAAACATCTCGTCCCACACATATGTGGCTGTCTTTATCATACGTTAAACTTCTGAGTTAACCTATTTCATTTTTTAATGTCACACTATGTTATTTAAGATACTGCATCAAGTTACAAAGGCCAAATCATAGAGATTTTTAAAATAGAGAAATTTATTGCTCGCTCTCATAACAGTCCTTGCATAAGCAGCTCAGAGCTGATGTGACGTCTCTATGACATTGGACATCCAGGCTCTCTATTTTATTGCTCTGCCATCCCAAGGAAACAGCTTCATACTGAAAATCTGAGACAACTATTTCAAAGAGGAGCTGCCAAGCATCCTGCTTTTGAGAGCACAACCCAGGGACTGCATTTCACTTCTTAAAACTCATTGGCCAGAGTCTAGTCACAGACAGGTCTAGCCACAAAAAGAAGACGTGAAATGAAAATTGAGCCAAACAACCATGTGCCTAAGTAAAATTCCTGCTGCTAAAGAAGAATCAGAGAATAATCCTTATAACAAAAAACAGGGATCACCGCCAGACAGACCCAATTAACTATTGTGAAGTATTTTGACATCTGGTAAGGAAAATCTCTGCTTAGTTCTTTTTGGTAATATTTGTTTTGGCTATCCCCCCGTTTATTCTACCAAAGAAATTTTAGAATTAGCTTAAAATAAAACAAAAGGATATTTTATTAGATTTTCATCTACATGCAAATTATTTTGGAATAAATTTATATCTTTATAATATGATGCATTTCTACTCCCTAAGTAGACATAACTTTCTATTTATCAAAGAAAATCTATACGCAGCTCTTGGCAGTATTCTTTTCTCTTTTTATTCCTTTTTAATTTCAGTTTCTTCATCAAAATTTACCTTTCTTCTATATACTAATTTTTCATTACTTTGAGGAATGAAACCAGTTATTGTCAAAATTTAGGACAACTTTTAACATTTCTGTATTTAACTTATATGTAGCTACCATTGAATATTCATTTATCTTAAAATACTTCAGTTGTATTTCTTCATTATGTTAACCTCAAGTAATAATGATTTTTTTCCCATTTGGATCTAATTTTTTCTCTGCTTTATATATCCTCACTTATTTAATTGGCAATGATGACTAAGAATATGTTAAGTAATAAATGAGGAAAGGAGGTGATTATTTCTCATTCTTGATATTCTGGAAATGCCTCTGGTTTTTCAGCTTTCATTATGCTAGAATCATTTTGTTTGAGATATATGTTATCTACATTACCTTACAAAGTAGTCTATTTCTAATATTAATAGCTTTATTGGGAAATATACATTGAATTTTATGTCTTTCTGACCACTAAGGATATGATCAGTCTTTAGTTTTTCCACTGATTTCATAATATGTTTTCATAATCTGTAAACATTTTTCCAATATGAGAGAAACTTCACTGAAACGTTTGGTAGGTCTTTTCTCATATGACCAAATTGTACATGTTAATATTTTATTTAACATTTTTCAAAAGACAATTTTAACCGAATCTAGTCCATAGACTTAAACTGGAATTTTATTTGACTCGTGCTTCATCCCTAGGGCATAATGAACGTGTATGGATAATGCCACTTGGAATTGATACAAATCACCCACTTATTGGTTCAGCCAACAATCTACATCCTGAGACTTAAAGCAGAAAATCAGAGGAGAGATAAGGCATTAAAAGGACAGTCTTGTGCAGCATGCAGGCTAGATGTGGACGATGGGGCAGAGAAGCTGGAGAAACACGACAAACCCTGAGGGAATCTCTGATTTACAGACAAATGCCTCCAGGGCACGGCTGTCTGGTAGAAATATATTGAGTCACTTCTTATGTAGTTTTAATTTGCCTAATAGCAACCTTTAAAAAGTAAAATAAATAGGTGAAATTAATTTTAGCAATGTACTTTGCTTAACCTGATTTGGCAAAATATTATCATTTTAATATGCAATCAATATACAAATTAGTAATGAAATATTCTTTCTCTATCTCTTTCTTCTTCCTCTCTCCCTCCCTTCTTCTCATTTTCTCTGCCTTCCTTCCTTGTTTTTTTCTTTCTTTTGTAGGAAGCCTGCAAAATCTGGAGTGTATTTTAAACTTACTGCACATCTTAATGTGGACTAGCTGCATTTCAAGTACTTAATAGCCACGTTGAAACGGCTAGTGGCAACTGTATTGCTTTAGGTGTACTCACTGAGATACTTAATGTAATAATTCACCTCTGAACCCATTCACATTGCGGTATATAGTCAGTCTTATTTGTACCTAAGGACATGTTCCTTTAGAGCTTCAGAGTCTGGATATAACCTCCACGTGAACTCCCTGATCTATGGGCTTTACTACTTAATCTATACATCACCTGGAGTCAGGCAGTCATTGTTGGTCTTGATGGATATCTGGATTATTTTCACATTCCATTAAATATTTCAGAAATAATTCAGCCCTTGGAGAAGTGGATGTGGAATTCAATAAATTTTTCACTTGAAAACAGTTTCACTGAAACTATTTACTTGCCAACTGTCTACCACAAAATATCAGAGGGCAGCATCTAGTAAGATCTTTCCTAGGAACTGCCCGTCTGTAACAAGACATATCAGAACACATTTCCTGTGGCAGGGTGCTAATTCAATGTTGCATCGTTCGTCTGAACATGTCAACTTACCTGTATAACTGTGGTTGGGGAACTCACAGTCCAGACATATCTTCCCTGTGAACTACCCACTAAGTCCCCTCAAAGAGTTTTTCGTCATTTTCTGTGCACCCAAATAATTTGCATAGTATGAGAATAATTCATTCTATGAAATGGACTGGCAGAATTCTCCAATAAAATCTCTCAGTATGCTGTCTGATCAGGCTTCATTCTCTCTCTCCCATTTTGGTAGATCTATGTAACCCACTCCCTCTTGTGTCAGTTATGACATTTTTATAATATATTATGATAGAGAACATCTATGACAAATGGAAAGTTATGAAAAATTGCATTTTCAAAAGCATTCACTTTATTCAGATTTTCAAATCTACTGCAGTGGACCCGGTATTAAATAATTTCTGTACTATTTAAGTAATCATTCTAATTTTAATGTTTTAAAATATTTTCTTAATTATCAATGCTGTTGTATATATTTAAATCATTACTGATCGTATTTTTAGTTTCTCAATTTTTCCTAAAATGATTTTTCTACTTCTTGATTAGAATTTCTTTTTTCCTTTCATCAGAAATTTTCATTTTAAATTACTCTAATTTATAACTATAGCATAAATGTAAGTTACTATAAATTGAAGTGAATTCATGATGTTGTTAGATTTGTCAGTGTTTAGCTTTGTTGATGTGTTTCTATTTTCAATCCATTTGTTAATTTCGTGGGATCCCTGCTTTTCAATGTAGCCTCACTTAGGGCAACAGGTTGCAGTATTCTGTGACTGCTTAGAGGTAGTATTTGTTTGTAAAAGTGTTCTTTTTACCAATAATTTGTTTTTCAATTTTTTGAAATAATTAATTTATCAATTTTTTAATAATTTATCAATTAATTTTGCAGTTTGGTTTGACTGAATATTGGTTTTAAATTCTCTGTGCCCTCCTTTACTTGTTTATTTAAACCTTGATAGACAAAATCTGTATAACGAGGTAATATAACCAAATTATATGTTTTATTAAATTACACTTTGTGTTTCTGAAATGTTTTTAATTTATATTGCTAGAATCTTTTGGGGTCAAAAATATTTTATTTTTATTCTTTTTTTGTTTAATTCTTTCTTCCTAGAATTTTCTTCGGTTAATCAGAGGTTTATCTTCTTATTAGGGACTTTAACCATTAACAATTATTTTTCAAATTAATATATTTAGAATTTAATTTTTGCTTTTACTGTATATACCTTTCCTAACCATTTTTTAACATTCATTGTGTATTACTTAATATTGTACAGGGGTCTTGGAGATATAAAATCCTTTTTCATTCTGCTGGCTATAATTATTTAGTATTAAAAAACTGAGAGTGTCATCAATTTCAGGCATGAAATAAAACTATCATTTCATCATTTTGTGCTTTTTTATATCTTCCGAGTAATCAGCATTTGTGCATTTTATATTCATAATGCTTTACATTTTATTGCTTGTTTAGTCTTGTTTAAAGGCAGTTAGACCTTTCAGATCTAATATTTGAAAACACTTTGGATCCTTTTGGTGTTGTTTTTTTTTAACCCACCTGTAGGTACTGCTAGCGTTTCTTTCTGTTTTCCATTATAAGCTGTGGGGATATCCTGAGGGGCAGCTGAATAGGAGAATTTTAAATGCTTAATATGACTTTATCGAATCAGCACTTGGTGCAATCTCTCTTTCTCCCTGTATTTAAGATCCTTAATTCCTTGACAATTTAAAGCAGTCTGCAGGCAATTTTCTTTTCTTTTTTCCCTAACTTTATTGAGATGTAATTGACATATAATGTTCTGTAAGTTTAAGGTGTGCAATGCGATGATCTGATACACGCATATATCGCAAACTGTTTATCACAATAAGGTTAGTTAACACGTCCTCCCCTCACATAGTTACCATTTTGTTGTCTTTGTTATGGTGAGAACATTAAAACTCTACTCTCATAGCAACTTTCAAGTATACAACACAGTATTGTTAGCTATAGTCACCATGCTGTACGTTAGATCCTTAGAACTTATTCATCTTATACCTGATGTTCTTTTGACCAACATCTGCCTATTTCCCACATCTCTCAATCCCTAAAAAATACCATTCACCATTCTACTCTCTATTTCTAGGTATTTGACTTTTTTTTTTGGATTCCACATATAAGTGATACCGTACAGCATTTGTCTTTTTGTCTCTGACTTACTTCACTTAGCATAGTGCCTTCCAGGTCCAGCCATGTTTTAGTAAATGGCAGAATCTTCTTCTTTTTGTGGCCAAATAATATTGCATTGTATATACATGTATACCATACTTCCAATTATCTATTCAACTGTCGATGGACACGAGATGTTTCCATTCTTTGGCTCTTGTGAATAGTGCTTCAATGAACATGGAAGTGCAGATATCTCTTTGAAACAGTGGCATTTTCTGATCTTCCTTGTGATTTCTTTGACCTATTGTTTGTTCATGGGTATATTGATTAATTTCCACATATTTGAGAATTTTCCAGTCTCCTCCTGTTAATGATTTCTAGTTTCATACCACAATGGTGAACAGATACTTGGTATGATTTCAATCTTTTTAAATTTGCTAAGATTTGTCTTGTTACCTAACACATGATCTATCCCGAAGAATGCTCAGTGTGCCCTTAAGAAGAAGGTGTGTTCTGATGCTATTGTATGAAAAGTTCTGTATATGTCTTTGGGTCCATTTAGTTTAAATACAGTTTAAGTCCAATGTTTCCTTACTATTTTCTGTCTGGATGATCTACCCAGTGTTGAAAGTGGATGTTGAAGTCTCCTACTATTTTATTGTTTTCTATTACTCCCTTCGGATATGTTTGTTTTTGCTTAATGTGTTTAGGTGCTCAGATGTTAAGTGCACATACATATTTACGATTGTTATATCATTTTGATGAACTGGACACTCTATAATTATATAATAACCTTTTTACCTCTTGTTACACTTTTTACATACAGTTTATTTTGTCTGGTATCATTACAGTATCATCCAGTGGCTATGAACTCCCTCAGCTTTTTTTTTTTTTTTTTTTTTTTTTG
Source organism: Equus przewalskii (assembly GCF_037783145.1). Taxonomy (NCBI): domain Eukaryota; kingdom Metazoa; phylum Chordata; class Mammalia; order Perissodactyla; family Equidae; genus Equus; species Equus przewalskii. Next base: position 4,761,077 of record NC_091838.1, read on the forward strand.
TCTAGGAAAGCTTTCATTTCTCCATCACATCTGGAGGATAATTTTGCTGGATAGAGTCTTCTTGGCTGACAGTTTTTGTCTTTCATTATTTTGAATATCTAATTCTACTCTCTCCTAGCCTATAAGGTTTATGCTGAGAAATCCGCTGAAAGCCTGATTGAGGCTACTTACTTCTGTCTTGCTGAACTTAGTATTTTTCCTTTGTCATTGACTTTTGACAGTTTTAATATTGTGTGCTTTGGAGAAGGTCTTTTTTTTTTCTTTTTGGTGAGGAAGATTGGCCCTCAGCTAACATCTACTGCCAATCTTCCTCTTTTTGCTTAAGGAAGACTGTCACTGAGCTAACATCTGGGCCAATCTTTCTCTTTGTATGTGGGATGCCATCACAGCACGGCTTGATGAGTGGTATGCAGATCAATGCCTGGTATCAGAACTCATGAATCCTGGGCTGCCAAAGCAGAGCATGTGAACTTAACTACTACACCACTGGGCTGGCCCCTGGAGAAGGACTTTTTGCATTGATGTAATTAGGAGTTCTATTATCTTCATATACTTGCAGGTCCAGTTCTTTCTTCATGTTTGGAAATTCTCAGCTATTATTTCTTTGAAGAAGAGCTCTGCTCCTTTATCTGTCTCCTCTCACTCTGGGATACCTGTAAACCGTGTGTTACTTTTCCTAATTGAGCTCGATCTTTCTCAAAGTATTTTTAGATCTTTTAAAAATCTTAGTTCCATGCCCTCCTCTACCTGAAGCATTTCTAGGTTTCTATCTTTGAGCTCACTAATTCTCTCCTCCATAAGGTCTACTCTATTTTTAATGCTTTTTACCTTTTTCTTTAAATCTTGTTAATTGTGTTCTTCATCTCCAGAATTCCTGTTTGTTTTCTTTTTAGAGCTTCAACCTCTTTGGTGAAGTATTCCTTCTGCTCATTAATTTTATTCCTGAGCTCATTGAACTGTCTTCCTGAATTTTCTTGTAACTTGTTGAGTTTCATTATGACAGCTATTTTGAATTCTCTATCAGTTAGATTGTAATCTTCTGTGACTTCAGGTTTGATTTTTGGAGAGTTGTCATTTTCCTTCTGTTCTGCTGTGTCACTGTAGTTCTTCACAGTGTTTGATGAATTGATCTTCTGCCAGAGCATTTGTGGTAGTAATCACATTTTCTTATTTGGGTTCAGCTTTGGTTACTTTGATTCTGAGCTGCTCCTGATTGTATTTGAGAGCCTGCACTTTCCTCCCTCCACTGCCTCTGCCAGAAGTGTCATCAGTGCCCTCTTTGTGCTGCTTGTGCCTCTGGGGTTGCTAGTGTCTTGCTGCTTAGATGTCACTGCAGTTTCCGGTGATGCCACTGGGGTTACTAGGCTGCGAGCACTTCTGCTGCTTCCATGGTCACCTGGATCTTGGTTCCTCCATTGGCTCTCTCTGGGCTTGGATGCTGCTGTCCCTTGCACCACCTGTGCTGTTGTCCCTAAGTTTTCTGGGGGTGCTGGTTCTGCCACTACCAGGGGTACTGGATTTATGGGTTTGCTGTTGCTGGTGGGGGCCCAAGGACTTGTATGAAGCCCCTGTTGCTGGTGGATCTTATGTCAGGTGCTGCCATTGAGGGCTGGATCACTAATTCTGCTGTGGTCTTCTGATCTTAGGTTCCACCTGCCACAGGTGAGTGTGGGATAAGGGCTGTTTATTCTGTTCCAGCCCTATGTGCTCACGGTTGTGTGAGTCAGCTGCCACTACTGCTGCTGCAGCTCCACTAACGGTCATGCAGGCAGGGCCACCACAGCTTGTCACTGCCACTCCATGGGAATTCACAAGCAAGCATGCAAGGCTGCCACCGGCCACAGCTGCCATTCTGTGAACAGTTGTGCATACAGGGCTGGGGCATCCTTGCCTCCACTCAGAGTCATGTGGGCCACTGCGTGAGAATCTGTGCCCAGGATTGCTATGACAAGGGAGGGGCAGAGGGCTGCTCCCCTAGTTCCACTGCTTCCTGGGGTTCAGTCCCCCCACCTCCACATGTATAGCTGCATGGATCTCTTAGACATCCCATTGTTGTGTGGGGAATCCTCTGGTGGTCAATGGACGTCTGTTTGGATGTAACTTAAAGGGGAGAGGCAAAGGGAACAATTCACTCCACCATGATGCTGATGCCATCCTGGATATTTTCAATACTTTTGAAATACCTGTAGCCTTTATACTATAGTTAGGTGGTTAACATATCACCATGTTACAGTATTAGATTATTCTGAATCTGATTCTATACTTACCTTTACTAATGTGTTGTATATTTTCATATGTTTTCCTGTTACTGTTTGGCATCCTTTCAATTAAGCTTGACAAACTCCTTTTAGAATTCCTTGTCAGACAGGTCTAGTGGGTATGAATTCCCTCTGCTTTTGTTTGGTAGGGAAAATCTTTATCTCACCTTCATTTCTTAAGGTCAACTTTATAGGATGTCTTCAGGAAGGAAAAACCTTCACCTGCAGGTGGGAATAGGCTGGAGAGTGCTGTGACCCCAGGTCTAACAGTGCAGGATGGCAAATGTGGGTACATGTGGTGTCTCCTGGTATGAGAGAGGAGTGGTGATTGTCATCTCAGGCCACTAGGGTCCATAGCATGTGTGTCCTCGGAGAGCTCTATGGGGGTTTGCAGAGACTACAAGGGCTGTAGAGTCCTCAGGTTTGCCTCTGGTCCCAGGGGTAGGGTCCACTGCAGCGGTGGTGCATGGAGTTGGAGTGGGTACACACTAGGCGGTGGGGGCCAGCTACAGGTACCTGTATAGTGACAGCCAAACAGGGGTGCAGTCCATGGCAAGCAGCAAGGGCTGGGGCCAACTGCAGGTCACTGGCAGATGTGGGGGCTCTTGCTGTTGGCATGCACTTCCATGGCTGCTAGGTCTTACTACAGGTACACAGCAATGGAGGCCAGTATTGAGAGTCAGGCTGAGGGCATGCAGCTGCCCAGCTGGGGGAGCTAGTTGCTGGTAAGCCAAGCGGTGCAAGTCAGTTACAGGTGATAGGGTCTACAAGCTGCTGTGTAGGCCTTGGTTATCAGTGTGCATTTCTGTGGCTGTAAGACCTTTCCACAGGTCACTGTGTCACTGCCACACACAGCAGTAGAAGCCAGTGACAGGCATCAGACCTGTCACATGCAAGTGCACAGCCAGAGGGGCTAGCTCCAAGTGCACAGGCAGTGGTGGGGGTCAGCTGCAGTGGTCTAGCCTGGCACATTGAACTTGCACAGCTGTGGAGGCCTGAGTTGGCTGGCGATGTGGTTCCTGGGTTCTGGTGGGGGCAAGAGGGAGCAGAGTGGGAAGGGATTCAGGTGGCAACAAATGCATATATCCTTGGGGTGAAAGCCATTGAAAACTGCAGGGAGTCTGTATTGGCTGTTTTGGCCATTGGTTTCTTTGGTGGCTAAAGCTATTGGAATCATCTGTGGAGCAGGTCACTGGGAGCCACAGTCACTCTTGCTCTGTGGCTGCTGTTGGTAGCCCCTGCTTTTGTTGCTTGTTCCTAGCCATCTCTATATGTCTCAGCTTTGTCAGTCCCTGGGCAGGGTGAAATTAAGTGAATCCTTCACATGGTACCCTAAGAGGCTCGGGGAAGCTGGTCACTCACCATTTTCTTTCCTGGTGAGGGGAGCTCTTTCTAGCTAGGGAGTCCCCTCTTGGCAGTGAGCAATGGTGGTTTGGGGAATGGCATGATGCAGCAAAATGAAGCTGTTCTTTCTTCACTTTGTGTGCTTAGTCTCAAGTTTTTCTTCTACTATGTTGCTGAAGTTTCTTGGCTGGACTCCAGAGTTCGACCAGAGCTGTTTTTCTTCATAGATAACTATCTCATGGTTGATCTTTGTTGGGGGTTGGAGGCTGGAGTCTTCTGCCCTGCCATTTTGGTGACATCACTCTGTTGGTAATTTTCTGTGCTAAGATGGACTAGACTATTGCCTATCTTCCATCTCTCATTGAACAGCATTGTTAGTAAGCCCCTGACTTAACATAAAGACAGAAATGTTGATTTGGGAAGGTGAAAAAAACCCTAACTTTTTGAGAAAATAATTCTTATATGACATTGGTTTGGAGTCTGCCCTTCTTTAGGTGCGGTTGAGCTCTGTAGTGGTGAAGGGTATATTTCTCTTTGTTATGTGTTACCCAGATTCTGCAAATTACTCATTAATATTTTTATCTCCCAGTCTTGTAGCCATTCTCTGTTCTTTGTCACTACGAGTAGTTCAATGGCAAAGTAAATGCAAGACAGAGACAGCCAGTCTAGCTAACCATCTCCACCTGGAGTCATACAAAATGAACGTTGCACATCACTTTACTCGTTATTACTTCTCAGCCTGGTTAAATTGATAACCCACCAACGCTACACATTCAGTAAAAATTGACAAGTGGGAATGTACATGTGCACACAGACACACAGACACATATACGTTTGCACTCACATAACACTTGCTCCAACAAAGTCTTTATGCACCAATTATCAGCAAAATTAAAGGGTGAAACATAAAGTTGGGTAAAGTAGTTTCCATTCTCCGGTAGCTACTGTGTATATGCATGGGGTAGGATGCAGAACACATAAGACTGAAAAAATTATTAAAAATATAGAGTAAAGTAAATGTCAAATGAATAATGACAGCTGTTAAAGGGATTCAGAGGGAGGAATCTTTCCAGATATCTGGGGCACCAAATTAGTCTTCAAGAGTGAAATTTGGTTTTAACAATAAATATGGATAATTTTTTTTTTTTAAAGATTTTATTTTTTCCCTCTTCTCCCCAAAGCCCCCCGGTACATAGTTGTGTACTCTTCGCTGTGGGTTCTTCTAGTTGTGGCATGTGGGACGCTGCCCCAGCGTGGTCTGATGAGCAGTGCCATGTTCGCCCAGGATTCGAACTAACGAAACACTGGGCCGCCTGCAGCGGAGCGTGCGAACTTAACCACTCGGCCACGGGGCCAGCCCCAAATATGGATAATTTTAAAAATCTTTATTCGCTAGTTTTAAATTGTCATTTTTATTTAGCTATAATTTACATACAAAAATCTGAATCCATGAACTATACAATTTGATAATCAGTTTTGACAACTGTATATATCTGTGAAACCGCTACCTCAGTCAAGATACTGGACACTCCCATCACCCCCAAAAGATCTCTTCTGCCATTTTGTAATCCTTGCCTCCCTGTACTGCCCACTGCAGGTGACCACAGAAATCCTTCTATTAGTCTAAATTAGTTTATTTTTTCAACAATTTTATGTAAGTGGGATTAGACATTGTGTATTACTTTTGTGTCTGGCTTTTTTTAGTCAATATAATCATGTTCAGATTTATCCATGTAGTCATATGGATCAATAATTCATTCTTTTTTATTGTGGATTAGTTTTCAATTGTATGTACTTGCTGTCTTAATGTTCTATCTTTTTGCATACATTTATTGCTTACCTACATGTGTCTTTATATTTAAAACGTGGATCTTATTGGTGGCATTTCTGGCTCTTGGGTTTTTTTTAAATTCTTTTGATCTCTGATTTAATTGCTTTATTTAAACCTTTCAGACCGTTGCCATTTAATGTAAATATTGATAAGATTGGACTTGAATGCTTCTTACTATTTATTATCAGTTATTCCCCTGTGTATTTTGTTTGTTCGTTTCTCAATTTTTCCCTTTTATGCTCTTTTTTGGATCATTGGACTTTTTTTTTATTAGAGTGCTATGTTGTTTTAACAATTGGGCCTTTAGCTCTAACATTTTGTGTTAGTGGTTGCTTTAGGGACTGCAATATACGTCCATGAGGTTCGATTCTACTTATACTTAATGTACTATTTCATGTAAAAGTGGAAATTTTGAAATTTTATAGGGCCTTTTACTCCTGTTCCTCAGCAACTTTTATGCACAATTGGCATATGAATTTCATCTATACAAATTTTTGTCCCCACAGGTCATAATTATGAGTTTGCTTTTAAATAGCCAAATACATTTTAAAGAAGAGGAAAAATAGACTTCTATATTTATTAGATACATACTATTTGTAATGTTATGTATTCCTTTCTGAAAATCTCTGTCTTACTCTGCTCTTATTTATTTTCCTCTGAAGAAATTGCTTTACCATGTCTCTTATTGTGGGTCTAGGAGTGAAACATTTTCACAAAGTTCTTTTCTGTGAAAATTCTGAAGAATATTTTTTGTGGATATCAAATTGTGTTTTATAGGTAATTTTTTTCCTTCAGCATTTGGAATATGTAATTCCACTGTGTTCTGGTCTTCATTGCTTCTGATGAGAAATCCTATGATGAATTGAATTGTTGTTCTCCTCTACTGTAGATTAGTTCACTAGCTGTTTTTGAGATATTTTCTTTCTTTCTTTGTTATAATCAGTTTTTACTATTATGTGTTTATATCTAAAACATATTTTGTAATTATCCCATTTGAGGTTTTTTTGAACTTTTTTTTATTAGAAAACTTCCAACAATGTTAGTTCTGCCACATGGATCATATATATTTAATATGACAAATGATTAATCAATGTAACTTTCAAAATCAATAACAATAATTATGAACATAAATACAATGTCATATATAATTATTACTACCGTTGTTGTTGCAGTCAACAGAACACTTACACTGAGCCAATCTTGTAAGCACTTTTCATATATCAACTCATATAGCAGCAGCACAATGAGACAGACAGTGTTATTAACTCCATTTTACAGATGAGAAAACTGTGGGAGAGAAAGATCTGATAATCTGACCCATACAGGTAGTAAGTATGTGGCAAAGCTCATATTTGAACTCAGGAGTCTGGCTGCATAACTGATGCTCTTTATCATAACGCTCGTATGACGTTAGTGCATATACACATGGAAATAAGTGGTGAATAAGTCGGATCTGATATACCTTAACAATTCTCATCTTCAGTATTTTGCTATTTTCATATGTATAGGATATGTGAAAATACATAAACATGAGTAAGACTTACGAAATTAATTCACTGATAAAGAAATTGTTATTATTTCAAAAATCTTATAGTAAGTAGTGTCAAAGAACTTGTTTAATGATTTACTTGTCTGTTGCAATTTCCTGAATATAACATATTATGCTACAAAACCTTAAGACGTGGAGATAGTAGTACACATCTTTTTCTCTCTCTCATACACACACACACACGTGCACACAGCAAACATTATGGAGATATGCATAAACTCGTTTCCCAATATATGCTACTGGTATATTCCTAAATAATATAGTCAATATTATATTTTATTAACAATAGCATAGGTTAAAATGCTCAGATCAACCTACATTAAATGGTCTTTACCATTTTAGTGAGTTCCTTGCAGAGCTTGCATTTTTTGTCATCTCTGGTGACATACTATTTAAGGTATTCGAAGAATCATAAATTTTATGTCTGTCACCACAGTTGGACAGTTTAGAACTATTATTTCTGACAATAGTTTTCTGTCATATTCTTTCTTCTCTCTCCCTGGGACTTAAATGACTTGTATGTTTGACTTTTCGATATCGTCCCACAGGCCCTGAGAGTGAGTTCATATTCTTTATCATATCTTGTTGTTACCTCTTCTTCAAATTGGGTAATTTTTATGGACCTGTCTTCAAGTTCACTGACTCTTTTGCTGACATCTCCAGTCCTCTATTAATTCCATATGATTATTATTTAATTTCACATATTTTATTTTTTGTTTCTAATATTTCATTTGTTTTGTGTGTGGGTATACAGATATATACAGACGTGTGTGTGTGTGTATGTGTGTGTTTTTTCTATTTCTCCTGAGATTTCTTGTAATTTCATTCATTAGGAGTGTATCTTCTTTTAACACATGGAGCACAGTTAAAATGGTTGCTAGAATGTCCAAGTCTGATAATCCATCATTCCATCAGCTGGGTTACTTCAAGACTGAAGTCTGTTGTTGTCTTTTCCCCTAAGAAGTGTCCACCTTTTCCTTGTTCTTCATGTGTCAGATAATTTTAGTTCACTCTGGATATTGTGTTGTTGACACGTGGTATTCTGTTATCGTACTCCAAATAGTGTTAATATTTATGTTTCTGCTGATGATTACCTTCATTATATTCAAACCTCAAACTGTGTAATATCTGCAGTGGACTGTGGCTTTTAATCTGCTTGTCACAGATGTGGTTCAGGGACTACCAGAAATTCGAGCAAAGTTTATGGACAGAATTTAGCAAAAGAAAACTCTTCCTTGGGACGCTCTTTTCCAGAATGCCTCCCTCAATCTCAGGAGGCCCTGAGTGCTCCAGACTTCTTCCCTGGTTCCTGTGGGCAGAAAGATGGAGGGTTTTCTATTAAGATTTAGCTAGTCTATGCTGCAGCCTCTGTGACTGTCTTCCAGGAAAAGCCACAGAAATGGGAAATCCATTTCATGCAGGTAACTTGCTCCAAGTTTTGAGTCCCCTCCAAAATCTGCCTTTTTTTTTTTTCTCTCTTTAGAAATATCTGGTAGTACTGATTTTCGTACTTGGTCTGGAGTTTATAGTCATCTATTACAACAATAGTTTGTTGGTGGCTTACTCTTTCTACAAACTGCAGAACATCCTGATTCAGAGAATTTTGATGGAATATTATGGCTGTGAGGTGGGAGTCTGCCAAAAGAACAACAAAACAAAGGCATAGGGTTTTAAAAACTCAGGAGAATAGAAAGTATAATGTTTGTGAAACAAGGTATTATTGTTATTCTTTTATCATAGGCTATTATTACTATGCCAAAGCATCCTACATCATAGGATTTCTATACTGCAGGATTCCTATATACTTAGGTTACTATTACTATCAGATTATTGTTCTTATATCTTGAGATATTATTAAATCACATTAAATTTATATATTATTGAGAAATAAGTATTAAATAGATTGTGAGTTATTACATTGGTGGGCAAAATAAAAGTTATTTACTTACTTTAAAACTTTATATTTTTATGCTCCTCTGGGAACCCACAACACTTAATGTGGCCATTTCAAATGGTTTGGAACTGTTTAAGAATGTCATGCTCATTCATGCCTCCTTCCTTTTGAGGTAAAGCTCTTTATAACGCTGGCATAAGAATAGACTAATCTTTCTAGTCTCTGAAGGATAATGTAAATAAAATAATTACAGAACACTTAATTACAATATCAATTAAGACTAGCTGTGGTCCATTATTTTGCATAGGTCTTTAACAATAATTATACAACCTTCCATTATCCTCATTGATTAAAATAAAACACAATCAGATAGTTAACAAAACCTTAATCAAAATAGTCCTGCAATTTTTCCACTGGGAAAGTAAGTAATTGATGAAAATTAATATGAGAGAAAAATATTTAAAAATAAATGGAAAGATCCCCACTATCATTGCCCAGTGCAAATACCATATGAGCTCACATAATTTAGAATGAAAATATTTAGGAAATAGATACTCTAAGCTCTTACATTTTCATCTCAATATTACAATTAATATTTCATCATTAAAAATAAATATGTCAAATACCAGAGTTGCAAATCATTATTGCTTTTGCTGCCATCATGCTGAAATACGTAAAGACTGAGACATTTGCAAAGAGTTTTTTATTTCTGAACTCAAGAAATGCATCACCTCTTTGATATCAATAGCAAAGAACATTTTCTCTTTCAGAGTCAAATATGTTATTTCTTAAGGAATGACAGTGATATACAGATACCAGAGTATTGTTCACGTAGACTATTCTTTTAAACGTAACTCTGTGTGAAAATATGGCAAAATTATATATTTCAATATAAAATGCCTTTTTTTCTGACTTCTATCATAAGAGAGAAAATGTGGGCATCAAAGCCTACACACATTCTTGATTACACAATTACTTTTATAACTAGCATATAGACATATTTATTTGTTCTGTCATCTTTGAGACTCCATCAGTGAAACAGGCTTTGCAATCTTCCCTTAAAGAAATATCTCAACTAAGAACTTCTCTAACAGGCTTAAGATATTGCCCCAGTTTTGCATGTGACTTTAATCTTAATGTGGACCTGAGATTATGCCTTGATATTATTGAACATATATGAATATCAATTTCTTGAGTACTGTCAATCTGAATTTAAATTGTAGCAGGATTGAGAACATAATTGCAGAGACAATTTTAAATCAAACCGTCAACATGCTAGTCAATAGTTATTCTGTAAATGAATGGACTATAGAGAAGCTGTCTTTAAACTGCCCCTTCCTGAGATATAAAACTTATTCTTATTTATTCCTATCTTCTGTTATCAGGTTTACGTTTTCAAAATTTCTCAGAGACATCGGCATAACTCTGCCGTAAGCTATACCTTTCTGTACAGTGTTAGAAATTATTTTTCAAAAATAACATTGGGGTCAAAACAGACTTCTTCTACTATTACTATTATTATTTTTGTACAGGGCTTCATATTTCCTTCAATTATCAAGAGTATTAGGCCCATCTCATGGTCAGTACTGTATTTCTTTTTCTATACCTCTATTTGAATTCTATATTCCTTCTTTATAGCATATAAGTAAACTTAATTTTTAAAAACAAGTTAATAATACACTGCTCTAAAGTAGCTATAAGTGCATACATCAAGAAAAGAAAGCTCTCAAATAAACAGCTTAATATTACAATCAAGAAACTAAGAAAACAACAAGCTAAGCGTGAAGTTAGCAGAAGGAAGGAAATGATAAAAATTAAAGCAGAAATAAAAGAAATAGAGAATAGAAAAGATCAACAAAATTAATAACTAAGTTCTTAAAAATAAAATGAAAAAATCCTTACCTAGAGTAAGCAAGAAAAAAAAGGACTCAAATAAATAAAATTATAATCGAAAGAAGAGACATTATAACTGATACCACAGAAATGCAAAAGATTATAAGAGACTCATATGAACAATTATATGCTACAAAACTGGACAACCTAGAAGAAATGGATGAATTCCCAGAAGTGTACAACCTACCAGGTCTGAATCATAAAGAAATAGAATAGCTGAACAGAACAACTAGAGTAATGAGATTGAATCAGTACTCAAAAACCTTTCAACAACGAAAAGCCCAGGAACAGATGGCTTCCTAGGTGAATTCTACCAAACATTTAACGAAGTACAATGCCAATTTTTCTCAAGTCTTCCAAAAGTGAAGCATAAGGAACACTCCAAAGCCCATTGAACCAGGCCAAAATTACCCTGATACCAAGCAGATAAGGACACTACAAGAAAAGAAAACCATAGGCTCATAACACTGATAAATATAGAAGCAAAACTTCTTAATAAAGTAAGGCAAACTGAATTCAACAGTACATTAACAGGATCATACACCATGATCAACTGGTATTTATCTGTGGGATGCAAAGATGGTTCAACATAGGCAGATCAATAAACGTGAGACAACACATTAATAGAATGAAAGAAAAAGGCTTTAAATTAAAAAAATTCCATTCACAATAGAATCAAAGGTAATAAAATACTTAGGAATAAATTTAACCAAGGAAATGACATATCTATATACAAAATCTATAAGACATTGATGAAAAATTGAATAAGACACAAATAAATGGAAAGATAGTTCTTATTCATGGATCAGAGAATTAATATTGTTAAATGTCCATACTACCAAGACCATTTATGGTCAATGCATCTGTATCAATATTCCCATGACATTTTTCACAGAAATAGATAAAACAATCCTGAAATCCATATGCAGCTACACAGGACCCTGAATAGTCAAAACAATCCTGAGAAAGACCTACAAAACTGGAGGCATCACACTTTCTGATTTCAAGCTATGTTACAAAGCTATAGTAAGCAAACAGTATGGCACGTGCATAAAAACAGACACATAGGCCAATGGAACAGAATCGAGAGCCCAGAAATAAATGCATATGTATACAGTCAACCAATATTTAAAAAGCAACCAAAAATACTCAATGGGAAAAGCATAGTCACTTCAATAAATGGTGTGGGGAAAACTGGACATCCACATGCGAAAGAATGAAACTGGAACCCAGTCTTACACCACTCACAAAATAAAGTCAAAATGATTAAAGACTTGAACATAAGACCTGAAACTGTAAAACTCCTAGGAGAAAACAGAGGGAAAAAGGTGCTTGACATTGATCTTGGCATGATTTTTTGGATATGATGCCAAAATCACAAACAACAAAAGCAAAAATAAGTGTGGGACTACATCAAACTAAAAAGCTTCTACACAACCAAAGAAACAACCAACGTAATCAAAGGGCAAGCTACAAAATGATAAAAAATATTTACAAAGTATATATCTGATCAAAAATTAATATCCAAAATATATAAGGAACTCATATAACACAATAGTAAAAAAAACCTCTCAAATAATCCAATTAAAAATGAGCAAAGAATACAAATAGATATTTCTAAAAAAGATATACAGATTGCCAACAGTACATGTAAACTTGCTCAGCATCGCTAATCATCAGGGAAATGCAAATAAAAACTACAATGAGGTATCACCTCACATCTATTAAGATTTCTATTATCAAAAAGTCAAGAGATAACAAATGCTAGGGACAATGTGGAGGAAAGCGAACCCTTATGTACTGTTTGTGTGAATGTAAATTGACATAGCCTTTATGGAGATTCTGCATGAAATTAAAAACAGGACTATCATATGATCCATCAATCCTACTTTTGCATATATATCCAAAGGAAAGGAAATCACTATCTTGAGGAGACATCTGCACCTCCATGTTCATTGCAGACTTATTCACAACAGCCAAGACATGGAAACAATCTAAGTGTCCATTGATGGATGAATGGATAAAGGAAATGGGAGATAGATAGACTCACATACGCACACACATATACGAATATTACTCAGCCATACACAAAAAGATAATCCCACTATTCATGACAACATGAATGAAACTTGATGGCATTATGCTAAGTGAAACAAACCAGACAGAGAAAGAGAAATACTGTCTGATTTCACTTATATGTGAAATCTGAAAAAGCTGAACTCACAGAAACAGAGAGCAGATTAGTGGTTGCCAGCAGATGGAGGTGGGATAGCAGAAATGGGAGCTGTTGGTCAAAGATTATAAAGTTCCAGCTCTAAGATGACTAAGTTCTGGGGTTCTAATGTACAACATGGAGACCATAATTAACAATGCTGTATTGTATACTTGAAAGTTGCTAAGAAAGTAAATCTTAAATGTTCTCACCACAAAAAAAAGTAGTAATTATGTGAGATGATGGAGGTGTTAACTAACCTTATTATAATTTCACAATATATATGTGTATCAAATCATCACTATTTATACCTTAAACTACGCAATGTTATATATTGATTAAGTCTCAATAAACCTGGAAATAAAATAAACTCTGAATCAAATTAAAAAAAATTTCCAAAACAACTGTAAGGTGAGAAGGATCACATGACTTCCAACCTCTCAATTCACTGGTGCTGTGTCATCCACAGGGGTACCAACAGCATGGACAGAGTTTCTGAGCAAAACTGATTAGAGATATTTTCTAATAAAGACGTTATTGGTACAACAAAAAGAAATAAATAACTGCTCTATATGTTGGCATTTCCCCTCTCATTTTACCGTTTTATTTAAAGTAAGAATGTTATTTTTATCGACACTAGAAATGTCTGGGCCAATGACATTTGGTGCACTGTAATTTATGATTAAAATTATAATGATTCTTTGACTATGTAATGTGCCCTAAATCTTAATTACCTGAAACATGCTTTCTTAATTTTATGCTAATAATTTAAAAAAACTGATCTTGTTTCTTGAGGAATACAAAATCTGTATTGAGGAATATAACATTTCTTGAGGAAATGTTAATTTCCCAACTTCAGGAGTAAATGCAAATTTCCCACTTAAGATGGACATATTGCATTTCAAAGAACTAAATCCACTTTTAATTAGCCATCCAGGTTTAGATTTGGACTGCAAAAATCATGTATTTCATGAATTCTAAAACCTTCTGGCTTCTTAGTGTCTCAAGAGTTTTCTCACAGTCCCCCTGGACAAAAGAAATATTTAGGAATTCCCTTTTTAAAGCAGCTATGTCCAAAGTATATAATAATGTTAATTTGTGTGATGTGCAAAAGATGTAGCTTTTGTGTTTTTTTGTTTTTTTTTTTAAAGACTGCTTTCTCGTTTTTTTTTTTTTTAGGATTGTCCCTTCTTCTTCTCCCCAAAGCCCCCAGTACATAGTTGTATATTCTAGTTGTAAGTCCTTCCAGTTGTGCCCTGTGAGACGCAGCTCAGCATGGCCTGACGAGCAGTGCCATGTCGGTGTCCAGGATCCAAACCCAGGAAACCCTGGGCCGCCGCAGCAGAGCGCGTGGACATAACCACTTGGTCCTGGGGCGGCCGGAGATGGAGCTGTTTTCCCTCAAAAATTTAAATAAGCCACGGTGTCCTTATGAGTTTTCTGAGGTGGCACAAGTCTCCTCAGCACACTGTTTATGAACCATAAATCTAGCCTCCTCTGTGTTTTTTGGTATAGACTGAGCACCAAATAAAAGCGAGGCACTTTTATGGGCAAATAAAAAGCAGGCCTTAGTTGAAATTAAGTGATTACTGAAGAAATAAAACCCATTTGCTGAATAGATATGTTTAGAATATAGGTTTCGTGATGTGCAGACCAGTGAAATTTCTCTTATATCAATCCAGACACTCACTCTGACTAGCTCATATATGGCTCTTAGAAATCAGTGTATCACTAAATGTAGTATGTTTTATACTTTAAATATTTATGTTTTCATTCAATTTAAGCTTTCGACTCAATATTTTACAGCAGCATATTCATATAGTAATGGTACATGCATTGGGTTGCATTCATTATTTATGCGATCCATTTTCTTCATTTTGCAAAGGACACATTTCTGCTTGCTGACACATTTTCAGTAATCCATTTATAAATATTATTGAGGTTTCTCAAGTTACAGTTTTGTGCTTTGAACTGACTTTAACCCTTCTTTAAACAGCTAGAATCATTTCTTTAAAACTATTTGTCTTATAAAAGTAGTTCTTTCAGCATGCTTATTCTCCCTTATCTGTATTCATTTTAATTCTGTATTTGTTTTGTTTTCTCTGTAGTAAGACCTTCTAAACCGACTAAAGTATCCTGTGAAGAGCCTCCTGCCTATGTCTTATCTAACTTAGCTTTAGTGCTTGATGTGCTCCCACCTGCCTCCCATCAACCTTCTTGGGCAGTGGTGGAACTTTTCCACTGCTCTCAACAACTTTTTATGTCAGTAGTCCCTTTCCTGCAGAATAAAAACCTCCAGTGAGAAGTGCACAAGGGTGCAGGGCGAATGACAGCATAATGCCCTAAAGATGTCATTGGAATAGGAGTCCCCATACCTTGTGGGTTTTTCTGGATTTTCCCCAAACTGTTTATATTAATCTGGGCCTAAATGTCTCGACATTACTGTCCTAACTGTAGCTTGAACTGGTTGGGCTATTGGATCTATAAGGTCCTAATTAGTTGTAACAATCTCTGATAGAAAGGTCTAAGATATTGCAAAGAACTGAGACAGAGCCCCAAAGGAAACTAGTACTGCTGCAGGTGCTGTCAATGCTACCAACAAGGAGGACCCTGTGAAGGTGGCCGGCTAATAAACTCTTAAGTTATGCGGTAAACTACCATCCTTATAATTTTTCTGTAAGACGTTACATATGCAGCTTTCCCGTGGAATGGTTAAAATATACTCTTAAATTCTTTACTAACAAAAAAAATGCTTAAAAATGTGAAGTAACTTTCACTTGAGTTATTTACATAACCTACTATTTCTAAGCCATTTATCCCACTGGCTTATTTATTTCTTTCTTTCTAAAGAACAGATTTTGTTGAACTCGTCTCCTATGCAGGCAGCTCGAGCAACAATGCTACCTGTGTTTAAAAATACTTCAGCAGGGGCCGGCCTGGTGGCGCAGCGGTTAAGTTCGCACGTTCCGCTTCTCGGTGGCCCGGGGTTCGCTGGTTCGGATCCCGGGTGCGGACACGGCACTGCTTGGCAGCCATGCTGTGGTAGGCGTCCCACGTATAAACTAGAGGAAGATGGGCACGGATGTTAGCTCAGAGCCAGGCTTCCTCAGCAAAAAGAGGAGGACTGGCAGTAGTTAGCTGAGGGCTAATCTTCCTCCAAAAACAACAACAACAACAAAATACTTGCAGCAAAGATATTGCAAGTTCCTAACCATGGAGACTCAAACTATTTATTCTTAACCAAATTGACTTGGATATTGGTGGAACACTGTGTCCTGGATATATGTTCCATTGCTTCCATACCCATTTCCACAACAGAAATGTTAAGTGTGCTTCAGGCATAATTTTTTAAATGTGAAATTTATAGAAATTTTGTTCTCCAAAAGGACAAAGTGGAATAGCATCTTATTTGACTAATTTGCACATATATTAAAGTAATACTTATCTGACATTCGTTGAAAGTACCTCATCTCATACGAACCCTGAAAGTCAATAGTATTAATAAAAAATTGATTTAGCATCCATATTTGTCATGGCAAAGATGTGGATTATGGAACATTACTTTTTCAGTATTTCTTTTTCCTTCTCTGCTTAAGGCTATATATAGTCAATACATATAAATTTACAACTCTGATAGTTGTATATTTCGCATCTTATTTTGCTAGCATTTCTTTCTTTTTTCAAAATTGTTGCTGCATTTAAGCAATAATTTTCCATCCTTAGGACATAAATCATAATATGATTCAATCCGAAGAGTTCAGCTTCACATCTTTAAAATGTGCTTAATGCATGAAACACAGTTAGCTTGTTTATTTCACTCAGCTTTCCAACAGAATCCTGCCTTCAGAATATCAAATAATTCCTGTCCCAAATCTTCTGTTGACATGGGTCTTACACTAAAATTATTCCTTTTTCCATTTTATTTATTTAAGCATTGAGTTTATGTATGTATATGTGTGTGTGTCTGTGTATATATGAATCCAGGCACTTCTTTTCCCGTACTAGATAGAAACACTAGAATATAGTAAAAAGTTCATATAAATTTTAACTATCAAGTGTTTTAAATATAGTTTCTCTATTTCCTTCTCTTTCTATCTCTTTCTCTCTGACTCTGCTCTGTTATGCAGGAACTTAGACTACTGCTCATAGTTAACAGAGAAGAAGGATAACATGTGGGGCCCGCCCAGCTGTTACAGGGGCCTTAGTGCCACCCTGAGGTCTGAGGGGTGTGGCCTAGACCACATAAGGAAAGAAATTGAGGAGGACACGTGAAATGTGCTAAAGCTTGTCTTCTGAAGTTGGAACAAAGGGAATTTCAAGTGCATTTAATAGTAATTTATTTTTATTTTTAACTCCCTCATGACTAAAGGATCCTGTGCTATTTCTATATTAGATACAAAGACAGGAAAGGAGCACATGTTTTTGTAGAAGAAGAAAGTCAGAGAACATATGCAACTGGCCCCAGTAGGTCATGATTCGAGCCCAAAGTCAAACTCAGGTTCTATTTTTTGATACCTCAATGCTGTAATTAATAATAGAACTAACAATAATAATTTAAAAATATTTATTGAATGCTCACTATAAGCTAGGCTGTGTGGCAATTAAAATTACGGATTTTCCAATTAAACAAAAAAAAATTGATATTTTACTCAAGTTCCAAGGCATTCTCTTTCCTCAGCTAAATTGGTTTGATCTATTCTAACTTTTAAAGCATTCATAAAACATATACTTCTGTTTAACTGAAGATACAGATTTGTGTAAGAAAAAACACAAGTGAAATAATGAATGTGTGTGAAATTAAAAGTTATATTAATTTTTATTTTCACTAGTTTTTTCCTTTTCTTTAAATGTAGGGAATTTCTATTATTTGAAAATTACTTTTGTCCACCTTTCTTGCTTTCATTTCTCATCTTAATGCCTGCATTTAACGTTTTCTTGTTCCTTGGTACTTTTAACTAGAGGGTGAACTAAGGGCATGAAAGAAATAAAAAATTCAAGTCAGCCTAGCATATGTTTATATTCGCGGCTGGCATTCGGCTTGGACTACCGGGGTGACTTCTGGCAGCATCCTATCGCATCAGTACACTGGGTGAAGTTTTAACTTTGAACTTTCTGAACACAAGTTAACAGGGGATATTTCCTTCAGGTTATTCTGCGCATCCACAGAATGGGCATTTCGGTTTCCCCAAAGCAGTAACTTTAAAAAAATATATTATTCAAAATTTCTAAAGTAAATTTTTTTAGCTGCAGACTAAGTTATAGATCAATTTTAAAAACCATTACACATATCACTTTGAGGGAGGAAAAATGGCCAGGGCCAGAGATCAGCCAAGTTAGCCTGATCATTATTGCTAAGGAGGCATCTACTGAAGTTAAAATAGTAGGGCTTCTTCAGCTGCCAAAGAAAAATTGCACTGTAAAGAGTAAAACAAGAAGGGAATTCTTTATTCAAATCTGTAATAACAGGGAAGAGAGATTGAACTCAATTCCCCTGAAACAAAAGGGTAGAAGATTTTTTAACCCTGGGGTGAGCTAATGGAAAAGTGCTGGAGGACATTAGAGACTAGGTTGGTCAATGGATTAGGCCATCAGGGTTTGCTAATAGTCCCTTGTAAGCTGCTCTCCTCCCACAGAGACAGGGAGTCAGGGGCACCCTCCTTAGATGATTACGCTTAGGAGGGATGGCTCCCAGATCCTTGAGAAAGACATTCTGGGTTGAAAACTGGCTAGAGGCTGGGAGAAAATCTGTATTTCAAAGAGCAAGGGAAAGAATTTGCAATTGCAAGCTTTTAAAGTAAATGCTCTAAGAAAAGGGAGATCACGAACTGATAGCCAATAAGAAGACTGTTTAAGGTTTAGTCAAGCCAGGAGAAGGTTTAGGTCCTCTTGGTCACAGTGTATACAGAAACATTGAAAAAGCTTCCTGAAAAGGTGTAGATCATTAATTTTAATCCACAATCCAATAAGGTCTAGTCCCTTGAGCCTGAGTCCATTGCATAAACTTGAGTGCACAGCTGCATTGTCTAACTTTACCTAAGCTAGTTGTTAGCAGAATTTGATACAGCCATAAGTTCTTCTACTTTCATTTAGCCTAACGTAGAAAGTTTTACTGAGCAAGCCTTCCCTTGAATTTACAAAATATAATTGCATTTTCTCTTTCATATTCATTCAACTGTCGGCTGAGCAAAGACAAACACTTTTTCTTTTTAAAGATTTGTGGCAAGCAGTTCCAGTCACAATCTGTGGTACTACAGAATTTCCCAATAATCCTAAAGCTGAAAATAGCCTAAGAAATGTTGTCCTTGGGCTATTTAGTCTTTGGCAAAGAAAGTTCATTTAATATAATTACCCATTCTTTACATTTTTACGTGGAATATGTCTGTCTCCAAACTATTGTCTCTAGGCAGTAAATTCTAAATTCCAGGAAGTGGATCTCTTTGAGAGTTTCTGAAGATTCTGAGACCAGCCTTAGTTCATGGGCCACCAGCCATACTTAGGCATCAGCCCTGGTGAGAGTGAAGAATGTAAAGTCAATGAGATTATTAATAGACTACATGCAGCTCTAAAACTACTCCACTGCCAGAGCTGAAGGATTTCTTATCGATCTATAAACTTTTGAATTTATAAAAGAGACTGTTATGCTATTTTAACTATGGAGGTCACAGTTACAAATAGAGATCACAGTTCTAAAAATACATTTTTAAATGAAAATGACATTGCGAAATGTGTATTTAATTATGTAATTAACTTATGCAATTAGTAAGAATGTTTTATTTGTTAATTCACAAATACATGAACTGGAGTGTGATTTTTTGGTTGCAAATGGTGGAAACCTAGCTCAAAGTAATTTAACCCAAGAGGGTGGAACAAGTGTTGTCCAGCAAATATTAACCAAAAAAACATAGTGAAGCTCTATTAATCACACACATTGTTCTGAAGGTAGGACATCTCTTTACCAGTCTCCCATGTCTGCACTTTAGTATGTAATTTCTGACAAACTTCTTAAAAGAAGGGTGAAGCTTTCTCCCTGGGATGTTTTTCCCGGTCATATGGACATTCTAGGTTTCTTGCTACGATATATACATTACTTATCTTTTTGAAAATTAGAAGTATATTAGATGACCTGTGCCTCCAAGAAACAGATTAGTTTTTTTCCCTACCTGGTTAGTTTGATTCTTTACTCCAGAAATATGTAGTTTGTAGATCTTGCTTCTGCAGGTGAGTGTAAGAATGGCCATAGTTTCCATCATCCCTGCTTCTGGGGTTCTTGTTTGTCTATTACATGTCTTCCAAAGAATACTCTGTTCCACTGCCGCCTAAAATGAGTTATTATACACGAGGGATATCGTCTCCAAATGATTGTGGGAAGAAAGAACTAAACGGAGCTGAGAGTAAGCGCATGGTGGTGGTGTGGGTTTGGACTTGTTGAAAGAGCAGAGGGAGAAGATGAGAATTCTGGCTGGATCAGAAGTAGTTTCTGTGCATTTGGGCAGAGTGAAGTTGACTCTTTATTGTTGTCATTTTGTTTTAACTGTTTTGGATTTAAAGGCAGACTGAAATTGGCTACAGACTCTTACTACTTTGATTGGGTTCGCCTAATTTGGTTTTGTTTTAGAGGATGTTGATTGTGTAAGCCAGAACTCTTTTTCTCAGATCGACACTATCAATATACTTTATAGTTGCACTATTAAGCAAGAAAATTTATAATTGAAGGCAAAATTATGCATGGTGATGGGAGTGGGGGATAAATACAGAGAATAAATGTTGATAATGATTGGATTAAACATTTACATGCTGGGACTATGAAAAGATGAATAGAACACACACATTCCTCTTGAAGAACTTATCATAGAGTGTACAGTAAAGAAAATGTGCTATGATGGCAATACACATGATAAATGGAAGAGTAGAGATAAAAACAAAGCGTGGTAGAAGTCTGCTCTAGGGAAGGAGGACTCGATGGTGTAAGTCTTGAAGGATGAATAGAATTTTTCTAGACAATGAGTGGTTTAGGTAAGGGAATTTCCAGCAGAGGAAACAACTTACGTAAAGGTCTGGATGATCAAAGAAGCTTGCTGGGGGCTGGCCCCATGGCCGAGTGGTTGAGTTTGCGCGCTCCACTGCAGGTGGCCCAGTGTTTCGTTGGTTCGAATCCTGGGCACGGACATGGCACTGCTCATCAGACCACACTGAGGCAGCGTCCCACATGCCACAACTAGAAGAACTCACAACGAAGAATACACAACTATGTACCGGGGGTGCTTTGGGGAGAAAAAGGAAAAAATAAAATCTTTAAAAAAAAAAAAAAAAAGAAGCTTGCTGCACCTAGGATAAGTCAACTAGCGTGTGGATCGGAGGGGAGGTGACGAAATTCACCCTGGGCAGCTGGGTTTCATCTTCGTTGTGAAAGGCATTGTAAACTGTTCTGAGGAATGTGAGCTTTTTAAAGTAAGCAAGGGGGAGCCATTGAATGCATTCAGCAAGAGAATAATATGAACACACTTGAATTGTTTATAGCTATAGGGTAAATAAAGTCTGGATTAGAGAGGAATGATACTACAGATAGAAAATCCGTTAGACTAATATAGTAGTCTAGATGAGACCTGATGAAAAGCTGTACTCAGAGAGGCAGAGTAGTGTTGCTAAGCTTCAAAAAAAAGCCCTATAGCCTTCATGCCTGTTTTACAGATGGTGGAAAATAATCACGGTAGGCTGAATAACGGTCTCCCAAAGATATTCAAGTCCTCTTCTGTGGAACTTGAGAGTCTGTTAACTTACATGGTAAAGGGGCCATTGTAAACCAGATTAAGTATTTTAAAATGGGGAGATGATCCTGGATTATCCACTTGGGCCCAATATAATCACAAGCTTCCCTGTAACAGGGAGGCAAGAGGAGCAGAGTTAGAAAAAGGAGATGTGTTGACAGAATAAGAGGTTGGAGTGATGTACCGTAAGTCAAGAAAAGAAAGTGGTGAGGCAGGCCCAGTGGCACTGCGGTTAAGTTCACATGTTCTGCTTCAGCAGCCCAGGGTTCACGAGTTTGGATCCTGGGTGCGGACCTACACACTGCTTGTCCAGCCATGCTGTGGCAGGCATCCCACATAGAAAGTAGAGGAAGATGGGCACGGATGTTAGCTCAGGGCCAGTCTTCCTCAGCAAAAAAGCAAAAAGAGGAGGATTGGCAGCAGATGTTAGCTCAGGGCTAATCTTCCTCAAAAGAAAAGAAAAGAAAAGAAAAGAGAGTGGCCTCTAGAAGGTGGAAAAGGCAAGGGAACCATTCTCTCCTGAAGCCTTCAGAAGGAGCAACTTGATTTTGGACTCATGGCCTCCACAACTGTAAGTGAGTAAATCTGTATTGTTTTCATCCAGTAAATTTATAATTATTTGTTACAGCAACAATGAGAACCCAATAGAGTAACCTATCCAGAGAATCTGAGATGAAAATCTTCTATCAACACATTTGCTCGGTCTCCTCAAGCTGTCTCAATTTCCTTACACTTAAGTTGATGGTACTGCAGGATTTCTGATTCCAACTGAAAATTTATATGAGTCTATGCATGATTATATAGGACTAGATGATTGTGAAAGAGCAAATGAAAGATTTTGGGAACTAGCTTTTTTACCAAATAAGTAACCTCAGCTTATAAGTGTGAGTACTGACTTTGAAATGGTTAAAGTATATCATCTGCAAGAAATTTCTGCTATATCTCCTGAGACTCTAGAATAAGGTTACTGATTAACATATCTTCTTAAAATATGTAATTATACAAGCAGAAAAACACTGTAAGCCAGAAACCTGCTGTGACAAAAGGGAATTATGGGTTCAATCAGTTTACATTTAGAATAACAGATTGTGAAACCATGGGTGGGAAAAAAAAAGTCTCCTGAGGTAATTTTATCTCGAATTTATAATCCATAAAAAGGGAACAAATTGTGTGCAATCCATCACCTTTTAATTGAGCTGTGAATTTGAACTGTTTTTGAAATAATTAAATGAAATCCATTTGCACAATTATCTAAATGTATACTTTCCTTTATGTGACTAAAATCATTATTTTGTGGGGCAACGAACCATGAACAATTAATTGTGATGTTAAATATTAAAATCGAGGCTTAACGTCATACAAAATAATTTATAACTGTATAATTATAAAATTACTGTACTGTGACTTCTTGGAATTATTGATGTTTAGGGGGCTTCTCTGAGAAAGATTAAAATACAGTAAAAAGTCTACCCTTGCATTTTTAAATATCCACAAGGTGTGGAAGGACAATTCAATGAACACAAAGGAGTCAGTTTTTATCTTTTGAACTTAGATATTCTTAGTATGCCAAGTCCTAATAGTGATCTCTGCCGGGTCTCCTTTCAACATGTAACAACAGTGGGAGCAATTAGCCCTCACCTAATTAATACAACTAATTAATTACGTTCTCATCTATCTGTGTGCATAATTTATGCTCTGGCAATAATTCTGGGCTTAACGTTTGCAAAAATTGGAACCCTAAAATGCTTATTTAAATTAAATTCATTTTTTTAAAAGTATGACGAGAATAGAGTTTGTTATTCTGACAAACATAAGACCCAAACTACAGCCTTCCTGAAGAATTAACTCCTCCGTGAATATCATAGAATAGAGGGCTTGTTTCACATCCTAAGGCCACAAAGAAAAATGTAAAATACAAGGTAGTTTTAATTTAAAAACAAGAATAAAACCAGATTTTTCTAATATAACTTTTCAATACAGCACTCTCTACAAACATCAAACATTATATATGCTCTTAACAGCACATGACACGTTCAAACCATTCACTTTTTTTCATATTATTGTTAGAGGTAATCACTGTTGTAGAATTTCTTTCCAGTGCCAATGCCTGTCCGTAAGATTGGTTATTTGATCACGATCATAATTTTATAAGCAAGAAATAAACAAGAGCTAATACATTAGTAAAAAAATCTATGAGCAGAGAAAGTTGCACAAGGAGCATATAGCCTCTGTAACAGCAAGATTTTGTAGTTTGCTATCATTTTAATCAAGTCCTTTAGTTAGGAAGCATTTAGGCCAAGAGAACTTTTTGAGAATCTATCTCCCATCTCAGGAACATCCAAGAACATCGAAAGTCTTTCATTGGTTGAACCTAGAGAAACCTTATACTCAGTTCTGTATTGATTTAGAAATATAATGCATGTTTCCACATTTTCTGATAAAGTCCAGATCTTTCTCTAAAACTATCTTTGAATATAAAGGGAAGCAGCTGATGCAGAACAAAAGCAAATGTGGGAAGTTCATATGATCTCCAAAGGCAAACATTCTGCAGTCAAGGACTAGCCAAACGTATTGAGAACACGTGCTTGACGGAATGACTGACAAGGAATACGTACAGCTCCGGAGTATCTTCAACAAAAGAGAAAGTTATGATAATATATGACTTCACAAATTCACAATTAAACGTGTATTCCATTTCCTGTATCCTCTGCCCTTTCCTGTTATTAAGGCTTCACCCAAGATGATCCTTGTCATACTTATTTATATACTTCTCTTAATTAAGGGATTTAGCTCACGATGGTAAGCAATGTTGGTGTATTGAATGATTAAATACAAAATTAGTATTCCTTTTCTTATTTTTAATGTGGAATATGCTGTTTTGATTAAGTATATTACCTTTAAAATACCAGTATTCTGCTATAAGCAAACTGGAAGACTCCAAATTGTGGGAGAGACTTGCTGTCTTCAAATTTGTCATTGGGTAGTTTCTCATCAGCCTTTATGGCAGTATGAGAGGAACATGAGAAAAATATCATAAATGGATAGAAAATAAGTTGAAGCTGACAAGGAGATAGGCCTTGGATAGACTTAAACCCCACCCCCCAACCACTAAAACTGCTCAAAAAATAAAGTCTCAAAAAAACTCCAAATATCCCTATTATTTCTTCTGTACTGTTTCTAGTACAATGATAGAGAGTAAGAGGGTTGGTTAAAACAATTCTTTAAGCAGTTTTCTGCTAACTTTTCTTTCCAATCAGAGATGTGTGGATGGGAGAGATCAAACCACATCAGTTATAAACATTGTAACTCATACAAATTAAAAAAGGATGTTTGAAGGCAGATATTAGAAAGAGGTTGGATGGCAGACTATTCCAGGCAGAGTGAGCAGCTCAGATTTAGAGGAAATATAATTCAGATTATGTTTATAGTTAATGATCACTAATGCATGTAGGCCCCTCATGCTTCTAAGAAATCATACCATATTTTACCAATCCATTTTGTCCACCACTGTTCTAGTTGGCCATTTTAAATAGTCTTCTCTCTCCTTTAAACCCCAACATATCCTCAGACTTGGCATATCCCTTGCTTCCTATTTCAATGAGAAATAGAAACAATTAGATGGGAGTTATCGCAGCCTCTCCCTCCCACACCACGTCCTTCCTGTGTCTGTGTTCACACTCTGCATCGTTTCCAGCTCTACGTAGAAACTGTTGGTACTCTTAGTTAGAGCCAAGCTGTCTGTCTCAGGTGGGTTTCTCCCCCAAGCAGAACCTGAAACAAGACTCACTTCCAGGCAGTTTATTTGGGAGGTGATCCCAGGAAAGAAAGTAAGAGAATGGGGAAAGCGGGATGGGGGGAGAGCCCTCCCAGCAGAAGTCCATTTTCTAATCCCTGAAACTTACATATGGTGCCATATTTGGAAAAAGAGTCTTTGTAGATGTAATTAAAACAAGAATTTTGAGATGAGAGGTTATTTTGGGTTATCCAGGTAGGCCCTAAACGATATCTCAAGGGACCTTAGGAGAGGGGCAGAGGGACATTACACACTAAGAAGAGGAAAAGGCAATGTGATCACAGAGGCAGAGGGATGCAGACACAAGTCAGGAGTGCCAGCAGCCACCAGAAGCTTGAGGAAAGGAACAGATGCTCGCACAGAGTCTCCGGAATGAGCACAGCCCTGCCTGGGCCCTGGATTTTGGCTCAGTGATCCAGACTTCAGACTCTGGACCTTCAGAACTGTGAGAGAACAAATTTCTATTGTTTGAAGCCAGTAAGTTTGTGCTCATTTGTTACAGCAGCCACAGGAAACTGATACAGGCTTATAAAAATATGTAAATGATTACTGCATATCGAAGGCAGAATATTAGTGATGATTTCAACAGTTTTTCTCTGGTGTTTCTTTTCCCTGCCATTTGTTTAAAATGATAAATGGAATCTGGGTGTTGCTACAAGAAACTAAAACTGTATCAAGTTTCTATATTTCTATAATTGTGCCTTTCAAGAATGAGACCATAAAATCTTATATCAAAAATCTAAAGGAATTTGAATTACTTTGGTAAACCCAATATATTTCATTTTTACTGGTTTGCTTTTGTGGATTTATTATTAAACGTGTTCTATGTGAGGCTAATTTTGAAAGACTAAGATAAACCTTTTGAACTGGCCCTCTGGTACAAGTTAAGTGTTTCAGCAAAGAGACAACAGAAGCTTGTTAAAACACTTGTGTGGGGAGTGGTCAGAGGATATTCGTTAATATGGATTAAGACAGAACCTGCTGTAGTTCCACAACTTAATATGTTTTTCACAAAAAATTATAACTATTAATTTTTATCAGGCTTTATACTTATTAATGTTATTAACTAACATTAATGGATTGATTATCTGACTTGATCCAGGATATAATTAATGTTATTATCTAGCTGCTTATAATGTTCTTTCTCTCAAATTTTTCATTATTTGCTAAAGTTTTCTCTATTAGATTGATTTTTTAAATGTCACGTGAAGGTCAATTAATTGAGTAACTTTTGAAGGGAGTTGTTTTAAGCTACATGTAAATTTTAAATGTCTTGGAAAGCAATTTTAGAGCTAAATAACATTACATCACAGAAAGATATTTTTAATTTAGCATAATTTAAAGTATATTTTAAAATATGGGTATGCATGCCTCAATTTTTTTAATAATTGGCTTTTTTAGACTGTATATCACCTTATCTCCCTTAAATATTACTGGTTTGAGTACCCTCCTTACTATAACCCCAAAGCAATAGAAATCATTTCATAATCACTGCTACCTTCCTGACAAACAGCACAGTATCTGCCATGTGACAGATACTGATACAGATAATGAGGAATTCTCGTTAATGAAATATAATTATGATGATGTAAATACTGAAAAAATGTCCAGACCAGCACACATGTGGCAAGAGGGATGTTTTTTCATCTTGCCCAAACAGAATTGCCGTGGTCTGGACTTACTTTTAATAGTTAATCCCTTTCATATAAATTCTTTAAAAATTTAAAGTCAGAGATAAAAATGTCACAGAATGATATAAATTTTTACTGAGGTATGAATAAAATAAAATGCGCAGACATTAACTGAGCAGTGAACGTAAATGAATTTTGACAGTTGTATACACACTCATGTAACCACCATCCAAGTTGAGACAGAATATTGCTTTCATCCTAGAATGTTATCTTGTGTCTCTTTTATTTGTATTCTTGAATTAACAGAATGGCATCATGTAGTGTGTACTCTTTTGTGTCTAGCTTCTTTTGCTCACCATAATGTTATTTTTTTTTTACTATGCATCTGTGTGGCTGCAAGTATCTGTATTTGTAATTTTTATTGCTGTGTAATGTTATATTGCATGAATATATGAATATATCAAATTTGACATTTGGTTTTTTTCAGTTTTGGGCTACTGTAAATAAAACTGTTAGGAACCTTCTTGTGCAAGACTTCCTGTGAACATATATTTTACTTTCTATTATGTAAATATATAGGAGTGGATTTGCTGGGTAATCTGATAGACATATTTTTGACTTTATCCGCGTGTCAAATGACTTTGTCACATGTTTATACCATTTCATACCTCCATCAGAAATGTATGACAGTTTCAATTACTCTACAAAGTTGGCAATATTTAGTATTGTCAGTGTTTTTCTTTTTCCAGTTCCAGGAACTGGTATCACAATGCATTGTAATTTAACTTTTCATCTTGTAATTATTCTTGAACACATTTTCATGTGCGTTTTGGCCAAGAGTATATCTTCTTTTGTGAAGTGCCTTTTTAGATCTTTTGACAATTTTGTATGTGTGTGTGTGTGAACCATTGACTTGTAAGCATCCTTACATGCTATGAATATGAATTCTTTGTGAAATATAGGTACTAAGGATATTGTCTCTTGTAGAATTTACCTGTTCTATTTTTAATATCTCCTGATTATTAGAAATTATCTTGCTTAAGTAAAATGTATCATTTTTTCCTCAAGTTTAGTAGGTTTTTTTTACTTGAACAAAACGTACCTTGCTTAGTCCAAGATCTCAAAGTTATACTCCTACTTTTTCTTTAGAAGGTTTGTGGCTCTAGTTTGCTTCAGGTCCATGATCCATCTTGAATTTTTTAAAACTTTTAATATTAAGATAAGGTTCAAGGTCTATGTGTGCTTGCATATATCCAGTTGTTCCAGCACCGATGGTGAATTGATTTTCTTTTCCCCATCAAATTGCCTTAGCGCATATGTCGAAAATCAATTGATGATATACAAGTGGGTCTATTTCTGATTTTTCATTCTATCTCATTGATCAATTTGTCTACACCTTTGCTAATAAAACATTGTCTCAATTGCTGTATCTTTACAGTAATATTTAAAATAACTTTGTCTACCAACTTTCCTCTTGCTTCTTGAGCTTGTTTTGGCTATTATAGATTCTCTGCATTTCTATATAAAATTTAGAGTCAGCTTGTCAACTTTGACCAAAAAAAAAATGCTCTCTGGAATTTTTTTATAAAGTTTTGTTGAAGCTACAAATCATTTTGGGGAGGATAGATACCTTAATAATATTTATATTTGCAACCATGAACACAGTATACTTCTCAATTTATTAAAACAGTTTTAAAACATTTCTCTCATTAATAGTAGTTTTCATTTCAGTGTGGAAGTCTTGCATTTATTTTGTTTATTAGATTTTTTCCTAAAATTTTGATAACTTTTGATGTTTTGTAAACAATATTTTTAAAATTTAATTGTCTAAGTGTTTGTTTACTTTTAGTATATAGTAATATAATTAATTTTTTAATGTTGAGCTTGTATCCTGAGATTTTGCTGCAGCCATTTATTCGTTTCAGCATTTTTTGTAAATATCTGGGGTTTTGACTGCAGACACAGACACACAGACACGTTTACGTGTGTACATATCTATGAATATATACATAGGAACGCAATTGAATGGTAGTTAGAAAGTTTTCCTACCCCTTTCTTGTCTTTATGCCTTTCATTTATTTGTCTTCTGTTGCACCAGATAAGACTTCCAGTGAACTACTAAAAGGATATGAGAGTAAATGTACATTTTTGTCCCTAATCAGAAGGAGAAAGCAATCAATATTCCAATTAAGTTGGAATTAAGTAAATACTGTATATGCTTTTTATCAGATTGAGGAAACCTGATTAAAATATTCATATATGTATATATACATATGATATATCTTCTTATGTATACATAAATAAGATATGTATTCTTATACGTGTACAAATTCTTATATATGAATTTGACAAATAGTCTTATATATGGCTATATTCTTATATATGTTTGCTGAGAATACGTATGTGTATATAGGTGTGTGTATGTATATTTATTCTTAGCAAATCTCTTCAATATGTATTCTTGTATATAAATATTTGAATGTTCAATTCTGTGAAAACTTTTGGCCATTTTCTCTTCAAATATTTCTTCAGGTCCTTTATGATTTAATCTCTTTTCGCTCTCTGTGGTCCAATTACACATAGGCTAAACATGCGATATTATCCCAAAGACCTCAGACCCACTCTTAAGTCTTTTTATGTGATCACTTTGGTTAATTTCCAGTGACTTATCTTCAAGTTCACTGTCTTTTTTTGCTTGTTGTGCCCAATCTCCTATTAAGTCCATCACATGAATTCTTCCATTATTTATTTTATTTCTTTTCATAGTTTAGATTTCCTTTTGAGGGTTTCCATCTGTGTACACATGATGTGCAATTGTCCACTAGTTTATTTAATATATTTATATTATTTTTTTAAAAAGTCCCTTTTTGCTAATTCTAATTTCTGTATGCTGTCCTCTATTGTTATTTTATTTTTGTCATGGGTCCAATTTTTCTGCTTCTCCAATAGGTTTTTGTACTTATAAAAGAATTGTGGAGACTGAAGTAGCAAATATTTATACTTTCAGCTCTTGCTCTGTCAGGCTATCTGGATAGAAGAATAATTCAATTTAACTTGTAGTTGAGCTAGCTCTGTGTTTGTTTGCGTTTTGCATTTATTTTGATTCAGCTAATCTCTGGTCTCAAATGTTCCAGATGGCATCAAAATTTTCTTTCAGGTAAGGATTGGACTCTGAGTGCTGGCGATACTCCAGCGATCTCTGTCTTCCTTACTACCCAGTCACCGTCTTTTGGAGTTGCTCAGGGATTTTCTTTATGTACTTCAGGAAGCCCCTCTTCATCTTATTGCCTTTCCACAGCATCTCTTATGCTGCTTTCAGTTGTTGAAGACTTCGTGTGCTTAAGGGGATTGATTTCTGTCACCTATCTTGGTCTTTACACTGCCTTCTTTGGACTCTTGCTGTGAACTCAGCAAAGTCCCTGTTTTGCACTGGGGGATCTTTCTTAGCTGTCTTTTTCTATCCCGTCACTTTCAGACTGCTGCCATGCACTTAGAAAGGGACATTGCACTCTGGGTAATTTATTTCAATTTTCCTACACTGACCCCATCCTTTGGTGAGCTATTGCTGTGCATTCAGAAGGACCCCCCGTGCACCTTGAGGAGTTTCCGTTAGCTCTTCTGACTTACCTCCAGTTCTCGCTATGCCACTGCCTTGCTCTTGCAAGGTACAACCAGGTATACCTCAGGTTATTTCTCTCAGCATTCCTGACCTACCCAAAGCCTTTGGTGACCTGCTGATGTTCAGTTTGCAGACTCACATTCCAGCATTCCAGGGGTTGTTTCTCAGTCCTGCTTTCCTGCCTTTGCTTCTGATGCACTTCTGCTCTTCACTCGGTGAGGGCGCCTCAGGATAGGATTGGCAAGTGAGTTACTGTGATTGGGACTCCTTAAATTTCTAAGCTGTCAGGCCAGTCCTTACATGACCATTAAACATTGTTAAGAGTTACCCTGGTTACTACTTACCCTAAGCTAGATATTTTTGGTGCCTCCTTTTGTCATGGTCATGATTGTTAGCAACCATGGACTTCTCTCCTAGAATTTAAGTTTCTTTGCATGCTCAGTTCATGGATTTTTTCCCTTAATTAGGCAGCTTATCTTTGTTTTTAGTGTGGCAATGATGGTTTCTTGTAAATTTCTATATTCTAATCAGAAAGGAAATCCAAATGGTATGAGTTTTACCTTCTGCAATTTTTGCTTTGTGGACTAAGTGCCTGAGGGAGGTGAGTATTATTATTTTATAGGTTTGTCTACTATTAAACTGGATTTTTCTAGTAAAATCATTCTCACATTTATGATGCATAGCGAAATTATATATGCTGACCCTGGAATACAGCAAATGAGAACAATCTTGAATGAATCTGTGATTAGAGAAATATAAAATAGAAATTATACATATAGTTTATAGAAATACAAAATTGACAATTTAATCTATTTGAGCTGTAATTAGAAATCTGTTGCTGGTCCTTTTTCAGTGACTCAACTTAAAATGAAATAAAATGTGGGCTTTTTATCTGTCATTTGGGCTTTTCTGTTATAGTCCATCAATGAAACGCTACTGTTCTGCCTACTCGTAATGACTTTCCCTACTCTTACTTGAAAATACCAGTTGATGATAATATTCTATCATAGCATATCATTAAAACTAATTATTAAAGGAAAAGAATACCCAAATAGATATTACTAGAGATACTGGAGGCTTTTTCTTATATGATGAAGTAGTAGTGTATGTTCTCAGCAGTTGACTAGTAAAATTATGTCCCCATTCTGCTTACAGTTCTTACAATTTTTACAAGATCAGGTGCAAGCCTTATTAAAGATATATGCCTGACATCCATTAAAAGTCATTTTACCTTGCCCTTACACTAGTTTTCCTGATATAATTATGATCTTGTCTTTGTAATCTTACTCTATTAGATAGGAAAACTATTGTTTTAATATTTGCAGTTACATTACTGTAATAAATATTCTTGCTGTGATTAACGCGGGTCATTGATTTTGCATTCACACTCAAAATGATTTTCTTATTTAAGAGATGATTGCCACTTTCAAAGACTACCTTTGTTTATTGAAGTGATAATATCTGAGTTTTAACCTTAACTAAAGCAAATTGTATTATGAAAAAATAAGTCTGATAATATGCTTTTTTTTCAAAACAGTGTTTTTCATCTAAGTTGTTTAAAAACGTGCTAGTGTTCAGAAATTGAGTGATTCTCAAACTTTTGGTTTTAAGATCCCTTTTTCACTCTTAAAAAAATTAAGAAAGCTGAGGAGCTTTACTTTATGTCAGTTATATTTATTAAGTTATCATATTAAAAATTAAACCTGAGAAATTTAACATATATTTTTATTTTACTTAAAAATAAGAACTTAAGCACATTACATGTTAACATAAATATTTTTGTGAAAGGTAACTATATTTTCCAAAATATTTTGTATATTCTTTTTAATGTTTGACAATACACGTCAAGTAGATTTTCATATCTACTTTTTTATTTTATTTATTACAAGATCACATGTAATGTAACCTCAGGAAAACTACCATATACTTCTCAGACAATGCGTGTAGAAAGGCAAATTATGTCTTCATGTTATTATGGAAATAATTTTAGGCAGGCAGACACCCTGAAAAAAGTTTTTCAGGGTACATCGACCATACTTTTAGTATGAATCATTGAGTACGACAATGAAATATAATTGGTTAATTGGTTAAGTTCCTAATAGTTTGTGGATAATTCTTCCGTTAAAAACTAAATGCTATGGCCATTCTGATGGATTTAAAATCTCCCCAAAGGACCGGCACCATGAGCGTTCTCTAATCTCTTTGGCAAAGGTAATTTGAGTCATATAATATGAGGTCTCTAAACCAATTGCGTTGTCCATTTTTCGTATTAGTTTAATATTTGTGTGTCTACAGACAGTGAATCACTGTAACATTTTTTCCTACACTAAATAAATGTGGAAATTGCTTTTGGTTTAAGAATAAAGCTATTTATAATTTCTGCTTCTTTCCATCCTGGTATGTGATGATGCCCAATCAATGTTCATTGACTTAACTTCATTTAAAAATTTATCAGTTAAAGATGTAATTACCTTGTGTGGTAGGTAGGTTTTGACATGGCTTTCAACGACCTCCATCTGGAAGATTGGAAGTTAGCTCAGGGTGAATCTTCCTCAGCAAAAAAAATAAAAAATAAATAAAATAATGAAACTACACATTGTTGAGATGGGTAGACCTCTTTTTCAAATTATTTTACGCATTTAGATGTTATTGCCTCCTGCAAGAATAAGATAGGATTCAGCATCATTGGTTGTTTTGATTTTCTTGGTCTAATTGTTAACAAATCTGGTTGAAAACAATAAGTAGAATCAAAAGTTTTGTTATGACTATGTCACTCAATTATTTGACCTCTTTCTATGCTACGTGCAAAATTTTGCCTATCTTACTTGAATTCCTTTGAATGCAAATAAGTGGAAACCACATGTATTTCACAAGAATTTATTATCCAGTTATTATTATTCACTTTCTCAACTCTAACACTGATATTTCAGATTATCCTTTTAGTCAGTAAAATATAAGCTCCTTGAGGCAAGAGGATTGTTTTCCTGTTTTGTTCAAGTATGAATCGCTATAGGAATGGCACCATAGTAAGATGAGGGGCAAATGAGAAGTTAGCTCTTATTTTTTGGTAAAAATGAAAGAAACTTGAGTATGGCAGGAAGGCCTCTGTATGTTATCTGACTACAGTCCTTTTCTCAGGCAGATTCTGGTATGCATGAGGACATACTGAAAAGATTTGAACGTTGTTAGAATTAAAACTGTGTTTGTCCTTTGTCCTTGCTGTACCCCAGTGATGTGGACAGTCTAGTTGAAGACTAGGACTTCATTATGACCTTTTCTTTCTTACCATGCTGAAAACATTTCACTGTTGAAATAATTCCAGGACCAATAAAAGTATCTGTACTTTGTAAAATTCACATCCTGAGATTTTTTTTAGGTGAATTGTTGATTTGCATTCTAAACCACAAACAGAATTTCAATTCTCACTCTTGTGCATCCCATCTTGTCCTCACAGTGTTAAAGATTAGCTACGTTATTGACTCAATCATACAAGCTGGAAATCTCAAAGTTGTCCTAAAGCCTCCATCTTTTTTTGTTCACTGTCACTAACTAATCATCATGATTGATCTGTTTTATGAGCTGTTAGATTGGTAGACACTTCAGGCCCTCCTCCCTTTGTATGGATCACCCACCATTGCTGCAGTTCGGGCATTAATATCCTTCCATGGCATTTTGCAACAACGTCCTAAATGTTCTCCTTTCCTTTAACCTTTCTGCCATTTTGATCTACTCTTCAAAACGCTGCTCATGTGATCATTGTAATAAGCATTTTTGATCATGTCATCTTTCTCAAAATTCTTCAATGGCTACTCATTACTTAAATGATTAAATAAACATTAATTAGCCTATCCCTAAGACTTCCATGGTATATGGTATCATGTTCTGATAGGTTGTGAATATGTATCCTCATAAAGTTTCACTAAT
Organism: Equus przewalskii; assembly: GCF_037783145.1. Taxonomy (NCBI): domain Eukaryota; kingdom Metazoa; phylum Chordata; class Mammalia; order Perissodactyla; family Equidae; genus Equus; species Equus przewalskii. The sequence goes on from NC_091838.1 coordinate 4,795,790, forward strand.
GGTTAACAAAATAGTACTCTTATCTAGTACACGCAAGTCTCAATTTACTCAACACATACAACAACCAATAGTTCTTCACAATGCATTCTGTTTCCCTGCTTTCCCCCATTCTTGCTAGCATCTTCAGTCACCACCACGCATGCTATGCACTCTTCAAGCAACAATTATGAGGTGTCTGCTCTGTGCCCACTTCAATGCTGGACTTCAGAGATACAACTGTGACCAAGTCGCCATCTTGCTTTGGAGGAGGGTACTGTTTAACAGCAATGAATAACTTCTTCCTCCTGATTTTAATCCCTGATGAATTTTTACTTATATTTTAAGTCTCATCCAGAAAGTGGCCATCTCTTAGTAGGTTAACCTGACCTTTACAGGCAGAAGTAATTGCACTTTCAATTATGGCCAAGATAGTTCTGTTAAATGCATCTAGAACACATAGCATTTGGAACATTGCATTTTAAATGTTTGTACATCTAGTATTCCAGTGGGCTATAAACTTCTTCAAGTCTGGAATTTTTCTTCTTTGGTTTTCAATTCCATCTACTATGTAGATTGGAGCACATAGTTTGCACTCATAGTATCCATTGACAACAAGTCTTTGAGTGCCAATCCTCTGAAGGCTATCTCTATATTTGTAAACTATTTTTTGCTGCTTCTTTCTTTGAAAGTTGTTGGACTATGCTAACAGGTAGCACAATTTGATAAAAGCAGTGCTTTATTAACAAAAATCAATGGCAATTCATAACCACATCTTACTCAGTGCCAAAGGCTGTTAAATTTGAATGAAATCAAAAGTTGTCTAGTTGAACTTTTCACTTGAAAGATATGCTAAGGGAAGCCTTAGAAAATAGAATCAGAAAGGGATATTTATGACCTGTTCCAGCATAATCAATGCTTTTTTTACTAGAGAATACTCTTCTCTTTTTTGTCCATATGTTGTGTTTCTGTCCTCAGCCAAAGAAAAGCTTTCTTTTTCTCTGCCCCGTTAGCCACTGTAGGAAAAAAAACCGATTTCTGAATTAGTCATAAATTTAGTTACATAGGGCATAATTAGTAGTTCATAATGTTTCTGTCCTCAGAAAAACAGTTTATATGGATCACCGTTGCTGCATAAACAGTGAATGCCCACTATGTAAATTGGAGTTTGCTTTTCTGTCTATCACCAATTTAAGATAATTTTAATTCCAAGAAATAGAAAACTCAATTCAAACTTATTTAAACAATAAAGAGAATGTATTGACTCATATAATTAAAATTCGAGGGCACAGTTTGCTCAAGTCCCTGGGCATGGTTTGTTTAAAATTCTCCAAGCTTCTGATCCCCTTGTATCAACTTCTTCAAATTGGCTTCTCCTGCTTTAGCAAATGGCTTCAGCAATTACAGGTCTCCAATTAACAGATCATCTTGTGCAGAACAAACTTCGCACTGAATGAACCATGACTGGACTTAATCCCTTCAGTCAGAGGAATACCAGGCACTCATTATTTTAGGCTTGGCTTAACTGGTCCAATCACTATGGTAAGGGGAATAGATTTTGCTCACTGGGTTATCACCCAAACAACGGAACATAATTGCCACGTGGGGAAAGGGTGGAAGGGATGTGTGAAGATAACTACAATAAACAGTACAACTATCAGTCCAGGGAGAATATTAACCTAATTCATTTTTTAAACACCACTGCTTTTCATTTATATGGCTAGAAGAATTCATTAGAGATAGTTGTTTAAAATAAAATTGCCTAGCATATTTCACTGGATCTAGCTATGTATTTTATCAATTCTTCTCCTTTTAATGATTGTATCTTTTCCATCAGCATACAAAAGTGCTGCTATTTATCCCATATTTAAAACAAACAAACAAAACAAAACAAGAAAATAATCTCTTTTGACTTTACATTCCCCTCCAACTATTGCCTTATTTCTGTCTTTCATTTGATAGCAAAACTCCTCAAAAGAATTATCCGTATAAATATTTCTAATTCCTCTTCTTCTGTATTTTCCTAAACTCACTCCAATAAAACGTTTGCCTCCACTCTTATTAAGGTTACTAACGACCTGTATGTTTCAAACTCCAGCGGTCAATTCATGTTCCACATCCCATTTGACCCGTGCAGAACATTTGGTCCGCTTGAACTCTTCTTTCATGAAATTTTTTCTTACTTGGTGTCCAGGACACCATAATCTATGTTTCCCTTTTTTTTCCTCCATAATTCACTGGCCATTTCTTCACATTTTCCTCTTTTAGTCGTCTCATGCCTAAGAATTGTTAGTACAAAAAGACCTTGGCTGTTCTCTTTTTTTTCTATCTATGCTAGACTCTTAGTGATCATGTGCAACGTCATAGCTCAAAATACTGTGGACGTGATGCAAACTCCAAAATCCATACATCAATAATGTGATAGTCTCACTTTAATCATAGATTCGTATATATAATTATTTATTAGATATATCCACTTGACCAAGTGGAATTTCAAACTTAATATCCTTAACTTCATCCAAGTTCACCTCCTGACACACCATGCAGAAACAGACCTGAAATTCCCTATGTAAATAGACGGCAATTTCCTTTTTCTAATCATTTGTGGTAAAAATTCTGGTGACATATTCTTGATTCTCTTATTTGTGACAAGGCCAGATGTAGATGCTTCAAATTCCCGTCTTTTGATTGATAAATGATTTGCTGAACTGTTTTGAGCCCACTGATCAAAAAAAATACCTCTAACTAAATTTTGGTGAATATTCTCTCCTTTCCCCAGACCTTGAACATGCCTTCTATTATCTAATAAGAGTGGGTATTAGGGCTGAAAATGATGAATGAGAAGTTTGATTTTAAAAATGAGGTTGTCTTTTTAAAATAGAAACTGCAACTTCAAGAGAGGTTAATAAAAATATGCTTTATAATTCAACCACATAAAAAAGTTGTAAGTTGGTTGTACTTTAGTTTTTCAGAATCTTATTCATGAAATCATTAAAACAAACTGCTTCAATAGTTCCTCTCATTAATTGAAAATGTCAATGAACTATTTTCCATGCTTGGTTGCATTCCCAAAATCATGCAATCAGCTTGTTCTTTCCGTAGTACACTTATGTAATTGTTTTAGTTAAAAGCCCACGGTTTATACTTTAGACAATTAAATGACATAATGATGGATTGTGCTAAGCAGCTGCTCATGGTAATTGAAACAGCATCCTTTGCAGCATGTACGGACTGTTGCAGAAGAAGTCTGAGCTCTGGGTGCGCAACCTACTCTTCACCCTTTGTAGAAAAATTACCTGATACCTTAGAACATATTGGGTTCTCCATACTATCTTGTGATTTTCATTTTCCATGAAAGCATGATGAATGCATTATATATAAATTCCCAGTCCTTCTAGTAAATGCAGGGCATAGCCATTAATTAAAGTGTGACCATTCTAGTCTATAAAGTAAAGCTTCAACCAAACTGGCAGATGTTGCCTGCTTCATTTCTCTTTATTCTGGAAAGTAACAGGAAATATCATTAACCTTTTCCTCACCACATCTGTCCGATTCCATATGTCCTTTATAAAGTGTTGAAATACACACACATATATGTGTAAGCCAATCAATTACAGGAGCAAATAAATGCACTGGTGTGATGTTATAAACATGCTTTTCACATGAAAAATATATCATCAAATTCTGCCAGTATGAATATCTGGTTTTCTGACCAAACACATTTCAAATATATAACAAATGTTACTGTTAAACAACATAGATGAATTTGATGTTTATGACAGCTGCTAAGAAGGAATTAACTTATACATTTAAATAAATTTTAGAAGCATTTTAATGACTTAGATAAGTAGTTCAAATAAGCAGAAATTGCAAGTGTTATAATTTTTTCAGATTCAGAGGAGAATAATTGCCAATTAAATTTCTGCCTGAAGATTTATAATTGTTTTTACCTACACTTTGGTCAGATTCTACTAATAAAAATATTTTTACCACATCATATTATTACCTTGGAATTCTAACAAACTAAAGAAGTATTATATCTAAATAGTTTTGTATAGACAATATTAGCCATGGTATGCATATTGAAAATAACAGCTGCCTTTTTAATCACTAGAAAACCAGATACTATTTAAGACTGAGGAATAAAATAGTGGCTTTTAGCTCTTTGACCCTTATTCTAACCTTAAATATCCTATTGTAATTCTAATAAAAATGAACTATATAAGCTTTGGCCCAGAAATTATGACAGTACATAATTTTTTAGGATTTTTTTCCCATGCAAAGTTACATTATTTGAATGATGCATGAGGGAGTGAGGCAGAGTGAGAGTGTGGTAATGGCTGTTTTAAATCAATTGTAGTGTTGTATTATTCTTCCCAAAATAGAAAGAATGTGGATCTGAAATAGTTTTCAGGTTGTTCCCAAATTTAACAGTGAATTTTACACCCTAATGACATTGTTGGATGGGTTTTCCATATCCTGGAGAGAAGGAATATTAAGTATCTTCTATTAATGAAACAAATTGTTTATTTATAACTTACCTAACAATGAAAATATAAAAGAATTATTTATTGTAACCCTTCTTGGGATAATCTTAAAGCAGCTTGGAACTAGATCCAGTTCTGTGAACTCTTGTCCTAAGTGTATGCACTATCAAGAATGGTCAATTCTCTCAAATTGTCAATCCTAGATAATAGATATATCAATAATTAATGACACAAAATCTATCTGACTGACAGTTTTACAGAATTATTATAATTATATTCAGTAAATAATAATGTAGTCCTATTTTTATTTGCACCTATTCTTTCAGAATGATTGATGCCTCCCTTAACTTTCTATGGTTTTATTTTTATAATATAGTTTTACTTCCTCATTTTCTGTCAGTTTTAATAATCTGGCGGCTCCACATTTTAACTTGGGTGTTAGGTAGTTGTTATACCCATGTCCTAATTGGTTCAGGTTGCTACAACAAAGTGACACAGACTGGAGGACTTATAAACAACAGAAACTTATTTCTCACGGTTCTGGAGACTGGAAGTCCAAGGCCAGGGTGCTAGCATCCTCAGATTCTAGTGAGAAAACCCTCGTCTGAGTTGCAGACTTCTTGCTGCATTTTCCCGTGGTGGAAGGGTGAGTAAAGCTCTCTGGGGTCTCTTTTATTAGGTCACTAATCCCATTCGTGAGGGCTCCACTTTCATGACCTAATCACCTCCCAAAGGCCTAACCTCCCAATACGGTCAAACTGAGGGTTAGGATTTCAACATAAGAATATTGGGGAGATGCAAACATTCAGCCTGTTACAAACCTTAGTGAGTTGTAAAGAACATTTACAAAATAAAATGATATAAAACACAGACAATGACTTGACATTCTTGAATATATTTGAAGAATCCATTCTCTCATCTTCCATGCCATAGTCACCATGCTATACACTACATCCCCAGAACTTATTTATCTTATAACCAGAAGTTGTGCCCTTTGATGACGTTAACTCGTTTCCTCCACTTCCTGCCCTGGCAATCAACTAATGTGTTCTCTGGTTTCTATGAGTTCAGTTTATTTAGATCCCACAAATAAGTGAGATCACACAGTATTTGTCTTTCTCTGACTTATTTCACTTAGCATAATGCCCTCAATGTTCATAAGGTTATATTTTAAATGTAGAGCCAAAAGAATTTGCTCTAAGAGTGAATGGTAGGGTAAAAGGAGTCAAGGAGGACTCCAATATGTTGGGATTAAGTAATTAGAAAAATAGAGTTTTCATCACTGAAATGGAGAAGACTGCGTGACAAACAGATTGGGACTAGAGGCAGAATATTGGTTTGGACAAGGATGAGTTACAGGTTACAGTTAGACACTCAAATGGAAGTGTCAGCACACAGTTGTGTGTAAGATCCTGTAGTTCATGGAAACCAATGTGTAAGGATGAGGTGTTTTCAATATTATGATCTGGGACTGAGAACCATCAAAGGCGACTGAGAAAAATTAGTCATTATGGTAAGGAAAAACAAAAAAAAAACACAAAGAAAAACAACCCCCTGGAAACAAGAGATTCTATTGCTCTTGAAACCAAATGAAGGCAATATTTCGAGGGGAAATTTGTGATCAACTGCATGTTGCTGAAGATCACATGCGATAAAGAATAAGAATTAGCTACTTAAGGGGGTGGGCCCATGGTATAGTGGTTAAATTTGTTGCCCTCCATTTTAGTGGCCTGGGTTCATGGACTCTGATCTGGCACATATGTAAAGTGGAGGAAGATTGGCACAGATGTTAGCTCAGGGCTAATCTTCCTCAAAGGAAAAAAAAAAAGAATTGGCTATTTAATTCATCAAAGAGAGATCAGCACTAGCTTGAAAAGAATACTTTCAATGGAGAGGAGATAGCAAAAGACTCATTGCTTGATCTCAAGGTATGATGGTTGGAGAGGAAATGAGTGTAGAGAACTCTCTTTTTTAGAACTGTTGCTATAAGAGCAAGAAAATACAGGACAACAATGGAAAGAAAAATAGAGTCAAAAGAGTATTTCTATTTAATAGAAGTAAATTCCTCATGTTTGTTTGCTGTTTAGAAAAATCCAGGAATGGCACTACTGATATCATATGAAACAGAGTGCAATTACCATAGTGATGTCTTTGAATTTCTAAGAGGAGACTGGAGCACAGTTAGAAAGTTTTGTCTTTTCTTGAAGCATAATTGTTTCATCCACAGTTGCAAGAGAGTATGGAGAGTGTTTGTGTGCTGATGTAGAAAGGCGTGAAAATATATTGGTTAAAATTTAAGGAAATTATTTTGACTGCTAATGTTTCCTCAGTGAAATAAGAAACATGATCATCAACTCTGAGAGTTGGGGAGAGGTGCTGTGGACTGAAGAGAAAGGAGAGTTGGGAGTAAGAACAGGCCAGGGAAATGTTATGCGTTTTGTATTATTATCACCATTTTACAGATGGGTAAGTTTTACACATTTACGGATTTAGTAGGTTGTTGTGTCACTATTTGAAATTAGGTTTATCTGATCTCAAAACTCATGTTTTTTTCTACTGTATCATACTGCAAGACAGTGATTCAGTTAGTGGTCAAATCCAAGCTGAGTCATAGCTAGAGTGGTGCAAAGGACCACTCTTATTTGTATACAATTGTCACCACATCCTTAAGTTAATATGACATGTTGGATGTTAAGATTATGACGACTGTGGGACCATGAGATGTTTGAGCACTGTGATCAAAGAATGGCTCATTATTATATCAGCCGATTAGTCATCAACACTTAGCAGTATAGGTTACCCCTGTGGGTTTTTTGCTTCTCCGGGCTCATCCCTCTGATGTTAGAACATAGTTAAGATTCTGAGTGTGAATGGGGACTTGGTTACAGGAATTAGTACCTTATGAGAACTTGGACTTCATTTTGGGATGAATTTCCTAGAAATGGTGACCTATCTTATGTTATTTGAGACATTCATCAGGTGTCCTCTGACCAGATCATGATAGATCAGTTTCTGAGCTAAGTGAAAATTAATAACTTCATCTCTGATGATTGGAGAAAGAGATTTTGGAAAGGCTCGTGTTTGATCTCGACAGAACAGAGATTAGAATATTGGGAAATTTTTCTGTGTTAACCTTTAATGCTGTAAGTATTTCATGTTTTCTTCTGAAAGGATATTAGGAGTCAATGTTGTTACACTTAGAAGAGTGACAAATTGGATTGATATTTAGTCCCTTTTTCCTATGCTGATTATGATCATGATGAGATTATACTGACTCTCTTTAGCGTTTCGTAGCTTGTGAGTGGGGCTCCTGAAAGAATGTTTTGGTGTCAAGTAAACCAGACTCCATCTTTTCAAGTATTGATTAATAAAAATATAACCCTCACTTCCTTAACCGGATATAAGGAGAAAATAAGCCCCAATTCTCAAGTAGAAATCTTGGGAGAAATTGGAGTGTCTCAAATGAACATGTCTCTGATTGATAAATGTGAAGGATGTTGCAGCACAGGAGGACCGAGCCAGTTACAAATTGCTTACTTAGATGGTACTTTAAGATACAACTCAAATTTTCTCTGATTTTGTTGAAAAGCAATGTCCAAAAGAAAAGCTTTGGAGAAATGAAATCATAGTCCAGGAAGGGTCATCAATATTACTGTTAGTTCTCACCTCATCCCTCCCAGAGGATTTTGTTCCTATGGCAACTTAGGCTTTGATCAAATACGGGAAGTTCAAAGGTGTGCAATTATGCCATTTCTCTTTCCCATCTTTGTCTTTGGCCACCCTTTTTAAAATTGGATGTTACATGTTATAATTTATTGGATACACGAGAACAGGCTCTAAAAACTTGAAATAATCCCATTTCAATGTGAAAACATCTGCTTGTGATTCATGATGCAGCTCTTCTATTTTTGAAGCTCCACGGAAAACCCAATTTGTTTCACCCTTCTTTTCCCCCATAGCAACATACACATACCACATGGTATTAGTTTAATTGATTTATATGTATGTCTCTTTTACCAGATTATAAACTTTCATGATAAGGAAGATTTATTTATTTATCTTTTTTTCACCCACAAAACTCTGTAATTAGCACTTGAAAGACACCCAGTAAATTTTGACTATTAAATGAATGAATGAATGAATGATGAGAAAATTTTTCTAACATACATTACAATTTAATTTCCACTTTCATATGAAGTATTTATCATCCTCATGCATAGTGTGCCATTTTAATATCTCAGAATCTGATTCCATTAACATAAAATAAACCTTTCAATGAGGAAATTCTGGTTGAATAGATCAAACGCTTTCTGAAGAAGTTTGTTCCAAACTATTAGATATCAGTAGACAGAGTTTTACTTTGGTCATATTTGTTGTTCTATTTTGAGTTAGATAAAAGTCAGTGGACTCTAATGGAAAAATCAAATAGTGAAGAATTTTCAGATTTGGAATTCTCAAGATGTGGCATTTTGATTTCTATGTGTTTTTGTCATGTCACTTACACATATGAAATCGCATTCTCTCAATTGCTCAGATGAAGTGTTGACTCAGTTAAGACAATTGCCTTGGATATTCATTGCTTTAAAATGTTATTGTATATGAAAAAAAATCTGATATATAGTGATGAAAAATATATCATGGAAATGCAATTTGCCTCTTGAAATAATTTTATTTATACCCAGTCCATTTCATGCAGAAAAAATAACTATGTCAAGTAATTTGAAAAAGAACTCGAAAGCTGCTTTTGTGTAATCATTCATGGTTTTGGTTCATTACTAACTTTACAGTTAATCAGAAGTAAAATGTTGGAGTCAAAATAATGATAGTAGGGAATTATAGTAACATTTCCAGCCATCTGTATTCCTGACTAAAAGCTTATAGATGTAAAAGTGAAAATGCCACAGTTCTTATACTGTTAGAGACCCATGTGAAAGTCCTGTGAAAGTGTAAACAAGCTCTGTGTTCTGATCCCAGGGGATATTAGCTTTGTTAACAATAAACAAAGCTTGCTATTCACCACAGTAGTTGAATATGATTGCATCGTTATTTTGAAATATGTTTCTGTCTTTATGTATATTTCTTTTGTTTTCATTACCAAAGACTGAATATTGTTTGAATGGCCTTGAAGCAATGGTCGTTTATATCTTGTGGGAACAGGCCTTTAGAGACTACAAGTGTATCAAACTGCTCTGAAGAGGGAAACAATTTCCTATCTCATACACAGTTCTCTATTTCCAAGGGCAATCAGATAAAACATTTCTGACCTTCCATCTTTATTTTTAAAAATGAACCATGATTGAAACATTTATATATAATACATTCTTTAGAAGAGACCTTGCAGATAACAGAGTTTTAAAAGATTGGTGCTCAGAATAAAAACTATTTTGACCTTCAATTCCTAACTTCACAATGCCTTTGAAAAGAAATGTTTGAGGTTTCAATAAAAACTTTAAAAACTACATCTAACAGACAACATATATTGACTGGGTATATTAATACAATAACAATCTTGGATAGAAATTATGCGTGCTCAATATCTGCAGTTACTATTCAGTTCAGTAAAAAAGCATGGTCATAGACAGGATAGGCAGCCAGCCAAACTTTAAGGATGCAGTAAAGCATGACCTCAGCCGTAGCACAGCTACAGCCCACTGGGAAATGACAGAAAGAGAAGAAAGTCCAGCAGAAGGAGGCAGCAAGCAGAAAGGGGTCAGACTCCTGCAGAATAAAGGATTTGGGCAAATTCCAGGTCTGTAACAGTTAAAGATGAATATAAAATGAAGTAAAAGTTTTAAATTATATTCAGAATGAAAGAAACTAACTGAATAAAAGAAAGTAACAATTTCTTCAATATAGCCAACCTTTGAAATAACCTTCTAGTATAACTGAAAGGAGAAAAATATGTTTATACAAAATAATAATCTTCACTATGAGAAATTTTTTTAGGCATGGAAAAGAATAACTTTGCACAATTGCTAGTATTTCTCAAACTTATCTTTCAAGAATCAGACGGCTACATAATAATATTACACATTAACTATGACCAATCACATCTTGAAGGCCAAAATAATTACTCAGTGTGAAAAGTTGTGCAGGTTATAAATTCCTAGTTTTAGCTGTCAAGCAAGGCCAGTGTCAACCTTTTACTCCTTTCTTGATAGTTCACTTGACAACTCCAGTTGGAAGTGGATCAATTTTGGTGACTGCCGTGATAGTGACCCTCATGTAAGAAAATTGCCAGACTCATAGCCTTGATTGAGAGAATGCCTCAGAGGGTTCCCTGGAATAGATAGTTATGTTTTTAATCAAATGAAATAGCTCCTGGTAACAGCTGACTGAATCTGAAATGGTCAATCAACCCAAGGTAGATAATCTATGCACTTGGCAGTGGCCTATAAGCACTGCTTGGCGAGAAAGCTTTGCAAAATAGGGTGGTCGTTTTAACTGTGCCTATACGATTCTCTCAAAAATTTGAATTGGAGGGATGAGGAGAAAGAGTTGTACTGCTAATATCTGAGAACACCAACTAGACCTTGGATCTTTTGAAAATTGCTCAGTCTTCTAGCTGCAATGCTATCTTCCTACTTTCACAAGATCCTTGAAATGCCTATTGACAACAAAACTCAGTCAATTGGGTTATTAGAGTGAGTATCTCTTTTTTATAACAACGTTCTTATTTTCCTTAAATCCTATTACTGTTTGTAGGACCCATTTTCACACTTAAGAATCTGCAATTTTACTCACTGATGTTGCATCATCTTACCTAAATCTTCCATACTGTGTAATGAATAGAAGCCACTCAAAAATTCTCGGTAATTATTAAACAATTTAAAGATATTATGAAAATCCAATGATTTTCCAGTTTGTAAGAATTTCATTTTTACATACACTATTTCCTTTGCTTTGCGCACATCTCTCTGATGAAAACATAGAGACTGTTAATTCTTTAACACAAGAAGGCCAGAAAGATTAAGGATATACGAAGAAAATATTCTACCCCAAGGATGTAAACACAAAGTTTGTGACCCCCGAATCATAAAACAATAGACATTGCAATATAAGTTTAAATTTGCATATCCAGAACTCAACACTGAAAGGTTCTCAGTTAGTAAACTGCTTCTGCATTCCTTCTTCTATCCTCTCCTATGAATTTTATTTTCTTACCAGTCATAGTGAATCAATTAGACCGCACTAAAGCTGATTTGATGATTTCAGAGAAATTCACTGTGTGTTTAGGGCATTAAAAACGGCTCATATCAACTGACTTTTAGGTATCTGACGACACAGGGAAAACAAGAATTCCCTGAGAACTAAAATAGCTGTGCAATCAGAATTGGAAAGTTATCAACTTTTGCATTATAACATGCATGCACATACATACCCACACGATAGGATTGAAGAAAATGTTATAATAGTTTGGGACACAGATTTCTTCACAGTTGTAGAAAAATCTTACAGCTTACGTTAATAATTAAAGCTTTTAATTGGCTTAACACCTGTTTCAGAATGAATGTTTGTGTCCTCTCAAATTCATATGTTGAAATCTTAACCTCTGATGTGATGATATTAGGAGGTGGGGCCTTTGGGAGGTATTTAGGTTCTGAGGGTGGAGTCCTCAAGAATGGGATTAGATTTCTTTTAAGAAGAGACAGAGGAGTTTGCTTTCTCTCTCTCTGTCTGGTGAGGATAAAGGAGAAGACGGCTGCTGTATGAGCCAGAAAGAGAGATGTCACCACATACAGGGTCTGCGAGCCCCTTGATGCCTGAATCTTAGGAACCCCAGCCTCCAGAATTGTGAGAAACAAATGCTTGGTTTTTAAGCTACCTGGTCTTTGGTAATTTATCAAAGATTCCCAGGCTTACTAAGACACCATCTGAACTGCTCACACACACAGTCCTTGGTCTTTAGAGAGAGAGAAATGCTAAGACATAAGGATTATGAAAGATGTCATATAGAAGCCACGGTTTCCTGAAGGAATGGCACAAGGGCTTTTCACTTCCCACTTAACGTCTTTAAAAAATTTCCATCTGCTCCTTTCAAGACACCCAACTAGGGCCCGGCTCCATGGCTGAGTGGTTAAGTTCGCGCTGCGGCCCAGGGTTCGGATCCTGGGCACGGACATGGCACCGCTCCTCAGCCCACGTTGAGGCGGCGTCCCACATCCCACAACTAGAAGGACCTGCAACTAAGATATACAACTATGTACTGGGGCGGGGTTTGGGAAATAAAGCAGAAGAAAAAAGAAAAAAAGATTGGCAACAGTTGTTAGCCCAGGTGCCAATCTTTACAAAAAAAAAAAAAAAGACACCCAACTATATTGCCTGCTATGAAAATACAAAATCAACAGAGGTCCCTTTGTCACTCCATTTCTCCTCTTTACATACATACTTCCTTGAGGGTTGTTGTGGAAAAGACCCTCCTACATACAAAGTCTGGAGAAAATACTACACAATAGTGCTCAGACAGAACTTTCCAGAAGTGATAAAATGCCGCCACACTTTGGGGGCATTTTATGGTAGGATGATTTCGCCGAGGATAAGGTGATAGATACAAATCTTGATGTTACTTAAGTTTCCATATGGAGCTTTTCTTCGGGAGAGTAACTATCCTTACATTCTGCAATTCATCTTCTGATGAAACCTTGATTAGGCCATGAAATCAATATTGACCCTTGTTTATTTTAGCAAGTTTCGATTTCTAAAGCTACCACTTAAAGATTGTGGAATAATTTTCTTTGACGTATACCTTCCTATTTTCAAATCTGACACTTTGAAATTCTGAGATTCATATTGAATTGAAACCTTCTCAGAGAGCTCATCATGGGGGTGAAAGAAAACAAATGCACCCAGCTTTGTGATTCCCAGAATGTTAATCTGCATTGTCTTCCTATGCGGTCAATTGAGATTTAATGAATTACCTTTTAAATGCCTTAAGGCTCTTTGGTGAACTTTAGTAAAAACAGACAAAAGATAGCTGAATTTATTTTACATTTTTCAGCTCTATAGTTCCTCATTATTTTGGCTGCATTCTGATCAGTGTTGCTAGATATGCAAGGCAGAATTAAATATCTCTCACTTGCTTTTGCATGAAAGGAAAATATTATCTTTTATCGAAGGATAATTTAATGGAGCAGAAGAATGTCTCTCTATGAAAGAAAGCTATGTTTCAAAGTTTCCTGTCATGATATTTGGTATTTGCAGATTGGTTTATTAGCTCTGCATATAGGAGATTTCTGCAGTAGCTATCAGGGAAGAAATAGCACTGTTAGCAAATTGTAAATCCACTCTATGAAACAAACCAGATTTCAGCCTGTGTTGTACTATAAAAATCCCTCCACAATGTTATATAAAATGCAAATCTGACCCAATTCAGATCACCAAATGCATCTATATAAAATGGTTGTTTTCTCCTTATAGGAAATATATAGAATGACTGAGAAAGCAATAGAAATAGAAAAACCAAAGGAGTGGATTGAATAGACAAATAGTAATAAAAACAATTTTATTCGTATTTTCCCATGACCCATTTGCAACTTTCAGTAACTAAATTTTGGATCCTTTTGAATTTGAAGTGTTGCCAAAGTAAGTGCTTCTGGGAGAGAGGGCCCCCCTTGCCTTCCACAGGTCTCCAGTGTTGGCATTACATCATTGACATAACTAACATCCAGGTTCTGGATCAGTCCAGAAGGCACAGAAACATCGTTTACTAAAAGATTGAGAGTGAAGCCTTATCTTGGAGATGAGATCAAATTAATTTAAGATCCCAGAGACTAACATAGAAAACCTAAGGTGGAATTTATTAATTTACATTCACTAAGTGACGTAATCCATATAATGAACATATTGAATACACAAATATGATAGTCTATTATATTTTCCTATCGTGATGATGAGAGCAAGATTAAATGCTTACTTTGCTTTATATTTGTTTGTATTTAAGTCTTAAGAGTTTTGTAAATAAAGATTGTTTAAAGACTTATTACAGATCAGTTTGTGTCAAACTTAGATGTATGGAAGCCACACCTCATATAGTCGCAGAACATATTTTCAGAGTTCTATGGGATTTTTATTTTTAGTTAAAAGAAACATACGTATTACTCAATTTGTGGGGACACTGGTCTAAATTAACCATTGTTTACAATAAAATTCCAGAATAAAACTGCAGGATAGTACAAAATGGATTTGATCTGTTTCCCCTTTGGTATAGTATCTACTGAGATGCAGAGTTAATATTCTTACATCCAGGAGAACTACAAACTTCTCTTTTCCCTACCTCCTGGATAATTAGGTAATTGATGACTATCTTTCTCTTGACCTATTAGGTAATTTAGATTTTCTATGAGAATCGTTTGTTAAATAATGCAAGAATCCTTCCTGAGCATGGAGCAGTGAGCAAAAGATAAGGCCCTCCTATTTTCAGAGATTTCTGAAACAGATAATACTTACTGTTTCCAGTGTTATTTTTATCCCACTGGAAATGTACTCAAAATGGCATTTTCAAAATTGTGTAATATATACAATATGGGTAAAACATAACTAGATCTTCCTAAACTGATTAAGCATAAGTCTGATTTCCAGAATGCTAAGAATACTTTATGAATATTCATGTGGTTGTTGACCTCTAGCCCCATTTCAACAGGAAGCTGATTATTAGTTCATTCTGGAGGGTGGACCAAATCTATTCCATCAGTTTATTTTTCTGTCTTGTTCTTCTTGTTTAATCGCGCTCTTCTAAAGCAGCATTAAGATGCTCTTATTGACCCATCTTTGGAGATTACCCAAAGAGTGCCTGTCTAGGTAGTTAGGCATTTTTGGAGTTTGTTCACAAGCTCTGTCTGGAAGAGACGCAGTTTTCATTTTAGCCTTTTCATTGTAGAGTTTGTTGACCTTGATTTCATTGAATTTTCTCACTTCTTTCTACTCTCTGTGATATTACTTTGTCACTTTTCTCTGTTAACCTCCCTTTTCCCCAACTTTCTCCAATTATTTATTTTTTTTTTAAAGATTTTATTTTTTCCTTTTTCTCCCCAAAGCCCCCCAGTACATAGTTGTATATTCTTCGTTGTGGGTCCTTCTAGTTGTAGCATGTGGGACGCTGCCTCAGCGTGGTTTGATGAGCAGTGCCATGTCCGTGCCCAGGATTCGAACCAACGAAACACTGGGCCGCCTGCAGCGGAGAGCACAGACTCAACCACTCGGCCACGGGGCCAGCCCCTCTCCAATTATTTTTTGCCAGCTCCATTTTTCTTATTTTCTTCACTGTACAGAGGCTATATTTTTCTACCTGTCTTCTGTTGTTTGGGGTGGGAATGACTGCATTTTTTAGCATCATCACTGGGAATGCAGTATTCCACCCCTCCTATGTCAGGAAAAATGTAGAAAAACTTTATTTTATTCTTATTACTGTTTCTTTATGGTAATGTGTCTGGACTGGATGATTTAGGAAAAAAAATTGTGTCTGACTTAGAAGCAGCCCTAAATTGGATGTGGCCCTTCTGCTTTAGAGTCAAAAGAAATATTCACCAAACTTTTGCTTCAAATTCTTTCTGTAAACTTTATCAGGTGTAAGTTCTGAACTGGAGTTGAAGACTATATGAATAGAATCCCAAATGTTAGCACTATTTTTCCTCTCAACCTGAAAGAAGGCTTTATAGAATCCAGTTGCATGTGCGTTTTCCTATGCTTGATTGTTTTTAATAGTATGTAGGTAAACAATAAAATATTTGTAATCTTGATCCTTTTTTAAGTGAAAAAAAGAATAATTTGAGATTAAATACAAAAAAAAGTGCCTAAATTATTACCTAGTTGATACTTTTAGGTAAAGCCTAAACATCTAGGGAATAACAATGTCGACATGGAATGAATCAATTTACTGGATGATCTTGTCTTCTTGTATTAATTTGTTTTATATTGTATTTCACAAAGAAAATATTCAAATTATTTATTGAATATAGATCCAAATTTCCATTAAAAAATTCTTTGGTAAAAACTCTCATTTAAATGTTCAGAGAAGAGGGGGTATAGGTTTGGGAGGTTGGGGTAGTACAATTGATTGTGCCACAAGCCAGTGACTATCAGTGTCTCAGAGGCATCAACATCACACCACAGATGATTGACACTGTGTATGGAGCTACAGAATCCAATGCTTTGAGTTCATTACTGTTTCATGCTATTTAAAAAACTAAAGAAGGAAGAACAGAGAATATTAAAAGACTTGAAGATTCTTTTAAATTAGGAGAGAGTATTCAACTGCTAACGTCCTGACAGAAAATACTTTGCACACCCAAATATTTCAATAAAGAGCCATTAATAATGGGCCTATTTAAAGGTGAATATAGGATTAAGAGAACCAATAAGGTTTGATGAAGCACTCAGCAACAGCCTAGACAAAACCACTGGGAATATATTTAACAAGTTAAACTATTAACTATTTCCAATGTGTCAAAATCACAGAGATAATTTAGGGCATAGGAAGGAATCTGAGAGATCTTCAAGCTTAAATCTCATTGTAAAGCACAGCATTAAAGTATTTCCAAAGTCAATGCATTCTACATCAATTTTAATTATTATAATGCCCTTTTTCATAGTTTGCTAAATTTCTCTTGCTATAAACTACTCCCAATTTTGCCCTTTGGAGCCTCTGTGAATTATTTTAATTGTCTTCCAAGTGGAAGGGATATGCATAAAAATATCTATTCCAGGTCAAATATTTAAGGTTTTAAGGTATTTTTAAACTAAAATCAAGCTTGAAGGCCTGACACAATTTCCCATTATTAGCTGCATTTATCTGTACCCATCATCTCCTCTGCTGTTACTATAAATTTCCCATCACCTAATTAAGGCCAATCCTCACACTTGAGACTTCAAGCTATGCTAGGAATTTCTCCAGCACTGTTTTTCATCTCTTATGTATCTCTAATTTTCTCTCTCTACTGGAATATTCCCCAGACTACAAACATACTGCTCTTCCTCCCACATTAATATATATGGAAGTTTTTGTCTCCCACTTCCAACTTCAAATAAGACCCTTTTTCTCTTGTTAATTTCACATAAAAAAATCGTTAAAATATAGATCCATAACACTGTCTCCTATTTCTCTCTCTCTTGAACACATTCCAATCAGATTTTTGATACTATCACTTCACCAAGGATACCAATATCTGTTCAACGTTATCATGTCAAACTCACTGGTCATTTATGATTGCCATGTCTCCTGACCAGTCAGCAGCGGCGTTTGTCAAAGTTGATCTCATATTCTCTCTCTTGATACCTTCACTGCGCTTAGCGTACAAGTTCTCATATCTCATTTTCGCTCTCTCCTCTCTCTCTTTTCCTTCTCCTTCCCCTTTGCTGATTCTTCCTCATACTTTAACCTCTACATGTTTGAAAGCTCTAAGGCTTAATCCCTGAATTCAATTTTTTGAGTGTTTAAATAGAACATTAAACTTAATATACTGGAAACTTAATTCTTGATATTCACCATCAGCAAAACGACCCCTCTTTTAGTGTTTCTAGTCTCAGTACATAGAGAGTACCTCTTGCTTTGGCTAAAATCCTCCAAGTCATCAGTAGCTCTTCTCATTGTCTACATTCCACATCAGGTTTTCAGTTCTATCAGTTATGATAAATGATACATTTACCAGAAACTTTCATCTTTCCAGGCTATGACAACATTTTCCTTGCTGCTCACTCATCAAACACTAAGTAATGTTTCCCATTTGGATTGTCATTGTAATGGCATTCCACTTCAAATTACCATTGTATTAGTCAAAATAATGCACACTGCTGTAATAAACATCCTAAAATCAAAGTTGCTTAATATCACAAAAGTTATTTCTTGCACAGATAAAGTTTGACCCAGGTTGTACGTTCTCCTCCAACATGAAGTTGTGCCATCTATAACAAATGGCCCCCAAGGGCAGGAAAAAGCAACTCAGCTCTTAACTGTGTCAGCCCAGGAGTGGTACTCATGGTTCCTTGGTCAGCACTAGTCACATGGTCCCCACAAAACTGGAGGACTTGAAAGGCTACTTAGTACATGGACACCCATGAGTCTTCACAGTCACTGCCATACTGACTTTTAGCCTAGTTTCTCCCAAATGCAATAATTTTCATTTCTTAAGACTTCAAGTTCAGATAATATTTAAAAGGAAACTCAGACAATTTTTTATCACTACTAAAAGTAGATAGCTGATTAAGTTGGTCACTTTACATCTGCTGTTTTCACATTTTCTTGTGTAAGTACAAAATACTTTTTGAAACTTTCAAATTGATATCTAAAATATTTCATCCAAAGTTTAAATTATTGCAAAAATATAGTACTTGATATACTAACAGTTTTTTCTGTAATACTGCAGTCCATATACAATAATGATTTCATACCACTATAACTTATTAAAAATAATCTCTTTATTAATATTCAAAAATCTTATTTCTCCTTAAACTTTATTTCCATTTCACGTACCTCACAGAAATTCATACTAATTTAATATGTTTTATGATGGCAAATCATTAATTAGGCTCCCAATCATATTTCTTTACAACAAAATATGTAAAGAGATGGAAATTTATTTATTAGTTTTTATTTTAATGCCTGTTATTATGATAGCTTTAGTTTTTAAGGAATTTCTTTTAGATTGAGTTATGATTAATATTACTATTAGTAAATATTTGAACAAACATCATAAAATACAACAAATATTGGTAAGTAAGTATTAAATATAAAATGAGTTTTTATTATAAAGCATCTCTGAAGGAGACGATTGGATTTTTTATGGATCACTATTACTTACTGCTAGAATAAAACATTCAATATATTCATTTTTTCTTTTTATTAGATATTATTACTTAGAAATTTTATTTATGTCTATCAGTAGATGGGAACCAAAGAAGTTCCATTATAGCAGTGGCGCTCAATGTTTGAATTCATTCCTTCCCCTAAAAAATCACAGAGTGGTATTAAGTCAAAAGTCATTATTTATTTTTCATTGTAATCTGACAACAATATTGTCTTTTTATTTTTTATCCTTGAAAGAAAAGATCTAAAACCATCCTGATTTTCAAAAACTACATGTTATTTCTTGAGGCTTTTTCATTGTAGTGTGTCTGAGGAATATGTCAAAAATATTTTACCAACACTTTTAAGTAAATGTATTATACTAATTTAACTTGGTATAATCAGAAAGTACTGGAAAAATAACAATCATTTTAAATTTTAATATACTTATTAAATACAATATTGTTTGTTCACCTGGTTTTAGCTTTATCTTATACTTTTAATTCAAAAGGATCTTGAAGCCGTAGATTCGGTTATAACCACCCTTAGGAAGGTGGATCCATTCAGGGAAAATAACTATCATTTGTAACTCTTTATATTCCATTTGTGCACACTATACATCATGGAAAATGTATATTGGATAAAACGGTGCTCATTGTCAAGCCAACCATCAACTCATGTGTTCTTCGTCAGAAAAATATGATGACAATATCTAATTCAAATAAATATTTTGTAAACACATCATAAAACATTATAGAAAAAATGCAAAATAATTTACAGAACCAAAGTTTTATGATAGATATTAAAACTAGCTAGCAAAAGTAATGTAGAACAGATAAATTGATTCAATCTGTTTTAATATTTTAATTTACTTTCATTATTTAATGTGTTTTCAGTGTTTAATCTGTAATAGCATTGTGCTGTATTTAAGTCACATTAGTTATTTATTAGTAACTCAAATTAGTTAGCTACAATTTAAGGACCTGAGTTCTTTCTAAAAATATGCTCATTTGTATGTCAGCCACAAATGTTTAACTTTGGGGTAACATAGCACATATAAACAAAAACTCTTCATTTCTTCTCACAACCCAAAACCTCTTTTGTCTTGAGGCTGCCACTATATAATTATTTCAGTGAGTAGCAATGGAAAACAACCAAAATATGAAAATTACCTTCCCTCTTAAGTATCTTTAAAGTGAATCAGTTTAAAAATAATTGAAATATTTTAATTTTTTAATATACGATAAAATCAAGAGGTAGAAGGAAGTCCCATTTTTAAGAGATTTTAAAAAACAATAATTGGAAAATTCTTATTACCTGGAAAATAATTATGATGTATTATCTCACGGTAAAAAGTATCTTTATATTCCAAAACTGTGAAGGAAGTCAAAATTTTATATCACCTTATAAAGCTCATTTTCTAATCCGCTTGCTATGTAAAGTGGCTCACAAAATAAATCCTACAGAAGGTCGTATATTTGTAGCAATTAAAGAGTTTTGCAATGAGCAGGTCACCTGTTATAGCATTATTACACTAATTTTGCAGTTAAATCTCAGAAGAATTGGAATCTGGTTTCAGCTTTGTTGTCACACAAACAAATGTACTTGAGAGATACGTCTGTTTCCTTTCTCCTTAGCTATTTACCATTTACATTTTTAAATATACATTCCCAGCAATGATAATCATTTGCAATTGGCTGGCTCCCAATGAGTTGGATGCTGTCATAAAGAAAGGGCCAAAGCTCTTGAAAAATTTTACTATTAAAAAAATTAAATGGTTCTCATGAACATTAGAAGACTAAAAAAAAAAACAAAATTTTAAAAAATCGTTCTTTATTCTGTTCCTCCAAGCCACACCACCAGAAATTGCATGCAACCTTTAAAAACAATTTTGATCTAGTTTTATTCTTGGCAAAGAATTAAACAAATCCATAGAACAGAAGCTGCTGTAATAGGTATTTTATTGTTAAATATCACAAGCTCCCAAGATCCCATTAATAGAAATAAAAATATTAATTTCATATTTAACTGATATCCATCTTATTGAGGAAATATACTCATTATTTTATTTGCTCATGGTGCTAATAATTTATGTTCTCAATGTGCAATTTAACCAAATTAAAAGAATATATTCAAACATATCTACTTTAGATGATAATTTATAATAGTTTTAAAAATCTGGATGATTTTCTTTTTAGTCAATTGAATTATTAAAATACGCTTGTTCACATTACAAAAATAGGATCTTAAAAATTGGAATGTTATATTAATAATTCAGATATATATAAATAACTCAGATATTGAAAATGTTTTTTCAAAACCGGTATATTTTGTATAGGTGTGTATGTGTGTGTGTGTATGTGTGTGTATGTGTGAATACTAATATAATAATAACTTTCATATATTTATGTATATACATAGATAAAATACATAACGTCCAAACACATTCATAAAATGTAGTATCTATAGTCAATCCTCTGAGATAAGATTTAAGAAAAATGTCAATGTTAATATATTTATTTATTGAAAATAAGGTACCCTTCTGTTATGTAATGTTGGTCCAAACTGGAAAAACGCATCTCTTAAATAGAACATACTTTCTTTATAGCGTTCATGATGTCCTTATTTGAGTGATCACAACCAAAAACATGAATGGGGTATAAAAATTGTTTTATCTGGAAAGCTGGATGAGATCTGAAGTAGGAATTGTAGAATTGGAAAGGTTTGGTCTGAAAGGCCTTTGACAATGCCATACAGAAGCTGTTCGAGGACAAAAGAGAATTTTGAGCTGGAAAAAAGATACAGCTATGTTAACTGCTCTTACTTAAATTGATTCCCAGAACATTCAAGTGGGCCTCAGAGCTGACTGGACATTCTAGTACTTTCTTTAGTCAACTAAATTTCCTACTTTCATAGGGGACATTTTCCCCACAGTATTTCCCGTCCCTTCAAATGTGCTCTATCCCTTGCCTCTCTTCAGCTCTAGCTGGTGAATTTGTTTCCTGGTTTGTGGAGAATACAGAGAAAATTCAACAACGAACTTGCACATTTCCTACTCTGAGTCTATGAACGCGGCTGTGTCTCCTCCCTGGTACTCTAACTTGCTCCTGTTGGAATGAACGGCCCTTGCTGCTTTTCGGAGGACGATAACGTATGTGCATTAGACCCAATTCTTTTATTCCTGTTCACTCGCTTTTTTTAAATCGTTATAATTAACAATATAACATTGTGTAAGTTTGGAGTGTGCAATGCGTTGATTGGATACATTTATAAATTGCAATATGATTACCATCTTAGCATTAGCTAACACTTCTATCATCACATAATTATCATTTCTTTTTCTGTGGTGAGAATATTTCAGATCTAGTGTCTTAGCAACTTTGAAGTATATAATACAGTATTTTTTATTATAATCACTCAGCTATGCATCAAATATGCAGCTGTTAGAATGACTATCATCCACCAGACAAGAAATAACAAGTATTGGCAGGGATGTGGAGAAGAGGGGAGCCTTGTGCATGTTTGGTGGGAATGTGTTAGTTCAGCCACTATGGAAAACAGTAAGGAGGGTCCTCAAAAAAAAAAAAAAGAACTACCACATGATCCAGCAATCCCACTTCTGTGTATATATCCGAAGGAGGTGATTGTAGGTTATCAAAGAGATACCTGCATTCCTATGTTTATTGCATCTTTATTCAAAAGAGCCAAGATATTTATTGACTTTGTACCTGTGAGTGCTCAGTTCCTTCTGTGTCAGAATTTGCCCTTCTCTTTCTTTGCTGAGTCATCCTCATCAGGATATGAACAAGCTTCAATATCGCCCAACTTAGAACATAAAATCCCCCCTTCCATTTCAGGCCCTCTCCCGCTCCTCTGTTCCCTATCAACTCAAACTCTTCTGAGTAGTCTGTATGCAATCATTCTGCTGTCTATCTTTCGACTGCCTTAGGAACAGACTCAAATTTGAGGACGTCGTTCTCTCTTGTTAATCCACTAGACTTGCAGGCTCTTTTATGGATTCTATTCATCTTTTTTACCTCTAATTTTGGCGCTCTGTAGAACCCACTCCTATTTTCTCTATGTACATACACTTTCATGGGTAATTTCATTTGTTTTTATGACAATAAATATCATAAAAGTTATTGATAAATACCAATTTACTTATCTCAGAACTTTCCCTAAATTCTCAACTTGTATGTCTGTCTACTCCACAGAGCCTCTTGGTTCATACCTTTAAAATGTACTCCTCTGCAGGCTTCCTCCTTTATTAATGGAAGCCTATTATTTTAGTTGTTCAGTTCAAACACTATCTAGCCATCATTGAGTACTCTTTTTCTTTCATAAGCAATTCATCAACAAATCCTGATGGACCTACTTTCCAAATATATGCAGAATCTGATCTCTCACTACCACCACGTTCCAAGCCACTATGTCTTTTTTCCTGAACTGTTATAGTGATAGCCTTCTAATTGCTCACACAACTACACACCCCCTCCGTCTACACAGACACACACTTAGTTTCTATACCCCACTCAAAATAGGTGTTCTCCACAGTGCAATGAGAGTGATTACTAGCATACCATATAACATCTCTGTTAACATCTCCAATGCTTTCTCATCTCTCTCATAATCCAAAGAACTTGCTATGCTCTGGCTCCACGATACTGTTGATATCGTCTCCTTCCACAAAGCAATTTGTCCACTCTACCCCAGTCACACGGATTCCTTCATGTGACTAAATATACAAAGCACTTGAGGACTTTTCATTTCTGTTGTTTTTATCTTTAGTTTTTAAATTTTTATTTATTATTTATTTATTGTTTTTGTGTGAGGAAGATTGGCCCTGAGCTAACATCTGGTGCCAATCTTCCTCTTTTTGCTTGAGGAAGCTTGTTGTTGAGCTAACATTGGTGCCAATATCCTCTGTTCTATGTAGGATGCCACCACATCGTGGCTTGAGGAGTGGTGCTAGGTCCATGCCCAGGATCCTGTCCGCCAAAGTGGAGTATGTGAATTTAACCGCTATGCCACCAGGCTGACCCCTGTTGTTTTTATCTTTAAATGTCACCCCCAGATAGCCTCACCACTCAGACCTTCAATTCTTCCAGATCTTTGCTCAAATGTTACCTCATCAGAGAGGTTGTCCCTGAAGAGTCTTTTGAAAATAAGACTCCCTGCACTCTCCGTGCCTTTAATCACAATTTTTGTTGTTCATAGTACTTATCTATCATCTAACATATTACATATTTGTTTGGTTGCTTATTGTCTGCCTGCCCCTCCCAGATTATAAACTATATGACAGTAGGAATTTTGTTCTGCTCACTTTGCCTAGAACAGTACATGATACCCAGTAATACTCTGTAATTATACTTTCATTGTGTGAATGGATATGGATTAAAAATTCAGTGAAAACTTTCTGTGAACAGTAAAGCTAAAAATGCATATCGAGATGGAGTTCCAGATGGCATAGGTGCGATGAACGGGTCACAGAGTCCTGGCGAGTGACGGCTATTGTCTTGGGATGCGTTCTGAAGTGCCAGGCTGAGTCCCGTGGATCTGCGTGTTGGTGCTCTTCTATCTGTCTGACTTGCTCTAGGGAATCCTGGTACCCATTATGTGGCTATAAGTTGAAGGGCCATGTAGGGCATTTGTCCAATTGGGTGCTGTTTCTAGATGCTTCACCACTATGAGGGATCCTATCTCAAACCATTATTTTAGACATGTCAATAACAGTAACTTGGACATCACTGTCCCCCACAAATCCAGATGGCATCTAGTGAAACGACATGGCTTCCCCTCAAGCAAGAAATTTAGAAAAGTTGTCAATTTAATTATTCAGTTTCCTTAAATATCCAAGTTTTAACCCTGTTTCTAAATAGAAAAGAAGCATAATAGTTGGTAGGGAAGATAAAATACATAAAATAGCTTCATATGTCTATCTCTATCAAAGAGCCCAGCAAATTTTAAGAAAAGAGGGAGTTGCGATGCTGCTGCAAACATTTCCTTTTCTGATTTTTAGCACATGCACACCCAAAAGCAAAATAGAAAAGACATTAGTGCACCACACATACACACAGAGAAAAAAAATGTGGTTAATATTTTAGAATATAAGCGATTTTACTGTGTTTATCACTTCTGAATACCAAGAAAATAATAAATAAAATGGAGAGAGGAAAAGCAAAGAAGAAAATTTAAATAGTTAATGAAACTAGGAGCTAGCCACAGCCTCAAACTGTAAACTAATAAAACTAGCTTTTAAAAGCAAGACTGTTTAGAGAAAATTGAGGGACAACGCTGAATATAAATGCATTCTTCTACAGTTTATGCATATCTGTCAGAGTTCTCCGTACGTAGATAAAACATCCTGAAGACAGAAGCAAAGAAGCTCTTGCTGTTCTGTGCGAGGTTGTGGATTGGATGCTGGACCCCTGTATCTGCTAAACCCCTCAATTTAACTGCGGTGACGGAGAATGAAAGAAAGAGGAGACGTGGAGTAGAAATTCACGCTGCGGCTGCTAACTGTGGTCAGCAGGCAAACAGTTAATCCCCTGCGTAAAGGACTTTTGACAGGGGTCATGTTGTGAACCAGGAAGACAGCCAGTTGGCCTAAAGCAGAGTCAAACCTCTAGGACAAAATGTGAGGAGAAATGCACTGAAATAATACAATCCCAGCAACTCGGTGCTCAAACTTCTCACCCCGGTCCTTTCTCTAAACAAATCTGGGATGAAAGCCATGCAAGAAAGCATGACACCATGCAAAAATAATAAATGATCATAAAGCAGCAACAATACCACTCTACAAAAGGTATTGAAAGAAGAAGGAAAGCAAAAAAATTCAACATCTATTCCTGATAATAAAACGAAACAATGAGATAGGATAAAGGACTACCTATTCAAATTTCACAGATGCAGGCATCGACATAAAAAACAAAAAAATATTTTGAAAGATGAAATTCTAATCACTTCTCACATCTAGTTAAGGACATTCACTATCATCTTGTTTATTTTTGATCTTTTTCGAAATACTAGCCTTACAAATAACCAGACTCTAAGGAATATTTCTAAGAGAAGAGGCTAGGGCAAAGAATCATCATCTTCAGATATGTGTGTCCACTTGAAAACCAAAATAATCATAAAAAGAATCTTGTATTTTCTCCTGGATTATGTGAATATTTTTTAAAATTCTCTTTTAATTTGTCAATTGGAGTTTTTATTTAAGCTCTTTATAGAAGATTGAGAGTTGTTGCTCTAGACATTGCAATATAATTTCTTAACTTTTCACCACATGCTCAAAATTAATATTAAACCAAACATGTGAATGTAGCAAGATGTTGGCCAAAGGGGAAAATTTCCATTTACAAGGTTAAGTTTGAGATCTAACGTACAGCATGGTGACTATAATTAACAATACTGTATTGTAGACTTGAAAGTTGCTAAGGGAGTTGATCCTAAATGTTCTCACCACACACACAGACAATTATGTGAGGTGATCGAGGTGTCAGCTAACCTTACTCTGGTCATCATTTTGCAATGTATGCTTGTATCAAATCATCGCGTTGTACAACTTAAATTACACAATGTAATAATATGTCAATTATATCTCAATAAGTTGCAAAAAAACAAACAATATGTCTATTTACTCATGCATTCTCACATGTTTTTATGCTTAAATTGTCACAAGTACTACATCTTCACAACCTATAAATCCCACAAGAAAATATCATCTTTTCTATAAAAATTCATTTAGATCTAAAAGGAATTAAAGGGAAAAATAGTGTTTAATATTTCACCAGATATTCACCGTCTTCAGTGTGCTTCACTCCCTGAAGGTCTGAATTTCCATCTGATATTATTTCCCTTCAGCTTGAAGAACTTCCTGTCCCATTTCTTGTAGTAAACTTCTGTTGGTGACAAATTTTTTGTCTTCATTAGAAAAAGTTCTTATTTTACCTTCACGTTTGATGGATGTTTTCACTGGACAGCTGTTTCCTTTCAGCACTGTTTCTGTATCGTACCTTTGTCTCCTTCCTCCGTAGTTTCGGATGAGAAGTCTATGCTCATTCAAATCATTGCTGGTGGTCATGTGTCCTTTTCTTTTTCTGACTACTTTCAAGATATCTGTTTAACTGCCATTTTCAGCAGTTTGTCTAGGATGTGTTGGGTATAGTCATCTTCCTATTCATCCGCTTTGGGTTCACAGAGGTTCTAGAATCTGTAATTTGATATAATTTACTAAATTTGGGAAGATTCTGACCCTTATTTCTTCAATTTTTTTCCTGCTAATATTTGCTTATGGTAAGGCATGGAAGATTTAATATTTCTGCTCCACTATATTTAATGTGTTGGCTTTTATACCCATCCTCAAAGTCATAGAAAGATTGCTTCAAATCAGTTATTACATTTGCATTTCAGGTAGGAAGATGTGGGAAGAGCAAACGGACATAGGCTATAGGAGCATTCCATCAGCCTGCATGTCTAAATGAGATCTGTAGGAAACACTACAATTCAGACACTGTTTATATCTCCTTGGCAATATATGAACTACAAAGACCCACTGGCCCAATCACTGATGAAGGAAAGTGAGATAAAATATGTGAAATTGGGTGAGCCATAGATACGATTAATAATCATATCCTGTATAATCATGTTTTTCATAATTATTCAAAAACCCAAGCTAATTTCCTATGTTGTTCAACTTAAAAAGTCAGGAAAGCCTAAATTTGACATGGCATCATCACAGTTCGACAGCGGGAACATCACGTATAAGAACTTTTAATTTCCTGACTGATAAAATGAGGAAAGAAGTATGAGAGAAATAATTCCCCTGTTGTTTGTCTCATAGATTTTTCATAATAATCAAATAAATTTATGGATTTAAAATTAAAGGAAACAAAGCAATCATAATCCTGGGAAATGATGTTATATTAAATATGTGCATGATTTGAGAGTTCAAAACTTTCTTTGAAAATCATGTAGATTATTTACCTTGCTTATATTATGTAGGAAGATAACATCTCACCAAACAATGTGACAATATCTTATGAGTTTTTCTTATTTAGTTCATTTCTGAGATTAAATTATTTTTTAGAACCACTGTGTCGATTGTAGTATTTTTTTTTTTATCAGACAGTGTGTAGCATTAAAATAATCTGTCTAGGTTATTAGTCCTTTTTTCCTGACATTTCAAAGCTAATTTTTGTTGCAAACATATTGGGTATTTCCAGAAATAAAGAGAAGCCCAACCTACGTAGATCAGCATTAATCACTCCGGTTACTTCATCTGGGGGAATAGTGGCAAGTGTTATGTGGCTACATTAAAAACCCTTATTGGAATATTTACTTATTGTCTCTATAATCTCCTTTTAATCTGGCTTTTCGTTTACTGTTAAAAATTTGCCAATGTTAAGATTCTAGTATACCAGAGTAAAAAGTTCAAAGAAACAAAAAATTCCATATTTTATAATTACATCCACTTTTTAAATTAAGTTTGAGTTTCAAAGGAAAGAACTGAGTTTCGGGAAAATACAAATTCTGTTTTCAACCTCTTCTATTTTATGTTCTGTACACGATTACATACGTTCCCTTTCAATCAAAAATGAAATTTCTAATTGTTTACCGAATAATATGTGCAGAAGTGAGGCATCTTCCACAGCTCTGGTTCTTAATTTCTTTCGTGTTTCATGTATTTGTTTCAGAATCTTATAAAAGCTATATTTTTTCACATAAAATTGCATATACTTATAATATTGGATCTTATTTCAATTCAATAACTTCCAGACTCAGTCAAAACATTTCATGCTCTCCCCTCCTGGATTCCAGGAGTTCTTTATCCTTCATATAGAATCACACAGAAGCGTAAGGTTTCACCTGAATGGACATTCTAGCATCAGCTCTGTGCATTCAGATAAGTTTTCCTCTGGAATCAAATCTCTCTAACAGCTTGTTTAGAAACAGCTGGAATGAGTATGAATCCCTTCTGCTGATGTCTAGGTACACATTCATTTATTCTTCAAAGGGTTTTAATTGAGTGCCTACTATGTTTTAGACGAACATGAAAAGTTTACGAGAAATCAACTAGATATTATTTCAAGGCATTGGGGTAGATAGAACTCGGGGATAGCATGATGAAAAGTTCCTAGGGCTGAATCCTTGTAATTAAAGCACTCAGAAATCTAATGAACACCTGATCATTACAGATATTACAGTGGACAGAATCCAGATGGTGCTGATTTTTGTTCCCAGTAACAGTTAACGTGTACATAGAAATTAACTTTGAGAGCATCTCGGCAGTAGGAAAGATGTCAGTTGAATTTTATATTTTGTTTGGAGTCGAAGTGAAACTTGAAATTAAATCAGAATATCAAGACTTCTATTCTTCACGAATAGGGAGAAGTTTCTACAAATATCTTATGAATGGAAGTAGTCAAGGTTCATGCAGCTCTATTATTAAAATCCTTGGCAGGATTTTCAGCCAATTTTAGTCATTGCTGTTAAATTTCTGTGCTTGACTTCTACAGGCCTACACTTCGGTTTTAGAAACAACCCACTAATTTTCAATATTCCAGGATCACTTGACATAACAATTAGCAACTCCTCCATACTTGATCTAGGAAAATAAGCCCAATGCAGCAACCATTCAAGGGAGCTTGTTAGATATAGGGGCAACATCAAATCATTTACATTAAATTCATAAAAAATAGATATTATTTCAAAATAGATGATTAAATTCTTAGGTATGATTATATTTTATTTTTAATTACCGAAAAGAGCAGGAATATTTTTAAAACATGATAACTCTCATGAAAATGTTTATTCCATAAGCACTGCATAAGCTTTTTAATACTTATGGTTATCATCTATGTTTTACCAAAATATATTATTAGGATTTTTTTTCCCTGAATTTCTTTCTTCATCTAAATTTGAGGTTCTTATGTTACCATTTACAAATACATGTAAAATTGCTGTGGGAACTGGTCTTGGCCACGCCAAGATATGTCTCTTTGGCATGATTATTTGAAGCTGGTTCCTTTGCAGACAGGAAAGCAACTAAAAAGCAGAATTTACTTGCCCTTTGTAAGAGACATTTACATTGTAAAGGAACTCTCCATCTGTAAAGATATCTCCCTCTACCAGGAAGAAGGAGAGATGACCTTATCTCTAGAAACTCTTAATCAATGGAGAAGGCCAGGACTTAAATCTGCATTTTATTGTGCTTCTCTGGTAACCTCCTGTAACTGACTCCCCTCTCCCTCCCAACATTGGTATTTCTTTAAGGATTAAGCATCTTTCCTTAGGCTAGGAACTGATTGCTGTGCTTACCTGTGACCATCCAGCTCCAGACAATAGACTTGCCTCCTGCTACGCCCTCCAAGATAGCAGACCACTACCTGCTGTGTCCATCAAGCGCTGTGCTGACAGGGCAATCTTGTGACTATTGTGGGAGGGACATTTCAATCATATGTGAAACACCCTGTTTGGGGGTGTATAACCACTCTGTGCACCCCACTTCTTTGGTGCCCTTTCTTCCTTTGGGAAGAAAGGCCCCAGGCCATGGTCCTCATAAAGCTTTGTTTAATTTTCTCTTGCTGTTCTGTCTCATGTGAATTTAATTCGTTCTCTGGCCAGACGAACCCACACTCGGTAGAGGAAAAGTCTTCCTCCCCTACATTGCCATGATGCTGGTGAAGGTCTCTGTGAGAATTCTGCAAAATAGATGTTTCCAGTTGTAGTTAACTATTTGGGGGTGTAACTATTTTGTCTCATACCCTGGTAGTTAATATGTGATGCTGCATTTGTTAAATTCTGTGCAACTTTACACAACAAAAAAGAGTAAATCTTAACTTATGCAGATTAAAAGACCATTTAAGAGGTCATGGAAGCCCAAGGTGGAATGCAAACTTTGAAAAAACATTCTAAATGCATTGTCAATACAGGAAACAATCTCTATGGAGGTGGCAGAGAGAAATGGCGTTAACCTAAGTATTTTTTTAAATGAGCGAAGTTTGTAAGACTAAAGGCAAAAGAAACTGCACAAAGCACCATCCCTTAGTGGATAAAGTTGTTCCCCATGTGGTGTATATTAACAACTCTGGATCCACTATTTCTGTATAATGGATTGAACAATTAAGTCTGTGGATGACAGATAGTGGAGGCTGTGTTTCTTAACATTGGAATGACAAGTTACAGATAATCAAGAGAAGAAGGTTACGAGGATCCATGACCATGTGGGTTACAGTTAGAGATATCGATATTAATGCATGTTTAACTTAAATATATATTCATGTCCCATATAAATAAATGTAGATATTTATAGATACATGTATATACATGGGTTAGTATGCACTCATATATTTCTTTGATGTGTCAGCTGCAAAGGCCTGGAAGCAACAACACCCTAATAGCAATGAGCGCAGCTCGTGCTCAAATTTCAGTTTTTAATTCCGCTCTCCAATAAAAGGAATCATGATCTGGGATGAATGGTTGATTCTTGAACTAAAGCAGAAAATATACACGATGAGACTGGAGTATCTTGCAGTACCAAAGAGTAAGGAAGTGTTAAATGAACGGACACACACAGGTCTGAAAGATATGTCAAAAAGACATAGGAACCAGCTGAAAGAACTCGCAATGGTCATAGCTGGAAAAATTTGAGAGAAAGAAATAATACAGTGTTGGATTAAAACCCAAAGTACAAAATAAATTTCCACACGTCTATATTGGCATTAATAGATAATTGAGTAAATAAGCAAATGGGGGAAAAACATATATCCCATGCTGAAGGATCCCAAGGAATTTAAGAACAGATTCTGCTCTCAAGGAGATAGAGCATAACTCTCTACTCCTTAAGTGTGGCCTATGCAGATTGACTTCTTTCCAGAGAGAGCAATACAGAAAGGAAAAAAGAAATAACTTTACAATAGAGAAATCTGGCAAACACTGCCTTAGTCTGATGGTCAAGATTGACATCAACAGTAATGTCATGTTGATACTTTGTATCCTCCATGTGATGTGATGAGAATGGCAGTTGTCGTATGTGGCCTTCCATTTAGAAAACTACAAACCCACTATAATCATGAGGAAAACATCAGACAAATCTCCACTGAAGAACAAAATATTTGACCAGTTCTCAAAACTGTCAAGGTCATCCAAGCAAGAAAAGTCTGAGAAAAATGTCATAGTCAAGAGGAGTCTAACAAGACACGACAATTAAATGTAAAGTGATATCTTGGATACGATCTTGAAACAGAAAAAAGACATTAGGTAAAAACTAAGGATATCTGGATAAAGTACCGACTTCACACAATACTAGCTTCTCAATATCGGTTCATTAATTGTAACAAATGTACCATACTAATACTATAGGGGAATAATGTAATTATTAAAGAAACTGGGGGCTGGAATATGTACATACATATCAGTAAAGGAGGCATGAAAAAGGTCATAAAATGAATATACTTATACGCCACTTCAGAGAAGAAAGGGAAAATGACTAGTAGTGAAAGATTTTATTTTTATATTTAAAAGTTTTACAGAGTTTATTAATAATATATACTTTTTGTTCTCAATGAAATATTATCATTAATGCTTTGAATAATATATTACAATATTTCTATAGAAGTATGAGGCACAATGCTTCATTGCTTCCAAAATAATACTCAGTGACATTGAAATTTGAATATGTAAATCTGACTCGGTTTATTTATTGATTTAAAAGTAACATAGATACAGAAAATGTATGCACATTTTAAGGTTAATTATGGTGAATTTTCACAAAGTGAACACATACACATAACCAGCATTCAGATCAAGAAACAGATCATTCCGCGCATTCCAGAAGCTCCTGGTGGGCTTTGGATGAAGAGGCTGGGGGTCATAGAAGGCCTCATGAAGAAGATGATGTTTGAGCTGGATTCTGAAGGAAAACTGGTATTTTAGCAGATGGAGCTGAGACGTAGCAGCAAGGACATTCTAAGCAGAGATAATTAAATGAGTAATGTCACGCAAATGCATTCCAGGGATGAAGAATAGTAAAATCTGTCAACCTCTTTAATACGCAAAGAGTATGCATGCTTTCAAACTCAAAGTTGGTTTTTGGCCAATTTCTATAGTGCTTTAACATTCATATTGTATTTTATTTCGTAGACAGAGGGAAGTTATAAAGTGTTTTGAGTTGGGAAGTGATCTCCTCCACCATAATAAATCATAAAATTCACAGAGTAAGTGGGCAAGAAACAAGATGTAGAAAGCCTGACAGAACACCACTTCTCAAAGTTTGGTGTCTGAATGCTTTCTTATAATGGCAACCAGTAACAATAACCATGTGGCTCTGATGTATCAAGTTCTATGGAGTGTTACAGCCCTTTGAGAGAGCTTGATCCATCTTCTTTCCTTTAGTAAACAAATACTTGCAGCTATAGAGAAAGTGTCTAAAATGTTCCCTTACCTCCTGACCCACCCAGCGCAGGACAGAAGATTATAATCTTCGTTATATTCCCTAAAGGAATTTCCTAGTAAACAATACATACAATCTATGTAAAATTATACACATAAATCTTAGTGACCACAAAATATTCTTCAAACCTCTCCCATGGAATGATAAGCGCTGTTTTGCAAAATTTTACCTGAGAGAAATAGAATAACGCGGAGAAGCAAATAAATATTTATGTGATTCCTTCTATGTGTTTTGCATTATTCTTCCATGCAGAATACTAAATTCTGTTATACAGTCAGTCCCTGCGTAATTGATGATTTCAATGGAAAAGAGATCCACTCATATAGAAGAGCTATGTATGATGTGTCGTTTTCAAATGTTTAAATTGACTCTGTAGAAGCTTAGAGGGAAAATCATTTACGTCTGTTGAGATGTCTGAGGAATGCTATAGAATGGAAATACAGGAGCAGGGCCCCAGATTAACGGAGAGGCACATGGAGAACATTTCAGATTTGGGGAAAATATGGAGTAAAAATGCCTTTCCACAGGAAGAGGAGGAAAACCATTTCATCCAAGAGTGATTATCCAAAGGACACAAAAAATGCAATAAAAACTATTCATCAGGACAAAATATGATATGATGCTGATTTTGTAGACTAGTATCTGAACAAATCTCCAGGAACAACAGAAACCCAGTCCAAGGCCATTTATGGGGAGAATTCTGGTTACCTT
The DNA here is from genome assembly GCF_037783145.1 of Equus przewalskii. Taxonomy (NCBI): domain Eukaryota; kingdom Metazoa; phylum Chordata; class Mammalia; order Perissodactyla; family Equidae; genus Equus; species Equus przewalskii. The sequence continues at coordinate 4,830,192 of NC_091838.1, forward strand.
GAAGCCATGTTCATTCTACCTGTTGAACAACAGCCATGGGTATGGCCGAAAGGAAGAAGAGCTATAGATTCCTTTATAGTGAACACCTGGCCAGAAAACACATTAGGCCACTTTTTGTCATATAATTATTTTCCTTTTCATTTAGACAATTAAATGATATGTAAGAGAGAGAAGCAGAAGACGTTTGTTTTCATACTAAAACCTCTATGTAGTGGTTGTGGTCACTTACAGTCTTGGAATCACATAGATGATACAGACGCTGATATGTCTTAAAGACTTGAGAGATTTTATTGATCTTAAGAAGCTAAAAGCATCATAAAAGACACATTATGAATTTCCCCTGCTTAGCTCACATAGATATTCCTGTATAATAAAGAATTTGGCCAGTTTTTGTGCCTGGTTCCTGGGAGGTAGACTCTAGATTGTTGGAAATTCCTGAGTGACAGAAGTGTCTTTCATATTCATAGTGGTTTATGCTAGCCAGGGGACTCACTGTGAGTCCCTAGATGGTTTTTGCCAACAAGATGACTCACAATGGGGGCTGCTTATGCCAGAAAGATGAACCACGTGATTAGAAGTTTGGGGCTTTGAGCCATGTGATATCTGTCTGACCTCTGGGTAGAGAAGGGGGAGCTGGAGATGAGAATTCAACTCTGTGGCCAATGATTCAATTAATCATGTCTTTGTAATCAAACTCCAACCAAAACTCTGAACATTGAAGCTTGGGTGAACTTCCCTTGTTGGTAATACTTTACATATTGTTACTGATCAATATGCCAGAATGGTTAAATATCCTGACTCCAGAGGGAGAGGACAATGGAAACCTTTATGTTTGATACGCTCCGAGCACTTGTCCTGCATCTTTTCTTTTGGCTGGTTCTGATTTGCATCTTTTTGCTATACTAAAACTGTAAATATAAGCAAAGAGCTTTTCTGTGTTGTGTAATTCATCCTAGTGAATCAGCAAAATGGAGCAACTAGTGGAAATCCCCCAAATTGAAGCCAGTTGGTGAGAAGTGAGCATGACCCTGGGAACTCCCCCAACTAGTGGCTGGTGTCTGAAGTGAGGGCGGTGTCTGCAGAGGACAGTGCCCTTAAGCTGTGGAACTTGGCCTCATACTGCATGGTTGGTGGCAGAAGTTATTGCAGGTATCTTTTAAGCAAAATTTCTAAAAGACGCGACTTTACCATCTATAAATTTTATATTCCCCTCCTTTTTTTCTGACCTTGCATCACCAAAAAAACAAAAGGATATTATCAACCTAGAATCAGCCACTAATTCTTAGTATGCTAGTATTTTTTTTTCTTTTCTTTCTATAGCTTACACACGATGTTTCAGACAAAAAACCAAATTACAGTGAATGCAGTTATTTTTATGTGAAAGGCAAGCATCTTGCATTTTAAGACAAAGGGAACTCACAATTATTATATAGCTCTGCTTAATAATTAAAGAAAATAAATAACAGAAGCTCTAATATTAGCTCATCTTGTAGGATTATGGGAAAACATACCAGCCGTATCAGCTTTGACTCAGACCAGCACTTCTTAATGAGGGAATCTAGAAAATGGTCCTAGGTCTAATTAAAACCATAGAATGGATGCAAGCATTTAACTCTCCACTGCTGGACCCAAAGGCTGAAGTTAAGTTGGGTAAGTTAACTGACTTGTATTTCAGCTTTGACTCTCAGTATTGAAATAGAGTTGAACACAACTGTAACCAGCAATCGTGCTCCCTCCTCCTGTCCACCTTCACACTTCAGTGACCAGAACGCCTTGACAATTTGCAAATTGATAGATGCTTACTTGGACTCTTGTTATTTTCTGATGACACAAAAGCACTTCTCCAGCCAAAAATAGAATTAAACAAACTACACAAGCAACCTAAAGGCATAAAATTCAGCTTCTCTGTGTAAAATAATGCAGATCAATCCAATCTAACTCTCCTCTATGAATGTTATGAAGTTTAAAACTGCTGAGGAAAAAGTAATTGGGACACTAAGAACTTAAACTGTGCATAATTTGACTGAACTCCTTTAGAAATTATGGAGCAGAAGTTCAAGAAATGAGTCATTTAAAATATGCATTAAAAACAATGCAAAACAGGAAAATGGCCTTAAGTCCAGCTGAGGTGCAGAGTTACTCAGAACATCCTGGGAAATCTTACTCATCACTTTCACATCAAATTTAGATTTGAAAAACACTTTAAGAACAAGCTATATTTAGAGAGAGAGTAATATTCCCAAGGCCTGGGGAGTAAATAGGCTTATTTAGCATTTACGTATATGGGAAATAAAAGGGCACTTTATTATAGATAGAGGAGATCTTGCTGGTCTAAAATACTAGCCTTTTTTAAACGTCAGTAAAATAAGAAAAGCAAGACCTTGCAGAATTTATATGCCCACTAAGTGATTTGAGAACCAGCTTTCTATTGCCAAATAGACTCTATTACTTCAGCTAGAAGTCTCCAGCATTTGAAAATATAATGAAAGGTGACTATTGAGATAACCGTTAAAATTAAGATGATATAATTTGGTCCTGAAAGACAAGAAAATCTTTGCATACGTTTTGTAATTTATCTTTCAACTAATTTCTTGCATCCCTCCCATATATATATATTTGTTACACACATATATATATAAACACAATTCCCCTAAATATGCCACACACTGTCAAGCTTCATGCTCTGGCTAATGGAGTGATCTCACCTAGATGAAGTTTTGATTGAACCTGGGAACTTGGAACAGAATCTTAGAGTCTGACATGGGGCTGATCCTAAATGAATAAATCCCGGCGGCTGGTTCTTACCATCATCAATACAGCCTTGCCTACAGACGCTCAAACTCCATCACTTGAGAACTCCACTGACGGTTAATGGACCCAGGAAAGTAAACATCCAACAGTGGGCGTATGGTGGTATATACTTTAGAATAGAATGATGATTTAAAAATGTAAGCTTCGTAAGATCTCAGACCTGATCTCAAGTTATCACAAAGAGAACATCAGATTTATGGTAATAGTAGGCTCATCGAAATTTGAGGCATGTCTGCTATACTAAGAGCAATACAGGACTTGAAGGCCGAGTCATTTAAACATTTATCAGTCTTAGTTTCTAATTAGTACAGGGAAACATAAGGTCACTTCATAATTTTTTTAATTACTATTTTATTGAGGTCATAATGGTTTATAACATTGTAAAATTTCAGGTGTATATTATTATTTGTCAGTCACCATATATATGTGCCCCTTTACCCCTTATGCCCGTCCCCCAACCCCCTTCCCATCTGGTAACTACTAATCTGTTCTGTTTGTTGGTGTGTTTATTTATCTTCCACATACGAGTGAAATAATGTGGTGTTTGTCTTTCTGTCTGGCTTAACGTAGTACCCTCAAAGTCCATCCATACTGTTGCAAGTGGGACAATTTTGTCTTTTTTATGACTAAGTAGTATTCCATAGTACATATATACCACATCTTCTTTATTCAATCATCAGCCGATGGGCACTTGGGTTTCTTCCACATCTTGGCTTTTGTGAATGATGCTGCAACGAACATAGGGGTGCATAAGTATGTTTGAATTGTTGATTTCAAGTTCTTTGGAAAAATACCCAGTAGTAAGATAGCTGCGTCATATGGTATTTCGATTTTTAATTTTTTGAGAAACCTCTATACTGCTTTCCATAATGGCTGTAGCAATCTGCATTCCCACCAGCAGTGTATGACGGTTCCCTTTTCTCCACATCCTCTCCAATATTTGTTATTTTTTGCCTTGGTAATTATAGCCATTCTAATGGGTGTAAGGTTATATCTCTTTGTAGTTTTGATTTGCATTTACCTAATGATTAGTGATGTTGAACATCTTTTCATGTTCATGCCTTCTGTATATCTTCTTTGGAAAAATGTCTGCTCATATCCTCTGCCCATGTTTTGATCGGGTTGTTCGTTTTTGTATAGTTCAGTTGTATGAGTTCTTTATATATTTTTGGGATTACCCTCTTTTCAGATATATGATTTGCAAATATTTTCTCCCAGTTTGTGGGTTGTCTTTTCATTTTGATACTGGTTTCCTTTGCCTTGCAGAGGCTCTTTAGCCTGATGTAGTCTCACTTGTTTATTTTTTCTTTTGTTTCCCTTGCCTTAGTAGACGTGGTATTCGAAAAGATGCTGCTAAGACCAATATCAAAGACTGTATGGCCTATATTTTCGTCTAGGAGTTTTATGGTTTCAGGACTTATCTTCAAGTCATTAAGCCATTTTGAATTAATTTCTGTGAATGATGTAAGATAATGGTCTACTTTCGTTCTTTGGCATGTGACTGTCCAGTTTTCCCAGCACCATTTATTGAAGTGACTTTCCTTTCTTCATTGTATGTTCTTAGCTCCTTTGTTGAAGATTAGATGTCTGTAGACGTGTGGTTTTATTTCTGGGCTTTCAATTCTGTTCCATTGATCTGTGTGTCTGTTTTTGTATAGTACCATGCTGTTTTGATCACTATAGCTTTGCAGTATGTTTTGAAGTCAGGGGTTGTGATGCCTCCAGCTTTGTTCTTTTTTTCTCAGGATTGCTTCAGTTATTCAGGGTCCTTTGTTACCCCATGTGAATTTTAGGATTCTTTGTTCTATTTCAACTTTGGGGTTCTCAGTGGGGTTGTACTGAATCTGTAGTTTGCTTTAGGACATTTTCACTATGCTTATTCTTCCAATCCATGTGCGTGGAATGTCATTCCAATTGTTCATGTCATCACCGATTTCTTTCAATGTGTTGTAATTTTCATTGTATAGACCTTTCACTTACTTGGTTAAATTTATTCCTAGGTATTTTATTCCTTTTTTGGGATTGTATTCTGGAGTTCTCTTTCTGTTGGTTTGTTATTGGAGTATAGAAATTCAACTGATAAGTTTAAGTTGATTTTGTACCCTGCAACTTTACTGGTAATTGTTGATTATTTCTACTAGTTTTAAAGTAGATTCTTTAGGGTTTTCTATATCTAGAATCACGTCATCTGCAAAAAGTGAGAGTTTCACTTATTTCTTGACAGTTTGGATAACTTTGATTTCTTTTTCTTGCCTAATTGCTGTGCCCAAAACTCCCAGTACTATGTTGAATAGGTGTGGTGAGAATGGGCACCCTTGTCTTGTTCCTGTTCTCAGAGGCATGGCTTTCGGTTTTTCACTGTGGAGTATGATGTTGGTCGTGAGTTTGTCATATATGGTCTTTATCACATTGAGGTACTTTCCTTCTATATACATTTTATTGAGAGTTTTTATTGTAAATGGATGTTGGATCTTGTTAAATGCTTTCTCTGCATCTATTGAGATGATCATGTGGTTTTTATTCCTCATTTTGTTAATGTGATGTATCACATTGATTGATTTGCAGATGTTGAACCATTCCTGCATCCTTGGTATCAATCCCACTTGATCATGGTGTATGATCCTTTTAATGTATTGCTGTATTTGGTTTGCCAATATTTTGCAGAGGATTTTTGTATCTATGTTCATCACTGATATTGGCCTGTAATTTTCCTTCTTTGTGTTGTCCTTTTCTGGCTTTGTGATCAGGGTCATGTTGGCCTCATAGAATGTGTTAGGAAGTGTTCCATCTTCTTCAATTTTTTGGAATAGTTTGAGGAGGACAGGTATTAAATCTCGTTTGAATGTTTGGTAGAATTCTCCAGAGAAGCCATCTGGTCCTGGACTTTTATTTTGGGGAGGTTTTTAATTACTGTTTCAATCTCTTTACTTGTGATTGCTCTATTCTCACCTCACATATTTTTATTCATGTGTTAAAGATTTTGTTTAACTCAGTTTAAACGGAGGAAATAGACCAATGAAGCAACCGGTTCGAAGGAGAAGTCAAGAAGCATAGATTTATATGTAGTAAAGGATAGTTGAAATGATGTACAAATAGACATAAAATTGACTGTCTCCATGCAAGGGTGAAAGTCAATAGAGCATCCACCAGAAATAATTCATTTGAATGTCCATAAGTGGGAATTATTTTACATTTCTATGACATATCTGTACCATAAAGAGTTATAAAATAGCTGACCAGTATAGAAAAGAGAAAGTTACTTATAAGGATGTGTTCTAAACACTGAAGTTTTCCATTAAAGATATCTAGTAATTTTTTTGTGTGCTTATTTCAACTTTTATTACAGTCTCCCTTTTGTGATTAAAAAAATATTTCAATGCAAGATCACTCTTGATCACACATTAAGGCTGGACTCATTTGGTTTGTCCTCATTATTTACATACGTGGAACCGGACTGTTTATTTGCTAGACAAGTTTTCTTAAATTTGCTTTGTTGAAAGTTTTTATGAGGAAACAGATTAGATTTATAAAAGCCTCCATTATTTGATCTCTTAATTCTAGGAAGCCAAGTCCAAGAAAATCTCTCCATCAGATCTTTACTTGTGAGACCTATGACTTTAGGAGAATTTCTTTCTTCTCAAGGTCCCCCAAATATTCTTGTCCCCAAGGTTCCTTGTCTGGTGGGAAGTGATCTTCTTCATCACTTATAAAACTGGAACCCTGCCAGCCAGGCCAGTTTTTCTGAAAGGGATTTATAAGTATTGGTTCCATACAGTACACCTTAGTTCCTTAAAGAAGCTTGTTCTGACTGCATAGCATCATTCTCAAATATGAGGTTGCATAACCAATTTTTTCCAGTATATTCTGATAAAAAGAAGACAGGTTCTTAATGAATTATGCAAATAAATATATTGCTATAGAAAGCAAAGAGACTCCGGAGAGTTCCTGACTTGGGAAAGGGATGGTCAGTTAGAATAAGATATCATTTAAAGATGTTTCATTTCAATTTTAAAAACTAAGGCTACTAAGTTGTTACGATTTCCCAATAGCTTAAGAAGCAAAGGGATTCCTTACGCATTTGGAAAATAGAACATTAAAACAACATAAACAATGTTGCAAATAAATAAACAGAATCATCCCTTTTCCGTTCAATCGGTCCTATGTAACTAACAATTGTTCAGCTGGTCTTGGGTGAGTAGTCTAATGAAGTTGTCAACTTTGTCTTGAGTAAAACGTTCTGGGAAATCCTGAACTTGTCCACTGGAACAGTCTGAGAGTTTTCTAAATGATGTTATCAGCAGCCTATCCCAAGAGTCTTTGCAGTGTCGATATCTTGAAGTACAGTCCTTTTCCACAGGGCTGTGAAACAGTCCTTCTCTGTTCAAGACACAAACCCTGGCCTATAGCTGATTGCAGAATTTTCATGAAAGCCTCAGAGTAAAACGGAGCCTGTCTATAGGATGCAGAGACTGGAGACGGCTGTGATTAATTCATTAATCGTAATTTTCAAGTGTAAAAGGTCTGCTGAGAGTTCATGACAAGACCAGTTTAACTGACAAGGGGATTTGGTAGTTTCTTCGGCAGGCCAAACAAGATAATAAAACCATTTCAAAAAATATTTTAGGGATAAGTGTCTCTAGCTACAGCGAGTCTCCTTTTAAAGAACACAGTGAATATTTAATATGATTTATAAAAATGAAAGAATATAATTTTTACAAGGAAAAATCGATATATAACATGCAATAATCTTTAGACATTATATATACATATGTATAAATTATAACATATGATATTCCAACTACATACCAAGAATACAGCAAGAATATTAAGTAGAGAGATCCTGTAAGACTGAAGTAGGCCCTAGACATTTGTTTTTATAAAACTCTATAGGTTAAGTCTCGTGCATTCCCTAGTTGAAAACTACCAGCACAGAAGATGCCAGATTCCAATTAAAGCAGTAAGGTTGTGGACAAGTGAACATTTTAAATAACTGAAATTATGACTGATAATACTGTGCTGTTGTTGCCTATTATCTGCAGACAGAGCTCTGATAAATGCAGGAAAATTTGACAGACTTTTCATGCTCACTTTATCAGTGTGATCTCCGAGTTTAAAAGATATTACAAAAACTGAGGGCATTGACAAATCTCTAGGGACTTCTCATGAAGAATACAATTTTAAATTATCGGTATTAAGAAATTTTTCCCTATACACTTTTAACCTAAGGACAGTTAAGCGCATCTTCTGGATAACGTATCTCTTCCATTCTGGCTCATCAACAGGAACATATCAGATGAGCCTGGTTGTTTCTAGCCCCTCTCTGTTTGTAGGGTGAAAGAGCAAATCTTTATAATTTTTCCGGGGAACAAAAGATATCCTGGATGTTTTGTTTTATTTTATTTTATTTGTTTTATTCTCAGGATTTCATCTGGGAAGCCAAAAAGAAAAAAAAGTTATCAAAGGAGATCTGGACACTTGATTAAAACGGAATAATGAGTGCTTGAGAAACAACACATAGTTGCCCATTTTATTCAAGTGACAATAAAACATTTGTAATAAACATACAAAGGACCATGATCACAAAAACCTTAGCTGTTTCAAACTGAGACATCTTTGTTTCCTTAAACAACCAAGGACATGGTAAACTGAACATGAAAAACAGAAAACTGTGGCAAAACATAGAACCCAAGCAGATAGTATAGAAAAAAAGAATATTCCTTCAAATTGGAGATACAATAAAAAATAAATCATGGAAACAAGTCCACCAAAATCGGTTAAACTTTGCTAAGATTTTAACGTATTTCATAACTTTTTAGACTCATTATACACAAGAGTAAGTAGAATTCATTTTTCAAGTTTTGTCCTTTATTATGCTCATTCATATTCTGTAATGAACTGAACACTTAGCTGAAAATACAACTCAAGGATCTGAGAGGTTAAACTAATTTCATTACAATAATAAGGATTATTAATATATGATGCATTCTTTGTTGTTATATGCGAATAAACAATAATTTTTTAAAAAATTGTCAGTTTCAGTTTCAACATGGTAAATAATGACTGGCTTTCCCATAAAGACAAAAGTGTTGGAGAGTCATCCAAAAGTTTTAACAATATAGAGGGATCTAGAGACAAAATGTGTACACACACACACACACACACACACACACACACACACACACTTGTTTTCTTCTAAAAGCAGAAAGCAATCATACACAGGTATATTTCTATATTACTATCACTACTAGGTATAGACTCAGCCACCTATATTGATTGCACCTTCTAACCAATGTAGCTCGCTATCACTAGGATGACCAACCCATCCTCATTTGTCTGAGTTTTGGAATTGGAAGTCCCACATCCCAAGGAAACCTCTCAGTCAAGAGGAGGGAAGAGGAATTGAGACCTGTCTGTCATACACCAGCATATTCTTGTAGAGACTATAACCCAATTGTCTGCAGCTACAAACTTCTGAAAATGGCAAAAGGGAACACGTGCATTAACATGGCCCAAAGATGGAACGTAAAAATAAGAAGCAAAATCATATGATTTAGAATCATACTTGGTAATCAATGTTTCAATAATCTATTTTACTTAAAAAGGGTCTCAGTATCCAATGATTATCTATTAATTAACAATATCAGTCTAAGGTTTTAAGTTACCTAAAGATCTCGAAACATATCTTCAAGTGACATAGTACAGAATATAATTATTGCTGAAACTGAAAAAAATATGTCAGAATGTTTATTCAATTTAGTTAAAAATAAATTTGCATTTTTCATAATATTAAAAATTAATAGGTTGAATGTAAATTTATTTGCCCACAGACTTGTATATGTTTAAGAAAACCACACCCAAATGGATTTGTATTGCACCTAATATTGATAAATCAGAGTAGGCACAGCCTTTTTTTTATTTCACTATAATTATTAAATTAGCCATGTTTGCCAAAGTTTTGCCTAATTTATGTGAGTCTAGATTTGTAATATATTTCTGAATTTGTTTTTTTTTTTTTTAAAGATTTTATTTTTTCCTTTTTCTCCCCAAAGACCCCCGGTACATAGTTGTATATTCTTCGTTGTGGGTTCTTCTAGTTGTGGCATGTGGGACGCTGCCTCAGCGTGGTTTGATGAGCAGCGCCTTGTCCGCGCGCCCAGGATTCGAACCAACGAAACACTGGGCCGCCTGCAGCGGAGCGCGCGAACTTAACCACTCAGCCACGGGGCCAGCCCCCTGAATTTGTTTTTATAAAAATATTAAAGTGCGTTTAAAGCATGTTTATGTTTTAGGGATTAAATTTTCTTCTATTTCTAGGAAGTTTAGGATTATTCAATTTCTATAAGCACTTTATTTCCATAAGTCAGTCCAAAAACAGCCTTTTTAATTTAAGAGCCTTTGTCATCTAAGTTATCAACAACCCTCTGGAGGAACAAGGACATTTTACATTCATGCACTGAAAGATAAGTGCCTTTCTGAATTACAGACACACAGACAGACAGACAGAAAGATTAAACCTTCAATTCCGTAATTTCCATCAGGAGTCAAATGTAAATACAGAAACAAAAAAGTCACTTGTCCAGATATCAAAGAGCCCTTCTTCATTCTAATGGGCATTGGATTCTTCATCGATTTGAACTTAAATGGCTAAATAAACAGAAAGACTCACAGAGCAGACGTTCTATTGCCTCTCACGCACCAGAGATAGATCTCTATAAATCATTAATACATTTTACCGGTACTCAGAGTATAAAATCACATTCCAATCATTGCTGCCACCAGTGGGGAATAACTTATCACAAGTAAATTAATAAGGAGAAAAATGGTAAAAAAAAAACAACAAATTATACAAAAAGAAAATTAAAATTATTTTTAAATCTAGGCTCTATTTCTAGCTTGGATTCTCCACGTGGAGCCAAGAAATGACATGCCTAATCTTAAAGTACTCACATGAGGTGCACCAGACTTAGCCATCTCTCTCAGGTGAATGATATCAGCATCTTGCTGGAAGACCTCCAAAATGAGGAAACAATATATTTTTTCCACTTTTATTGAGATATATTGACATATAGCATGGTATAAATTTAAGATTTGATACATATAATGATTCGATATATACATATATATTGCAAAATGATTACCACAATAAGTTTAGTTAATATCCATCACCTCACATTTAAGAGTAAAATTATGATTCTTATAACATAAAAAGTGAACACTTACAAAAGATGTAATTAACATCTTATTAATGAAGAAACTTGGCAGATATTACAATCAAAGCCAGAATATTTTATTAAATTCAAATGTGGTATATATGAACATATATCGTATAATATAATGTGCTATAATGATATTTTATATTTAATGGCATTTATAAGTTCTCCATTTTTAAAATTGAAATTTAATTCAGTTTTATATTTTAGTCCCAAAATAGATATTTGGGTTTAGTTTTGTATATCTTTGTATTTTGGCAATTTTATGCCCCGAATTCTTTTATGATCACAGATTTCAGTATTCATGCTAGTTGATCAGTTGATTAGTAGCTTCATTGTAGTTGACTTTAAAGTTATCAACCTCTTTGATTCAGAAGATGTTTGTCTTCATTTCACTTTACATACTTGGCAGTATGACCCAACCTGGATCTGGCCATTACGCAGAACTGATAGATTAATAAGATTTCATATTTTAGTTTTCTTACACTGAGCCTCATCTTTCTACTGTAATTGATGATGGAAATTGATAGAATGAATTCCAGTACATATTTCTTTATTCACCCTAGTTAAGTGGGATATACTACATGAGTCTCATATACTCCTGTGCCTCTATGGACTAAAGTCAAGCCTGAATGTTGACTGTTTTCTCTTCGTACCATACCACTAATCTGGGCCCTGAGTATTACCACCTTAATGGTCCGAAGAGTCCTAGAAAGAGACTCTAAGGGAAGACAGCGAGAAGAAGAAAATACTTTTTATGACACCCACATCTAACTTGACTTCAGCCAATTCTACTTGAACACTACAGACTGGAGAACTGCCAAAGGATTTATTAATGGAGTCGTTTATTGTCTCAGTTCCTCGAAAGCCTATCCCAGGATCCACTGCACCTTTGCTAATGGCTGTAATTATCTACCTGTTACTATTTCACTCCAGAATCACCCTGTTTAACCCAATAAATTCAAAACTAGTTGACAACATTGAAATTAATTTCAACACACATTTGCTAATATAATTTCTTTTACATAAATGCATTTTATTAAAAACACTTTTATCATATATTTAAAAAGTCATATGTACCGTCATTTCACTTATGAAAAGTGCCCATCACATAAATAAATTTCATAAGCCAATCCTTGCTGTCAAACCAGTCTTACTCAGTTAGGAAGTCTCTAACTTTATTTTTCAATTTAAATATGTATGTTAATATTTATTTTAAGAAATATTGTAAAATGCATTGAAAAATAAATTAAAGAAAGTTTTTTTTGTGCTGTATTATTAAAAGCACACAAGCCATGATGTATATGATTAAAAAATTAGATTGATCATGTAATTTATTATCCATATCAGAACAGTTTTTTTTTTTAAAGATTTTGTTTTTTTCCTTTTTCTCCCCAAAGCCCCCCAGTACATAGTTGTATATTCTTCGTTGTGGGTTCTTCTAGTTGTGGCATGTGGGATGCTGCCTCAGCGTGGTCTGATGAGCAGTGCCATGTCCGCGCCCAGGATTCGAACCAACGAAACACTGGGCCACCTGCAGCGGAGCGCGCAAACTTAACCACTCGGCCACGGGGCCAGCCCCCATATCAGAACAGTTTTAAGGAGAAAATATATTCTTAATAAATGATAGGAAACATTGATTGAAATGATACAAATTGATACAAAATGATATGAAAAACTGATATGAAACAGAAGTCTTCTTCGTAGACTGAGTCATATGATGATTTATTCATTTATATGACAAATTAAAAAAGAACAAAAAAGTTAATATGCTGATTCTTATGGCTTCATTTAACACAATTCAATGGAATATATAGTTAAAATTTTGTTATATATCAGTAGAGAACTGTGACAAAAGGAGGGATTTTCTTTCATTAATCATATGTGAGTGCAAGTATCAAATTGATGTGAAACGTTTGGTAATTTTAAATAAGAATTATTAATAAGAATTAGATGTAATTCCAAAAATTTGTCAGGTATTGTGACTGAATGTTTCCTAGGAATAAATCATATACTGTAAAACTAATCAGTATATATAAGTATATAATATCATATATTTATTGTCAACAGTAGGTAAAATATCAAAAGATTTTAAAGGGTAAAATTTGACGTGGATTGACACAAATTTGAATACATATTTCTTGAAAAGATTTGGTAAAATGCATTCTAACTCGTGTCTATATCTATATTTTTTCTCCAAACTGGGTCTGAAAAAATAAAATGGGAAATTTTGTCCATTTTTTTGTATTCATGGAATTTTGAGGAGTTTGGTAGTCCTGGAAAATATTCAGGTTTTAATTTAAAGCATCAGCCTCATTCATCTTTACCTTTTGGCTGTTAAAGAGGGATTTCCTTTCCAGAAAAAGATGCATCCTAGAGATGAGTTCTGAGAATTCACAAGATAATGTTCATAGCTAAATGGGTGTGTAGTGGGGGAGAGGGCAGCTTTAGTGTCCAAAGTCTCTTACTGAAGTGTAGGATGCTGTCTTTGCTGCCCCAGGACCTTCCCACAAGAGCCTCCATTCCCTTAAACAGTCCAAGAATGGAAGAGTTGAGCTGCTTCAACAATCCACTGGCCCTTATTGTTTCCACTGCTGGTGCTTCCCTCTGCTCAGGGATGTAGACAAGATATAGAAAGTCAAAGGTTTGTAGAGTGCCTATGGTGCCTTGACTGTTTTAACAAACATTCATATGGCATTTCTTATATGCTGAGCTTATGTTCAGCACTTTTAACATTATTTAAATTGCTAACCCTCCAACAGCCCTATGACATAAGTACCATTAATATCTCCATTGTACAGATGATCAAATTAAGCCATGATAAAGGCCCAGGCAGGGATTTCCAGCCAGGCCACCTGGTTCAGAGTCTGCAGTGTTAATGGTAGTGTGCTCCCCTGCCTTTGGCAGTCATTGAGGAGGGTCCCCCAGAACATACACTTAAAATTGCCTCTTTGGTGCCCACAGAGGTTTTCACGCTCTGCAGCAATGCATGGTACCAAAATTCAGGTCTGGTGAAGGCACGCCTTTCTTTTTTAAAGGGAGAAGAAGGAAATGAGAGATGGAAAAGAAGAATTTGAAGAACGCCTCAAAGGCACAATTTCAGGCCCATCAATTATAGGCAGCATTCACACAGAAATTAATGATATGCGCACTGGTCACTTTAAAAATATCAGCACCCCGAAATCCTTTGATGGTTCTTCAGGAACCCTCCAGCGTACAAGTGCTCCAGCCAGAAGACTGTGTGGTAATATTTAGTGAGGAATGGCAAGACTAGAGAACTTCCTGAAAACAATTTCATGTTTGGGTCTGCAAGCAGCATCCCTATCATGGCTCTCATATGAATTTTGTGTATAATTTCTAGCTGTATAGTATTTTAAGTGACAGGAAATTTCACTTTGTGTGTGTTTCCTAGTTATGCTTTGGTTTTCATTGTTTGTCATATAGTTTTCTCTTTCAGATTGGAAAATTAAACATAGGAAAAGCCTGTCTAGTATGGTTATTAGTTTAGTTAGAAGAGTATTTATTTCAATGAGGAAAAAATGATATTGCATGATAATCTTTTAAAAACTCTTAGTGTCATTTGGGTCAAGGAGGGTCAAACCTGAGTGGTTTCATCAGATGTTATGAACCATCCAGAATGGCTTCCATTTTATATGCCTACAAATGTGTGTGATGTTACTCTATTATTCTGTGAGAAACATTGAAAAAGTAAAACAAAACTGAAAAGCAGAAATGAAGCCTAAAGAAAAATGCAAAATTACTTTACTATATTGGCTGAATATAATGCAAAGAAATACATTAGTTATTTTTAAGAGATTGAAAGTGGTATCTAAATTACTATAATTTCTGTTGTATTCAAGTAGCAATGGTTAAAAACAAAAAGATGATTTAAATCTAATTAAATGTGCTAAACACTTTCCAAAAAGAGAATGTGCCCTGAAATTAAATAATTATGATTAGCATTTTCAAAGACTGACCTCAATATATAATTTCCTCTCTTTCTAGCATTACTTACAATGACAAACTATGTCAGAATGAAAATCACACTTCTTGCATTAGGTATTCCTTTTCCTTTCACACATCTGGCCTTTATTTTTCAATTAATTCTATTTCATAAAGAAAGGGGCTATATTTGCTTATGTTTATAATGTTCAATGGAACTTATTTGATTCCAACAGAGACCACAGCGGCTGCTAGAATGAGGGGAATTTTTTTCTTTTATGAGATGTTAAAGAACATCTCACAGAGAAAAGCAAGAAATTAAAAGATAGAAATCAGTGTGAAAAGTAATTGGTCTATAATTTAGGACATTTGAAACCCTAAATGGTATTTAATAGCATTTCCCGAAACACATCAGATTATCACATCTTCATTTTGCAGTTTCAAAAATCTTGTTAAAATCTATTCAATAAAGGTCTTGTACCTTGCTCGCTTATTCATTGCGGCTAATTTTTAAAAGTAATGAATTTCTGTCTGCCCTACATAAATGACTAAGCTGATGGACCGGTTATCCCATAATTATTATGAGATTGCAGATGTAATTTTGTAATTTTCTTCTAAATTAGGAAAATAAGCTTTACCACATCATGGCATTCTTTTAAAAAGAACATTTGGAAACACTGTGCTATATTTTTACCCTTATTTCTCCAAACACAAAACCAACTAAAGAAAATACTTATGGGATTTTAGATGTTTATACAGCCTATTAAAATTAACTCAGATCCTCATTACACTAGGGGTTATTTTCCTCGATAACTTCTGGGTTTTTAGAATTTCTAGATACTGGCTGGGAAGCAAGCTGATGAAAATGGCCTGCTGCCGCTATTGGTACAATTTTCACGCTCAGCATTTGTGAATGTCCACCAGCCTGTCTCTGTCTGAACCATTGCCTTCTTCTTAGGACTCTTTTTACCTAAAGCTTCACCTTGCCTTCTATGATAATTCAAGTTAGTAATATGGTTTTGGGTTTTTTTCATTTATTTTTGGTCTCATAAGTACTATACCTTCCTTTAGGGGTCATATTTGCAAGCATTAATTTTCAAATGGAATATGAGTATTTTAGATCAATTTAAAGATAAAATTAACCATTAAGTAGAATTTGAGTTTGTTATGTAAAAGACCATTGATAAGAGAGACGAAGTGAGATGAGTTTATCCATTTTTTCCTTCGTGCATTTCCTCCTACCTGGCTTTCTTTCACAAAGTCCTCCTGTTTACCAAGACCTGGACACTGAAGTCAAAATTTGAAAAAAGGTAAAAATTGGTTGAGGCCTCTAGGAGCAAACAGCAAGCAGGCAGAGCAATGTCAAATTCGAAATCCAGACTCCACTTCTGTTTCTTTTTAAGATCACGTTTACAGCATCCACAAACCTTAGCATTGCATTTTTCACTATTTGGTTTTTGGCCTACATTCCAAACGGCTTTTTATAGCAGGTGTAATGAAATAACTGCGAAGGCATCATGTAGCTGCATGAAGATGTTAGAAATGTGATAATGAAAGGCAGGCAAGGACTGATAATTAAGCAAGAGATTAGAGGTAAACATTTTGAGACTAAAATGTGCATTGAATTCACACACACACACAAACACATACATGCAAGAAGCCAAATTCATTCTAACAAAAAATTAGCAACTGGTTAACCTACTATTAACCAATCCTGTTGGCTTTGGAAGAGCAGTCGTTTATCTGAACTCAACACGGTAATAAACTGATTAGTATATGTAGAAGACGCTCGCCAACCTTCTGATCTTCTCTGATCTTCCTATCTTTGCCCCTTATGAACTTAGAGGCATAGTAGAAATCTTAGGCTTTTAATAAACATTTCCTGCAAATACATTGCAGAAATAAATCAGATTGTGAGTAGTTTTGCTGTAGAATAATGCCAGACCCTAATCAACCACGTCATCCACGGAGCCGGGAAGTTGAAAGATTTCATACTCACTTCCAGGGTTCCACTGCACTAATATAGTATTGATTCAAATTCTAGCATCTTAACTTATATGGTGTTCAACAAGTAGCCAATTATTTTAAGACAAGAGTTTACTAAGGACACCAGGAGTCTTCTTATCGCCAACCATCAATTTTGCAAATCAACGTTAACTCTTTCCATCAGTTTGCTATCTTCTTAAATATTGAAAGCAAATAATGTTTTTATCCTAAAGAAATGTCTGATTTTATAGTACTTGTGAGTAAAATCATATACCATGTGATGTGTGGGAGGTGAAATTCTAAGATGGCCAACAAGATTCCTGTGTACATGCCTTGTGCACTGACTTTCCACTGAGTGTGGGCAAACCTGTGAATATGGTGTGATATTGCTTCCATAATTACATTGCTAAACAGTTGACTTGGAGTTAATCAGAAAGGGATATTGTTAAAGGTGGGTCTGACCTACTCAGGTGAGTTTTTGAAAGGGAGCTGCTTTTAATCCTGCCCTTGAAGATGCAGCTTCCATGAGTTGCACAGCTAGCTGTAAGGTAATGCATTCTTTCAACAACGTGTGAGCCTGGGAGAGAGCCCTCTCTCACATGAGACCTGTTTCCAGCACACAATTTAATTTCAGCCTTGTGAGACCCTGAGCAAAAAACCCA
This sequence comes from Equus przewalskii, assembly GCF_037783145.1. Classification (NCBI taxonomy): domain Eukaryota; kingdom Metazoa; phylum Chordata; class Mammalia; order Perissodactyla; family Equidae; genus Equus; species Equus przewalskii. The sequence continues at coordinate 4,847,803 of NC_091838.1, forward strand.
GCTAAGCCTTGGCCAGACTCCTACCCACAGAATCATCGCATAATACACGGTCCTTGTTTATGCCACCAAGGGTATGGTAACTAGTTACACAGAAATACATGTCAAAAGTAACTAAGAAAGGCTTCACAGGGTTATTTTATTTTTTCATCAAAATCATTCTTTACTGAAGTACTAATACCAAATTTAGAGAAATAGTTATTATTTTTGGAGGGAAGGGGTTCATAGGCTTTTGTGGCTTCTTTAGTCTGAGAGGATGCCCAAAACATACAAAGGAAATTCACTCATACAACAGAGACACACACAAACACACACATACGCACACACAAACAATCTCTCGTACACTTTCACGAAAAGCTAAAGTGAAACTGCAGTGGAACGCATTCATGGTCCTCGGTTTAAACCAAAGCTAGTGGCATATTTACCTCATGGTTTTTCCTTCTAACTGGTGACCCATGGCTGCTTGCGAGAATACGTAGTGATTGAAAAATTTTCATATTACTGTAAATGTTTCCATAGGATTTCTCACCCTTTATTTTCCAGCTTCCTTACCTGGCTTGATTATCCTTGCAGACAGAAATCGTGTCTTCCTGACTTACTGTTGTATTCAGAATGCCTAGCTCAGCGCTAGGCACTGGTAGGACTCTGTAAAAACCTTTTGCATAAATAGGTTTCTTGATAGATGTTATTTGAGAGATGATAATTATCACAGTAAATATTTGAATATTGATATGCAAAATGAGATCTTTATTCTTCACTGAATATACAAAATACTTTTCTCATAAAAATTCTGAGATCTGAATACCCTAAGCCTAACTCTTCATTGTGCTCACTGTGTTTCATTAGAAGTCATGTCCCCTATGGATTTCGAGATCCTATATGCCTCATCTACTTTTATGCCTGCTTCATGACAGGCAGCCAATTAATGCTGACTGATGGCTGAGCCCACATTTACCTCTCTTTATTTAAAATTCCTAATGAGACTGTCAAAGAGATATATAAATAAGAAAAGCGAGGGAAAAGGACAGGATGGTATTAATGGCCAGGCAACTTTGAGGGATTTTGGAAGATAAATGCAAAGGGAAAATGGTAATTTTACAGCAGGAGAGCATAGCAGACACCTCATTAGAAATGCAATCAGCAAAGTTAATACTACAAATAATAAGATGCGTGTACAGTATGTGCTTCCGATATGATGCATAAGGAGGCGCATCATCACTTCTTGTCAAAATGCACAGCCTCAATCTGATGGCGAGAGCTCATCACACAAACACTAATTGAGGGAGATTCTACAGAATAACTGGCCTAGACATGTTATAAGTGTGAAGGTCATGAAAGAGAAAGAAAGATGAAGGAGAGGTCACATATCAAAGGATATTAAAAATATGACAACAAAATACAACGTGGGATCCTGGTTTGGCTCACAGACAAAAAAAAAAAGATGTTAGTAGAAAACTAGTAAAACTCAAATAATGTCTATAGATTAGTTAATAGTCTTATACCAAGGTTAATGTCTTGGTTTCCAAAATTGTATTTTCTCCCTGTAAGATGTTAATGCCAGCCCTGGTGGTCTGGTGCTTAAGATTCACCGCTTTCACCACTGTCGTCTGGGTCAGGGAACCACACCACCTGTCTGTCAGTTGTCATACTGTGGTGGCTGCAGGTTTCTGTGATGCTGAAAGCTATGTCACCCATATTTGAAATGCCCCAGGGTCACCCGTGGTGGACAGATTTCAGCAGAGCTTCCAGACTAGACAGACCAGGAAGAAGGACCTGGCCACCAACTTCTGAAAAAATTGGCCATGAAAACCCTATGAACAGCAGCAGAGTGTTGTCTGATACAACTCTGGAGATGGAAGGGCAGAAGACAGGAATCTGCTCTGCTGTACGCAGGCTCAAGAGTCTGAATCTACTTGAGAGCACTAACAACAAAGCTATTAGGGAAAGCAATTGAAGGGTATATGGGAACTTGCAGCATTATTTTTGCAACTTTTCTAAAAGTCTGAAAATATTTCAAAATAAAAAAAGTCAATGGGGGGACAACTAATCATGGAATTTAGTATAGAAATCAAGCAGTAATCTAGATACATTGTGATTACATTTCTGTTTCTAAGAACAAAGGAAGAATCTGTAAGTTTCTTGACTGAAAACCAAATAAAGCCAAATAAGATATCTTAAAAAAAGAAAGAGAACCAAATTAGCATTCCACACCTCCTCTGCTACTCTATACACGACTTCACCAGAGCACTTTTTAAAGAGTTGTAAGGAGCAAAGCGTGTGTTCCTAAAAATATACACTTAAAGGAAACCTTTTGCAATAGATTTCTAACTAGCCTCCTCATCTTGTGCCATATAACCCAGTTTCTTCTCTGCCACCATGTTATTTCTCAAATGCAGTTTTGGTATTTTCTTGCTTAAAGCCTTTCCATTTTGCTACCGACCACAAGTCCAGTGTGGAAAATCTTCGTTCTCCAGCTCCTGCCATGGACACAGATCATGCCTTGTGGCTGCCCAGCATGTGAACGCACTTCTATGTTTGGAGAATTTTGCCGTATATGATTTCATGTTCTAGTGATGAAAAAAAAAACAAAAAAAAACAAAAGCCCAAACTGTCCAGTCCTTGCTTTCTCATCCTCCTTTGTCTTTTGGAACATGTGCCCATATCTGCCAATGAGATGGACTAACCCAAATCACAAATCTGAAATAAACGCATCAAAGAAGCAAGGACACTGAGTCTACTCTGACGTTGGTGCTGACAACAAGTTCATCTCTTCTCCACAATCAGCAGTAGAAACACTCGTCAGAGTGTCCAGGACCCACCGTCATGGGTGTTGACGGGAGAGCTCCCGCCTGTGCCCGACGGTGGCAGCAGCCTCTTATCAGACATATTCTGTCTGACTCCGTTGCATCTGAACTTGACTGTTTAGCCCTCCCAGAATTTTGATACTTTTAAAAATGCACAATATCCTGTATGAAAACATCCTTTTCTGCTTAGTCTGATTTCACTTGTTGCTTGCATCTAAGCATTCAGATTCTAGTAATTCTCTCACGTTCTTCCAAAAAAATTCTTCTTCAAAAGCATGTGAAAGATTTGAATGAGCAAAGGCAGAGACAGGAATTGGGAAACTTAAATGTGATGAAAACTGTCATGACTTAGAAACAACGGCTCAGGTTTAAAGTGAATTACCCTGTTCTATTTTCTCTATATAAAACTTACTTCTTCAAATTTTATTGTAATATTTTTGAAATACAATTAACTTGTGTTAAGTGTAGAAGTGATTTTTTTTTTGGTCTTTCTCAAAAAACGTCCTGTAATTAAAATAATGGTAAAATAAAACTTTGATGGTGCCTTAGAAGTAGGGAAATTTTGTGTACATGTAACAATGCTGATTTTCTATCTCTAGAGTTGGTTTGTTTTGCTTGTTCTTCTCTTTATTGCTCCTGTATTACGATTCTTCTCAGGGTCTGAAGTTTGAGCATCTGCTTAGTCAATAACAAGCATTCATTTTTCTACTCTTCCTGGGTGTAAACACCTGGCGAAAGGACCTTAATTAGCAGGCCAGGGGAAAATAAAATAAAACAAGTAACAGAATGGATTTCCTGATATAATGTCTAAAATTTGACATCATTTGAATGTCAGTCGAATAGTTTTTAAGACAATGAAACTTGGTTTCTTTTATTTATTTAAATCATCTCTTGATATATGAAAGGGAGAAGGGAGGGGTCACCACTCCATGCAGGCCTGCTTTTGAGTAGTCTCTCTCGATATGCTACCTGGGGAATGGTTTAGTTCAACAATGTATTTTACTGTTACACTGTATTCTCTGCGTAATTCTCAAATTCAGCTGTTTCCAGACTTTTTTCTATGGGAAAAATTGTCTTTTCTGGGTCAAAGATTTTTCTTCTGAATTAGCATAATCTGTGCTTATTTTACGTAGTTCCCCTTTTTTGGTCTATAATTCGCTTTGTACGTGTCTCTCCAGAATTCAGAATTTCAATCTAGCCTGAACACTTCGCTTTCAATATTTTTATTATTTGGTCTGTGCTTAAAAATTGGTTCTGTCATTTGGTAAAATCTGACTGATTCACTTCATGTCAGACAGATGAATGGACCTCATCTCTCCAGGAAGCATTCAACCTCGCTGACTCATAGAATCCTTGGGTCCATCATGTCAGATTCTTTAAAAGCTCAAAGAGACCCTTTGTGTTTTCTTATTTTAATATTTCTACTGTTTTGTTTGTATGATATTTCAAAAGATTTCACTATTTTTGATGTTGATAATATAACTCTAATTCTCAGATCAATTCAAGAATCAAGATCATAATTCTAAATAAATTGAAGCATTTGTGTGTGCTTGACATTATTTGAAGTGTTTGCTGTACATTATCACCTTTTATATTTTCAAAAACTCTATGAAATAAGGGTCATCACTACTTATTTCTTTGTATCAATGAGGATAGACATCTTAGATAGAGCGAGTTTCTTAGACAAGACTTCAGAGGTAAGCGGTAGATTTTTTTTTTTTAATTCCAAAATTCTTTCCTCTTATTCCCTACTCCTGACTTCTGTGACCCATCTCAAGGGTTCTGAAGAGTCAGTCAGTCAACACTGATCAGTCAGCCCATGTTAGGAAGTTCACTTTCACTGTAGTTTCCCAAAATCCACCAAACAACATCAAGGACCTAAGTTCTGAGAGAGAACACAGTTTCTTGGTGCCTCTCTTGTTCTTAGAGGCAAGCCCAAAGTTTGATCGTCTCAGCAGACACTTAGTGTTGGAAATCCACTAGATCAGAGACACCTGGAATCCCAAACTGACTCAACTTTGCCCCTTATTAAAATGAGATAAAGGCATGGGAAAGCGGAATTCATCACTGGAGGATCTACCCTATTACAATATGAATAATGTATTTCACAGCCTTGTAACATTAACTAAATGATTTCCTATTTCATTTCTTACTGCATCAACGGGTTTGCCAAAAGAGGATTCTCTGTGGTGGGACCGGTCATGGCCCACCATAGTATTTTTCAATATTTGGTAAATATTTACTTCTTGTGCAATTTTTTATTATCTCGTGATACGAAAAGTGAAAAACTAGTTTTTTACCAGGCTAGATACCTAGACTCATTCTGCATTAAAATAAAATATATCCTTAAATAAATATTTTTATAAATGGTAGCACATAATTATATGCAGTGTATTATACATATTTATTAATGTAAGATATATTTAAAGCATCTCATATCCACTTATATACTTACATAATTATTTTAAAGTTTTTCTAATATTCCAGTTTACAAAAATTGATATAAATGTTATTAATTAATGCTGTCCTGATGAACGTTTAGACCAATTATGAAATTAACATACTCCTGCATTCAAAATTTTCTATGAAGTTGTTTGTATGTGTTCCTAGGTATGGTTTAATTTTCCTTTGTTAAACTGACAATGTTGGAACTCAATTTTTTTAATTAAACCCTGGAAATTTTTCATTGTTCTCTGATTTTAAGAAAAGAGTGAAAAATAATTTATTTTAGTTTTGGTTTGTGATTTTAGGGTTTTTAAAGTTAAAATATAGACTTTCTCTAGTGAATAGAATTATCCCTACTCCCAAATATACGGCATCTTCTCTTCGGTTTCTCACTACTACCCAGTCGCTGCCATCTATTTTAATCACACAGATATTCCTACAAAGGTTATCATCCAGTATCTCAAAATCATAATTATAGAATTTTGAGGGAGAAGATCAATACATAAAAGAGTTCTGACTCATAGTACCCCTTCATATCAACCAACTGAGTTTTAGTTTAATGTATTTAATACTGATAAAATATTGTTTGAAAAAATTCAGCAGTTTTATCAAAGAATATAGTCTAAAATGGAGCTAGACTGGAAAAAGAGAGGCTGTGGAGGAAAGGAGTCCCATGATTCAGCTAATTTGGTTCTCAGAGCCTGGATAAAAGATCCGGCAAACCTATAAAAAGCATGAGAGGAGTTTTATTTACACTCAAAACCTTTATCTTCATTTAGGCCAAAAGTGTTGAATTTTCATTATATGAGAGAAGGGAATATTGCATCACCAAGAAATAAATGACAGCTATCAAAATCAAGCACTCTCCTGGTTTTTGTTTAAGGCATTATATTAAGAAATCTATTAATATCTATCAAATATTTTAATAGAAAGTACTAAAACAATGAAAATAGAACATCTCCCTAATGTTTAAATTTTCTTTTTAAAATTATTTGATAACACTGTCTTAATTTTTAATATGTTTTCTAAAATTCTTTCAAAGCACATCACACTTTAACCTCTTGTCTCCTCTTTATACCAGGCTGGCATGCAGGTAATAAAGGTATTATCTCCATTTCACAAATGAGTGAACTGAAATACTTAGTTACTAATTGGTTATAGCTAATTAAAAGCTAAAAGTAAAATTGATTGTTTTCAGAGGATTTAGAGTGTATGTTTTTGCATACTGAGCCCTCAAGCCTTGCCAACAAATCATTTCACCTCTGATGATAAATCACTTTTTTACAAACTTTTCATTTGAAATAATTTTAGATCTACATAGAAGTTGCAAGTATAATAAAATAGTTGCTATATGGATTTACTTTTAAAATACGCTTCATTTTTTAGAATAGTTTTAGATTATGGAAAAGTTGCTAAGATAGTCCAGAGACCCGCCATATACCAGGCAGCTAATTCCCCTCAGTATTAACCTTTGACATTAGTGTGATATATTGTTATATTTAATGAACCAATGTTGACACACTGTTATTAAGTGAATCCATTCTTTATTCAGATGTCCTTAGTTTCTGCCTAAATCCTTTATCTGTTCCAGTATCCAATCCAGGAAAATACATTACATCTAGTTGTCATGTCTCCTTAGGCTACTCTCGGCTGTGACGAATGAACAGATTTTCTTTGCTTTTGATGACCTTGACAGGTTTGAGGATTAATGCTCAGGTGTTTTGTAGAATGTCCCTCAACTGAGATTTGTCTGATATTTTTCTCATGATTAGCCTGGAGTACCGTAGCTTTGGGGAGAAGATCACAGAGGTAAAGTGCTGTTTTCATCACATCATATCAAGGGCACGTGCTATCAACATGACGTGTTACTGTTGATGTTAAACTTATCACCTGGCTGAGGCCGTGCTTGTCAGATCTCTCCACTGTACAGACACTCTTTGCTTTTATGCCCTTCTATATTATACTCTGGAAGGAAGTCACTGTGTATGCATAGCCCACACTTAGGGAATGCAGAGGCGTGCTGTAACTTCTTAAAGGCGGGGCATTTACACAAATTATTTGAAATCTTTCTACACAGCAGATTTGTGTCTTCACCCAATTAACTCATTTAGTAAGTCATTTATTTATATCACTATGGATTTATGGTCTCTTATTTTATATTTTGGGTTCAATCTAATTACTATTTTATTTCATTGTTCAAATTGTTCCAGCTTTGTCCACAGGAAGACTTTGCAGTTGGCCCCTACGTCCCTTTGACATGCTGTCAAAATATGTTGTTACTGATTTTTAGCTTTCTTGCTTTGTTTGTTTAGCACTGCCTTATTTTCTGGCACTAAAAGATGTTTAAGGCTTATCATATATTCCATAAAGTTTCAGTTTTATAAGTTAACTCTGCTTTATCATTCTCTCTCTCTTCCTCTCTATAATGCTTTCAATAATCTGCCCCCAAACTTCTGCAATTTATTTCTCAATATGTTTCATAATATTCCTTAAAATAAATATTAATGTTTCTATTTGAATTGAAAAATATCGTTACTTAGTCTACAGACCTCATTCACAATTCCAAATTGTTCCTTTAATATCTTTTATAGCGAAGTAAAATAAAACTTTTTGGGTCAGGATCTACTCAAGGATTGCTCATTGCAATGTTGTCATCCTTTCTGTTAGTAAACTTGAATCTGGAGCAGTTTCACAGCCCTTTTTGTCTTTGATGACCTCATCATTTCTAAAGTATATGATCTTTTATTTTGTGGAATGCCTCCCAATTTGAGTTAGTCTGATATTTCTTCATAATAAGATTATGGATAATAATTTTGGCAAGAATATAGAGAAGTGACACTTTACATGCAGAGCCACATGATATTTTGTTTCTTTTCAGGTGATATTAATTTCAATCATTTGGTTAAGGTAAGTGTCTGTCATATTTTTCAATTGTAAGTTTACTGTTTTTCCCTTTGTAGTTAAAAAGTACCATCTAGAGAGAGAATTTCAGGCTACGTAATTATATTATTTCTAACTACATGCCCATTTACTTGTTTTTACATCCATTAGTGATATTTTTTTGCCTGAAACTTTTATTACTATGGTGATTAACAAACGGTGCTTTTCCAATTCCATTATTCCTTCAATATTTTGTATTTTATTGTAATGAAGAATTTTCCTCCTCTTCTATGTCTTTATTTATTTGATTATATAAGTACAGACTCATGGAATGATAAAAATTAAATGGTTCAAAATCATTATTGTAATTATTTATTTTAATGCTCAATTTGTCCCTGGTTTGGCAAGTGGGAGCTTATCCAAAATATCTTCTATATATTTTAGTATTTGTAGTTGATAGTTACATAGGTAATAGTATCTCAAATAATGATTTCCAAGAAGTTTAGAGTTGCAAAATTATCACCAAAATATAAATCCTTCCTTGTCTCTAAAAAGTGTTTGAAGTATATTAAACAAACAGTGAAGCAATAGTAGAGTGTTAAACAAAATTTTGACTAAAAATTTTTGCTAGAATATCCTTAAATCATTTTAGTCAACATAGATAAGCTAGCTAGAAGGATAATTTTCTTTTTGTTTTCCTAAGCAAACTGTCTTGAAAGGATTGACCAAGATGATGAAATTAGATTTCCAACCTGGGGCTGTGAAAGCTTCAAATGAGGGGTGTATGAATTCCTTCAACCTATGTTTATCTGTCGGTGTCTCAATCCAGTGTACACATCAGGATAAATGCGGAGAGGGCTGATGGCCACTCTGAGTTTATTATAACCAGCGTTTCAATATATACATAGCTTACGTCTGCTAAACATACACAGGTGTTCTGGATGAAGTAATTAGCGAATGCCAAGAATTCTTAGTGATTTCTCAAGGAGCCCTCCCTTGGCCTCTGTTTTGATATTATCATGTTTTTGCTGTGCTCGTATATTTTTATCTCAGAGCAGGCAAGGCCTCCTAGGCAATGGCCCCTCCTGCTCCCAATATCGATATCCTGTCTCCATCTGTGCCCCCAGGCGACCGCGCCTGGCTTAGGTTGCCCCACCCTGGAGGTCTTACCCCTCATTGGCTAACCGGCCTGCTCACCTCTGGGTCACAGTTTGTTGGCAAGCCTTTTCCAGTGATTATTAACCCTTCCTGCATCAGGGGGAGCTACAGTATCAAGCTTGAATTTCTCTAGACTTCACCTGGAAGTGACTTTGCACAGTAATAGCTGCTGAACCTTGTGGATATCTGTAATTTCTGAAGGTAATCATCATTCCTGCTTGAGTGCCTCCCTGCTGTGTTCAATGAATTAAGAACAATAGATGATGATGGCCAAATAATTAATTCTGTATAGGAAATCCGAGTAGGTTGTTTTTCCTTACCGTAGTCATTTGTTTAAATTGATGTGCAATCAGAGGATTCTCAGAAAGAAAGAATAGAGAATCTTGTATGTTATTACAAAAGAAAGGTTGTCAATTTTCATAACTTTTATGCCTTTGATAAGGCATAGCCAGGATCCTAGTTGAATACTCTAACAAAGTTAAAAAAGGAGAAGTTTGGGAGATATTTAGTATGTTTGCTTTATCATGCTTTCAATAAAATATGTGTTATTTTAATAGCCTCTCTAGGTACTAGATATCTGTTATTTATAAAAGCTATTTTTTAAAGTTACATATTTGTATCCAATCTCAGAATATTTAAACAACAAAAATTATGATATTTTAGTGAGTTGAAAGAAGTATGTCTCCTGTGAGGAAATTGAATTTAATCTAACTTTCCTGAGGAGTATGGAAGGATATGGCTAGTCATATGCACAGATAAACCATCAGGGGCAGTCATCCGTGGTTACAGATAAAGAATAAGAGCAAAAGGTTAGAGCAGACCTGGTGAAGAATGCCAGAGTAAGTTCACTGTAACCACCGCCCAATGTAACTGCTATGTGCTAAATGTAGCATACTATATAACTGTAGCATAAATTCTCTATAAACAGAGCTGAGAATCCATGACAGCTTTGTAACCACTTTCTCACTATCTGCCTGCATTCAGAGTATTTTCTTTCCAGCAATAAAATCAGCTAATTTTACATTTATGAATTAATGGATTTTTGTTTGCCCCCCGCCGCCTCACTGCCCAACACTCCGTGCAAATGTTCTCTAACAATTTGGAGCCTTTAAGGGTTGTGTGAATGACCTTCTAATGTTATTTTGGGTTTGGGTTATGTAAAGCTAAATAAGAAAAACTGTCACTTGGAGCTTCTTTGTGCTTCTGAATGTGTATCCATACAATCATGGAATGATAGATGTTAAAAATGCAGTTAATTTCAGAGTATTTTCCTTTTTTTTTTTTTAGATTTTATTTTTTCCTTTTTTCTCCCCAAAGCCCCCTGGTACATAGTTGTATATTCTTCATTGTGGGTCCTTCTAGTTGTGACATGTGGGACACTGCCTCAGCGTGGTTTGATAACCTGTGCCATGTCCGTGCCCAGGATTCAAACCAACGAAACACTGGGCCGCCTGCAGCGGAGTGCGCGAACATAACCACTCGGCCACGGGGCCAGCCCCCAGAGTATTTTCCTTTTGCTTAAACACAAAGTATTATTGGTAAACTATTTCTTTCTGAATCACTGATAAACTAAAGAATGGTGGAAAATATTGGTAAACTCATCTTTATTCTGACATAGACTACTCAATAAGATTTTTTAATCAGAACTCCCAAAGCCACAAGAGGAATGGAAAATACACATGTAACGTTTATCTTCAATGAAATCCAGAAAAACCTGAAACCCCAAGCCACAAAATGGAAAAAAAGATGTGTTAAAAGCAGAAATGATTAAGCAAAAGAGCAGGAGAAAAATGCCAACAGCTGCTGATCTCAGAAAGCCCCAACATAATGTCCATTTCCCCGAAGAGGCATGAGGGACAAGGAGCAGAACCTACACTGCAGTGGCTTGGGACACGTGCTGTCCACCCGAGCTCCCCTGGAGCCACTCTGGTCTGTAATGCAGAGAAGGCAGTGATAATTAAAACTGTATGCAGACAATCTGTATTTGTAGAAAGTAGTGTAGTTATTGTATGTGGTATTGAGAACAAGTTGACAGGTCTATTTTTCTATTTTTTTTTTCCTTTTCTTTATTTTGGGGATGATTAGCCCTGAGCTAACTACTGTCAATCCTCCTCTTTTTTTGCTGAGGAAGACTGGTCCTGAGCTAACATCCGTGCCCATCTTCCTCTACTTTATACGTGGGACGCCTACCACAGCATGGCTTTTGCCAAGTGGTGCCATGTCCGCACCGAGGATCCGAACCAGCAAACCCTGGGCCGCTGAGAAGCAGAACGTGCGAACTTAACCTCTGGGACACCGGGCTGGCCCTACAGGTCTATTTTTCATTCTTCTTGTTGCTTTGTGAGTTCTGAGAAGAGAAGGGACAGGCATCAACTTTGCAGCCCTATCTCCAAATTGGAAGTCTGGTTAAAGAATCTCATTGAATAGTCTTTGTCAGAATAAAGATGAATTTACCAACATTTTCCACCATTTTTTGCTTTATCTATGACTCAGAAAGAAATAGTTCATCAATAATACATTAAGCAAAAGAAAAAACTTATGTGATCATTCACAAATTATACAGATTATACAGATTATACAAATAGAAAAACACATAAAGGACACAGCCCCTGAAAAAGGAGTTCAGCAATAGGAAAAGTAATTAGATGCAAAGTAGAATGTAAGAATGTATCCAAAACTATGTTGTAACAGAGCAGGGGTTGACAAACTTTCTCTCTAATGGACCAGATAGGAAATAGTTTAACTATGAGGTCATATGGACTCTGTTGCAACTACTCAATTTTGCCTTTGTTGTGCAAAAGCAGATCTAAACCATATGTAAATGAGTGAACATGGCCGGTTTGCAATAAAACTTTACTTATGGACGTCGAAATTTGATTTATGTAATTTTCACATATCATGAAATGTTAGTCATATTTGAATATTTTTAAACCATTAAAAAATATAAAATATCTTCTTAACTTGTAGGCTGTACACTGACAGGCAATGGAAGGGACCTGGCTGGAGGCTAGAATTTGCTCACTCCTGTGTAGAGCATACAAAAATTGTGAACAAATATTCCTCCGAAAGCCAAATACCAGTGTTTGTACTAAAACCATTGCTATATGAAAAAGTAACATAAAATAAAAATATGAAAACAGAAAAAAGATATGTTGTGGCAACACTAGGTAAAATGTAAGGTGGTTCATGAAAGAAGTGTAAGAAAAATACCATAAAGTGTATGCACCCATGGTAACAGTACAAGCTAAAATTAATAGTCCTTATTGAAAATATTGAAAAACATAGATAATAGAAACATGAAAAGTCAAGAAAATAAAATAAAAAGAGTTGGGGAATATTAGAGAAAATGATGGTTATGGGGGTCGAGGTAAATATCCTTCAATAGAATTTCCTAAAGAAAGAATATGGAATGAAGGAATAGGAAAATATTTTTGTGATGATATAAGTCTGGGAAATTTCAAGGGCGGAACACGCAGAGCCTCACAGGTCAGTGTGCTGATTTTCACTCCTACTTTATTGCGAGACAAAGTGAACATCAGTGAGGGCAGGTGTTGCCCTGAGGGACTGGAAAGATGGAGTGACATCAAGTGAAACCCAAAAAGCAGTAACTTCATTATTTTGGGGGGGAAAGATGGGAAGTGGATATCTACATGCACATTTTAAGTTCATTCAATGAATTTATGAAATCCAATTTGATCATAGCTTTTTTTGATAACACTTTCACTAATCTTAATCATATTCAAATGAAAACTTTTCACATGGTGGGTTTTAATGAATCTGAGATATCCATAATGTTATTTGGAGAAGGAATCCTTTGAATGAATGTAGCATCTGAATATTCTGTTGGAAAGGAGTTAAAAATTATGAATGTCAGAATAAAACTTGGAGACTGAACTAATATCGATGACTACTCTTCAATATGATAATGATTTCACAAATATTGACAATGACACGAATATTGGCAATATTGGTTAAGTCATTAAGCATCTTTTATTTCCATAGATAATTTAGTCATTGAAAAAAGCTACTCTTCCTCAGCATATTTGCATATTTTTATCAAAATCAATTTTATTTTATTGGGAATTTGTCATAAAATTTAATTTAGAAATCTGTTTTTCCTGAAAACCTCTGTACTATTTTCTAAATAGTGAGTTTAAATCAACAGTAAAAGAATATTCAGGGGCTGGCCCGGTGGTGCAGTGGTTAAGTTCGCATGTTCTGCTTCAAACAGCGGCCAGAGGTTTGCCGGTCCGGATCCTGGGTGCGGACATGGCACTGCTTGTCAAGCCATGCTGTGGTAGGCTTCCCACGTATAAAGTAGAGGAAGATGGGCACGGATGTTAGCTCAGGGTCAGGCTTCCTCAGCAGAAAGAGGAGGACTGGCAGTAGATAGCTCAGGGCCAATCTTCCTCAAAAAATAAAAAGAATATTCAATCAGCACGATCTCACATTTTAACAATGTGCTCAAAAAAAGGTGTCCAGTGAAACTCATGAAAAGTGTTCTACAGTCTACTGTTGATCTTAAAATTCATCTCATAACAACATCTATAGGTGCCATTCTTACATGCTGAAAACTGCAGTTTGATGAGGTCTAAGATAGTTCCCTCTTATGGGAAGTAGAGTAGTAGTTTGTTTCTATTGAAACACAATTACTCATTCCTCTTAGTCAAAGATATATATGGAACAAAGGCATAATAACATGTCACATTAAGAGAGAACAGATAAATAAATGAATAAATTTCTGGAAATGAATTTTAACTCTGGTGACATCAGAATGAATTCAGTTTTTTTACAAAGATATAAACTTCAAATATGGAATATCCAAAATAGTAATATCCTAACTAAGATTATAGAAAAATAGGCTAGATTTCGTTGATTTTTTGCCTATACCTTATCTACAAATCTCATTCCTTTGCAGTAATGTTTTTTATGAGATTATTATGGAACTCTCCACTCTCTCTCTCTCATTTATAAACCAAGAGTATAGAGATACGCCTTTCCTTTCTTTCTGTCGTGACTCTTCATCACAATATGTGTTTTTCACATCAAGATTAACAAATTATAATTCTCAAATAAATGCTTCTTCTGTCCCAATAATTAAAATTTAAGAAGACATGTATCATTCAAAATTGCACTGTGAATTCCAAATTAATTTTGATTTTTAAAATTACCCCGCCAACAAATAGATTTTGATGGGCAACATAGGTTTAAAAATATGGTGGTGTGATAAAATCATGGTCTATAAAAATGGAGATCTCTTGCTTGTAAGGTCAAAATCTATGGGTTTAATATATAATTAGGAAAAATATTATATACCAACTGAATTTGAGTATTATGCTTGCTAATGTTAAGATCCAGAGAAAAATAAATAGTACGAAAGCCTGTTTTCATGGCAGAAGCTCTTTCAAGCTCCCAGAATAATTTAATAACAATGTGACTAAATAATTTAAAAAATGAAGATCATGTTAGTGAATTGGAACTTCAAACAGAGCAAGTATCAAATATATGCTTTGCAAGGAAGCAAATAAAATATTAGCTGTGTACAGAATTAGCAATTATAGCAATGGGATCTAAATCAAGTTATATTGACAAAACACTAAAAAGTACAGAATATTGTTGAAATGAGATTACATTTAAAGACATCAAAGCAAAAGGAAAGCATTCAAGCAGTTTAAAATATATTTGATATGAATCATAACGTTTTTTAAATTGTATACACAAGTAGCCTGAGAAATAATACCTGTGGTTCTCATTTTGCCTTGAATACCTCATACACTTACGCCTGGGAATATAGAGAAGAATATAAAGAAAGAGGGATTCAATGCCTGATGGTCTGTACCTTTTACCTTCCAATTTTATTAGCATGCCTACTATTTTTCTAGGCACTTGTTGCTTTTTTTAACATTTCTGACAAAGTGATTTTTAAATAGGATTTTTCACTCTGTCGTATGTCCATTGTTGGGAGTGGGAACAGAGGATCTCATTGGGGGAGGAGGTTAAGCTACCTCAGAGAGTGATAGCAAGGCTTTCCCTTTTTTTCACTTTCTTTACTTTTGATATACAGCTTCTTTTTTTACTTTTGATATACATTCAGATAAACTCTTAGCAACTATTAGTCCTCTCCTAAAAAAATGATTAGTTCATTTATTTGGTACAGTAATCTGAAGCTTTCGTTCTGCTGCTGAGAATTTTTTTTTGAAAATTATTTAATTGATTATGACACGCTGAATCATCATTGATAAATTCAGGAAAAAAAACAGTATTTTATTGTGGCATAATATTGATTCCAGCAGAGCCTGAGAGTCTGGATTTATTTATTAATTCTTCTCCCATCTCAAACTGCCTCCAGAATCTAGTTCCATGACTTAATTTATTGGTTTATTTGTTTGGTTTTCAACCTTAGTAATAGTAACACATCATTTTTTATGACATACATTTTTTTAATTTCATCTTCACTATCCTGAAATTAAATTCACAATAATAAAACCTATCTACAAGTATATTTTTAAAACAAATAATACAACTGTAACCAAAGGAGAAATACAACAAAAGTAGTTTACAGTGAGCTAATATGTAAATGCTTGGGCAAAACTCCACAAAAAACGTGATGAGGTAGTCACATACTTGCATCAATATGCAGAGGCGCCACAGATAAGATTTCAACAAATGTAGACATATAGTTTTGTTATATTGGTGACTGTCATACAAGTGTTCCTGTTCACAGTATGATTTTCTAAATGTAAAGATCCAAAAAATACTCCCAGCTAGACTTCATTGCATTTACTTTTTCTTAAAAAATCATTGATTTTTACAAGTGTGCAAAAAACACTCTGTGTTTATTATCAAATGTGGGAGATCGTGGACTTAGATACTCATAAACAGATTTTTCACTAGTCTGAATGCCCAGCAGGACATGTGAAAGTCACATTGGTTACAGGGTGACTCTTTGTGATGCATGACATTCTGTGGGTTATTAAGCACACAAGTTCCCAGTAGTTTTCTGACCAAATCATTGTGATAACGAAAAATGCCACCACCCCCAAATTGTCTAAGCCTTCTCAGGTGAGAAGGACTGGAGTAGAGGCACTTGACTTGTGAGATGGTTTTCCATGAGGTCTGAAGCTAAGGACAGAAACAGGCGAAAGAGCATGGTGGTGCCTCGCATATAGATGCTTCCAGGACTGAATTTACGCTCTATGAAAATAGAAGTTGAAGTTACCAGACTAAGAGTACAAATAAGATGCTATTGAGAGAGGGGCATAAGCAGCACTTATTTACGACTCAGATGACAAGTTTGGGCATAGTAGGACATGGATCAATATCTCTGAGGAATCTTGAGTCACTCCGACACAGTGATAATGGAAGAGAATGAAGGATTCCTTTGGTGCAGCAAGGACATTGAAGTCTCTGGAGGACGGTACTGTAAGAGTGCTCTAGAAAGAGAACAGCAGGTGTTCTATAGTCTAAAGTCGTTTCACAGGCTATAGATATGAAAGAGAAGGTCGGAACAAAAAATACCCCTGAATATCACAAAATAACTGAGAGAGACATTAACGTGTTTTGAGGAGCCTGTAGATGAGGAACATGGAGCCAGCAAAAATTGAGTAATAATATCATGCGGCTTCATATGTACCAGAAGTTGATAGTCTCTAATAAAATTCCAGTTATACTGGCTTAATGAAATCAAAAATTTATTAATTCCTACTGAGCATCTTGTAACCTCAGGAGATGAATTATGGTAGATGTTCTCAAAGAGTAAAATAAACTAAATGAATTACAAACAAACAAAAATCCCTGTTCCCTAGTCCCACAGTGACTTCGAAATATCTATGAAAAGTTAAAGACGTGATTATAAAAACAACCACCACCAAAATCTTAGGCAAGTTAATAATACGTGTTTCACGAATGAAGATTAAATGGGCCCTCAGTAAAGATTCTAGTCTTCTTGGAGGAGATAAACATATGACCAGGTCAAGGAGTCATGTGGGGAGTGCCAAGCTGTGAGGCTGAAGTGGTAAGACTAGGAGAACATGGAAGGTTAGGTAAGACAGTCACTTAGGACTTGTATTTGATGGATAGACATTAGGCAGTGATTAACAGATGGTACGTTACTGAGCAGAGGAAGGAGATTGTTAAAATACACAAATAATTAAACAGCCTAGCATACTGCCTGGTGCTCAACATAAGTTCAACACACTGAATTAGTGAAAAAATGTAGTATACAAAAATGATCCTGGTGCTACGCATTATATACTTTGGCAGGAAGTCACCATGCACAGAGCACACCTAAGAAGTGGGGATTTCTGCTCCTCCTCTTTCAGAGCAGAGTGTCTACTTAAATTAGTTGGAATCCTGTATGGGAGATTTTCTATACATACATACAAACTCTTCTCCCCCATTTATTTATTCATTCATTTATTTATATTAATATGAATTTGTGGATATTTATTTTATACTTTGAGCTATAATCCACTACAGTTTTGTCTATTTTCTTGCTCAAATTCTTCCAGCTTTGGCCACTGAAAACTCTTTCAGTTGACTCTTTTATCCCTTTCAGCTTATTTCCATCAATGAGTGCATGTGCATGGGTCCATGCGTGTGGGTGTGTGCGCTAATACTTCTTAGTTTCTGGCACTACAAGATGTTACGGGCTTAGCTTGCATATTTCCTGCCCCACTCCTAGCATCCCGCCCCAGGCCTGTATCTCACAGTCTCACACACCGCTGGAGGCTGGAGTGTGAAAGGCAGCTCTGGGACCACCTACAGGCTTTTCTGACTCGTTACAAGCTACAAAATTCACAGACTTGCTATAAACTCTGACTGCTTTAAAGATTCTCCTGGTTATTGAATAAATTTCCAAATAGTTTTATGGAACTGTGTTCTCATTTTAGAGAGAGACAGTGCTACATAGTAGTTAAGAACACCGCCTGCCAGGGTTTGAATTCCAGTTACATCACTAAATGGCTGAGTGACCGCTGAATAGCCATGGACAGGTTATTCAATCTCTCTGTGCTTCTTTCCTCATCCATAAAATAATAATGTTCATATTGCCTCAATTGTAGAATTTTAAGGATTAAATGAATTAGTACATGTATAATTTTGGAACATTGCCTGGCATATAGTAAGCAATCTATATACTTAGAGCTAATCTATATCCTTATTGTTTATTTATTTATATTAACATGTTTAGGAGTTGAATCAATTGCAGGCAACCCAAGACCTAGACAGGTATACCAACACTCACCACTGGTTTATTTTCCATTCCTTTATTTATTCATTCAGCACATATTTATTGCGAGTCTACCATCTGCTCTGTAGAGTTGCTGGAGATACAGTGGGAAACAGAAGACTGAGCCTCTGATCTCATGGAGTTTACATTCTAGTGGAGAAGATAGGTGAGCAGAAAAACAAACAAACATAGGGACTGTAATTCCTGGTAGAGATAACTAGTACACAAAATAAAGAAGGAGAATAAATATAGCTCTTCAGGGGGAGTGGAGTGTCTGCTAGTTTAAAGGGTAATCTTGAAAGACAAGTGACGTGAAAAAAGTTCTGAATACAGTAAAGACTAAGCCCATGAAGATATCTTGCAAAGGAACATTTCAGGAAAAAAGGGAAGAGGAGAGAGGTTAGAGATGAGATTGAGAAGTGAATAGTGGCCAGATAGCATAACTTTATAGGAATTGATTTTAAGTGTGACACGAATACACTGGAAAATAAGACATTATCTGATTTCTCTTTTGGAGAAATCACTCCAGCAGCTGTGTGGAGAGTGGACTATAGGTTTGGCGTGGGGAGACCTGTTTACAGGCCGTCGCATTTGTTCAGGGGAGAGAGAAAGGTGACCTCGAATAGGGTTGCAGTGCTGTAGGAGGCATTTGGATTTATTATATACATTTTCTCATTATCCATTTTGATTCCAAGAGAACAAAAGCAATGATCGGGGTGTGAAGATATGAAAGTGCAGATTAAGTGTTTCTAGACTTCAGTAGCCATAAAAAGCATATGGATGGTTTGTTAAAACACAGATTTCTTGGCTGCACCTCCTGAGATCCTGATTTAATAGGTCTCCGTGGGACCAGGTAACTTGCATTTCTAACAAGTTCCAAGGTGATGCCGATGCTGGACCACACTCTAAAGACCTCTGCCTTGGAGGACGAAGAGGATGATGCTATTGGTTATGGGATGTACACTATAACTTTTTTATAGCAAAAGTCTGTTTATATTTTTATCTCATTACTTTTTAGTTGTATTTTGTAATGGAAATGGTCTATTAGTACAATAGTACAAGGGTATATATTGATATATACATTAGTAACTACATATTTGGGAAGCACGTCTTACTGGTAATATGTTATTAAAAGTTAAGACTCTTAGAGAATGGATTTAAATTTAAATTAAGTTGGTGTGTGTGTTGATCGGTTAGGAGGAGGAGCTGTTGGAGAGTGAATATAAAAGATGAAGAAAGAATTATCTGGTCTCAGTAAAAAAGGATGATTATATCTCAAGTTGTAAATACAAAAAACAAGTGCCTCTATGAAAACATTGACTAAAATGAGGAAATTGAAGAGTTCTGAATTCGATTTTGCTTACTTTTTGGTATGTATTGTATTTAATATTTTAATGTATTAGATTTTAATTGTCAATAGGATGTCTAAATTATGACCCCTAATAGGTACTTTAATATGTGATGACTTAGAAGAATGACAGGTTGAGTCTGGATGTATGGCCACCGTTATATTTTAGTTTTCATTTAACAAATTTTACACTAGAGAATACATTGGTTCTATCATGGAAAACATTGCCTTTCCACTTATTTTTATTTATTTTTAACATCAGATAATGATAATCTAAAATTCAGTTTATAAATTCTCTTATTAACCTAATCTAAAATAGCTTTAAAATATTTGTTTAATTGATTTTGAGTCTATGACTGGCTTTTTAAAAATGAATAAAAGTATTTAATACTATCAATTCAAACATTCAATCATCAAAAACCAGAAATTTAAACCTTTTATTTGATCACATCAATCAATTTGAGGAAACCAAACGCTCAGTTAAATGAGTGTTCTAATTGGTTTTGTGTCCACAGCCTTGAAATCTCTGTCTTCTCTATAAAGCCTTTTTGGAAGGATGGGCTTGAAACACATTTCTCAACACGTTTATGTACATCTCTGACATCTTACAGTTTTCCTTTAACGTGCTTCATTATTCCTATTTTATCTCTTCTAAGTTAAAATGTTTACCACTGAGTTTTTAATGTAAGTCCCCGATTCAGAAAGTGTGCAGGGTGAGGGCGCTGGAGGGAGGGCAAGTATGAGTAGACAGGGCAACGCTTCATACATGTGCCCTTTGAGACTACACTACGCACTTTGATGAGGTTTCTAAATCTTCTGCTTTGCAAAATCAGGAATATGGCCACTGAAGGAGAATTCCTTTTTCGAGTTCTTTTTATGTCCCCAGCTTCGCGTTAGCTTTCATTTCCCCACACTGAAATTTCCAAAGCCGCTTAGCTGCCCGTCCTCCTGGTCTACCCAAACCATTCCGATTTTCACTCTTCAGCTCCATCGCGGTGATTGGCTCACTGCTCCTTCCGGATAATCAGCAGATTTCGTCACCTTAAGGCCACTCGGTCCACTAGGTCGCCATGTGGGCAGCGGTGTGCGGGCGCTCCAGACCCACAGAGCCTCTGAAACGCTCCATCCCCAACGGCTCAGCAAGTTTTCAAATCCTCTCACAGATTAACCTTGACTAGCCTAGATTTTCTAGTGACCAGACATAAATAGAGTTCTTCTAAGAGTGAGGTAAATCTAGGACTCAGTTTTTGTGTCCTGAATATGGAGAATTCACTCTCCTCAATTTTTTCTCTGGCTGCTCAGAAGTTATTTTGTCAAATTTTGCTGAATGTACATTGTAAGCGTTAAAATGCACACACACACACAGAGAAAACAACATTCTCTGAACAAGTTTATAGGAGAACTTGCCTGGTTTTAGAATCAGAATATATCAATTAAATCTGTTAATTTTTTACCAAACTTTTCCTCAATTCAAACCCCTCCCCCACCTATTTAGGGCAAATCAGATTGTTTCTGAGCCCGTGTCACCAGTGACTTTGTCTGGAGAGCTAAATATTTTTTAATCATTTTACCCATTTTTAATTGCACTATATTTGGTTTGATAATTTGAAAAGAATCATAATAATTCTGATGCATTTGACTACAGACATAAAATACTGTAAATTTGCCACTGGACTTTTGAAAATTACATTTTTATAAATTTGTAACCCAGCGTCAACAAGTCAATTATGATTTGCTCCAAACAAAGACTTTTCGAAGCAACTGTCATTAGTTAAATGGCAAAACTTAATGGCTGTCTAATTTGTGCGATGGAGAAAATGGAACACATCATCAGTAGACTCTGTGGAAAAATAGAACCTCATTGGTAGCCTCATTCACAATCAAATATCAATAATTGTGTAACATTGTAGAGAATGTATTCAGGCTTTTATTCCCATAGATACTTAAGTACGGTTTCATACTTCATATACTGAAATTTTATAAAATGCAAACATGCATATGGTGTATGAAGACACCTCTGAACTCACCTTCCTGTGGTCAATGTGAATTTCAGGTATCAACTGGCACTTGGACGTTCCATGTGCTGTCCATCAAACCATACTTCAGTTTTATCATTGTTTATCAGTTTTTCCCTCGGCATAAGCATGGGTTCCTGTATAAGTCCTTGAATATATTTTGCTTCTCTCATCTTGTAAAAAATAAAAAAAATCTATAACTGGAAAAGTCTTTATATTTACAATACTACAATTTAGATAAATACAGAAATCATTAGGCGTGTCCAAAGTACTAACATTCAAGCCTTAATTAGAACCTTTTTGGATGTAACTTGTCACTTGTATTCACTTTTGGATATAAAAATAGAACATGTAAGAAATTCTAAAAACCTGTTATAGAGAATTAGATTTCCCAGTAACGGGTGTCGAACGGCTTTCAGATATCTGAATAATGTGAGGTGCCCTGTGGCTTAGTATCAAATGAAGGCTTTTTTTTTTTTTTTTGACTTCTCTGTCTCTTTACTAAAGAAAAGCAAGCGAGCCAGTTTTTCTTTACTAAATGACAATTTTTAATCATCTCAATTTCCTACAATCTTTAGACTATTTTATTTTACCAAAATAAATGTCACTGTAGTTCAGATTGTTCTCCGTGTATTTACATGTTTGGTCACAAGAAGAACATCTAATTATATCCTGGCATTATTAAATGGAGTATTGACGTGAATGTGGAGTTTATGGTGATTAAGATGAATAGATGTCTCTGAAACAGATTGATTATGCTTTAAATAGCTGTTCACATTTCAAAGAGGGATTGCTCAAGCTAAAATACAGCTCAACAAAAACAAACCCATTTACATTTTCTATCCTATTACTTTGTTTGGAATAAACACTCAAGCAATCATCCTCACCCGCGCTGAATTATTTTTATGGGATTCATAAACACACCCCCGATCACGACCTGGCGTATCATTTTTGACTGTTAAAAACCTGGCTCGTTTCCTGCCTATTTCATCCTGGGAAATGGGCAGCTCTGTCCTTGTAGCATCACGAATACAGCAGACATAAAAGCAGGTCAAAATGCAGCTTGTTGGAGCTTACCATAAACTGCAAAGCCTGTCATATCTTCCTTCATCCATATCCACATGGTGCTTGGTTAGGTATCCAAGTTTTTTTAATAGAATAATTTGGAACTTTTATCCCCCAGATAATTCTGATGCACCTTAACATTTGACAAGCCCTGCTCTCTTTGATTCTTCCTGTGTTTAGAATTCAAACCTAAATTCTATTTCTCCCAAATCAATATTTTTCCCGTTCAATCGTGTGTGTGTACAGTTAGAGGGAGGATGACAAGAGTGGTTTTGCTTGTTTGTTTATTTTGAGACTTATTCTGTAAGCATGCATTAGGCACTAGTGTGTCCTGGGCTCTCTGCTAGGTGTCCATCTTACAGAGGTGGCCAGCACACTGCGCGTGCTCTGTAGGAGTTCCGTGTCCACTGTAAGGATCGATGGAGAAACGATTGCACCTCTGTGTAACAAGGGCCTCTTCTGACAACTTAGAGTAAGGAAATTCACTTCCACACGGCAAAGTTATTTCGAAAAGAGGTAGAAATAATTTGATAGACAGCCCTGTTTGTAAATTGCTTCCTAAAGCTAAATAAACAAGTCTTAGATATTTGACAAAGACTGTGCTTAGCAAACTGTGCTATCAACTTGACTTGTACATACATTTGTGCCTGTATGTATATAGTTTAACATATACGATTGAAATACAAATAATCTAATGCACACATTTTATATATTCTATACACACATTTTAAATTTACATTTACATTTTACAGACAGGGTGATTAAGAACAAAAGGGTGAAATAATTACCCCAAGGTCCCAGAATGGGTGACAAATCAAGTTGAGACTGAAGTTCGTTTATACAAATAAATAAACATTTTCCTCACTACATCTAATTAGAGAGCATTTAAGAAATTGACGTTGTAATGATATTTCTTCTTTTGCAACGGTGTTTTTTTTCTTTTGGTTATGTTGCTGACAAAATCTTTGATTAAGGAGTCACACCCATGCTTTTTTGACTGGATATAGAACACAGATGACATTTTATCTCATAGCAGACATACCATAACATGACTTCAAAACAACACTTTCTGAAGACAATCACATCAGTGGAAAATGGATGGGGAAGAAAAAATAGTCTGCAATTATGTTTTCCACAATTCTGGACCAACACTTCTTATAAAATATTTTGAAGGGTTTTAATTTTGTCTTTTAATTACGATCAACTTTTAAAACATCAAACTTATGACTTCCTATGTAGTAGCTGTTCAGGGAGATTTTTAACTGTCATTGCATCCAAGCAGCAATGGCAGAAACTTGAGCCACTAGACCCTCCAACAGGAGCAGATGGCCTCCCTGAGATTTTGCAGCTTAGAAGCAGGCCTTGATTAAAAGCAGCCAGAAAGCAATGGATGGTGTTCAAACCCTGAATGCAGAAGAGCAAACACTTTTTCTAGAGTTTATTTGGTAAACTTTGTGACAGTTGGGCATCTGGATATAATAGGAAGAAAGAATTTTAAAGCTATCATTGAAACCTGTCCTTTTGAATTAGGGAATCCATTACCTGCAATTAAGACTAAGTAGTGGGTATCTGTCATGAGCCAAATTAACAGAAATTAATTCAAAAACCTTGGAAGGGACATGCCATGCTGATCTGTGTAGCATGCCCCTGAAGAGGACATTTTATTGTATGTGTAAGATTTCATTGTCAAAAAGAAATATCACTCTGGCAAATGCTGAATAAAGCAAGTCAGTTTTTCAGAGGGTAAAGTGCTTATCAATTAGAGGTAACTGAGCATGCGGAGGGCACCATTTGATAAATGACTGCTTCCAGAAAGCTAAATGGCACCCTCTTGTATAGAAAAGTCACTCCCTCAGGGGTGAGGACACTGCTTTAAAGACCAGTCTCTTTCTCTTACAATCTTATTTGCTCCCTCTTTAGTTTAAAGAACGGCATAGTGTGGGTTAGAATGCTTAGTCATTTTAGGTTTGTAAATGCAAGACTACAGATGATCAAGCTAACATCCCTCAGTATACTTATTACAACCCATTTGTGGTTCACCCACAGAAGGGGAGACCTGTCAGAGGAAGTCAAGGCTGATCAAATTAGCGATATTGATGTACCATAGTTTCTAGAAGCTTCACAGTCATCTCAGGATGTATAAAGGCTCTGGAAGCTGTGGTCCGTGGAGAACTGTCTTATATCTGTTTAGCTATGCAATTTTGATGGATTAATTGCATTATATTTTGCTTACTATTTCAGCTTAACTCCAGAAACATTATAATCATACTTTCGTGTACTAACATTTATCTGCATATGAGAATGAGACAAAATTCAAATATGGTTTCTGCCCCTGAGAAGCCTTCCAAGAAAAAGCATGAGCTCATCCTCGTCTACTGAATTTGGATCCTAGTCTTTACTTTTCTTTCCTCTACATGTTTTTTCTTTCTCTTTAGCTTATGGTTTTTTTATATATTTATTCTGTCTTTTTAAGATAATGAGTACTTTGAAAAATTTTTCTGGCTTTATTGAGATATTATTGATATATAATGTATGTAATTTTAAGGTATACAACAACGTGATACTTTGACATATGTATATATGGTGAAAAATTATCATAATAAAGTTAGATAACACCTCCAGTCTCTCACATAATTTCCATTTTTGGGTGTGTGATGATAGTATTTAAGATTCATTCTCAACAACTTTCAAGTATACAGTAAGGTATTGTTGATTCAGTCATCATGCTGTAAGTTAGATCTCCAGAACGTGTTATTCTCATAGCTTGAAGTTTGACACTTTCACCACCGTCTCCCCATTTCCTCCAACCCCTTGGCCCCTGTTAACCACCATTTTATTTCTTTGCATTCCTCTCAAAAACCTCTATTTCTTTGAGTTCATCTTCTTTAGATCCCACATATAAGTGAGAACGTATCGTATTTGTCTTTCTCTGTTGGACTTATTACACATAGCATAATGCCATCAAGGTCCATCCATGATGTTGCAAATGGCAGGATTTCATTATTTTTTATGGCTGTATAATAGTCCATTATAGTGTGTGTGTGTGTGTGTGTGTGTGTGTGTGTGTGTATCTATCTCACATTTTCTTTATCCGTTCATCTGTTGATAGACACTTAGGTGTGGCTTGGCTATTGGAAGTAATGCTGTGGGTGCAGAAATCTTTTCTAGATAGTGATTTCATTTCCTTGAAATATATCCCCAGAACTGGAATTGCTGGATCACATGGTAGTTCTATTTTCAATTTTTTGAGGCACCTCCATACTGTTTTCCAGAGTGATTGTTCCAGTTTACCTTCTCATCAACAGTGCACAAGGGTTCCCTTTTCTCTACAGCCTCGCCAAACCTTATTGTTTCTTGTCTTTTTTATAATAGCCTTTCCAACAGATGCAAGGTGACTTTTCACTGTGGTTTTGATTTGCATTTTCCTGATTATTAGTGATGTTGAACATCGCTTCATGTGCATGTTGGTGATGGATATGTCTTCTTTGGAAAATGTGTTTTCAATTCCTTTGCCCATTTTTTTAATTGGATTTTCTTTTTACTATTGAGTTATATGAGTTCCCTATACATTTTGGAAATTAACCCTTTATCAGATAGACAGTTTGCAAATATTTTCTCCCATTCTGTAAGTTGTCTTTTCATTTTGCTGATTTTTTTTTTGTTGTGCAGAAGGTTTTTAATTTGATGTAGTCCCACTTGTTTATTTTTGCTTTTGTTCCTTGCACTTTTGGTGTCATATCCAAAAAATCAATGCCAAGACCCATGTCATGGAGCTTTTCCCCTCTGTTTTCTTCTAGTGGTTTTAAAGTTTGGGGTCTTACGTTTAAGTTTCTAACCCTTCTGAGTTAGTTTTTGTGAGTGGTATAAGATAGGGGTCTAGTGTCATTCTATATCTGGTTATCAAGTTTTCCCAGCACCATTTGGTGAAGAGACTATCGTCTCCCCATTGAATATCCTTGGCTGCCTTGTTAAGTTTTTAGTTGACCGTATATGTGAAGTTTATTTCAGGGCTCTCTATTCTGTTCCTTTGGTGTTTGTGTCTATTTTTATTCATACTGATTTAATTACTAGCTTTGTAATACAGTTTGAAATCAGAAATTTTGATGCCTCTGGCTTTATTCTTCCTTCTCAGGATTGCTTTGGTTATTCAGAGTCTTTCGTGGTTCAGACAAATTTTAACATTGTTTTTTCTACTTCTGTGAAAAATGGCATTGGAATTTTGAAAGGGATTGCATTGAATCTATACATTGCTTTGGGTATTAGGGACATTTCAACAGTATTAATTCTTCCAATCCATGAACACAGGGTATGTTTCCATTTTCTGTCTTCTTTGATTTCTTTCATCAATATCTTGTAATTTTCAGTGTACAGATCTTTCACTTCCTTGGCCTGCAACGTTTCTCCTGGGAAATCTTCTGATAGCTTTATTGAGGGTTCTCTTATATGTGACAGATTATTCTTTTTGTTTCTACTTTTAAAATTCTCTCTACTTTTAATTTTAGACAACTTTATTATTCATGTATGTAGGGAAGGTCATTTGGGGTTGAAATTGGGGTGGCTTACCACCTGCATAAACTTGGATGTCTAAATCTTTCCCCAGATTTGGGAAGTCCTCAGCCATTATTTCTTTAAATAAGCATTCTACCCCCTTTCTCTCTCTCTTCTCCTTCTGGGACTCTAATAATGTGTAGATTGTTCATTTTAATGGTGTCTCATAATTTGTATAGGCTCTTTTCACTCTTCTTCATTCTATTTTCTTTTTGCTCTTTTGACTGGATGATTTCAAATAACCTCTCTTTCTATTTACTCATTCTTTCTTCTGCTTGGTTGAGTTTGCTGTTGAAGTTCTCTACTGAATTCTTCAATTTAGTCACTGTATTCCTCAACTTTAGGATTTCTGGGTTTTATTTTTTAATGGTTTCTCTTTATTTGTTGAACTTCTCATTTTGTTCCAGCGTTGGTTTCCTAATTTTATTTAGTTGTATATCTGTGTTTTCTTGTAGTTCACTGAATTTCATTACGAGTATTATTCTGAATTCTCTGTCAGACAGTTCATAGATCTCCATTTCTTTATGATCAGTTATTGAGGTTTTATTAGTTTCCTTCAATGGTGTCATGTTTCTTTCAATTTTCATGATCTTTATGGCCTCATGTTGGTATTCCCACAATTGACAGTTGGGTTGCTCTTCCAGTCTTTACAGATTGGCTTCAGCAGTCAGAGCTCTTCACCATCCAGCACATACAAAGATTATAGTGGGCCATCTGGTGGTGCCTGGGAGTGGGCTCACTGTCGGAATCCCTAAGTGGCCTGGTGCTGGAGTGGTCAAAAGCCTAGTTCTGTGGAAGTCAGCCTGGCACTAGGCACAATTGTGACCCTGGGTCCACAGGTGCCCCTCTGCAGCCTGGCTTTGCAGGCACTGATTGGGAGCCTGAGGTTACAGGACCTACCCAGGGCTGCTGGACCTGGCTGGTGCTGGGATGTGCCAGGAGTGTAGGTATGTGGGAGCCTGCTGGGAGTCTCTTGCCACAGGAACCACCCAGTGCCATGGGAATTGGCTGGTAGTGAGGTGAGCTGGGAGCCTATGTTCACAGGAGACTACTGGGAGCCTGGTGTTGCAGGAATTTCTTGGGAACTTGGAGACACAAAAGCCACCTGGGGCTGTGGGATCTGTGAAGTGCCAAGATGGATTGGATCTCTGGGTTTGCAGGGGCTCCAGGAGCCTTGAGCTGAGGAAGCCACTGAGCCGTCTGGAGTGCTAGAACTGGCCAGTGCCCAGGTGGGCCAAGGCCCTGCATTCACAGGAGCCCCATGGGAGCCTGGAGCCCAGGAAGATGCTGGGTTTGCTGGAACCAGCAGGTAGTGGGGCGACCTAGGGGCCTGGATTAACAGAATCATGCTGGGATCCTAGTGGCAAACCTTTATTTTATCTTTACCTCATTTTTTATTTTTCCTTTTCAACCTCTGATTCGCTTGCTGTACTTTAAGATTTCTATCTCCGTCTTCCTGTCTCTCTTGCCCTCTTTCTCCGTTCTTCCCCTGCCTCTTCCATCCTATTGTTCCCCTTTCCTTTGTCCTCTTCTCTTATTCTCTGGAGTCTCCAGTGCTCCCCTCTTGCCTTCCTCTCTACCACCTCCCTGCCCCAACTTTCTATGTGCCTCATCTCCCTGCTTTATCTCCTCTCCCTCAGGCAGGATGATCCCTATCCCAATCATCTAGCTGTTTTAACTATCTTGATGATGAGTAGACCAAGGAGGAGAGTTTCATTACTGTTTCATCTGTCTAAATATCCATAACAAAGGGCTCTGGTTAGAGTTCTCTTTTTCTATTTGGGCATTTTGTTACTGTTCCTTGTCAAGTTGAACATATTGTTGCTTCTAAATTATGTATTTTTATTTTGTTTTGAATAACGGAAAAAAACAAGCTGAGCTTCCTGTTAATCCTTAAATAGGATGTCTCTGTTTCCAGATGGTTAAGACTGGATTGTCAAAATTGCCTAATTATGTACTGGGGGAGAGATGGGAATTATAGAAAAAGGAAGCCATTTCAATTTGCTTTTTTTTCCCCCTTGTCCTGTACTATGAGGTAATTCCAGATCTCAAATATTGGTGGAATACAGAAGAACTTTCAACAATTGCATAGAATCTCAACTCCTGCTTACTACTCTATGGTTTGAGTTCAATCAGATTTCCCTTCAAAATGATGGATGTTTAATAATGCAATAATGAATGTAGTTTTAAATAAATTTCAACACAATATATGAAAACTCAAATATGAAAATATCTTTCTAAGGATTGAATTTACAGTCTTCGTTTCAATATTTCCTAAAGGTAATCAGTTCATGATTAGCTACATTATTGTAATTAGTTACATTGTATGATAGCTCTAACTTAATTAATTGAGGTGATTTCATATCGAAATTCCAGTACAAGATAATTTTCTTTTGGTAATTTTATATTACAAAATTATCATTGTCTATCTTTCATTAATTATTTCACATACTTCCTCCCACCAGTCGAAACCACCCTTTGGGTTCATAATCATGAATTATTTCAAAGATAGGAAAACTCACCTGACAGTTCATTGGGATAAGTACTGAGGTGTTACTGAGAGCATATCTAGTCCAAACCTGGAAACTATTAGGAAATACAGAAGAGTGACATTAAGACATAAATTGAATAATTGTTGATGATGGGGGTTTAATGAGATATTTATTTTCTTACAGTTCTGAGATTTTATGGTTATTTGGTTGATCTTCCAAATAGGAATGTTCAGTGATCACTTCTAGGAGTCAATTCATCCTAAAGGTCTCTAACTCAAACTGGGGGTACAAATAGAGAAGCCGAACTATGTGTGTGTGTGCGCACGTGTGTGTGTGTGTACACTTACTTTTTAATCATTTTATCTGCTCCCTCCACCCTGTATTTGCATAAAATCCTCTTAATAAATTAGAGAGAATAGAGAGAAGTGAGGAATAAAAGGAAGCTTTAGAAACTCAGAAGGAGCGTTGCTGGAGGGTACTTTGGGGACACAAAAGGCAACATAAAAGTAAGTTTCTGTTTTTCTAATTTATGTTATTTCAGTATTCTGGCTCTAAAGCATTTGTTAGCCACTGCGCGTTTGTTTCCTGGTTGTCCTGGTATTCCTTTACTTTATATGTGGAACTTTGAATATCAATGAAATCTACATATATATGTACGTATATCAAAGTCAAAGAAAGCTTTAAATGTTATAATCAGCAAGAGGAAGAATTGCACAAATTCATAAATCCAGATTGCTTAATAGTTTTGTTTTGAGAAGCTTTTAATGTGTTCGTTTAAAGCATCCAGTGTAACAAACCTGCATTAGCTAAATTTCTTTACTTCATTTTATGAAGTGGGGCCCGTATATCTAACATACATTTGAAACTAAAACACATTATCTTTCATTGATCAGTAGTTAGTTTTCTTTTAATTGTAGTAAAAGATAAGTAATATAAAATTTATTATTTTAACCATTTTAAGTGTGTAGTGAATGCACCTGTGAACGGAAAGGAAGGAGGCAGGATGGGGGAGAGAGAAGCTGGGCTGTAATGGGTCTCAACAAATCCCTACACACACTCCACAGGGGCCCCTGCAATTGTCGGGAGGCAGGGAGAGGGGCCAGGCCATTGTGTACCTGTAACATCTGGCAACTTGAAGCACGCTATCCCACAAAGGGGGTGGGACCAGGGACCTGAGGAATCTCTTCAGCTAGACCAATTCCAAAGCTGACAGCTGAGGGCTTTCTGGTGGCAACAATCCCAACAACAGAAAAAAAAATCTAGGCAGCCCATGACAGCCACAACTTCAGTGTTTCCCCATACGTGATTCTCACTTGTTCCAGTAACAGTGCAAGATAGCTAGAGCAAGTGTTATTAACTTTAATGGAATTTCAAGTTAAAACTACACAAGGAGTTTATTTTCTTAAGTAGAGAATTAGTTATGTAACATTAGCAAAGAAAGATAGTGCAAAAGCATGTACTTATTGACACTTCAACTTGTAATATGTGTCCGAATGATTTTGAGTAATTTGATGCTGATAAAAAAGTCACATAGAAAACGAACACAGAAATAAACGTGGCAAGTTTTTGATGGTTAATGAGGAAGCTCAAATCTCTTGCTGTGATTAGGCATCAACTCCAACTAATAACTGGTTTTAAATGTTCACAACGCCACCTAATATGAAGGAACTAAGCAGTGAGTTAGCTCATAGAAATTTGTCTTTGTCGATTTTCTTTATTTTTTTCCCGCTTTTTGGTGAATTTTCTTGTACTAAAACTTCAGATAGTCTCCTGCTGAGAAATGCAGGGAGGAACAGTAGTGGATCATGTTTTTGACAAGCCCAGAGCTTGGTGACCCAAGCACAATATACTTACCTGCCACCCTTTTGTCAACATCTTGACAAGGTCATCACGCATTAAAGAGAAACATTCAGACTCTAACACTCTAATGCTCACTTTTCTTGAGGACAGTGTGCAAAAAGGTATAATTTTAACACATCACCATCATTTCTGACTACATAGTAGGCAGTTTTGTTCACTGCAAGTGAACTTCTTGCATGCAAATACATCAATCAGAAAGTAAAGTGTTCTGAGCAATAGCCAGCTGTATCTTTGAAAGATGCGTTGGTTGACCTCTAAATATCATTGGGGCTTAAAACCAAACCAGGTGTTTTCAAGCATGTTTAGCAGTGGAACCCTTTCATTAAGCAAAGACTGAAAACAGGGTTGTTGTTATCTATCTATCCATCTATCTATCTATCTATCTATCTACTTATCATCTATCTGTCTATCCATCTATCTATCCATCCACATATCCATGTATCTATCTATGTATCTATCTGTGTATCTATGTATCTATCCATTTATGTATCTATCTATCTATTGATCTCTCTACCAATCTCTCTATTATCTAATCTCCAGGGCTTGGAGGTCTGCTCATTGGTCCCTCCCTCCACCCCAGCATAACAAAGGCTTTAATCTCTGAGGATCCTAAGCATACTCTAGGGTAAAATTTGAAAACCTCTTACCTACTGTCATATTTTAGTGGTATTAGGGAACTCTAATAGATATGTTCCTAACCTGCACTGACACACTTTGAATATCTGTTTTAGCAGTTAACACTTGTATGAGGCTGGCATATGCATGCATATTATCTGCTTGCCTATATTTTGCTTCAGGATTATATCTTCTTTATTTTCTATACATTTGTCTCCACATTAACTGAATAAAAGTTTGGCACAAGGGCATTGGATTGAACAAAACAAAATTTAATAAATATTATCTTAATATGGTTATCAAATCCTTCATAGCAAATAACATTGCTACATTAGTATTCCAGTTATAAAATTCTGATGCTTATGTGGAAAGAATATGAGCCAAAAGCTATAATTACTGTACAGCAGAATCTTTTCTTGGCCTTTTACTTTTTATCTTGGCCCACAAAGTTTAATATCTGTCTAGGGTACAATTTCTTCAAGGTGATAAGTCAGACAAGAATATCATGGATGACTGCTGTAGGATGGATGAGAGGGGAAAAAGGATACACTTTCAAATCACAACACACAAGTAATTTTGGAGAGAACTGTCCTATACTCGCCTGTTGGCAAGCAGAGCAGAACTTGGGAACTTCACCCTATAGGAATCATTTCTCCTAGGAATTTAATAGGGATCAATTACATTCCTCCCTAGGAATCTAGGTTTTCTAGGATGCTTCTTTGGCTAGAGTCCATTGACTTCCATTTCTGGATCCTGTGAGTCAGCTATCCATATTCTAAAGAAACTACAAGCTTATGAGAGTTTTCCCTTATATTTTAAAGTCCTAACAGAAGCTATTATACACAATATTTTCTAAAGCCTCCTTCTTAATCTATAAACTCTTTAATTCTCCAATATGCATATATAGAAAGAGAGATCATATACGTATATTCATATATATGAATAACATGCCTATCAATCACACTAACAACATATGAGTAATATGTATATTATTCACTCCCACATTTTAAGTGTGAGAAAACAGAATCATATACATAAAACATATGCTTATGCATATTTATATACACATATATGTTACAGTCTAATATTATATCATTAGGTTGATAATCCCAGGCTTCAATACATTTTGAGAAAAGCTCAAGTTTATTAAACTTATGAACTCAATCTTCTACCATGCTAATGAAAGAAAAATGTTAAAATCAATAGAATGCATAAACCAAGGTTTTAAATGTTTGTACAAAAGTATATTTTAAAAAATAGCTACATAAGCAATGAAAGAAAACTTTATGATTAATTATAGCACTTTTGCTAATGTTTTGTATTTCGTCTGTCTTGAAAAAGCTGTTTAGCTCAAAAGGATGTACGCTAACCTGCACTGTGAAGAAAGGCAATTGCATTTATATAGGTTTGCAGTGCTCACCACTTCCTCTAATAAACACTTATGAAGCACAGAACATTTCCAAAATTTTGCATAGAACGTGAAGAAGATAAGTATATGGCCCAGTGGAATTTTGATTAGTAAGCCTGCTCCAGGAAAATTACTATTGGCCACTGTTAAGTGAATGAGAAGAACGAAAGAATCCCAGACCTCGGGGATTTGGCTTCAGGTAATTTGCCTTCAAAGTTCCTTACTTTACATAGGATGATAGGGTGTACTTAATTTCATGCATGTGATGTATGTAATCCTGTTTATAAACTCTCACACTGAATTAACATTAAACACTCCATTGGTTTCATCTTAGATATTATGTTTATGAGCGTTTTATATTGAGGCCTCAAACTGTTGACCTTGAAATCTTTTTAAGTTAGTCTTTGAGTTAAAGCAGACCGGTTTTTAAGCAGTCAGTCTGTGACTTGAAAAATCTAATTTCTTCCTTAAAAGCTTATTTTATAAATCAATAATCAAAATCAATCAAAATCAATCAATCAATCAATCTAGGATGGACTTGGTCAGTATCCAAAAAGTCTTACATATTTATCAAAGTATATGGTTTCATGTGAACACATGTTCACATCACAATACCTCATTTGGTTTGATATTTACAACTCAATAATCTTGAATAGTCGAGTATGCTCATTCCCACTTTTAGCAAACTGACTATGAGAATAACGAATCAAAAATCAATAGGAAAATTGGAATTTGAATTAGTTTATTTTATGTTTTATGTTAAGTAGCAATGTATTTTCTTCTATAATATTAAGCAATAGCAAGAAGAGTAAATATCAGGTTTACAAAACTTTAAATTGTTATTATTTCTATGCTTTTAAAATATGGTAGTTATTAAGCATGCATTCCATGAAATAGCCAGACAAATTTCTACCCTGGTTTGCTCTGAGGTCACTGCTCTGGCTTGGCTCTGGCTCGTCCTGAGGAAGAATAAGCCAAAACATAACTGAGCCAAAAAGAGCATCCAGAGAATCATCAACATCACAAGGCTAATAAGGATAACAGCTGCCAAAAGGAAATACAACCATGATATGGGGGCTGAAGCACTCAATAGTTTTGTAGAGTCTTGGAAGTTATTCACAAAATGCTGTGTGATCACAGTGTTGTACCACTGGAAAAGGATGGTGTGTTTAATCCTCCCTCTGGCATAGTTTTTGCTTGTTTCTTCTTTGTCAGTGTCATACTTGCCTAGTCTTTTAAAGATTCCAGCTTTAAGTAAGAAAGAAAAGAACAATAAAAAAATTTAGAAGGCTGCAATTTTGCAAGCGCTGAATAATAGAATGACATTATAATAGCTCAGTTTCAAGCAATGGTAACAGTTAAAATTAACCAACGAGCCTGACAGCACATAGAGCAATCTTTAAGTACAAGTAAATGCACTACTAGTTGTCATCTAGGCACAGAGAAACTGCATTGCTAATGCTATTTCTGAACTTAATTCAATATTTTATAAAACTATGTCTCTCAAAATGACAGCAAGCAATAAGGAGCTGCATAATGTTTTACTTCCATGATTTAAATGGAACATTTTTGAAATGATAAGAAAACTTCCTGACTCGAATAAATGATATAAACCAGCAATTTTAATTGTCTTTGGCTGAATATAAAATGAAAACCTATAAAGCATTATTATATAGACAACATTTATAATGATAAGCTCAAGAAAGTCAGTGTCATTTACATATGCTTTTAAGGAAAACTGTAAAAGTCTTTGAACACATTTATGATTCAGATTTAAACAGAATTGTTTTGGACAGTAAAATGTCAGCTAGAAAAGACAAAGGCATGCTAGTAATAGTTATAGCAACAGAGACACCTATATTCCTATAAAGATTCACTTGCCTATGTTTAAAAAGGTAATTCTAAAAGTCTACACAATATAGAGTATAGGAAAAAGTCTTACAGAACATTAGATTTGTTTCATATTGGGATGAACACAGAAGGGCTTACTGGAGGCTCCATGTCAAGAAGATTCATAGAGTTATATAAATTTAAAAAGCATTAGAGGGGCCAGCCCTGTGGCCTAGTGGTTAAGTTCGTGCACACCACTTTGGTGGCCTGGGTTCAGATACTAGGCACGGACCTACACAGTGCTCATTAAGCCATGCTGTGGCAGCAACCCACATACAAATTAGAGGAAGATTGGCACAGATATTAGCTCAGGGTGAATCTTCCTCAACAACAACAAAAAACAAAAAAAAAAGAAAAAATTTATATTAGAGTCTATTTGATTGAACCTCCCATTTAAAGGTGAGAAAATTAAATCCTCCAAAAGCCAAATTAACTTTTGAAAATCACAAAATGGTACATGAAAAAAAAGTCAAGTCCCAAATGCATTTCCTCAATGTTAATCCTTAACATTTTACTTATATACTTCCTGGAGGGCTAAAAACATAATGCCATCTATTCAGTGAATTTGTTAAGATGATTAAATTGAATTAAATTGAGGACTAACTTTAAAAATATTATCTAGAGTAAGATGGCCAATAACTAAATATCAAAAGAATAATTGTATTACAAATGTGCTAATTTATTTTCTTCTTGAGTTTAATATTACTCACTTTTTCTATTATATCAAGCATAATTGATTGCTTCAGGATTTTAAAATCACAGTAAGATTTCATGGCCACATAAAAACTGACAATAAACAGATGAAGTTTCACAGATCAATTCTATTTGCCACATAAGAAATTTGATCAATTTACAAAAGAGAACCACACATATAAGACACTTTTCTTCCTAAATTTTACTTTATTTCACAAATTTTCATTTTTATGCTCATTCTCCATTCTAGGAAGAAGATGCTGTGCACAGTAGGTCCTCAGATTCTCATCAGATAGGTCAGGAGTAGGAAATAATTGCTTTTTAGAGGAGAAAAGTTGTTCCATATATCGGATAATTCTTGTATACCACTTCAAAAACCTCCTTGCCTCCCTGTTCTTTCACCTACTGTTGTGACAACCAGCTGCACAAAAGCTTCGATCAGCTTCGTGCAGGCGCAATCTGACAGGGCCTCACCTCTGAGCCGCACTGTACGCTCCTTGCTTCTTGCTCTGGGCTTCTCTGATGCTGCAGCATGAGATGCCCGAGGGAACTAGCTCTGCCCTCAAAGATGCACAGCCCTCACACACGCACAACCTGTTATTTGTGGCAGTTAACACTCATACTTGACCAATGGGGACGTGGAGTCAACAGATAAATACTACCCCTTTTGTTGGCCTCGGTAGAAAGTCTAAAAATAGAGTTCATGGGTTTCTCCAAAGATTTCACACGGTCGAGAATAAGGGGGCTGTATCAGTAGCTAACTTTGCAACACTCAGTTCTATTGACTGCCCTCCCTGGTACATTCTCCTTCCCCTGCTTCATTGCACAGTCCTTCTCTTCTCCATGCCTTACACTGGACGTCCAGGATCACATTGCAAATATACTACCTGCGTGCACACCACTGTCTCAGGCTCTGTTTCAGGAGGACCCAAACTAAAATTTGGAGATGCGATTTTTAATGCGACTAATACCTCCCGATGGTTATGGATGGGACCGATCTAAACAGCTGGTATTCAGATGTGAGTTCCCGCAAAATCACAATTTTGTACACACCATGCACATATTACATACCATGGATTTTTGCAAACTATTCAAAAAGTTGAAATCGCAAATATTTATGCCGTTGACACCAAGGTTCTCTTTTTAATTCCAAGGTGTTGATAGAGTGATTCAGTCATGGAGAATTATCTAAATGTGTGATCGAACTGTAAATAGAAAACTTTCAGTTAGTTGATTTTTAATTGGATTCAGCTGTAGCCAATGGCAACAGTACTGCTAATATTTATAGGTGCCTACAGCCATGAGGAAGTACTGTCACTAACGTTACCTTATTTGGTTGCAGTTTTAAAGCAGACACAACTGGAGCTTTGGAGCATACATTCTTTCCCTAAGATATTACAGCTTGAACGATACAACATTAGAAATTGAGCCCATATCCTATCCTCTTTCCTTTTCATCATATCACTGTATGTGTTTGTCATCCATTTAACTCCATAGGACTGTTAGGAAAACCCATGCTAAGTGAATGGAGCAATCAATCAATCGTGCTCACGTGCTAACATATGGTTATGTATGTGCATTGTCAGTAAGATATATACTATCCGTGTGAGTAGGCATCTGAGTAGATATAGCATTAAAAACTTGTGCTCTGAACACAATATGCTTTAATTGAGAATATTTTAACCTTATGTGAAATTGATCTTAATAGTGTTAGAGCTAACAAAGAGTTGTTCTTGATTAGTAGGTCATGTGGTCAACCTACGCGGAATTTGTTCACAGGTTCTGACTTGACTATGACACACATTGGGAAACAAACTGTAAAGGGCATATCGCACTTATCCGACCCTTCGCCATAACTCAACTGCATGCTCTCTCCTCCCACTGCGTGTGAATTGTTTACTCTTCTTCATGCCAATGAAATAAAACACTGGTATCCTGATATTCAAAATTCTGGTTCAGATGAAATTCCAGTTAAGAAGAAAAAGTAACTTAGTGGGAACAGGAAGCAGTATGAATTTATTTCACTAAGATTTCAGGGCTGATTTCTTTAGGTGGGTTCAGACTGTGTGAAGATGACTTTGGTTATTACTGTCACACACAATCGTCTCTCTCCCTCTGGTGTGGTGGCATTTACAGCAAGTGATCTGGCTGTTTGGGTTTAGAATAGCAGATAAAGGTAAACTGGGGAGGTGCCGAACTGATTTTACTCTCCCCTCTTGAAGTTTGAAAATGCAAATGTTATCTTGGAGAGAATACACAGAAATCTAATTTAAAGATATTTAAAACATACCCTTTGGCAATTTAGCGGTTGTGAGTACAAGTGCACCTAGTTACATTCTCTCCGCTACTTAAGTCTACTCTTGAAAAATATAATCTTTTCAGCACTCAGGACATTTTCTGACTAAGCAGATAAACATTGGGCTGACAAGATCCAAGGTTTAACACATAGAGAGAAATACTATCTATCCTCCCCTCCCCTCTGATTCATTCTCTATGCTGCCTCAAGGGGATCTTTCCAAAATGCTAATATCATCATTTTATACTTTTCATTAATATTCTTTAATTATTTAACATGATAGAATTGCCTATTAGATATCCCTTCTTATGGCTGCTCTAAAATAGTATTAGTGGCTCTTTGGAATGAAGAAATGAGGATTCTGAGGCCACAGACAGGATAAACAGGAGAAAATATGCCATTTTTGCCTAATGTCACACAGAATGGAGCAGGAAGCCCGAATAGCTTTTAAAAGTGTGCAGATTTGTGGTTGGCTTCTCTCTGGCAACCCCTTCAGCCTTAGCTCTTTTTCCTTCCCCCACTGCCCCATAACCATGCGAATGTACTCACAGTTCTTGAATGAGCTGTTCCATCTCTGACCTCGGAGCTTTCACTCAGTGTCTTCACTCTGCTCGGAATTCCGCGTCCTGCATAAATCAGGTTGGCCGGCTTCTGTGTCTTGGAAGACTGAACTTAATTATCTCTTCTACTATTAAATCTTCCTCAACTCATGCAAGCACAGTCAATTACTGTTTTCTTGGTGCCTCTGTTAAACTTCTTACATAACTTACTTCACTCACACATTCATTCATTTAGCCTTTTACCCAACAAATATTACATCAGTAAACGTGGTACATATATATAGTCTAAGCAAGCAACTGTATGTATGATTGTGAATAACATAGAAATGTTTAAAAGAATATGCTCATCTAGTCTGATACAGATTAGAGCATCTGTTAAATTTTCATAGCTGCATTACAGCATTTGCTTACTTCTGTCTCATATTAAAATATAAGCTCTTGGAAGACTGATTAGAGCATATATATATTTGCATGCCTACCATTTAGTGCAGTGCCTAATATAACATAAATGTGTAAACTTTTTTAATGGGACTAAATTGATTTAATATCCCATTGAGATAGTAGCTCCTAATTGCATTTATGTTCTTCAACCCAGTTACCCATGCCTAGATTGCATACTTATATGACTTATAAAATAGAATGTCTAAAGTGGATCACATGGGGAAAAAAGTGAGAAAGGGGGACTACTGTGACTGCCAAAATCCAGCGTTAAACCAGGAGGACTTCTTGCCAGAAGAAGTCACAACGGCATAGCTCCTTATATAAACGTATCCTTTGTTAAAAATTCAAATGAGTCTTCTTACTTAAAAGAATATCTTTACAATATTGTTAGGCAATTATTTTTTAAGCCCTTAGAAAGAAAAAGCAATACTTAAATGAGAAGTACATAGAATATCCAGGGAAAGACAGAGATAGTAATCTATCAAGAACAGTCAGTGAAGAAAACTCAACTCACAGCTTCAAAATATTATTAATACGCTTTTGAAACATATGCATAACTCAGACGTACTTGATCTATCTATAGCTGGAATAAGAAAAAGAAGGGATCAATACAGGCAATACATTATTTTA
This sequence comes from Equus przewalskii, assembly GCF_037783145.1. NCBI lineage: Eukaryota > Metazoa > Chordata > Mammalia > Perissodactyla > Equidae > Equus > Equus przewalskii. Next base: position 4,888,177 of record NC_091838.1, read on the forward strand.
CATGTTTATAACTAAATATATATTCATTGACAGCTCAGCTTACACAGATATTCAGCTCTTTCCTTCTTTCCTAGTGGCAAAATACAGAAAATAAACAAAAGGGCTTTGATGTACACATGTGTGTTAGGGCTCCCACATTTGCTTCCCTCAAATTATGAAGTGAGTTCAACAAGTACCTGCTTTGTCCCTCACAGGCATTGTCTGTTTAGGAGAGAAACACAATTCATAATTCTCTCTGTCTCTCTCTGTCTCTGTCTCTGTCTCTGTCTGTCTCTGTCTCTGTCTCTCTCTCTCTCTCACACACACACATTGTCTAATCTAGTCAACAAAGCAAGGCCCTTTAAAACATTACTGAGAAATGCCTATTTATAGGATCTAAAGCTGAACACAAATATCTTCTTTCCATTTATGGCATTTAAAGTACTTAACAGACTATAGGAAATCAGCTTAATAGGACCGGATCTGTCAAAATTCAATCAGACTGTTCAAAACTGTTGGCTAACATTAGTAACTAACAGATTACTTGCTTATATTTGTTTTCTTATAATTTAAGCTTAAGGCTTTCACATTTAAAATAAATCATTGCTGGGGCTGGCCTGGTGGCATAGTGGTTAAGTTCATGGGCTCCGCTTCAGTGGCCCAGGTTTTGCAGGTTCAGATCCCGGATGTGGACCTAGCACCACTGGTCAAAACCATGCTGTGGTGGCATCCCAAATAAAATAGAGGAAGATGGGCACAGATGGTAGCTCAGCAACAATCTTCCTCACAAAATATAAATAAACAAACAAGCAAATAAATAAATCATTGTCATTTAAAACAATTTTTTTTTTTTGCAAAAGGGACTTATTCTTTGACTTTCTGTGTTTTATTTATTTCTTATTTTATCATACTTATTTTTAATTACTTTGTTGGGAAAAGGGTGCTAGTGTAAGCTGAATGAAGGACCAGGGACAGGAAAATTTGGAAACTGTGTGTCAAAGTAAAAATTGATGATGTTAAACCTTGAAATATTCAATGATTGCTTTGTCAGGTAAAACACTTAGAAATGCAAAATATATCATCAATTATAAAGTGTTAGTTTTATAATTGTCGATAAACCTGATTTATATTACTGAGAATATATCAGGCATAATTATAATGCCAGGTAGATGGATAGATAGATAGATAGATAGATAGATAGATGGATAGATAGATAGATAGATAGATAGATAGATAGATATTGGTATAGGTTTAGGGTTGGGATAAGGATAGGTATAGATTTGGATATAGATGGCTATAGCTATAGATACAGACATAGATATATGGTGAAGGGATTCTTCCCAGGGGAAAGGCAGGGCATAAGCATCAAGAGCTCTGCAGTTCTGGATGAGGGAACTGACTTATTTGGAACAAAGCATACACATTACATGCACAAGAGAATTACTAAAAACCATGGAGATCTTGCTGGAGAGCAATTAAGAAAAAGCTGATAGTTCCACGATACAGCAAAAAGGCAGAGCAGCCATAACTTCAATAGAGCAACCAGAGAAAGAGACACTTAAGACGAGTCCTCCTAGGATCGTGGTCAAATCTCAGGGGTCAGAAAGGCTGTGCACATGTACTAGGCTGCACCTACTCAGGAGCATTTAAAGCAGGACAGAGAGCAGACTGAAAGTATTCCCCAGGTCACACTCAGATCCATCAACATGGGGAGGGAGCCTCCCAGGCACAAGTGAGGTCCAGCTCACAGTGGATCCACTGGGTCTACACTCACCATCTGATGATCGTATATCTGGTCTCCAAAGCTACAATTGGAATTAACGTCATTGGAAGGTGACACCAGCCCTGCATTTGTTTCCTTGGCCTGTGAGGTACAAAAAATTACAGTAAGAAATGCTGGGTAGAAGTTTCTGAAACTAGTCTCCTTCTCCTCCCAACTTGGCCAAGATATTTTATCCCAGGGGAAATACAAGACTAATACCACTCTAAAAATTCAAAAGATGGTGGCCCCCATCATATTTCCATTTAACCTGTCAGTTTGGGCCCTATAAAAACTATACGGATTCAGGAGAATCACTATAAACTATCCGAAACTCAGCCAGGTAGTAGTCCCGATAGCTGCTGCTTGGCCAGTTGTAGTATCTTTGCTACAGCAGGTTAATATGGTCTCGGGTACATGATATGTGGCGATTAATCTGGTAAATATGTCCTTTCCATCCCTATCAAAAATGTGGATCAAAAAAATACAAAAGATATGTCGATGTGGCCAATACTGAATGTGGACACATTGGGGTCCTCGTACAAATGGATTAAAGATGTGAAGAAAAATATACCACCCAGGCAGGGATAATTGACCCTAATTAGTAGGAGCAGGTAAGGCTGATGTTACAGAGTGGGGCAGGGAGGAATATGACTCAGTCTGAGGTGATTCACTTGGGTGCCTCTTGCTATTCTCTTTCCCAATTTGATGGTAAATGGACAAATTCAAGAGTTATGTTTTGAGAAGAGTAGGAGAACCAGAGTCTAGGACCCTATCAGGAATAGGGCTCTGGGTCACTCTTTCCTGTATGTCACCTGGTCCAACAGTGAGGCATGGAGGGTAATCTAGGATGGATGACAGAGAATAAGGGTGATGCCCATCAGCTGAGGCCTCAAGTCCAGCTAAAGTGGTGTGGGCTGAAGTTCATCTCAATAACCTTACAACTTTGCCCCAGGAAAATGTCTCCATTAGAGGGCTGAAGGAGATGCTCCTAGAATGCATACGAAGCGTGAAAATCTGAGCACCTCAGCATCTGCAGTTCTGTAATACTCTACTGCACAGCCTAGATACCCATCAGGACAGAAGAATCTATGCTTTCATGCTTTCGGCTGCTGGGAAGCTTTTTGTCTGACAACTTTCATACGTCAGACTTCTAAGGAAGTGCTTCACCCAAAGTCACATCTCTTTCTGGGGGCAGCCAGCATCCAAGGAATGGCTGATGAGAGTTTGTAAAGCAAGTCGTCCCTACAATGGGGGACCACTCCACCACTCCGATGATCCATCCCAGGTTGCCAGCTCCCAATAAGTTTGGCTAAACCCTTTTAGTGACTGCACCATAGCCCAACGTCTGCACAATCCTGGTTTTGTCACTTAAACCGCACAGGTGTTTACAGTGAGAACATTCCCCAGTGAACATTGGGCTCTAATTTCCATTTTATTGTCAGAATCCTGAGGACCTCAGCCTGTGACAAAGGTCCTGCACTAAGTCGTACCCACCCCTTTCACTCTCTTACCTATTCTACGACTCTCTCTCACCTGTTTGCTTTGCTCCGACTCATTGGCCTTCCTCCTTGCTCTTCTAGAAACAAGACAGGAATATCCCACCATCGGCTTTGTCAACGTCTTTGACATCTGAGAGAATGCTCTCTCCTAGCAGCAGTGGGCTCCTAGCCTCCTTCTGGTCTTTGGTCAAATGATAAAATTCTCAATTAGGACTACTGTGACTACCCAACACATGCACAGACACACATACAGACACATGCACGGAGATACACACACACACACTCCCCAGGCAGGCACTCCTAATTCCCCTTTATTCTCTCTCTCTTATTTCCATAGCATTTATCAACTGTTAATAAACAGTACGTTTATATATTTATTGTATTAATTGTTCATTTTTTGTGTCTTCTTAAAAAAATGTAAGCTCAACCAGGGAAGAATCTTTGGTTGCTTTTTTTCCCCTCACTGCTATATTTTCAGCACATAAGAATGCTTCTGGCATATATTAGTCACCTAATAAGTATTTGTAAAATAAATGAATGCCCCTGGCTAGAATTTATCACTATGTGATTATGATTCTCACATTTACATTGCTATTTGAAACCTCTCTGTGGACGCTTAAACCCATACATTTAACCACCTACAGATATATCCATTTAGAAATTTCACAAGCGTTTCCTAAATTACTTGTCTTAATTATCACCCGTGATCAGCTTTCCAAACATTTCTCCTTTCATACCTCCTACATATTATAATATACTCATCTATCTAGGTAGCAGGTAGCTATTCTACAGGCATATTTATGTCCATTACCTTTCCAAATTGCCCCCAATTGTCTTCAATCCCATTGATATTTCCTTAACATTGGTTCTCATATCTGTCATGGATTAAACGTGTTCTAGCTGCTCCCTTTGATCTTAAATTCAAACCTTTACTGATTCTTCCCCTACAAACAGGACAAAATTTTCAACGTGTAAGTTGACTTTTGTTATTCTCCGACTTAAAACTCTCTTCAACTTGAATTCCTTATCTTGCTAAGGCATTTGTTTTTCCCTGAAAATAGTATGTACTCTCACGTAATATCAGTGAAGACGTCTTTGGCTGCAAGACACAGAAAGGCAGCCAAACGTAATTTAAAAGCTAGACCGTTGATTCTCTCTCTTAATGAAAATTTGGAGCTGGGTAATTCCAAGTTTAGTGCATCAGGTCAAAAATATCAACAATGAACCAAGGACGTTCCAGCTTCCTGCTTTACCATTGTTAGTACGCTGGTTTTTTGTTCTGAGCCTTGTATCCCCATGCAAGGAAGAGAGCCACCACATCTCCGTGAAAACATCCCACGTGTGAAGAAAAGGGAGACGCATAAATATAAATTTTATCAGGAAAAGTAATCTTTCTTAGTAGACATGCGTGGCTTCTATCTTACATATCATCACGTGCCTACATCTATATAAATCACATACACTGGAGATCAGGATTGCTAAAAATTTACTTGACTAGAGGCTTTCAAAAATTTCCTATCACAAACTTTACAAGAAAATTTGTTTTCCATGATGTGCTTCATGAAAAAATGCTTCACTTCAATATTATTGATGCATCTGATTCTATTATATATGTTATTATATTATAAATTATAATATTGATATAGAAATAAATATAGAATATATATTGATATAGAATGTCAATGCATTATATATTATTGATGCAATATTATAATTTATTATAATCTATATATTACATATGATATAATATATACATAATTCTAATTTATATATTCTATCCTACCTAAATTTTTTAAATGCTAACCATGATCCAATCAATTATTTTGACAACTTACTGAGTAAAGACCTGTACTTTCACTAACTGTCGGCGAGAATGAGCCACAGTGAATTATTTCTATGAGGGTTAGAGTGGAGGAATACCTTCTCTGTGCTGGTGTTCGTGCACTGTGTTGCTTGAGCGATATCTGAATGAAACTGAGGCTCTTTGAACAGTGGAGAAGGGAAGTGTTGACTGAAGATAAGCAAACAGTGGGATCTACAAAACAAGCTTTTCTTTGCGTGTGTGTAATCCATTTTTTGTGTTATTTCCTGTCCTAATTACTAAAATTATTTCAAAGTCTAGAAGCGCCTCTTTCTATTAGAAGTTGTACTTGATTACCACTACACAAATGAACCGTCTTTCTTGTGGTCTCTCACAGCAAATTTCCCGTACCTTGACCATGTCTTGTACGAAGCCGTGGTGTAATTGTTAGCCTAAGGTCATGCTTCCTTTTCATTTTTTCTTTCTTTTTTTATACCAGACTGTGAGTTTCTCATGGCTTCAGTTATTATTTAATCATTTCTATCTACTAATTTCCTAAAAGGGTCCTCGACATGTATATTTAGTATGTTTTCTGAATGGCCAAATTAATACATTTGAGAAAAACTTCAGCATCAAATTTGTAAATTTTCCATAATTTTACTGTGTTCATAGTGTACATTTTAACATATACAAAATCACTTTCTTTAAATGCGGATCAAATTTTATCTTATAAAGTGATGCTTATCAAGTTTTATATCTTGACATAGTAAAGTGGATTGGTCATAGCAGCTCTCACTAAAACTTTCTGATGCATAAAACAAATTAGCTATCTGTTTTGTGGTCTCTCATGTGACACATTTCTTACCTTGATCATGGTCTGTGTGTATGGCAAGCACAATAGGGAAGGGACAAGTAGAAAGTTACTATTTTTACAGTAACATATTTATATATTATGAGGAATGGGAGGCTAGAAATATCTGTAAGTGCTCAAAATCAGACATTTGTTATAACAGATACATCACGATTTCACATTCAGAAACATCTTGCAATCTCAACGTATTGCAATTCCAATACACTTTCATGAGACTTGCTTTTTTGTTTGTTTCCTGGTTCTAACCAAAACCTGAACAAATGTACCAGTTCTTGTATTCTGGAAACCTTTATTTTCTTTTCTTGGAATTTTGGAATAACTTCATTTTCTGGAATAACTTATATTTGATGTATAATAAAAGTTTAGTACACATTTACATCTATATATGAAGAATTTTTTGCGTGGAAAATAGCATACACTCACATGGTGTGAAAAAGGACAGTTAATTAACTGGCATTTGTGGCATTTGAAGCTATGGAAATGAAGCAAATATCTCTGCCTTCAAAATGTCTAACAATCGTTTTATTTTTTAAGTTAGTTAAATCAGTTAACGACAAAAATTAAAATGACTGAGCACGTGTAATTACCTAAGCCCTCTAGTGAGCTGAGATAGAGGCTGAAGAAAATAATCGGTTTTCACTATATTCAAAATTCTCTCAAAAGAATCAATGCTCAATGGCAACTCTAGTTTGTTCAAAGATGGATTGAAATCATACACTTTATTGGATATTCTTTTTTCCTGTGGATTTGTTTCCTCCCACAAAGAGAAATTGGACTAAAATCAGCTTTTTTTAAAGAGATAATGTTTAATTGTTTTCTCCATTAGATACACTTTTATACGTATTTTTTTTTTATTTAACACAAGTGGTAAATTTTGAATAAGTAGACAAGCTGTAATTGGCAAAATATTTCCATGTATGAACTTACATAATAATGGTTAACCACTCTTATTGTATCTTTATGTAAAGACAAAACTCTATTTTGCCTAGAAAGTCCCATGGCAAGACATGATAAAATATCTGACATATCTAATGTGTCACTAAATTGCTTTTTTCTCATATCAACCTCTGTATAACAGTTTAATAACTATATTGAGGCAATAGCTCTCAGAGTTGCGGATTTCAAAACAAATTACGAAGAAATTAATGGAATGTGTAATATAATTGCCAAATCGTCTTTTATTAGATCAAACCACTAAAAGTAAGTCAAACAGGCAACTCGGGAAGCGGGAAGAGGAGGGAAACAAAGAAAATAAAGGAAAAAACTGTCATGTGCCAGCATTTGCATTGCCTGCCAAAGAATTTGTTGGTGTTTTACGTCCTTCATTTTTGGGGGAGGGGAGATGTCTTCAAAAAATCCTGCTCATTTGGAACTTTTGCTAAACAATGACAGCAAATATCATCTCCCAGAAAAAAAAAGATATTTAGGAATTTATAGACCTTAGATAAGCATTGTAGTTTTTACACATATTTCACGGATCGTCATAAATAAACTTGCTACTGTGAAACTTGCTGAAATAAGTAGTAGTTAATTTTATTTACTGGAGCTACAAATTACAAGTTTGGAGAAGCATTTATTTGTAGGTTCCTTATAGGGCATAGCAGAAAGTTACAGGCAGTATTTGGAATTGTTTATTTTCAGAGAAGGAAATTAAGAAAGCGCAAGCGTCAACCATGTAAACAGTCCTTTCCAGTCAGTATATGGTGACAAACGGGTCTGAGGAATTTTCACATCCTCTTAAAGATGGTGGGAAGCCACGTGGAAGGAATTAGGTTGACTAAAACTTTCTCTATAAGAGAGGACAATTTCTAGAAAAGTAATGTTTTGAAAGGAAAGAGATAATAATCATGTAGATAGTAAATAGGAAGGTTAAAGTTCAAGAACTCTTGGGGCCAGCCCAGGGCTGAGTGGTTAAAATTCTGAACTCTCGGCTTCCATCCCCCAGATTCGTGGGTTCGGATCCCAGGCATGGACCTACTCCATCATCAGCCATGCTGTGGAGGCATCCCACATACAAAATAGAGGAAAATTGGCACAGATGTTAACCCAGGGAGAGTCTTCCTTACCAAACAAGCAAACAGAAAAGATCAAGGACTCTTCCTATCTGTACCCTTGGTAACTCTACCCTGTCACCAAGGGTAGAGCATCTCCAAAGAGGATTTCTAAAGAAACTACTCCCCTCCCACTCTGGGCCTGTAAAGAAGATTGCCACATCAGGCTGTCATAACTGAATAGTAGAGATCATCCACTTCTTTTCCTTTGTTCTAATTTGATGCCATGTAATAAACTTTTTGATTATAGCTGTCTTCTAGTATATTCTTTTACATGGAGAAAGTGCACTGACCTCTTGGAACTGTCTTGTAATCATTTGAACAATTTGAGATTTCATTGGAAAAAAAGTAAATTTATTTCGTTTGTATCTGATCCTTGAATGTGATGTTCCTTGTCTATTATGATAAAAATATTTTCTGTTGGCAAAGAGTAACAACATTTAGAACATGTGTGTGATAGACACGGTACTTTTTATTGCAGTCAATCTCACAATAACTGAAATTGGAGTGAGCACCAATATTTTACAGTTGGGAAGTTTAAGCTGAGAGGCCTTAAGGTACTGCTTATCAGACACAAAATAAGTGGAAGAGCCATAAACTGAACCCAATTCCTTCTGATTTCAAAGTCTATCTTTCGTTCACCTTGCACAGGCTACTTTCTCATGATATTTGTGGCACTACTTGCCAATGTTTTCTTATGAAAATTAAAGTGAACATTATGTTATTTAACATTAACTATTTTAGTATTTTTATGTGTTTGATAGATTTGACTTAAACAAGTTGTGAGTTTTCAAAAGGACAAGAAGCATGTCCATATACTTGTGCAATTTCTACAGTGCCTCATGTGCATTTAGGCAAATGGTCATAGCCTAGTCCATATCAATGGATTCTGATTGATTTTCTGTGACTTCAGGAAAGTCAAAAATATTAAGTAATACAATTATGCTTAAACACAAACTCATTCTTTTGGTTTGGGTAGGCTGTAAGGCTGAATAATTGTTTTGCCTAAACTTCTCACTTATAAACTAGTTATTTTTAGCAACTTTAAATACAATTTATAGAGCGAAGGAAAAAAAATCACAGACGGTTATTTACAATGAAAGTCATTTATCATTATGGGGTAATTAAAATTTTGCAGCTTTTTCTCATTAGGCTTTTCTCTCAACTTAGTTTCTATTGATTTTTGTCTCGAATAATTGAGAGAAAATTATTACAAATTTTATGTAGTCTTGAATGCTGATCTTAAACCAAGCCCTAATTGCTAAATGTTAGCTCTTGTATTCATCAGATTCATCTGTGCTTGCCGTTATTTTCCTCTCCTATAATTAGGCTCTGTCCAGTACTATCAACTCCTCTTAAAGACTTGAGGAAAGTTCTTGGGCTAATTTTTCAGTTCTCCATCACATAAGTGAAGATAGCCTTAAGGAAAAAAACAAACATTGTCTTAAGAAAACTGACAATAGTCTAATATTTTGCACAAAAAGTAAAGGAAATCCACCACCATTATATATGAACACTTGCAGGTATGATAAAATATTTGCTGCAAGGGGATTAAATGTCATCTAGGACAAGTGCACACCTACCATTGGAAATCCTTTCTTCACAGTTGCTCGGCCTCCTTTTGTTTCTAGTTGAACACTTCCAGTGGCTAGGAAAAAAGTACTTCTAGAATAGCTAATTATAACAGTTTATAGCATTATTGTCTCTTGCACTACCCAAATAAATATAATTTTAGTCACTATTTTTACATTTATAATTTCAAGTCATATTCATTTGAAACTCCAAAATAATTGTATAATAATTACATCAGCAAACTTTCTATTAATATTAGAATGTAAGTCCAAAATTGAGGTACTGTCATTTTCTTTCTGATAAAGCGACATATACTACTGTACCCATCAAGTGTTTGTTGATGTTTCCAGAACAAAATAAGCTCAATCCGTCACATAAAAATTATGCATGGTTGAAGGACAGTTTTCTGGCTTCCAACAGATTCCCATAGATGATTTAGGAGAGATTGTCACCGCTTCCCTTCCTCATTATAAGATCAAGCAAGAAATCTAGTTTGCATCAATAATACATGCAGAAAACACATTAGGTTTTCAGGAACTCGTATAGAAACTCTGTGGCGATAATTTAAAGGGTATACTTTGATTTCCCTCTTTATCCTTCTTTTACTCTGCCTTTTTAGGGTGCCCAAAAGAGAAGGATGATCTGTTTGGCTATGAAATGGACAATGGAGTTTCTGATGAGAAAAGGAACCTTACCCCAATATTTAGAAAATAAGGGCTAACACACATATATATATACGTATATATATATACATATATATATATATATATACGTATATATATATATGAGAAGGATTTTTTTATTATATTCTAGAGAATAATGAGTTCATATTGGCCATATACCATGTTCTGTGTTTGAAACATAGGCATTTCAGAAGACAAAGTCTATCTAGGGTAGTTATCCAGAGATGGTTGGCACGCTTTAGGGGTAAAGATTAAAGCAACGTTGTTTTGGTTTGCTGAGGTACAAAACTGACAGGAATTTGGATAAAATACTCCTAAGGCAATACAAATGTATTCATGGTTGCTGTCCCCTACAATTTATCCTTGCAAAAATTCTAAGTGAAAAATAAAAATACTAAAGAAGATATGAAATTTAAGTATTCAGTGTTATGATTCAAGCATAACAAGTACCACCTAATGGTTTACATAGAGTTTTAAAGCATTTATCATATTCCGTTAGAGTTATTGATAATACCTTCTTCCCCACTAGACTATGAGTTCTTGGAAAGTTAGAATTTTGCTTTGTCCCATTAGTATATGAACTCCTTATGTGGAAGTCATGGGTTGGAATAGAACTGAGCACTCAATGCACTCAATACTCTTGAGTTCATGTAAATCGAGTATTAGAATCTAGTAATTATTCACCCAATTTGGAAATTAAAAAGTTTTGGAGAATATAAACATGGTGTGTTCACATAGAATGTAAACTCTTTAAAACAATAATACTGCACATACCTCTCTGAAAAGCAATATTAGAGTAATACAGCATTAAAAACAATACTGAACTTAGTTTAACTTTTCAGTTGCATTGTTTTCTATTATTTTATTAAGGTCACATTGGTTTATAACATCATGTAATTTCAGGTGTACATTATTATTTATCAATTTCTGTATATACCACATCATGCTCAACCCCAATAGTCTAACTTTTATCCATCACATACATATGTGCCCCTTTGCCCCTTTCACCAACCTCCTATCCCTTCCCCTCTGGTAACCACTTATCTGTTTTCTATATCCACGTGTTTATCTTCCACATATGAGTGAAATCATATGGTGTTTGTCTTTCTCTGTCTGGCTTCTTTCCCTCAACATCATACCCTCAAGGTCATCCATGTTGTCGGAAATGTGACGATTTTGTCTTTTTTTGTGGCTGAGTAGTATTCCATTGTATATACATACCACATCTTCTTTATCCATTCATCCACTTATGGGCACTTGGGTTACTTCCACATCTTGGCTACTGTGAATAACGCTGCAATGAACATAGGGGTGTATAAATATCTTTGAATTGTTGATTTCAAGTTCTTTGGATAAATACCCAAAGGTGGGACAGCTGGATCATGTGGTATTTCTATTTTTAGTTTTTTGAGAAATCTCCGTACTGTTTTCCGTAGTGGCTACCCCAGTTTGCACTCCCACCGGCAGCGTATGAGGGTTTCCTTTGCTCCACATCCTCTCCAACATTTGCTATTTTTTTGTCTTGTTAATTATAGCCACTCTGATGGGCATGAGTTGACATCTCATTGTAGTCTTGATTTGCGTTTCCCTAATAATTAGTGACATTGCACATCTTTCCACGTGCTTGGTGGCCATCTGTATATCTTCTTTGGAAAAATGCCTGTCCATGTCCTCTGCCCATTTTTGATCGGGTTGTTTGTTTTTCTGTTGTTGAATTGTATGAATTCCTTATATATTTTGGAAATTAACCCCTTGTCAGAGGTATGATTTGCTAATATTTTCTCCCTTTTGGTGGTTTTCATTTTGTTCATGGTTTCCTTGGCCTTGCAGAAGCTTTTTGGTTTGATGTGGTCCCATTTATTTTTTCTTTGCTTCCCTTGCCTGAGTAGACATGGTACTGAAAAGATACTGCTAAGACTGACGTCAGAGAGTGTACTGCCTATATTTCCTCTGAAGAATTTTATGGTTTCAGGTCTTACCTTCAAGTCTTTGATCCATTTTGAGTTAATTTTTGCGTAAGATTTACTTATTGAAGAGACTTTCCTTTCTCCACTGTATGTTCTTTGCTCCTTTGTTGAAGATTAGCTGTCCATAGATGTGTGGTTTCATTTCTTGGATTTCAATTCTCTTCCATTGATCCATGTGTCTGTTTTTGTGCCAGTACCATGCTGTTTTGATTACTATAGCTTTATAGTTTTTGAAGTCAGGGATTGTGATGCCTCCAGCTTTGCTCTTTTTCCTCATTATTCCTTTGGCTATTTGGGGTCTTTTGTTGTTCCATATAAATTTCAGGATTCTTTGTTCTATTTCTGTGAAGAATGTCATTGGGATTCTGGTTGAGATTGTGTTGAATCTGTAGATTGCTTTAGGTAATATGGACATTTCAATTATGTTTATTCTTCTAATCCATGAGAATGTAATATATTTCCATTTCTTTATATCTTCATAGATTTCTCTCAATAATGTCTTATAGTTTTCAGTATGTAGGTCTTTCACCTCCTTGGTTAAATTTATTTCTAGATATTTTATTCTTTTTGTTGTGATTGTAAATGGATGTATTCTTCATTCTCTTTCTGGTAGTTCATTATTAGTGTATAGAAATGCAACTGACTTTTGTAAGCTGACTTTGTACCCTGCAACCTTGTTGTAGTTGTTGACTATTTCTAATAGTTTCTGGTGAAATCTTTAGGGTTTTCTATATACAGAATCATGTTGTACACAAACAGCAAGAGTTTCACTTATTCCTTTCGAATTTGGATAAATTTTATTTATTTTCTTCCCTGATTGCTCTGGCCAAAACCTCCAATACTATGTTTATTAGGAGTGGCAAGAGTGGGCACCCTTGTCTTGTTGCTGTTCTCAGGGGGGTCACTTTCACTTTTTCACTGATAAGTATGATATTGGCTGTGGGTTTGTTATATATGGCCTTTATTGTGTTGCGGTACTTTCCTTGTATACCCATTTTACTGGGCTTTTTTTCATAAATGGTTGTTGGTTCTTGCCAAATGCTTTCTCTGCATGTATTGAGATGGAAATGTGATTTTTACTCCTCATTTTGTTAATGAGGTGCATCACATTGATTGATTTGCAGATCTCAAACCATCCCTGCATCCCTGGTATAAATCCCATTGATCATGGTGTGTGATCCTTAGAGTGTATTACTGTATTTGGTTTGCCAATATTTTACTGAGAAGTTTTGCATGGATGTTCCTTAGCAATATTGGCCTCTAATTTTCCTGCTTGTGTTGTCCTTGTCTGGCTTTGGGATGAGAGTGATGTCGGCCTCATAGAACGAGTTAGGAAGCATTTTGGCTTCTTCAATTTTTTGAACGATTTTGAGAAGGATAGGTTTTAAATCTTCATTGAATGTTTCCTCGAACTCTCCACAGAAGCTGTCTGGTCCTGCACTTTGTATTTTGGGAATTTTCTAATTAATGTTTCAACTTCTTTATTTCTGATTGATCTATTCAGATTCTCTATTTCGTCTTGATTCAATTTTGGGAAGTTGTGTGAGTTTAAGAATTTTTCCATTTCTTCTAGATTATCCAGTTTGCTGGCATATAGTTTTTCATAGCATTCTCTTATAATCCTTTGTATTTCTGTGGTATCCATTGTCATTTCTCCACTTTCATTTCTAATTTTAGGTATTTGAGGTTTCTCTCTTTTTTTCTTAGTAAGTCTGGCTAAGGATTTGTCTATTTTGTTCATCTTCTCAAAGAACCAGATGTTAGTTTCATTGATACTTTGTATTGTTAATTTCATTTATTTTTGCTCTAATTTTTGTTATTTCCCTCCTTCTGCTGACTTTGGTCTTTGTTCTTCTTTTTTGAGTTCTGTTATGTGTAGTTTAAGATTTCTGATCTGAGATTTTTCCTGTTTCTTGAGGTGGGCCTGTATTGCTATGAAATTCCCTCTTGGAAGTGCTTTTACTGCATCCCTTAAGAGTTGGTATGCTGTATTTTCATTTTGATTTGTCTCCAGGTATTTTTGGGTTTCTCTTTTTATTTCCTCATTGGTCCAATAGTTGTTCAGTCTTCACATATTTGTGACTTTCACAGCTTTTTTCTTATACTTGATTTCTAGTGTCATAGCATTGTGGTTGAAAAAGATGCTAGATATGATTTCAATCTTCTTAAATTTATTGAGGCTTGTCTTGTTTCCCAACATATGGTCTATCTTTGAGAATGTTCCACCTGCACTTGAGATGAATGTGTATTCTGCTGTTTTGGGATGGAATGTTCTATATATCTATTAAATCCATCTGATCTACTGTTTCATTTAAATTTACTATTTCCTCTTTGACAGTCGGTCTGGATGATCTATCCATTGATGTAAGCGGGGTGAGGAGGCCCCCTACTATTGTGTTGCTGTCAATTTCTCCTTTTAGGTGTGTTAATAGCTACTTTATATACTTTGGTGCTCCTGTGTTAGGTGCATGAGTATTCGTAAGTATTATGTCCTCTTGGTGGAATGTCCCTTTTATCATTAAATACTGCCCCTCTTTTTCTCTCATTGTCTTTTCTTTTGGTTTTTGAGGAAATTAGCCCCAAGTTAACATCTGATGTCAATTTTCTCTTTTTTTTTTGAGAAAGATTGACCCTGAGCTAACATCTGTTGCCATCTTCCTCTTTCTTTTTTTTATCCCCAAAGCCATAGTACATAGTTGTATATCCTAGTTGTATGTCATTGTAGTTCACCTATATGGAGGCCACAAGGCATGGCTTGATGAGCACTGTGTAGGTCTGCACCCTGGATCTGAACCAGCAAACCTTGGGCCACCAAAGTGGAGCAGGTGATGTTAACCGTTGGGCCTCAGGGCTGGCCCCTCTCATTGTCTTTTTTATCTTGAAGTTTGATTTTTCTGACATAAGCATGGCAACACCTGCTTTCTTTTGTTTGCCATTTGCTTGGAGAATCGTCTTCCTTCACTTCACTTTGAGCTTATGTTTATCTTTAGAGGTGAGATGTGGTTCCTGGAGGCAGCATAATGTTGGGTCTTGTTTTTTAATCCATCCAGTTACTCTGTGTCTTTTGAAGGATTCAATCCATTTACATTTAGAGTGATTTTGGATCTATGAGGGCTTAATACTGCCATTTTATGTCTTGGTTTCCAGTTGTACTGTATTTCCAATGTTCCTCTTCCCTTGTATTTTTGACTGCCATTTCAGTTTGGTGTGTTCTGTGATCGTTTCTTAGTTTTTTTCTTTATTTATGAATTGTGGCTCTGCACTGATTTTTTCTTTGGTGGTCACCATGTGGGTTGCATAAAAGATCTTGTATATGAGATAGTCCATTTTCTGATAGCCTCTTATCTCCATTAACCTAAGGAGGTTCCAGCCCTTTTCTTCCCTCCCGCCATGTTTTTGTTGTCACAAATTATTGTGTTTTGTGTTGTGAGTTTGTGACTAAATTTAAATGTTTACATTTATTTTTGAGGCTTTCCTTCCCTTTATCTCTTAGGTTATAATTAAATGTTTGCTAATG
The DNA here is from genome assembly GCF_037783145.1 of Equus przewalskii. NCBI lineage: Eukaryota > Metazoa > Chordata > Mammalia > Perissodactyla > Equidae > Equus > Equus przewalskii. The sequence continues at coordinate 4,903,879 of NC_091838.1, forward strand.
TGTTCTGATAGAAACCTGAAGTTTTCTGATTTTGTCTGACTGTTTATCTCCTTGCTCAAAGTTTTGTAAACCTTTGCCTTATTGTTTCAGGTATGAGGGCTTCCTTCAACATTTCTTGTAAGGCAAGTCTAATGGCAATGAACTCCCTCAGCTTTTGTTTATCTGGGAAAGATTTATTTTGCCATCATATCTGAAGCATAGTTTTGCCAAATAGTGTATTCTTGACTGAGCAGCTTTGTCTTTCAGTAGTTTGAATATATTATTCCTTTTTCCAATAGTCTGTAAGAATTCAGCTGAAAAATCTGCTGAAAGCTTGATAGGGGGTCCTTTATAGGTTATCTTCTTCTGTCCTGCTGCTCTACGTATTTTTCTTTGTCATTGACTTTTGTGAGTTTTACAATTATATGTCTTGGAGAAGGTCTTTTTGTATTCATGTAATTAGGAGTTCTACTCTCTTCATGTAATTGTAAGTCTGGTGCCTTCCCCAGATTTGAGAGTTTCTCAGCTATTGTTTCTTTGAACAGCTCTCTGCTCCTTTCTCCTTCTCTTCTCCCTCTGTAATCCTGACAATCTTTATGTTGCATTTCCTAATTGAGTTGGATATTTCTTGAAGAATTCCTTCATTTTTCTTAAATCTTAGTTCTCTCTCCTCTACCTGAAACACTTCTATACTTCTATCCTCTAAATCAGTAATTGTGTCTTCTATAACATCAGTTCTAATATTTAAGGATTCTCGATTAGTTTTTTATCTCATTAATTGTGTTCTTCATCTCCAGAATTTCTGTTTGGTCTTTTTTATAGTTTCAATCTCTTCGGTTAAGTATTACTTGTGTGAATTAACTTTATTCCTGAGCTCATTGAACTGTCATTCTAAGTTTTCTTGTAACTTGTTGAGTTTCTTATGACAACTGTTTTCAATTCCCTGTCATTTAGATTATAAATTTCTATGACTTTAGGATTGGTTTCTTGAGACTTGTTATTTCCCTTCTGCTCTGAAGTGTTACTGTAGTTTTTCATGGCATTTGAAGAACTAATCCTTTGCTGGGGAACATGTAGTAGTATCCAGCTGCAGATTCCACCTGCCACCTGTGGGTGGGGGCCAGGGCTGTGCTTTCTGAAACTGCCGTGTCTGCTGGTAGTTGTGCCAGTAGGGCCCATCTGCATTTGCCCACTGGCCACAGCCACTTGGAGTCATTTTGCACTTGCAGGCTCTCTGGTGCAGGACCCCTGCCTTGTCAGGGGACCAGCCAAGCTGGTGCGCTAGGTGGGAGTGGAGGATGCTTTCTTTCGAGAGCATGGGCCAACTCTGCACTCATGGGTGGTCTTCCTAAGCTTCTGTGCTTAGTCGGGCCTCCTTCATGAAGGCTGAGCCACACTACTCAGAGGAGACCATTCCAACTTGTGGGACTGCTGCGGCACTGTGTGCATTGTCACTGCTGGGCTGCAACTCCTAAAGTGTTCGTGTGCATTGCTGGCTTGCCTCCACCTCCTCTTACAGTCCTGTTCTGGCTGCTGTGTGAGGACCTGTGAACTAGATTACTGCCATCAGGGAGGGGAAGGGATCTGCTCACCTCTTTCCACTGCTTCCCAGGGACCCAGTCCTCCCAGTTTCCTATGTGGATCTCTCAGACGTCCTATCATGTGCTTTGTAGGGAATCCTCTGTTGGTTGATGACTGTCCATTTAGTTGTAACTTAGGTGGGAGGCACTTAGGGAACAACTCACTCTGCCAGGATGCTGACTTCATTCTCTCAGTTGCATTTTTTGATTAGGTCTCTTTAATGTTCTTCAGAGGAAAAAATATTCTGCAATCATAATTTCTTCCCAAAATAGTGCATTTAGCACAAAAGAAAAAAAAAAGAAGCTTTTATACAATTACTTATACAAATGAAAGGAGACTCATATCACATAGCCAGTCAATGATGATGGCTTGTAAACTACTTAATCTGGACATTTTCCCCCCATGAGATCCTTGTAAATACTAGGTAAGGAAATGTTCAAACCTAACTGAATATCATATATCTAGAATATTGCTGACACACTGATTATTAGAATTTGAGGGGAACTATTAGCTTGAATGATAACACAAGGAAAGTTAAGTGCATTTTCTTTTGTGTTTTGAATATTAATGTTCTGTTGAAGAGAGGAAACAAGAGGTACCCTATCATTTGCTGTAACTCAAGGAGACTGAGTGTTCCTCTTAAGAGAAAGCTGTGGTAGCATACTAAAAAGGCCTTTTAGGTTTTCACTCAGTTATTACATCCATTTTAAAAATTAAATTCTTTTTTAGAACATGTCCAGTGAATGCAAAATCCAATCACTTAAAATTCTAAGAGTTCTAAAGCATCACTACATTTTCTTAATACTGACTAAAATAACGTTGAATTCTGAATCACTGGTGAATGACAAGGATTTCTGGATGTAACATTTCTAGAGTCACCTTGAACACCTAACATTTTAATCTGAAAATATATTTTTTAATAAATTAAAAAAGAGTCACCCAGATGATAATGTGTGTTTGGACTTATATGATTTGACTATAGGTTCTTTATCAAATATTCCTAAATCAAGCCTGTACTTAGAAATTATAGCACTGAATGCAGTTTTAGACCATGTTCACAATAGCTCTGCAAAAGGTACTGTATCGATCCCTTATTATTTTTTTGCTTTGATAAATAAATAAATATACTTGTATTCTATGTCAAACCTGATTTCAGAGAACATTCTCTAGTTATTCAGTAGCAAATACATGACTGTGACTTAGCCAATCTACCTGCTGCTGTCATTCTTCCCAGTAGACCTGTGACATAGAACAGAAGTTCATCATAAAACCTCAGCCTGTGAGTTTTGATATATTTGTTGATTCTCCTCATCACTTAATTTCACAAAAAGTTCCTTTGAACTAGTTTTTCCTTATGGCAATACAGTTTTCAGTGCATGAGGGGCACTTTCTCCAATGTTCAGGGGGTATTTATGTTGTAAATATTTAGGAAGGCTCTTTAGCAACCACCTCATGGAGTATTTCTCCAGTGAGGGCTGCGCGTGTACCTTCTTGGAGGAAAAGAGCAAACCGCACAGCTGTTGGACACACTCAGTTATCATTTTATGTTTGAAAAGCTTGTGTACATTAAGACTTCTAAAATAAATTAAATGATCTTCTCCATTAATCACATCTATGCTTCATTTAAACACATGTATTTATGACTGTGATTTTAGTGTGCTGTTAGCATTACCCTAGATATTTATTGTGAAACCTATGAAAATAGCTTTGCTATAGCAATAATTAATTATTTTCCCCCTTTCCAAACACCAGTGACAGATTTGTTGTCTTCTTGAAAGCATAATTTCCTGCAACTCAACTTGTCAAGGTCAACATTCACAGTTACTTAAGAACATTGGTGGTTTAACAGGATGTTTTCCTGGGAATGTCTACCCATTATCTTCTGGAGACAAGGTAGCCTACTTCATATATGATGCTAAGCAGGTTACACAGGTCAGAACAGAAGAAATTTGAGAGCAAACTTTTATTATAGATTATGAAAACAGGGTTAATTCTATTATTAATAAATTGTATTTTAGCAAGAATACAGTTGTAGGATATCTAACCCACTTTAGCATAGTCCTAAATTGAATACGTTAAAAAATATGGATTGTCAAATTTGGGGGGAGACAGCCTGCTTCCTTGAACTTAGTCTTTTAAATTTTCGTAGCTGGAGCCGACTCAGCACTTGAGGTCACTTCTCTCTCTCTCTCTCTCTCTCTGCTTTCTCTTTTCTGTTTGTTTGGGTTTTTATTCTTTTTTTTTGTTGATTGACTGATTTTTAACCTCAGGAATGCAGAGTTTTTAATCACACTCCTGAATTCACAGCACATTTTAAATTCATTCATTGTTCTGTTTAAAGACTTTCACAACTTTCATATATTGTTTATTCTCTTTTAATAGAATTCTTCATTTCCTTTCCCAGGCCCATATTGCAAAAAACATCCTAAAATAGTTAAGAAGTTTGCTCTATGGTTTCACAAAAAACATAGAGTTACCTTTATTCTTTTATATTTTAAGGAAAATAGCAAACAGAGAGAGAAGTTCACCAGTCACAAATAGTTAGCTTGAAGAATTTTCACACAGTCAACCTACCCATATAATCTGCCCACACATCAAGAAACATAGTATTAACCGAAGCCCAGAATCTCCCATTATTCTCATTTCAGTCAGTATCCTCCAAGAATAAACTCAATGCTGATGTTTATTGGCACAAATTAGTTTTGCCTCCTTTTGAACTTTATATAAATATAATCATACAATGCATACGTTCTGTGGCTGGCTTCTTTCACTCCAATTCCTGAGATATATCAAAGTTGCTGTGCATTTACAGCTCATTCATTTTCATTGCCATGGAGAATTTCACTGTGTAATACAACACAATTTACCCATTTCAGTTTATGGGCATGTTGGTTCCTTTCAAATTTTGCCTACTACAAATGCTCCTAAGAACAATATTGCGTATGTATTTTGATCACAATATATATGTAGTTTGAGGGGTTATCCTCAGGGGTAGAATTGCTGAATGATGGCATGCACATGTATATACACATTCAGCTTGAGTAAATAATGCAAAATAGTTATCCAAAGCGGTTGTACCAATTTGCACACGAGAGATCAATTTCACCTCATCTATAAGAACATCTACTATTATGTGCCTTTTTATTGTAGTTTCTCTGGTGGGTGTGTATTTATATACGTATTTACACACACATATACTGCATATATATATATACACAGATATAAAGGTAGTTAGCTTTTGGGTTTGAGGGGTTATTTAAAACTTCCAATTCATTCCACCTGAGGAGTTAAATCAGCTGCTGGAAACTGACACTGCTACAACATCTCAGAAAGAAATGATCCACAGATTATAACACAACATTGTAGCCGCCCCTGACACAGGAAGGGTTAATAATCACTGGAAAAGGCTTGCCAACAAACTGTGACCCAGAGGTGAGAAGGCCGGTCAGCCAATGACGGGTAAGACCTCCAGGACAGGGCAACCTAAGACAGGTGCGGTTGCCTGGGGGCACAGATGGAGACACGATATTGATATAGGGAGCCAGAGGGGCCATTGCCTAGGAGGCCTTGCCTGCTCCGAGATAAAAATATACGAGCACAGTAATAACATGATACTATCAAAACAGAGGCCGAGAGAGGGCTCCTTGAGAAATCACTAAGAATTCTTGGCATTCGCTAATTACTTCATGCAGAACACCTGTGTATGTTTAACAGATGTAAGCTATGTATATATTGAAACACTGGTCATAATAAACTCAGAGTGGCCATCAGCCCTCTCCGCATCTATCCTGATGTGTACATTGGATTGTGACACTGACAAACATAACTATGAAGGATATGCTGATGATCCTGGAACACATGTAAAGGTTTATACATGATTAGAAACCAAATAAACAAACAAACTGTAACTCATATTTGTAACTAAATCTTTTACATTTTAAAGAAGACCTGTTCCTCTTATGCTCCCCTTAACTTTTTAGTTATTGGTTATATTGTGATGTACACGTAATTTAAGCATATGATTCAATGAGAATTGAAAACCATATAAAACCATGCACCCATCATCCCAACCAAGATCTAAAATATTTCAATGGCTATAGAAAGTTTCATTTCACTCCATTTTGGTCAATCCTTGTCCTCTGAGGAAAACATTGTTCTGATTTTATCACCATGGATTAGATTCACCTGCTCTAGAATTTCATATACATGAAATCATGCAGTACATACTGTGTGTTTTCTTGTGTCTGGCTTTCTTCTCTCAGCACATGTTTCTGAGACTCATTCCCATTTTTGAGTGTACTGCTTGTTTGTTTTTTTTTTTTACTTGCTAAGTAATATTGTAATATTTTATTGTACAAATAAAGCACTGTCCTCTGGATGGATATTTACATTGTTTCTGGTTTGGGGCTGTGATTAATAAAGTTGACATGAAAATCCTTTTACAAGTCACTTTCTTCAGTTCTTTTTTTATCTAGGAACAAAATTGCTGACTTCCAGAGTATATGTTTATCTTATAAGAAACTCTGAACTTCTGAAAGGATTGTAGCATTTTTAAACTCCTACCAGCAATGTACAACAGTTCTAGTTACTCCAAATCTCTCACAAAAATAGTATGCATTAATGGTACATTAATGAAACAGTAATAAAAACTGATGCATGGTTATATTTATACATATACATGCACAACATACACAAACACGTATACATAATATACTTAATGTAAATCAGACATTTCACTGGTCACATTCTCTGATAGAATAAAAACCCAAAAATAATATTCAGAAGTTTCATTTCTTAGAACTTATATAATTGTGTTCTATGTAACCTCTGGCTCAGACATTGAAATTAGAAATTATCTACTAATTAATAACATTACTATCCATGCGTCTAATAGTAATATTAACCAAAAAGCTGGTGGATAGCAGTTAAAACTATAATCACAGGATGGTTTATAGTTCTTATCTTTTTAATTTATTCATTCATTCTTTTTTTAGTACTATTATTATAAAGAAACACTGAAAAATCATTGAGATAACTTCATTTTAGGAGACTGGAGAAGAAAGAACAACAATTATTATCAAAGCTAAAGTTAATATAATATAAAAACAAAATTTGTAGAAAGGAATGATAAACTAAAGCTCAGCTTTTGAAAGGCCCATCTAGATGACACTTACCAGACTTGATCAAGAAAGTTTGCATACATTTCTTGTGGGAATGTGAATACGTTCACGCCTTTTTATATATACTGTACAAATGTCTCTAAAAAATTTAGATACCTAAATCTGTTGACTTATCTATACCACTTTTAGAAAGATACTCCTATATATAAAGCACTTGTATTGCTTTATATGTGCATTGATGTTTATCACAGCACTATAAATGGAAGCAGATAAAGTGGATGATTAAATCATTTATAATGTATCCAGCCTAGGGAATACTATGTAGTTAAAAATAGCATGAGCTAAATCTACGTATTTTTTCCTGCAGTAAATCGTTTATATAAAGTTAGGTTTAAATATACAGCTGCAGATTAATGAGTACATTGTGATTCTTCTTTTGAGAAAAATAACTATTTATAGCTGCATGAATTTTCTCCATGTTTGCATTGGCATAAATACGTTTTGTAAAGACATATGACAAAATGTTAAAATGCCTTGACCCAGAGCAACAGGATTTGGAAGTTGTGGGAAGATTATTTTTTAAAATAAAATTCTGCAATTGCTGGTTTGATAAATAAACAAGTAGCAATTATGTGATTTTAAAAACGGTAAGTTAAACTAAAACAAACAAATTATTTGTTAAGAATAGAAGAATAAGTCAACCTGAAGTCCCCAACTTGGAAAAATGGAAATATTAATGGATGACACAGAGAAAGAAGAAATAATAATCTAGTTTGTTCTTTCTATCCTGGAAAGACAATCATAACTGAATGAAAATTGAGTCATAGAATAGTTAAAAAGGAAATAATGTAACATATTTCCATTTTAAATTTATACTGTTCTCTATGATCAGAGAAAATACATTCCAAGACCTTAAAATATTTTCTGGTTATGATAGCAACAAGTTCGATATAATTAGAGGGTAAATTATGAAAAAAGAGTTAAAAGCAAAAAGAAAAGGGACTTAAGAAAAAGCCATCCTATTTTCCAAAAGAGAAAACTGAATTACTAAAATTTTAGAACAGGGGGATCAGTCGCTCCCCAAATCACGAAATTGGAGATGAAAAGTTATTTTATGAGCATTTGGAAAGCAGAGTGGTCTCCAAAAGCTGGCGAAAGTTCAAGAAAAAATTATGCCCAAGTTAGTCTCTTTTCATCCTAAGTAACTTCTCTAGGGTCATTTCACTGAGACAGTGCATCTCAATTTCACCATATTAGTTAGAATAGTCTTTGGTAATATCCAAACAGGGTGAGATGAAGACTGCGTAAGGATTAAGTCAAATTGTTGACAGTTATTTACTCAATGGCTCCGAGAGCGGCCCCAAGTGTTAACGTCACAGAGACTGATGTCGGTTAGACTCCTTAAATGTTTTTAATAAGAACTTGAATGAGAATGTGTGTCTGTATCATCTTATATTAAATCGAGTTTTCTGCCATTGGCAATTCATGTGCCATATATGCTGGTAGAGTCACAGAGCATGTGCTATTCAATAAAACTTAGTTTTAAATCTTCTTATGTAAATGATTTCTCTGCAGGTGGTTCCTTCTCGATTATTTGACATACATACATAGATATCAAATCCAGCAAAAGATATGCTTTGTATTTTTCCTACGTGTGCATTTAATTTGACTAAAGTTTTTAGGCCTATACAGGGGTATTCTGACTGATTTTTGATAAAGATGAAAGAAGCCATTTTTGATATATTTAGATTCCATTATCTTAGCCTCTGGAATAAAATAATAATCACAATACTTTTAGAAGATTGTAGGGTGAAAACATGGTATTAAAATTTGGAAGCATAATTACTGTGGTGACATGGACTATCTAACAATAGAACTCAATTCCTTATAGATTTTTGTAAATAAAATACAGATCTAGAGGTATAATTTATAGTATATTAAAACAACGACTAGAAACAACCCATATGGCCATAAATAGGAAATTGTGCACATGATTTTTGGTACCAAAACACAATAAAATATATACCACTGTTATTGCCTATAGTATAGCTCTATACAAGCTTATGCTAAAAAAAAAAAAATCTGTAAAATATATGTTGAATGGAAAAGAAAAACCAAGGTACAGAACAACTTATGTATTGTGCTTCCTTTTTTTGCTAAAAATACTGACATATGGCATGCACACACGTGCAAACTCATATACATATGTGCCCACATGGATAGCTATACCCTTGTACATTCTTGGAACACTGAATATGTTAAATAACAAACTAGTGACAATTTTCATCTCTGGGGAATAGGACTGGGGTATCAGGTAGAGAAGATACTCAGTTTCCACTGTATATCATCTCGTACTGCTTGAATATTTTATACCAGCATGTTATGTTATTAAATAAACACAAAATAAAATAAAAAATACACACAAAGTATATGCAAAAATTATCCCTCAGGTCTAACGCAGTTCTAAAGGTCTGTGATCACCTGGTAATAAAGGGTTGACTGCAGTCAAGTTATGCAGGTTAAAGGTGTCTTATCCTAGTCTAATAATGCATTATATTATCTATATTCATCTTATGGCCAACTTTATCATTCATAATTCACTGTGAATATTTTCTGTAAACTTTTATCTTTATATAATTCCCCAACTTTTATGAATATAGATTGGTTCTGAAATTATTCAGTTTTATGAATGACTCGTAAATGGCTTTTTAATTTTTAAGGTTTAGTTCTCTAATATAAGGTCACTTTGATTTGTGTTTATAGCTCTCAAATTATCAAAACTGCAGATGACTTCAAGATACTCATAAGTGTTATTGACATTCTTTCATTACCCCCCAGTAATTGTTATATTTATATTAACATTCATATTTTGAACAATATGTCTAAACGCTGATCGTTATAAATGTATGTAATATTTTTGTGAATAGTTCTTGCATCATAATAAACTCTAGCTTACTTTGCATGTTTATCCTAAATTATAGCTCTCACATCACTTATCTTGAATTGCTCAAGGAAACTTAGGCCATACTTAGGCTAATAAGTGAAAGATATCAACTATTTAAATAGTTTTTTTTTAATGAATGTCAGAGATTGCCATACTATTTACTACACATATAATATAGTAAGCATTGTTAATTACGTTAGAGAATTCCACATTTCAAAATGCTAGCAGTACACTGTTCCCTGGCTTTGACTAAAACATGTTGGAGACTAAATGCTGATATAAGAGAGAAACGCATTATTGTTTTCTTAGCCATTTTGTAAGCCACCATTTGTGTAGCTTTGTCATCAGGCATCCAGGAAACGTGAATAAGATTATAAAAAGCAATTGTATAAAAGCACACAGATGTAATACAATTTACATAAAAACTTTAAGGAAAAACTTAAGTAAATATAGAAAATGAAATTAATCCATGATATAAGGATATGCCCAAAGGCATTAATTAATTTATTCATTCATTCGACAAATATTTATTGACAGCCTACTATGTGCCAACTTCTCTTCTAGGATCTTGGGATTCAGCAGTGAACAAAAGCACCTAAAAATCACTGTCTCAAAGGAACTTAAGTACAATTGATGTAAGATACACAAAACACATAAGTCAGTAGAATACGTAGGACTTTAGATGGTGTAATTTTAAGTAGACTGGCCATGAAAAACTTCACTAAAAGGTGATGTTTTAGTAAAGAACTGAAGAAATTGAGAGGGTTGATGGAATTTCTCAAATGTACATCTGGAGAAAGACTATTCCTGGCAGAAGAGACTGAAAATGCACAAGTTTTGAATTGAAAGTCTGACTAGACTTGAATGTTTGTGAAAGAACCAGAAGACTGGTTTGGCTAGAATTTAGCAAACCAGAAAAGCAGGCACAGAAGAAACTACTGTAAGGACCACTGCTTTACTTGAAAAGAGGTGGGAAGTCACTTTCCGACTTTGAGCAGAAGAGGTGTACGTTTGACGTACATAAACCCGAACACTAAGGATGCTATACTGAGAGTAGAGAAGGAGCAGGGAGTGGCAAGGGAATCAGCTAAGAGGCCATGGAAGCATAAGTAAACCAGCTAGCGAGAGAGGGGGCAGGGGGAAGTGGGTAGATTCCATACATATTTTGAAGGTAGACCACACAGAATAATTGGCAGATTAGATATGGGGTATGAAGAAAAGAGAGGAGACAAGAATGACTCCAAGAGTTTTGGTCTAATGACTGGAGGGATAGAGTTGCCTTTTCTTGAGATGGGAAAAATTAACATGCTGGACTTTTTGAGGTTTTGACCAGGTGTTTTTTGTTTGGGCATGTTAAGATACACAAATGGAGATATTGAATAAGCAGTCTGATATAGTAGGCTGGAGTTCAGAGGCGAAGTCTGGGATGGAGGTATTAATTTAGGAGTTGTCCGAAGTTAGTATTTAAAGTTTATGACACTGGATGAGATTGTTAAGGAAGCGGATATACACAGCAAAAAGATGGTAAGACAAAAAACATACCCTAGGAGATTTCAATGATTAAGTTAGCAAGATGAGAAGGATATAGGAAGGAGGCTGACAGGAGAACATTACGGGACAGAAGGAGAGTCTGATTCCCTGTGAGCAAAAAAAGCTTTCACATAGTAGAAGGTCCAATTTGTCCAAGACATGTGTCCAACTTGTTTATGGGCCAAGAAAGATGAAGAATAATACAAAGCATGGACGTAGAAACGTGAAGACAGGATATTTTAAAACCCTCTTGTGGTTAGAAACATTACAAGTTTGAAAAGGTGAAAGGTAAATTAGCCATCTGGCATTATTCACACATATAGCAAATAATCATAATCACTTCATTTTGGGTATACTGTATAAAGCTTATGTACTTATATATAAACAACAATAGTAAACCATAAATCTAAATATTTTATCCCAGAGGACAGTAATTTAGCAAATATTCAATTCAAAATCTGAGCCTTAAGATTATAAAGAGAAGTAGACAATTCATAGGGATATTTTCTAGAATGTCCTAAGCTTTCTCACAAGCCTGCTTCAAATAAAGTCTTCATAAATATTTTATTTAGAATGTTTATAGTTCTTCCAAGGATGAATAGAGTCAAGCATGACTTTAAACTTTTTATAGTAGAGTTGAAAGAACAATTTTATTTCCTTCTAAGAAAAAGCATAGACATGGTAAGTATATTAAACTAATGTTCAGAAGCAAGAATAAATTTTCAACCTTATCAGAAATGAGTTGAGACAGATTTTTTAAAGCATCAATAATGTAATTTCTGTCAACTAGACTGTGTTGTATTGAGTACATTGGGAAAATAGAACAAGAAATTTGAGCATTACTCTGTAATAACACCTCAGGTCATGATGCTGAATATTATTAGTCATGTGTAACATATGGATACTAAAACAAATGGTGCTAATAATTGAGATCTAGGGCAAGATTCAAGGGGTATCGTTATCGATAGTGCAAGAACAATTGAAACAATTCACAAATCACACTTTTAATAAAGCCTTTTGTGAAATAATTTCTCCACCTGTTGTATTTTAATATAAGCAGCAGAGCAATGTTTAAGTCCTATGGAACAGCAATAATAGAGTTTTGAGAATAAGAATTTAGATGATTTGATTGCATACTTGTAAAAATCAAACATACACTTGCAAAAATTAACTAATCAGAAACAATTTCCTGAAAGATATTGGTCAAAATTCAACACCATGACATGAGGAAGGATGTGTTTAAAATAACTCTTCTACAGATGTGGCTTAATTTTCAAACACTTCAACTACGTTTTTAAATATATATGAAATAAACAATCCATTAGTGTAACAACCTTTTAAAGAAATTCCAAATGCTATGTTTCCTAGAAATAGATTTGATATATCTGCACCATAAAGTACATTTACTCCAAAAATCCTGGTATAGTTTCTCAAGGAAACAATTAGTATTTGAACCAGACAGTCACTACCACTGAATCTAAATAAAGGCATGTATGGTGGTGTGGGAGGGGCTTAACCTTTATTCCATTATGCCACATACCACACAAGACGCTTTTTTATGAGAAGAACATTTTTTTTCATTTAACAACGAGGTTAAAGGAATGTATTAATCATCACTCTCCCCTGTCTCCTGAAAAAAATCAAAATAAAAGACAATAAACTCTCGAATTAGACCTGTAAAAATGGAAACCACTGCCTCATGCAATAACAAAAACTGAAAAAAAGATAAAAATAGAGATTCAGAAGAAATTGACTGATGATCTAAAGACCTCAAAAGCACCTTTTATGACTTTGGCCTACTCATATCTCCAAGTCTTAGTTTCCATATCTATGAAATGGAAATATTAGGAGACTTAGAGTTTGGACTCCCAAGGGACGTTTGAGGGCTCAGGCTGATGCTGCAGCTAGCTGCCTTCTCCTTAATAATGCACCTGAGAATGAAGAATAGGAAAAAACAACTGTGAATTCTCTTCCAATATTAGGAGTTTCCTTCTCTGCTCCTTGTGTCAAAAGCAGAGCACTTCGGGAGCTCTCTGCTCAAGCTCCTGCGTACTTCTGCATTTGATACTGTGTTGCATTCAGACAGGGGGATTCTAGAAGAGAAAAACAGGTGGTATTTTTGGGGTGGGGCAAATTCATTGACGGTTTAGTAGTGCTTATTTATTCACTGAGTGCCTAATATAGTTTTCTAGATATTAAAAATAACAATTTTATAAAATTTTGCCCTTGTCCTGTTGGGAATCAAGCCATAGATTATAAGTTATGCAAGTATAAAATTCTAATACACTGTATAGAGGATTAAATATTATGCATTTCTTTAAAATTATTTATACACAAATTTAAACGATTATAATTCATAGAAATTGTTGGTAGTAAAATAATATGCTAATAAAAATAAATTTTAGGGGCCAGTTCCATGCCCTAGTGGTTAAGTTAAGCACACTCTACTTTGGCAGCCCAGGTTCCATTCCCAGGTGCGGACTTACACCACTCATCAGTGGCCATACTGCGAGGTGACCAACATACAAAATAGAGGAAGATTGGCATTAACATTAGCTAAGGATGAATCTTCCTCAAACTAAAAGAAGAAAATTAGCAACAAATGTTAGGTCATGGTGAATCTTCCTCACCAAAAATATTTTAAAAATAATAAAAAAAAATTTAGATATGTTGAAAAACAAAACTCAACTAATTAAATATCCTTTACAAGATAATCACATAAAACTACATAAAGAAATGCTAACAGTAAAAGCATGGGTAAAAATATGCTTGGCAAAATAGGAAAATAAAGAAATAAGGGAAGCAGAGAGTATTTTTACTGTCAAAATTGTATTTATGGGAAAAATAATTAAGTAGAAAAACATTTTTCAAGAAATAACATACTTTTTGTAGGTACACTCCTTTTTCACTCCCCACCTGTTTAGAAAATTTACTAGACTGATAATTAGTAGTAACGAAAATCAAGATGCAATTATTTTTAAATTTACTTCCATATTAGATATTTCCAGATTTGCATGGCACATGGGTTCCAAAGAGCTCAGAGCCTAATGCAGCAATGCCTGTGTAATGATGTTTTTAGAGCAAAGAAGCAACCATTGCACCAAAGTTGTGCTAGTTTCCTGGATTGGGCAACCGTGTTTTTTACATGGATAACGTCGTTTAACAAACATTACCAAATTAAGATTAGCAATCCCCTTTGAACCTGAAAGAAAACATGAAGGGTTATCTAGAAGATAATCTGCTTTCATAATTAGGGAAGATTGGATACATAACATACGGAAAACTTGTCATGATTTTAATGATGCTTTCTCATTCCAAGCCCAAGAAAAATATAATCCAGTTTTTCATTCCTATGTATTTGCAAATATTATTGTTAGAAGAAAATGTTTTGTAGGGAAGGAAGACAATTCCTTTACCCTCTAGTTCCTTCTGGCTGGTCTAAGAATTAAATTAACATGAGAAAGAATAACAGAAGAAAATCAACATGTGTACATGGGAGAAATTTAGGAAAGCTGAGTGACTCACCAGAATGTCTGAGGTCACCACCTTAAATACCACCTTCAGCTAAAGTCAAAGGAGGATGTTGGGGGTAGGGAGGGTCAGTTATGGGAGATTACCAGAAGAGGACAGTAAACAAGAGTAAGGTTTTTATGCAGATTTAAGTCATTGCCTTCTGCATTGATAAAGGTTTCTAGAGATAAAGTCAACCGGCCTCTTCTTGGAACAGAGAGGGAGACACCTTTGAAAATGGAGATTTCCCTTACAAATGTTAATGTCTCTTACAAAGGGTAACTTCTACCTGGTTTTCAGAGCTTCTCCCATGTCTGCAGCTTTTAAAAAATAACCAGCCCCAAAGAATCATCATGCTAAAGAGACACACCTAGACGTCGCAAATTCTGCTCCCCTACAGTTCCTTAAATATTTGTAAATCAATCAAATTTCAGTCCATTTTGAAACTCTTGTTCCATAGTAGATTGGAACAGACAGCCAGCACTTTCTTTGATGTACAGGTCTTTAACGACTTGAAAACTTTGACTTGTGGGTGGGTGGGGGGGGGGGGTGGTAATGATCTTTCCTCTACCCTGCTCAGTTCTTGGCTGAGATCCTCCTGTAGTAAAAGAGAGGTTAACAGGAGAAAAATAGAAGTTTAATAACATGTATACTTCCTGTATACATGGGACATACCCAGGGAAACTGAATAACTTCCCAAAATGGCCCAAGCCACCACCTTAAATACCATCTCCCGCTAAAGACAAAAGAAGACGTTTTGGGGGGGGGGGGTCAGTTATGGAGGCTGTGAGGAAAAGCACAGCAGACAGGGGCAAGGTTGTTATGCAGATATAGGTCCTTGCTTTCTCCATTGACAAGAGTTTCTAGAGATTTAGTCATCCTTCTCTTCCTGGGGCAGAGAGGGAAACACACTTACAAATAAAGACATTTACATTTTACATTTTACAAATAAAATGTAAATGTCTCTTACAAAAGGGTAACTTCTATTCAGTTTTCAGAAATTTTCCTATATCCGCAGTTTCTTAAAAATAATCAGCCTAAAATAATGCTTTTGCAGAAGAGACATATTTTAGGGTGGCAAATTCTGCTCCCTTCAGACTATAGCTACATGCAAATTAAAATATTTTCTTCTTTTATCAAAGTTAAGACTGTATTATGGCCAAATGTAAGTTCTTAATTTTAGGTCATTTCTGGCATAAGCTTTTATCTCAATTGGAAAAGTTCTCAGAGTAATCTTTGGAAGTTAAAAATAACATATTTATAAACAAAGTCCAAATTGTTGCTGAACAAACCACACGGAGCTATTGCATTATTTAAAATGCCACCTGCTACAGTTCTTCCTTCATGTGAGCCCCTCACAGCTTTCCCAATATAAATATCCATTACTTCAATTAAATTCTCTCTCACAAACGCATATAAACACACACAAAAGTGTGTTATTCAAGCTTTCTAAGAACA